>NC_083897.1:44598457-45848457 GCF_032452875.1 Bos javanicus
AGCTACCTGGAGTAAAAGGCAAATTTGGCCTTGGAGTACAGAATGAAGCAGGGCAAAGGCTGACATCATTTTCCCAAGAGAACACACTAGTCATAGCAAACACCCTCTTCCAACAACACAAGAGAAGACTCTACACATGGACATCACCAGATGGTCAACACTGAAATCAGATTGATTATATTCCTTGCAGCCAAAGATGGAGAAGCTCTATATAGTCAGCAAAAACAAGGTTGGGAGCTGACTATGGCTCAGATCATGAACTCCTTATTGCCAAATTCAAACTTAAATGGAAGAAAGTGGGGAAAATCACTAGACCATTCAGGTATGATCTAAATCAAATCCCTTATGACTATACTGTGGAAGTGAGAAATGGATTTAAGGGTCTAGATCTGACAGACAGGGTGCCTGATAAACTATGTCCAAGGTTCGTGACATTCTACAGGAGTGAGGAAGCAAGACCATCCCCAAGAAAATGAAATGAAACAAAGCAAAATGGCTGTCTGAGGAGGCCTTACAAATAGCTGTAAAAATGAGAGAAGTGAAAACCAAAGGAGAAAAGGAAAGATATACCCATTAGAATGCGGAGTTCCAAAGAGTAGCAAGGAGAGATAAGAAAGCCTTCCTCAGCTGATCAATGCAAAGAAATAGACGGAAAAAAAAAAAAAAAAACAGAATGGGAAAGACTAGAGATCTCGTCAAGAAAATTAGAGATACCAAAGGAACATTTCATGCAAAGATGGGCTCAATAAAGGACAGAAATGGTATGGACCTAACAGAAGCAGAAGATATTAAGAAGAGGTGGCAGGAATACACAGAAAAACTGTACAAAAAAAGATCTTCATGACCAAGATAATCACTATGGTGTGATCACCTACCTAGAGCCAGACATCCTGGAATGTGAAGTCAAGTGGGCCTTAGAAAGCATCACTACGAACAAAGCTAGTGGAGGTGATGGAATTCCAGTTGAGCTATTTCAAATCCTGAAATATGATGCTGTGAACGTGTTGCACTCAATATGCCAGCAAATTTGGAAAACTCAGCAGTGGCCACAGGACTGGAAAAGGTCAGTTTTCATTCCAATCCCAAAGAAAGGCAATGCCAAAGAATGCTCAAACTACTGCACAATTTCACTCATCTCACACGCTAATAAAGTAATGCTCAAAATTCTCCAAGCCAGGCTTCAGCAATATGTGAACCGTGAATTTCCAGATGTTCAAGCTGGTTTTAGAAACGGCCGAGGCATCAGAGATCAAATTGCCAACATCTGCTAGATCATTGAAAAAGCAAGAGAGTTCCAGAAAAAAACATCTGTTTCTGCTTTATTGACGATGCCGAAGCCTTTGACTGTATGGATCACAATAAACTGTGGAAAATTCTTCAAGAAATGGGAATGCCAGAGCACCTGTCCTACCTCTTGAGCAACCTATATGCAGGTCAGGAAGCAACTGTTAGAACTGGACACAGAACAACAGACTAGTTCCAAACTGGAAAAGGAGGACGTCAAGGCTGTATATTTTCACCCTGCTTATTTAACTTAAATGCAGAGTACATCATGAGAAACGCTGAGGTGGAAGAACACAAGCTGGAATCAAAATTGCCAGGAGAAATATCAATAACCTCAGATATGCAGATGACACCACCCTTATGGTAGAAAGTGAAGAGGAGCTAAAAAGCCTCTTGATGAAAGTGAAAATGGAGAGTGAAAAAGTTGACTTAAAGCTCAACATTCAGAAAACAAAGATTATGGCATTGGGTCCCATCACTTCATGGGAAATACATGGGGAACAGGGGAAACAGTGTCAGACTTTATTTTTTGGACTCCAAAATCACTGCAGATGCTGACTGCAGCCATGAAATTAAAAGACCCTTACTCCTTGGAAGAAAAGTTATGACTAACCTAGACAGCATATTGAAAAGCAGAGACATTTGCCAACAAAGGTCCATCTAGTCAAGGCTATCATTTTTCCAGTGGTCATGTATGGATGTGAGAGTTGGACTGTGAAGAAAGCTGAACGCCGAAGAATTGAAGTTTTGAACTGTGGTGTTGGAGAAGACTCTTGAGAGTCCCTTGGACTGCAAGGAGATCCAACCAGTCGATTCTGAAGGAGATCAGACCTGGGTGTTCTTTGGAAGGAATGATGCTAAAGCTGAAACTCCAATACTTTGGCCACCTCATGCGAAGCATTGATTCATTGAAAAAGACCCTGATGCTGGGAGAGACTGGGGGCGGGAGGAGAAGGGGACGACAGAGGATGAGATGGCTGGATGGCATCACTGACTCGATGGACGTGAGTCTGAGTGAACTCCGGGAGTTGGTGATGGACAGGGAGGCCCGGCGTGCTGTGATTCATGGGGTCACAAAGAGTCAGATATGACAGAGTGACTGAACTGAACTGATTGCTTGTCATAACTGTTCTTTCAAGGAGTAAGTGTCTTTTAATTCCCTGGCTGCAGTTATTGTCCACAGTGATTTTGGAGCCCAAGAAAATGAAATCTGACTCTGTTAGTACTCTTTCCCCATCTATTTGGCATAAAGTGATGGGACAGGATGCCATGATCATTGTTTTTTGAATTTTTTTTAATTAATTAATTTATTTTTATTGTGATGACTTTTTTTTTAATTTTAATTTTTTTTAACATTACAATATTGTATTGGTTTTGTCATACATCAACATGAATCTGCCACAGGTATACACATGTTCCACATCCCGAACCCCCCTCTCTCCTCCCTGCCCGTCCATCCCTTTGGGTCTTCCCAGTGAACCAGCCCCAAGCAACCAGTATCATGCATCGAACTTGGACTGGCAATTCGTTTCATATATGATATTATACATGTATCAATGCCATTCTCCCAAATCATCCCTCTCCCTGTCCCTCTCCCTCTCCCTCTCCCTGTCCCTCTCCCTCTCCCTCTCCTACGAGTCCAAAAGACTGTTCTATACATCTGTGTGTCTTTTGCTGTCTCGCATACAGGGTTATTGTTACCATCTTTCTAAATTCCATATATATGCATTAGTGTATTGTATTGGTGTTTTTCTTTCTGCCTTACTTCACTCTGTATAATAGGCTCCAGTTTCATCCACCTCATTAGAACTGATTCAAATGTATTCTTTTTAATGGCTGAATGTTTAGTTTTAAGCCAGGTTTCTCACTCTCTTCTTTCATCTTCATTAAGATGCTCTTTAGTTCCTCTTCACTTTCTGCCATTAAAGTCATATCATCTGCATATCTAAGGTTGTTGATATTTCTCCTGGCAATCTTGATTTCAACTTGTGAGTCATTCAGCCCAGCATTTCATATGATGTACTCTGCATATAAGTTAAATAAGCGGGGTGACAATAGACAACCTTGACATACTCCTTTCCCAGTTTGGAACAAGTCTATTGTTTCATGTCCTGTTTTAACCGTTCCTTCTTGTCCTGCATACAGGTTTCTCAGGAGGCAAGTTAGGTGATCTAATATTCCCATATCTTTAAGAATTTTCCACAGTTTGTTGTGATCCATACAATCAAAGGCTTTGGCATAGTCAGTGAAGAAGTAGATGATTTTCTGGAATTCCCTTGTTTTTTTATGATCCAGTGGCTGTTGACTATTTGATCTCTGGTTCCCCTTTCTTTTCTAAATCCAGCTTGCACATCTGGAAGTTCTCAGTTCATGTACTGCTGAAGACTAGCTTGAAGGATTTTGAGCATAGTATCGCTAGCATGTGGAATGTGTACAATTATACGGTAATTTGAGCATTCTTTGACATTGCTCTTCTTTGGGATTGGAATGAAAACACCTTTTCCTGTCCTGTGGCCACTGCTGAGCTTTTCAAATTTGCTGACATATTGAGTGCAGCACCTTAGCAGCAGCATCATTAAGGATTTGAAATAGCTCAACTGGAATTCCATCACCTCCACTAGCATGCTTCATAGCAATGCTTATTAAGGCCCACTCAAATTTACTCAAATAAAAATTCATCCCACTCAAGCCAGGATGTCTGGCTCTAGGTGAGTGACCACACCATCGTGAGTTTCTGGGTCATTAAGACCTTTTTTGTACTGTTCTTCTGTGTATTCTTGCCACCTCTTCTTAATCTTTTCTGCTTCTGTTAGGTCCTTACCATTTTTGTTGTTTACTGTGCTTATCTTTGCATGATATATTCCCTTAATATCTCAACTTTTCTTAAAGAGATTTCCAGTATTTCCCATTCTATTATTTTCCTCTATTCCTTTGCATTGTTTACTTAAAAAGGCTATCTTATTTCTCCTTATTATTCTCTGGGACTCTGCATTCAGATGAGTTTATATTTCCCTTTCTCCTATGCCTTTCGCTTCTCTTCTTTTCTCAGCTATTTGTAAGTACTCCTCAGACAACAACTTTGCCTTCTTTCATTTTCTAATCTTGAGGATGTTTTGGTCACCAACTCCTGTACAATATTATGAACCTCCATTCATAGTTCTTCAGGTACTCTTCTACCAGTTCTAATCCCTTGAATCTACTCATTATCTCCACCGTATAATCATAAGGGATTTGATTTAGGTCATATACCTCAGTGGCCTAGTGGTTTTCCTTGTTTTCCTCATTTTGAGCTTGAATTTTTCAATAAGGAGCTCATCATCTGAGCCACAGTCAGCTCTGGGTCTTGTTTGTGCTGACCATATATAGCTTCTCCATCTCTGTAAATATAATCAATATGATTTCAGTATTGACCATCTGGTGAGTTACATATATAGTCGTCTCTTGGGTTGTTGTAAGATGTTTGCTATGACTATTGCATTCTCTTGACAAAATTCTATTAGCCTTTGCCCTGCTTCATTATGTACTCCAAGGCCATACTTGCCTGTTACTCCAGGTATCTCTTGACTTCCTACTTTTTGATTCCAGTTCCTCTGCCCCAGGGTGCCCCACAGCAGGGGAGAGGCCAGGGTGCAATCCACTCCTGGGCATCTTCCAACATTGGCTCCAGCCTCCTCCAGCCTCCCTTCCAAGCCACTCCAGCAGACCTTTGCCTTGACCTTGGGCCACATGTTGATCAACACCTAACAGCTACTGAAGGTTTACACAATCAACAAGGACCATCTGTGGGACAACCAGGGTACCAGGCATGTCATCCAGCTATGTGGAGCAGCTGAAGGGCATGGCCCTGCTAGTTTGGGCTTGAAAAGAAATGGTTCACTGGAGAAGGAAGTAGAAAACCACATCAGTATTCTTGCCTTGAAAACCCCATGAACAGTATGAAAAGGCAAAAATATATAACACTGAAAGATAAGTCCCTCAGGTTGGTAGGTGCCCAATATACTACTGAGGAAGAGCAGATAAATAGCTACAGAAAGAATGAAGAGGCTGAACCAAAGTTAAAACGATGCCTAGTTGTGGTTGTGTCTGGTGGTGAAAGTAAAGTTTGAGTCTGTAAAGAACTCTAGGAGACAGGAAGAATAAAAGAAAAGCAGGCCCTGGCAAGGGCCATAAAAGGAATTTATAATTTTTGGTAAACTGGATGGTAAGGCATGAGACGCTTGGAACAATTCCAGATGGAACAGTTCATAATCTTGAAAACAAGATATAATCCTAGGGTCAGAAAACAGACCCCAGACTGCTTCCCAACTGGTGTCTCAGAGTCACACGTTTTACATATCTGGAGGAAAATCTATAGATAAGAATATTAGTCTTAGTTACTGATTTCTTTTTTCTTTTTTTTTTAGTTACTGATTTCTTATTGATCACTGTTTCTTAGTTACTCAGTGGTTAATGACCACTTTGTTCTTTGGCCCTGAAGACCACTTGAGTTAACCCTTAAATCGCTGCACATTCTTTCCTTCACTGATGAGAGTATAATAAAGCTGGCCCGGATTCAGTTTCAGCACCTTCACCTTGGAGTGATGTTGGTCCCCTGATCCTCAGTTTTCATTGAATTCTTGTGTCTTGTTTATCATTTTCCCACCACACTGCACATTCAGAAACACTTCTTGTTGAGCTGCTTTCAACAAAGAACAATATAGCATAAGAACCTGGAATAAAACCATATGATTATCTCAATAGATGCAGAGAAAGCCTTTGACAAAATTCAACATCCATTTATGATAAAAAACTCTCCAGAAAGCAGGAATAGAAGGAACATACCTCAACATAATAAAAGCTATATATGACAAATTCACAGCAAACATTATCCTCAATGGTGAAAAATTGAAAGCATTTCCTCTAAAGTCAGGAACAAGACAAGGGTGCCCACTTTCACCATTACTATTCAACATAGTTTTGGAAGTTTTGGCCACAGCAATCAGAGCAGAAAAAGAAATAAAAGGAATCCAAATTGGAAAAGAAGAAGTAAAACTCTCACTGTTTGCAGATGACATGATCCTCTACATAGAAAACCCTAAAGACTCCACCGGAAAACTACTAGAACTAATCAATGAATATAGTAAAGTTGCAGGATATAAAATCAACACAAAGAAATCCCTTGCATTCCTATACACTAATAATGAGAAAATAGAGAAATTAAGGAAACAATTCCATTCACCATTGCAACGAAAAGAATAAAATACTTAGGAATATATCTATCTAAAGAAACTAAAGACCTATATATAGAAAACTATAAAACACTGGTGAAAGAAATCAAAGAGGACACTAATAGATGGAGAAATATACCATATTCATGGACTGGAAGAATCAATATAGTGAAAATGAGTACACTACCCAAAGCAATCTATAGATTCAATGCAATCCTTATCAAGCTACCAACAGTATTTTTCAGAGAACAGAACAAATAGTTTCACAATTTGTATGGAAATACAAAAAACCTCGAATAGCCAAAGCAATCTTGAGAAAGAAGAATGGAACTGGAGGAATCATCCTGCCTGTCTTCAGGCTCTACTACAAAGCCACCGTCATCAAGACAGTATGGTACTGGCACAAAGACAGAAATATAGATCAATGGAACAAAATAGAAAGCCCAGAGATAAATCCATGCACATATGGACACCTTATCATTGACAAAGGGGGCAATAATACACAATGGATTAAAGACAATCTCTTTAACAAGTGGTGCTGGGAAAACTGGTCTACCACATGTAAAAGAATGAAACTAGAGCACTTTCTAACACCATACACAAAAATGAACTCAAAATGGATTAAAGATCTAAATGTAAGACCAGAAACTATAAAACTCCTAGAGGAGAACATAGGCAAAACACTCTCTGACATACATCACAGCAGGATTCTCTATGATCCACCTCTCAGAATATTGGAAATAAAAGCAAAAATAAACAAATGGGACCTAATTAAACTTAAAAGCTTCTGCACAACAAAGGAAACTATAAGCAAGGTGAAAAGACAGCCTTCAGAATGGGAGAAAATAATAGCAAATGAAGCAACTGACAAACAACTAATCTCAAAAATATACAAGCAACTCCTGCAGCTCAATTTCAGAAAAATAAACAACCCAATCAAAAAATGGGCCAAAGAACTAAATAGACATTTCTCCAAAGAAGACATACAGATGGCTAACAAACACATGAAAAGATACTCAACATCACTCATTCTCAGAGAAATGCAAATCAAAACCACTATGAGGTACAATTTCACGCCAGTCTGAATGGCTGCTATCCAAAAGTCTACAAGCAATAAATGCTGGAGAGGGTGTGGAGAAAAGGGAACCCTCTTACACTGTTGGTGGGAATGCAAACTAGCACAGCCACTATGGAGAAGGTGTGGAGATTCCTTAAAAAACTGGAAATAGAACTGCCTTATGATCCAGCAATCCCACTGCTGGGCATACATACTGAGGAAACCAGAATTTAAAGAGACACGTGTACCTCAATGTTCATCGCAGCACTGTTTATAATAGCCAGGATATGGAAGCAACCTAGATGTCCATCAGCAGATGAATGGATAAGAAAGCTGTGGTACATGTACACAATGGAGTATTACTCAGCCATTAAAAAGAATACATTTGAATCAGTTCTAATGAGGTGGATAAAACTGGAGCCTATTATACAGAGTGAAGTAAGCCAGAAAGAAAAACACCAATACAGTATACTAACGCATATATATGGAATTTAGAAAGATGGTAACAATAACCCTGTATATGAGACAGCAAAAGAGACACTGATGTATAGAACACTCTTTTGGACTCTGAGGGAGAAGGAGAGGGTGGGATGATTTGGGAGAATTGCATTGAAATATGTATAATATCATATATGAAATTAGTCGTCAGTCCAGTTTCGATGCACGATACTGGATGCTTGGGGCTCGTGCACTGGGACGACCCAGGGGTATGGTATGGGGAGGGAGGAGGGAGGAGGGTTCAGGATGGGGAACACATGTATACCTGTGGCAGATTCATTTTGATATATGGCAAAACCAATACAATACTGTAAAGTTAAAAAAAAAAAAAAAAAACCTGGAATGTTAGGTCCATGAATCAAGGTAAATTGGTTTTGGTCAAACAGGAGATGACAAGAGTGAATATTGACATTTAGGAATCTGTGAACAAAAATGGACTGGAATGGGTGAATTTAATTCAGATTACTTTTATATCTACCTCTGTGAGCAAAAATCCTTTAGAAGCAATGATGTAGTCCTCATAGTTAACAAAAGAATCTGAAATGCTGTACTTGGTTGCAATTTCATAAATGACAGAAAGATCTTGGTTCATTTCCAAGGCAAACCATTCAACATCACAGTAATTCAAGTCTATGCCCCAAGCACTAATGCCAAAGATATGAAGTTGAATGATTCTATGAAGACCTACAATATCTTCTAAACCTAAAACAACAACAACAAAAGTTCTTTTCATCATAGGGGACTGGAATGCAAAAATTTTGCCATATTTAAGGTTAATAATTGTCACCATTATGAGTAATAAGGAAAGCAGGTCAGCATCTACAGAAAGTCAGACAAAATGATCAGTGGAAAGGATAAAAAGAGACACACCAATACCCAGAAAAGGAAAAAAAAAAAGTACTCTCTATAAAGGATAAATTGGCAGACTGGTTGACAATTGCTCTGAAAATGTAATTGCAAAAGTATCTTGGAATTTATGGAGAATTTTGAGCAATTATGTGACATTAAAGTGTAAAACCCAAACAATTTGCATTGGCGTACTGAAAGATATATTCTATTCACCTGATAAATGAACATTTTTTAAATTAAAAATATGAGAATTTTTAATAAAAGAATAGTGAAAGAAATAAAAAAATATGAATTATATGAACAGACAATAGAGTGACCATACAGATAATTGTGATGAAAAAGAAAATTTTTCACAGCTGAAAGTCTGAATTTTAATATAATCTCACAATTTAAATGAATAATAATAAAGACTGTAAGACAAAGCCATTATAGTAAAAATTTCAAAATCAAATGTCTTTTTTGTCTTTAGCTTTGGCAATTTTATTAAAATGTATCTCACTATACATGGTATTACAGTCACACAGGACTGAATGACAACAAAACAATGCATTATACTGCACCTATAAAGAAATGCTGGGCTGGAAGAATCACAAGCTGAAATCAAGATTGCCACGAGAAATATCAGGAACCTCAGATATGCTGATGATGCCACCCTTATGGCAGAAAGTGAAGAGGAACTAAAAAGCCTCTTGATGAAAGTGAAAGTGGAGAGTGAAAAAGTTGGCTTAAAGCTCAACATTCAGAAAACGAAGATCATGGCATTTGGTCCCATCACTTCATGGGAAATAGATGGGGAAACAATGGAAACAGTGTCAGACTTTATTTTTGAGGGCTCCAAAATCACTGCAGATGGTGATTGCAGCCATGAAATTAAAAGATACTTACAACTGTAAGTGTCTGAGATACAAACTGTAATCTCATCTGCTTATTTCGCTTGTACTATGAGCATTCCCATGTGATCAATCATTCATTAATAGCACGATTTCCAGGTATGCTATTTATAAAAAATAAATAAATAAATAAAAGACATTTACTCCTTGGAAGGAAAGCTATGGCCAACCTAGATAGCATATTTAAAAGCAAGACATTACTTTGCCAACAAAGGTCCGTCTAGTCAAGGCTATCGTTTATCCAGTAGTCATGTATGGATGTGAGATTTGAACTGTGAAGAAAGCTGAACGCTCAAGATTTGATGCTTTTGAACTGTGGTGTTGGAGAAGACTCTTGAGAGTCCCTTGGACTGCAAGGAGATCCAACCAGTCCATTCTGAAGGAGATCAGCCCTGGATGTTCTTTGGAAGGAATGATACTAAAGCTGAAACTCCAGTACTTTGGCCACCTCATGTGAAGAGTTGACTCACTGGAAAAGACTCTGATGCTAGGAGGGATTGGGGGCAGAAGAAGAAGGGGAAGACAGAGGATAAGATGGCTGGATGGCATCACAGACTCGATGGATGTGTGTTTGAGTGAATTCTGGGAGTTGGTGATGGACAGGGAGGCCTGGCATACTGCGATTCATGGGGTTCCAAAGAGTCGGACATGACTGAGCGACTGAACTGAACTGAACTGATGGCTAATTCATGCTGAGGTTTGATAGACAACAGAAAAATTCTGTAAAGCAATTATGCTTCAATGAAAAATAAATTATTTTTAATATAAATTTATTTATTTTAATTGGAAGCTAATTACTCTACAATATTGTACTGGTTTTGCCATACATCAACATGAATCTGCCACGGGTGTACATGTGTTCCCCATCCTGAACCCCTTTCCCACCTCCCTCCCCATGCCATCCCTCTTGGTCATTCCATTGCACCAGCCCTGAGCATCCTGTATCATGCATCGAACCTGGACTGGTGATTCATTTCATATATGATATTATACATGTTTCAATACCATTCTCCCAAATCATCCCAACCTCTCCCTCTCCCACAGAGTCCAAAAGACTTTCCTATACATCTGTGTCTCTTTTGCTGTCTTGCATACAAGGTTATCATTACCATCTTTCTACATTCCATATAAATATGTTAGTATACTATATTGGTGTTTTTCTTTCTGGCTTACTTCACTCTGTATAATTGGCTCCAGATTCATCCACCTCATTAGCACTGATTCAAATGTATTCTTTTTAATGGCTGAGTAATATTCCATTGTGTACATGTACCACAGCTTTCTTATCCATTCATCTGCTGATGGACATCTAGGTTGCTTCCATATCCTGGCTATTACAAACAGTGCTGCAATGAACATTGGGGTACACGTGTCTCTGTCAATTCTGGTTTCCTTGGTGTGTATGCCCAAGCAGTGGGATTGCTTGGTCATATGGCAGTTCTATTTCCAGTTTTTTTAAGGAATCTCCACACTGTTCTCCGTAGTGGTGTACTAGTTTGCATTCCCACCAACAGTGTAAGAGGGTTCCCTTTTCTCGACACCCTCCCCAGCATTTATTGCTTGTAGACTTTTGGAAAGCAGCCATACTGACAGGCGGATTCTTTACCAACTTAACATATCCCTTCTTCAGCTGATCTTTCTGACCTAGGAATCCAATTGGGATCTCCTGCACTGCAGGCGGATTCTTTACCAACTGAGCTATATAGATGTGTGTGTGTGTGTGTGTGTGTGTATCTTTCTCTCTCTCTCTCTCTCTCTCTCTCTCTATATATATATATATATATATACATATTTTAATTTTTCATCTTAGATCTCAGGATCTAATGGTTGGTGCTTTTTTCATTGAAATGTAAAGAAATTATTTTCTGCAACAGTGACAATTATAATTCTCATACAAAGGAAGAATCATGAATATTAAAATTGCTGAATAATCTACCACCTACAAAATCTGAAGTAGGTATATGCTCACATCACTTATAATTTTTATTTCTTTTAACCAAAATGAAATAAAAGAGGTTTTTACTAAAATAAAAATTACAAATCCAAGTAACTTTTAGAAATGAGTATCCTTATGCTAACATCAAAAGTTTTAAATTTTCTTTTCACAAAGCACTACTTTTATTTTAGTTTTGTTACTATCGAAATTTGATTGAGTTTCTTGACATATACAAACCATATTTTTCTGAAAATTGTTTATAATTTAAATTGAATTATTTTTGGTAGTTAGTAATTTGTTAACATTTCTTTTTTTTTTTCAGCTATTTGTTTACTTTATTTTATTTTTAAACTTTACATAATTGTATTAGTTTTGCCAAATATCAAAATGAATCCACCACAGGTATACATGTGTTCCCCATCCCGAAGCCTCCTCCCTCCTCCCTCCCCATACCTTCCCTCTGGGCCGTCCCAGTGCACCAGCCCCAAGCATCCAGCATCGTGCATTGAACCTGGACTGGCAACTCATTTCCTACATGATATTTTACAATTTGTTAACATTTCTTTTACAAAACAACAGGCCCTATTACACAGTAACTATTCCTTTCTTATCTTTCATCTCTCAAACTTATTCTGAAGCTGCTCAGGCAGCTTTAGGGTTTCTGCCTTTATTTAGATGATACCAAAACTTTTGATGACAGTTGCTAATATTCATTCAAAAATCCAGATGCTTAGATTATATTTTTGCAAATGTTTTCTGAGAGTAAAACAAAAATCTGCTTCTCTGTAAGAGGAAAGGTTAGATGTTTGACTGCATTATTAGAATGTGCTTACAAATGGACAGAGGCATTGTGTTGAAACAAACCCAGGCAGGGCTTTCTGTCAAGAGAAATCTGTAATCAGTCTCCCCACCTCTCTTCCTCTCTCTTTCTTCCTGCTTAAGTGTGCTCACCATTATTTTGTGTTCCTGCATAATATGGCTCACTAGAAGATAGCAAGAGTCCAAGATTTTGATTTATATTTAAAGTAAATAGAATGCAATTTCTACTGCAGTCTTCAGCCTAAACTGCTTTGGGTTTGGTGATGGGTGATTTTGAGACTGCCCTAGATAAGAATGACAAAGGACCTTATTTCTCATTAGCTCTATGTCACATTTTAACATATTATATATACACATATATATATATATATTCTGAATATATATATATATTCAGAAATTTCTTAGAGAAGCAGGGTAATTTACACACAGTTCTTCATATGACCGTTATCACATTGTAATACCCTCACAGTTCAGTCCAGTTGCTCAGTTGTGTCTGACTCTTTGCGACCCCATGAATGACAGCACACCAGGCATCGCTGTCCATCACCAACTCCCAGAGTTCACTCAAACTCACGTCCATTGAATCGGTGATGCTACCCAGCAATCTCATCCTCTGTCATCCCCTTCTCCTCCTGCCCCCAATCCCTCCCAGCATCAGAGTCTTTTCCAATGAGTCAACATTATACTAAATTGTCACAATTGGCAAGATGTAGATATAATATACAGATCGCTGATTTTTATTATACACATTAAAAGGATAATTTAATATCATATGACTGTACACTGAAAACTGTATGATAGAATGCATATATTTTGAAAAATAAATTCAGCAGAAAAATGAGTTGGTATTTTTAAAAATAAAACAGATATTATTATGAAGTAGTATTTAATAATATATGATTATCACCATATAAATATATTTTAATTGGCATATTAATAACAAAAATATCTTTATTCTTGGCTGAATGAGTCAACAATATTTTAAAAACACATTTAGAAAGAAAAAGTACAACAGAGTTTTAAAATGAGAAATTGTTATAGAAAGTTCAAAATCCATTAGAATCAGGTGATTTTACCATCATACATGTGTGTATATATGAAGGCATAGGTTGCTAAAGAGATATGATAAGCATGGAAATGGTAGGCTGGTTATATGAAGCTTGGTAATTTCCTTTTAGTTACAATGATGAGTCTTCTTTGAAGAGGAAATCTTTTCCTAGCTAAATTCAAATGTTTCTGGGTTTGACTTGAACTGTGGGTGCCTCTTTCAGTGTCATATCTTTTTGAATTTTCAATTCTGCAAGTCAGTAGGTGCCCAATATGCCACTGAAGAATAGTGGAGAAGTAAATCCAGAAAGAATGAAGAGACAGAGCCAAAGTGAAAACAACGGCCACCTGTGGATGTGGCTGGTGACAGAAGTAATGCCCGATGCTGTAAAGAACAATATTGCATAGGAACCTGGAATGTTAGGTTGACGAATCAAGGAAAATTGGAAGTGATCAAACAGGAGATGGCAAGAGTGAACATCGACATTTTAGGAATCAGTGAACTAAAATGGGCTGAAATGGGTGAATTTAATTCAGATGACCATTATATCTACTACTGTGGGCAAGAATCCCTTAGAAGAAATGGAATAGCCCTCATAGTCAATGAAAGAGTACAAAATGAAGTACTTGGATGCAATCTCAAAAATGACAAAATGATCTCTATTCATTTCCAAGGCAAACCAATCAATATGACAGTAATTCGAGTCTATGTCCCAACCAATAATCCCGAAGAAGCTGAAATTGAACAGTTCAATGAAGACCTACAAGACCTTCTAGAACAAGCACCACAAAAGATGTCCTTTACTTCACAAGGGACTGTAATGCAAAAGTAGGAAGTCAGGAGATCCCTGGCAAGTTTGGCCTTGGAGTACAGAATGAAGCAGATCAAAGGCTAATAAAGTTCTGCCAAAGAACACACTGTTCATACCAACCACCCACTCCCAACAACCCAAGACTCTACAAATGGACATCACCAGATGGTCAATACCAAAATCAGATTGATTATATTCTTTGCAGCCAAAGATCGAGTAGCTCCATACAGTCAGCAAAAACAAGACTGGGAGCTGACTGTGGTTCAGATCATGAACTGCTTATTGTTAAATTCAGACTTAAGTTGAAGAAAGAAAAGAAAACCACTAGACCATTCAAGTGTGACCTAAATCAAATCCCTTACAATTATACAGTGGAAGTGACAAATAAATTCAAGGTCTTAGATCTGATAGACAGATTGCCTGAAGAACTATAGATGTAGGTTCATCACATTGTACAGGAGGCAGTGATGAAGACCATCCCCAAGAAAAAGAAATGCAAAAATGCAAAACGGTTGTCTGAGGAGGCCTTACAAATACCTGTGAAAAGAAGAGAAGCAAAAGGCAAAGGAGAAAAGGTAATATATACCCATTTGAATACAGAGTTCCAAAGAATAGCAAGGAGAAATAAGAAAGCCTTCCTCAATAATCACTGTAAAGAAATAGAGGAAAAGAAGAAAATGGAAAAGACCAGAGATCTCTACAAGAAAATTAGAGATACCAAGGGAATATTTCATGCAAAGATGAGCAAAATAAAGGACAGAAATGGTATGATCATAACAGAAGCAGAAGGTATTAAGAAGAGGTGGCAAGAATACAGTGAAGAACTATATAAAAAAGATCTTAAGGAACCAGATAACCATGATGGTGTTATCACTCACCTATTGCCAGGCATCCTGGAATGAGAAGTGAAGGGGGCCTTAGGAAGCAACACTATAAACAAAGCTACTGAAAGTGATGGAATTCCAGTGGAGCTATTTCAAATCTTAAAAGATGATGCTGTGAAAGTGCTGCACTTAATATGCCAACAAATTTGGGAAACTCAGCAGTGGCCACAGGACTGGAAAAGGTCAGTTTTAATTCCAATCCCAAAGAAAGGCAATGCCAAAGAATGCTGAAACTACCACACAGTTACACTCATCTCACACGCTAGCAAAGTAATGCTCAAAGTTCTCCAAGACAGGCTTCAACAGTACTTGAACTGTGAACTTCCAGATATTCAAGCTGGATTCAGAAAAGGAAGAGGAAACAGAGATCAAATTGCCAACATCTTCTGGATCATAGAAAAAGCAAGAGAGTTCCTGAAAAACATCTATTTATACTTTATTAACTATCCCAAAGCCTTTGACTGTGTGGATCACAAAAAACTGTGGAAAATCCTTAAAGAGATGGGAATACCAGACCACTTGACCTGCCTCCTGAGAAATCTGTATGCTGGTCAAGAAGCAACATTCAGAATTAGACATGGAAAAACAGACTGGTTCCAAATCAGGAAAGGAGTACATCAAGGCTGTATGTTGTCACCCTGCTTATTTAATTTATATGCAGAGTATATCATGCAAAATGCCAGGCTGGATGAAGCACATGCTGAAATCAAGATTACCAGGAGAAATATCAATAACCTCAGATACACAGATGACACCACCCTTATTGCAGAAAACAAAGAACTAAAGAGCCCCTTGATGAAAGTGAAAGAGGAAAGTGAAAAAGTTGGCTTAAAACTCAACATTCAGAAAACTAAGATCATGGCATCTGATCCCATCACTCCATGGAAAATAGATGGGGAAAGAATGGAAAAAGTGACAGACTTTATTTTTTTGGGCTCCAAAATCACTGCAGATTGTGATTGCAGCCTTGAAAGTAAGACACTTGCTCCTTTGAAGAAAAGTTATGACCAAACCAGACAGCATATTTCAAAGCAGAGACATTACCAACAAAAATCCATCTAGTCAAAGCTATGTTTTTTTTCCAGTGGTCATGTATGGATGTGAGAGTTGGACTATAAAGAAAGCTGAGCAGCAAAGAATTGATGGTTTTGAACTGTGCTGTTGGAGAAGACTCTTGAGAGCCTCTTGGACTGCAAGGAGATCCATCCAGTCCATCCTAAAGGAAATCAGTCCAGAATATTCATTGGAAGGACTGATGCTGAAGCTGAAATTCCAATACTTTGGCCACCTAATATGAAGAACTGACTCATTGGAAAAGACCCTGATACTGGGAAAGATTGAAGGCGGGAGGAGAAGAGGACGACAGAGGATGAGATGGTTGGTTGGCATCACCGTCTCAATGGACATGAGTGTGAGTAGGCTCTGGGAGTTGGTGATGGACAGGGAAGCCTAGGGTGCTGCAGTCCATGGGGAGACAAAGAGTCGGATATGACTGAGCGACTGAAATGACTGACTGAACTGTGGGTGCCTCAGAACCAGTTTATTTAGTTCTATTTATCTTTATTTAATTGTGATAGAAGTCTATAGTAAGCAGCACGACACTATTTATTCTGTTTTCAGTCCTGTACGTTTTTAACATAAAACTGCTTTCCTCAAAATTTATTTTTCTGCAATGTATTCTTTCTTTGATGCATTACTCACCTCAAGTAATAATAAATTATGTTTTTCTCATTACAAATTTTACTTGCAGATGATCACCTGCTGCTGCTGCTGCTGCTAAGTCGCTTCAGTCGTGTCCGACTCTGTGCGACCCCATAGACGGCAGCCCACCAGGCTCCACCGTCCCTGGGATTCTCCAGGCAAGAACACTGGAGTGGGTTGTCATTGCCTTCTCTGATCACCTCCTAGCTCTATATATTCATAATCATTCTTACCTCAATAATTCCTCTTATCTCTCTATTTCTTTTTTTATTTACACTCTCTATTCACTAAAGAGAACATTCATAACCACTCATTTAAGACTACAGAAGATTATCTTAAGTAATCTTGCTGTTTATTGTATTTCCTCAGTCAAATAAATCTATATAATGCCACCAATGCTTCTAAAACAGCAATCAGATCACATTTCTCAAAATTATTCAGTGAACTTTGTCCTTGACTTCCTGTGTATGTATGTGATGCAGACATTGTCCATTTTATAATTTGGAATGAAGAAAAAGACTGAATACTGTTAGGAATTTTTATCATGCTTTGGTTGGAAAACATTCTGAGAACAATATTTCTGAGCACAAAATTGTAGGTAAGGTCCTTCTTTGTCCATGGTACAGTGGGGAATAAACTAAGGAAATATTCACAGTATTCCCAATATAACCTCTTAGAGAATGTCAATCTTTTTAAGAAGTATCAAGGTGATTAATATAAAATCATCCTTGAAATATTTAGATTATTGCTCAATTTGCTCATATTATTTTCTAATAGTTATCTTCCTTATTTAGTTACAAGTTTTGTCTGCTTTATCTAATAATCACTTTGCCAGAGATCATGCTATGCCAAAATATATGCTTCTGTCTTTAAAATGCTATAACGCAGGGGTACACTTTTGTCTGATTAAAATTATGGCATTTTCCCATGAGTATTCCTTTAAACTATGAAATTTAAACATATAGCTTTATTAACCATTTAACAACATCTTCTACTCTTTATAAAGCCTTCATAATTATATCAGCACTGAAATTGACTTGTGTATGTACCAAGCAACACTGAATTGGTTTTAATTTAGATTTTTTTTTTTAGAGTTCAGTGTGATCTTGAACACGTTAAGGTGAGTTTTTTTTTTTTTTTATTTTAGCCATGCTAAAAATTAATATGTTAAAAATCCATTATTGGACTATGACATAATTCAAGCTATTTCTATTTTTTTGGTCAGCTAAATAAAATATGTGTTTCAGCAGTGATTTCTAAAGAGAAACAGCTCCATCTAAAGACTATTATGAGTCATCTCATCTTTCTTTTTCACATCGAAGTTTTCAGAAATCTGTTGCAAAAAAATGACATTGCTGGTAGAAATGGAAACCCCTATATAACTTTAATATGAAATTATATTTAGCATATATACTTAAGCATATTTGCATATATTTGATTAATAAACAAAGAGGACATTAGACTGGCCCTGATGCTGTGGCAGGCTATGTAAGTAAGCAAACCAAAATCTAAGCCTGTAAACAATTATTTTTGCCTATAAGCAAACCAAAATCTAAGCCAGTAAGGTAAAAATTGAAACTTAGGGACACATTCAATTAGGCTTTAAACTAAAGCTGAACAACAATCTCCTTACCTTAGTTCTACTTTTTCTCTATAAAAGGCTCTCTTTGCATTTCTGTTCAGGAACACTCCTAAACACTTCCCATTTGGTACTGCCCAAATCAAATATACTTTTGTTCAGCTAAATTCTCAATTTAAAAAAATTATTTTTATTCAAGGATAATTGATTTATAGAATTTTTTTGTTTTCTGTCAAACCTCAATATGAATCAACCATAGGTATACATATATCCCCTTCCTTTTGAACCTCCCTCCCATCTCCTACCCCATCCCACCCTTCTAGGTTGATATAGAGCCCCTGTTTGAGTTTCCTGATCCATACAGAAAATTCCAGTTGGCTATCTGTTTTTCATATGGTAATGTAAGTTTCCATGTTACTCTTTCCACACATCTTATCCTCTCCTCCCCTCTCCCCATGTCCATAAGCCTATTCACTATGTCTGTTTCTCCATTGCTGCCCTGAAAATAAATTTTTCAAAACAATTTTCTAGATTCTGTATATGTGCATTAGAATACAATATTTATCTTTGACTTTCTGACTCACTTCACTCTGTATAATACGTTCTAGGTTCATCCATCTCATCAGAACTGATTCAAATGTACTCCTTTTTTATGGCCGAGTAACATTCCATTGTGTATATATACAACTTCTTTATCCATTCATCTGTTGATGGACATCAAGGTTGCTTCTATGTGCTAACTACTGTAAATAGTGGTGCAGTGAACAATGGGATACATGTCTCTTTTTCAACCTTGGTTTCCTCAGGGTATATGCCTAAGAGTGGGATTGCTAGGTCTTATGGTGGTTTTATTCCTACTTTTTAAGGAATCTCCATACCATCTTCCACAGTGGCAGTATCAATTTATATTCCCACCAATAGTGCAAGAGGGTTCCTTTTTCTCCACACCATTTCCAGCATTTATTGTTTGTAGACATTTTGATGATGGCCATTCTGACTGGAGTGAGGTGTTACCTCATTGTAGTTTTGATTTGTGTTCTCTAATAATGAGTGATGTTGAGCATCTTTTCATGTGTATGTATTTGTTAGTCATCCATATGTTTTCTTTGGAGAAATGTCTGTTTAGGTTTTTTATCCCCCACTTTTTGACTGGGTGCTTTGTTTTTCTGGTGTTGAGTTGTATGAGCTTCTTGTATATTTTGGAAGTTAATTGTTTGTCAGCTGTTTCATTTGCTATTATTTTCTCCCATTCTGAGGATTGTCTTTTCACCTTGCTTAGAGTTTCCTTTGCTGTGCAAAAGCTTTTAAGTTTAATCAGATTTCTCTTGTGTACATTTGTTTTTATGTCCATTACTCTGGGAGGTGGATCATAGAGGATATTGCTTTGATTTATGTCATTGAGTATTCTGCCTATGTTTTCCTGTTAGAGTTTTATAGTTTCTAGTTTTACATTTAGATTTTTAATCCATTTTGAGTTTCTCTTTGTGTATGTTATTAGGAAGTATTCTAATTTCATTCTTTTTCATGTAGCTGTCCAGTTTTCCCAGCACAATTTATTGAAGATGCTGTCTTTGCTCCATATGTATTCTTAACTCCTTTGTAAAAAATAAGGTACACATAGGTGCATGGGTTTATTTCTTGGCTTTCTATCTTGTTCCATTGCTGTATATTTCTGTTTCTGTGCCATTACCATACTGTCTTGATGACTGTAGCTTTGTAGTATAATCTGAAGTAAAGAAGGTTAATTCCTCCAGCTCAATTCTTCTTTCTCAAGACTGCTTTGGCTATTCAGGTCTTTTGTGTTTCCATATGAATTGTGAAATGTTTTGTTCTAGTTCTGTGAAAAATGCCACTGGTAATTTGATAGGGATCACATTGAATCTATAGATTACATTTGGTAGTATAGTCATTTGCACAATATTGATTTTTCCTAACCAGGAACATGGAATATTTCTCCATCTGTTTATCTCATCTTTGATTTCTTTCATTGGTGTCTTATAATTTTCTGTGTACAGTCAATTTTATTCCTAGATATTTAATTCTTTTTGTTGCAATGGTGAATGGGATTGATTGTTTAATTTCCCTTTCTGATTTTTCATTGTTAGTATATAGAAATGCAAGTGATTTCTTTGTATTGATTTTGTATCCTACAACTTTGCTAAGTTCACTGATTAGCTCTAGTAATTTCTTATACCTTTAAGGGTTTTCTGTGTACGGTATCATGTCATCTGCAAACAGTGAGAGCTTTACTTCTTCTTTTCATATCTGGATTCCTTTTATTTCTTTTTCTTCTCTGATTGCTATAACTAGGACATCCAGAATTATGTTGAATAATACTGATGAAAGTGGACATCCTTGTCTTGTTCCTGATCTTATGGGGAATGCCTTCAGTTTTTCACCACTGAGAAAAATGTTTGCTGTAGGGTTATCATATATGGCCTTTACTATGTTGAGGTAGTTCCTTCTATGCCCATTTTTTTGAAGAGTTTTAAGTATAAATGGGTGCTGAATTTTTTCAAAAGCTTTTTCTGCATCTATGGCGATTATCATATGGTTTTTATCTTTCAGTTTATTAATATGGTGTATCACATTGATTGATTTGAATATATTGAAAAAATCCTGGAATAAACCCAAAACCCAACTTGGTCGTGGTGTATGAGCTTTTGGAAGTGCTGCTGAATTCTATTGCTAGAATTTTGTCAAGGATTTTTGCATCTATGTTCATCAGTGATATTGGCCTGCAGTTTTCTTTTTCTGTGTTGTCTTTGTCTGGTTTTTCTATCTCGGTGATGGTGGCCTTGTAGAATGAGTTTGGAAGTGCCCCTTCCTCTTCAATTTTCTGAAAGAGTTTTAGAAGGCTAGGCATCTGATCTTTTCTAAATATTTGATAGAATTCTCCTGTGAAGCCATCTGGTCCTGGGATTGATTTTTTCGGGAGATTTTTTTATCACAGCTTCAATTTCAGTGCTTGTAATTGAGTTGTTCATAATTTCTATTTCTTAATGGTTGAACTTTTCTAAGAAGCTGTCCATTTCTTCCAAATTATCCATTTTGTTGACATATACTCATTCATATTATTCTCTTATAATCATTTTTACTTCTGCACTGTTTCAACCTCTCCTTTTTCATTTCTAGTTTTGCCGATTTGATTCTTCTCTTTTTTTTCTTGATAAGACTGGCTAAAGGTTTGCCGATTTTGTTTATCTTTTTAAAGAACCAGATTTTAGTTTTATTAGTTTTACTATTGTTCCTTTCATTTCTTTTTCATTTATTTATGCTTGGATTTTTATGATTATTTCAGTTCAGTTCAGTCTCTCAGTCATGTCCGACTCCTGGAGATCCCATGAATCACAGGATGCCAGGCTTCCCTGTCCATCACCAACACCTGGAGCCCACCCAAACCCATGTTCATTGAGTCGGTGATGCCATTCAACCATCTCATCCTCTGTCATGCCGTTCTCCTCCTGCCCTCAATCTTTCCCAGCATCAGGGGCTTTTTCAATCAGTCAGCTCTTCTCATCAGGTGGCCAAAGTATTGGAGTTTCAACTTCAACATCAGTCTTTCCAGTGAACACCCAGGACTGATCTCCTTTAGAATGGACTAGTTGGATCTCCTTGCAATCCAAGGGATTCACAAGAGTCTTCTCCAACACCACAGTTCAAAAGCATCAATTCTTTGGCACTCAGCTTTCTTTATAGTCCAACTGTCACATCCATACATGACCACTGGATAAACCATAGCCTTGACTAGACGGACCTTTTTTGGCAAAGTAATGTCTCTGCTTTTTAATATGCTGTTTAGGTTGGTCATAGCTTTCCTTCCAACGAGTAAGCATCTTTTAATTTCATGGCTGCATTCACCATCTGGAGTGATTCAGGAGCCCAGAAAAATAAATTCAGTCACTGTTTCCCCATCTATTTGCCACGAAGTGATGGAACCGGATGCCATGATCTTAGTTTTCTGAATGTTCAGCCTTAAGGCAACTTTTTCACTCTCCTCTTTCACTTGATTGCTCTCCCTCTACTAATTTTGGGGTTTTGTTGTTGTTCTTCTTCTTCTTTTTCCAGTTGTTTTAGGTGTAATGTTAGGCTGTCTATTCCATGTATTTCTTGTTTCTTGAGGTAGAGTTGTACTGCTATCAACTTCCCTCTTAGGACTGCCTTTTCTGCATCCCCTAGGTTTTGAGTTGTCATGTTTTCATTGTCATTTGTTTCTAGAAATTTTATAATTTCCCTTTTGATTTCTTCAGTAACCTGTTGGTTATTTAGAGACATGTTGTTTAATCTCCATGTGTTTGTGTTTCTTACAGTTTTGTCTTGAAATTGATATCTAGTCTCAGAGCATTGTGGTCAGAGAAGATCCTTGATATGATTTCAATTTTCTTAAATTTACTGAGGTTTAATTTGTGAACCAAGATGTGTTCTATGCTGAGGAATATTCCATGTGCACTTGAGAAGGTGTATTCTTCTGCATTTGGATGGAATGTCCTGAAGATATCAATGAGATCCATTTCATCTAATGTATCATTTAATACTTGTGTTCCCTTATTAATTTTCTGTTTTGATGATTTGTCTATGGTGTGAGTGGGCTGTTAAAGTCTCCTACTCTTATTATGTTACTGTTAATTTCTCCTTTTCTGTCTGTTAGTGTTTTTCTTATGTATTGAGGTGCTCCTATATGGGGTGCACAGATATTTACAATTTTTATGTCTTGCTCTTGGGTTGATCACTTGAACATTATGTAGTGTCCTCCTTTATCTCTTATAATTATTTTTATTTTAAGGTCTATTTTGTCTCATATGAGGATTGCTATTTCAGCTATTGTTTGCTTCCCATTTGAATGAAATATATTTTTCTATCCTCTCACTTTCAGTCCTTATGTTTTTAGGTCTGAAGTGGGTTTCTTGTAGATAGCATATACATGGGTATTGTTTTTGTATCCATTCAGCCAGTTTGTGTTTTTTGGTTGGAGCATTTAATCCATTTACATGTAAAGTAATTATTGATATATATGTTCCTATTCCCATTCTATTAATTGTTTAGGGGTGATTTTGTAGATATTTTTTTTTTCTTCTCTTGTATTTCTTGACTATATAATTCCTTTTAACCTTTGTTGTAAAGGTGTTTTAGTGGTACTGAATTCTCTTAACTTTTGCTTGTCTGAAAAACTTATTTCTCCATCAATGTTGAATGATATCTTTGTCAGGTACAGTAATCTTGGTTGTAGATTTTTCCTTTTCAGTACTTTAAATATATCCTGCCATTCCCTCCTGACCTGCGTAGTTTCTGCTAAAAGATCAGCTGTTAAGCATATGGGGTTTCCCTTGTATGTTACTTGTTGCTTCTCCCTTGCTGCTTTTAATATTATTTCTTTGTGTTTAGCCTTTGTTAGTTTGATTAGTATGTATCTTTGCATGTTTCTCCATGGATTTATCTTGTATGGTACTCTTTGTGCCTCTTGGAGTTTATTGACTATTTCCTTTTCCATTTGGAGGATATTTTCAAGTATAATCTCTTCAAAAATTTTCTCATACCCTTTCTTTTTCTCTTCTTCTTCTGCTGCAGCTAAGTCACTTCAATCGTGTCTGACTCTGTGCAACCCCATAGATTGCAGCCCACCAGGCTCCTCCATCCATGGGATTTTCCAGGCAAGAGTACTGGAGTGGGGTGCCACTGCCTTCTCTGCTTCTTTTTCTGGGACCCCCACAATTCAAATGTAGGTGCTTTTGTTATTGTCCCAGAGGTCTCTGAGACTATACTCAGTTCTTTTCATTCCTTTTACTTTATTCTGCTCTTCAGAAGGTATTTCCACTATTTTACCTTCCTGCTCACTTCTTTATTCCTCTGCTTCAAACATTCTGCTCTGGATTCCTTCTAGAGTATCTTTAATTTAAGTAATGTTGTTGTTTGTCTCTGAATGTTTATTTTTTTAATTCTTCTATGTATTAATTGATTCTTGAATTTTCTCCATTTTGTTTTCAATGTTTTGGGTCATCTTTACTATCATTATTCTGAATTCTTTTTCAGGTAGTTTACCCATTTCTTCTTCATTTATTTGGACTCCTATGTTTCTAGTTTTTTCCTTCTTTTGTGTAGTACTTCTCTGTCTTTTCATTTTTTTTAACTTATTGTGTTTGACTTCTCCTTTTACCAGGTTTCAAGATAAGTTGAATTCTTTCCTTAAAGAAGGTCTAATTCTTTTTTTTTTTTTTTTGCTCAGTGGTTTGTTTAAGCTTTGTATAGGGTGAGATTTGTTTTGAGTTTTTATTTGTTTGTTTTTCTCTGATGTGCAAGGCTGAGTGAGATGGCAATCCTGTATGCTGATAATTGGGTTTGTATTTTGTTGTTGTTGTTGTTTAGATGAGGTATCTTGCACAGGTGCTACTGGTGGTTGAGCGATGCTGGGTCTTGTATTCAAGTGGTTTCATTTGTGTGAGTTCTCACTATTTGATCCTCCCTAAGGTTAGTTCTTTGGTAGTCTCCAACTCCAAAGGCTCAGGGCTTGATCTCTGGTCTGGAACAAAGATTCCACAAGTGGTTTGTTATGACACTAAGCGAGATTAAAACAAATATCCAAAAACGAGAAACCAAAGATGAACCACAGACAAATGGAAGTTATGAAATCAGGTAAATAATAGCTAAAATAATGGAATATACACATATTCATATACACTCATGAACAAAGTCAAGAGAGTCCAACAAAATTAAAGTACTGTAGATTGATCTGGTGAACAAAGAAATCAAAAATTATATTTACGAGTTAAGAACAAAACTAACTAAATCACAAACTGGAAAACAAAACAAGGTGTCCAGTCAGAATGGCTGTGATCCAAAAGTCTACAAATAATAAATGCTGGAGAGGGTGTGGAGAAAAGGGAACCCTCTTACACTGTTGGTGGGAATGCAAACTAGTACAGCCACTATGGAGAACAGTGTGGAGATTCCTTAAAAAACTGGAAATAGAACTGCCTTATGATCCAGCAATCCCACTGCTGGGCATACACACTGAGGAAACCAGAAGGGAAAGAAACATGTGTACCTCAATGTTCATCACAGCACTGTTTATAATAGCCAGGACATGGAAGCAACCTAGATGTCCATCAGCAGATGAATGGATAAGAAAGCTGTGGTACATATACACAATGGAGTATTACTCAGCCATTAAAAAGAATACATTTGAATCAGTTCTAATGAGGTGGATGAAACTGGAACCTATTATACAGAGTGAAGTAAGCCAGAAGGAAAAACACCAATACAGTATATTAACGCATATAATATGGAATTTAGAAAGATGGTAACAATAACCCTGTATACGAGACAGCAAAAGAGACACTGATGTATAGAACAGTCTTATGGACTCTGTGGGAGAGGGAGAGGGTGGGAAGATTTGGGAGAATGACATTGAAACATGTAAAATATCATGTATGAAACGAGATGCCAGTCCAGGTTCAATGCACGATACTGGATACTTGGGGCTGGTGCACTGGGACGACCCAGAGGGATGGTATGGGGAGGGAGGAGGGAGGAGGGTTCAGGATGGGGAACACATGTATACCTGTGGTGGATTCATTTTGATATTTGGCAAAACTAATACAATTATGTAAAGTTTAAAAATAAAATAAAATTAATTTAAAAAATAAATAAAATATAAAACAAAAAAACAAAACAAGGTGTCATGTGGTGAATAAAGTGATGAAAACCAAGCTAACAAATACGTTGAGAAGAAAGGAAAGAAAGAAAATAAAGGAAGAATAGATATTCAAAGTTAAATAGAGGTAAATGAAGAAAATTTGTGTATATTAAAGATTAACTGCAAGGAGAAAAGAAGAGTATGGAAAGCAAACAAAGGAATAAATGTAGAAAAAATTAATAGGTTTAATATTAGAAATTAAAGTTATAAAAAAAAGAGAAAAAATGGAAGAAGAAAGAACAAAGGGGGGGGGGGGAAGGAAAACTCCACAGAAAAGCAAAAACCCAATGTAGAGGCAGAGTTTTTATAACAGTAATAAAAAGTGTGACTGAATATACATGTATACATATACACTCATCAGCAAAAGCAAAACAGTCCAACAAAAATAAAGTACAATAGATGGAACTGGTGAACAAAGGAAACCAAAAATTATACCTACCAGAACAAAACTAGCTAAAGCACAAACTGGAAAACAAAATTAAAGCAAAGTGCCAATTGGGAAATAAAGCAATCAAAATAAAACTAACAAATATGTTGAGAGGAAAGGAGAGAAAGAAAAGAAAGAAATAATAAATGTGCAAAATTAAATAGAGGTAGATGAAGAAGATTTATATATGTTACAGCTTAACTTAAAGGGGGAAAGAAAAGTAGGAAAAACAAACAAAGGAATAAATGTAGAAAAGGCAATAATAAGTTTAAAAAAATAAAAAATTAGAATAAAAAAAAAGGAAAAAAGAAAAACAAAAAACACTCCCAAGAACTGCAAAAGCCCAACATGGAAACAGAGGTTTATAACAA
The DNA here is from genome assembly GCF_032452875.1 of Bos javanicus. Lineage (NCBI taxonomy): Eukaryota > Metazoa > Chordata > Mammalia > Artiodactyla > Bovidae > Bos > Bos javanicus. Next base: position 44,625,509 of record NC_083897.1, read on the forward strand.
CAATCAAAAATGTGACTGAGAAAAAGAGAAAAAAAGAAGAAGAAACTCGAAACCTTAGTTAGATTTCATAGTGCCAATTAAATCAACAACTAGAATAGAGGGGGAAAAAAAGGGCGGGGGGCGGATCCCAAAGTATCTACAGAAGAAGTCAAAACATCAGAATAATAAATGTTTTTTTTTTTTCCCCTGAGTCACTGCTGTCAGAATCCTTTCCCTCGCTGGGAGTCACAGTCCACTTCACCTCTCTAGGATGCTCTCTTAACACTGTGCTGATCTCCGGACCTACTGTGGAGGCAGCTCAGATTGTAATCTGATCCTACTCCTCTGTGTTCTTGCCTCCAATATCCACAGCTATCAGAACTAGTGTGTTTTATTTTGTGGGAGCTCTCATTGACCTTTTATATACTCCATAGACACAAAGTCTGCCTAGTGGATCATATGGATTTAATCTGAAGATTGTACAGCTGGTGGAAGGGTTTGGGGTCTTCTTTCTTAGCCACACTGCTCCTGGATTTCAATTGTGGTTTTATTTCCACCTTTACATGTGGGTCATCAACTGGGGTTTGGTGCTGCGGCTGCCCTGGAGGACTTGGGTTTGTCCCTGTGAGGGCCAGGGTATAGAGGTGGTGCAGCTGCTTGGGTTTCAAGGGTTCTGGCAGCACCAGGTACTCAGGGGAGTTGGCGGCTTGAGCAGCAGGAAATATAGTGCTCTAGAAGGGTATGGAAACCAGTATTGGCCAATATGCTCCAGTATTCTTGTCTGGAGAATCCCCCTCCCTGACAGAGAAGCCTGTCAGGCCACAGTCTACAGGGTTGCAAAGAGTCAGACACTACTGAAGTGACCCTGCACACATCGACACAAGATTTTTTTTTTTTTTTTCCTGTGACAGCTCTGCCCCAATGAGAGGTAATGAAGGTAATGCAGCTGCTTGGCTTGCAGGTACCCTGGTGACTCCAAATGTGCAGGGATATGGACTGCCTTCATTGCAGGAGTTATGGCCCTATCAGAGTCTTTGAGCCTCTTGTAGCTGGCGATCAGAAGGCCTCTTTGGCCAGTTTCACAGCACTGCTCATCCAGGAAATTAGAGAGCTCCCTTGCCTGGGGTCTTTGTTGTTCGACACATCAGACCCATAGAGAGCCCCCCATGGCTGGGATCCTACTCTGTAGACTGACACGTTAGGCACTTAAAGGGACACCTTGGGTGGGATCCTACTCTGTACTTCAGTGCCTCTGGCATTTGCTGGGCCAGCCTTTCTATTGTTCAGCTGCCAATGCTGGCATGTAGGGAGAGAGAGCCTATGGTGATGGGTCCACCCCCTACACACAACTCAGCAGTATCGCCTTGCTTCCATGGCTGCCTGGCTTTCCTCCACAGGCATTTCCCTCTACAATCTCTTCCCTCACATCCCCTCGATCATCTATCTGCAGTCAACAGCAGCCCTTGCCCTGAGATTGCTCCACAATCCCTAAACTCCAGCTTCTAGCTACTGCGCTGTCTGGGGTATATATGGTTGCGGCAAGGACTGTCTGATTCTCATTCCATTTAGGCTGCCACAGATCAGCTGTTTCCCTCTCAGCTTTAAATGTTTCTCCTCTGTCTCAGGCAATTGTCCTAATGTGGGCATTGGACCCCTGCTTCCGTTTCCCCACCCACCAAGGTCAGGTCCAGTTCTACTAACACTCCCATTTTCCCCCTTGTTCCTTCATCCTACTGAGTTTTGTGTGGGTCTATATATTCTTTTCCACTGGTCATGTACTCCTGTCCACTCTCACCTGGCATTCTACATGCACTTCTGTGTCTGAAGGTGTATTTCTGATGCATCTGTGGAGAGAGATGTATTCCACATCCACCTACTCCTCCGCCATCTTGTTCCTCCTCAAAATTTTTAATATGCCTCAGTTTATCTTTCAACAGTCTTGGTGTCAGAAGAAAGATCTGGAGGACTCTTCTATGGTCCCAGGGAGCAAAAAGCAACCAGGAAAAAAGTAAATCTATGGAGCCCTTTGCTCTCACTGCTTTCTTGCTGCCTCTGGAGGTCACTGGTAAGTCCTTCTAGGATGCTAGTTCTACACCTTTTGTGTTATGCACTGTCAGACTTTATTTGAGCATTTCTTCTTCTGAACTGGGTCCAGATACCAGCCAGAGTCAGACTAGATTTCATTTAGAAATTGCGCTGGATTCAGGGTTGGACTGGATCTGTCTTGAACTGGACCAGATCCAGTGTGAAGCTCCAAAGGAATAATTTTTTAAGGCTGAACAAGTAGCTTAACCTTAGCAAAGTTAATCTTGAATTACAGTAGCTCCAGTGGAGAACTTTTCACCTAAATAAGCTTATCTGTTTACAAAGTACCCTAGAGAAAAAGGGATCTCAGCCAACTACTCACCCATGTAAAAGGTAGAGGAAAAATTATCTTTTCTCCCCTATTGTTTCTGGTGATCAAGATGAGACCTGTTAGAATGTCCCACTTTCCCAGAGACTGTAGTTGAGATACAAGAAAATTGGCAGAGTGAGAATTATTAAAGTTAGCTCTCCTGGATCTCTATCTGTGGTTCACGGTCTAGAGAGGAAGGTACAATTTCACATTGTCCCTTGTTTTTCAAATTCAGATTGGCAGCAGAAAACAAACAAAATAAACTTTTGTAAATGTTAGAACTTTTAATTGTGACTCCTGAATTTTCTTTTGGGTTGCTCAGAGGGTAAAGAATCTGCCTGCAATATGGGAGAGATCCAGTTTCATCCCTGGGTTGGGAAGATCCTCTGGAGAAAGGAAAGTCTACCCATTCAAGTATTCTGGCCTAGAGAATTCCATAGACAGAGGAGCCTGGTGGGCTACAGTCCATGGGATTGAGAAGAGTCAGACACAACTTAGTGACTAACATTTTCACTTTTTCACCCATTGGTTATTGAATCTTTGTCTTTCAGGGACAGCTATTGCCTTCTTGTCTATCTCATGTCCTAAGAATTTGCCTTGGCAACTGTCAGTTGGGGACCCTCAAAACATAGCAAGATAGAAATGTGGATTGCACTCAATTTGCAGCTAGGGTCCTAGTGGTTTCAGGTGGCCTCAGCATGCAGTGGCTTGGAACAAGGTTTTGGTTCCCAGCCAAATATTGAAGTCAGGCCGTAGCAGTGAGAAAGCTGAGTCCTAACCATTAGATCAGCAGGTTCCAGAGGCCAGTGACATAGTCTTAGTCCATCAGCTACGTAGAAATTGAATTTTCTACATAGAGAAATTTCCACATAGAGACTGAAAGTAGTAAAAATAAGTAAAGTGTTTATTAGGAGGAAAAAGAGTATGTGTCAATAGACTCACATAGGCAAACTCAGAGAGAATTACACCCTCGTGGTAGCTTGAATTTTATGTTGCATGTTTCTTTCTGGTTTTCTCTGGACAATTATCTTGTTTGTCTGGCTTGGAGTCCATATTTGGTTTTACTCAAGGTTCTCCACAGTGTGCATGTTCATCTTTTAGCCAAATGGATTCTAGCAAAGATGCCTATGGGTCGGTTTACATTACCTTCTATGGGGTGACAACCCTTCCTTTTTTGACCCAAAGGAGCCTTTCTGTGCATGTGCGTTGCCCTAATGGTCTAGGAGCAAGTGACGCGAATAAAGACAGAACATGAAATCTGGTGCAATGGGTCAGAGAACCTGCAGCCTCTATTGGACTGAGGTGCAGGGTCCACTCTGAGCCCAGCTTCTATCCCTAATTACAGGCTACAAGACTTTCTCAGATCTTATCTTTCTCAAGACACATGCTGTGTTAATCACATACCCATAAATGTCATGGACTACATTGACGTAGTCCAGATTTCCTTGTGTTTACCCCCAGGCTGTTACCTTTTGGGCTAGTCTTGGGAACAATTAGCAAGTGCATTAGGCAGTGTTCACTGGGCTGGATGAAGCAAAAGCTGGAATCAAGATTGATGGGAGAAATATCAATAACCCTTATGGTAGAAAGCAAAGAACTAAAAATCCCCTTGATGAAAGTGAAAGAGGAGAGTGAAAAATTTGGCTTAAAGCTCAACATTCAGAAAACTAAGATCATGGCATCTGGAGCCATCACTTTCTGGCAAATAGATGGGGAAATAGTGGAAATGGTGACAGACTTTATGTTGGGAGGCTCCAAAATCAATGCAGATGATGACTGCAGTCATGAAATTAAAAAGTGCTTATTCCTTGGAAGAAAAATTCTGACCAACCTACACAGCATATTAAAAAGCAGAGACATTACTTTGCAAACAAAGATCTGTCTAGTCAAGGCTATGGTTTTTCTAGTAGTCATGTATGGATATTTGAGTTGGACTATAAAGAAAGCTGAGCACTGAAGAATTGATCCTTTTGAACTGTAGTGTTGGAGAAGATTCTTGAGAGTCTCTTGGACTGCAAAGAGATCCAACCAGTCCACCCTAAAGGAAATAAATGTTGAATATTCACTGGAAGGGCTGATGCTAAAGCTGAAGCTCCAAAACTTTGGCCACCTGATGCAAAGAACTGACTCATTTGAAAAGACCTTTTCTTCAGGGAGACTGAAGGTGGGAGTAGAAGGGGACAGCAAAGGATGAGATGTTTGGATGGCATCATCGAATCAATGGACATGAGTTTGAATAAACTTCAAGAGTTGGGGTGATAGACAGGGAGGCCTGGCATGCTGCAGTCCAAGTTGCAAAGAGTCAGTACGACTGAGAGACTGAACTGAACTGAATAGGCAGCGTTCATGCCTGATGCCAACCCAGCACTCCAAGGTCCATGGTTTTATGATCCCAGTCATACTTCCTTCTGTGTCTGTCCCTGAAGGCTATTATTCTAGTACATGAAAAATAATCATCAATACAGTTTCTTGATATATGCTGTTTTGCCAGGTGCTATTTCTGTGAAATTTCTTAAGGCTGTGAAAGGACATAATTAGGAATTCCCACTACACATGTGTAGTCGGGAATGTCTCCTTGACTTCAAGAATGAGAACTATGTAGCCTCTTTATCTTTTATCTGGACAAGACTCAGCTCCTCCTCCCTCCTGTTGTTACCTTCATCTTGAAGTTTCTGTCCACAAGGGACAAACTCCAGCTGCTCAGTCTAGGATCCGTCTATCTCCTGCCTTGCTACCAATTATTACTAGCTCCCTTTCTTTATTTTGGTTATTTTTGATAGTAGCTTTGGATTCTGAGAGGAACGTATCCTTTGGGGACACTTCTTGTGGTTGTTAAATATTGCCAGGAATACTTACTTTTTTCCCACCTGAAACTTGACAAAGAATTTTAAATGATTTTTTTTTTTTTAACCTCAGAAGTTGGCCCTATTGGAACATAATATTGAAAGTCTGGAAAAAAAAAAAAAAGAATCTGAGAGGACTTTGTTTTAAGGTCTTCTTTCTTAAACTAAAATGAAACTATGCACCATACTGAGAAGGAAATTCTGAAGCTGTTGTGGAAGGATTCCAAAGACACAGCTCTAAATCTAGAACATAGGAATCTTTTGTTTTTCAGATTAGTTGAATATCTTCTTACTCTCATAAAGAAATAAACTGAAGATAATATAAGGTGAGTCAGGTTCTTGATATCATTCAGGTTGCAATTCAATTCTGTAATGAATTAAAAAAATAACTGCTCTTGTCTTACAAACGGAGTATTTGCAAAAACAGAAATGCAGCTCTAGAAAGAATTCAATACTCACCTATCATTTTTAATCAATCCCCAAACTTCCTCTATTCATCTCAAAAAGCTCACAGATACTGTAAAACATCTGGATTTAGGAAACAAAACATTTCTTGGAGAAGCTTACATCCTTCCTCTGTGCTTCTGAGATGTATGTCTGACTTAGACTTCTTTCAGAACCCAGAGTCAAATCTTAAAATGCAAGTTTCAAGGAGGGAGTTCTTACAAGAAATCAAATAGATAAACTATTTGAACATTAGGCAAATAAAACCTTTTAAAACTCTTTCCCACAAATATTAGTAAAATGTTTTGGTCATATGAACAAATACTTTTAACGTATTCCATCTACCAGAAACACTAGTTGGACCTGTTTTTTTTTTTTTTTTTTTTTGAGGAAAATTGCTTCACAATGTTTCTTTACAATGTTCTACCATATAACATCATGGATGTAACTCTTCTTTTACAAAGCTTTGCATTGATGTGTCTGTCTGATGGCTAGAATTTAAAAGTGAAATATATCATGTCTCTGTTTGCATCTGTATGCATGTTTATGTCTGTTATAGATGTGTGACATTTTTACCTTTGGATGGTATACCAAAACTAATTTGTGAAGAGCTTATTTAATTGGCTTAAATAAAAATAGAGTGTGTTATTAGCTCAGTCATGTCCTGCAAAATTATTGGAGTGGGTAGTCATTTCCTACTCCAAGGATCTTCACAAACCCTGGTTGGTATAAATGCTGTCAGGACTCAATGAACTAGAAATTATGGGGAAAATCAAAGACTGCTAATAGCTCAGTTGTATCTGACTCTGTGACCCTGTGGACTGTAGCCCTCCAGGCTCCTCTGTCTATGGAATTTTTCAGGCAAGAATACTCGAGTGGGTAGCCATTCCCTTCTCCAGGGGATCTTCCTAACCTAGGGATTGAACCTGGATAGATTTTTTACCATCTGAACCACGAGGGAAGTCAATAAATGTGTTAGTCACTCATTCATGTCCAACTCTTTGCTACCCCATGGACAGTAGCTCCAAAATAAGCACTTATATAATTAAGTATGCTCTCAGAAATATAGGTAATAACACAAATGTTTTTTCAAGTTCACATGATCTAGAATAATCTTTTCTAAATAAGAGCTAGCTTGTTTGTTAGTCTAATTAATATAGGCATGTCTTCAGAATTACTAATATTAAAATAATACAGACATAACTTTATTCTATTTGGGTGTGCAAGTCATGTTGGTGTTATCTCTTACAAAATGTAACAGCAAGATAAATAAGATGATGGCTTGCTATTTAGTGTCTTGAATTTTTTCATGAATAAGCTAAAAAAATTATTAAGAATAAATATACTAGGTATAAGTAAGGTAAAAGTTTTAAAATAAACTTTTTAACAATAGTTCTATTTTATGGTGTATCTACTCTTGACTTTTAATTACAGAGGAACTAAAGATATGTTTATCTATTCGTAAAAATGTTTTGTGCTACATTAAAAATTTACAATGAGGAAATACAAACTCCAAGAAATTAAGATATGCAGTCATAAACTTTTTAGTACACAAAATGCTAGCATAATAAACAGTTCATAATTTCTTCTTAGTTTTCACTAGAAGATTTCTAAGGGTGGAGAATTCTAATCAATATATGCAATTAAAATTACTTCAAAATGTGAGTGAAAGAAAATAATGGTGTATGAAAATATGTGAGGAAAGCAAAATGTGGTTTTTGGATATGGAAAGATGTATGAAGAACATGTTTTTTGTTAAAGGAAAACTGCGAGTAATTCTTTCTTAAATTAGAATGACTAGTTGTTTCAAATAAGAAGAGACATTGAGTAGATAGAATATTGTGAGAAAGGAAACTTGGGAAAGGACTTTCATGTGTTGTTAACCTAGCTAAGATTGGAAAGAATTCATTTAAATTTTTAAAAGGTAAGACGACATCAAAAATACTCTGGTGCAAAATCAGAATTTGGTTATCTCTGGGTTAAAAAGCACAAATTACAATGAAATATTTACCTGCCCTTTAATAAAAGATTGTGAAAGATTTTTCTCTACCTTTTAAATAATATGCCTTGAAAGAAAAAATTTTGTGCCTTACCACAATAATTTTATGTGCTTATTGTTGTCTTTATCAAGAATTTAACTACTCGGGAGGTAAGTCTCAATATTAGAAGAGCTAGATTTTTAGCAAGAGTACACAGAAGAACTGTACAAGGATACACAGAACTGTTCAGAAAAAGTCTTAATGATCCAGATAACCATGTTGGTGTGGTCACTTACCTATGCAGATGATACCACCCCTTTTGCAAAAAGCAAACAGGAACTAAGGAGCCTCCTGATATGCAGATGATGCCACTTTAACAGAAAAAAAGCCTCTTGATGAGGGTGAAAGAGGATGGTGAAAGAGCTTGCTTAAAGCTCAACATTCAAATAACTAAGATCATGACATCTGGCCCCATCACTTCATTGCAAATAGAGGGTGGGGGGAATGGAAACAGTGGCAGATTTTATTTTCTTGGGCTCCAAAATCACTGTGGATGGTGATTGCGGCCATGAAATCGAAATATACTTAGTCTTGGATGGGGCCTGAATGCCACGAGGGCAATCTGAGGAAACTAACTTGGACTAGCAAACCAGACTGTGGGATAGCTACCACATGAAAAGCCCTAACCTAAGACATGGCCAGGCCTGCTCACAGAACAAAGGACTGAGCAGAGCTAGCTGCCTGCAGACCAGCCTATCCCCCTCCAGTGACAGGCAGGCAAGGGCAGGCAGAACCAGAAAGGTGCAATCACAGCACCAGAGAGGCCTTATCTATCAAACTGCAAGCAGGCTTCCTTCCTAAGAGTTCTTGAGATTCTGGATGGTCGATATCCACCTGAGAAGGTGCACCGGTTGTACAGCCAGAAAAAAGAGCTGCAGGGACAGGTGAGGTGATAAGTCGCAGCGACCGCGCTCACAAAACACCTGGTCACCTGAGATGTTCGGACCTGGGAAGGGCACAAAACGCAGGCCCAACTGAATCTGCGCCTCTGAGGACTACCCGAGTACCTCAACCTGAGCAGCTTAGACCTCAGAAGTGCATACAACCCAGGGCCAGCCTCAGACAGTTCCCGGCAGAGCAACCTAGAGCCTAAGCAGTTATAGACGGGGAAACCACACACACCGTGAGCAGGGGCAAACCCAGTGTGGCTGAGACACTGGGAACACATGCCCGTGTTATTTGTTTGAAGCTTCCCTCCCTCCCCACAGCACGACTGAACACGTGAGCCGAAAAAAGTGTCCACCACTGCACCCTTGTGTCAGGGTGGAAATTAGACACTGAGACCAGGAAACAGAAGAAGCTAAAACAGAGGGAACCTCCTTGGAAGTGACAGGTGCAATAGATTAAAACCCTGTAGTTAGTACTGACTACATAGGAAGGGGCCTACAGATCTTGAGAAATATAAGCCAGATCAAGGAACTATCCAAAAATGAACTGACCCCACACTGCCCACAACAACACCAGAGAAAGTCCTAGATATATTTTTACCATTTTTACTATCATTATTTAATTTTTAATTTTTTTAATTGTTAAGTCCTCTATTACTCCTTTAATTTTCATTTTTATAACCTATTATTACTTTGCAAAAAAAGAAAAAGCCTATTTTTTAAAGCAAACTTCATATATATATATTTTTTGTGACTTTGTTTTTTTTTTTCTTTTTTGTTAATATTGTATTTTTGAAAATCCAACTTCTACTCTAGACTTTTAATCTTTGCTTTTGGGTATTTGTTATCAATTTTGTACCTTTAAGAACCCAGTCTTTCCCTTCTGGTTTCCTCAGTGTGTATGCCCAGCAGTGGGATTGCTGGATCATAAGGCAGTTATATTTCCATTTTTTAAAGGAATCTCCACACTGTTCTCCATAGTGGCTGTACTAGTTTGCATTCCCACCAACAGTGTAAGAGGGTTCCCTTTTCTCCACACCCTCTCCAGCATTTATTGCTTGTAGCCTTTGGATTGCAGCCATTCTGACTGGCGTGAAATGATACCTCATTGTGGATTTGATTTGCATTTCTCTGATAATGAGTGATGTTGAGCATTTTTTCATGTGTTTGTTAGCCATCTGTATGTCTTCTTTGGAGAAATGTCTAGTTCTTTGGCTCATTTTTTGATTGGGTCATTTATTTTTCTGGAGTTGAGCTTTAGGAGTTGCTTGTATATTTTTGAGATTAGTTGTTTGTCAGTTGCTTCATTTGTTATTATTTTCTCCCATTCTGAAGGCTGCCTTTTCACCTTGCTAATAGTTTCCTTTGTTGTGCAGAAGTTTTTAAGTTTAATTAGGTCCCAGATGAATGGATAAGAAAGCTGTGGTACATATACACAATGGAGTATTACTCAGCCATTAAAAAGAATACATTTGAATTAGTTCTAATGAGATGGATGAAACTGGAACCTATTATACAGAGTGAAGTAAGCCAGAAAGAAAAACACCAATACAGTATACTAACGCATATATATGGAATTTAGAAAGATGGTAACAATAACCCTGTGTACAAGAGAGTAAAAGAGACACTGATGTATAGATCAGTCTTATGGACTCTGTGGGAGAGGGAGAGGATGGGGAGATTTGGGAGAATGGCATTGAAGCATGTATAATATCATGTATGAAATGAGATGCCAGTCCAGGTTCGATGCACGATACTGGATGCTTGGGGCTGGTGCACTGGGACGACCCAGAGGGAGGGTATGGGGAGGGAGGAGGGAAGAGGGTTCAGGATGGGGAACACAGGTATACCTGTGGTGGATTCATTTAGATATTTGGCAAAACTAATACAATATTGTAAAATTTAAAAATAAAATAAAATTAAAAAAAAAGAGAGAGATGTTAAAATGAGGTCAAAAAAAAAAAAAAAAAGAACCCAATCTTCAGTAACCATTTTTACTTGGGAGTGAGATTACCGGCTTGACTGCTCTCTCCCTATTGGACTGCCATTTTTCTCCACCAGGTCGCCTCTATCTCCTCCCTCCCCTTCTCTTCTCTATCCAACTCTGTGAATTTCTTTGTGTGTTCCAGACTGTGGAGAACACTTAGGGAACTGATTACTGGCTGGATCTGCTTTGCTCCTTTTGATTCCCCCTTTATCCTCCTGGCCACCTCTGTCTCTTTCCTTCCTCTTCTATTTTCTGTATAACACCATGAACATCTCTGAGTGATCCAGACTGTGGAGACCACATAAGGAAGTGATTACTGTCTACCTTGCTCTCTCCTCTTTTAATTCCACCTCATATCATACTGGTTACCTCTATCTCCCTCCTCCCCCTTCTCTTCTCCTTGTAACTCTGTGAACGTCTTTGGTTGTCCCTGACTTTGGAGAAACCTTTAATCTTTAACCTAGATGTTTTATCAATTGCTGTATAGACGGAGAATTCTTGAGGCTACTGTAAAAATAAGACTGAAAACCAGAAGCAGAAGGCTTAAGTCCAAATCCTGAGAACACCAGAGAACTCCTGACTCCAGGAAATATTAATCGAGCTCATCAAATGCCTCCATACCTACACTGAAACCAAGCACCACTGAAGGGCCAAGTTCCAGAGCAATACATACCACATAATTCTCCAGCAACACAGGATCATAGCCCTGAGCTTCAATATACAGGCTGCCCAAAGTCACTCCAAACCCATTGACATCTCATAACTCATTACTGTACACTTCATTGCGCTCCAGAGAGAAGAAATCCAGCTCCACTCACCAGAACACCAACACAAGCTTCCCTAACCAGGAAACCTTCACAGCAGGATAAACAAGATGAAGAGACAGAGGAATTCCCAGTGGGTAAAGGAACAGGGTAAACGCCCACCAAAACAAACAAAAGAGGAAGAGATAGGGAATTTACCTGATAAAGGATTCCTAATAATGATAGTGAAAATGATCCAAAATCTTGAAATCAATGGAATCACAGATAAATAGCCTGGAGAAAAGGACTGAGAGGATGCATGAAACGTTTAACAACGACCTAGAAGAAATAAAAAAGAGTCACTACATAATGAATAATGCAATAAATGAGATCAAAGACACTCTGGAGCACACCTACAGTAGAATAAAGGAGGCAGAAGATAGGATTAGTGAGGTAGAAGATAGAATGGTAGAAATAAATGAATCAGAGAGGAAAAAAGAAAAACTAATTAAAAGAAATGAGGACAATCTCAGAGACCTCTGGGACAAAGTTAAATGCCCCATCATTCAAATCATAGGAGTCGCAGAAGAAGAAGACAAAAAGAAAGACCATGAGAAAATACTTGAGAAGATAATGGTTAAAAATTCCCCTAAAATGGGGAATGAAATAATCACCCAAGTCCAAGAAACCCAGAGAGTCCCAAATAAGATAAACCCAAGGCTAAGCACCCCAAGACACATACTAATCAAATTAACAAAGATCAAGCACAAATAACAAATATTAAAAGCAGCAAGGGAACAAAAATCAAGTAACACACAAGGGGACTGCCATAACGATAACAGCTGATCTTTCAATAGAAACTCTTCAGGCCAGAAGGAAATGGCAGGACATACTTAAAGTGATGAAAGGAAATAACCTACAGCCCAGATTACTGTACCCAGCAAGGATTTCATTCAAATATGAAGGAGAAATCAAAAGCTTTACAGACAAGCAAAAGCTGAGAGAATTCAGCACCACCAAACCAGCTCTCCAACAAATGCTAAAGGAACTTCTCTAGACAGGAAACACAGAAAAGGTGTATAAACTCGAACCCAAAACAATAAAGTAAATGGCAATGTGATCATACTTATCAATAATTACCTTAAATGTAAGTGGGTTGCATACCCCAGAAGACAAACTGGCTGAATGGATACAAAAACAAGACCCCTATATATGTTGTCTACAAGAGACCCACGTCGAAACAAGGGACATATACAGACTGAAAGTGAAGGGGTGGAAAAAGATATTCCATGCAAATAGAGATGAAAAGAAAGCAGGAGTAGCAATACTCATATCAGATAAGATAGGCTTTAAAACAAAGGCTGTGAAAAGAGACAAAGAAGGACACGACATAATGATCAAAGGATCAATCCAAGAAGAAGACATAACAATTATAAATATATATGCACCCAACATAGGAGCACCACAATTTGTAAGACAAATGCTAACAAGAATGAAAGGGGAACTTAACACAATAATAGTTGGAGACATTAATACCCCACTCACGCCTATGGATAGATCAATAAACAAAAAATTAACAAGGAAACACAAACTTTAAAGGATACAATAGACCAGTTAGACCTAATATATATCTATAGGACATTTCACCCCAAAACAATGAATTTCACCTTTCTCTCAAGTGCACACGGAACCTTCCCCAGGATAGATCTCATCCTGGGCCATAAAGCTAGCTTTGGTAAATTCAAAAAATTGAAATCATTCCAAGCATCTTTTCTGACCACAATGCAGTAAGATTAGACCTCAATTACAGGAGAAAAACTATTAAAAATTCCAACATATGGAGGCTGAACAACACACTGCAGAATAACCAAAAAATCACAGAAGAAATCACAGAATAAATCAAAAAAGAAATCAAAATATGCATATAAACGAATGAAAATGAAAACACAACAACCCAAAACCTGTGGGACACTGTAAAAGCAGTGCTAAGGGGAAGGTTCATAGCAATACAGGCATACCTCAAGAAACGAAAAAATAAAGTCAAAAAAATAACCTAACTCTACACCTAAAACAACTAGAAAAGGAAGAAATGAAGAACCCTAGGGTTAGTAGAAGGAAAGAAATCTTAAAAATTAGGGCAGAAATAAATGCAAAATAAACAAAAATAACCATAGCAAAAATCAACAAAGCCAAAAGCTGGTTCTTTGAGAGGATAAATAAAATTGAAAAACCATTAGCCAGATTCATCAAGAAACAAAGGGAGAAAACTCAAATCAATAACATTAGAAATGAAACTGGAAAGAGCACAAGAGACAACACAGAAATACAAAGGATCATAAGAGACTACTATCAGGAATTTGCCAATAAAATGGACAACTTGGAAGAAATGGACAAATTCTTAGAAAAGTACAACTTTCCAAAACTGAACCATGAAGAAATAGAAAATCGTAACAGACCCATCACAAGCACAGAAATTTAAATTGTAATCAGAAATCTTCCAGCAAACAAAAGCCCAGATCCAGACGGCTTCACAGCTGAGCTCTACTAAAAATTTAGAGAAGAGCTAACATCTACCCTACTCAAACTCTTCCAGAAAATTGGAGAGGAAGGTAAATGTCCAAACTCATTCTATGAGGCCACCAAATACCAAACACCTAATACCAAAACCTGACAAAGATGCCACAAAAAAAAGAAAACTACAAGCCAATATCACTGATGAACATAGATGCAAAAATCCTTAACAAAATTCTAGCAAACCGAATCAAACAACATATTAAAAATATCATACATCATGACCAAGAGGGCTTTATGCCAGGGATGCAAGGATTCTTCAATAACCATAAATCAATCAATGTAATACACCATATTAAAAAATTGAAAAACAAAAGCCATATGATTATCTCAGTGATAATCAAGAAGCAGAGAAAGCCTTTGACAAAATTCAACATCCATTTATGATAAAAATTCTACAGAAAGCAGGAGTAGAAAGAACATACTCTGGCATAATAAAAGCTACATATGATAAACCCACAGCAAAACATTATCCTCAATGTTGAAAAAGTGAAAGCATTTCCCCTAAAGTCAGGAATAGGACAAGGGTGCCCACTTTCACCATTACTGTACAACATAGTTTGGGAAGTTTTGGCCACAGCAATCAGAGCAGAAAAAGAAGTAAAAGGAATCAAAACTGGAAAAGAAGAAGTAAAACTCTCACTGTTGGCAGATGACATGATCCTCAAATAGAAAACCCTAAAGACTCCACCAGAAAATTACTAGAGCTAATCAATAATTATAGTAAAGTGGCAGGATATAAAGTCAACACACAGAAATCCCTTGCATTCCTATACACTAACAATGAGAAAACAGAAAGAGAAATTAAGGAATAATTCCATTCACCATTGCAACAAAAAGAATAAAATACTTAGGAATATATCTCCCTAAAGAAACTAAAGACCTATATGTAGAAAACTATAAAATACTGGTGAAAGAAATCAAAGAGGACACACTAATAGATGGAGAAATATACTATGTTCATGAATCAGAAGAATCAATATAGTGAGAAGGAGTATACTACACAAAGCAATTTATAGGTTCAGTGCAAGCCTTATCAAGCTACCAACAGTATTTTTCACAGAGCTAGAACAAATGATTTCACAATTTGTATGGAAACACAAAAAACCTCGAGTAGCCATAGTAACTTGAGAAAGAAGAATGGAACTGGAGGAATCAACCTGCCTGACTTCAAACCTCGAGTAGCCATAGTAACTTGAGAAAGAAGAATGGAACTGGAGGAATCAACCTGCCTGACTTCAGGCTCTACTACAAAGACACAGTCATCAAGACAGTATGGTACTGGCACAAAGACAGAAATATAGATCAATGGAACAAAATAGAAAGCCCAGAGATAAATCCATGCACCTATGGACACCTTATCTTTGACAAAGGAGGCAAGAATATACAATGGAGAAAAGACAATCTCTTTAACAAGTGGTGCTGGGAAAACTGATCAACCACTTGTAAAAGAATGAAATTAGAACACTTTCTAACACCATACACAAAAATAAACTCAAAATGAATTAAAGATCTAAACATAAGACCAGAAACTATACAACTCCTAGAGGAGAACATAGGCAAAATCCTCTCCGACATAAATTATGGCAGGATCCTCTATGACCCGCCTACCAGAATACTGGAAATAAAAGCAAAAATAAACAAGTGGGAGCTAATTAAAATTAAAAGCTTCTGCACAACAAAGGAAACTATAAGCAACGTGAAAAGACAGCCTTCAGATTGGGAGAAAATAATAGCAAAAGAAGCAACTGACAATTAATCTCAAAAAATTATACAAGCAACCCCTGCAGCTGAATTCCAGAAAAATTAACGACCCAATAAAAAAGGGCCAAAGACCTAAACAGACATTTATCCAAAGAGACATACAGATGGCTAAACAACACATGAAAAGATGCTCAACATCACTCATTATCAGAGAAATCAAATCAAAACCACAATGAGGTACCATTTCACGCCAGTCAGAATGGATGCAATCCAAAAGTCTACAGGTGATAAATGCTGGAGAGGGTGTGGAGAAAAGGGAACCCTCTTACACTGTTGGTGGGAATACAAGCTGGTACAGCCATTATGTAGAACAGTGTGGAGATTCTTTACAAAATTGGAAATAGAACTGCGATATGACCCAGCAATCCCACTGCTGGAATACACACCAAGGAAACCAGAATTGAAAGAGACACATGTACCCAAATCTTCATTGCAGCACTGTTTATAACAGCCAGGACATGGAAGCAACCTAGATGTCCATCAGCAGACGAATGGATAAGAAAGCTGTGGTACATATACACAATGCAGTATTTACTCAACCGTTAAAAAGAATACATTTGAATAAGTTTTAATGAAGTGGATGAACATGGAGCCTATTATACAGAGTGAAGTAAGCCAGAAAGAAAAACACCAAAACAGTATCAGTTCAGTTCAGTAGAGTCACTCAGTCGTGTCCAACTCTTTGGGACCCCATGATTCGCAGCACACCAGGTCTCCCTGACCGTCACCCAATCCCAGAGTTCCCTCAGACTCATGTCCATTGAGTCAGTGATGCCATCCAGCCATCTCATCCTCTGTCTTCCCCTGCTCCCCCTGCCTCCAGTCCCTCCCAGCATCAGAGTCTTTTCAAATGAGTGAAACCTTCACATGAGGTGGTCAAAGTACTGGAGTTTCAGCTTTAGCATCATTCCCTCCAAAGAAATCCCAGGTCTGATCTCCTTCATAATGGACTGGTTGGATCTCCTTGCAGTCCAAGGGACTCTCAAGAGTCTTCTCCAACACCACAGCTCAAAAGCATCAATTCTTCAGCGCTCAGCCTTCTTCACAGTCCAGGTCTCACATCCATACATGACCACAGGAAAAACCATAGCCTTGAGTAGACGGACCTTTGTTGGCAAAGTAATGTCTCTGTTTTTGAATGTGCTATCTAGGTTGGTCAAAACTTTCCTTCAAAGGAGTAAGAGTCTTTAAATTTCATGGCTGCAGTCACCATCTGCAGTGATTTTGGAGCCCAGAAAAATAAAGTCTGACACTGTTTCCCCATCTATTTCCCATGAAGTGATGGGACCAAATGCCATGATCTTCGTTTTCTGTATGTTGAGCTTTAAGCCAACTTTTTCACTCTCCACTTTCAGTTTCATTGAGAGGCTTTTTAGTTCCTCTTCACTTTCTGCCATAAGGGTGGTGTCATTGGCATATCTGAGGTTATTGATATTTCTTCTGGCAATCTTGATTCCCGCTTGTGCTTCTTTCAGCCCAGCGTTTCTGATGATGTATTCAGCATATAAGTTAAATAAGCAGGGTGACAACATACAGCCTTGACGTACTCCTTTTCCTATTTGGAACCATTCTGTTGTTCCATGTCCAGTTCTAACTGTTGCTTCCTGTCCTGCATACAAATTTCTCAAAAGGTAGATCAGGTGGTCTGGTTTTCCCATCTGTTTCAGAATTTTCCACAGTTTATTGTGATCCACACAGTCAAAGGCTTTGGCATAGTCAATAAAGCAGAAATAGATGTTTTTCTGGAACTCTCTTGCTTTTTCCATGATCCAGCAGATGTTGGCAATTTGATCTCTGGTTCTTCTGCCTTTTCTAAAACCAGCTTGAACATCAGGACTTGTATGCAATCTCAAAAATGACAGAATGATCTCTGTTCATTTCCAACGCAAACCATTCAATCTCACAGTAATCCAAGTCTATGCCCCAACCAGTAATGCTGAAGAAGCTGAAGTGGAACGGTTCTATGAAGACCTACAAGATAGAACTAACACCCCCAAAAGATGTCCTTTTCATTATAGGGGACTGGAATGCAAATGTAGGAAGTCAAGAAACACCTGGAGTAACAGGCAAATTTGGCCTTGGACTACGGAATGAAGCAGGGCAAAAACCAATAGAGTCCTGCCAAGAAAATGCACTGGTCATAACAAACACCCTCTTCCAACAACACAAGACTCTAAAAATGGACATCACCAGATGGTCAACACTGAAATCAGATTGATTATATTATTTGCAGCCAAAGATGGAAAAGCTCTATATAGTCAGCAAAAACAAGACCAGGAGCTGACTGTGTCTCAGATCATGAACTCCTTATTGCCAAATTCAGACTTAAATTGAAGAAAGTGGGGAAAACCACCAGATCATGCAGGTATGACCAAAATCAAATCCCTTATGATTATACAGTGGAAGGGAGAAATAGATTTAAGGGCCTAGATCTGATAGATAGAGTGCCTGATGAACTATGGAATGAGGTTCGTGACATTGAACAGGAGACAGGGCTCAAGACCATCCTCATGGAAAAGAAATGGAAAAAAAGCAAGGTGGCTGTCTGGGGAGGCCTTAGAAATAGCTGAGAAAAGAAGAGAAGCGAAAAGCAAAGAAGAAAAGGAAAGATATAAGCATCTGAATGCAGAGTTCTGAAGACTGGCAAGGAGAGAAAAGAAAGCCTTCCTCAGCGGTCAATGCAAAGAAATAGAGGAAAACAACAGAATGGGAAAGACTAGAAATCTCTTCAAGAAAATTAGAGATACCAAGGGAACATCTCATGAAAAGATGGGCTCGATAAAGGACAGAAATGGTATGGACCTAACAGAAGCAGAATATATCAAGAAGAGGTGGCAAGAATACACAGAAGAACTGTACAAAGAAGATCTTCACGACCCAGATAATCATGATGGTGTGATCACTGACCTAGAGCCAGACATCCTGGAATGTGAAGTCAAGTGGGCCTTAGAAAGCATCACTACGAACAAAGCTAGTGGAGGTGATGGAATTCCAGTTGAGCTATTTCAAATCCTGAAAGATGATGCTGTGAAAATGCTGCACTCAATATGCCAGCAAATTTGGAAAACTCAGCAGTGGCCACAGGACTGGAACAGGTCAGTTTTCATTCCAATCCCAAAGAAAGGCAATGCCAAAGAATGCTCAAACTATCGCACAATTGCACTCATCTCACACGCTAGTAAAGTAATGCTCAAAATTCCCCAAGCCACGCTTCAGCAATATGTAAACCAATACAGTATACTAATGCATATATATGGAATGTAGAAAGATGGTAACGATAACCCTGTATGCGAGATAGTAAGAGACACAGATGTATAGAACTGTCTTTTGGACTCTGTGGGAGAGGGAGGGGGGGATGATTTGGGAGAATCACATTGAAACGTGTATATCATATATGAAATGAATCGCCAGTCCAGGTTTGATGCATGATACAGGATGCTCAGGGCTGGTGCGCTGGGATGACCCAGAGGGATTGTATGGGGAGCGAGGTGGGAGATGGGTTCAGGATGGGGAACAAGTGTATACCCGTGGTGGATTCATGTTGATGAATGGCAAAACCAATACAATATTGTAAAGTAATTAGCCTCCAATTAAAATAAATAAATTTATATCAAAAAAAGAAAGTACAAAAAATAAATAAAAGATCCTTGTTTTTTGGAACAAAAGTTGTGACAAACCTAAATAGTGTATTATTAAAAAGCAAATACATCACTTTGTGACAAAGTTCTGTATAGTCAAAGCTATGATTTTCCAATAGTCATGAATGGATGTGAGAGTTGGGCCATAAAGAACACTGAACAGCAAAGAATTTATGCTTTTGAACTGTGGTGATAGAATCTTGAGAGTCCCTTGGATAGCAAGGAGATCAAACCTATCAATCCGAAAAGAAATCAACCCTGAATATTATTTGGAAAGACTGATGCTGAAGCTAAAGCTGCAATAATTTGACCACCTGATGCTAAGAGTGGATTCACTGGAAAAGACCCAGATGCTGGGAAAGATTGAGGGCAGGAGGAGAAGGGTATGACAGAGGATGAGATGGTTGGATAGCATCACCTACTCAATGGATATGAGCTTGGCCAAATTCTGGGAGATAGTGAAGGACAAGGAATTCTGCAGTCCATGAGGTCGCAAAAAGTCAGACACAATTTAGCGACTGAACATCAACAAATTGGTCTGCTCTTTGATAAGAGATTGTGAAATACTTATGTTTACCTTTTGAACAAGTCAGGCATGACTGAATGAGCGTGTGTGTGTGTGCGTACGTGCACACACACACACACAAACACTTGTATTGGGAACAGGCATAAGCAGATGTAAAATCTCCTAGAATGTGCTTCTTTGAGGAGCCATGGTTGAGAATTACTGCTTCAATAAGAGTATTTCAGCCCGCTAATCATGTTGAATCTAGGCAATGTTTACACAAATATTAGGTAGGTTGACTTGTCTTTCACCTAAGACTTTATGCTAAAGAAAAGGGAAGACTAAAATTGTAGGATATAGACTGATGTAAAGAAAGTACCCTCAGGAAAATAACAGAGAAGATAAGCTAGAGTTACTGTTATATTTCTTTTACTGTAACCACATTGCTCCTCTTTCATATATCGTTAATGTCTTGTCAAGTCTCCTTCTATACCCCATTTATACACCATACTAACTTTTATTCTCTTTGTACACAATCAGTTCAGTTCAGTCGCTCAGTCATATATGACTCTCTGCGGCCCCATGAGTCAAAGCACGCCAGGCCTCCCTGTCCATCACCAACTCCCAGAGTTCACTCAGACTCACGTCCATCGAGTCAGTGATGCCATCCAGCCATCTCATCCTCTGTCATCCCCTACTCCTCCTGCCCCCAATCCATCCCAGTATCAGAGTATTTTCCAATGAGTCAAAACGTCACATGAGGTGGCCAAAGTACTGGAGTTTCAGCTTTAGCATCATTCCCTCCAAAGAAATCCCTGGGCTAATCTCCTTCAGAATGGACTGGTTGGATCTCCTTGCAGCCCAAGGGACTCTCAAGAGTCTTCTCCAGCACAACAGTTCAAAAGCATCAATTCTTCGGCACTCGGCCTTCCTCACAGTCCAACTCTCACATCCATACATGACCACAGGAAAAACCATAGCCTTGACTAGACGAACCTTTGTTGGCAAAGTAATTTCTCTGCTTTTGAACATGCTATCTAGGTTGATCATAACTTTCCTTCCAAGGAGTAAGTGTCTTTTAATTTCATGGCTGCATTCACCAACTGCAGTGATTTTGGAGCCCAGAAAAATAAAGTCTGACACTGTTTCCACTATTTCCCCATCTGTTTCCCATGAAGTGGTGGGACCAGATGCCACAATCTTCGTTTTCTGAATGTTGAGCTTTAAGCCAACTTTTTCAATCTCCACTTTCACTCTCATCAAGAGGCTTTTCAGTTCCTCTTCACTTTCTGCCATAAGGGTGGTGTCATCTGCATATCTGAGGTTATTGATATTTTTCCCGGCAATCTTGATTCCAGCTTGTGCTTCTTCCAGTCCAGGGTTTCTCATGATGTACTCTGAATAGAAGTTAAATAAGCAGGGTGACAATATACAGCCTTGACGTACTCCTTTTCCTATTTGTAAACAGTTGGTTGTTCCATGTCCAGTTTTAACTGTTGCTTCCTGACCTGCATACAAATTTATCAAGAGGCAGGTCAGGTGGTCTGGTATGCCCATCTCTTTCACATAGCTCTTCTTAAATTTTCCATGTTATCATTGTCCATTTTCTGTTATAAGCGTATCTAATTTATTAAAGGTTTTGCTTCATGTGCTGTTTGCCCAAAGTACTTTTTAGGGGGAGGAGGTGATATGGGGGCGGGTTCAGTTCAGTCACTCAGTCAAGTCCTACTTTTGGGACCCCATGGACTGCAGCCAGCCAGGCGTCTCTGTCCATCACTACTGCCCTGAGCTTGCTCAACTCATGTCCATCAAGTCGGTGTTGCCATCCAATGATCTCATCCTCTATAATATCCTTCTCCTGCCTTCAATCTTTCCCAGCATCAGGGTCTTTACAAATGAGTCAGTTTTTTGGATCAGTTGGACAAAGTATTGGAGTTTAAGCTTCAGCATTAGTCCTTCCAATGAATATTCAGGACTGATTTCCTTTAGGATTGACTGATTTGATCTTTGCAGTTCAAGGGACTCTCAAGTGTCTTCTTCAACACCACAGTGTAAAAGTATTAATTCTTTGGTGCTCAGCTTTCTTTATGGTCCAACTCTCACATGCATATATGACCACTGGAAAAAACATAGCTTTGACTATACAGACATTTGTTGGTAAAGCAATGTCTCTGCTTTTTAATACACTTTTGTAAAGTATATTTCTGTAAATAGAATTTAAAGATTTACCTTTCTATCAGGTATTCCCAGGACTCAGAAATTTATTGAGCATTTTTAGTTTCATAGTAATATAGTTATTTAAATGACCTCAATAATAATCTGTCTTATAACAGGAAACAATTGAAAATGTTGTTTATATCACCAATGATTTGACTGCAATATCATATTCAAGAATATGCGTAAAGTCATATATCAGTTCAGTTCACTTCAGTCAGTCAGTCATGTCCGATTCTTTACAACTCCATGAACTGCAGCACACCAGGTTCCCTTGCCCATCACCAACTCCTTGAGCTTGCTCAAACTCATGTCCATTGAGTCAGTGATGTTATACAACCATCTCACCCTCTGTAATCCCTTTCTCTTCCTGCCTTCAATGTTTCCCAGCATCACTGTTTTTTTCCCAGTGAGTCAGATCTTCACATCAGGTGGTCAAAGTACTGAAGTTTCATCTTCAGCATCGGTCCTTCCAATGAATATTCAGGACTGATTTCTTTTTAGGATTGACTGATCAGATCTCCTTGCAGTCCACGGGACTCTCAAGAGTCTTCTCCAACACCACAGTTCAAAAGCATCATTTTTTTGCTGCTCAGCATTCTGAAGAGTCCAACTCCCACATCCATACATGACCACTGGAAACAAAACATAGCTTTGACTAGATGTATCTTTGTCAGCAGATCTCCGTTTATTAGTATTTTGTCTAGGTTAGTCATAGCTTTTCTTCCAAGGAGCAAGTGTATTTTAATTTCATGGCTGCAGTAATCATCTGAAGTGATTTTAGAACCCCCCAAAATAAAGTCTCTCACTGTTTCAATTGTTTCCTCATTGATTCACCATGAAGTGATGGGTCCAAATGCTATTATCTTAGTTTTTTGAATGTTGAGTTTTAAGCCAACTTTTTCACTCTCCTCTTTCAATTTCATGAAGAGGCTCTTTAGTTCTTTTTCGCTTTCTTCCATAAGGGTGGTGTCATCTGCATATCTGAGCTTATTGATATTTCTCCTGGCAATCTTGATTCCAGCTTGTGCTTCATCCAGCCTGGCATTTCATATCATGTACTCTGCATAAAAGTTAAATAAGTAGGATGGCAATATACAGCCTGACATATTACTCCTTTCCATAGTTGGAACCAGTCTCTTGTTCCAAGTCCAGTTTTAACAGGTACTTCTTGACTTGCATACAGATTTCTCAGGAGATGGTTAAGGTGGTATGATATTCCTAGCTGTTGAAGAAGTTTCCAGTTTGTTGTGATCCACACAGTCAACGGCTTTGGCGTACTCAATAAAGCAGAAATAGATGTTTTTCTGGAACTCTCTTGCTTTTTTCATGATCCAGTGGATGTTGGCAATTTGATCTCTTGTTCCTCTGCCTTTTCTAAAACCAGCTTGAACATCTGGAAGTTCATGGTTCATGTATTTCTGAAACCTAGCTTGGAGAATTTTGAGCGTTACTTTACTAGCGTGTGAGATAAGTGCAATTGAGCGGTAGTTTGAGCATTCTTTGGCATTGCCTTTCTTTGGGATTGGAATGGAAACTTGTCTTTTCCAGTCCTGTGGCCACTGCTGGGTTTTCCAAATTTGCTGATGTATTGAGTGCAGCACTTTCACAGAATCATCTTTCAGGATTTGAAATAGCTCAACTGGAATTTTATCACCTCTGCTAGCTTTTTTCGTAGTGATGCTTCCTAAGGCCCATTTGACTTTACATTCCAGGGTGTCTCGCTCTAGGTGAGTGGTCACTCCATTGTGATTATCTGGGTCACAGTTCTTCTGTTTATTCTTGCCACCTCTTCTTAATATCTTATGCTTCTGTTAGGTCCCTATCATTTCTGTCCTTTATTGAGCCCACCTTTGCATAAAATGTCCTTTTGGTATCTCTAATTTTCTTGAAGAGATCTCTAGTCTTTCCCATTTTATTGTTTTCCTCTATTTCTTTGCACTGATCACTGAGGGATGCTTTTTTATTCCTTCTTTACTATTCTTTGGAACTCTGTATTCAAATGAGCATATCTTTCCTTTTCTCCTTTGCTTTTCACTTCTCTTCTTTTCACATCTATATGTAAGGCCTCTTTAGACAGCCATTTTGCTTTGTTGCATTTATTTTTGTTGGGGATGATCTTGATTCCTGTCTCCTGTACAATGTCACAAACCTCTGTCCATAGTTCATCAGGCACTCTGTCTATCAGGTCTACTCCCTTAAATCTATTTCTCACTTCCACTGTATAGTCATAAGGAATTTGATTTAGGTCATACCTGAATGGTCTAGTAGTTTTCCCCACTTTCTTCAATTTAAGTCTGAATTTGGCAATAAGCAGTTCATGCTCTGAGCCACAGTCAGCTCCCGGTCTTGTTTTTGCTGACTTTATAGTGCTTCTCCATCTTTGGCTGCAAAGAATATAAGCAGTCTGATTTCGGTGTTGACCATCTGGTGATGTCCATATGTAGAGTCTTCTCTTGTGTTGTTGGAAGATAGTGTTTGCTATGACCAGTGTGTTCTTTTGGCAGAACTCTATTAGCCTTTGTCCTGCTTCATTCTGTACTCCAAGGTCAGAATTTGCCTGTTACTCCAGGTGTTTCTTTACTTCCTACTTTTGCATTCCAGTCCCCTATAATTTTTTTGGTGTAAGTTCTAGAAGGTCTTGTAGAGTATTCTTGCTTGAAGAATCCCATGGATGGAGAAGCCTGGTAGGCTACAGTCCACAGGGTTGCAAAGAGTCAGACATGACTGAGCGACTTCTCTTTCTTTTTACAGATTTTTTTTTCTTATGAAGATATAATTTTCAAGGCCTATTGTCTTAGCAACTTTAAAATATACAATGTAGTATTATTAACTATGGTCTGCAAGTTGTACAATACACCCCCCATAACTTATTTATATTAGAACTGGGAGTTTGTACCTTTTGACGTTTTGAGTGCATAACAAACTTTAATATTGTCTTCCCTGGTGGCTCTGAGGGTAAAATATCTGCCTGCAATATGGGAAACCTGGGTTCAATCCCTGGGTCAGGAAGATCCCTTGGAGAAGGGAATGGCTAACCACTCCACTATTCTTGCCTGGGAAATCCCATGGACAGTGGAGCCTGGCGGGCTACCACCCATGTTGTTGCAGAGTCAGACATGACTGAGTGACTATCTCACACATATATCCATGTTGCCAACCCACAACTCCCACCTCTGGCAATCACAAATGAGTTCTATTTCTACAGGCTTAGTTTTTATTGTTGCTGTTAGATTCTACATA
The DNA here is from genome assembly GCF_032452875.1 of Bos javanicus. Classification (NCBI taxonomy): domain Eukaryota; kingdom Metazoa; phylum Chordata; class Mammalia; order Artiodactyla; family Bovidae; genus Bos; species Bos javanicus. Next base: position 44,650,761 of record NC_083897.1, read on the forward strand.
TAAGTCAGATTATATGGCATTTGCCTTTCATTTTCTGAAATACTTAACTTAGCGTAATGCCCTCAAAGGACTTCCCAGTTGATACAGTGGTAAAGAACCTGCCTGCCAAAGCAGGAGGCATAAGAGATTCGGGTTCCATCCCTGGGTCAGGAAGATGCCCTGGAGAAGAAAATGGCAACCCACTCCAATATTCTTGTCTGTAAAATTCCATGAACTACAGTCCATGGGGTTGCAGAGTCAGATATGACTGAGCTTACACACACACACACACACACACACACACACACACACACACACACACAATGCCCTCCAAGTTTTTCCATGATGCCACAAATGGCAAAATTGTATTCTTTTTATGGATGAATATTTCCTTGTATCTACCTATATAGATAGATATACTATATTGACTTTGTAATTTTCAACTTCACTGAGCTCATTTATACATTCTACCTGTTTTTTGGTGGTTTATTTAGGGATGGAGAGAGAGAGAGAGAGGGGGGGGGGAAAGAGATGGTAGGTAGATGGATAGCTACTCAAACTATCTGTGGGTATTTTATTTCTCATGACAAAATTTATTTTCTTTTTCATGTTTATGGAGTCGATACTGTATTTTAGTCACCACCAGCACATGCTTGTGTTCATATTCAGTCACTTCAGTCATGTCTGACTCTTTGCAACCCCATGGACTATAGACTTCCAGGCTCCTCTGTCCATGAGATTCTCCAGGCAGGAATACTGGAGTGGATTACCATTCCCTTCTCCAGGGGATCTTCCTGACCCAGGATCGAACCCACATCTCTTATGTCTCCTGCTTGGCATGCAGTTTCTTTGCCACTGGCACCACCAAGGAAGCCCAGTCAGTAGCATATACATTTTTATTTTCAAAGTTGCCTTGTTAATATAAACCCACTTAATAATTATGTAAAGCATCTTAATTTCCCCAAAGTCCCACAGAAAATTGGAATAGTATTTTATTTTTTCACTTTATTTGCTAGTTTTTAAAATGTTGAAATTGTTGCCCAAATCCTCTAAATTCTGATCTCCAAATACCATTCCCCATTAAAAAAAAAAATAGGATTCTTTGGAAAAATTGATAATTTCAGGTCTGGATTATGAAATATACATGATAAACCTGGAATATCTTATACAATTTATCTAAATAGCTATCTTATTTTCTTTCTGCTTGCACTGATACAGAGTTAGTACTGAGAATGCCTAAAATGTGAAAGCAGCTTTGGAATTGGGTATAAGCTGTAAGAGTTTTAAAGTGTGTTCTAGAAAAGCCTACATTTCTGTGAATAGATTATTAAGGTGATTTGGTGAAAGCTCAGAAAGAAAAGAAGAGAGCTGTAGAGAAAGTCCCAAACTTCTTAGAAATAGTTTAGTAATCTCAAACAGAACATTTGTAGAAATATGGATGGTATAGGTTATCCTGATGAGGTCTCAGATGGAAGTGAGAAATGTTACTGGAGAATACAGGAAAAATGATATTGTCTATAAAGTAGCAAAAAAATATTTATCTGAATTGTGTTAGTGTTCTAGGGTTTTTTAAAATATAGTACTTGTGAGTGATAAAATTGAATATTCAACCAAAGCTATTTTCAAACAAAGTAATGAAGGTATGGTTTGGCTCTTCCTGATTGCTTATAGTAAAAGGCGAAAAGAGAAAAATGACATAAAGATAGAACTGTTAACCAAAAAAATAATGATTTGCAAAATTCTCAGCCTATCCATATATCAAAATATAAGTAAGATGTGGCCAACCAAACATAAAGAGATGAGTATGAGCCATCTCAATAGAAGCCAGGAGCTATTTTTCAAGACCATGGAAGAATGACTCTGAAGGCAATTCAGAGATCATCAGGGTTGCCAATCACATGACAGGCCAGAATGCCAAGACTAGGAGACAGATTTTGTAGGGTGGCCTACCCGTGTCCACCTCTGGGACCTTTGACTGCACTGCTTAATGTCACATCACATTGAAAGCTCCACTGCCCCATTCTGGTACCATGCTCCTTAGCTGCCCCAGGTGCAATTCCAGTGGGTCCCAGCATGGTGTAAGGTATGGAGGCCAACCTTCCAGAGAGTACAGGCAGCACTCTGTACACGATGGTATCTATGGGGTCCCATCTCTGCTGGTGTGTGGAATGCACAGACCTGGGAGTTATGGCTGACTCCAATGAGATTTCAAAAGATAGGGCTTCCTGATAAAACTGGGGGCCCATGCCTCTGGCTTGGAAGAGATGCTGCAGGTTTATTCATTAAAGCCAAGAGGGTGATGTTTCTATCCCAGTGAACCTTCCAGGCAGAACATCAAGCCCAAAAGGGTTATTTTAAGCTTTAAGAGTTAATTTTGTTTGCCCTTTTAGGACTTACATAGGACCTATCTTTCTTTTCCCTCCTTTTTTGTTTCTCCCATTTTGAAATGTAACATCTAACCTATGGTTGTTCCACAATTATACTTGGAAGCACATAACTTTTATCGTTTCCCAGTGGCAAGGAAATGTGCCTCAGAATAAATCAAATATTAAGTCTCACACATATCAGATTTAGAGGATATTTAGAGGAGACTTTGAATTTAGATTTTTGAGTCCATGCTGAAAGAAATTGAGATTTTCAAGGTTATTGAAATGGAATGAATGCATTTTGCGTGTGAGAGGACACAGATATGTGGGAACCAGGGACAGAAATTTATACACTATTTCATTACCCCAAAGTTCATTTATTGAAATCTAATCCCCAGTGTGATGGCATTTGAAGGTAGGGCCTTTAGGAGGTCATGATTGCAGAGTCCACTTCAATTGGATTAATACTCTCATAAAAGAGACTCCAGAGAGCTCCCTTATCACCTTAAATCATGTGAGAACACAGCGAGAAGATAGCTGTCTATTAAACAGAGATTGAAACTTCACCACACACTGAATCTGCCAGTGAGTTGATCATGGTCTTCTCAGCCTCTGGAGATGTGAAAATAAATTTCTGTTGTATCCAAGCTACCTAGTTTATGGCATTTTGTTATAGAAACTGGAACAGACTAAGAAATGCTATTAGTATCTCATATCAATGTGAAAGTGTGAAGTGTTTGTTGCTCACTCGTGTCTGACTGTTTGTGACTCCACAGACTGTAGCCCACCAGTCTCTTCTGTCCATAGGATTGCCCAGGCAACAATACTGGAGTGGGTTGCCATTTCCTTCTCCAGGGTATCTTTCCAACCTAGGTCTCCTGCACTGCAGGCAGATTCTTTACCATTTGAGCCTCCAGGGAAGCCATATCAATTTGGTCCAGTCAAAACTAAGAAATCAATATGGGTACATTAGTACTAACTAAACTCCAAACTTTATTTGGATTTCACCAGTTTTTCCACTGCTTCCCTGGTGGCTCAGGCGGTAAAGCATCTGTCTACAATGCAGGAGACCTGGGTTCGATCCCTGGGTCAGGAAGATCCCCTGGAGAAGGAAATGACAATCCACTCCAGTACTATTGCCTGGAAAATCCCATTGACAGAGGAGCCTGGTAGGCTACAGTCCATGGGGTCACAAAGAGTCATAGGCCCAATAACAAGTTAAAGGAAAAAAAAAAAAAAAACACTGTGCTAAATTTTAATAACTCCTAAATGCTGATCAATTTTAGTATTACAAACCACGTAATTCAGATAGCTAAATGCTGGGAGCCGGCATATTGCATATTGAATGCATATTGCATATTGAGTGCAGCACTTTGCACAGCATCATCTTTCAGGATCTGGAATAGCTCAACTGGAATTCTATCACTGCTGGGAGCCAGCGTGAGGAGCTCCACCCATGACAAAGGTCATGAGGAAGGAGGCTTGGCATACGCAAAGGCTGGATCGAGCCTCAGGAGTCCCCTGGAGATTCTCGAGCATTTACACCAAAAACCAGAGTCTGCCTACTTTCTGCTTTGTGCCTTCACCTACACCTCTGATTTTACGGGGGGCTGTCCCCCACTACCTCTCTGAAAAAGAGTTAGCTTACAGCTCCAGTTAATAATTCCTGGGTGTGACAGTGTTTCAACCTACAAACTCCTTTGGAAATCCTCTAGTCTGCCTGAATAGGTTTTTCTGGCCACATGTGATTGTTCAGAGCCTCCCAACTGTGAGAGGCAGGAGATGTTCTAAACTGTCTAAACACAGATTCTTTTGAGTAGTTAAAAGATCCGTTAGAAATTGTATTGGTGAAGGGATTTTCACTTGTTGGGCCAATGTTTGCTGCTAAGTCTCCGTATCCCTTCCCTGCTGTGTCCCTGGCAGTGTATTGATTAATATAATTGGTGTAAGTAGTAGCTTTAATGTTTGTAACCTGGGACCCTTGAGTTAATTCTTTTTCTTGTTATAGCCCACCACACCTTTGCTCTGTAGGAATGCAACTTTATCTAATGTTTTTGGAGGGTGGCTCCTGACCAATCACCTTTAGAGAAAAATAAGTTTTCTGAAGAAAGGGTCTTAAAATGTTAACAGGCCTCCAGGCCAGAAGACGATGCAAATCACCTAAGCTTTTGCATATGATAAGTTTGCAGGAAGAAAGCCTGGCTTGCTGCATGACTCTACCCCTTCCCCCATTATCCTCTATGCATAACTTAAGGTATAAAAACTACTTTGGAAAATAAAGTGCGGGCCTTGTTCACCGAAACTTGGTCTCACCATGTTGTTCTTTCTCTTACCTTCTGGCTGAATTATTCAGCCTCTTTTCTCCACTGAATTTCCTCACTGAGCTATCCTTATTCTATTACTCTTTATATCTTTGATACAATATTTAAATAAATAGGTCGCTGACGCCGTCCCCACTTCGAATTCCCTGGATCCACCAGGGCTGGACCCTGGCAGCTAAAGAACACAAATTTGTACTTTGATGGAAGAAAAGCAAAAGTATATGAACATAATCAGTATACTTTCACCATATCTACTCCACTTGATACAAATCCACCACAGAACATTCTAAATTTCCAAAGCCTTGGACTATTTACTACAGAAGTTATTAGAAAAGTTTGTACACACTACAAATATGTTGAATTTTGGTTATATTTAAACCCAATACCTCTCACCAAGATCTGAGTATGCTCCTTAGCTAAAAAAAAGGAAATGATTTTCTGATCTGCATTTTTTTTCCTATTAAGATTCAAGTTTGTAGATACTCTTGTTCTATTTCACATTATTCTTGTTCTGTGATGGTTATCATTTGGATAGTTACAAGATATAGTTACAATTTGAAGAAAATCTGATTCTATACCCATAATATCTTAAAGCTTATATTTTATTTTAAATGCAACATCTAGTTATGAAAGGTGAAGAGATAGAGTAGATGTTTCCTCCAATATGTTTCTTTTGTATGTGTGTATGGGATTTTCTAAATGTTGCCTAAAATTGGAACTTCATTATTGTATACTAATATTTCAGAGTAATCACATAATCTGTTATTACTTATTAGTCTAAATTACCAAGTTGAAAAAACTCTGCTGCCTGAAATTGTTATTTGTTTTTATTTATTCAGAATAAATGAGTTCACTATTTTTATATTTTTCCATAATAATAGTCAAAACCAATTCATGAATTAACAAAGTTACTTCAAGTAAATGAAATAATTCTCACTTGATAAAACAGTCAATGGATTCCAGAATTGTGTATTCAGTTTGTTGTAAAAGTGATTAAACCAATGATATTATTTTTAAAAGAAATCTTAGGAGATTTGGATACATGTATATATATATGGCTGGGTCCCTTTGCTGTTCACCTGAAACTGTCAAAACATTGTTAACCGACTATACCCCAAAACAAAATAAACGGTTAGAAAAATAAATAAATAACACTGAAATTCTCAAAAGAGATACCATGCAACTTATATGCACAAGTATTTTAAAAGCATATAAGTTTCTTCTTTACAATGAAGAAAAAAAAAATAAACATACCTCTTGGTGTCTTTCAAGGTGAATTAAAATCAAAGAAAATAATAAACTACTAAATTTTAAATGCATACATTTTCTTTCCCTGCATCACAAAAATTATTACCTTAAAGAACAAAGGGTAAAAACTAAAGTTTAAACTTTAAATTGAAAATACATATACATATAACATGTAAAGAACTAATATGCATAAACTTGAGTCCTTGTCATCTGAATCATCAGAAGTGCAAGAAATGGATTGACATCAAAATCTGAAATTCAAGTTATAAAACAAGCTAAATGGTAAAAACCTCTCAAGTCTCTTGAAGGATGAAACACTGACAAGTGTGAATGATTATCCTCTCCCAACCTATGACAATAAAAACATAAAATGGAAAATATTGAGTGACAAGTGTTTTGAACTTGTAGGCAACTTGAGTCCTTTTGAAAAGTTGGTGTTTGATAAACAGTAACTTTAGAGCTCCAGTGTTTAGATATGAACATACTATAAGAAAGAGTTTTCAGATTCTACTAAAGTTACACATACACACATTTTCTTTTGACCAATACCAATGTCAAATTTTACTTCATTTGGGAAAGAACTAACCATTTAACATGCTCATGAGAATGTATTTTTAAAGTAGTAACTGTAACCAAATTTAGTTAGCATTGGAATGATCAAATTGCTGTGGGAATGGAAAGTCAATTTGATAACCATGAAGCCTCATGGCAAGATAATTTTTTAATCATATATTATAAATATTTATTTATTCTAAAATTTAATGCTTCTATTTAAACTATATAAAAATGAAACTGAAAAGAGAAAATACTTAGCAGATAGAATATTTTAATAATTACTTCATAAAATATAATCTATAGATATCTGGACAATCTCCTGTAAAGTGAAGGTATAATAGATGACTTACAAATATAAAATCTCTAAGTCTAGTAAATAATTATAATTGATTTAAGTCACATGTCTTTCATATAATTTTGTCTTTTGACTCTATTGATCTAGATCAAAACAATACAAGCAAAAAATAAATAAATAAATAACAACAACAACAAAAACAAACACAGCAAAACTAAAACAACTATCACAAATCACTACCACTACTTCTGCTTAAATTTAATTTCTATCTGATTTGTCAACTGGCAGCATGGTATCCTTGTAGATTTAAATTTCAATTCAATATGTCATTATTTCAAAAAATTTGCTTTTCTCTGATGTTCTTTGCCCATTGCCCAAAGCATACAACTTGTTATTGCCAATTTAGACCTGAAAATTTAACAGTGAGATTTACTCAGAATATATAGGGAGTTATTCATAACAGATGAATTTTTCCCGGGCAGAATTTACTGTGCATAAACTGTTTTTCTTAATTACTTGTGACATGCTGAACAATATACCTTTTATTCAGGTGACAGAAATAATTATAGGGAAGCCATCTTTCAAAATTCACACTCTTTTTAAAGGAAACTAATGATTTTTGTTCTCTGAAAATGTAAAGTTGAGCTATAATGGGGAAAAACATCAAAAATAATTAAGATAAATGAGCTTTTGGATCACAGAAAGAAAATAATTTATTTCATGAAGATTTTCTCATCTTATTTTAAAACTCTATTTATACATTCAGTCTAAAGTTGAAGTGCTAACCTGGTAATAATTAGTGCAATAAATTTCCTGTTCTTGTAAAAAGTGCAACAAAATTGTTATTAGAAACAGAGCAGTAATAAATATAAACATAGTCAAAATCCTGGGACCCAAATTAAGACCAAGTAAACAATAACCTCTTAAATAATAGAGGCACAAAACAATAGAAAAATAGAAAACAGGGTATAGTCTGAGAGATTTGTTTGGCAGTGTCTATAACTCATTCTATCAAATCACTCTTTATCTCAGGTTATCCATGATCTGTATAGTTACATACTTCTTCTTTTTAAAAAATGCTGGTTATCAGATTACTAATATTAAGTTCATTTTAGTAGTGAAATATAGAAGGAAAGATAGATTTAAAATACAGAGTTTAAAAAAGGAATGGTCAAAAATATTTTTGCCTTTTAAATCATGACAAATCATGGAAATTTGCTTACCTCTTTCCAGCCTTCCTTACTGTTTCCATCAATAAGAAAAGAGTCATATAATTTGAGAATTATATTTTATCTAGAGAGCAAAAAAAACTCATTGTCTTTACTTCTCAAAAATATGCTGCAGACTCACCTAAGAACTTTTTCAGATTTTTAAAGTTCCTACATGCAACCCTCAGTAAGAATGTCTTCCCAGGCCTGGACAGGGATCTGCTTAGATGGAGAGTTGCACAAGTGGAAGTGGCCTTTCTCTGCTGCTCCCCTCCTGCCCCAACTGTTAGGAGGATTACTATGCTTAGAGGCTGTGCTTGTATAACACTTTGATATTCTTAGATGAAAGTGACAGATTAGTGTAAAATTTTATAACTGTAATGGAATCCAAGTAAATAGCATTGCCATAATGGATTTTGCTGCTTAAAACAAACAAACAAACATGCTCTATAGCAACTAGAAGTATGTACTACATTGATTGATTTGCAAATATTGAAGAATCATTGCATCCCTGGGATAAAGCCCACTTGGTCATGATGCATGATCTTTTGAATATGTTGTTGGATTCTGTTTGCTAGAATTTTGTTGATGATATTTACATCTATGTTCATCAGTGATATTGGCCTGTAGTTTTCTTTTTTGGTAGCATCTTTGTCTGGTTTTGGTATTAGGGTGATGGTGGCTTCATAGAATGAGTTTGGCAATTTACCTTCCTGTGCAATTTTCTGGAAGAGTTTGAGTTGGAAAAGTTTTAGCTTTTCTCGGAATTTTTGGTGGAATTCACCTGTGAAGCCATCTGGTCCTGGGAATTTGTTAGTTGGAAGATTTTTTATTATAGTTTTGATTTCCATGTTTGTGATGGGTCTGGCACATTAACAAATTGAAACATAAAAACCACATGATTATTTCAATAGATACAGACAAAACCTTTGACAAAATTCAATATCCATTTATGATAAAAACCCACCAGAAAGCAGGCACAGAAGGAACATACCTCAACATAGTTGAAGCCATATATGACAAACCAACAGCAAACCTTATCCTCAATGGTGAAAAATTGAAAGTATTTCCCATAAAGTCAGGAACAAGACAAGGATGCCCACCCTCACCACTGCTATTCAACATAGTTTTGGAAGTTTTGGGCACAGAAATCAGAGCAGAAAAAGAAATAAAAGGAATCCAGATTGGAAAAGAAGTAAAACTCTCACTTTTTGCAGATGACTGATCCTCTACATAGAAAACCCTAACGACACCACCAGAAAATTTCTAGAGCTAGTCAATGAACACAGTAAAGTTGCAGGATATACAATTAACAGGCAAAAACTCTATAGGAATCCTTGCATTCCTGTACACTAACAATGAGAAAACAGAAAGAGTTAATTACATTCACCATTGCAATGAAAAGAATAAAATACTTAGGAATAAATCTACCTAAATAAACAAAAGACCTATATATATAAAACTATGAAACACTGATGAAAAAATCAAAGAGGACACTAATAGATGGAGAAATATACCATGTTCATGGATTGGAAGAATCAATATAGTGAAAATGAGTACACTACCCAAAGCAATCTATAGATTCAATGCCATCCTTATCAAGCTACCAACAGTATTTTTCAGAGAACAGAACAAATAGTTTCACAATTTGTATGGAAATACAAAAAACCTCGAATAGCTAAGGCAATCTTGAGAAAAGAATGAAATTGGACGAATCAACCTGCATGACTTCAGGCTCTACTACAAAGCCACAGTTATCAAGACAGTATGGTACTGGTGCAAAGACAGAAATATAGATCAATGGAACAAAATAGAAAGCCCAGAGATAAATGCATACACCTATGGACACCTTCAGAGAAGGCAATAGCACCCCACTCCAGTACTCTTGCCTGGAAAATCCCATGGACGAAGGAGCCTGGTAGGCTACAGTCCATGGGGTCACTAAGAGTCGGACACGACTGAGCGACTTCACTTTCACTTTTCACTTTCATGCGTTGGAGAAGGAAATGGCAACCCACTCTAGTGTTCTTGCCGGGAGAATCCCAGGGACGGGGAGCCTGCTGGGCTGCCATCTGTGGGGTCGCACAGAGTCAGACATGACTGAAGTAACTTAGCAGTAGCATGGACACCTTATCTTTGACAAAGGAGGCAAGAATATACAATGGAGAAAAGACAATCTCTATAACAAGTGTTGCTGGGAAAACTGGTCAACAACTTGTAAAAGAATGAAACTAGAACACTTTCTAACACTGTACCCAAAAATAATCTCATAATTGATTAAAGGCCTAAATATAAGACCAGAAACCATAAAACTCCTGGAGGAAAACATATGCAAAACACTCTTTGGCATAAATCACAGCAGAATCCTCTATGACCCATCTCCCGGAATATTGGAAATAAAAGCAAAAATAAACAAATTGGACCTAATTAAACTTAAAGGGTTTTGCACAAGGAAGGAAACATAAGAAAGGTGAAAATACAGCCTTCAGAATGGGAGAAAATAATAGCAAATGAAACAACTGACAAAGAATTAATCTCAAAAATACACAAGCAGCACCTGCAGTTCAATTCCAGAAATATAAATGACCCAAGCAAAAAATGGGCCCAAGAACTAAACAGACATTTCTCCAAAGAAGACATACAGATGGCTAACAGACACGTGAAAAGATGCTCAACATCACTCATTATCAGAGAAATTCAAATCAAAACCACAGTGAGGTACCATCTCACTCTGGTCAGAATGACTGCTATCAAAAAGTCTACAAACAACAAATGCTGGGGAGGATGTGGAGAAAAAGGAACCCTCTTACACTGTTGGTGGGAATGCAAACTAGCACAGCCACTATGGAGAACAGTGTGGAGATTCCTTAAAACACTGAAATTAGAACTTCCATAAGACTCAGCAATCAAACTGCTGGTCATACACACCAAGGAAACCAGAAATGAAAGAGACATGTGTACCACAATGCTCATTGCAGCACTGTTTACAATAGCCAGGACATGGAAGCAACCTAGAGGTCACTTGGCAGAGGACTGGATAAGAAATTTGTGTTATGTATACACAATGGAGTAATACTCAGCTATTAAAAAGAATGCATTTGAATCAGTTCTAATGAGATGGATGAAACTGGAGCTTATTATACAGAGTGCAGTAAGCCAGAAAGCAAAACACCAATACAGTATATTAACACATCAGATCAGATCAGATCAGTCACTCAGTCGTGTCCAACTCTTTGCCCCCAATCACTCCCAGCATCAGAGTCTTTTCCAATGAGTCAACTCTTTACATGAGGTGGCCAAAGTACTGGAGTTTCAGCTTTAGTATCATTCCTTCCAAAGAAATCCCAGGGCTGATATCCTTCAGAATGGACTGGTTGGATCTCCTTGCAGTCCAAGGGACTCTCAAGAGTCTTCTCCAACACCACAGTTGAAGGTATCAATTCTTTGGCGCTCAGCCTTCTTCACAGTCCAACTCTCACATCCATACATGACCACAGCAAAAACCATAGCCTTGACTACACGGACCTTTGTTGGCAAAGTAATGTCTCTGCTTTTGAATATGCTATCTAGGTTGGTCATAACTTTCCTTCCAAGGAGTAAGCATCTTTTAATTTCATGGCTGCAGTCACCATCTGCAGTGATTTTGGAGCCCAGAAAAATAAAGTCTGACACTGTCTCCACTGTTTCCCCATCTATTTCCCATGAAGTGGTAGGACCAGATGCCATGATATTCATTTTCTGAATGTTGAGCTTTAAGCCAACTTTTTCACTCTCCACTTTCACTTTCATCAAGAGGCTTTTTATTTCCTCTTCACTTTCTGCCATAAGGGTGGTGTCATCTGCATATTGAGGTTATTGATATTTCTCCCGACAATCTTGATTCAAGCTTGTGATTCTTCCAGTCCAGCATTTCTCATGATGTATTCTGCATATAAGTTAAATAAACAGGGTGACAATATACAGCCTTGACGAACTCCTTTTCCTATTTGGAACCAGTCTGTTGTTCCATGTCCAGTTCTAACTGTTGCTTCCTGACCTGCATACAAATTTCTCAAGAGGCAGATCAGGTGGTCTGGTATTCCCATCTCTTTCAGAATTTTCCACAGTTTAATGTGGTCCACACAGTCAAAAGCTTTGGCATAGTCAATAAAGCACAAATAGATGTTTTTCTGGAACTCTCTTGCTTTTTCCATGATCCAGCAGATGTTTTCAATTTCATCTCTGGTTCCTCTGCCTTTTCTCAAACCAGCTTGAACATCTGGAAGTTCACGGTTCACATATTGCTGAAGCCTGGCTTGGAGAATTTTGAGCATTACTTTACTAGCGTGTGAGATGAGTGTAATTGTGCGATAGTTTGAGCATTCTTTGGCATCGCCTTTCTTTGGGATTGGAATGAAAACTGATCTTTTCCAGTCCTGTGGCCACTGCTGAGTGTTCCAAATTTGCTGGCATATTGAATGCAGCACTTTCACAGCATCGTCTTTCAGGATTTGGAATAGCTCAACTGAAATTCCATCACCTCCAGTAGCTTTGTTCGTAGTGATGCTTTCTAAGGCCCACTTGACTTCACATTCCAGGATGTCTGGCTCTAGGTCAGTGATCATATCATCGTGATTATCTGGGACATGAAGATCTTCTTTGTACAGTTCTTCTGTGTATTCTTGCCACCTCTTCTTAATATCTTCTGCTTCTGTTAGGTCCATACCATTTCTGTCCTTTATCAAGCCCATCTTCCCATGAAATGTTCCTTTGGTGTCTCTGATTTTCTTGAAGAGATCCCTAGTCTTTCCCATTCTGTTGTTTTCCTCTATTTCTTTGCATTAATCGCTGAAGAAGGCTTTCTTATCTCTTCTTGCTATTTGTTGGAACTCTGCATTCATATGTTTATATCTTTCCTTTTCTCCTTTGCTTTTTGCTTCTCTTCTTTTCACAGCTATTTGTAAGGCCTCCCCAGAGAGCCATTTTGCTTTTTTGCATTTCTTTTCTATGGGACTGGTCTTGATCCCTGTCTCCTGTACAATGTCACAAACCTCATTCCATAGTTCATCAGGCACTCTATCTATCAGATCTAGGCCCTTAAATCTATTTCTCCCTTCCACTGTATAATCATAAGGGATTTGATTTAGGTCATACCTGAATTGTCTAGTGGTTTTTCCTACTTTCTTCAATTTAAGTCTGAATTTGGCAATAAGGAGTTCATGATCTGAGCCACAGTCAGCTACTGGTCTTGTTTTTGCTGACTCTATAGAGCTTCTCCATCTTTGGCTGCAAAGAATATAATCACTCTGAATTCGGTGTTGACCATCTGGTGATGTCCATGTATAGAGTCTTCTCTTGTGTTGTTGGAAGAGGGTGTTTGTTACGACCAGTGCATTTTCTTGACAAAACTCTGTCAGTCTTTGCCCTGCTTCATTCCGTATTCCAAGGCCAAATTTGCCTGTTACTCTAGGTGTTTCTTGACTTCCTACTTTTGCATTCCAGTCCCCTATAATGAGATGGACATCTTTTTTGGGTGCTAGTTCTAAACATATATATATATATATATATATATATATATATATATATATATATAATTTAGAAAGATGGCAACGATGACCCTATATGTGAGACAGCAAAAGATACACAGATGTAAAGAACAGACTTTTGAACTCTGTGGGAGAAGGCGAGGGTGTGTTGATTTGAGAGGATAGCACTGAAACATGTACATTATCATATGTGAAATACATCGCCAGTCCAGGTTCAATGCATGAGGCAGGGTGCTCAAGGCTGGTGCAGTGGGACAACCCTGAGGGATGGGATGGGGAAGGAGGTGGAAGGGAGTGTCAGGATGGGGAACACATATACACCCATGGCTGATTCATGTGAATGTATGGCAAAACCCACCACAATATTATAAAGTAATTAGCCCCCAATTAAATTTTTTTAAAAAAGTTAATTGATCAGTTAGCTACAGATTTTATGAAGACATGTTGATTGGCAACAAAGCAAATATGAATTGTCTTTAAAATACCAAATATGAAAGAGATAATGAAAATATGTTTATATATAATTTTATGTCTTATTTACTCAACTAAATGCTATCATGAGCATTTCAGTGTTATGAAATATGTTATGAAAATATGATTGAATACTGAAGTAGTCCATTGATAAAATATATACCTTAGAATTTTAATTAATATCTTAGCATTGAATGTTGTTCTTGTTGTTCAGTTGCTAAGTCATGTGCTACTCTTGTCGACCTCATGGACATGTGCTTCTGTTATCCATGTGCCTCTGGTCTCCATGTTCGCCATGTGCCTCTATTCTCCACTATCTCCCGAATTTGCTCAAATTCAAGTCCATTCAGTTAGTAATGCTAGTCATCTTATCTCTACCACCCCCTTCTCCTTTGCCTTCAATCTATTCCAGCATCAGGGTTTTTTCTAATGAATTGGCTCTTCACATCAGGTGGCCAAAATGCTGGAGCTTCAGCTTCAGCAACAGTCTTTCCAATGAATATTCAGGGTTGATTTTTTTTTTTTTTTTTAGGATTGACTGTTTTGTTCTCCTTGTAGTCCAAAGGACTCTCAAGAGTCTTCTTCAGCACCACAATTTGAAAACATCACTTCTTCAAAACTCAGCCTTCTTTATGGTCTAAATCTCACATTCATACATGACTACTGAAAAAAAAACCAGTTTGACCATATGTGCCTTCATCAGAAAACTGATATCTTTGCTCTTTAGTACGTTGTCTAGGTTTATCATAGCTTTCCTCCCAAGGAGCAAGCATCTTTTAATTCCATGGCTGCAATCACAGTCCTCAGTGATTTTGGAGCTGAAGAAAATAAAAACTATCACTGTTTCCACTTTTTACATTTGTATTTGCCATGAAGTAATAGGACCAAATTCCATGAACTTAGTTTTCTGAACCAAATTTCAAGCCAGTTTATTCACACTCTTCTTTCACTCTTATCAAGAGGCTGTTTAGTTCCTCTTCACTTTCTGCCAGTAGAGTAATATCATCTGCATATCTCTGGTTGTTGATATTTCTCCTGGAAATCTTAATTTCAGTTTGTGTTTTCCTGACATTTTGCATGGGGTATTCTGCATATAAGTTAAGTAAGCAGGATAACAATATACAGCCTTGATGTACTCATTTCCCAATAATGATACAGTCTGTCTGTCCATATCTATCAGATCTAATCCCTTGAATCTGTTTGTAACTTCCACTGTATAATTGTAAGGGATTTGATTTAGGTCATACTTAAATCAGTTCAGTTCAGTTCAGTCGCTCAGTCATGTCCAACTCTTTGTGACCCCATGGAATGCAGCACGTCAGGCCTCCCTGTCCATCACCAACTCCCAGAGTTTACCCAAACTCATGTACATTGGGTCAGTGATGCCATCCAACTATCTCATTTTATGTCATCCCCTTCTCCTCCTGCCCTCAATCTTTCCCAGCATCAGGGTCTTTTCAAATGAGTCAGCTCTTCTCATCAGGTGGTCAAAATATTGGAGTTTAAGCTTCAACATCAGTCCTTCAAGTGCATACCCAGGACTGATCTCCTTTAGGATGGATTGGTTTGATTTGCTAGTAGTCCAAGGGACTCTCAAGAGTCTTCTACAAAACCACAGTTCAAAACCATCAGTTCTTCAGTGTTCAGCCTTCTTTAAGGCCCAACTCTCACATCCATACATGTCTACTGGAAAAACCATAGCTTTGACTAGACTGAACTTGTTGACAAAGTAATGTCTCTGCTTTTTAATAAGCTGTCTAGGCTTGCTATAACTTTCCTTCCAAGGAACAGGCATCATTTAATTTCATGGCTGCAGTCACCATATGCAGTGATTTTGGAGCCCAACATAATAAAGTCAGCCACTGTTTCCATTGTTTCCCCATCTATTTGCCATGAAGTGATGGGACCAGATGCCATGATCTTAGTTTTCTGAATGTTGAGCTTTAAGCCAACTTTTTCACTCTCCTCTTTCACTTCTATCAAGAAGCTCCTCAGTTCTTCTTTGCTTTCTGTCATAAGGGTGGTGTCATTTGCATATCTGAGGTTATTGATATTTCTCCCTGAAATCTTGATTCCAGCTTGTGCTTCTTCCAGCCCAGCATTTCTCATGATGTGCTCTGCATATAAATTAAATAAGCAGGCTGACAATATACAGCCTTGATGTACTCCTTTTCCTATTTGGAACCAGTCTGTTGTTCCATGTCCAGATCTAACTGTTGCTTCCTGACCTGCATACAGGTTTCTCAAGAGGCAGGTCAGGTGGTCTTGTATTCCCATCTCTTTCAGAATTTTCCACAGTTTATTGGGAAAATGTTAATAACTGTTGAGGCTGGGTTATCAATACTTAAAGATATGTTGCTTAATTTGGATGGCATTTTACTATATCATAATGGACAGTGAAATGTGAAATTCAAATGGTGTCTCACAGTTTTAGGTCATCCAAAATTTTAACACAAATTCTCCCTCAATAGAACAATTTATGACTGAATAATGTCATCATCTGTAGACTGGAGACATGAGAAGACTATTAAATAGTTTAAATAAGTAAGTTAAAGAAACGTAGTTTTAAAAAATAAAATTAAGCAGTATTACCATAGGAGAGTAAAAATGAGGAGTCAGGTACTTTTAAGAATGTGTATATAAAAAAAGTATTTGTAATTTTAACATCTAACCAATAGATAACCCCAGAGAATAAGAATTTCAAAGTTTGTTTTTAAGCATGGAAACTGGGCTTTATTGTAAGTTACTTATTAAATGATTGTATAATACCCGCTGATATGTCAGTGTAAAAGTGGAGAATAAAAACATTCTCTAAAGAGATATATATGCATATATATTATGTATAATATATAGGTGTTTAATTAGGATTACTTTTGTAGAACAGGCAAAAATAGATGAACAAGGATTCAGAACAAAGTAAGATATTTCACTATTAAAAAAAGTTCTTTTGCTTCAAGATTTCCTCATTTTTTAACAGAAGTTCATCTATTGGCATACAGAATCTCACCAGAAAAATAAGATTGAATAGTGGGTAACATTCACAAGACTTGTAGTCTAATTATTGAATGTGCAAAGTAGAATTTAGTCATAGTAGCATTATGAAAGATATTCATTTATTAGCTTAAGATAAATATATGTTACAAAAGGAAAGTAGTGATTAGCTTAGAACTTGACTATGAAATGTGAAATGTTAAAAACCAAAATAATGTTTTGTATTACCTATGCACTGTTATTTATTGATAATTTCATAACAATTTATATTATCAACTATTGATAATGTTTATTGAAAATAAATTATTTATTGATGGATTTGAATTACTTGGATATAGGCAAAATACATGCTTAATTTGATAATTACAAGTATATTTATAAACCAAAGATCTATAAACTCATAGGAATGTAAATGCAAAATTAATATGAAAGAATAAAAAGGAAACTTCCTTATTGATAACTCTTACCAGACAATGTGCTAAGCACTTTTATATATTTTATTTAATACTCCAAGGAAACCCAGTTGAAAGTTGATTAATTCTCATTTTCTAGATAAGTAAAATGAAGCTCAAAGATTTTAAATATTGTGTACAATTTGTGGTAGTAAGTCGTAGAACTGGGACCCAAACCCACCTTCATCTGCTAGAGACAAAATCTTATATTACTTTTGCTTAAACATGATGGATCCTGAAACTCAGTGCCATACACAGGTTGTAGTTTAGTCTCTAAGTCGTGTCTGACACTTTTGTGACTCCATGGACTATAGCCCACCAGGTTCCTCTGTCCATGGAATTTCCCAAGCAAAATACTGGAATGGGTTTTCATTTCCTTATCCAGGGGAACTTCCTGAACCCACAGGATTGAACCCACATTTCCTGCATTGCAGGTGGATTCTTTACTGCTGAGCCACCACATAGACTCTTATGTTTGGTCAGTGAAAGCATTAGAAGCCAATATTAACTCATTTAAATTAATCATATTCATATGCAGCTTATCGTGTTAACTAGAGAGCTAAAATTATATTACTTAAGAATGAAATATTAATCCATTGATGGGTAAAGTAGCCAATTGACATCTCTGGGAACCAGATTACATGTGTCCTTGTTTTACTTTTGCAATTAACTAGTTGGGTGACCTTATTAAAATTATTTTACCTCAAAAAGAATCTATTTCCTTACAATTAAAATGAAAGGAGTTGATATATATCAGCATTTTTTAAAAACTTGTAGCACTAGAAAGTATTTTATTAAACTTAAAAGCATGTGGAACTCCAATATACAAAATACGTGAGAGCTGTTGGTTTCCAAGGGTTGGAGTTCCAAAGCTTCAACTTATCAAAATTGTCCTCACAATGCCTTCAAGTAGTCCCTGGGGTAAGTCCATAAAGTTTAAAGACTGCTGTACCAGATTGATTCCAAAGTTACTTCCATCTTGAATATTTTATGATTTCATGATATCTGACTTAAGGATTAAAAAAAAAGTGATAATGGCAGAATTGCCAGCCCTTTATAGATGTAATTTCTATGAAATATAAATTCAAAAGGACATATTTTACAAAAAGGAGGTTATTTAGCTACATGTATATTTTGGGAACTAATGGTAACTGCCTGTCAATGCAGGAGGTGTAAGAGATAAGAGTTCCATCCCTAGATAGTGAAGATCCCTTGGAAGAGGAAATGACAACCCACAACAGTTCTTGTTTGGAGAATCCCATGGACAGAGCAGCATGGAGGGCTATAATTCATGGGGTCGAAAAGAGTCACACACAATGAAATGAATTAGCACACACACATGTATATTTATTTTAAAAAACTTATTGGGTTACAAATACACAAAATGTTTTATACTGTATGCCTAAATTACAATGATAAATAAAAGCAAACATGTTTTCTCTCATAGATTTTTATGATATAGTGAAAAACTGAGATATCAGGCAAATGATAGAAATATCAAGTAAATGATAAACAAGAAATTTTAATTTGGAGGCATTTATTTAGCTTCAGATT
Organism: Bos javanicus; assembly: GCF_032452875.1. NCBI lineage: Eukaryota > Metazoa > Chordata > Mammalia > Artiodactyla > Bovidae > Bos > Bos javanicus. The sequence continues at coordinate 44,669,726 of NC_083897.1, forward strand.
TCAGTTCAGTTCAGTTCAGTTCAGTCGCTCAGTCGTGTCCGACTCTTTGCGACCCCATGAATTGCAGCATGCCAGGCCTCCCTGTCCATTACCAACTACCGGAGTTCACACAGACTCACGTCCATCGAGTCAGTGATGCCATCCAGCCATCTCATCCTCTGTCGTCCCCTTCTCCTCTTGCCCCCAATCCCTCCCAGCATCAGAGTCTTTTCCAATGAGTCAACTCTTCGCATGAGGTGGCCAAAGTACTGGAGTTTCAGCTTTAGCATCATTCCTTCCAAAGAAATCCCAGGGCTGATCTCCTTCAGAATGCACTGGTTGGATCTCCTTGCAGTCCAAAGGACTCTCAAGAGTCTTCTCCAACACCACAGTTCAAAAGCATCAATTCTTTGGTGCTCAGCCCTCTTCACAGTCCAACTCTCACATCCATACATGACCACAGGAAAAACCATAGCCTAGACTAGACGAACCTTTGTTGGCAAAGTAATGTCTCTGCTTTTGAACATGCTATCTAGGTTGGTCATAACTTTCCTTCCAAGGAGTAAGCGTCTTTTAATTTCATGGCTGCATTCACCATCTGCAGTGATTTGGGAGCCCCCAAAAATAAAGTCTGACACTGTTTCCACTGTTTCCCCATCTATTTCCCATGAAGTGATGGAACCGGATGCCACGATCTTTGTTTTCTGAATGTTGAGCTTTAAGCCAACTTTTTCACTCTCCACTTTCACTTTCATCAGTAGGCTTTTTAGTTCCTCTTCACTTTACATATAATTAATATATAGCAATGTATAAGTTTAAGATGGCAGTGTAAGGGATTAACATATATACTGTGAAATAATTACCACAATAAGTTTGCTTAGCATTTCATACACTGGCAGATACAAAAAAAAAAAATGGTGTTTTCCTTGTGATGAAAACTTTTATCATTTACTCTCTTCAGTTTAGTTTAGTAGCTCAGTCGTGTCCGACTCTTTGCAACTCCATGAACCACAGCACACCAGGCCTCCCTGTCCGTCACCAACTCCTGGAGTTCACTCAAACTCAGGTCCATCAATTTGATGATGCCATGCAGCCATCTTATCCTCTGTTGTCCCTTTCTCCTCCTGCCTCCAATCCTTTCCAGCATTAGGCTCTTTTCCAAGAAGTCAACTTTTCGCCTCAGGTGGCCAAAGTATTGGAGTTTCAGCTTCAGCATCAGTCTTTCCAATGAACACCCAGGACTGATCTGGTTTAGGATGGAATGGTTGGATCTCCTTTCAGTCCAAGGGGCTCTCAAGAGTCTTCAACATTCATAAAACTAAGATCATGGCATCTGGTCCCATTGCTTCATGGTAAATACATAGGTAAACAATAGAAACAGTGGCAGACTTCATTGTCTAGGGTTCAAAAATCAGATAGTGACTGCAGTTATGAAATTAAAAGATGCTTGCTCCTTGGAAGAAAAGCTATGATAAACCTAGACAGTATATTAAAAAGCAGAGACATTACTTTACTGACAATGATCCATCTACTCAAAACTATGATTTTTTTCCATAGCTGTGAGAGCTGGACCATAAAGAAAACTGAACACTGAAGAATTGATGCTTTTGAACCATGGTGTTGGAGAACACTATTGAGAGGCCCTTGGACTGCAAGGAGATCAAATCAGTCAATCCTAAAATAAATCAGTCTTGAATATTCACTGGGAGGACTGATGCTCAAGCTGAAGCTCCAATACTTTGGTCACCAGATGTGAAGAGCCGACTCACTGGAAAAGACCCTGATGCTGGGAAAGATTGAAAGCAAGAGGAGAAGAGGATGACAGTAGATGAGATGGTTGGATGGCATCACCGACTTGATGGACAAGAATTTGAGCAAGTTCCAGGAGTTGGTTATGAACAGGTATGCCTGGCACACTGCAATCCATGGGGTTGGAAAGGGTCAGTCACAACTGAGTGACTAAACTGAACTGAACTAGTCATAATAGATAAACCATTTTACATAGTAAAAATTGGAATATGATATAGATACATCAACCTTCTGTATCTTTTGTTGTGGGTAAAACTGTTACAGTTAATATTAAATAATAAGTTGTCTCTATTTTTAACTCAACAGCTATATATTTAAGCATTATATACAGGGAAACTGGATGTGCCATGAAAACATGTAAATGAATGTTCATTTTTAATGCAGAGACTAATATCATGGAAAAATTATGATTTTTCCATTTTTATTGAAATTATAAGATTTAGAGTGACCTATCCAAATGACATTCTGTCTCATAGCAAATATCATGCTTATATCTCTCTTCAGTTCAGTTCAGTTCAGTCGCTCAGTCGTGTCCCATGAATTATAGCATGCCAGGCCTCCCTGTCCATCACCAACTCCCGGAGTTCACCCAAACTCATGTTCATCGAGTTGGTGATGCCATCCATCCATCTCATCCTCTGTCGTCCCCTTCTCCTCCTGCCCCCAATCCCTCCAAGCATCAGAGTCTTTTCCAAAGAGTCAACTCTTCGCATGAGGTGGCCAAAGTATTGGAGTTTCAGCTTTAGCATCAGTCCTTCAAAAGAATACCCAGGACTGATCTCCTTTAGAATGGATTGGTTGTATCTCCTTGCAGTCCAAGGGACTCTCAAGAGTCTTCTCCAACACCACAGTTCAAAAGCATCAATCCTTCAGAGTCTTCTCCAACACCACAGTTCAAAAGCATCAATTCTTCAGTGCTCAGCTTTCTTCACAGTCCAACTCTCACATCCATACATGACCACTGGAAAAACCATAGCCTTGACTAGATGGACCTTTGTTGGCCAAGTAATATCTCTGCTTTTCAATATGCTATCTAGGTTGGTCATAACTTTCCTTCCAAGGAGGGAGGAAGCGTCTTTTAATTTCATGGCTGCAGTCACTGTCTGCAGTGATTTTGGAGACCAAAAAAATAAAGTCTGACACTGTTTCCACTATTTCCCCATCTATTTCCCATGAAGTGATGGGACCTGATGCCATGATCTTAGTTTTCTGAAGCTTTAAGCCAACTTTTTTTTTTTATTTTGTAAATATGATTTTTCTATCATATTTTATATTTTTTACTGCTGGCTTGAGAAAAATTACTGGTATTTGTACATTAATATTTTATCTCATCAATTTGCTAAAGTCCTTTATATTAACTTTTTTACAGTTATTAATGTTAGGTTTTCTAAGCACAATCTTGTTATATTCTGCATTTAAATATTTTGTCAGAATATGTGTCTTGCTTTTCAAAAAGGAAAGAAAAGTGGATATCTAAGAGTTATACATTTTTCTCTTTTTTCTACTTATTGTATATTGACTAATGTACAAAACAATGATAAATGGTTATTATGAACATTCTTGTATTTTTAATTTTAATGCTAAGAAATATCTTGTAATATGATTAGTACTTTTTAATACTTCCTGTTTTTTTATTTAGAGAGAATCTAACTTATGTGTTCCTAGCAAGTCATAGTAATGTATATTGATACTTTCATTGTTTTTTAATAGCTTTCAATTATTTGACTCACCAGTCCTCATATAGCAACTGAATCAAGGTGATTCAGTGCAAGGGCAAGAACAGAAAAGGCCATTGGGATATAATAGAAGAGATACTTGCATATTTACAGTCAACAAAGGTGCCAAAAGTATTTGAATTTATTGACAATTGGGGAAAGTGCAACCTTTCCAAAAATTGTGATGGGATCAATTAATAATAACCTAAGGAGGAAAAAAAAAAAAAACCTAGTGCACTCTCCACATCATATAAAAAAAAAAAATCAAAAGGATCCTATTGCTAAACCTTTAAGTTAAAACTATTACTCTTCTAAAGGAATCATAGGTGCATATTTTTGCCACTTTGAAGTAGCCTAAAATTTAAGACACACACAAAAGCCGAAGTGCCAGACTTGGGCATGAGGATAGCTGTTGGCTTGCTGAAAGTAGTAAATTCCATATCACTGGCGTCCCACTGAACAGCACCAAACCTGGTGTATGACACAAGAGCAGAGTGGTGGTGTCCCTCCTAGCAGCACTGCTGCCAGGGCAGAATGGGGTCAGGGCTTACAGGTGGTGCTGCCCTCCCCTCGGACTCAAGAGCAGCTCTCTGACAGAGAGGGAAGAGAGGCTTAGCTTGTTCTTCCTGGTTCTCAGAGCAGTTTTCTAAATATTGGAGGCAGCATGTTGGCTCTTCTGGATTCCCCAAGGCTTTGGCTTCTGGACAAACCTGGCCAAGTCCACACAGATCCTGAGGTCAGTCTCCTCAGGATATACTGGAGCTTCAGCTTTTGAAAAACCTTGGTCCTTGTCCATGGAGACAGGAGCTCAGTGTCTTCAGGACCCATCTTGGAAGAGGTGAAGAAAAAGTGGAGAGAAATGTCCTGTATATGAGTGACTACTGATGGGGGCCTATTTTCAGAGGAGCCACTAGAGGAAGGTCTTGATATGGAAAACAATAATTTCAGGTAGTTTTATGTATAGTATAGACAGTTTTCAGTGTTTTTCTTTTTTTGGTGTGTGGTATCTAATTTTCTTGGCAGAATTTATCCAGAGGACTTTCTTGGCATCATTTATCCAATGTATGTCCTTGGGAGGTTTGTCATAAATTAACTGACCATATACACATGGGTTTATCTCTGAGTTCTTTGTTCTGTTCTTCTGGCGCATAAGCCCTTATTGTGTGGGTTCCACACTGTTTTAGAACTAGTGTAGTTTGAAGTCGGGGAGCGAGTTGACTCCAGCTGTTCTCTCTTTTCTTAGGATCACTTTGCCTATTTGGCTATATGCCTGTTTGTCCTTTTTGGCTCCACACACATGATAGGGTTGTTTGTTTTGTTTCTGTGAAAAATGCTATTTTAATTGTATTAAGAATTAAATTGAATATGTACACTGCTTTGGCAGGATGAACTTTTTAACAATATTTTTCCAATGCCCAATCACAGAATATTTTTCTAGAATATTTATTTCTTCTGTTTCTTTATTAGTGTCTTACACTTTTCATTGTGCAGGTGTTTCATGTCATTGGTTAAATATATACCTAGATATTTTATTCTTTTTGATGCAACTGTAAGTGGGATTTCTTTTTACTGATACTTCTTTATTAGTGTATATAAACTCAACTGATTTTTGTGTATTACTTTTGTATTATGCAACTTTACTAAATTAATGTATTACTTGTACCATTTGGTGGTCAATGCCAAAAATTGTAACTCAAAACTCCTATTGTTTCTACCATATTCCAGATTATTCACCACACCAAAGACATATTGACTACTAATATAATCTCCCCACAGTACCTCTTAATAATGTGTGGATTCCTACAAAAGCAATTAGATTAACCATTTTGAGTGAACTGGATCTGGGTAGATTTGACTCCTATGATAAAGTTTGATATCTTATCTACTTTTCTGGCTGGCACTGACATGTTGTTTGGAAAAGTTACTTTCTAATAATTTCAAACATAGAAAATTTGCAGTAGCAGTAAAATGTACTCCTTTTCTGCAATTTCAGATTTCCCATTCATCATTGATTTACCACATATATCAATTTAAATGACAACTTTCACAATGTTTTACTCTAAAAAGGGACAGTCTCCCAGGGAGCACTCACATAACCCCCAAATGAGAAATCATTATGATTTTCACCTTAGAATCCAATTCATAGGCCTACTTTCACTTTAATCACCTGCCCCGCAGTATGAAAATGTGTTTTTCCATTCTGATCCAGTTTTCTTTCCTGGAAATGTTCTTGAGATTTTCCCTCATTTTCACAACCTTGATGAATATAAAGCACACAAGATGAGTGTGATCTAGTTAGCCTTTTCTGTATAGCTTATTTCTCTTAGGATGTTTTCAATGTTCATGCATGTTGTAACATGTATCAGTACTTCATTCACATTTTGCATTATGATTAAATCTATCGAACATAACATTTACCACTTAAACCATTTAAAGTAGATGATTCTATGACATTCACTGTGTAATGGTTTCAGTTTCTAAAAAATACAAAATAAAGAAACAGGATGTCAACTCTGTCATTCTTTTCATATGAAGTTCATTAAATCACACAACAACACTTAAAAGTAGAGGCATATTTTGGATTCTTTTTACATTTCATTTTTAGACTCAATTCACCATCAGACTCTAAAAATAAAATTATTAAGTTATTTTTGACTATATTCCTTTGTTGAATTCTGACTTTCAAAGATTCTGATTTTTAAATATGCTAAAAATTAATTTTATTTCTAATATGACAATTGCCCTGTGTATAACAAGTACAAACATAGGTCTTGATAATTGAAGATATTAGGATATCAGTATATTTCATTCCTTCACTGTTTTTTTTTTTTTTTTGGTACAAAATGCATCTGCACAAAAAAAGTCAGTAATTGAACCAATGATATTCTTTATTGAGAAATTAAATTAGTTTTGGCTTTGACTGAAGCAATTACAAAAAAATCAGAGTAGTCAAAGATATATTCCATGTGTCACTTTGAGGAAGATCTTAAGTGATTATTTTTGAACTGGGTAATATTAAGCTAGTTTGCATCATCTCCAAAATATCAAAGTGACATGTTTTCATGGTCATAACTTAATTACTGTATTGTTCAGACCTGTTGATAAAGCCTGAAGGAATTCTAATTAGCTGTGATTCTGACTTGCTTTCCCTGTTGTATAATCCACCGTTCTTAGCTTGCAAGCTCTGGTACTGTGACTTGCTCAGCCAGCAATGAATACAACTATTGGCCTCTTGGCTTATATCCAAGCTGGAAAATCCTGCCATATTTTTAAACACTGTTTACCAACCTTTATCTTCTTGTTTTCTAGTTCAAATATTAGCATGAAGATGTCAAAATTTGTCCTAAAAGAGAATAAATCTCATTTCTAGCAATAGGTTAAAAGCATTATTTTCTATTGCCCTTTAAATAAGCTAATTATTTAACATTAACTTCTAAATTCAAAGAGTGAATAAATAGTTATACTTTCTCAATATTTGATAATTACATTAGGCAAAGTAATCATTTTTAGTAATAAACATGATGCACATTTTTAGTGAATATTCAAATACAAATCTCTATTTCATTTTAACAATTTAAAATTCTGATAATATCTCAAATGAAATAGGGACAAGTGGCAAACAAAATTCATCTTGTTAAAGGAACCATTAAGTTGAGACAAACAATTAAAGTCAAATAATCATTGCAAATGAGGGAGTAAAATACAATAAAACATAGATGAAGACCGTTCCTTAGATATATAACTAATGACAAACAGCATCATCATACTATGATTTATTCTACCAGGGGACTGTGTTCCTTCAGTTGAGGTCAGTTCAGTCACTCAGTCGTGTCCGACTCTTTGCGACCCCATGAATCACAATACGCCAGGCCTCCCTGTCCATCACCAACTCCCGGAGTTTACTCAGACTCACATCCATCGAGAGTCAGTGATGCCATCCAGCAATCTCATTCTCTGTCATCCCCTTCTCCTCCTGCCCTAATCCCTCCCAGCATTAGAGCCTTTTCGAATGAATCAACTTTTTGCATAAGGTGGCCATAGTACTGGAGTTTCAGCTTTAGCATCATTCCTTCCAAAGAAATCCCAGGGCTGATCTCCTTCAGAATGGACTGGTTGATATCCTTGCAGTCCAAGGGACTCTCAAGAGTCTTCTCCAACACCACAGTTCAAAAGCATCAATTCTTCGGCACTCAGCTTTCTTCACAGTCCAACTCTCACATCCATACATGATTACTGGAAAACTTTGACTAAACGGAATTTTGTTGGCAAAGTAATGTCTCTGCCTTTTAGTATGCTATCTAGGTTGGTCATAATTTTCCTTCCAAGGAGTAAGCATCTTTTAATTTTATGGCTGCAATCACCATCTGCAGTGATTTTGGAGACCAAAAATTTAAAGTCTGACACTGTTTCCACTGTTTCTCCATCTATTTGCCATGAAGTGATGGAACCAGATACCATGATCTTCATTTTCTGAATGATGAGCTTTAAACCAACTTTTTCACTTTTACTTTCATCAAGAGGCTTTTTAGCTTCTCTTCACTTTCTGCCATAAGGGTGATATCATCTGCATATGTGAGGTTATTGATATTTCTCCCAGCAATCTTGATTCCAGCTTGTGCTTCTTCCAGCCCAGCGTTTCTCATGATGTACTCTGCATATAAGTTAAATAAACAGGGTGACAATATACAGCCTTGACATACTACTTTTCCTATTTGGAACCAGTCTGTTGTACCATGTCCGGTTCTAACAGTTGTTTCCTGACCTGCATACAGGTTTCTCAAGAGGCAGATCAGGTGGTTTGGTATTCCCATCTCTTGAAGAAGTTTCAACAGTTTATTGTGATCCACATAGTCAAAAGCTTTGGCATAGTCAATAAAGCAGAAGTAGATGTTTTTCTGGAACTCTCTTACTTTTTCCGTGATCCAGCAGATGTTGGCAATTTGATCTCTGGTTCCTCTGCCTTTTCTAAAACCAGCTTGAACATCAGGAAGTTCACAGTTCACGTATTGCTGAAGCCTGGCTTGGAGAATTTTGAGCATTACTTTACCAGCTTGTGTTCCTTAAGGGAACATTAACTTTTACATTCCTATGAAATTTAGAACTCTAATAGACAAATTCTGGACATCATAGGTAGCATGTTCATAATTTCATTAATAAAATTATTAAATTTAACAACTTTCTCTTATCTATATTTAGCTTCCAGCTTTAATGAGACACTGTACTTTTATTTTTTTAAATTTTATTTTATTTTTTAACTTTACAATATTTTATTGGTTTTGCCATGTATTGAAATGAATCTGCCGCAGGTATACATATGTTCCCCATCCTGAACTCTCCTCCCTCCTCCCTCCCCATACCATCCCTCTGGGTCGTCCCAGTGCATCAGCCCCAAGCATCCAGTATTGTGCATCAAACCTGGACTGGCGACTCTTCTCATATATGATATTATACATATTTCAATACCATTCTCCCAAGTCATCCCACCCTTGCCCTCTCCCACAGTCTTTTGGACACTGTACTTTTAAAATTAAGGTACAAGAATTATATTTTATTCTTAAAATGTGTGAGTTTCTTTAATGTTATTTTATTATTTGTTGTCAAAACCAAGAGTCCACAAACAATATCCAACTGTCAGACTTAGTGGTCAATGTTGTTAAATTTCAGATGAATTCTTTATGTTTTAATTTAATCAACCTGCAAGCAGAGTCCAAATAACTTAATTGATGCATGAAAATAACTGAATTCATATGATAAAGAGATAATATTTTAATGTCTTCAAAAGAAAATTATAATTATAAAATTCTTATGTATAAATATCAATTCTAAGGGATACAAGTTGACTTAAGATATTTTTCCTAAAATGACCATGCATGCTTCATGTCTTCCTTGTCCTGTAATCTTTAGCTTTGGAACCATTTACTCCTTACCTGTAACTTGAGTTCAGGCTCTCTGAAAAATGCAACTCCTCTGAGGGCACATATAGGGAGTGTTGGTTATATAGCTCATTCACTTAGCACTTATTCATTCAGCAAACATTGAATGCCTGCAATGTGCTAAACATTAAGGACATAGTAGTGAACTGAAGATCATTATTCCTCTTTTCATGGAAGTTTGCTTTTAGCTTCATCTGAGCCTTGTACCACACTTCCAATAACTGTATCTATGTTCTGTTGCCTCTAAGTTATCTATCTATTTAGTACTGTCTATCTATCTTTATCCTCTTTCAGTGTGTTTATAAACAAATATAATTGTATGTATATCAGCAAGTTTATTAATATAAAACCTTAATTCCAATAAGTGATTTTTCTTGGATTTTCAATGTAAACAAGTGTATTACATAAAAATGATGTTTTATTATTTCCTTTCCTTTCCAAATATGATCATTTTTATTTATTTGTACTTACATTATTGCAATAGGTGGTACTCTTAGTGTAATATTAGATAAAAGTGGAGGTAGTGGGCATCTTTGTCTCATTCTAGATGTCAGTGCAAAATATTTCATCATTTTACCATTAAATGTGCTGTTTGCTATAGGTTAATTAATATTGGATTAAGAAAGTCTCCTTCTGTTTCTAGTTTAAGTAAATTTTTATCATAAATGGATGTTGGATTTTATCAAATGCATTTTCAGTATTTATTGAAGTAATCACATTCTTTCCTCTCTTTTTTCTGCTTATATGATAAAACACATATAATGATTTTCACTTGTTATAGCAACTATTAATTCTTGAAATAAACCAAAATTAACTTTACAATATTACCCTTTTTCTATATTGCACACGTTGTCTTTCTTAGATTTTATTTATAACTTTTGCATTTACCTTCATGGATTAGACAGTCCTATGGTAAGACTGATACTATTTCTTCTTCAAATGTCTTTGCTAGAGTTAATTATTGAAGCCATCTTGGCCTGGAGCTTCTTTTAAGAAAGCTTTTTCATTACCAATTAAATGCTGTTAATAGTGTGGAACTACTCACAGTTTATGTTTCCCCAGTGTATTTTTATTAGAAAAAAATTCTATTTCATCTTTATTTCCAGTGGTAAGATATATTTATGATAAATTCCTGCTAAACTTTCTCATGTTTATATGATTTTAATAATATCCCCTGTTTTAAATATGATATGTGTTTCTTGTTTCATCATGCTTTTTATTTTCCATTGTTCTAGCTATAAATGTTTCAATATTATTATTCTTTCAAAGAACTAACACTTGGCCATATTGATCCTCTGTTTTTGTTTTCTCCTTTATCTGTATCTTCTAATATATCTTTTTTTCTTTATGTACTTAATTTCTGTTTTTTCCTAACATTTTTATATGCTTGCTAAGCTCACTGACTTTTCAGCCTTCATTATTTTAAACAAGGTGCAGAGGAAGTTAACATGGTATGATTGAAAGAGTTAGCCTTAAAAAAGACTTGCTTGTTAGATTGAATATTGGCTGGTATCAGGACAATTAACTGGAAAACAGTTTCCTACACTAACATAGAATGTATTTATAATTAGTGTGAGTTACAGTGCTTATAAATTGAAAGAAAACAACAAAACAACATTGCTTATGTTGAATGCCCTGCTTTACTTCTTGGAGTTTGAAATTTATTATGTGTTAGACAAAAAGTGCCAGCATGATTGAGCTATAAAATCACAAAGGTCACAGAGAACATCATCCTCAATGGTGGAAAATTCAAAAATATTTCACCTAGTATCAAAAATAATACACGGATACCCACTCTAACCACTTTTATTCAACATAGTACTGGAAAGTGTAGCTGAAGCAATTAGGCAATAAAACATAAAAGGCATCTAGAAGGAAGAAAGAAAACTGTCTCTATCTTCATATGATATTATATATCAAAACCCAAATATTCCACCAAAACCTTAGAAATATTAAGTGATTTTTCAGTAAAATAGCAGGATACAAAATCAATAAACAAAAATCACTGGCATTTCTACACACTAAGTATGAATTATTAGAAAGAAAAATTAAGAAAATAATCCCACTTAAATTGCATCAAAAAGAATAAAACACCTAGAAATAAATTTAATGAAGGAGGTGAAATAGTTGTACATTGAAAACTACAAAACTATAAGACACTGATGAAGGAAATGAGGATGATACAAATAAATGGGAACATATTTTATATTCATGGGTTTAGAGGGTTACTGTGAAAAATGTTTACTGCACAAAGTAATCTTAAGATTCATGCAATACTTAATACTATCAGAGGTAGTTTTCAGAGAAATAAAACAACTGTAAAATCTTTATGAAACCATGAAAGTTTCCAAATAGACAAAGCAAATTTGATAAAAATTAAAAGTATATCACACTTCCTGATTTCAAATGATACTACAAAAGCTATAGTAACCAAAATAATATGGCATTGACATAAAAACAAACAATGAACAAGACCAATATAACATGATAATCCTCTAGAAATAAACTAATGCATAGATGGTCAATTAATTTTGGTGAAGGAGCCAAGAATATGCAATGGGGAAAGGGTAGTCTATCCAATAAGTGGTACTGGGAAACTGGACAGCTACATGCAAAAGAATGAAACTGAACAGTTATCTTATACCATACACAAAAATCATATCAAACTGGATATAAGACTTCAGTGTAAGACCCGAAACCATAGAACTGCCAGAAGAAAACATAGGTATATGTTAACATGGGTCTTAGCAATAATTTTTTTAATTAGATATCAAAAACAAAGGAAACAAAAGTAAAATAAAGTGGGATTACAACAAACTAAAAGACTTCTGCATATCCCTCATGATTAGTATTGTTGAGCATCTTTCTATGTGCTTCTTGGCCATCACAGTTTTATTGTTGTTCAATCACTCAGTTGTGTCCATCTCTTTGCCACCTCATAGACTGCAGCATGCCAGGTTTCCCTGTCCCAGAGTTTTCTCAAACTTATGTCAATTGAATAGGTGATATCATTTAATCATCTCATCCTCTGTTACCTCCCTTCTCCTTCTGTCCCTCAGTCTTTCCCAACAACAGGGTATTTTAAAATGAGTAGTCTCTTTGCATCAGGTGGCCAAAATATTAGAGCTTCAGCTTCAGCAATAGTTCTTCCAATGAATATTCAGGGTGGATTTCCTTTAGGATTGACTGGTTTGATGTCCTGGTAGTCAAGACTCTCAAGAGTCTTCTCCAGCACCACAATACCAAATCATCAATTCTTCAGTGCTCAGCCTTCTTTATGGTCCAAATCTCATATCTGTACACAACTACTGGGAAAACCATAGCTTTGAATATATGGAATTTTGATGATAGAGTGTTGCCAACTGCTTTTTAATATGCTATCATAGCTTTCCTTCCAAGGAGCAAGCATCATTAAATTTCATGGCTACAGTCACCGTCTGCAGTGATTTTGAGGGCCAAGAAAATAAAATCTGTCATTGCTTCTGCTTTTCACTCTTCCATTTGCCCTGAAGTGATGGGGCCAGATTCCATGATCTTATGTTTTAAATATTGCGTTTTAAGCCATCATTTTCATTCTTCTCTTTAGGCATCATGATGAGGCTGTTTTGTTCCTTTTCCCTTTTTTTCTCCATTAAAATGGTATCATCTGCATATCTGAGGTTGTTGATATTTCTCTTGGCAATTTTAACTCCAGCTTGTGATTCATCTAATCCAGCATTTCACATGATGTACTATGCATATAAGTTAAATAAACAGGGTGACAATACATAACCTTGATGCATTCCTTTCCCAGTTTTGAACCAGTCCATTATTCCAAGCCCAGTTCTAACTGTTGCTGCTTGACCTGTATATAGGCTTCTCAGGAGGCAGGTAAGGTATTCTGGTATTCCCATCTCTTTAAGAATTTTCCACAGTTTGTTGTGATCCATGCAGTCAAAGGATTTAGCATGGTCAATGAAGCACAAGTAGATATTTTTCTGGAATCCTAGCTTTCTCCATGATCCAAGGAATGTTGGCAATGTGCTCTGATTCTTCTGCCTGTTTTAAACACATCTTCTACATCTGGAAGTTCTCAGTTAACATACCGCTGAGGCCTAGCTTGAAGGATTTTGAGCATAACCTTACTAGCATGAGAAATGAGTACGATAGTTGGAACATTCTTTTGACATTGCCCTTGTTTGGGGTTGGAATTAAAACATACCTTTCCCAGTCCTGTGACCACTGCTGAGTTTTTCACATTTGCTGACATATTGAGTGCAACACTTTAACTGCATCATCTTTTAGGATTTTAAAGAGCTCATCTGGAATTTCATCACCTCCACTAGCTTTGTTCATAGTAATTCTTCCAAAGGCCCACTTGACTTCACAACTCAGGATATCTTGCTCTAGGTGAGTGACCACAACATTGTGGTTATCAGGGTCATTAAGAAACTTTTTGTGTAGTCCCTCTATGTATTCTTGTCACCTCTTGTTAATCTCTTCTGCTTCTGTTAGGTCCTTAGTGTTTCTGTCCTTTATTGTGCCCATCATTGCATGAAATATTCCCTTGAGAAATCCAGTTCTCTTGAAGAGATCTCTAGTCTTTCCTATTCTATTGATTTTTTTTATTTTTTATTTTTATTTTTATTATTATTATTATTATTTTTGCATTGTTAATAAAAAAGGCCTTCTTATTACTCCTTGTCATTCTTTGGAACTCTGCATTCAGCTGAATATAGCTTTCCCTTTCTCCCTTGCCTTTCTCTTTTCTTCTTTCCTCAGCTATTTGTAAAGCCTCAACAGACAACAACTTGGCCTTCTTGAATTTCTTTTCTTTGGGATGGTTTTGGTCACTGTGTCTTGTACAGTGTTATGAACGTCTATACATAGTCTTCAGGCACTCTGTCTACCAAACCTAATCCCTTGATTTTATTCATCACTTCTTATGTTTAATCATAAGGGATTTAAGTCATACCTGAATGGCTCAATGTTTCTCTTTCAGTTCAGTTCAGTTCAGTCACTCAAGTCATGTCTGACTCTTTGCGACCCCATGAATTGCAGCACGCCAGGCCTCCCTGTCCATCAACAACTCCCGGAGTTCACTCAGACTCACGTCCATCGAGTCAGTGATGCCATCCAGCCATCTCACCCTCTGTCGTCCCCTTCTGCTCCTGCCCCCAATCCCTCCTAGCATCAGAGTCTTTTCCAATGAGTCAACTCTTTGCATGAAGTGGCCAAAGTACTGGAGTTTCAGCTTTAGCGTCATTCCTTCCAAAGAAATCCCAGGGCTGATCTCCTTCAGAATGGACTGGTTGGATCTCCTTGCAGTCCAAGGGACTCTCAAGAGTCTTCTCCAACACCACAGTTCAAAAGGATCAAGTCTTCGGTGCTCAGCTTTCTTCACTGTCCAACTCTCACATCCATATATGACCACTGGAAAAACCATAGCCTTGACTAGACGGACCTTTGTTGGCAAGGTAATGTCTCTGCTTTTCAATATGTTATCTAGGTTGGTCATAGCTTTCCTTCCAAGAAGTAAACGTCTTTTAATTTCATGGCTGCAGTCACCATCTGCAGTGATTCTGGAGCCCCAAAAAATAAAGTCTGACACTGTTTCCACTGTTTCCCCATCTACTTCCCATGAAGTGATGGGACCAGATGCCATGATCTTAGTTTTCTGAATGTTGAGCTTTAAGCCAACTTTTTCACTCTCCACTTTCACTTTCATCAAGAGACTTTTTAGTCCCTCTTCACTTTGTCCTTACTGTATTCAATTTAACACTTATTTTCCAGTAAGGAGCTCATGATATGAGCCTCAGTCAGCCCCAGGATTCACTTTTGCTGACTGTATAGACCTCCATCTTTCACTGAAAAAAAAAAAAAAAACAAGTTGATTTCAGTATTGACCATTTGATCATGTCCATGTGTAGAGTCATCTGCTGGGTTGTTGGAAAAAGCTGTTTGCTATGACAAGCTTGTCCTCTTGATAAAACTCTGTAGGCCTTTGCCTTCCTTCATTTTGCACACCAAAGCCAAATTTGCCTGTTATTCTGGGTATCTCTTGACTTCCTACTTTTGCTTTCCAATTACCTATGATGAAAAGAACATCTTATTTTGATGTTAGTTCTAGTTGGTGTTGTAGGTCTTCATAGAGGTGGCCAACTTCAGCTTCCTCAGCATCAGTGTTTGGGGCATATACTTTTACACATAGCTATCCACTTTTTCCAGCACCATTTATCAAAGAGGCTCTCTTTTCCCCATAATATATTCTTGGCTCCTTTTATAGATTAATTGACCATATGTGTGTGTGTCTGTTCCTTTGTTCTTTATTCTATTGATATGTATATCTGTTTTTGTGTCAGTACCATTCTACTTTGAGCTCTTTATTGACATCGAAAGTCAGGGAACATGATACCTTTTTGTTGTTGTTGTTATTGTTCAAAATTACTTGGTTACTTGGAATCTTTTGTATTCCACACAAATGTTAGGATTATTTGTTGTAGTTCTCTAAAGAATGTCATAGGTATTTTTAATGGGAATGTATTAAATACAAACATTGCTTTCAGTAGTATGGTATTTTAGGGCCGTATTATTTAGCCTCCATGTGTTTATATTTTTTATATATTTTTTCTTGTAGTTTATTTCTAATCTTGTAGGATTTTGTTCAGTGAAGATTTTCTTCAGTTTACCAAGGCTCATCTTGGGGCCCAGTGTGTGATCAATCCTGGGGAATATTTCATGTGTACTTGATAAGAATGTGTATTCTACTTACTTTGGATGGAATAGTCTATAAATATTAATCAAGTACATATGGTCTAATATGTTATTTAAGGTCTGTGTTTCCTTGTTAATTTTCTGTCTTGATGATCTGTCCATCATTGAAAGCAGGGTGTTAATATCCTCCACTATTATTGTGTTACTGTCACATTCTCCCTTTATGGTTGCTAGCATTTGCCTTACATATAGAGATGGTCCTATGTTGGGTACATATACATTTACAATTGTTATATATTCTTCTTGGATTTAACCCTTGATCATTATGTAGTGTCCTTTGTATCTTATAACAGTCTTTGAAAGTCTACTTTGTGTGATATAAGTATTGCTACTCCAGCTTTCTTTGATTCCCATTTTCATGGAATAGCTTTTTCCATCCCTTCATTCTCAGACTGTACGTATCCTGAGGTCTGAAGTGAGTCTCTTGTAGGCAACATATACACAGATCTTATTTTTGCATCCATTCAGGCAGTCTCTGTCCTTTGGTTGGGTCGTTTAATCCATTTACATTTAGTAATTATTGATAGATATATTCCTATTACCATTGCCATTTTTCTTAATTGTTTGAGTATATTTTGGGGGTGGGGGGTGGGACTTTTTTCTTCTCTTGTGTTTCCTGCATAGAGAAGTACCTTTGTCATTTGTCTTAAGGCTGATTTGATGGTGCAAAATTTTCTGAGCCTGTGCTTGTCTGTAATGATTTTGATTTATCTGTCAAATCTGAATGAGATCCTTGCTGGGTAGAGTAATCCTGGTTGTGGTTTTTTTTTTTTTTTTTTCCTTTCATCACTTTAAATATATCCTGACACTCACTTCTGGCCTACTGAGTTTCTGCTGAAAAATCAGTTGGTAAACTTATAGGGATTCCTTTAGATGTCATTTTTTGCATTTTCCTTGCCAATTTTAATATTTTTTCTTTGTATTTAGTTTTTGTTAGTTTGATTAATACATGGGATTTATCTCAGGAAGGCAAGGACTCTTCAATATAGAGAAACATAATAAAGTCCATAAACAGTAAGCCCACAGAAACATAATTCTCAATGGAGAGAAAGGAAAGCATTCACTTAAGATCAGGAACAAGACAAAGATATCCACTCTTACCACTCTGATTTGACATAGTTTTTAAAGTACTTCCCATGGCAATCAGACAAGAAAAATAAATAAAAGGAATACAATTTGGAGAAGAAAAAGAAGTAAAACTGTCACTGTTTGCAAATAGTATGTTACTATACATTAAAAATCCTAAAGATTCCACCAGAAAACTACTGGACATAATCAATGAATTTAGAAAAATTTCAGAATACAGCTTTGCATTCCTATACACTAATTACTAAATAGCAGAAAGATAAATTAAAGAAATAATCCCATTTACCATTGCAATAAAGGAAATAAAATACCTAGCAACAAATCTACCTAAGGAAGCAAAAGAACTGTACTAAGAAAAATATCAAATACTGATGGAAGAAATCAAAGAGGACACAAAGAGTTGGAAAATATATACCATATTATTGGATTAGTAGAATCAATATAGTGAAAATGAATATGCTACCCCAAACAATCTATAGATTCAATGTAATTCCAATCAAATTACCAATGGCATTCTTCACAGAATTAGAACAACAACACAATAAGACCTCAAATAGTAAAATATTCTTAAGAAAGAAAATGAAGCAGGAGGAATCAAGATCCTTAACTTCAAACTATACTACAAAAGGTACAGTAATCAGTGTGGTACCAGCACAAAAACAAATACAAACCAATGGCACAGGATGGAAAGCCCAAAGATAAACTCAACACCTATGGTCACCTAATCTATGACAAAGGAAACAAAAACATACAAGGGGGGAAAACAGTATTTTCAAGAAATGGTGCTGGGAAAACTGGCCAACTACATGTAAAAGAATAAAATTAGAATACTTCCTATCATACACAAAAATAAACTCAAAATGAATTAAAGACCTAAATGTAAGATTGGACACTATAAAACTCTTTGAGGAAAACCTAGGAAAAAAAATTCTTTGATATAAATCACAGTAAGATCTTTTTTGACCCACCTCCTAACATAATAAAAATAAAACAAAAATAAACAAATGGGACTTAATGAAAATTAAAAAGATTTTTCACAGTAAACAAAACCATAAACAAGATGAAAGACAAGAATCAGATTGGGAGAAAATATTTGTGAAGGAAGCAAAGACAAAGGATTAATTTCCAAAATATACAAACAGCTCATGGAGTTCAATATAAAAAGAACCCCCAAAATCCAATTAAAAAATGGGCAGATGACCTAGATAGACAACCCTCTTAAGAAGACATACAGATGAAAAGAGACACATGAAAAGTTGCTCAACATCACTAATTATTAGAGAAATGCAAATTGAAACTATAATGAGGTATCACCTCAGACCACCCAGAATGTCCATCATCAAAAAATCTACAAACAACAAATCCTGAAGAGGATGTGGAGAAAAGGGAACCCTCTTATACTGTTTGTGGGAAAATAAATTTGTACAGTCACTGTGGAGAACAGTATGGGTGTTTCTTAAAAGCTAAATGGATACAGGCAGGGGAAGGAGAGGGTGGGATGAGTTAAGAGAGTAGCATTGACATATATTCACTACCATATGTAAAATAGAGAGCTAGCAGAAAGCTGCTGTATAGCACAGGGAGTTCAGCCCAGTGACCTAGAAGGGAGAGTGGGAGGAACACTCAAGAGGGAGGTAATATATGTTTATATATGGCTGATTCACATGTTGTACAGCAGAAACTAACACATCATTATAAATAAGTTAAATTCCAATAAAAACAGTAATAATCTCTTAGATACATAGAATAGATTGGTTGTTGCTACTGGCAAGAATGGGGTGGAGAAAATGGGTGAAGGTGATCAATATGTAAAAACTTCTGATTATCAATTCTGGGATATAATGTACAGCATAGTTACTATAGTTAACCAAACTATGTTGTATGTTTGGAAGTTGATAAGAGAGTAGATTTTCTTTTTGAGAGTAGATATTAACTGTTCTCAAAACAAGAAAAAAAAATTGTGATTATATAAAGTAAAAAAAAAAAAAACTATGACAAATCTATACATTGTATTAAAAAGCAGAGACATCAGTTTGCTGACAAAGGTCCATATAATTAAAGCTATGGTTTTTCCAGTAGTCATGTATGGATGTGAAAGTTGGACCATAAAGAAGGCTGAGTGCCAAAGAATTGATGCTTTCCAACTATGGTGCTGGAGAAGACTCTTGAGAGTCCTTTGGACAAGGAAGATCAAACGAATCAATCCTAAAGTAAATCAGTCCTGAATATTCATTGGAAGGACTGATGCTGAAACTGAAGCTCCTATACTTTGGCCACCTGATGTGAAGAGCTGACTCATTGGAAAAGACCCTGATGCATGGAAAGATTGAGGGCAGGAGGAGAAGGGGGTGACAGAGGATGAAAATGTTAGATGGCATTACCTAATCAATGGAGATGAATCTGAGAAAATTCTGAGAGATAGTGAAGGAACAGGAAGCCTGGCATTCTGCAGTCCATGGCATTGCAAAGAGTCAGACACAACTGAGTGACTGAACCACAGCAACAATAAAGGTGATTGACATTAACTAAGCTAGTAGAGAGTGAAAAAGTTGGCTTAAAGCTCAACATTCAGAAAATGAAGATTATGGCATCCGGTCCTATCACTTCATAGGAAATAGATGGGGAAACAGTGGAAACAGTGTCAGGCTTTATTTTGGGGGGCTCCAAAATCACTGTAGATGGTGACTGCAGCCATGAAATTAAAAGACGCTTACTCCTTGGAAGGAAAGCTATGACCAACCTAGATAGCATATTGAAAAGCAGAGACATTACTTGGCCAACAAAGGTCCATCTAGTCAAGGCTATGGTTTTTCCAGTGGTCATGTATGGATGTGAGAGTTGGACTGTGAAGAAAGCTGAGCACCGAAGAATTGATGCTTTTGAACTGTGGTGTTGGAGAAGACTCTTGAGAGTCCCTTGGACTGCAAGGAGATCCAACCAGTCCATTCTGAAGGAGATCAGCCCTGTGATTTCTCTGGAAGGAATGATGCTAAAGCTGAAACTCCAGTACTTTGGCCACCTCATGCAAAGAGTTGACTCATTGGAAAATACTCTGATGCTGGGAGGGACTGAGGGCAAGAGGATAAGGGGACGACAGAGGATGAGATGGCTGGATGGCATCACCGACTCGATGGATGTGAGTCTGAGTGAACTCCGGGAGTTGGTGATGGACAGGGAAGCCTGGCATGCTGCGATTCATGGGGTCGCAAAGAGTTGGACATGACTGAGTGACTGAGCTGGACTGAACTGAAGCTTATTGTGGTCATTTTTTAAACAACATATACGTGTATCAAATCACTAGATTGTATGTTTTCTTCCTGCTTACATATTTTCTGAGAAGACCAATGTATTTCTTATACTTACTCCTTTATAGGTAAAATTTCCTCTTCATTTGTTTTATGTTTGGTTTGGTATTCCAACTTCTGTCAGAATTTTTCTTTGCTACTCTGCAGTATCCTGTTCCAATATTTGTTATCCTTATCTTACTTTTACTATGCTTATATTACATACTTTATAACTTTCCCACAGCTCTTGAATATTCTATTTTGTTTTTTCCCCTTTCATTCATTTTCTCCTCACTTTTAGTTTGTGCACTTTATTTAGACATTTCTTCATGCTTGACAATTTTTTTTCTCAGACATGTCCAGTGAACTAAAGAATTTTTCAAAGATATTGTTCATTTTTGTGGTGTTTTTGATTTCTTGAATTTCCATCTGTCTGCTCACATGTTTACATTACCAATTTGTCTTTGCATAATTTCAAGTTTTCTTTTTTTTCTGTTTGACCCCCTAGTCTAGTCTAGTTCAGTGGCTCAGCCATGTCCAACTCTTTGTGACCCCGTGGACTGCAGCACACCAGGCATCCCTGTCTATGACCAACTCCCAGAGTTTGATCAAACTCATGTCCATCGAGTTGGTGATGCATTCCAATCATCTCATCCTCTGTCCCTCCCTTCTCCTCCTGGCTTCAATCTTTCCCAGCATCAGGGTCTTTTCCAATGAGTCTGTTCATCAGGGGTCAAATTATTGGATTTCTAGCTTCAGCATCAGTCCTTCCAATGATTTTTTAGGACTGATTTCCTTGAAGATTGACTGGTTTGATCTCTTCACAGTCCAAGCGACTCTCAAGAGTCTTCTCCAACACCACAGTTCAAAAGCATCAATTCTTTGGTGCTCAGCTTTCTTTATGGTCCAACTCTCACATCCAAACATGACTACTGGAAAAACCATAACTTTGACTAGATAGACCTTTGTTTGCAAGGTAATATCTCTGCTTTTTAATGTGCTGTGTAGGTTGGTCAGAACTTTTCTTCCAAGGAGAAAGCATCTCTTAATTTCATGGTTGAAGTCACCATCTGCAGTGATTTTGGAGCCTAAGAAAATCAATTCTGTCACTGTTTTCATTGCTTCCCCATCTATTTGCCATGACGTGATGGGACCAGATGCCATGATCTTAGTTTTCTGAATGTCAAGTTTTAAGCCAACTTTTTCACTCTCCTCTTTCACTTTCATCAAGAAGCTCTTTAGTTCTTCTTCAGTTTCTGCCATAAGGGTTGTGTCATCTGCATATCTGAGGTTATTGATATTTCTGCCCACAATCTTGATTCCAGCTTGTGCTTCATCTCGCCCGGCATTTTCCATGAAGTACTAGAGCCCTAGTGTATTAATCTATATTTTTGTATGCAAGTCTAATAATTGCAAAATTTCTGTAATATCTAATTCAGTTTTGATGCCAACCCTGTTCTTCAAACTTTTGTTGTTGTTATGCTTTATAATGTTTTTGCTGCAAGCTGTATGTGATGCACTTGTTAAATAACTGTTAATGGGCTTTTTGTTGTTGTTCAGTTGCTCAATCATTACTCTTTATGACCCCGTGGACTGCAGCATGCCAGGCTTCCCTGTCCTTCACTATCTCCCAGAGTTTGCTCAAACTCACGTCCATTGAGTCAGTGATGCTATCTAACCATTTCATCCTCTGTCACTTCCTTATCCTCCTGCCCTCAATCTTTCCATGCTTCAGGGTCTTTTTCAATAAGTGGTATTTTCACATCATGTGGCCAAAGTATTGGAGCTTCAGCTTCAGCATCAGTCCTTCAAATTAATATTCAGGATTAATTGCTTATTCCCTTTCAAATTGACTTGTTTGATAGGCCTTTTATGTGAGAATTCATGTTTATCTAGGTATTAGTTTGTCTTTACAAACTGTAGTTATAGATGTGAGATGCTAAAATTTCCTCTGTTTTCCTTGTTTCTGTTGCCCCTTTTGTCTTTGGGTTTCCCTTGAGACTTCTTAAAAATCATGTGGGATGTACAGTTCTTTCACTTATATTCTGTTTTATAAGAGTCCTATTAATGTAAGCCCAGGGGAGAGAAGGGAGGCATTCTATGGATCTATAATTAAATCTCAGTCTTTTAGGGAGCCTGTAAATCTATATACATATATATAACTGAACCACTTTGTTGTACACCTAAAACAAACAGAGTATTGTTAACTATAAATCAGTACAAAATTTTTTTTAATTTAAATTTATTTATTTTAATTAGAGGCTAATTACTTTACAATATTGTATTGGTTTTGCCATAATTTTTTAAAAAGAAAAGGAATGTTATCTTTTAAGGAGTTGTCATTTTGGTGCTAAGAGACTGTTCCTTTTTAGTTTTAAGCAGGTATTTCTGCCAATGGGGGAGGTTTGTAGAATACCCTTTTATACTGGGTGTGTCTGTTGTTGTTGTTTTTCAGTGATTAGTTTCAGTTATTTATTTTTAGTAAGAATATTATAATCACTGCTACTGGACTGTTTTGATTTCTTTTTCTTTTCTTTTTTCACTGTTATGTTGGAAGCAGTGAGTTTCCCAGACATTCTCTCTGAAACCTGAAATCACATGTGTTTTTCCCCTGTAGTTTCTACTCTTTCTTTACAGATGACTCTGTGTGTATTGTTTTTCTTTGTTTGTTTTGTTTTAATTTTAAGAATTAGGTTGGGTTTCTCTGTCTTCAAATTATTATGCATGTATAATCTTTGTGTTGATTTATTTTTATTTTTCCATTCTTACTGCTCACAAATTTTTGTACATATATACTGATGTTATTAATGCAGGAGATACAGGAGATGTGAGTTTGATCCCTGGGTCACGAAGATCCCTTGGAGGAGGGCATGGAAATTCACTCCAGTGTTCTTGCCTGGATAGTCCCATGGACAGAGGATCTTGGCACACTACAGTCCAAAGGGTCACAAAGAGTTGGACACGACTGATCATGAGCATGGATCAATATTATTACAGACAATTTTAAATATAAAACATTGAATGGTAGCTATAGACTATAATTATGCTAGAATGAATCAGGACAAAATTTTTCACTGCACAGCAGAGAATATAATAAAATAAACATCAAGTTCATCATACAATCTGAATGATTTTCTCTTAATGGAATAAGAACATTTGGCATTCTAATTTTACATTAAGGATATAACTCAACAGTTTCAAATATTTTTAATACCCATGAGACTCCATAATTGTGGCGATACAAATTTTAACAAACTTCACATATTAGTTTATATCCCATATCACTTATTACAAACCTGTTATCTGAAAAAACACACACTTCCCTTTAAAAGTTTGTTGTTAAGGTGATTTCTTAAAAAATTGTTATATCATAGGGTTCCTGTTACGGTTAAATGAGTGAAGTATTGGCAAAATACTAAGAGTACTATTTTAACAAATATTAATGTGAAATAAAATTCATATTTTATGGCAAGATAAGAAGAATTTAGACATAAAAATTTTTCTCTGCCCTTTGGCCTCTTCTCTCCCCTAATACTCTTCATGTGTTTTGTTATAAAAGACAAAGAAAGACCAAGGGACGGATCTAGATCAGAGGAAACTAAATAGATACAACCTACTAAAAAGATATGAACTGTGGGATCCTGGATTGAATCCTAGACCAGATAAAAGGTCTTGGGGAGAAAACTGGTAAAAATGAATTCTAGAGATTAGTTAACAATACTGCAGTAAATTTAATTTCCTGGATTTAATGTGAAGAAAAATTAATCAGTTGATCTAAGAAATAAATGGAAATTTTTATTTGAGATGAATTAAGGACTAAACCTGGGAACAGCACCTCGGAAAGCTCCAAGAACTATTCTGACTGTTTTAAGTCAAAATACAGTAATATAAGTTTTTTGAGACACGAGGCTGTGCATTAAATAATGTATCTAAGCTTCATCATGTATCCGTGCATGCTAAGTAGCTTCAGTCGTGTCAGACTCTTTGTGACCCTATGAACTGTAGACTTCCAGGTTCCTGTGTCCATGTGACACTCCAGGCAAGAACATTGGAGTGAATTTCCATGCCCTCCTCCAAGGGATCTTCCCGACCCAGGGATTGAACCTATGTCTCTTATGTCTCCTGCATTGTTAGGTGGGTTCTTTATCACTAGGATGACCTGGGAAGCCCAAGTGTCATGCTTTACAAAAGCAAGAAGGAATGTAATCTTTAGTGAGTAGTCTTACTGATGCTAGCAAAACATTTCTGTTTACGGTTGAGTAGGTATTTCTGCCATTAGAGGATGTTTGGTCAATGCATAATGCAGATACACAATGCATAGTAGATAAGAGAGAGGGGAACTAAGGGCGGATAAAGCACTTTAAGTTTACATTTTTTTAATCCTATCATAAAATATGAATTTTATTTCACATAAGTATACTATGGTTGTGTAAGATGCTGACATTAGGGGAAATTAAGTAAGAGGATAAAGGAGCCTCTTTGCTATTTTTTTTGAGTTTTCTATAAGTCTAAAATTGTTTCCATATGGTAATTTGAAACATTTGAATGAAGATATATAAATTATTTATTATATGTACACTTTTTTTAAAGTTCATTTCAGAGTTGGAAAGTAAATCAAATTAACTTTATAGTAATAAGCACTACTTACCGTTTGTTGCCTGTTTCTTAAATTCCTCAAAGGACATTCTAATAAATTATTTCACTTGACACCTACATCAATCCAGTAAGGAAAATATCAGATCCATGTTACAAATTAGGAACAAATGCTTATTGAGGGGACAGGCTGTGTCTTAGTTCACTGACCTTTACCATGATATCATGCCGCTTCCAAACTTCTACTATGTGCAAGATGCCCTATTAGATTCTCTAGCTTAATATATGTTATCTTGTTAAAATAAAACTTTACAGAAGCTTTAATAAAAACATATTTTAAAATTTAAATGGATTGTACCTTGTTGAGATTATTAAACATGGATCAAAGATATGACATCAGATGATGATACAGAAGCAGTCAATACAGCAGGCACTTTTGATCAGGAACACAAGAGTGTAATATCTTTTATTATGTTGTTGCCTCAAGCTCCTCAGATTTTACATATACTATATTTGATTGGTAGAAATACTAAGCCATTCTCTGATACTTTTCTGAGCAACCATGTTGCTTTTTTTTTTTTTTAAGATAATATAGCATCAATGACTGAGAGAAAAAATTTGTTCCTTCAAAATTCACTTATTGTGCACTGTGGGTGATTCTTCATTTGGCAGATTTATGCTTCCTATTAAAGCTAAAAGCAATACCACTGCCAATTTGGGTACTTTATCTTTGACATATACTGTCACACTTCTTAGTGATAAAAGGACAACTAAAAAGCTAAAAATTTCTATTTAGTTGATGTTAAATTACTAACCCACCACCAAATCTTGCTCCCTCAAGATATTGAGCATCATGGTGATAATCATCAGAGTGGCAGAAGCAGACATAGGACTAGTAATGCTATCTTTCATAAAACATATAATCCCTAGTTGGAATGGATGAAAGAAGATAAGTGATTGCTGTTTGAGAATGTTTTTAGTAAAGCTATCATTAGAGAAGGTAGCTAGTTTGCCAGTGCAAGTAAAGCTATCTTTTAATAACTGAATATTTACAACCTAGAAAATGTCAGAAAAGAACTGCTCCACATTGTGTTTCCAATTGCTAAGGGTCACTCTTGAAAATGTTTTATTTTTTATCACAGGAACTTGGTACCTTTAATTGTCAAGACCAAATAGCGTCAGTGAGTCATCCTAGCTTTGTTTTTAGAGATGCAAATCTTCTAGGAACTTCATTGAAAAAATCAGCTTACATTAATTAAGAATTCTTTCTTAAAATAGCTTCACAAGTTTTGGTGATATAGAAGAGGTTAAGGACATTTCTTCCTGTCCCTGTATTCACTTAACATCTTTTTTTCAGGGATTATTTATTGACTGCCTTTCATATGCCATGTACTTTTCTAGACACTAGAGAAAAGACAGTGAATCAATAACCAAAATCTCTGCCATCAGAAGCTCACATACTTCTTGGAAGATAATAATTAATGACAACAGAAAAGTTAATCAGTTGATCTAAGAAAGAAATAGAAAATTTTGTTCAAGCCGAATTGAGATTATGACCTACAAACAGCATCTCAGAAAGCTCCAAGAACTATTCTACCCACTAGTAGTCAAAGCAAAGCAATACAAGTGTTTTTTGTTTTTGTTTTTGTTTTTAGACAGAGGGCTGTGCATTAAATGAGTTATTGCTGACAGGCCACACAATTCAGATCTGCAAGTACAAAGTGGTGGGTTGTCATAACCCCTTAGAAGATCAAGAAGGAATATCATCCCAAATTAGGAATTTGAGATGAAAATATACACACTATTACTATATAACCAACAGGGACCTACTGCATAGCACATGGAACTATATGTGATATCTTGTGATAATGTACTGCAATGGAAAAGAATTCTAAAAAATAATCTATATACATATATATAGCAATCATTTTATTCTACACCTGAAACTAACACAGCATTATAAATCAACTATATTTCAATCTTTTTTTAAAAAAAGGAATATTACCTTTCAAGGAATTGTCTTACCGGCACTGGGAGAATGTCCCCCTTTATTGTAGAGCAAGGATTTTGGCCAATGGGAGAGGTTTGGTCAATGTATAAGGCAAAAACTCAATGCATAGTAGAGGGGAGAAAGGAAATCAAAGGGCAGAGAAAAATTTTATGTCTAAATTTTTCTTTTCTTTCCATAAAATATGAATTTTATTTCACACTAATATTTGTTAAGATAGTGTCCTCAGTACTTTACCAATACTTCTACTCATTTAATTATCACAACAACCCTATGATATATTTAAGGAACTACCCTAACAACATTTGTTTTACTAATATATCCATCCATAAAATACAATGTCTTACACAATTAGAGAGATTTATTTTTCTGTATTATTGCAAATAATTTGTTAATTTTTATAACATTTAAGTTGATTTTTAAGATGCTGACAAGTATAAATAAAATAAATGTGTTCCTAACTAGATTTCTTACTTAAAAATTATATTATCCTCATGTGAGATTTTTCCACAGCATAGTTCACACAAATAAATACATTTAACGTAATGATTTCATATCAAAACTTACTGAGGTTAATTTGGTTTATTTTTGGTTTTACATACTGCTTTAACTTCTCCATCCATACTGAAAATGAAATAATTACAATACAAATGTTACTAAGATATTATAAAAAGGCAAACTCGTTAAAAGTTTCTCGTTATAAAATTTATACTTTGCCTTGTAAAATTAATAAATATGGTGATGGTAACCATGTATCAGATACTGATTGCAGAAATGGAGAGGTCTTATCACAGGTATACACATAGAAAAAGAAAATTTAGTGTAACTTGATATAGATGAATTCTCCTTGGGGGAAAAAAATAATTTATCATATATGTGACAGTTTAGATATGATAGAGGAAAAATGTTCCAGAAAAAATAAAATTCAAAAAACTTTTAGAATTTTCCATTATCTTAATTTTCAATTTACTTATATAATTCCTACCTTGAAACCCACATTTTGAAGTGTAAAATTCAGTGGTTTTTAGTATATTCACTAGATTGTTGGGCTTCCCTGGTGACTCAGCAGTTAAGAATTGGCCTGCCAATGCCTGCCACTGCAGGAGATGTGAGTTCAATCTCTGGGTCAGGAAGATCCCCTGGAGAAGGAAATGGCAACCTACTCCAATATGCTTGGGAGGAAAATCCAGTGGACAGAGGAGCCTGGTTGGCTACAGTCCTTGGGGTCATAAAGAGTCGGACACAATTGAGTGCCTGAGCACATACTAGAATGTTCAACTATCATCACTTTCTGATTTCAGGACATTATCATCACCCTGGGGTAAAAACATATCCATTTTCCCATTCCCCAATCCCCATGAATTACTAATATTTTAATATTATAATTTATATAATAATATGTAATTATATTATTAAATAATAATAAAATTATAATTTGTATTACAATTTCCATCTATGGATTTGCATATCCTGGAAATTTTATATAAATATAATACATCATGTGGTATTTTATATCTGAATCATTCTCTTTAGCATAATGTTAAGGTTCATTCATGTTGTAGCACGTATCAGCATTCACCTTTATGACTAAAAAGATTCTACCATATGTGTATGTCAGGCTTCCCTGGTGGCTCAGTGGTAAAGAATCCACCTGGCAATGTAGGAGACTTAGGTTTGATCCCTGGATCAGAAAGATCCCATGGAGAAGGAAACGGCAACCCACTCCAGTATTCTTACCTGGAAAATTCAATAGGCATAGGAACCTTGTGGGCTAAAGTCCATAGGGCTGAAAAGAGTCAAACATGACTGAGCATTTCTAGATATGTGTTTGCTACATTTTGTTTCATATACCAGTTGATGGATATTTGGGTTATATTAATCTTTTGACTATTATAAATAATGATGCTGTGAATACTCATGTTCAAATTTTTATACAGATGCATGTTTTCAATATTGTTGGTATGTATACAGGAGAACTACTTAATAATATGATAACACTCTGCTGAACTGTTTGAGGAAAGTCTAGACTGTTTTCTAAAAGGATTGATTGAAATATTTGCATTCCCAAAAGAAATGAATAAGGGTTCCAATTTCTCCATATCCTTGCTCAATTTATTATCGCCTGATTTCTTGTAATTAACCATTATAGTAGATAAAAAATGGTATACTGTGTGGTTTTGATTTATATTTCCCTAGTGAATAATGACTTTGAGCATATTTCCACGTGCTTATTGGGCAATTGCATATGTTATTTGGAGATTTTCTATTCAAATATGTTGTCTTTTTAAATTATGATATTTGACTCTTAATTATTGAATTACATGTGTGTTGGATTTTCTTAAGAGCACTTCTTTGGGTAAATATATTCCTAAATATTTTAGTATTATGGTGTTGTTGTAAATGGAATTTTCTTAATTTCATTTTCTGATATTTTGTGGATTCTAAATATAACTGTTATATTCAGTTCAGTTCAGTTCAGTCTCTCAGTCGTGTCTGATTCTTTGTGACCCCAAGGACAGCAGTATGTTAGGCCTCCCTGACCATCACCGACTCCCGGAGTCCACTCAAACTCATGTCCATTGAGTTGGTCATGCAATCCAAGCATATCATCCTCCGTCTTCCTCTTCTCCTCCTGCTTTCAATCTTTCCCAGCATCAGGATCTTTTCAAATGAGTCAGCACTTCACATCAAGTGGCAAAGTAATAGAGTTTCAGCTTCAACATCTGTTCTTCCAATGAATACTCAGGGCTGATCTCCTTTAGTATAGGCTGGTTGGATATCCTTGCAGTCCAAACGACTATCAAGAGTCTTCTCCAACACCAGAGTTCAAAAGCATCAATTCTTACGCACTTAGCTTTCTTTATAGTCCAACTCTCACATCCATACATGACTACTGAAAAAATAACAGCCTTTACTAAACGGACATTTGTTAGCAAAGTAATGTCTCTGCTTTTTAATATGCTGTCTAGGTTGGTCATAACTTTTTTTCCAAGGAGTAAGCATCTTTTGATTTCATGGCTGCAGTCACCATTTGCAGTGATTTTGGAGCCCAGAAAAATAAGATCAGCCACTGTTTCCACTGTTTCCCCATGTATTTGCCATGAAGTGATGGGACCGGATGACATGATCTTAGTTTTCTGAAGGTTGAGTTTTAAGCCAACATTTTCACTCTCCACTTTCACTTTCATCAAGAGGCTCTTTAGTTCTTCACTTTCTGCCATAAGGGTGGTGCCATCTGCATATATGAGGTTATTGATGTTTCATCTGGCAATCTTGATTCCAGCTTGTGCTTCTACCAGCCCAACATTTCTCATGATGTACTCTGCATATAAGTTAAATTAGCAGGATGAAAATATACAGCCTTGACATACTCCTTTCCTGATTTGGAACCAGTCTGTTGTTCCGTGTCCAGTTCTAACTTTTGCTTCTTGACCTGCATACAGATTTCTCAGGAGGCAGATAAGGTGGCCTGGTATTACCATCTCTTTAAGAATTTTCCACAGGTTGTTGTGATTCACACTGTCAAAGTTTTTGGCATACTCAATGAGGCAGAAGTAGAAGTTTTTCTGGAACTCTCTAACTTTTTCAGTGATCCAGCAGATGTTGGCAATTTGATCTCTGGTTCCTATGCCTTTTCTAAATCCAGCTTGACCATCTGCAAGTTAATAATTCAAATACTGTTAAAACCTGGCTTGGAAAATTTTGAACATTACTTTGCTAGTGTATGAGATGAGTGCAATGTGCAGTACTTTGAACATCTTTTGGCATTACCTTCCTTTGAGATCAGAATGACAACTGACCATTTCCAGTCCTGTAATGACTGCTGAGTTTTCCAAATTTGCTGGCATATTGAATGCAGCACTTTCACAGTATCATTTTTAAGATTTGAAATAGCTCAACAGGAATTCCATCACCTCCACTAGCTGTTTTCATAGTGATGCTTTCTTAGGCCCACTTGACTTCACATTCCAGGATATCTGGTACTAGGTGAGTGATCACACCATCGTGGTTATCTGGGTCATGAAGATCTTTCTTGTATAGTTCTGTGTATTCTTGCCACCTCTTCTTAATATCTTCCACTTCTGTTAGGTGCATGCAATTTCTGTCTTTTAATGTGCCCAGTTTGCATGAAATATTCCTTTGGTATTTCTTATTTTCTTTAAGAGATCTCTAGTCTTTCCCATTCTACTGTTTTCCTCTGTTTCTTTGCACTGATCACTGTGGAAGCTTTTCTTATCTCTTCTTGCTATTCTTTGGAACTCTGCATTCAAGTGGGTATATCATTCTTTGTCTCCTTTGCCTTTCGCTTCTCTTCTTTCCACAGCTATTTCTAAGGCTCCTCACACAATCTTTTTGCCTTTGTTTTTCTTAGGGATGGTATTGATCCCTGCCTTCTGTACAATGTCATAAAGCTTCATCTGTAATTCTTCAGTCACTCTATCAGATCAAATCTCTTGAATCTATTTGTCACTTCCACTGAATAATTGTAAGGAATTTTATTGAGGTCATACCTGAATGGCCTATTGGTTTTTGCTTTTTTCTTAAATTTAAGTCTGATTGTGGCTATAAGTAATTCATGATCTGAGCCACAGTCAGCTCCTGGTCTTGTTTGTGCTGACTATATAGAATTACTTCATCTTTGGCTCCAAATAATGTAATCAGTCTTGTTTCTGTATGAACCATCTGGTGATGTCCATGTGTAGAGTATTCTCTTGTTTTCCTGGAAGGGGGTGTTTGCTATGATCAATGCATTCTTTTAGAAAAACTCTATTAGCCTTTAGTCTGTAAGGCTTTGCGTATTCTAAAGCCTTTGACTGTGTGGATAACAACAAACTATTGGAAATGTTTAAAGAGATGACCAGACCACTTGACCTGCCCCACTGAGAAATCTGCATACAGGTCAGGAAGCAACAGTTAAAACTGGACATGGAAGAAAAGACTGGTTCCAAATAGGAAAAGGAGTACGTCAAGGCTGTGTATTGTCAGCCTGCTTATTTAACATATGCAGAGTACATCAAGATAAACACTGAGTTGGATGAAGCACAAGGTGGAGTTAAGATTGCAGGGAGAAATATCAATAAGCTCAGATATGCAGATGGCATCACCCTTATGGCAGAAAGTGAAGAAGAACGAAAGAGCCTATTGATGAAAGTGAAAGAGGAGAGTAAAAAAGTTGGCTTAAAACTCAAAAATCCTTAACAAAATTCTAGCAATCAGAATCCAACAATACATTAAAAAGATCATACAACATTACCAAGTGGGCTTTATCCCAGGGATGAAAGGATTCTTCAATATCCACAAATCAATCAATGTAATACACCACATTAACAAATTGAAAAATAAAAACCATATGATTATCTCAATAGATGCAGAGAAAGTCTTTGACAAAATTCAACATCCATTTATGATAAAAACTCTCTAGAAAGCAGGAATAGAAGGAACATACCTCAACATAATAAAAGCTATATATGACAAACCCACAGAAAACATTATCCTCAATGGTAAAAAATTGAAAGCATTTCCTCTAAAGTCAGGAACAAGACAAGGGTGCCCACTTTCACCATTACTATTCAACATAGTTTTGGAAGTTTTGGCCACAGCAATCAGAGCAGAAAAAGAAATAAAAGGAATCCAAATTGGAAAAGAAGAAGTAAAACTCTCACTATTTGCAGATGACATGATCCTCTACATAGAAAACCCTAAAGACTCCACCAGAAAATTACTAGAACTAGTCAATGATTATAGTAAAGTTGCAGGATATAAAATCAACACACAGAAATCCCTTGCATTCCTATACACTAATAGTGAGAAAACAGAAAGAGAAATTAAGGAAACAATTCCATTCACCACTGCAACAGAAAGAATAAAATACTTAGGAATATATCTACCCAAAGAAACTAAAGACCTATATATAGAAAACTATAAAACACTGGTGAAAGAAATCAAAGAGGACACTAATAGATGGAGAAATATACCATGTTCATGGATTGGAAGAATCAATATAGTGAAAATGAATATACTACCCAAAGCAATTTATAGATTCATTGCAATCCCCATCAAGCTACCAATGGTATTCTTCACAGAGCTAGAACAAAAAATTTCACAATTTGTATGGAAATACAAAAAACCTCGAATAGCCAAAGCGATCTTGAGAAAGAAGAATGGAACTGGAGGAATCAACCTACCTGACTTCAGGCTCTATTACAAAGCCACAGTTATCAAGACAGTATGGTACTGGCGCAAAGACAGAAATATTGATCAGTGGAACAAAATAGAAAGCCCTGAGATAAATCCACGCACATATGGACACGTTGTCTTTGACAAAGGAGGCAAGAATATACAATGGATTAAAGACAATCTCTTTAACAAATGGTGCTGGGAAAACTTGTCAACCAAGTGTAAAAGAATGAAACTAGAACACTTTCTAACACCATACACAAAAATAAACTCAAAATGGATTAAAGATCTCAATGTAAGACCAGAAACTATAAAACTCCTAGAGGAAAACATAGGCAAAACACTCTCCGACATACATCACAGCAGGATCCTCTATGACCCACTTCCCAGAATATTGGAAATAAAAGCAAAAATAAACAAATGGGACTTAATTAAACTTAAAAGCTTCTGCACAACAAAGGAAACTATTAGCAGGGTGAAAAGGCAGCCTTCAGAATGGGAGAAAATAATAGCAAATGAAGCAACTGACAAACAACTAATCTCAAAAATATACAAGCAACTCCTACAGCTCAACTCCAGAAAAATAAATGACCCAATCAAAAAATGGGCCAAAGAACTAAATAGACATTTCTCCAAAGACGACATACAGATGGCTAACAAACACATGAAAAGATGCTCAACATCACTCATTATCAGAGAAATGCAAATCAAGACCACTATGAAGTACCATTTCACGCCAGTCAGAATGCCTGCGATCCAAAAGTCTACAAGCAATAAATGCTGGAGAGGGTATGGAGAAAAGGGAACCCTCTTACACTGTTGGTGGGAATGCAAACTAGTACAGCCACTATGGAGAACAGTGTGGAGATTCCTTAAAAAACTGGAAATAGAACTGCCTTATGATCCAGCAATCCCACTGCTGGGCATACACTGAGGAAACCAGAAGGGAAAGAGACACGTGTACCCCAATGTTCATCGCAGCACTGTTTATAATAGCCAGGACATGGAAGCAACCTAGATGTCCATCAGCAGATGAATGGATAAAGAAAGCTGTGGTACATATACACAATGGAGTATTACTCAGCCACTAAAAAGAATACATTTGAATCAGTTCTAATGAGATGGATGAAACTGGAACCTATTATACAGAGTGAAGTAAGCCAGAAAGAAAAACACCAATACAGTATACTAATGCATATATATGGAATTTAGAAAGATGGTAACAACAACCCTGTGTACGATACAGAAATAGAGACACTGATGTATAGATCAGTCTTATGGACTCTGTGGGAGAGGGAGAGGGTGGGGAGATTTGGGAGAATGGCATTGAAACATGTATAATATTATGTGTGAAACAAGTTTCCAGTCCAGGTTCAATGCACGATACTGGATGCTTGGGGCTGGTGCACTGGGACGACCCAGAGGGAGGGTATGGGGAGGGAGGAGGGAGGAGGGTTCAGGATGGGGAGCACGGGTATACCTGTGGCGGATTCATTTCGATGTTTGGCAAAACTAATACAATATTGTAAAGTTTTAAAAATAAAATAAAATTAAAAAAAAACTCAACATTTAGAAAACTAAGATGACAGCATCTGGTCAGATCACTTCATGGCAAATAGATAAGGAAGCAATGAAAACAGTGACAGACTATTTTTTTGGACTCCAAAATCACTGCAGATGGTGACTGTAGCCATGAAATTAAATGACACTTGTTCCTTGGAAGAAAAGGTATGACCAACTTAGACTGCATATGAAAAAGCAGAGACATTACTTTGCCAACAAGGGTCTATCTAGTCAAAGCCATGGTTTTTCCAGTAGTCATGTATGAATGTGAGAGTTGGAATATAAAGAATGATGAGCACCAAAAAATTGATACTTTTGAACTATGGTGTTGAGAGTCTCTTGGGCATCAAGGAGATCCAACCAGTCTATCCTAAAAGAAATAAGCCCTGAATACTCATTGCAAGGACTGATGCTGAAGCTGAAACTCCAATACTTTGGTCCCGTGATGTGAAGAACTAAGTCATTTGAAAAGACCTTAATGCTGGGAAAAATGGAAGGTGGGAGAAGAAGGGGATGACAGAGGATGAGATGGTTGGATGGCATCACCAACTCAATGGACATGAGTTTGAGTAAGCTCCCAGAGTTGGTGATGGACAGTGAGGCCTGGGGTGCTGCAGTCTATGGGTTCACAAAGACTTGGACTTGACTGAGTGACTGAACTGAACTGAGCTGCTTCATTCTGTACTCCAAGGCCAAATTTGCCTGTTTTTCCAGGTATTTCTTGACTTCCTACTTTTGCATTCCACTCCCCTATAATGAAAAGGACATCTCTTTTGGGTGTTCATTCTAGTAGGTCTTGTAAGTCTTCATAGAACCGTTCAACTTCAACTTCTTCAGCATTACTCGTAGGGGCATAGACTTGGATTACTGTGATATTGAATGGTTTGCCTTGGAAATGAACAGAGATCTTTCTGTAATTTTTGAGATTGCATCCAAGTACTGCATTTCAGACTCTTTTGTTGACTATGATGGCTACTCCACTTCATCCAAGGTATTCTTGCCCATAGTAATAGATATAATGGTTATCTGAGTTAAATTCACCCTTTCCAGTCCGTTTTAGGCTGCTGATTCCTAAAATGTTGATGTTCACTCTTGCCATCTCCTGTTTGACCACTTCAAATTTGCCTTGACTCATGGACCTAACATGCCAGGTTCCTATGAAATTTTGCTCTTTACAGTATTGGACTTTACTTCCATCACCTGCCACATCCACAACTTGGTGTTGTTTTTGCTTGGCTCTGTCTCTTCATTCTTTCTCAAGTTATTTCTCAATGATCTCCAGTAGCATATTGGGCACCTACCAACCTGGGGAGTTCGTCTTTCAGTGCCTTATCTTTTTGCCTTTTCATACTGTTCATGGAGTTCTCAAGGTAAGAATACTGAAGTGATTGCCATTCCCTTCTCCAGTGGACCACCTTTTGTTAGAACTCTCCACCATGACCCGTCTATCTTGGGTAGCCCTACATGACATGGATCATAGTTTCATTGGGTTAGACAAGACTCTGGTACATGTGATCAGATTGGTAGTTTTCTGTGATTGTGGTTTCCATTCTGTCTGCCCTTTGATGGAGAAGGATAAGCGGCTTATGGAAGCTTCCTGATGGGAGAGACTGACTGAAGGGGAAACTGGGTCTTGTTCTGAAGTGGGTGGGTCGGGGGGGACATGCTCAGTAGTCTTTAATCAATTTTTCTGTTAATGGGCAGGGCTGTGTTCCATTCCTGTTATTTGACCTGACGCAAAACTATGGTGCAGGTAATGAAGATAATGGCGACCTCCTTGAAAAGGTCCCATGCATGCACTGCCGCATGCAGTGCCCCCAATCCTGCAGCAGGCCACCACTGACCCATGCTTCCACCAAGGACTCCTAAACACTCACAGACAAGTCTGGATCAATCTCTTTTTGGGTCACTGTTCCTTTCTTCTGGGTCCTGGTGAGCACAAGGCTTTGTTTGTTCCCTCCAAGAGTCTGTTTCCTAGTCCTGTGTAAATTCTGGCAGATCTATGGTGGGGTTAATGGTGACCTCCTCCAAGACAGCTTATGCCATACCCAGGTCTATTGCACCCAGAGCCGCTGCCCCTTCAGCAGTCCACTGCTGACCTGTACCTCCACAGGAGACACTCAAACACAGTTCTGTTTCAGTTTCTGTGGGGTCTCTGGGTCCTGCTGTACACCAGGTTTATTTGAGCCCTCTGAGCATCTCTGGCATATGTGGGGTTTGATACTAAACATGATTTTTCCCCTCCTACTGTCTTTCTGGGGCTTCTCCTTTGCCCTTGGAAGTGGAATATCTCCTCAAAGTCACTCCAGCACCACGCAGCTGCCACTCCATTGCTGTATATCCACCCCTCCAGCGGCTATCATCTTATATTAACAAGGGCAATAGATAAATGCCAAAACAACAGAACAGTCTCACATATTCAGTGATGTAGCTAAAGTAAAACCATAAAATACTTATTTAATCAGAAAACCAAAGAAAATATAATAATAAAATAAAAGATGGGAAAATAAAAAACATCAAGCATGAAGCTCAATTTAAGACTGATAATACCAATTATTGCAATAATTGTAAATGGACAAACATAAACCCAGATAGTAGGAACTGTCATTTTGTGAAGAAAAGTCAAACAAGCACAACAAAACAGTGCTTACAAGAAACAAACATAAAAATGCATGCCATGTATATAAAAATGTGTCAGGAGAAAATATTGGATAATATATATCATTCAGACACAAATGTAAGGAAAATTGGAGTGGGCATGTTAATATCAGAAAACATAGATTTTATAACATGAAGCTAAAGGAAAATTCCATAGCTATAAAATCTCAATTCATCAAGAGGAAATTTTAAAAACCTAAATGAGCATTCAATTCAGTTCAGTTCAGTCGCTCAGTCATGTCTGACTCTTTACGACCCCATGAATTACAGGACTCAAGGCCTCTCTGTCCAACACCAATTCCAGAGTTCACTGAGACTCACGTTCATCGAGTCAGTGATGCCATCCAGCCATCTCATCCTCTGTCGTCCACTTCTCTTCCTGCCCCCAATCCCTCCCAGCATCAGAGTCTTTTCCAATGAGTCAACTCTTCGCATGAGGTGGCCAAAGTACTGGAGTTTCAGCTTTAGCATCATTCCTTCCAAAGAAATTCTAGGGCTGATCTCCTTCAGAATGGACTGGTTGGATCTCCTTGCAGACAAAGGGACTCTCAAGAGTCTTCTCCAACACCACAGTTCAAAAACATCAATTCTTCGGTGCTCAGCTTTCTTCACAGTCCAACTCTCACATCCATACATGACCACAGGAAAAACCATAGCCTTGACTAGATGGACCTTTGTTGGCAAAATAATGTCTCTGCTTTTGAATATGCTATCTAGGTTGATCATAACTTTTCTTCCAAGGAGTAAGTGTCTTTTAATTTCATAGCTGCAGTCACCATCTGCAGTGATTTTGAAGCCCCCAAAATAAAGTGTGACACTGTCTCCACTGTTTCCCCATTTATTTCCCACGAAGTGATGGGACCAGATGCCATGATCTTCGTTTTCTGAATGTTGAGCTTTAGGCCAACTTTTTCACTCTCCACTTTCACCTTCATCAAGAGGCTTTTCAGTTCCTCTTCACTTTCTGCCATAAGGGTGTTGTCATCTGCATTTCTGAGGTTATTGATATTTCTCCTGGCAATCTTGATTCCAGCTTGTGCTTCTTCCAGCCCAGCGTTTCTCATGATGTACTCTGCATATAAGTTAAATAAGCAGGGTGGCAATATACAGCCTTGACATACAACTTTTCCTATTTGGAACCAGTCTGTTGTCCATGTCCAGTTCTAACTGTTGCTTCCTGACCTGAATATAGGTTTCTCAAGAGGCAGGTCAGGTGGTCTGGGATTCCCATCTCTTTCAGAATTTTCCAGTTTATTGTGATCCACAAAGTCAAAGGCTTTGGCATAGTCAATAAAGCAGACATAGATATTTTTGTCTGGAACTCTCTTGCTTTTTTGATGATCCAGCAGATTTTGGCAATTTGATCTCTGGTTCCGCTGCCTTTTCTAAAACCAGCTTGAACATCTGGAAGTTCACGGTTCACGTATTGCTGAAGCCTGGCTTAGAGAATTTTGAACATTACTTTATTAGTGTGTGAGATGAGTGCAGTTGTGCAGTAGTTTGAGCATTCTTTGGCATTGCCTTTCTTTGGGATTGGAATGAAAACTGACCTTTTCCAATCCTGTGGCCACTGCTGAGTTTTCCAAATTTGCTGGCATGTTGAGTGCAGCACTTACACAGCATCATCTTTTAGGATTTGACATCCTGAAACTAGAATTCCATCACCTCCACTGGCTTCATTCGTAATGATGCTTTCTAAGGGCCGCTTGATTTCACATTCCAGGACTCTAGGTGAGTGATCACACCATTGTGGTGATCTGGGTCGTGAAGATCTTTTTTTTACTGTTATTATGTGTATTCCTGCCCCCTCTTCTTAATATCTTCTGCTTCTGTTAGGTCCATTCCATGCCATTTCTGTTCTTTATCGAGCCACTCTGCATGAAATGTCCCCTTGGCATCTCTAATTTTTTTGAAGAGATCTCTAGTCTTTCCCATTCTGTTGTTTTCCACTATTTCTTTGCATTGATCACTGAGGAAGGCTTTCTTATCTCTTCTTGCTATTCTTTGGAACTCTGCATTCAGATGCTTATATCTTTCCTTTTCTCCTTTGCTTTTCACTTCTCTTCTTTTCACAGCTTTTTGTAAGGCCTCCTCAGACAGCCATTTTGCTTTTTTGCATTTCTTTTCCATGGGGATGGTCTTGATCCCTGTCTCCTGTACAGTGTCACGAATCTCATTCCATAGTTCATCAGGCACTCTATCTATCAGATCTAGTCCCTTAAATCCATTTCTCACTTCCACTGTATAATCATAAGGGTTTTGATTTAGGTCATACCTGAATGGTCTAGTGGTTTTCCATACTTTCTTCAATTTCAGTCTGAATTTGACAATAAGGAGTTCATGATCTGAACCACAGTCAGTTCCTCGTCTTGTTTTTGCTGACTGTATAGAGCTTCTCCATCTTTGGCTGCAAAGAATATAATCAATCTGATTTCAGTGTTGATCATCTGGTGATGTCCATGTGTAGAGTCTTCTCTTGTGTTGTTGGAAGAGTGTGTTTGCTATGACCAGTGCATTTTCTTGGCAAAACTCTATTAGTCTTTTTCCTGCTTCATTCTGTATTCCAAGGCCAAATTTGCCTGTTACTCCAGGTGTTTCTTGATTTCCTACTTTTGCATTCCAGTCCCCTATAATTAAAAGGACATCTTTTTGGGGTGTTAGTTCTAAAAGGTCTTGTAGATCTTCATAGAACCGTTCAACTTCAGGTTCTTCAGCGTTTATGGTTGGGGCATAGGCTTGGATTCCTGTAATATTGAATGGTTTGCCTTGGAAATGAACAGAGATCATTCTGTCATTTTTGAGATTGCATCCAAGTACTGCATTTCAGACTCTTTAGTTGACCATGATGGCTACTCCATTTCTTCTAAGGGTTTCCTGCCCGCAGTAGTAGATATAATGGTCATTTGAGTTAAATTCACCTGTTCCTGTCCATTTTAGTTTGCTGATTCCTAAAATGTCGACGTTCACTCTTGCCATCTCCTGTTTGACCACTTCCAATGTGTCTTGATTCATGGACTTGACATTCCAGGTTCCTATGCAATATTGCTCTTTACAGCATCAGACCTTGCTTCTATCACCAGTCACATCCACAGCTGGGTATTGTTTTTTGCTTTGGCTTCATCCTTTCATTCTTTCTGGAGTTTTTTCTCCACTGATCTGCAGTAGCATATTGGGCACCTAATGACCTAGGGAGTTCCTCTTTCAGTATCCTATCATTTTGCCTTTTCATACTGTTCATGGGGTTCTCAAGGCAAGAATACTGGAGTGGTTTGCCATTACCTTCTCCAGTGGACCACATTCTGTCACACCTCTCCACCATGTCCCGTCCATCTTGGGTGCCCCCACGGGCATGGCTTAGTTTCATTGAGTTAGACAAGGCTGTGGTCCTAGTGTGATTAGATTGACTAGTTTTCTGTGAGTATGGTTTCAGTGTGTCTGCCCTCTGATGCCCTCTTGCAACACCTACCATCTTACTTGTGTTTCCCTTACCTTGGGCATGGGGTATCTCTTCACGGCTGCTACAGCAAAGCTCACCCGCTGCTCCTTACCTTGGACAAGGGGTATCTCCTCACCACCACCCCTCCTGACCTTGAACGTGGAATAGCTCCTCTAGGCCCTCCTGAACCGGCACAGCCATCGCTCCTTGGACGTGGGGTTGCTCCTCCTGGCCGCTGGCCCTGGCCTCGGGTGTGGGGTTGCTCCTCTCAGTCGTTCCTGTGCTGTCACAGCCTGGCAGTCTCGGCCGCCACTCCTGACCTCGGACGTGGGGTAACTCCTCTTGGCCGCGCTATGTGCACCATCGCAGCTGCCTGCACTATGTGCGCTGCTGCAGCCACCTGCACTCTGTGCACCATCGCAGCCACCCACTCTATGTGCGCTGTTGCAGCACTAATGAAAAATTATCAAAATGTATCTAACAAGAACTAATAGAATGAAATAGATTAATAGACAAATGAAAATCATAACTAAGTAAATATAAATTTTATAAAATTTTAAGTTTTTAAAAAAAATCAGTGATGTTAATTGTCCTCTAGCCAGAGTAATCAGGAAAAAGAAGAGAAGATGTACATTTACAATATCATATAAAAAGGCGAGATTTTACTCCAGACACTTTGTGTATTAAAAGAATAATAGAAAAATATTGTGAAAAAATTAAATAAATATTTAACTAGTATATAAAATGTATACATTTTTTGAAAGACATCAAGTAGTAATGTTCATCCAAATGTATGTGCATAACCTGAAAATATTTAACCAAAAATAATTTATTTTGGGGCTTCCCATATGGCTTCCTTGGTGGCTCAGCTGGTAAAGAATCCACCTGCAATGTGGGAGACCTGGGTTTGGTCCCTGGGTTGGGAAGATCCCCTAGAGAAGGGAATGGGCTACCCACTCAAGTATTTTGGCCTGGAGATTTCCAGGACTGTATAGTTCATGGGGGTCCGGAAGAGTCGGGCATGACTGACTTTCACTTTCACATGTGGCTCTAGAGGTAAAGAACCTGCCTGCCAATGCAGGAGATGTAAAAAATTCAGGTTCAGTTCTTGGGTTGAGAAGATTCCTTGCAGAAGGAAATAACAACCCTCTCCAATATTCCTGCCTGGAGAATCCCATGGACAGAGGAACCTGACAGTCTACACTCCATCAAGTCACAACGAGTCAGAACTGGTTTATGAGGAACTGGCTGGAAAAGGTAAATTGCCCAAGATAGATTTTGCCAGATAAAAGTGGCTAGATGAACAGAAAATTAATCATTGAAAAAGAATAAGACTTAGACACAAAAATTATTTTAAAAGCAAACAAAATATCCAAAGAAGTATGAATGTGACTGAAAGCAGGAGATGGAGGCAAGAAGACAGTTAACTCCAGTGAAGGGAAGACAGACAGGAGCAAGTAAGAAAGATCCTGGATCATTAATTACTTTAAATTCCATGTTTAGTACTTACAACATGGGTCAATGAATACAGTATGGACAGACATGCATGGTTGATTGATTTTTATTGAAATGGAAAAAATATGCATCTATTTAATCACATAGCAGTCTTTATGAACTGCACAGGGAATATCCATTTACTCTATTGGTTACATCCAATTTTTATCATGGCCATTCAGATTTAAGCCCTGCCTGGAGAAATGCATATACCATGGTGGAATAGGAGGGTCTGTTGGACAACTGGTATCATTAAGAAAAAAATTCCATTATCTCTATTTCTTTGACAGCTATACTCTAAAGTTTGACCAAATACAAAACAAAAAGAAAAACAAAAAACAACCAAATCTCCCAAGATAAATGAAACAAGAAATATGTGTGACATATAATTCTAGATATATAGCAATAGTTTAGAATTGTGGAAAACTGCCAAAACATAAAGTAAAGCAAAAGTACTAAAATGGAGACAATCAGAAAACAGAAGACTATTGTTATTACCTTGAATTTTTAAAAAAATGAGCTTTCAGATAAAAAAAAATTTAAAAAATATATATTCTTAGAGTCCTGAAGCACTTAATTTATATCCAGAACCATTTTGTGATAAACTGTGAGTTTATCCCAAGCCCAAGCCCAAGGGCATGGGCTTTGAAAAACTCAATAATTTTTAGAATAACATATTATCTCTTATGGTGATTTATATAGTGTCTAACATTAAATATGTGAGATTATACACGTACACATACAAAATTACAAATAGATTTAATTTAAAATTAATTGGATTCTGTTGTTTCAAAAAGTTTTTGTCTCATAAATAAAGACTTACAAAATAAAGAACTCTTTTGAATTCAAGGACTTTTACCAGCTGATTCGATTAAGCCTACGGGAAAATACATTTTTATCTTACTTAATAATCTATGCATGAGAATCACAGCATGCTAAAGAAAGATAGGACCACACAAAATAAATGGCTTTACTTAGTCCCCAAAATATATGGTCATAGATTTACTTGTCAAAGATCCCCAAGATTATATTTGGCCAAAGTTTTGGGTGATACTTCTAATAGGGAGTTTGTAATTTATTTAGAACTATCAAGCTATCAGTCTATAAAATAACTCTAGGAAATCAAATATTCATATTGATATTTTAAAGTATTTACTATTGCTCAAAATGATTTTAGATTACTTTAAGAATAACTTAAAGCTTCCCTGATAGCTCAGCAGGTAAAGAATCCACCTGCAATGCAGGAGACACAGGAGATGTGGGTTCTATCTCTGGGTCAGGAAGATCCCCTGGAATAGAGAGTGGCAACCCACTCCAGTATTCTTGTCTCAAAAAACTCATGGATAGAAAAGCCTGATGGCCTACAGTCCATGGGGTCACAGAGAGTCAGACATGACTGAAGCTACCTAGCATGCAGGCCATAATAACTTTGGTTAGCAAAAAAAATTGTCCAAGCTGAGGTCATTATTAAGTTTGTTTTATATGTCTTTGTGAACTGCATTTTTCTTGTTTACTGCTGTATCTCTTATCTAGCACAATTCTTGACATATTATAGCAAACATTCATTAAATATTAATTAACTACACAAGTGAATTAGTGAATGGATGATGTAGTCTTTAATGCACAGATATTCTCTAAACAAGAAAAGTTTAAGTACGTTAACAATAAGTGCAAAGCAGCCAGTAGTTATCAGGTTAAAAGAAAAACTATCTTTCCTAGGGAATACATAAAAACTAGTTATAAAACAAATATCTACTGTTAAAGT
Source organism: Bos javanicus (assembly GCF_032452875.1). Taxonomy (NCBI): domain Eukaryota; kingdom Metazoa; phylum Chordata; class Mammalia; order Artiodactyla; family Bovidae; genus Bos; species Bos javanicus. The sequence continues at coordinate 44,713,979 of NC_083897.1, forward strand.
ATCCATTTCCTCAGGTTAATATTAAAGATCAATTGTAAAGAGGTGTTTATCCTGCAGGTTTGGGAAAAAAAAAAAGTAGCACAAATGGGTAAAGATGGCTCGAAGTATACCATATGGAAAAAATGAAGATGGTAATAACTTAGCTTGTTAGCTTCATAACTAGTTTAAGAAAGAGAAAGAGCGTGACAGATGAGTAATCTGGGAATTGTTTTCTTCCTTGCACAGTGCAGAGTTGCCAGCATCCTGTTTTTCCCTCTCTGGTTTACCTGTCCAGTCACTCTTACTCATCTTCAGTTGTCCTGTCATCTTAACTGGTAGTTGGAGTCCTTGAAAGTGACTCAGATAATCCCAAGAAACCTGGAAATGGACTCATTGGTCTTTGAGGATGTGGCTGTGAAACTCACCCTGAGGAGTGGTGTTTACTGGATTCTTCACAGAGGAAACTCTACAAATATGTGATATTAGAAAACTTCAGGAATTTGAAATTAGTAGAAGCAAGACAGGAAGATCATGACATTGAAGATCAGTTCAAAAACCAGGGGAGAAAATTAGAAAGTCCTATGATAGAGAGACTCTCTGAAAGGAAAGATTCATTTTTGGGGAGAAAATGTGAAGCTTATTCTAACTCTCAGTGTGAAGAAGAAAACTGCTGGTTTTAAACCATGGGAATGCTGTGCATGTGGAAAATTCTTCTTGAGTCATTCATCCCTTAATAGACACATGTCATGTCACATTGAATACAAACCAAGAGAGCATCAAAAGTACCATGAAAAGGTATATAAATTTAAAGATGGTGGGGAGACATTTTTTTCTTCCAGTGTTCTCAGAACACATAAAAGGAATCATACTGGAGAGAAGCTCAATGATTGTGAACAATGTGGAAAAGTCTTTCTGTATGAAAAATCACTCCAGAGCCACAAAAATACTCACACAGGGGTGAAACCCTATGAATGTAAAGAATGTAGGAACACCTTGACATGCAGATCAATTTTTGAATAGATGTGGTAACACACACTGGAGATTTACCTTTTAAATGTAAGAAATGTGAGAAAGCATTCACTTATCCCCATTCTCTTACAATGAATCAAAGCAGTCACAATGGAGGGAAACCCTATCAATGTAAACAATGTAAAAAAGCTTTTAAAAGTCTTAAAGAATCTGAATACATGACATAATTCACACCAGAGAACAACCCTGTGATTGTAAGCAATGTGGTAAAGACTTCAAACATTTTGGTTCCTTATAGGCACACATATGACTTTACAGAGGAGAGATACCACATGTATGTAAAACATGTTCTAAAGAATTGACTACTACCCAGAATCTTTAGGACTATGAAAGAATCCACACTGGAGAAAATACCTATGAGTGTAAGGAATGAGGGAAAGCCTTCATGTGGCAAGTAACTTTTTGAAAACACATGGTAAAACACACTGGAGATTTACCTTATAAATGTCAGAACTGTGAAAAAGCATTCCTTTATCCCAGTTTTCTTCAAACATATGAAAGGAATCACACTGGAGAGAAACCCCATGAATGTGAGCAATGTGGAAAAGCCTTTCCATGTAAAAAAATATTCAGTTCAGTTCAGTCACTCAGTCATGTCTGACTTTTTGCGACCCCATGAACAGCAGGAAGCCAGGCCTCCCTGTCCATCACTAACACCCAGAGTCCACCCAAATCCATGTCCATTGAGACGGTGACATGATCTAAACATCTCATCCTCTGTCATCCCCTTCTCCTCCTGCCCCCAATCCCTCCTAGCATCAGGATCTTTTCAAACGAGTCAGCTCTTCGCATGAGGTGGCCAAAGTATTGGAGTTTCAGCTTCAACAACAGTCCTACTAATGAACACCCAAGATTGATCTCCTTTAGGATGGACTGGTTGGATCTTCTTGCAGTCCAAGGGACTTTCAAGAGTCTTCTTTAACACCACAGTTCAAAAGAATCAGCACTCAGCTTTCTTTATAGTCCAATCCTCACATTCATATATGACCACTGGAAAAACCATAGCCTTGATTAGACGGACCTTTGTTGACAAAGTAATGTCTCTGCTTTTTAATATGCTGCCTAGATTAGTCAAAACTTTCCTTCCAAGGAGTAAGCGTCTTTTAATTTCATGGCTGCAATCACCATCTGCAGTGATTTTGGAGCCCAGAAAAATAAAGTCAGCCACTGTTTCCACTGTTTCCCCATCTATTTGCCATGAAGTGATGGGACTAGATGCCATGATCTTAGTTTCCTGAATGTTGAGCTTTAAGCCAACTTTTCACTCTCCTCTTTCCCTTTCATCAAGAGGCTCTTTAGTTCTTCATTTTGTGCCATAAGGGTGGTGCATGTATGAGGCTATTGATATTTCTCCCAGCAATCTTGATTCCAGCTTGTGCTTCATTTATCCCAGCATTTCTCATGATGTACTCTGCATATAAGTTAAATAAACAGGGTGAAAATATGCAGTCTTGACGTACTCCTTTTCCTATTTGAAACCAGTCTGTTGTTCCATGTCCAGGTCTAACTGTTTCTTCCTGACCTGCATACAGGTTTCTCAAGAGGCAGGTCAGGTGGTCTGGGATTCCCAGCTCTTTCAGATTTTTCCACAGTTTATTGTGATCCACACAGTTAATGGCTTTGGCATAGTCAATAAAGCAGAAATAGCTGTTTTTCTGGAAGACTCATGCTTTTTCAATGTTCCAGTGGATGTTGGTAATTTGATCTCTGGTTCCTCTGCCTTTTCTAAAACCAGCTTGAGCATCTGGAAATTCACGGTTCACATGCTGCTGAAGCCTGGCTTGGAGAATTTTGAGCATTACTTTACTAGCGTGTGAGATGAGTGCAATTGTGCAGTAGTTTGAGTATTCTTTGGCATTGCCTTTCTTTGGGATTGGAATGAAAACTGACCTTTTCCAGTCCTGTGGCCACTGCTGAGTGTTCCAAATTTGTTGGCATATTGAGTGCAGCACTTTCACAGCATCATCTTCCAGGATTTCATATAGCTCAACTGGAATTCCATCACCTCCACTAGCTTTGTTCATAGTGATGCTGTCTAAGGCCCACTTGACTTTACATTCCAGCATGTCTTGCTCTAGGTGAGTGATCACCCCATCATGATTATCTGGGTCGTGAAGATCTTTTTTGTACAGTTCTGTGTATTCTTGCCACCTCTTCTTAATATCTTCTGCTTCTGTTAGGTCCATACCATTTCTGTCCTTTATTGAGCCCATCTTTGCATGAAATATTCCCTTGGTATCTCTAATTTTCTTGAAGAGATGTCTAGTCTTTCCCATTCTCTTGTTTTCCTCTATTTCTTTGCATTGATTGCTGAAGAAGGCTTTCTTATCTCTTCTTGCTACTCTTTGGAACTCTGCATTCAGATGCTTATATTTTTTCCTTTTCTCCTTTGCTTTTTGCTTCTCTTCTTTTCACAGCTATTTGTAAGGCCTCCAGACAGCCATTTTGCTTTTTTGCATTTCTTTTGCATGGGGATGGTCTTGATCCCTGTCTCGTGTACAATGTCACGAACCTCCATCCATAGTTTATCAGACAATCTGTATATTACACCTGGGCTTCAGTAATTGTGGTCCACAGGCTTAGTTATCCCAGGCAATGTGGAATCTTCCCAAACCAGGGATCAAAACTATTTCCCCTGCACTGGCAGGCTAATTCTTAACTATTGGACCACTTTTTATTGTCATCTGTCCCTCTCTGCCTGGGGTAACTTTGTTGTTGTTGTTGTTGTTGTTGTTATTTTTTCTTGTTTGCCAAAGATATCTGATTACAATTGCTGACAACAGATCAGTTTGTCTCCAGCCTCTAGTCATTGTACCTCACACTAAGAAAATACGAAAATCAAAGTTCCTAGCTTTAGCAAATATCTTTAAGGTAAAAGATAACTTTAGTGCCTAGATATCTTCTTTGAATTTGTATTTTCATTTACTGTTTGATCTCTGAGTATTTCTAGATTTTCATTTCATTGATACATTTGTTTAATTTTTTATTTTATTCAGCATTTTAGGTGTTTACAGTAGGAGAAAGTGAGAGGATCATTCAGGATATGGAATACACTATACCACTGCAAATAGTTATAGTTTGATTCTAAAACCTATTACAAATAATAATATATGTATATTACTTAACTATGATCAATCCAAGAAATTCTTACTTTTTGTATATAGAAATTATCCATAGGGATAACAGAAACAAGCCATCACAAATCTGCCATTGAAACTCAGCACTTTTAAATATCACTCTCTGTATATCATTAAAGCAGAAACTTTTGATGTGATCACTTGGGTGACCTGTGCATTTTAAATTACTACCCAGAATAAGCTCTCAGCAGCAACAAAATGGTCTACTCTTCAACTACTACCTTAAGAAGACAAAGAAGGACACTGTGACTAATTTTTGGTCTAGGAAGCAAAATCTTGAATTAAAACTTGACAAGTTAAAAGGATTCAAATTTAAGCATATTTCCTAGAAAATATATGAAAGTACTCTTTTAAAAAATTAATTAGTTTACCTTAATTGGAGGATAATTTCTTTACAATATTGTGGTGGGTTTTGCCATACATTGACATGAATCACACATGGGTTGAAAGTACTCTTGTGTAGCCCACTGCTGCCATCACTTATCCACAAGGTGGCATTGCAAGCCTTCAATATAAAAACAATTTCATCAAGTGATTGTGCTGAGATTGTGATAAGATTCTAAAGGGAAGAAGAGATAGATAAAAACAAAGGTCTACTTGCTTCTTGAAACAAAAATTTTCTTAGACGTGGTCTATAACAAGAAAAACTAAGGACTGAATTTATAAATTGTTAATGCATCATAAGAACAGAGGGAACAGTGAAGTAGATCACTACAAGTCATTTAGATTATTATTTTTTTAATGTTGACAAGATTACTTTCCTGATATATTTGGTAAAGTGTTATGGGCATTTCATGAATAGACAATAGTGGCAACTAACTCAGAATACTATGACGTTTCAAGGAGTTAGCCAAACTAGGGTTTGCAAACATGCAGTTGATAACACACAAGTCCTGACTCTACAGAGAATAATTAGGACAACAAGGAGATCAAACCAGTAAATCCTAAGGGAAATCAATCTTTAATATTCATTGGAAATACTGATGCTGAAGCTCCAATACTTTGGCTATCTGATGTGAAGGGCCGACTCACTGGAAAAGACTCATGCTGGAAAAGATTGAGGGCAGGAGGAGAAAGGGACAACAGAGGATGAGATGGTTAGATGGTATCACTGACTCAATGAACTTGGATCTGAGCAAACTCCGGGAGACAGTTAAGGACGGATAAGCCTGGTGTGCTGCAGTTTGTGGGGTCACGAACAGTCAGACACAACCGAATGACTGAGCATGAGCACAAGCACACAAGAGATTATTGAAAAATGATTTATCTTCTCATTCTCAATTGGTCTAGGGGCTTAATTTCTTTACTTCCACTGAAAGGAGAATCAAAACTTTATAATCTCAGGATTTTCAAATTGAAAGATTCTCAAAAACTATATAATCCAGCACTTCCATTTTACAATTTAGAAAACTGAAATCAACATCGGTTAAAAACTTCTTCAAAATGACATGCCTTACCATGGTTGTAGTCATCCCTTCAGCTATTACATTTAGTGAACACAGATTCTTGATGAAAACACAGTAGTGATGTGAAGCTTTTAATAAAATCAGTAATTGCATTAAAGGAGAGAAAAAAAAAAACTATGTCTAAATGACACTAAAAAAATTACTGATTATAACTTTTCAAAATCACACAGCTACTAATCGGCATAACAGACACTCAAGCAATGAAGCTAGTGATCTTAACCAAACTAAGATAGCTTTTATCCCTAATGCCGAAGTAAAGGTTTGGATATTAAGTATTTGGTGTTTAGTTACTATCAGTTCAGTTAAGTTTGGTTCAGTCACCCAGTCGTGTCCGACTCTTTGTGACCCCATGAATTGCAGCACGCCAGGCCTCCCTGTCCATCACCAACTCCCGGACCTCACTCAGATTCACTATAGGCATAAGTAAATATCTACCAAACAAAAAATTAAACAGAATGAACATTATTTCCAGAGCTTTTGTGGAAGCAGCTAGAGGAAGAGGACAGAACTAAATTTAGTTTAAATATTTAACTTCTTCAAATTTTCTATTCAAACCTATAGTCCCCTTAATAATTCTACTTTTCTTTTAATTTCTGCTAAGTAGTTTGAAAATTTATAGTGTTGTGAAAATTATCACTGATTTTTTTCTACCCCCCACTGAACTAAAATATTAGAAGGGTCTTGCTCTTCTTGACTGCAACAGAAACTCCTACAGTGAAGTGCTGGCTACTTCATTTCCCTTATTGAACAACAGAAGCTACAAAAGCAAAGGGGTCACACTATATGGATTAGGATGCTGAGCCCACATCAGGAAAAGTCAGTTAGGGGTTACAAGTAATAAGGGAAACCGTTGGTTGTGCTATAGTTTGTATGAATGTGAATATAAGCTCTGTAAATCTCAGGGGCTGATGTTTGGAACTGAAATAATTTCAAAGGACTTCTTTGTTTTAATTTACCAACTCATACAGAGAGAAATAAAAAGGTACATTCTCCTGGGGCCTAAAAGATACTGTAGGGAAGTATATCAGGCATTCTCATTTTCAGACTCCAGGGTAGGACTTATTAAACCCATGTCAGTAGAGCTTGGAGGTCTGAAAAAAAATAAATACTTAACTTACCATCCACTTAGGAGTAGTTCAGACTTTTGGAGAAGCTGACTCAGCATGTTTCAAAGTTAGATTCAAAAGTTGTTTTCAATCATCTGACTCTACCAAAAAAAATAAAATGGAGCAAAGCAGGCTCAATAGACTAGCTAGCCTTAGAGGGAATCCTACTCCCTGAAAAGAATGGACTTGATTTTGGACATGTTTTCTGCCTAAATGATAGATCATTTCACATCACTCTCCATTGTAGCATTAGTGACATAAAATACAAAGATCAGTCAATTGTTTTCTTTTCACCTATTACTCTTGACCCTCTTTGAAGAAACATTCTTTGGGGCAAAATTATGAGATTTACTCTTCCTACTACCTCTCTAGAGCTTAAGAGAATATTGTTTTGGATTTTGTAGGATAGTCATAAATAGATAAATAATGCTCAGAATAGGTATATTCATAGCACCTGCTACAAATTATCTTCTATCATGGTAGTAAATGTGTCTTTGCACAAGTCTCAAAAGAAGAGGCAGACTGAGTTGCCCTTGACTGTTCATTGATAATCAACCCTTACACAGTAAGCTTCAAGAAACATTCTTTTGATAGATGGTGTTCCTATAAGAGTGGCTGCAAAATTGGAGGCAATATGTCTTCCTACCTCAGGCTTTCCTGATAAACCATAGCAACTTAGTATAGCTAGAGTGAGATCCCCAAGCCTAATCATAGCTACCTGGTTCCTTTGTGATTTGCTTCGTTTTTTATTTTGGTTGACAGTTCTGAAGCTGTGCTTTTCTAACAGCTGAGTGGCCTGTGGCAGCTGGCTGCTGAAAGTAGTTTTCACTCGTGTAGAGACCACACACACAAGGAGAAAGAGAAAGAGAGTGAGAGTGAGAACAAAAGAGAGAGAGAGAGGAAATATGTGAAAAATTACAATGTCAAGGACTGTTTCAAAAAGAAAACATGTGAAAAATTGAAATGACAAAGACTCTTAACCACTTGTTTCATTGTCACAGACAAACTTAAAAGGCTACTGGCAATCTGAGCATTTGAAAGGTGACAGGACATGGCTATTGAGGGTCCCTCTCCCCACAGGAATCTTACAAAGGTCAGGTTCAAAGGAATTCTGGTTCACTTCTAAATCTATTGGGCTTAAGATATCACAGTAAGACTACCTGGAAGGATGTGGTTTTCACTGTTTGGCAAACTGAAAATTATTTAACTCTTCAGAATTGATTCTGTAAAATTGTAAGTTTGGTCCCTGATTATAGTAGCTTCATAGGTTTTGAAAATTCCAGAACAATACTCAAAAAGAGTGATGATTCAACTTCTCACTGAACAATATTCAGTGAAGTAAATGATTTTTGAGGTGGAGAGTGAATTCAGAATCTAAATGAGGTAATGAAATAAATCATATATAGAAAGTGATGCATAAATAAATAAGAACACATAGACGGTAAGATATAGATGCTAATAATAATTGAAAAGGATGACATATAAACCTGTATCATTATCACATATCACAATAAAATCTCCATTCAGGAGTTTTATGCAGATTCATACATGAAGGAATTTCCCATCTTATGTGCTTATCTACATTACAGCCACATAAAAGTTTTTGAGAAAGAATGTCACCATGCATTTTCATTTCAGTGGTAGCTGAAATAATGATGCAGGAAATATGACAGCTAGCACATGTGTGATTTCAGTTATACTATTAGCAAGTATACCAAAGATGTCCTGTTACAAAGAAGCAGTACCAACCTCTACTTCATTTTCTTAGGTATGAGAAAAGAAAGCTGAGATGTGATGAATACAAACTAATCATCAGAGATCAATGTTTTGATCTCTGATCAAACACTGTTACTCTTAGTAATAATAGTAAAAATATTTAAAAGCACACGTAAACCACCACCACCATCACTTACTGACATCCTACTATGTACTAGGAAATCATATATAGAAAGTGATAAATAAATAAACGAGCACACAGAAAGGAAGATAGAGATGTTAATAGCAATTGAAAAGAATGATAGATAAGCTTACATCATTATCAAATATCATATCACAATAATAAAAACTCTATTCAGTAGTATTATGCAGCATCATGGGTGAAGGATCATGGATGCAGTACCACTTCTTATATAGTACCTTACAAAAACATCAATGAAACTCTTTATCCCTGTTTTCCAGGATTAAGAAAGTGACTCTCAAAGAGGTTAAGCACTTTTCCCAAAGTCTCACTTAAGTAGCAAAATTAGAATATAAAATGCTCAGTGTTTTTTCCCATAAATCTTCCCCTGCCCAAACATGTATTTTTTTAAAATATATTCTGAGAGCTATTTCCACACACACACAAAAAAAAGTTTGTGGAGGAAAATAGCTATGGAAAAGCCACACTATTTCATGACTATTGTCAAAGTTCATTGTATATTAAGAGTATTGATGGTTCAAAGAAGTACCACAATAAATGAGTTAATTTTTAATTATAATTTATAATCTCTGACTGATCTGAATATAGAAGTCCTTCTTTGAGAACATTAATTAATATCCTTGAAACTGTTCTTTGGCCACTGGTTTAGGAAATCTCACTAATATAATAAAACTAAAGATACAAATTGACTGAATCATGATTTTATATTTGTTCTGCAATACATGCTTTTCAAAGTACTTTCAAAATAAGTTCTCATTTAATTTTTATAAAAATGTAAGGCATATTTTGTGATGTTAGCTTCATTTTACCAAACATTATCAGGTTCAATGAGGTTATCTGTTGTTCAAGGTCACAACTATTAAGTAGTAATTTTGGACACGAATTTTTTTTTTTTCTTTCCAACTCCTAATCTTATGTTCTTTATGGCATACTATATAAAATTGCTAAAGTACTGCTTTTCCTCTAAGTCTCAAAATAAGATTAATTTACATGTTTTAATGTGTGCTGAACTAAACGTTGGTGACAAGATTTGAAACAATGCATAAGCGTGAAAAACAAAGAAAGTCCTATAAGTTTTTTAGCCTAAGTATAAAGAAAAACATCATAAGCCTCCCCCCTCCCTGCACCAAAGAAAGTTGCAAGACAAAATTTGATGGGTTGACTATATCAAGATTAAGGGTTTCTATGTAGTGAATGATTCCAGTCAATCTATTGATCGAAGTTATTTGCAATGTCTATAGCTGATCAGAGACTAATGTCTAAAATAAACAATTGAACCACATATGAAACAATGAGAAAAATAAATCAAAAATAAGCAAAGAACAAGAACAGACAGTTAGGAAAAGGAAACTTCAGTGATTAAGTATAGGAAAACTTGCTCAAAATCATCAGCAATCTGAGAAATGTACATTAAAACCATGCTGTGCCACTTTATATTTGCAGAAAATTGAAACAATGTTACTTATTGGCAAAAATGGGGGAAATATACACTTTATTCACTATCAGTAGATGTAGACAGGAGAAGGCAATGGCACCACACTCCAGTACTGTTGCCTGGAAAATCCCATGGATGGAGGAGCCTGGTAGGCTGCAGTCCATGGGGTCACTAAGAGTTGGACACGACTGAGCGACTTCACTTTCACTTTCCACTTTCATGCATTGGAGAAGGAAATGGCAACCCACTCCAGCGTTCTTGCCTGGAGCATCCCATGGATGGAGAAGCCTGGTAGGCTGCAGTCCATGGGGTTGCACAGAGTCAGACATGACTGAAGCGACTTAGCAGCAGCAGCAGCAGATGTAGACAGGCTTCTCAGGTAGCATTAGTGGTAAAGAACCCGCCTGCCAATGCAGGAGACATAAGAGACACAGGTTCGATCCCTGGGTTGGGAAGATCCCCTGGAGTAGGAAATAGCAACCCACTCCAGTATACTTGTCTGGAAAATTTCATGGATTGAGGAGCCTGGCGGGCTACAGTCAGTGGGGTCAAGAGTCAAACTCGACTTAGCAACTATACCACCACCACCACCTGATTCAGAAGCAGAATTTTCCCAGAGCCTGAGGGGCTAAAAGGGCTTTTCTGGTGGCTCAGATGGTAAAGAACCTGGCTGCAATGCAGGAGACCTGGGTTCCATCCAAGGAATGGGAGTCCACTCCAGTATTCTTGCCTAAAGAATGGCATGGACAGAGGAGCCTGGTAGGCTACAGTCCATAGTGTCGTAAAAAGTCAGACACAACTGAAACAGCTTAGCATGCATACAGGCATGTAAATAAACTTCTGTAGCCATTCTGGACGCAGTGTGGTAGAACTGGCCAAATTAACTACACACATAAACTATGTCCTAGTAACCTTTCTACTGGATCTATAATCCAGGAAAATTCTCACATAGTATTGATACCATAGGAGAATATATAAAATAATGTTTATTGGAGCCTTGCTTGAAATCTAGGAGTCTATCCCTAGAAATTTCTCAATAGAAAGTAAAACGTGATGGATGTCACTTCTGGCTTTTGCTCAGAAATATAGAGAGCTCCATGTATAGGATTTCCCGGTGGCTCAGACAGTAAAGTTTGCCTGTAAGGTGGGAGACCTGAGTTCCAACCCTGGGTAGGGAAGATCCCCTGGGGAAGGAAACGGCAACTCACTCCAGTATTCTTGCTGGAAAATCCCATGGACAGAGGAACCTGGGGGGCTACAGTCTATGGGGCTGGAAAGAGTCGGATATGACTGAGAGACTTCACTTTCATAGAGAGCTGAAAAGAACATCTTTCTCATCCTTACGAAAAGAAAATCATGAAGAAAATGAAAATCAGGAACTTTCCTGATCCTAACCCTAGAGCCAATAGCCAAACATCCTAAAATCTAATGAGAGACTGGCACCTACAGCAAGAAACCAGACTCTAGCATTGACTTACTTGGAGAGGATATCATTGTTTACCATATAAGACAGTAAGAAGATCCAGGTAAAAATATTAACAAGTTGATAAAGGCTGAGAGCATGGGCTAGGGTGAGAGTGTGAAGAGTTTGGGAGTGGCAAATATATCCTGGTTAGTACTCTCTGGGAAACTTTTAGAACTCCATGAACCCCATCAGGTTCTCACTAGGAAGGTGAGAGGATCTTGATAAAATCTTCTTCATGGTGCTGGCTAGGGGAAGGGAAAAGTAGCCTTGGGCAAAATTCCACCCAGATCCATCTCCTCAAACTCTCCTACAGAAGAAAACCCTTAATATTCAAGGAAGAATAACAAAAATTGTACCCTTATGACTTCAGAACAAGGAATATTATCAAATATAAACAGGGATATTAGATAATGATGGAAGAGTCAATTCACCAAGAAGATATAACAATCCTAAATATTATGCCTCAAACAAGAGAACCTCAGAATATATGAAGCAAAAACTTATGGAATTGAAAAGAGAGAAAGGCAAATCCATAACTAAAATTGGACACTTCAACATTTCTTTCTAAGATATTAATAGAATAAGTAGGCAAAACACAGTAAGAATATAGATGATGTGAACTACACTATCTTTGATATTTATACAACACTATACCCAAAAACAGCCAACTACACATTCTTCTCAAATGCACATAGAACACTCACACAGATAAACCATATTCTGCACCGTAAAAGAAACTTTAAAAAGAATATTCCAGAACCACAATTGAGCTAAAATCAATAACAGAAAGTTATCTATAAAGTAACCACATATTTGGAAATTAGTTTACTTCCAAATAATCCATATATCAAAAAGGAAGACTTGGGGGATTAAAATTATTTTTAACTAAAAGAGAATAAAATAGAGCATATCAAAATTTGATGAATGCACTAAAGCAGTGCCTGGGGAAAATTTAAAACAGTTAATATTGTATTAAAAAAGAAAAAATAAAATGAAATCAGTAGCCATCTAAATAGAGAAGATGGCAAAATTAAACTAAAAATGAACAGAACAAAATTAAAATAAAGGCTAGAGCATAAATCAAATGAAAACAGAAAGATTAGAAGGAAATTTAATGAACACAAAAGATGTTTCTTTGGAAAGATCAGTAAAATTGATAAATCTCTCTAACCATAGTGACTAAGATAAAAAGACAGAAGACACAACTGCCACTATCATTAATAAAAGAGTGGATTACACCTTTGATCCCACAGACATTAAAGGAATGTCTTTTAAAGGAATGTCCCTTAAAGACATTTAAGGGAATACTATGAGCAAGTTTATAATAATAAATTTGATAACCCAGATGAAAGGGACAAATTCCTCTAAGTATACTATGGCTAATAGAATAATGGTCTCACAAAAAAATGTCCATGTCATAACCCCAATAACTCATGTATATGTTACATTACTTGGCAAAAACACTTTGAAGATGTAACATGTTTTGAAATCAGGAAATGTGATGCCTCCATTTTTCTTTCCTTCTCAAAATCTTTTTAGATAATTCATAGTCTTTTGTGATTCTATATGAACTTTAGAATTGTCTTTCCTATTTTTGTAAAAATTGCCAATGGGATTTTGATAGGGATTGGATTAAATCTGCAGATAATTTATTATAAATGTTTTAATAATATTAACTCTTCCAATCCTTGAACACTGGAAGTTTTTCAATTTGTTTGTGTCTTGTTTCATTTATTTCACCAATATTTTATAGCTTTTAGTATACAAGTCTTTTACCTCCCTAGTTGTTTCTCCCTAAGTATTTTATTCTTTCTGGATGCTATTGTAAGTGACACTTTCTTAATTTCCTTTTCAGATAGTTAATTGTTAGGATATATAAATGCAGCCAATTTTTATTTGTTGATTTTATACCCTTCAACTTTACTGAATTTGTTTTTTTGTTCTAACAATTTTTTTTTAGTGGGGTGGAGTCATTAGAATTTTGAGGAATTTCTATATTTGCTGCACTTTTTTTTCATTTCCTTTTACAGCATCATCTGCAAACAAGACATATTTTACTTCTTTTCCGATGTGGATGTCTTTTTTTCTTGTTCTTACCAAATTGCTCTGGCTAGGACTTCCAGTATTGTGCTGCATAGAAGTGTTGTGAATGAGCATAATTGCTTTGTTACTGATCTTAGAAGGAAATAATACACACTGGGGAAAATATAGTCTCTTCAGCAAATGGAAAAACTGGCTATCAGCATACAGAAAAAAATAAAATTGAAACCTTATCTTATGCCATACACAAAAAATCAACTCAATAATGTATTAAAGATTTACACATAAGACCAGAAATTATAAAATTCCTAGAAGAAAACATAGAGAAGAATCCCGACACTGGTCCAAAAGTACAAACAGCAAAAATAAATATAGGTAAGTGAGACTACATCAAACTAAAGGCTTCTGCATAGCAAAGGAAACAATCAGCAGAGTGAAAGGGCAACCTACAGAATGGATACAATATTTGCAAACTGTATATCTGATAAGAGGTTAATCTACAAAATATATAGGAAACTTCTGTAATACAACTATAAGGAAAAATGTAATTAAAAATTGGCTAAAAACTTGAGTAGATGTTTCTCAAAAACACTTCAAGTGGGTGACAGTAATATGAAAAACTATTCAATGTTACTATTCACCAGAAAAATGTGAATCAAAACCACAGTGAGATATCACCTCACTCCCGTCAGAATGTCTATTATTTAAAAAAAAAAAAAAAAAAGGGCAAGGAAAAGCACTGATGAAGATATGGGAAATTGAAAAACTTGCCCTCTGTTGGTGGGAATGCAAAACGGTGATGCACCATATATCCAAAAGAATTGAAATCAGGATAACAAAGATATATTAGCAAATCCAAGATCATTGCAACAGTATTTTTAATTGCCAAGATATGAAAACTACCTAAATGTCCATTGAAAGGTAAATGGATAAAATAACTACAATGGAATACAATTCATCCTTAAAAAAACAACAAAACATGCAATATGCTGCAACATGGATGAACCTTGAGGACATTATGCTAGGTTAATTCATCTATTCACACAGAATGAATATTACATGATTTCAATTATATGAAGTACCTAAAATAGTGAAATACCTAGAATTAAAAAATAAAAAAGAGGTTGACAGGGACCTCAAGGAGGGGCAAATTGGGATTTTTAAATCAATACACATAAAATTTCAGTTAAGCAAGATGAATAAGCTCTAGAGATCTGTGGTACATTGTACCTATAGTCAACAATAACATAGTTTACATTTAAAAACATTTTATGAGGTAGGTCTCATGTAATGTATTCTTAAACACTCAAATACAATTTTTTTAAACATAGTATGATTATATTTTAATACACAACCAAAATACAAAACACCACAGTAAATTGACAGCAATAAAATATGGTATTTCATTTGCACTACACTTAGACATTGATATACCAAGGAAAATGATAGGAAAAAAAAAAAACAGAGCAAATGAAAGGAAAAAAAAAACAGAGCAAAATGAAATAATGCAAGAGACTGTAAGGATTAAGCATATATGAAGATGACAGACTGAACAGTTACAGAAGAAAGGCAATTTCTTTGTAACATCATATTGCCAAAAAATAAAAATGTAACATTTATACAGTTTTAGGAAATATATCCACATAAACAAATACAATTTTTAAAAGAAACTAAAGACATCCATTATTCCAAGAGTGACATCAGCATCATGGTGGCATTAAGATATTTCCATTTGATCCTTTTTTCAAACAATGACTATACATACACCCATGACCAAAATGTTTTAATGAATAGTGTAGGATATAGCACCATATGCCAAGGGTCCCAGGAGGAGTATTGCTGAACTATGCATCTGGTAATAGGCACACAGAATTTGATACAGGCTGTAGAACCAATGGAGCCAAACTAACTTGCCCAGACCCCTTCACCATAGTCAGAAAACAATCTGGAGAGTACTGACCTGGGCAGATCCAAATTGGAAAGATAAAATTACTTTTTTTTTCCACACACAGCATGATCCCTTATGTAAAAAACCCTAAAATGTTCAGTCGCTAAGTCATGTCCGACTCTTTGCAACCAAAAGGACTGTGGCATGCCAGCCTTCCCTATCCTTCACTATCTCCAGGAGTTTGCTCAAATTCATGTCCATTGAGTCAGTGATGTCATTCCAACCATTCCACCTAAAAACATGTTAGAACTAATATATTAAGCAGAGATGTAGGGTCAAAAAACAAAAAATCTGTTGCATTTCTCATAATAGCAATGGATGTCAAGAGTTAGCTATGCAGTTCCATAGCATCACTGCCTTGGCATTAATATTTTTTTTGCCAAGCAGTCTGTAATGACTTTAAAAAATGCTAGCCTTCTTATCTCTAGAGCATACCCCTAGGGTATGCACTAGACTAGACAATAGTCCATAGAGCCATAAGCAAATATAAGTTTTTAATATGACTCAAGCACCCTTATGATCTAGTTTTCCCTAACTCCCTGTGCCTTACTCTTGTTCACCCCTTAGATAAGATCTCCATGAGACTTAAGAAAACCCCACTTGCTTGGTTTGAATTGACTTATCCAGCCCTAGCTAGAAACCCTAAAGCACTCAACCTATTCATGCTAATAAAGACATATGCCCCAAGTCCCATTTTTCTCTTCACTCTGTCTTGATCTTCCTGGGTGGTCCCTTGAGGCAAGCCAAGTACCTTCTCCAAGACCTGTGAATAATAAACTTTCTATTTTGATTTCTTTTGTGGTCTGTTATTGAATCGATTTACCATCTGGTACCCTGTGCTTCACTTAATATATATTTATTTCATAGATTCATAATAATTGACTCACAAACAGGATGGTAGAGTTGTTCTCATAATCTACCTTGGAGAATGACTTATCGCTGCAAATGGGTGACTAATTGGCTCTCCCCAGGTGAGTAATTCTATCTGGGGTAGGTCCACCACTTGATGGCATTCATTTGTACTGCTTTGCACTGCAGCATACTGCCTAAGCAGAACACTATCAAAACTTTACATCCAAAAGTGTAATCTACAGAAAGAAAAGAATTGGCTTCCTGAACTTCAGAGCACTGCTTATCAGAGATGGTTTGAGGTTCCACAGATGTGTTTTCCACCTGCTAACACCCCACAGAAAGTAAATTCCCCTTAACCGGTGTTTGACATTGGGTGCATTTTTTTAACTCTAAGTGTGTTGGTTGTTAGCTGAATTGGCTAACGTTATTCGAAATCCTGTTGCATAGGATCTTGTTAATAACTTAGTTAACTAATCTTAATTAACTGAGACATGGGAATGGCAACTTCCTACCCACTAGTGGGCACTACTGGATAAAGATGGCAGGAAGTGCCCTTACAAGAAAGAGAGGGAAACTACTTTTCCCTGACCACTGGTTTTACAGGGTAGCACTGTGAACTCCAAGTCCTAATCAGTAAAATAGGGATACTGTCACTGGGGAAGATATGGTTTCTTGCAAAGGCAAGTACAGACAGGGCCTGCAGTTACTTTCTTGCCCATGTACCTTACTGCTATTACACCTTGTTTCTCAACATTATAGGATATCATAGGTCTCATCCATGGCACATTGTGGCACAAGATCTAATGGTCCAATATAAACAGCCTGAGCACCTAGTGCTGCTGCTACTGCTAAGTTGCTTCAGTCGTGTCCTACTCTGTGCAACCCAATAGACTGCAGCCCACCAGGCTCCCCCATCCTTGAGATTCTCCAGGCATAAACACTGGAGTGGGTTGCCATTTCCTTCTCCAATGCATGAAAGTGAAAAGTGAAAGTGAAGTCGCTCAGTCATGTCCGACTCTTCACGACCCCATGGACTGCAGCCTACCAGGCTCCTCTGCCCACGAGATTTTCCAGGCAAGAGTACTGGAGTGGTTTGCCATTGCCTTCTCCATGAACACCTAGTGCTAGTGAAACCTAAAATGACAGAGGAAGTTATCAAGCCCCTCACAAAATGTGAAATACTCATAGAAGTAGCCTAGGTGCCAAAGCCCTTTTCCTGTGCTCTTGGGTTCTAGGACCCAGGCCAATGAACCTGCCACCATTGTCTTGGTAGGGGCTATCCCCAATCATAAAGAGATTGATTGGGAAACTCTGGAGAAGGACATGGCCACCTACGAGTACAAGCATTGGAGATATCCACCACATATCTTTCTGGTAACCATAAGGTCAAATCAATAAGAAATCATAGAGAATTAAAGACTGAAACTCCAAATTTTACATGTCTTGAACTTTAAAATATTTTAAAAGACTGTATACAGCAAGAGAGAGAAAAAGGAACTGTCTGTTGAGTTACTACTCATAGCCACAGAAATCAGGCAACAAGACAGTACTTCAAAAGGCCCCCCAAATGCACAGACCTTTAAAAAAAGAGCCTGTAGACCAATTCTGTAGAGACATGGGTGACCCCAATTCCCTACCCATGAAGGGCTGTCCCAGGACCAATACCATTAGGTCAACTAGACTTACACAAAGGCTACCACTGCAGACAATCTCTACACAATAATCAAGATTTCCTAAAAATAAGAGACAGTTTAACCCAAAGGCACAAATTTAAAAGATATAGAGGGAGAATCACTTCCCTTGCTTATTTAGATTTTATGACTTGATGTTAAGCTCACGCATTTATTGCAAAATTGTGAATAAACACCCTGTCAACCACCTGGCAGCACTGGAAGTCATTTCACTTTTGTGTGCATGTGCTTAGTCACACAGCCATGTCTGACTCTTTGAGACCCTATAGACTGTAGCCTGCCAAGCTCCTCTGTCTATGCAATTTTCCAGGCAAGAATACTCGAGTGGGTTTCCATTCCCTCCTCCAGGGTATCTTCCTGATCCAGGGATCGAACTCAGGTCTCTTGCACCTCCTGCATTGAGAGGCAGATTCTTTACCACTAGTGCCACATGGGAGGCCCCCTTAGAAAGCAATATCTATGTCCTTTGACATATGTGCTATACAAACAATTATTATTCTTGATATTGTGGCATCACAAGATGGATTGTAAAATTTAGCTGACCTATTCAATAGTATTGTTGTCTCAGCTTCCATTTGCTTGAACAAGCAACATTTCCAAATCTTAAACTGATTCTAGCTCCCTCCTGTAAACACATGCCTTAGATAAGAGCCCACAGTAGTAGTAGTAGTGTAGTGTTAATCCTTCAGTTGTGTCCGACTCTTTGTGACCCCGTTGACTGTGGCCTGCCAGGCTCCTCTATCTATGGGATTCTCCAGACAAGAGCTGACAGAGTGACAAATAAATGCAAGCTTCTGATATGAAAGAGTCCTTGTAATACTCTGCCTCCCAGCATCTTCCCTTTTCTCCTTTGCCTTTAGCTTCTCTTTTTTTCTCAGCTATTTCTAAGACCTCCTCAGATAACCATTTTGCCTATTTGCATGTCTTTTGCTTGGGGGTGGTCTTGATCCCTGCCTCCTGTACAATGTCATGAACCTCTGTCCATAGTTCTTCAGGCACTTTTTCTATCAGATCTAGTCCCTTAAATCTATTTTTCACTTCCACTGTATAATCACAAGGGATTTGATTTAGGTCATACCTGAATAGTCCAGGAATTTTCCCTACATTCTTCAATTTAAGTCAGAATTTTGCAATAGTTTATGATCTGAGCCACAGTCAGCTCCTGGTCTTGTTTTTTTCTGACTGTATAAAGCTTCTCCATCTTGGGCTGTAAAGAATATAATCAATCTGATTTTGGTGTCGACCATCTGGTGATGTCCATGTGTAGAGTCTTTTGTTGTGTTGTTGGAAGAGGGTGTTTGCTATGTCAAGTGCGTTCTCTTGGCAAAATTCTGTAAGCCTTTGCCCTGCTTCATTTTATACCCCAAAGCCAAATTTGCCTGTTACTCCAGGTATCTCTTGACTTCCTAGTTTTGCATTCCAGCCCCCAATAATGAAAAGGACGTCTTTTCTGGGTGTTAGTTCTAGAAGGTCTTGTAGGTCTTCATAGAACCATTCAACTTCAGATTCTTCAACATTACTGGTTGGGGCATAGACTTGGATTATTGTTTTGGATAATGAGGGGAGAAATCACATTTACAATCAAACCCCATACCCACCAAAGACTCTCAGAGGGATCAAACAAAACCTTGTGTACACCAGAATATATGACAGAGACTGAGCCAGACCTGCCTTGAGTGTCTGAGGGTCTTCTGCAGAGATACAGGTCAGCAGTGGCAAGGCACAGGGGTCAGGGCTCTGGTTGCAGCAGACTTGGGTGTGGCATAAGCCCTCTTTGAGGAGATCGCCATTAACCCCACCATAAAGCCACCAGAACTTACATAGGACTGGGAGAACAGAGTCTTGGAGGGAACAAACAAAACCTTGTTTGCAACAGGACCCAGACGAAAGGAGCAGTGACCCCACAGGAGACTGACCCAGACTAGCCAGTGAATGTCCAGGAGACGTGTATCAGTGGTGGCCTTCTGCAGGGTTGGAGCACTGGTTGTGGCAGTGTGTGCATGGGATCTTTTGAAGGAGGTTGCCATGATCTTCATTACCTCCACCACAGTTTGGTCTCAGGTCAAACAACAGGGAGGAAACAGCCTCACCCATCAATAGAAAATTGGATTAAAAGTTTACTAATCATGGCCCCGCCCATCAGAACAAGACCCAGTTTCCCCCACACTCAGTCTCTCCTATCAGGAAGCCTCCATGAGCCTCTTAACCTTATCCCTCAGAGGGTAGGCCAAATTAAAACCAATCACAGAAAACTAATCAAACTAATCACATGGACCACAGCTTTGTCTAACTCAATGAAACTATGAGCCATGACCTGTAGGGCCACCCAGGAAGGATGGGTCATGGTGGAGAGTTCTGACAAAACCTGTTCCAGTGGAGAAGGGACTGGCAAACCATTTCAATATTTCTACCTTGAGAACCCCATGAAGAGTATGAAAAGGCAAAAAGATATGACACTGAAAGATGAACTCCCCAGGTCAGTAGATGCCCAATATGCTACTGGAGAAGAGTGGAGAAATAACTCCAGAAAGAATGAAGAGACAGAGCCAAAGCAAAAATAACACCCAGGTGTGGATATGGCTAGTGATAGAAATAAAATCCAATGCTGTAAAGAACAATATTGCATAGGAACCTGGAATGTTAGGCCCATGAATCAAGGCGAATTGGAAACAGTCAAACAGGAGATGGCAAGAGTGAGCATCGACATTTTAGGAATCAGTGAACTAAAATGGATTGAAATGGACAAATTTAACTCAGATGGTCATTATATATACTTCTTCGTGCAAGATTCCCTTAGAAGAAATGGAGTAGCCCTCATAGTCAACAAAAGAGTCTGAAATGCAGTTCTTGGGTGCAATCTCAAAAACTACTGAATGATCTCTGTTCATTTCCAAGGCAAACCATTAAAAAAAGACATATAGATAGTCAACAAACACATGAAAAAGTGCTCAATATCAGTAATTAATAATGAAATGCAACTCAAAACCATAATGAGGTATCACCTTGTTGCTGGAAAAAATCTTAGCTTTCTCCATCTACCAAAGCTGAATAAAAAATACACAGAGTTTGGAGAAAATAGAGAGGTGACTTTAATTCTCATGTCTCAAGAACTGTGCCTTGAGGCATGTGTTTCATGTCTCAAGAACCTGGTGGTTCAGATGGTGAAGGGTCTGCCTGCTATGTGGCAGATACAAGTTTGACCCCTGGGTCAGGAAGATACCCTGGAGAAGGGAATGGCAACCCATTACAGTATTCTTGCCTGAAGAATTCTGTAGACAGAGATCTTAGAGGGCTACAGTCCATGGGGTTGCATAGAGTTAGACATGTCTGGGCAACTAACACTTTCACTTTCAAGAACTGTGCCCCATCTCCATGAGGAGTCTAAGGGCTTATGTAAGATTACTCGCAGTCAGGTGTCAGTGATGAGGAACAAGTGTGTTAAGATCTTGATTTCTTCCTCCTGTATTGTTTTAAAGTCAGTCATAGACTGGAAAAACAGGTTTGAAGTGTAGCTCCTGAAGAGTTAGGGGGCAGAAAAGCTAACTTTGTTACAGACATACAGAGTTAGGAGCAGTTAAAGTAAAAAAAACTAGGAATGTTCAGGCCTGCTCACTGTTCTCTTTATCTTCTTTATTCTCAGGAAAGGAAAAGAAAAAAAAAAATCATTCCTCTTTTTTTTTTTTTCCCTGTTCACTGCAACAAATTCCCCCTGTCAGTTTAACTCCTCCATGTCAATGGAGGAAGGGAAACAGGTGTCGTTCTCTTCTGGCTGAGGACAAAACTCCAGTTTTGCTGTTTGACAATCACCAGCTGTTCATTCCAGGAGTTTATCTATCTCCTACTTCAAATTTTCATTGAGAGATGTGACCCCCCAAGAAATCTTTATTGGGGTGGTGAATAATGGATGGTCAGTCTTCTTTAACTTCTTCAATGCTGACACGGGACTCATAGACCCTACCTAGTTGGAGTCACAGAGCCCTCACCCTGTTTTATTAAGATGCCTCAGGATGACTTCTGTGGTTATTCCCACAGGATCTGATCAGAGGACTGACTATAATCTCTTTGGGAATGTGGGTTTTCTCTCTGTGTCATCATTTTCATGATTTAAATCTGTTCTCATTTGGAGGAGACAAAATTTAACAGGTAGGTTAAAAAAATCAGACCATAGATCAGTAAAAGAGTTATTGAAACTAGGGGTCAAAGAAGGAGTAAGAACCAAGTTATATTTGATGACACTTTTGATTGTGGTACAGATAGGGTCAGTGCTTGGGTCTTCCTATCCAAAGGAATGGAGCCATTTGGACTCAGAAGTAGTTGGAGGAATGACAACTTGAAAATTAATGGACAAAATAGAAAAATAAATTAAGCCTGAATCTTAATTTAAACTTAACACTTCAAGGAGACTTGAAACCAGGTAGCCAGTTGTCTAGGTTTATCTAAGTAGGTCTTAACGTTTAATGTGGCTATCAGTTATTACATACGTGTTGCATTTGTTTTTTTGTCAATATATTTTCCAGAGCAATTTCATTGTCTAAAGATATAATAGTTTTGAGAAGAGACCTTTAAAAAGTAAAGTTGTAGTCACGTGCTCTTAGCAGACTTTGCTTTTAGAGTGACTGATGGCATCCTAAGTCTGACACAGCTCAGAAAACTCAAGTTCTTAACAATACAATAACTTATTTGAAATCACACCATAGTGTCACCTAGATATTTCCATAGCTACTCTATTTTGACTTTAATTTTTCCTTAATAACCAAAGCAGCTGTCACTGTTAATGATGTTAGTGCTTCTTTAGGTATGAAAATATACAAGAATCAGGGCTCATAAAAGCCTCCTCCTGAAAGTTTCTAACTATCTGAAGGGCTCTTCTGCCAGTTTTTCCAGAGCACAGAGTGCCTCATTCCTAATTTTCACCCTAAATTCCTTTCAAGGGTTGGTGAAGGTCAGCAGCTTCAGTGGCCATGATTTAATCTTTGTAGATGTAGGGTGGAAAATGCCAATTTCCAATGGTCAGAGCCCCTTCCGGGTCATGAATCTGACCATGGTTTGGGGAAATTACATGACCATTTTGTCCCAAGGTGCTAGAAATGCTCATTCCCGGGTCTTGTGACAATCTCTTTGACAGGCCACTCAATGTGCTCTTACTGGTCTAAGCCATAAAACAGTACTGAAATTATCTGGAATACCTGTACCTACTGGTCTCTTGTGGTCCAAGAAAATATTCCATTTTGTTGTTTCTCCCCATATCTAAAGTTACACAGTTACAAACATCAATCTTATACAGAATTGTATTTCTGCTGCTGCTGCTCCTGCTGCTAAGTCGCATCTGTCGTGTTCGACTCTGTGCGACCCCATAGATGGAAGCCCACCAGGCTCCTCTGTCCCTGGGATTCTCCAGGCAAGAACACTGTAGTGGGTTGCCATTTCCTTCTCCAATGCATGAAAGTGAAAAGTGAAAGTGAAGTCGCTCAGTCGTGTCCAACTCTTAGTGACCCCATGGACTGCAGCCTACCAGGTTCCTCCATCCATGGGATTTTCCAGAAAGAGTACTGGAGTGGGGTGCCATTGCCTTCTCCAAGCTAAAATTAGATAGAGCTCCTTATAAATTTAATTTTGTTATTACCTTTTAGAAGTAAAGATATCTCATGCATAATATTTACACAGACATAAACAGGCAGACAAAATACCTCATTGTTTCATTTAAAACCTCAGTAAAGAATCAAGTATTATGGTATAAACTTAGTAGTTTATAAACAGTTGGTATGCATTAAGGTTTCTTGTTCAGATGATTACACTTTACTATCTGAAGTTGAGGGAACTTTATTGAGCCTTTAGATTTAAAAGTGTTACTTTTCCCCCACATGGTTGCTGTTCCTTGAGGTGAGTGTTCATTTTTTTTTTTTAATTTTTTATTATTATTTTTTTACTTTACAATATTGTATTGGTTTTGCCATACATCAACATGCATCCGCCATGGGTGTACACATGTTCCCCATCCTGAACACCCCTCCCGCTTCCCTCCCCATACCATCCCTCTGGGTCATCCCTGTGCACCAGCCCCAAGCATCCTGTATTCTGCATCCATGGGGTCGCAAAGAGTCAGACACGACTGAGCGACTTCCGTTTCACTTTTCACTTTCATGCATTGGAGAAGAAAATGGCAACCCACTCCAGTGTTCTTGCCTGAGAATCCCAGGGACGGGGGAGCCTGGTGGGCTGCCATCTATGGGGTCGTACAGAGTCTGACTTGACTGAAGTGACTTAGCAGTAGCAGGCTTCCCTGTCCTACAACTCCTGGAGCTTACTCAAACTCATGTGCATTGAGGTGGTGATTGCATCCAACCATTTCATCCTCTGTTGTCCCCTTCTCCTCCTGCTTTCAATCTTTCCCAGAATCAGGGTCTTTTCAAACAAGCCAGTTCTTCGCATCAGGCGGCCAAAATATTGGAGTTTCAGCTTCAACATCAGTCCTTTGAATGAATATTTAGGACTGATCTCCTTTAGGATGGAGTTGTTGGATCAATTGCAGTCCAAGGGACTCTCAAGAGTTTTCTTGAAAACCACACTTCAAAAGCATCAATTTTTTGTTCAGCTTTTCTTTTTGTTCAACTCTGACATCCATACATGACTACTGGAAAAAAACAGAGCCTTAACTAGACAGACCTTTTTTTTAAAAAATATAAATTAATTTATTTTAATTGGAGGCTAATTAATTTACAATATTGTATTGGTTTTGCCATATATTGACATGAATCCACCATGGGTATACATGTGTTCCCCATCCTGAACCCACCTCCCACCTCCCTCCTCATTCCATCCTACTGGGTCATCTCAGTGCACCAGCCCCAAGCATCCTGTATCATGCATCAAACCTGGACTGGCGATTCATTTCACATATGACACTATACATGTTTCAATGCCATTCTCCCAAATCATCCCACTCTCGCCCTCACTCACAGAGTCCAAAAGACTGTTCTATGTATCTCTGTCTCTTTTGCTGTCTCGCATACAGGGTTATCATTACCATCTTTCTAAATTCCATATATATGCGTTTGTATACTGTATTGGTCTTTTTCTTTCTGGCTTACTTCAATCTGTATAATCGGCTCCAGTTTCATCCACCTCATTAGAACAGTTCTAATGGCCCATTTTTTGATTGGGTCATTTATTTTTCTGAAATTGAGCTTCAGGAGTTGCTTGTATATTTTGAGACTAATTCTTTGTTAGTTGCTTCATTTGATATTATTTTCTCCCATTCTGAAGGCTGTCTTTTCACCTTGCTTATAGTTTCTTTTGTTGTACAAAAGCGTTTAATTTTAATTAGGTCCCATTTGTTTATCGTTGCATTTATTTCCAATATTCTGGGAGGTGGGTTATAGAGGATCCTGCTGTGATTTAAGTCAGAGAGTGTTTTGCCTATGTTCTCTTCTAGGAGTTTTATATTTTCTGGTCTTATGTTTAGATCTTTAATCCATTTTGAGTTTATTTTTGTGTATGGTGTTAGAAAGTGTTCTAGTTTCATTCTTTTACACGTGGTTGACCAGTTTTCCCAGCACCACTTGTTAAAGAGATTGTCTTTTCTCCGTTGTATATTCTTGCCTCCTTTGTCAAAGATAAGGTGTCCATATGTGCGTGGATTTATCTCAGGGCTTTCTATTTTGTTCCATTGATCTATATTTCTGTCTCTGTGCCAGTACCGTACTGTCTTGATGACTGTGGCTTTGTAGTACAGCCTGAAGTCAGGCAGGTTGATTCCTCCAGTTCCATTCTTCTTTCTCAAGATTGCTTTGGGTATTCGAGGTTTTTTTGTATTTCCATACAAATTGTGAAATTATTTGTTCTAGCTCTGTGAAAAATACCGTTGGTAGCTTGATAAGGATTGCATTGGATCTATAGATTGCTTTGGGTAGTATACTCATTTTCACTGTATTGATTCTTCTGATCCATGAACATGGTATATTTCTCCATCTATTAGTGTCCTCATTGATTTCTTTCACCAGTGTTTTATAATTTTATATATATATAGGTCTTTAGTTTCTTTAGGTAGATATATTCCTAAGTATTTTATTCTTTTCATTGCAGTGGTGAATTGAATTGTTTCCTTAATTTCTCTTTTTGTTTTCTCATTATTAGTGTATAAGAATGCAAGGGATTTCTGTATGTTGATTTTATATCCTTCAACTTTACTATATTCATTGATTAGCTCTAGTAATTTTCTGGTGGAATTTTTAGGGTTTTCTATGTAGAGGATCATGTCATCTGCAAACAGTGAGTGTTTTACTTCTTTTCCAATTTGGATTCCTTTTATTTCTTTTTTCCCTCTAATTGCTATGGCTAAAACTTCCAAAACTATGTTGAATAGTAGTGATGATAATGGGCACCCTTGTCTTGTTCCTGACTCTAGGGGAAATTCTTTCAAATTTTCACCATTGATGACAATGTTTGCTGTGGGTTTGTCATATATATCTTTTACTATGTTGAGGTATGTTCCTTCTATTCCTGCTTTCTGGAGGTTTTTTTTTTTTATCAGTAATGGATGTTGAATTTTGTCAAAGGTTTTCTCTGCATCTACTGAGATAATCATATGGCTTTTATGTTTCAATTTGTTAATGTGATGTATTACATTGATTGATTTGCGGATATTGAAGAACCATTGCATCCCTAGGATAAAGCCCACTTGATCCTGATGTATGATCATTTTAATGTGTTGTTGGATTCTGATTGCTAGAATTTGTTAATGATTTTTACATCTCTGTTCTTCACTGATATTGGCCTGTAGTTTTCTTTTTTTGTGGCATCTTTGTTAGGTTTTGGTATTAGGGTGATGTTGGCCTCATAGAATGAGTTTGGAAGTTTACCTTCCTCTGCAATTTTCTGGAAGAGTTTGACTAGGATAGGTGTTAGCTCTTCTCTAAATTTTCGGTAGAATTCAGCTGTGAAGCCATCTGGACCTAGGCTTTTGTTTGCTGGAAGACTTCTGATTACAGTTTCAATTTCTGTGCTTTTGATGTGTCTGTTATGATTTTTTTTTCTTCCTGGTTCAGTTTTGGAAAGTTGTACTTTTCTAAGAATTTGTCCATTTCTTCCAAGTTGTCCATTTTATTGGCATATAATTGCTGATAGTAGTCTCTTATGATCCTTTGTATTTCTGTGTTGTCTGTTGTGATCTCTCCATTTTCATTTCTAATTTTATTGATTTGATTTTTCTCCCTTTGTTTCTTGATGAGTCTGGCTAATGCTTTGTCAATTTTATTTATCCTCTCAAAGAACCAGCTTTTGTTTTTTTTTTATTTTTTTATTTTTGCTACAGTCTCTCTCTCTCTCTCTTTTTTTTTTTTTTTTGCATTTATTTCTGCCCGAATTTTTAAGATTTCTATCCTTCTACTAACCCTGGGGTTCTTCATTTCTTCCTTTTCTAGTTGCTTTAGGTGTAGAATTAGGTTATTTATTTGACTTTTCTCTTGTTTCTTAAGGTATGCCTGTATTGCTATGAACCTTCCCCTAGCACTGCTTTTACAGTGTCCCACAGGTTTTGGGTTGTTGTGTTTTCATTTTCATTCATTTCTATGCATATTTTGATTTCTTTTTTGATTTCTTCTGTGATTTGTGGGTTATTCAGCAGCGTGTTGTTCAGCCTCCATATGTTGGATTTTTTTAACAGTTTTTCTCCTGTAATTGAGATCTAATCTTATTGCACTGTGGTCAGAAAAGATGCTTGGAATGATTTCAATTTTTTTGAATTTACCAAGGCTAGATTTATGGCCCAGGATGTGATCTATCCTGGAGAAGGTTCTGTGTGCACTTGAGAAAAAGGTGAAATTCATTGTTTTGGGGTGAAATGTCCTATAGATATCAATTAGGTCAAACTAGTCTATTGTATCACTTAAAGTTTGTGTTTCCTTGTTAATTTCCTATTTAGTTGATCTATCCATAGGTGTGAGTGGGATACTAAAGTCTCCCACTATTATTTTGTTATTGTTAATTTCACCTTTCATACTTGTTAGCATATGTCTTACATATTATGGTGCTCCTTTGTTGGGTGCATATATATTTATAATTGTTATGTCTTCTTCTTGGATTGATCCTTTGATCATTATGTAGTGTCCTTATTTGCCTCTTTTTACAGCCTTTGTTTTAAAGTCTATTTTATCTGATATGAGCATTGCTACTCTTGCTTCTTTTTGGTTTCTATTTGCATAGAGTATCTTTCCAGCCCCTCACTTTCAGCCTGTATGTGTCCCTTGTTTCAAGGTGGGTCTCTTGTAGACAACATATATAGGGGTCTTGTTTTTGTATCCATTCAGCCAGTCTTTGTCTTTTGGTTGGGTCATTCAAACCATTTACATTTAAGGTAATTATTGATAAGTCTGATCCCATTGCCATCTACTTTATTGTTTTGGAATCGAGTTTATACACCCTTTCTGTGTTTCCTGTCTAGAGAAGATCCATTAGCATTTGTTGGAGAGCTGGTTTGGTGGTGCTGAATTCTCTCAGCTTTTGCTTGTCTGTAAAGCTTGTGATTTCTCCTTCATATTTGAATGAGATCCTTGATGGGTACAGTAATCTGTAGGTTATTTCCTTTCATCATTTTAAGTATGTCCTGCCATTCCCTCCTGGCCTGAAGAGTTTCTATTGAAAGATCACCTGTTATCCTTATGGGAATACCCTTTTGTGTTATTTTCTGTTTTTCCCTTGCTGCTTTTAATATTTGCTGTTTGTATTTGATCTTTGTTAATTTGATTAGTATGTGTCTTGGGGTGTTTCGCCTTGGGTTTATCCTGTTTGGGACTCTGGGTTTCTCAGACTTGGGTGATTATGTCCTTCCCCATTTTAGGGAAATTTTCAACTATTATCTCCTCAAATATTTTCTCATGGTCTTTCTTTTTGTCTTTTTCTTCTGGGACTCATATGATTCGAATGTTGGAGCATTTAACATTGTCCCAGAGGTCTCTGAGATTGTCCTCATTTCTTTTAATTCATTTTTCTTTTTTCCTCTCTGTTTTATTTATTTCTACCATTCTACCTCACTTATCCTATCTTCTGCCTCCTTTATTCTACTGTTGGTTCCCCCTAGAGTATTTTTTATCTCATTTATTGCATTATTCATTATATATTGACTATTTTTTTTTTCTTCTTGGTCCTTGTTAAACCTTTCTTGCATCTTCTCAATCTTTGTCTCCAGGCTATTTATCTGTAACTCCAGTTTGTTTTCAAGATTTTGGATCATTTTCACTATCATTTTTCAGAATTCTTTATCAGGTAGATTCCCTATATCTTCCTCTTTGGCTTGGTTTGGTGGGCATTTATCCTGTTCCTTTACCTGCTGGGTATTTCTCTGCCTCTTCATCTTGTTTACATTGCTGTGTTTGGGATGGTCTTTCCGTATTCTGGCAGTTTGTGGAGTTCTCTTTATTGTGGAGTTTCTTCACTGTGGGTGGGTTTGGACAGGTGGCTTGTCAAGGTTCCCTGGTTAGGGAAGCTTGTGTCAGTGTTCTGGTGGGTGGAGCTGGATTTCTTCTCTCTGAAGTGCAATCAAGTGTCCAGTAAAGAGTTATGAGATGTCAATGGGTTTGGGGTGACTTTGGGCAGCCTGAATATTTAAGCTCAGGGCTATGTTCCTGTGTTGCTGGAAAATTTGTGTGGTATGTCTTGCTCTGGAACTTTTTGGCCTTTGGGTGGTGCTTGGTTTCAGTGTAGGTGTGGAGGCATTTGATGAGCTCCTATCGATTAATGTTCCCTGGAGCCAGGAGTTATCTGGTGTTCTCAGGATTTGGACTTAAGCCTCATGCCTCTGTTTTTAAGTCATTCTTACAGTAGCCTCAAGACTTCTCCATCTATACAGCATTGATGATAAATCATCTAGGTTAAAGATGAAAAATTTCTCCACACTGAGAGACAACCAATGAGGTTCACAGATTTACATGGAGAAGAGAAGAGGGAGGAGGGAGTTAGAGGTGACCAGGAGGAGAAGAGGGGGAATCAAAAGAGGTGAGAGCAAGCTAGCCAGTAATCACTTCCTTATGTGGTCTCCACAGTCTGGACCACTCAGAGATGTTCACGGAGTTATACAGAGAAGAGAAGAGTTAGGAAGGAGACAGAGGTGGCCAGGAGGATAAAGGGGGAATCAAAAGGAGAGAGATAGATCCAGCCACTAATCGGTTCCCTAAGTGTTCTCCATAGTCCAGAACACACATTGAGATTCACAGAGTTGGGTAGAGAAGATAAGGGGGAGGGAAGAGACAAAGGCTACATGGTGGAGCAAAAGGAGAGTCCAAAAAGGGAGAAAGCACTCAAGCCAGTCATCTCGCTCCCAAGTAAAAATGGGCACTGAAGATTGGGTTCTTAAAGGTACAAAATTGATTAAAAAAAAAAAAAACCCAAAAAGAAAAGATTAAAAATATAGAGTAGAAGTTAGATTTTAAAAGAATACAATATTAAAGAGAAAAGCAAAGTCACAAAAATTATAACATATATATATATATATATATATATGAAGTTTGCTTTAAAAAAGTCTTTTTTTCCCCAAAGTAATAGTAGGTTATTAAAATGAAAATTAAAGGAGTAATAGAGGACTTAAAATTTTTTTAAAAAAATGTTTTTTTTTAATTGAAAAAATGATAATAGTAAAAATACATCTAGGACTTTCTTTGGTGGTATTGTGGACAGTGTGGGGTCAGTTCATTTTCAGATAGTTCCTTGATCCGGCTTATACTTATCCAGATCCATAGGACTCTTCCTATGTAGTCGGTGCTAACTCCAGGGTTTTAATCTATTGCACCTGTCACTTCCAAGGCTGTTCCCTTGGTTTGTTTTAGCTTCTTCTGTTTGCTGGTCTCTTAAGTGTCTTATTTCCACCCTGACACAAGGGGACGGGGGTGAACACTTTTAGGCTCACTTCTTCAGTCTTGCTATGAGGAGGGAGGAACACTGCAAACAAATAACACTGGCATGTGCTTGCAGTGTTTCAGCCACACTGGGTTTGCCCCAGCTCATGGTATGTGTGCTTTCCCTGTCTACACTGCTTAGGCTCTAGGTTGCTCTGCCAGGATCTCTCTGAAGCTGGCCCTGCGTTGTATGCACTTCCCAGGTCTAAGCCGCTCAGGTTCAGGTACTCGGGTACTCCACAAAGGCTTTGACTTGTTTGCGTCTGAGTTTTGTGCCCTTCCCAGGTCCGAGCAGCTCAGGTGACCAGGTGCTTGGGGAGCATGGTCGCCCCCAATTGAAGGCTGCAACTTACCGTCTCCCCCATCCCTGCTGCTTAGTTTTCTGGGTGTACAACCAGCACAGCTTCTCAGGTGTGCCATGTGTCTCTTCTGGGGAGCTGATCTCTGGCTGCAACCCTCCCGGTAGATGTCGACCATCCAGAATCCCAGCAAGTCTTGGTTAGCAATGAAGCCTGCTTGCAGTTTGGTAGATGATGCCTCTTTGGGGCTGTGATTGTCCCATTCTGGCTCTGGCTGACCTTGCTTTCCTGTCTCTGGCAGGGGATGGGCCAGTCCGCAGCCAGCTAGCTCTGTTCAGTCCTTTGTTCTGTGAGTGGGCCTAGTGGTGTCTTAGGTTAGGGCTTTTCATGGGATAGCTATCCCATAGTCTGGTTTGCTATCTCAAGTTAGTTCCCTCAGAGTGCCCTCGGGGCATTCAGGCTGGGTCCTTACTCTAAGCAATGCAGCCCACGCCTCCCTGCCCAACCCCAACTTGCTAGTGGTGGATGCGGGCATCTGTATTGCTTCACCGCTGGGAGTTACTGTTGGGCAAATAATTTGTGGGTTTTAAGTATTTATTTTTCCTCCCGGTTACGTTGCCCTTCCAGAGAAGGCAATGGCAATCGACTGCAGTACTCTTGCCTGGAAAATCCCATGGATATAGAAGCCTGGTTGGCTGCAGTCCATGGGGTCGCTAAGAGTCAGACACGACTGAGCGGCTTCACTTTCACCTTTCACTTTCATGCACTGGAGAAGGAAATGGCAACCCACTCCAGTGATCTTGCCTTGAGAATCCCAGGGACAGGGGAGCCTGGTGGGCTGCCATCTATGGGGTTGCACAGAGTTGGACACGACTGAAGTGACTTAGCAGCAGCATGTTGCCCTCTGAGGTTCCAAGGCACCACAGACTCCCCAGTGAGAGTGTTTCCTGATGCTTGGAAACTTCTCTTTTTTAAGACTTCCCTCCCAAGATGAATCTCTGTCCCTACCTCTTTTACCTCTCTTTTTATCTTTTATATTTTTTCCTACCTCCTTTCGAAGACAATGGGCTGCTTTCCTGGGTGCCTGTTGTCCTCTGCCAGCATTCAGAAGTTGTTTTGTGGGATTTAATCAGCGTTCAAATGTTCTTTTGATGAATTTGTGGGCAAGAAAGTGGTCTCCCTATCCTATTCCTCCACCATCTTAGGACCGCCCCCCTAGATGGACCTTTGTCTGCAATATAATGTCTCTGCTTTCAATATGTTGTCTCAGTTGGTTATACCTTTTCTTCCAAGGAGCAAGCGTCTTTTAGTTTCATGGTTGCAGTATCCATCTGCAGTGATTTTGCAGCCCAAGAAAATAAAGTCTCTCACTGTTTCCACTGTTTCCCCTGTTTCCCCATCTATTTGTCATGAAGTGATGGGACCAGATGTCATGATCTTAGTTTTCTGAATGTTAAGCTTTAAGCCAACTTTTTCCACTCTCCTCTTTAACTTTCATCAAGAGGCTCTTTGGTTCTTCTTCACTTTCTGCCATAAGGGTGGTGTCATCTGCATATCTGAGGTTATTGATATTTCTCCCGGCAATCTTGATTTCAGCTTGTGCTTGATCAAGCCCAGAATTTCTCATGATGTACTCTGCATATAAGTTAAATAAGCAGGGTAACGATATATAGCCTTGACATATTCCTTTCTCTATTTGGAACCGGTCTGTTGTTCCATGTACAGTTCTAATTGTTGTTTCCTGACCTGCATGCAGGTTTCTCAAAAGGCAAGTCAGGTGGTCTGGTATTCCCATCTCCTTCAGAATTTTCCACAGTTTGTTGTGATTCACACATTTAAAGGCTTTGGCATAGTCAATAAAGCAAAAACAGATGTTTTTCTGGAACTCTCTTGCTTTTTCAATGAACCAACGGATGTTGGCAATTTGAACTCTGGTTCCTCTGCTTTTTCTAAATCCAGGTTGAATATCTGGAAGTTCATGGTTCATGTACTGTTGAAGCCTGGCTTGGAGAATTCTGAGCATTACTTTGCTTGTGTGTGAGATGTGTGAAATTGTACGGTAGTTTGAGCCTTGTCTAACCCAAAATATTTTCAGACCAGAGAGGCCTCACCAGGTTGACAAATTGGTAGGCAAACCGGGTTGTCAAATGGACCTTAGGAAGCATCACTACAAACAAAGCTAGGGGAGGTGATAGAATTCCAGCTAAGCTATTTCAAATCTTAAAAGGCAATGCTGTTAAAGTGCTGCACTCAAAATGACAGTGTTAGGTAGTTAGAATAGGAAAAAGAGTCCAGAATGGCAGTGACTAAAAGACAAGGAAGGGAAAAGCTCATGAAAATAGAACAAAGGAAGGTCTGAAGATCTGAGTGAGGACCTCAGGCAGAACAAACAGCACTCCTTGCTAGCCCCATTTACATAGGGCAGACCCAGGGGAAGGGAAAAAAAAAAAAACATATAAAAAGAGGAGTCAAAGGGCATAGGGTCTCTCTCCCATGTGGGCAAGTGCACTCTCTCTGTCTCTCTTTCTCTCTCTCTTCTCTTTGTGTCTTTTGTGTTGGCATGCCCTCATGCCTCGAAGATGTATTTTCATTTATTTTCTAAATAAAACTGAGGTGTAACACGGAGCTGTAACACTGATCTGTCTGAGAGGTATAACACTGTCCAAAACCTGAGAGCTGTAACACGGTCTGTCCGAGAGCTGAGACACGTTCTGTCCCAGGGCTTTAACATCGACTGCTTCAAATTTTTGTTGTGACGAGACAGAACCAAGGAAATTACACAGTCCCCTGATATCAGCAAATTTGGAAAACTCAGCAGTGGCAGAGGAACTGGAAAAGATCAGTTATGATTCCAATCCCAATGAAAAGCAATGCCAAAATATGTTCAAACTACAGCACAATTGCACTCATTTCACATGCTAGCAAGGCAATGCTCAAAATCCTTCAAGCTAGGCTTCAACAGTGTATGAACTGAGAATTTCCAGACGTACAGACTGGATTTAGAAAAGGCAGAGGAACCAGAGATCAAATAGCTGATACCCATCGGATAATAGAAGAAGGAAGAGAATTCTAGAAAACTTCTGCTTCATTGACTATGTTAAAGCCTTTGACTGTGTGGATTACAACATACTGGAAAATTCTTAAAGACATGGGAATACCAGAACACCTTACCTGCCATATGAGAAATCTCTTTGCAGTCAAGAAGCAACATTTAGAATTGGACATGCTTCCAAATTGGGAAAGGAGTACATCAGGGCTGTATATTGTCACCCTGCTAATTTAACTTATATGTAGAGGACATCATGTGAAATACAGGGCTGAATGAAGAACAAGCTGGAATCAAGACTGCAAGGAGAAATATCAATAACCTCAGATATGCAGATCACACCACCTTTATGGCCAAAAACTAAGAGGAACTAAAAAGCCTTTTAAAGAAAGTGAAAGAGTAGAGTGAAAAAGCTGACTCAAAACTCAACATTCCAAAAAGGAAGATCATGGCATCCAATCTCATCACTTCATGGTGTTGTAGCCATGCGTTCTGGGAAACACACTCACTCAGAAGGACAATGCAGATAGTGAAGTGAAGTTTATTACATCAGTGGGCCCAAGGCAGAGTCTCCTCTTAGTGAAGAACCCCGATGAGTTTTTGTGAAAACCTTATATACCCTAAGTGTACATGCCCAAATTCACCTCCCCCAATTCCCTGAAACTAGTCTGAACAAAGGAAAAGAAAGATACAATCAAAGTTAACCCATGATTCATATGCCTTAGGCCTAGGTAATTAATGGTGGACAATTATAAATAGGCTTGTGGTCATACCCCAATAAGCATAATTGAATGTATGATTCTCTTCAGTTAGATAATTATGATATTCTTTTAGGTGGCAGAGAGTCTAGGTAAGAGCCCTGGGGCTCTTCCTTCTGGGGGCCTGGTTTTCCAGTTGGTATGTCGCTTCCATAGATATTGGACACACAGCTCAAAATCCACAGTCCAGCCCAAGATGGAATCCTGCTTTCAAGACGGAGCCTGTTCTGTGTTTCCTCCTTCAATGGCAAATGGATGGGGAAGCAATGGAAACAGTGGCATAGTTTATTTCTTGGGCTCACAAACCACTGCAGCTTGTTGTGGTCCATGTGTGGGTTGGAAAATAATTTCCAGACCTGAGACAGAATGAGAGGGAAATAAAGTTTATTAGAGTGGGAGACACTGTTAGAACAGCAGGCCAGCTCAAGGGAGAACCGATGTTCAACAGGGGTCCTTAGTCCACTTTTATACCCAGGATACAAGGAGTGGGATGGGGTCTTGCACGTCATTTGCTGATTGGATGAAACACATATCCTGGGTGGGGAAAGAGTAAGGCAAACACCTTCTTATAGGGTAGGAGGGCAGACAGGTTATACTGCTCAGGAGGACCTGAAATCCGTTAATAGTTACAACATATGGGAGGGAAGGATGATAAGGGTCTGATTTTTGTTGTTGTTGTTGTTCCTGCATTCCAAGACCCTCTTTGGTTTTATCTGCTCTTTCATCCTTGTGTCACTACATAGATGGTGACTGCAGCCATGAAATTAAAAGACTCTTGCCCTTTGGAAGAAAAGCTATGACAAACCTAGACAATATATTCAAAAGCAGAGACATTACTGCTTTGCTGACAATAAAAGGTCTGCTTTGTAAGACCTTTGCTGACAAAGGTCTGTGTAGGCAAAGCCATGTTTTTTCCAGTAGTCGTGTATGGATGTGAGAGTTGGACAATAAATAGGTTGAGCATGGAGGAATTGATGCTTTTGAACTATGGTGCTGGAGAAGACTTTTGAGAGTCCCTTGGACTGAAAGGATATCACACCAGTCAATCTTAAAGCAAATCAACCATGAATATTCATTGAAAGGACTGAGGCTGAAATTGAAACTCCAATACTTTGGCCACCTGATGGGAAGATACAACTCATTGAAAAAGACCCTGATGTTTGGAAAGATTGAAGGCAGGAGGAAAATGAAATGACAGAGGACAAGATGGTTGAATGGCATCACCGACTCAATGGACATTAATTTGAGCAAACTCTGGGAGATGGTGAAGGACAGGGAAACCTGGCATGCTATTTTCATGGGGTCACAAAGAGTCAGACATGGCTAAGCAACTAAACAATTCTACACTATAATTAAGAGTTGTAACCACCTTATATAAAGTCCATTTAAATATACTAATTTTATATACCTTTATCTAAATTTTGCCACCTTTTAACCTTTAACTTTAGTTTTCATTAGGATCCAGTCAACAAGCTTTGGTCTTATGGGAGAGTTTGAAGTGAAGTGAACTGAAGTGAAGTGAAAGTCACTCAGTCGTCTCTGACTCTTTGCGACCCCATGGACTGTATAGTCCTTGGAATTCTCCAGGCCGGAATACTGGAGTGGGTAACCTTCCCCTTCTCCATGGTATCTTCCCAACCCAGGGATAGAACCCAGGTCTCCTGCATTGCAAGCAGATACTTTACCAGCTGAGCCACAAGGGAAGCCCATGGGAGAGTTTGGATGGCTTTTTCTTTTTGTTCTCTATCTATTTTGCCTACTTTTAAATAAAACACTATGGGATCCTCAGAATGGAGTAGAGCCAAGGAAGTCAGGCTCTGTTTCCTTTTGATAAGTTTAGAGTTCAGCTTAGAGCAATCAACTCAGTTTTCTGTGCAGAGATTCCATAAGTTCAGTTCAGTCGCTCAGTCTTGTCCGACTCTTTGTGACCCCATGAATCGCAGCACGCCAGGCCTCCTTGTCCATCACCAACTCCTGGAGTTCACTCAGACTCACGTCCATCGAGTCAGTGATGCCATCCAGCCATCTCAGCCTCTGTCATCCCCTTCTCCTCCTGCCGCCAATCCCTCCCAGCATCAGGGTATTTTCCAGTGAGTCAGCTCTTCACATGAGGTGGCCAAAGTACTGGAGTTTCAGCTACAGCATCATTTCCTCCAAAGAAATCCCAGGGCTGATCTCCTTCAGAATGGACTGGCTGGATCTCCTTGCAGTCCAAGGGACTCTCAAGAGTCTCCTCCAACACCACAGTTCAAAAGCATTAATTCTTCGGCGCTCAGCTTTCTTCACAGTCCAACTCTCACATCCATACATGACCACTGGAAAAACCATAGCCTTGATTAGATGGACCTTTGTTGGCAAAGTAATGTCTCTGCTTTTGAATATGCTATCTAGGTTGGTCATAACTTTCCTTCCAAGGAGTAAACGTCTTTTAATTTCATGGCTGCAGTCACCATCTGCAGTGATTTTGGAGCCCAAGAAAATAAAGTCTGACATTGTTTCCATTGTTTCCCCATCTACTTCCCATGAAGTGATGGGACCAGATGCCATGATCTTAGTTTTCTGAATGTTGAGCTTTAAGCCAACTTTTTCACTCTCCAATTTCACCTTCATCAAGAGGCTTTTTAGTTCCTCTTCAGTTTCTGCCATAAGGGTGGTGTCATCTGCATATCTGAGATTATTAATATTTCTCCCAGCAATCTTGATTCCAGCTTGTGTTTCTTCCAGCCCAGCGTTTCTCATGATGTACTCTGCATATAAGTTAAATAAGCAGGGTGACAATATACAACCTTGATGTACTCCTTTTCCTGTTTGGAACCAGTCTGTTGTTCCATGTCCAGTTCTAACTGTTGCTTCCTGACCTGCATACAGATTTCTCAAGAGGAAGATCAGGTGGTCTGGTATTCCCATCTCTTTCAGAATTTTCCACAGTTTATTGTGATCCACACAGTCAAAGGCTTAGAGATTCCATAGCTACTACATATCTTGAATACCTCTGACCCTCCCTCACAAAACTACTGCCATCAGTAAACAGGTCCCAATCAGCCTTGCTTAGAGCCTTATCTGACAAATCTGGTCAACTAAGTAAACAGGGCTGGTGGATCAAATGGTAAAGAATCTGCCTGCAGTGTAGAAAATCCTGGTTCAGTCCCTGAGTGGGGAAGATCCCCTGGAGAAGGGAATGTCTACCCCGTCCTGTATTCTTGCCTGGATAATCCCATTGACAGAGGAGCATGGCAGGCTAAAATCCATGGGGTTGCAAAGAGTTGGACATAAATGAGCACTAACACATTTATGAGGGTAAACTGTCTCCAAAAACTCCAGACAGTCATGGAGGATCTCCTTCTCAGGGAGTGAGGGAATCACGGTAGGAGGATTTAATGGCTTGTTCACTCAAATGGTGACATTGGGATCATCAAGGAGGATTGCATGATATTTTCCCATTGAAAGAGTCTTTGGGCCTAGAAGAGAAAACAACAGTCTCAAAGGCCATTGTGGAATCATCTAACTTTGGAGAAAACAAAACTGAACTTTAGGTCCCGCCCTGATGCTCCAGGACAGTTGTATCTATCTGGGACTTATCAACCACTGTCCAGAAACCTTCCACCCCCTACACCTGTCCAGAAGACTTATCACCCCCTGCCCAACTACAAATGCCATCTCAACTAAAGAATACCCAAACATCCCACCTGATTAACATTTCCCTTATCACTTCCACAAACCTCCCTATAAATATGGAGCCTCCCTAATCCCTCTTGGCCTCAGCCAACTTGGTCCTTAGGCCGACTGTTGCGCCTCCTTGCCTGAATAAATGTAACCTACTTCCATTGAGGTCGTCTCTCCTTCTTTTCTGCCTCAGCCTGATCAATACCTTACACTCATCCTCCCTAATATCAACCAGTATCCACACTTTTTTTCCAGAAGGACTAGGACTAGAACTTCATGTGGGACCTATCCTGTGGTTGGTTGACCCTAAATGAACTTTTCTGTTTCTTTTATCAGTTCACAAGTGCCAGTTACTTCTCTCAAGCAAGAGGAGAGGGGGCAGCCAGCAGTTGTGGTGTCCGGCTCTTTTGAAAGATAATGTACTGGTCTGGGAATGTCTGCCATGCCCTGGGTCAGCCCCTGTCTCTCATGCACATCTAGTTTGAATTCTTTCTGGAGATCAGGCAGGCCTAGGGCTGTTACCATGTCCAAACTCCCTCTGCTTGCCCCATGACAGGCCAATGAATCCAAGAGACGGGGTTGAGGAA
This sequence comes from Bos javanicus, assembly GCF_032452875.1. NCBI lineage: Eukaryota > Metazoa > Chordata > Mammalia > Artiodactyla > Bovidae > Bos > Bos javanicus. Next base: position 44,753,282 of record NC_083897.1, read on the forward strand.
AGGAAGAGACTTTAATCAGAGAGGTAGCTGACTGAGCTGGCTCCTCAAAATACACATCTTGTCAGGGCCTGGTTGCCAGTTTCTTTTAAGAGTCAGAGATGGGGGTGGTGGGGGGGAAGTGAGGAAACAAAGTAAAAAGACTATTCAATCTTTGCAAATGTCTCCTAGAATGGCAAGCCTTGGGCAGGGGATGTGTTAGTTTCATTTCCTTAAAATCCCTGACAGGTGGACTGCTCAGGTTATCTCCCTAAGACAGGCCATTATGACTGTTTATAACAACAACAAAAACAAAGAGTTAAAGTCACAGAAGACGATCCATTGTAAATTTAAAATTAACTATTTCTGGTTATAGGGCCAGTGAAGTCATGAGTTTAAGTTTCAGAGTCTCCTAAGACTTTCAACAGTTGCCCATCAAAAACAAAGCCTCAGAATATGGACCTTTTGAAGTATTTTGCAATTAACCCAAAGTTTGGTATCCATATGTGACAAAATCCTATCATTCCTAGGAAAGCCCTGGAGTTTTCAACCTTTTGGTTGTGTGGAGTTTCAACCTTCAAGCTTTTTGGTCTGTGCACTAGATTTAGTAATTTTCTAGTTTCTCTAATTTTAAAATAATCCATCGTTTGGCCACCAATAGAGTATAAAAAGACCTCTTATATGCCTAACAGAAACAAACACACACTAGAACAACTTGCAAAGATCAGATAGAACATTTACATCTCAAAAACAAATGGAAATGCAAGTTTTCCCTTAGGAGGTCTATGTTGAAAGTTACCAAGTCAGCATTTTTTTTTTTTTTTAATCACCTTAACTATGTAGGCAATAAAGAAGAGCTTCCTGGAAAAAAAACTTTTATGTGTGTGTGATCACCTTTAATTTCCAGTTAAGTAAATACTTGTCTTAACTATAGATAGATCAGTCACTTAGGATTTTCCCTAGGGGGCTCTGAGATGGAACTTCAGAGGAAGTGCTTCTCATTCTAGCTGGAGCTGTTCCTATCAGATGTCTGCATGCACAAGCCAAAGTAATCAAACCAACCAGGCTAGCAGGATGTCACCAAAAACAAAGAAAATGGCAAAGAGATTCCCACAAATCCAAAAATCAAATGTCAAGACAGCCCAAGTCCCACTGACTGTAATGCTTCTCCAAAGTGAGGCCTTACAAACGGGGACCCCTTCCATAAGGAGAAACCCCCTATGCCTCAGGCCAGAGTGCCACAGTTGAGTCAGCAAGTCAGTTTGATAAGGGCATGGCCCTATGGTAGGCCTACTATAGGGATTGCATTGAATTTATAGATTGCTTTGGATAGTACACTCATTTTCACTATATTGATTCTTCTGATCCATGAACATGGTATATTTCTCCATCTATTTGTGTCCTCTTTGATTTCTTTCATTAGTGCTTTATAGTTTTCTATATACAGGTCTTTTGTTTCTTTAGGTAGATATATTTCTAAGTGTTTTATTCTTTTCATTGCAATGGTGAATGGAATTGTTTCCTTAATTTCTCTTTCTGTTTTCTCATTGTTAGTGTGTAGGAATGCAAGATATTTCTGTGTGTTAATTTTATATCCTGCAACTTTACAATATTCATTGATAAGTTCTAGTAGTTTTCTGGTAGAGTCTTTATCGTTTTCTGTGTAGAGGATCATGTCATTTGCAAACAGTGAGTGAGTGACTTCTTTTCCAATCTGGATTCCTTTTGGAAGAAACGAAGAACCCCAGGGTTAGTAGAAGGAAAGAAATTTTAAAAATTTGGGCAGAAATAAATGCAAAAGAAACAAAAGAGACCATAGCAAAAAAACCCAAAGTTGATTAAACTACCAGTTAAAAGCCAATTCTTTGAGAAGATAATAAAATTGGAAAGCCATTAGCCAGACTTATCAAGAAATAAAGGGAGAATAATCAAATCAACAAAATTAGAAATGAAAATGGAGAAATCATAAGAGACAACACAGAAATACAAAGGAACATAAGAGACTAATATCAGCAACTATACACCAATAAAATGGACAACTTGGAAGAAATGGACAAATTCTTAGAAAAGTATAACTTTCCCAAACTGAAACAGGAATAAATAGAAAATTGTAACCGACCCATCACAAGCATGGAAGTTGAAACTGTAATCAGAAATCTTCCAGCAAACAAAAGCCCAGGACCAGGCAGCTTCACAACTGAATTCTACCAAAAATTTAGAGAAGAGCTAACACTTATCTTACTCAAACTCTTCCAGAAAATTGTAAAGATAAACTTCCAAACTCATTCTATGAGGCCAACATCACCCTAATACCAAAACCAGACAAAGATGCCACACACTCACACACACACACACACACACACACACAAACCTACAGGCCAATATCACTGATGAACATAGATGCAAAAATCCTAAACAAAATTCTAGCAATCAGAATTCAACAACATATTAAAAAGATCATACCTCATGACCAAGTGGGCTTTATCCCAGGAATGCAAGGATTCTTTAATATCTGCAAATCAACCAATGTAAGCTAATACACCACAGTAACGAATTGAAAGATAAAAACCATATGATTATCTCAATAGATGCAGAGAAAGCCTTTCACAAAATTCAACATCCATTTATGATAAAAACTCTCCAGAAAGCAGGAATAGAAGGAACATAACTCAACATAATGAAAGCTGTATATGACAAACCCATAGCAAACATTATCCTCCATGGTGAAAAATTGAAAGCATTTCCCCCAAAGTCAGGAACAAGGCAAGAGTGCCCACTATCACCACTACTATTCAACATAGTTTTGGACGTTTTGTTGAGGATTTTTGCATCTATGTTCATCAGTGACATTGGCCTGTAATTTTCTTTTTTTGTGGGATCTTTTTCTGGTTTTGGTATCAGGGTGACTATAGCCTTGTAGAAATAATTTTGGAGTTTTCCTTCCTCTGTGATTTTCTGGAATATTTTGAGCAGGATAGATGTTAGCTCTTCTCTAAACTTTTGCTAGAATTAGACTCTGAAGGCATCTGGACCTTGACTTTTGTTTTTGGAAGATTTTGATTACCAATTTGAACTCTTTGCCTGTGATTGGTCTGTTAATATTTTCTATTTCTTCCTAGTTCAGTTAAGGTAGGTTATATTTTTATAAGAATTTGTCCATTTCTTCCAGGTTGTCCATTTTATTGGCATACAGTTGCTCATAGTGGTCTCTTATGATACATCGTATTTATGCTGTCTCTTGTAACTACTTTTTCATTTCTAATTTTAATGATCTGAGTCTTCTCTCTTTTCTTCTTGAGAAGTCTGGCTAATGGTTAGCCAGTTTCTTTTCTCATCTCAAAAAAACAAAAAACAGCTTTCAGCTTTATTAAGCTTTGCCATACTCTCCTTCCTTTCTCTTTCATTTATTTCTGCTCTGATTTTTATGATTTCTTACCTTTTACTAACTTTGAGGTTTTTTAAAAATTCTTTTTCTACTTGCTTTAAGTGTAAGGTTGCATCGTTTATTTGATGTTTCTCTTGTTTTTGTAAGGTAGGCTTGTATTGCTATAAACTTCCTTCTTATCACTGCTTTCAGTGCATCCCATAGGTTTTGAGTTGTCCTGTTTTCATTGTCATTTGTTTTTATGTATATTTTGATTTACTTTTTTATTTCTTCAGTGGTCTGTTGTTTATTCTGAAGCATATTGTTTAGCTTCCATGTGTTTGTGTTTTTGTAGTTTTTTTCTGCAGTTCATATCTAATCTTATAGCTTTGTGGTCAGAAAAGATACTTGAAATGATTTCAGTTTTTAAAAATTTACCAAGGCTTGATTTGTGACACAAGATGTGATCTATCCTGGAGAATGTTCCATTTTCACTTTAGAAAAAAGTGAAATCTTCTGTTTTTTCATGAAATGCCCTGTAGATATCAATCAGATCCAACTGGTCTAATGTATTGTTTCAAGCTTTTGTTTCCTTATTAACTTTCTGTCTGGATAATGTGTCCATTGGTGTGAGTGGAATATTTAAATCTCCCACTAAGCTTGTGTTACTGTTGAGTTCCCCTTTAATAGATGTTAACATTTGCCTTATGTATTGAGGTGCTCCTATGTTGAGTGCATTTATACTTGTCATATCTTCTTGGATTGATCTCTTGATTATTATGTAGTGTCTTTCCTTGTCTCTTGTAATAGTCTTTATTTTAAAGTCTAATTTGTCTATTATAAATATTATTTCCAGACAGATGATCTAGAAAATTAATAAGGATTTTAATGAACTTCCTAGATTGGGTGGCTATTTCTTTTCCCATGTTAAGGAAGTTTTTGACTATAATATCCTCAAATATTTTCTCCTGTTTCCTTTTGATTTCTATTTGCATGGAATATCTTTTTCCTACCCCTCACTTTCAGTCTGTGTATGTCCCGAGGTCTCAGGTGGGTCTCTTAAGGACAGAATATATAGTGAGTGGTCTTGATTTTGTATCCATTCAGTGAATCTGTGTCTTTTGGTTGGAGCATTTAGACCATTTACATTTAAGGTGATTATTGATTTGTGTGATCCTACTAACATTTACTGTATTGCTTTCAGTTTGTTTTTGTAAGACATTTCTTACTCTTGTATTTCTTACCTAGGGAAATTCTTTTAGCATTTGTTGTAATGTTGGTTTGGTGGTACTGAATTCTCTTAATTTTTGCTTTTCTCTAAAGTTTTTGGTTTCTCCTTCAAATCTGAATGAGATCCTTGCTGTATAGAGTAATCTTGGTTGTAGGTTTTTTTCCTTCCATCATTTTAAGTATATCCTGCCACTCCCTTCTGTCCTGCAGAGTTTATGTTGAAAGACCAGCTGTAAAACTTATGGGGATCCACTTGTATGTTATTTGTAGCTTTTCCTTTGCTAATTTTAATATTTGTTCTTTGTATTTAATATTTATTAGTTTGATTAATATGTGTCTTGGTGTGTTTCTCTTTGGGTTTATCCTTTATGGGACTTTCTGAAGTTCCTGGATTGGGTGGGTATTTCTTTTCCCATTTAAAAAAATATTTAATTTTTTACTGAAGGATAATTGCTTTACAGAATTTTGTTGTTTTCTGTCAAACCTCAACATGAATCAACCATAGGTATACATATATCCCCTCCCTTTTGAAACTCCCTCGCATCTCCCTCCCCATCCCATCCCTCTAGGTTGATACAGAGCCCCTGTTTGAGTTTCCTGAGCCATACAGCAAATTCCTATTCGCTATCTATTTTACATATTGTAATGTAAGTTTCCATGTTACTCTTTCCATACATCTCACCCTCTCTTTCCCTCTCCCCATCACCAAATGTCTATTCTCTGTCTTTTTGTCCACTGCTGTCCTGTAAAAAGTTCTTCAGTATCATTTTTCTAGATTCCATATATATGTGTTAGAATATGATATTTATCTTTCTCTTTCTGACTTACTTCACTCTGTATAATAGATTCTAGGTTCATCCACCTCATTAGAATGGACCCAAATGTGTTCCTTTTTATGGCTGAGTACTGGACACGGAACAACAGACTGGTTCCAAATAGGAAAAGGAGGACGTCAAGGCTGTATATTGTCACCCTGTTTATTTAACTTATATGCAGAGTACATCATGAGAAATGCTGGACTGGAAGAAACACAAGCTGGAATCAAGATTACTGGGAGAAATATCAATAACCTCAGATATGCAGATGACACCACCCTTATGGCAGAAACTGAAGAGGAACTAAAAAGCCTCTTGATGAAGGTGAAAGTGGAGAGTGAAAAAGTTGGCCTAAAGCTCAACATTCAGAAAACGAAGATCATGGCATCCGGTCCCATCACTTCATGGGAAATAGATGGTGAAACAGTGGAAACAGTGTCAGACTTTATTTTTCTGGGCTCCAAAATCACTGCAGATGGTGATTGCATCCATGAAATTAAAAGATGCTTACTCCTTGGAAGGAAAGTTATGACCAACCTAGATAGCATATTCAAAAGCAGAGACATTACTTTGCCAACAAAGGTTCATCTAGTCAAGGCTATGGTTTTTCCTGTGGTCATGTATGGATGTGAGAGTTGGAATGTGAAGAAGGCTGAGCACTGAAGAATTGATGCTTTTGAACTGTAGTGTTGGAGAAGACTCTTGAGAGTCCCTTGGACTGCAAGGAGATCCAACCAGTCCATTCTAAAGGGGATCAGCCCTGGGATTTCTTTGGAAGGAATGATGCTAAAGCTGAAACTCCAGTACTTTGGCCACCTCATGCGAAGAGTTGACTCATTGGAAAAGACTCTGATGCTTGGAGGGATTGAGGGCAAGAGGAGAAGGGGACGACAGAGGATGAGATGGCTGGATGGCATCACTGACTCGATGGACATGAGTCTGAGTGAACTCCGGGAGTTGGTGATGGACAGGGAGGCCTGGCGTGCTGCGATTCATGGGATCGCAAAGAGTCAGACACGACTGAGCGACTGATCTGATCTGATCTGATCTGACTATTCCATTGTGCATATGTACCACAACTTCTTTATCCATTCATCTGTCTATGGACATCTAGGTTGTTTCCATGTTCTAGCTATTGTAAATAGTGCTGCAATGAACAATGGGATGCATATGTCTTTTTCAATTTTGGTTTCCTCAGATTATATGCCTAGGAGTAGGATTCTTGGGTTCTTTTCTCATATTAAAAAAGAAACTATAACCCTCAAATATTTTCTCATACCATGTCCTTTGTTCTTCTTCAGGGGCACATAAGATTCTAATGTTGGTACCCTGAATGTTGTCCCAGAGTTCTCTGAGAATGTCCTCATTTTTTTTTATTCTTTTCTGTTTATTCTGCTCTGCTTCAGTTTTTTCCACAATTCTCTCTTCCAGCACACTTGTCCAATCTTCTACCTCAGATATTCCATTACTGGTTACCTCTAGTGTATTTGTAATCTCAGTTATTGTGTTGTTCATTGCTGTCTATTTTTCTAGGTCCTTAAACATTGTTAAACATTTCTTGTATCTTCTCGATCTGTGCCTCCAGTCTATTTATCTTTGCCTCTGTATTATTTCCAAGATTTTAGATCATCTTTACAATCACTGAATTCTGAATTGTTTTTCAAGTAAATTGCTTATTTCCTTTTCATTTTTTTTGGTCTTGTGGGTTTTTACCATATTCCTTCATCTGCTCCAAGTCTCTATGTCTTTTCATTTTGTTTAATTTACTGTGTTTGGGGTCTCCTTTCTGCAGGCTAGAGGATAATTTGTTGTTCAGTCACTCAATCATGTCTGGCTCTTTGTGAACCCATGAACTGCAGCCCACCAGGCTTCCCTGTCCTTCACTATCTCCTGCAGTTTGCTCAAACTCATGTCCATTAAATCAATGATGCCATCCAACAATCTCATCCTCTGTTGCCCCCTTATCCTCCTCAGTCTTTCCAAATGTCAGGGCTTTTTCCAATGAGTCAGCTCTTCAAATCAGGTGACCAAATTATTAAAGATTTAGCTTTAGCATTACTCCTTCTGATGAATATTCAAGGTTGATTTCATTTAGGATTTACTTGTTTGATCTCCTTGGTATCCCAGGAATCCTCAAGAGTATTTTCCAGCACCACAGTTCAAAAGTATCAATTATTTCATGTTCATCCTTTCTTACGGGCCAACTCTCCCATCCACACATGACTATTGGAAAAACCATAGCTTTGGCTATACAGATCTTTGTCAGCAAAGAAGGATCTCTACTTTTGAATATGGTATCTAGGTTTGTCATAGCTTTTCTTCTAAGGATCAAGTGCCTTTTAATTTCATGGCTGTAGTCACTGTATACAGTGATTTTGGAGCCCAAGAAAATAAAATGTGACACTGTTTCCATTTTTTCCCCATCTATTTTCCATGAAGTGATGGGACCAGATGCCATGATCTTCATTTTTGGAGTGTTGAGTTTTAATCCAGCTTTTTCACTCTTTCATTTCACCTTAATCAAGAAGATCTTTAGTTTTCCTTCACTTTCTGCCATGAGGGTGTTGTCATTTGCATATCTGAGGTTATTGATATTTCTCCTGGAAATTTTGATTCAAGCTTGAGCTTCATCCAACCTGGCATTTCACATGATGTACTCTGCATATATGTTAAATAAGCAGGTGACAATATACAGCCTTGATGTACTCCTTTCCCAGTTTGGAACCAGTCCATTATTTCATGTCTGGTTCTAGCTGTTACTTCTTGACCTGCATACAGGTTTCTCAGTAGGCAGCTAAGGTGGTCTGGTATTTACATCTTTTTAAGAATTTTCCACAGTTTGTTGTGATTCACAGTGTCAAAGACTTTAGTGTAATCAGTGAAGTAGAAGTAGATGTTTTTCTGGAATTCTTTTGCTTTTTTTATGACCCAGTGGATGTTGGAAACTTGATCTCTGGTTCCTCTGACTTTCCTAAACACAGCTTGTACATCTGGAAATTCTTGGTTCAGATACTGTTGAAGCCTCTCTTGAAGGATTTTGAGCATTACCTTGCTACCATGTCATAGTTCCTCTTACTTGTGGATTCTACCACTGTGGTTGGAGTTGGACCAGTTCCTTGTGAAAGTTTCCTGGGTGGGAGTAATTGTGCCTGTTCTCTTGTGTGTGAATCTGTATCTTGTTTCTTTGAAGGGCAGTGCTGTGTTCAGTAGTGTGTTTTGAGGTGTCTGTGGGCTTGGTATGGCTTTGGGTAGCCTTTCCACTAATGGGATAAGTTTTGTTCCTGTTTGGCTAATGATTTGGTATGTGACATTCAGCACTGGATCTTGGCCTTTGGGTGGGTCTTGATCTTGATATGGAGGCTTTTGGGAGAGCTCTCTTTGATTAATGTCCCATGTGATGAGGAGTTCTTTGGTGGTTCAAAGTCCTGGACTTGGGTCTCCCACCTCAGGGATCCATGCTCGACCCCTTACTGTAGCACCAAGACTTCACAGGTCTCACAACACAGAAGACAAAACCCCAGGACTAATGGTGAGAGTAACACTTAATAGCCAAGATTCCCCAAAGATACTTGTGCACTTACAATGAGAAAACAGAGAAAAAAAGTGGGGAGGAGAGAGGACTCAAGCCAATAAACAAACCCCTAAGTGAAAATGAACACTAAAATCTCAATTAGCAAAACTTTAAAATCAAAACATGGAAAAATGCAATATGACTAAAAAGTAGGAAATAAATAAAATGAATTTATTTAAAAATAAGATATTTTTTAAATGGAAAAATCAGGTTGTAAAAAATTAAAAGAATAATAAAGAAAAATGGCATGAGAACAATACAAAAGGAAAAAAAAAACAGGAAAAAAATATATAATGTGGTAGTTCCACTTCCTCCTCTTAGGAGGCCCTTCAATGTTGAACTGTTCTCTGGATCTGCTGTGGGGATAGATTAGACTCTAATCTGGCCCTACTACTGTATGTACTTGCCTCTATTGTCCATGGTTGCAGAGCTAGGGCTTTTCTTTTGTGTGAACTCTCACTGTCCTTTTATATATTCCATAGACAGAGGCTATCTATATTGATCATGTGGATTTAATCTGCAGCTTGTACAGCTGGTGGAAAGGTTTTTGATCCTCTTCATTACCCTTTCTTCCCTTGGAGTTCATTTTGGATTTATTGCCACCTCTGCCTGTGAGTCATCTACAGGAATTTGCTTCTGAGGCTGCCCCTGTGATGACTGGGTGTGGCAGTGGCACAGCTGCTTGGATTGAGGGGAATCTGGTGGTGCCAGATGTGAAGGCAAGTCAGCAGTCATGGGAGCAGTTGATAAGGCACTATTAGAGCCTTTTTCTAGCCTCTGGCAACTTTCATTCAAAGGGGTTCCCTGGCTGGTCCTTCTTCATTGTTTGGCACAATAGGAACTCAAACAACACCCCTGGCTGGGGTCCTTCTCTATTACTTGGTGCATCAGGCACTCAAAGGGCTGCCCTTTCTGGGGTATTTCTCTTTTTCAGCTGCAGTCACTGGCATGGTGGGAGAGAGAGAGACTACAGTTATGGCTCCACCCCGTGTGTGTAACTTAGCAGTATCACCCTGCCTCCATAGCTGCCTGGCTTTCCTCCAAGGGCATTCTTTGAAATAGTTTCTTCCCTCATGTCCACTTGGACCATCTTCCTACAGTCAACAGCAGTCCTCACTGCCCTGAGATTGTTTTCAACCCCTACACCCCAGCTCCTAGCCACCACATGTACCAGGGGTATCTGTGTCCCTGTCCAGGTTATGTAAGACTGTGATACTGATTGTTTGTGTGGTTCTCACTCCTTTCAGACCGTCACAAATAGCTGCTTCACTCTCCAACAGTCTCAAATGCCTCTCCTGGATCTCAAACTATTGTTCTGATGTGGGGATCTCACTCCTGCTTTAGTTCCTTCACCCTCCGTGTGCAGGTCCAGTCCCATTCACTCCTCTTTTTCCCTTCCTTCCTTCACCCTACTGAATATTTCATGGGTCTATATATTTCTTTCTGGTGGTCAGGGACTCCTACCAGCTCTCGGCTGGTGCTCTGTGAGATCCTCTGCATCTGAAGATGTATTCTTGATGCATCCATGGAGAGAGAAGTCCTCCACATCCACCTACATATCTGCTATCTTGTCACCTTCTACCAATATTTGTACTTTATGTTCTTTCTTCATCCCTCATGTTCTGAGATTCCATTATAGTTTCTCTCTCTGATTCAAGCATGTGTTTTAATGATATTTTTAGAAATAAGTCTCTTGTAAACCCATCCTCTTACCTGTCCTTTATCTGAGATTTCTCTTGATTTTCCTTCATTATTAAAGGATAATTCAGCAGAATATAGAATTTTGGCTAACAGATATTTTCTTTCACCACATAAAGAATATCATATCCATTCTAGCCTCCATATTGTCTGATGAGAAATGCGATCATTTGAATTATTTTTCAACTATAGGTAAAATTTTCTCTTGCTGATTAGGGTTCTCTCTCTTAACAACTTTCATATACAACATAAGGCAGAATAAATTATCTTTACCATGTTGTACATTACATCCCATGTATTTATCTTATAACTGAAAGTTTGTAACTGTTGACTATCCCCACCTCTGGAACTCACAGCTGTGCCAATTTTTCAAGTCCCAAGGTCCCTAGCCCTAGTGTCCTTTTCCTCTCTACTTTTCATAATTTTCATAAATTTGCTTTATGTGTAATACTCATGGCTTTTAAGTGCACATAGCAGGAGAGGTACATAGAATGGTATACATTTTATCTTATTCTGGAACAGGAAGTCACTATAATCTCTTGAAATTTTATAAACATTAAATGGGCTAATGTGCATAAAGTACTTAGGACAGTGCTGACACATATTATGTGTTCAATTAACATTTGCATTACTTATTCTAACAGTTAATAACCTGTAAAAGTTTGCTTTTTATATTTTGAAAATATAGTTATTTAATTATTTATTATGTATCAAACAATAAATATAAATGAACACAGACTTTAATATTCTGAATGGACATAAGAAGTAAAGATCACATTGTTGTAAAGCTTTCAAAAGGATTTACATATTCATAGAAAGATGAAATATGATATTTGTGTATAATCAAGCCTTTAAGGTATGCTGTACAAAAGGATAGTCTTGCTGTGATTTGAACCTGTGTTTACATAGAATATAAACCTGAGACCAAATTGCCAACATCCGCTGGATCATCGAAAAACCAAGAGAATTCCAGAAAAACATCTATTTCTGCTTTGTTGACTATGCCAAAGCCTTTGACTGGTGGCTCAGATATTAAAGCGTCTGCCTGCAATGCAGGCGACCTGGGTTGGATCCTTGGGCTTGGAAGATTCCCCTGGAGAAGGAAATGGTAAGCCACTCCAGTATTCTTGCCTGGAGAATCCCATGGATGGAGGAGCCTGGTGGGCTACAGTCCATGGGGTCGCAAAGAGTTGGACACGACTGAGCGACCTCACTTCACTTCACTTTATATGGAATTTGGATATGAACAGCTGCTGCAAATGCCATTAGTCTAAGCTATCCATCTCTATCACTTGCACTAGGGAGTTATATTTGTTATAGTCACTGATTTGAAAGCAATTTGCAATCATTCATATCAATGTAAAATACTGCAGATACTCATCTCACATCAAAAATATTATAAAAGGACAGTGAAAGTCAATCTGCATGAATGTTGCAGTATTTATTAAGGTTATTTCCAAATTTCAGCCCACCAATATACACTTAATTAAGGAAGGCATATGTGCAGTAAGTAGTAAAATTAAAAATATGATCTTATAGAATATGGAACTTATGATATACCATTAATAATTTTATGTGATAGTCACAAGTCTGTTCTTTGAGAATTGTGTTAGAAAAGTTGGAGAGGGCTGGATTCTTCAGAGACATTGTTCCATCACAATTCAAATAGACAGGAGAATTCAAGGATAGAATCATTAACAGTCTTAAGTCACTTGGGATGCATTAATTAGCTAAAAAGTAAACAAACAAACAAAATGAATCCCTTTGGAAGAACAGAATATACATGAAAAATGGGAGAGTTGAAGAAGGGAAAATACGTATAGGCTTTCATGATTGAAACCTAACAGAGCATGAGTTAAAAGACAAAGTACACATCAAAAGCATAAAACAATTTTCAAAAGAGGAATTCTACTGAAAGTATTTCAGTGCAGTGATGCTTCTTTGATCATGCCACACTCACCTCATCATTTCTTAGGGCAAGAAGATCATCTACTAGAAAATCTAGACTGGATTAGACTGTTTTGATTGATTGGGGCCCTGACATTTTTCCTTCCAAAAGGGTTTCAAAAATTAGGTAGTATGAATTGATTGATCTCATGAGACATCAGAGCTGTGGTAACCTCACCCCACTCAGTTTACAATGGTATCAGCCAGTTCAGCTGCTCAGTCATGTCCGACTCTTTGCGACCCCATGAAGTGCAGCATGCCAGGCCTCCCTGTCCATCACCAACTCCCGGAGTTCACTCAGACTCACGTCCATCGAGTCAGTGATGCCATCCAGCCATCTCATCCTCTGTCGTCCCCTTCTCCTCCTGCCCCCAATCCCTCCCAGCATCAGCGTCTTTTCCAATGAGTCAACTCTTCGCATGAGGTGGCCAAAGTACTGGAGTTTCAGCTTCACCATCGTTCCCTCCAAAGAAATCCCAGGGCTGTTCTCCTTTAGGATGGACTGATTGGATCTCCTTACAGTCCAAGGGACACTCAAGAGTCTTCTCCAACACCACAGTTCAAAAGCATCAATTCTTCGGCGCTCAGCCTTCTTCACAGTCCAACTCTCACATCCATACATGACCACAGGAAAAACCATAGCTTTGACTAGATGGACCTTTGTTGGCAAAATAATGTCTCTGCTTTTGAATATGCTATCTAGGCTGGCCATAACTTTTCTTCCAAGGAGCAAGCATCTTTTAATTTCATGGCTGCAGTCACCATCTGCAGTGATTTTGAAGCCCCCAAAAATAAAGTCTGACATTGTTTCCACTGTTTCCCCATTTATTTCCCACGAAGTGATGGGACCAGATGCCATGATCTTCATTTTCTGAATGTTGAGCTTTAAGCCAACTTTTTCACTCTCCACTTTCACCTTCATCAAGAGGCTTTTTAGTTCCTCTTCAGTTTCTGCCATAAGGGTGGTGTCATCAGCATATCTGAGGTTATTGATATTTCTCCCGGCAATCTTGATTCCAGCTTGTGCTTCTTCCAGTCCAGTGTTTCTCATGATGTACTCTGCATACAAGTTAAGCAAGCAGGGTGACAATATACAGCCTTGACGTCCTCCTTTTCCTATTTGGAACCAGTCTGTTGTTCTATGTCCAGTTCTCATTGTTGCTTCCTGACCTGTGTACAGGTTTCTCAAGAGGCAGGTCAGGTGGTCTGGTATTCCCATCTCTTTCAGAATTTTCCACAGTTTATTGTCATCCACAGAGTCAAAGGCTTTGGCATAGTCAATAAAGCAGAAATAGATGTTTTTCTGAACTCTCTTGCTTTTCTGATGATCCATTGGATATTGGCAATTTGATCTCTGGTTCCTCTGCCTTTTCTAAAACCAGTTGGAACATCTAGAATTTCATGATTCACATATTGCTGAAGCCTGGCTTGGAGAATTTTGAGCATTACTCTACTAGCATGTGAGATGAGTGCAATTGTGTGGTAGTTTGAGCATTCTTTGGCATTGCCTTTCTTTGGGATAGAAATGAAAACTGACCTTTTCCAGTCCTGTGGCCACTGCTGCATTTTCCAAATTTGCTGGCATATTGAGTGCAGCACTTTCACAGCATCATCTTTCAGGATTTGAAAGAGCTCAACTGGAATTCCATCACCTCCATGAGCTTTAAATCAAGCAATTTGTATGGAATTCAGTGATAACTCTAGTGTCTTCATTCAAGGTAATTTCATGTCTAAAAGAGAAAGGCAGAGAGTCCTAAAATGCCTGGATTGTTATAAATAGTTTCATTTATGGATCCTTGCACCTCTGAATCTTCTATTATTGTTACTTTATCATATTAACATAATAATGAGAGTAGGTATCTGCTATTTAGGTAAAACTCAGCATAGTATTATGGACAGAGCACTGGATTATGAGTCAAAATTTTTGAACACTAGCCTTGATGCTGTCATTAATTTGCTATCTGACATAGAGTAAGTCATTTAAAACTTGTCTATATCTCAGGTTTTTTTTTAATTTTTTAATTCAATGAATAAAAGAAGATAAAATGTGCCCTACCTTATGGAATCAATGTATCAAATGAGATGAATATAAAAGTAATTTGTGACAGTAAAATATTGTATAGTTCCTCCCATTAATATATGCTGGATTTATGGAAAATAGAAATACATTTAAAATGTACTTCCATAGAAAAACAAATTTTTTATTAGAAACTTTTTCAATAATTACAAAATAGTGTGTGTGTGTATATATATATATGTGTATATGTATATATATATATATATAATTTTTGAGTAACCAAACTTTTTGCCTTTGTTATTAATATAACTTGTTCATGAGTGAAGAGGAAATTTGGGCCACTTTCAGTAAAAGTCTATCATATTTGATAAAGTCAAATAATTTCCTCAAGGGCACTAGGAAATATTTCTGAATAGAGCACCTGATTTTTCAGAACAGATTGCATTTTCCTCCATTTTACCTAATCCATCAACATATGTAAAAGGTGAACAACTGTATTTCTACAATACTAGATGCAAACACTTGACCCATGCCAAAAATTATCACACATTATTCTCAATATAATCTGTAGATGAGTGCATAACAGTTATTATTTTCTCCTTCACAATATTAATCCACCTATGAAAAATATCTTTCAATCAAAGATAATCAAGAAAAAACTTAGATACAGCATAATTGAATTATCCTTCCATATTCCCACAATAAAATAATATTCTAAAATACAATATCATTGAATCCTAATTGGAGCCATTAGAAACATAGCTTTATCTGTGATTTCAATAGGTTACAGTTAAATCTAAGAGTAGAAAATTCCAGGACTAAGGTTGTTGTATTTGTTTTATTTTTTTAATTTTTTTAATATACATTCTTTTTTTTAAAAAAAACAAGTATTTATTTATTTATTCATTTTTCTTACAGTGAAAAAAAGCACATATCATTTTTGGACTTGCAAATGTTCAGAGAAGGGATATCTACCTGAAACCATGCCTTAAACTTGTGGAGTGTAAGAATGTGAAGAGAAATGCCAGAATGCTAATTTTGCCCTTCTCCAGAGATACTGAGGCCCTCTAAGAAGTGCTATACGGCTATAAACAGCATAGTGAGGGGAGTACTAAAGTCGGGATCAGAAGATAAGTTTTAATGCAACCATAAAGCAGATAATATACTTTATTAGCTCATCTGTTTAATGGGAAAAGTTACACTGTCTTTCTTTACTCTAAAGCTTATGTTCCTAGAATTCTCTGAGCAACTAGGATATGGCTTCCCTGATAGCTCAGTCAATAAAGAATTTGCCTGCAAGGCAGGAGACCCCCCTTCGATTCCTGGGTCAGGAAGATCCCCTGGAGAAGGGATAGACTACTCACTCCAGTATTCTTGTGGTTCCCTTGTGGCTCAGCTGATAAAGAATCCTCCTGCAATGTGAGTGATCTGGGTGGGATCCATGGGTTGGGAAGAACCCCTGGAGAAGGGAACTGGCTACCTACTCCAGTATTCTGGCCTGGAGAATTCCATGGACTATATAGCCTACGGGGTCACAAAAAGTTGGACGAGGCTGAGGAACCATATATCTGAGATATTTTTAAATAATCTCATAAAGAGTATCAATGTTTTTAATGTTCATTGAAAGAATTTGAGTTAAAATGCAGCTGGTAACCATCAGGGCTTACTGATGAAAACCAGCAAATAGCGAGAACCGTAAGTGAAAGGAAGGAAAAGTCAATTTAAACATTGTTTCTAGGAGATTCGTATCCAGAAGAATACAATCAGTCATGGCCATTTGTAGAAGGAGCCACAAATTGCAGTACTTTACCATGTCACCAAAAGCAACAATACTAAAAAAACCCTGTTCTATTAGTGTTTGGGTTACAAGCTATATTTATCTCCCTGTCTTGTGCAGCCACCAGTAATTGGTGGCATAAATCCAAGTTGATATTATATGATAAATTAAAATAATGTATACACGTAACTTTAATGACATGGTAAAAAAATACCTATACCATATATTATTAACTGAAAAGCCTAGAAGCAAAACTATATGTATACTGTTATGTAATCTCAATTATATCAAATGGGTTTGTAGACAGATAGATAGATGTGCTAAACTATTGCAATTAATTGTTTTGAATGATGATATTACAGGCAACTTTTGTCTTCATTATACTTTTCTTCACAATGAATATGTATTACTTTTATAATCACAAAATAGCATTTTTTTTTTAAGCAAGCTGAAAACTTTGCAACCAAACACTCCCGACTTCTGAATTGAACTCTGGACATGCCTCCAGAAGTAAGAGTAAGGCAGAAGGATCTTAGAATCTAGCACAAAGCCTATGAGAAACAGGAGTTGGGTGTGAGTAAATGGTAGCTTAGAGAATTTTTTCTTGTCTGTAGATAGAAGCATAGAGAAGAGAGAGAGTAGAGTTTTGAAGTATGCCTTATCCGTCTGCATCTTAGTCAGAGGCAGATTATCCCCTGTTGTGCCATCATTCTGGGAAAGAGAAAGAGCAACACCAGTCAATCACTCACAGGAGTCAGAGAGGTTACATAAAGGCAGTAAAGAAAATGAACTGTATCTGCAAGCAGATAACCAGAATATTCTGGTACAAGGGTTAGGCAAATGGGCATCCCAACCTTTGTTTAAAATCTTTCATTCCTATACCAAAGGTTAGGTAATTGCAACCAACGCAGAGAGCTCTTATAAAATAACAACATCAGGACAGAGAATCAGAAAGTTCCCAGAGTGAGGAATGGAGGAAAGGAAACCAAGCATGTTATATCCCATATTATAGCAATAAGTGCTCTCTCTAAAATATCTGCTCTGAGGCATGTTCCTGGCCTTCCCCTTTCCTATATCCATGGTGTAGGATTTCTGGGACATATAAAAAAAATTGAAAATATACTAGGAAAAATGGAATTGATATGTCAGAGATTATAATAACATAAAACAAGTTATAATGAATATTACTGTAAAAGTAAGCCAGAATATTATAAAATGAAGACAAAACCACCCATAAAAAACAAACTGGAGTTACTTTATATGAAAAAATATATTGGAAATAATTTAGTAGAAGAGTTGAATAGCAGAATGGATGCAGCCAGTAATAATAGTAATAATAATAATAATAAAATAGTGAGTTATGAGGGAGAGAAACTCTTCCTGATGGCATTAGGAAGAGAGGGAAAATATAAAAGTTAAAAGATATTGTAGATAGAAGTATTTATTGCCATAACAGAGACTGTAAAAGGAGATAAATAAATAATTGAACTGAATAAGACCAAACATTTCCACAAATTAAAGAAACAGAGATGTGAAATCTCAGATTAAAATTGCATTTAGAATGCAAAAAGTAGAGATTAAAATTGTACTTAATGCTTAAATATACAGATAAATTGAAGATATTAAAGAGAAAATCTCTAAAAGCTTCCAGAGATTTAAATCAAATCATTTATTGATGAGCAAACAAGCAGGAATATATTACATATTTTATACAGCTACATATAAACTATATATTCATATTTCAAAAATACACAAAATTTCATTTATATATATTAAACACATGATATTAAGTGTCTATGGGAGGACAATGGAAGTGAGATTTTGAAAGGAACCTGGAGGGAAAGAGATATTTGCAAACAAAAGGATATAGAATGAATGTTGTGGAAAGAAACAATTGGAGCTGCTAAGATATTTAGTATACACAATAACAACAGAGATATTATGGTAAACTCTTTTAGTATTTACATAGAAATTTAGAGATATGAGAATAATAATCACTGTGATACCATGCAGAAAAATATTGGGTTGGTCAAAAACTTCACTCAGGGTTTCCACAATGTCTGTACAAATTTTTGACCCACTTAATACATAGTTTGAAATAGAGTCAAAATATTTACTGTGAAAGATTTTTTTTAAGATAGTTTTTAAAGAAGTTTTAGATTCATACACACACACACACACAAATTTTGAGAAGAAAGTACAGAGATTTCCCATGTACTCCTGTATACATATTATCAATGCATGTACTCCCAGGTACTCCTGCATACATATTATCAATGCATATGTATAGGCTCCCTTATTATTAATATCAGCATCCCCCACCAGGGTGGTATATTTGTTACAAGTGATGACACTCTTTAATCACTCAAAGATCATACTTTATATCATTATTTTCTCAATGTACATTCTTTGGGCTTGTAAAAAATGAATTATGACTTGTATCCACCATTAGAGTGTAATGAAGAGTAATTTCATTGTCCTAAAAATCCTGTGCCCTCTGTCTATTCCTGCACTCCTCCTCCAAACACTGGTAGCTACCGTCTTTTTACTGACTCCATATTTTTGCCTTTTCCAGAATGTTATAAACTTGTAATCATAAAGTAAGGAGCCTTTGCAGATTGACTTATTTCAATTAATAATATGTAACTAAATTTCATTCATATGTTTTTTATCGCCTGGTAGATTATTTCTTGTTAGCAGTGAACACTATTCCTTTGTCTGGATGGACCATAGTTTATTTATATATTCACCTACGGATGAACATCTTGGTCTCTTCCAAGTTTTGGCAACTATGAATAAATCTTCTATAAATAACCATGTGCAGGTAATTTTGTGGACATAGATTTTCAACTCCTTTTGGTAAATACCTAGGGGTATTATATGGTAACTGTATGCTTTATTTTATTTAAAAACAAAAACAAAACAAAACAACAAAAAAAACCTGTCAAACTGTCTTCCAAAGTGGTTGAACTATTTTTTGCTTTCCCAGCAGCAGTGTATGAGAGCTACTTTTACTCCAGATTCTCATCAGGATTTGGTGTTATCAGTGCTCTGGGTTTTAGACATTGTAATATTGTCACCCTGCTTATTTAACTTATATGCAGAGTACATCATGAGAAATGCTGGGCTGGAAGAAGCACAAGCTGAAATCAAGATTGCTGGGAAAAATATCAATAACCTCAGATATGCAGATGACACCACCCTTATGGCAGAAAGTGAAGAGGAACTAAAAAGCCTCTTGATGAAAGTGAAAGTGGAGAGTGAAAAAGTTGGCTTAAAGCTCAACATTCAGAAAAGGAAGGTCATGGCATCCGGTCCCATCACTTCATTGAAAATAGATGGGGAAACTGGAAACAGTATCAGACTTTATTTTTCTGGGCTCCAAAATCACTGCAGATGGTGACTGCAGCCATGAAATTAAAAGACGCTTACCCTTGGAAGGAAAGTTATGCTAACCTAGATAGCATATTCAAAAGCAGAGACATTACTTTGCCCACAAAGGTTCATCTAGTCAAGGCTATGGTTTTTCCAGTGGTCATGTATGGATGTGAGAGTGGGACTATAAAGAAAACTTGAGTGCTGAAAAATTGATGCTTTTGAACTGTGGTGTTGGTGAAGACTCTTGAGAGTCTCTTGGACAGCAAGGAGATCCAGCCAGTCCATCCTAAAGGAGATCAGTCCTGGGTGTTCTTTGGAAGGACTGATGCTAAAGCTGAAACTCCAATACTTTGGCCACCTCAGGTGAAGAGTTTTCTCATTGCAAAAGACCCTGATGCTGGGAGGGATTGGCAGCAGGAGGAGAAGGGGACGACAGAGGATGAGATGACTGGATGGCATCACTGACTCGATGGAGGTGAGTTTGAGTGAACTCCGGGAGTTGGTGATGGACAGGGAGGCCTGGTGTGCTGTGATTCATGGGGTCGCAAAGAGTCAGACAGGACTGAGCGAATGAAATGAACTGAACTGAATATGAGTTTAGTGTAGCTCATTGCCTCTTTTATTATTATTATTTGCACTTCTCTGAAGACATATGATGTAAAGCACTTTTTAATATGCTTATTAACTATCTGTATATATTCAGTGAGGTGTATGTTAAGGTCTCTGGTCTATTTATTAACAGCTTGTTTTTTCTTACTTCTGAAATTTGAAAAAGTCATTGCCATAGTAAGGCCATCCAGTTTTCATCCTATGTTATCTTCTAGGATTTTTCCAGTTTTGCATTGTATGTTTAGATCTGCATGATCCATTTTTAATTTTTGTGAAGAGTGTAAAGTCTAGATCTATATTCATTTTTTGCTGGTGGATATCCAGTTGTTCAAGCACCACTTGTTGAATAGATTTATCTTGTACTGTCTTCTCTCTTTTGTTAAAGTTTAGTTGACATATTTATAGAGGTCTATTACTGGACTCTCTATTATTTCCCATTGTTCCCATTGTGCTATTTGAAAATTTTATTTTTCCCCAATACAACACTGTCTTTTTTCTTAACTTATTTATTTTAATTGAAGGATAATTGCTTTACAATATTGTGTTGGTTTCTGCCATACATCATCATGAATCAGCCATAGGTATACATATGTCCCCTCCCTCTTGAACCTCTGACTCAAGACATGACATCACGACTGAGAAACAACATGTCGAACCAAAATCAGAAACCCCTTGGATTTTTTGGCAAACGTGTGTCAGTATTCCCTTTCACACCAAATAGAACCACTTTAAGATCCTGAGGGCTAGAACTTCTCTGGCAGTCCAGTGGTTAAGACTTGGCCATCCAATGCAGAGTGTGCCAGTTCAATCCGTGGTTGGGGAGCTAAGAACCCACATGTGTCATGGTCAAAAAACCAAAACATAAAACAAACAATATTGTAACAAATTTAAGGTTGTTGTTGTTCAGTCTCTAAGTCATGTCTGACTCTTTACAATGCCATGAACTGCAGCACGCCAGGCCTCCCTGTCCTTCACTGTCTCCTGGAGTTTTCTCAGATTCATGTCCATCGAGTTGGTTTATGCTATCTAACCATTTCATCCTTTGCTCCCTCTTCTGCTTTTGCCTTTAGCCTTTTCCAGCAAATTCAATAAAGACTTAAAAAAAAAAAAAAAAAAAGGTCCT
Source organism: Bos javanicus (assembly GCF_032452875.1). Taxonomy (NCBI): domain Eukaryota; kingdom Metazoa; phylum Chordata; class Mammalia; order Artiodactyla; family Bovidae; genus Bos; species Bos javanicus. The sequence goes on from NC_083897.1 coordinate 44,774,787, forward strand.
AGGGCTGAGTAGAAACTTCAGTTCATCAGAGCTATGGATACTAGGCCCACAGGTTATAAGTTCCTAGGTTGTTCTGACCAATTATTGTACTTGCATATCTCTTGCAGCTCTGTTGTTAATTACTTCTGTTTCATACCCAACATCCATTTCTGGGTTCTGGCTCTTGAACTCATATATCTTTATTTCTCAGCTCAACTCAACTCAGTTTATTTCTCAGAAGATTCTGTCTCTTAAACATTGGCTCAATATTATTCTCAATTTTTATTGCATTACTGATATGCCAGATCACTCTCTCTTTTTTTTTTTGGTAAATTTTTTACTGTTGCTATATGCTAGATCCAGTTGATTCAGAATTAACTCAATGTAAATCTGATAATAAGTTTTAAGTAAATAAACCTAAGACTCGGATTTAAGCTCCTAGATGAAATACCACACTTTCTGAGCCATCTACATATATGTGAAATACATAGAATTTGGGTGTATATACATTTTTCCCCCTGTGAATCAGTAACAAATCACTTCTAAACAGCAAAATTAAATGGACTTTAATAAGGGCAAGCTCATAATATATAAGGTGATTTTAAGAGAGTTGAAAGATAATATTAAAATAAAACTTTTCTAAGAACCATAAATGCTATTTAGATTTTAATATGAACAATCTTAGATTTTATCATTTGAGTTCCCAGGCCCACTCTGAACATATTTCTAATTCTTATTCATTCTACTGCTGGTCATAAAGAGGCAATGTCTGTTCATGAGCACCATCTAGTAGATGATTTTGTATTTGAAAGTGTATTTTCTAAAGAATCTGATCACTATTGGAAATAAATGTGCTACAGTAAGTCAGTGATTACAGACAAAACAATCCTGTTAGAATTCATGTAATTGAAACCTACTAAAATCAATATACTATATCCATTTAAAAGTATGTGAGTTTATGAATACCTGACTCTGTCACATCTAAATGTTTAGAACACATAAATTTCTCTTCATGCAACACTTGTTAAATACACTTAAAACTTTGCATTTTGTGAATGTATCTGTGTATTTGAAAATAATTATTAGTTCTTTTTATTCTAAATATGTCTGTACTCATTCAGAATGTCCAAGCACACTGCTATATAGTTTTAATTATTGAAAAGTTATTCATATATACCAACTACAAGTTTACCTTCTCTAAATATCCACTAATCATAATTCTGCTACCTGTAGCTATACAAACAAATCTAAATGCCTCTTTTGCATGAGTGTCTTTAAAATATTTTAGTGCCATTTTCATTCCAAATATCACTGCCAGGTAGCACAGCCATATCCTTTTTTTCAATTGTTCCTCCACTGATAAGCAGGAAGCACAGGGGTGTTCTTGCTATTTTTGTTAAAAATATTGAATATTTTATTAATCAGCCATGTGATAACACTAGCTATCCCTTCCCCAGCCTTCATGCCTTAGATTGACTCCAGTTAGACAAACACATTAAATGAAATACCCTTTCCTTGAGAATGATTATTAATAGTCTACCATGCTTTTTAAAAACTAAATGTAGTACTTACTCATATTCCCATTTAATTTCTAAATGAAAATTTAGATTTTCATTATAGCTGTAAAATCTTTTATAATTGTGTTTATTTCATTTCTATTTTCCAAATATTACTAGGTTCCTATATTTAAAAGGCTTGCCTTTATATTTTCATACAAATTTACTTTTTTATTTTTATTGAGATATGACATATAGCACTGTATAAATTTAAGGTGTAAAGTATAATAATTTGACTTACATATATTATGAAATGATTATCAAAATAAGTATAGTGAACATCCACTATCTAATGTATGCACCAAATAAATTATTTTAAAAAAGAAAAACATGTTTTTCTTGTCATTAGAACTTAGGATTTACTCTCTTAAATTTCATATCTTAAATATAGAAGCAGTTATTTTATTTACAATGTTGCAATATACATCTCAAGTACTAATTTATCTTATAACTGGAAGTTTAAACTTTTGACTACCTTCAACAAATTTCCCCTCCCCAACCCCCTGCCTCTGCTAACCACAAATCTGATCTCTTTTTCTATGACTTTGTTTTGAAGTATATACTACATATACACTACAACACTATGTTAGTTCTTGGTGTGCAACATGGCAATTCAACATTTCTATACATTATAAAATAATTACCTCATTAAGTCCAGTTACCATCTGTCACCATACAAAGATATTATGTTAGCATTGACTACTATCTCCAATACTTTACATTTCACAACTGTGATTCATTAATTTTGTAAATGGAAATCTGTATCTTTTAGTCTCACTCATCTATTTCTCTCATTCCCCTATTCCCATCCCCTCTGGATAAGAAACGATTTGTTTGCTATACCTATGACTTTGTTTCTATTTCTTTGATTTGATTTTTAGATTTCATATATGAGTGAAATCATATAGTCTTTGTCTTTGATTTATTGCACCTAGCATAATACCTTCCAGGAATTTCCATGTTGTTTCAAATGGCAAGACTTCATTCTTTTTTATGTGTGAAAATTGCTCAGTTATGTCTGACTCTTTGCCACCCCATGGACTATACAGTCCATGGAATTCTTCAGGCCAGAATACTGGAGTGGGTAACCTTTCCCTTTTCCAGGGGATCTTCCCAACCCAGGGATTGACTTCATTCTTTTTCTATGGTTGAGTAATATTCCACTGTGTGAATGTGTATGCATGTTTATAGGTGTGTGTGTGTGTGTGTGTGTGTGTGTGTGTGTGTGTATAGTGGCTTTTATTTTCATTTCCTTGGTGTTTGGTGATGTTGGACATTTTTCCATATGTTCATTGGTCATCTGTATGTCTTCTTTAGAAAAGTTTCTACTAAGATCCTCCTTTCATTTTTTTTCTTTATTTTTAATATAAATTTATTTATTTTAATTAGAAGCTAATTACTTTGCAATATTGTATTGGTTTTGCCATACATCAACATGAATCCTCCACGGGCATACACATGTTCCCCATTCTGAACCCCCATCCCACCTCCGTCCCCATACCATCCCTCTGGGTTATCACAGTGCACCAACCCAGAGCATCCTGTATCATGCATTGAACCTGGACTGGTGATTCGTTTCACATTTGATATTATACATGTTTCAATGCCATTCTCCCAAGTTATCAAACCCTCGTCCTCTCCCACAGAGTCCAAAAGACTCTATACATCCACGTATCTTTTGCTGTCTCGCATACAGGGTTATCGTTACCATCTTTCTAAATTCAATATATATGTGTTAGTATATTGTATTGGTGTTTTTCTTTCTGGCTTAATTCACTCTGGGCAGAAAGTTAAAAGGAACTAAAAAGCCTCTTGATGAAAGTGAAAGTGGAGAGTGAAAAAGTTGGCTTAAAGCTCAGCATTCAGAAAACAAAGATCATGGCATCTGGTCCCATCACTTCGTGGGAAATAGATGGGGAAACAGTGGAAACAGTGTCAGATTATTTTTTGGGGCTCCAAAATCACTGCAGATGGTGACTGCAGCCATGAAATTAAAAGACACTTGCTCCTTGGAAGAAAAGTTATGACCAACCTAGATAGCATATTCAAAAGCAGAGACATTACTTTGCCAACAAAGGTTCGTCTAGTCAAGGTTATGGTTTTCCTTGTGGTCATGTATAGATGTGAGAGTTGAACTATGAAGAAGGCTGAGCGCTGAAGAATTGATGCTTTTAAACTGTGGTGTTGGAGAAGACTCTTTACAGTCCGTTGGACTGCAAGGAGATCCAACCAGTCCATTCTGAAGGAGATCAGCCCTGGGATTTCTTTGGAAGGAATGATGCTAAAGCTGAAACTCCAATACTTTGGCCACCTCATGCGAAGCGTGGATTCATTGGAAAAGACTCTGATGCTGGGAGAGACTGGGGGCAAGAGGAGAAGGGGACGACAGAGGATGAGATTGCTGGATGGCATCACTGACTCGATGGACATGAGTTTGAGCAAGCTCTGGGAGTTGGCGATGGACAGGGAAGCCTGGCGTGCTGCATTTCATGGGCTCTAAAGAGTCGGACACGACTGAGCGACTGATCTGATCTGATAATAGGCTCCAGTTTCTTCAACCTCATTAGAACTGATTCAAATGTATTATTTTTAATGGCTGAGTAATACTCCACTCTGTATATGCACCATAGCTTTCTTATCCATGCATCTGCTGATGGACATCTAGGTTGCTTCCATGTCCTGGCTATTATAAACAGCGCTGTGATGAACATTGTGGTACATGTGTCTCTTTCAATTCTGGTTTCCTCGATGTGGATGCCCAGAAGTGGTATTGCTGGGTCATATGGCAGTTCTATTTCCAGTTTTTTTAAGGAATCTCCACACTGTTCTCCACAGTGGCTGTACTAGTTTGCATTCCCACCAACAGTGTAAGAGGGTTCCCTTTTCTCCACACCCTCTCCAGCATTTATTGCTTGTAGACTTTTGGATAGCAGCCATTCTGACTGGCGTGAAATGGTACCTCATAGTGGTTTTGATTTGCATTTCGCTGATAATGAGTGATGTTGAGCACCTTTTCATGTGTTTGTTAGTCATCTGTATGTCTTCTTTGGAGAAATGTCTGTTTAGGTCTTTAGCCCATTTTTTGATTGGGTCGTTTATTTTTCTGGAATTGAGCTGCAGGAGTTGTTTGTATATTTTTGTGATTAATTGTTTGTCAGTTGCTTCATTTGCTATTATTTTCTCCCATTCTGAAGGCTGTCATTTCACCTTGCTTATAGTTTCCTTTGTTGTGCAAAAGCTTTTAATTTTAATTAGGTCCCATTTGTTTATTTTTGCTTTTATTTCCGATATTCTGGGAGGTGGGTCATAGAGGATCCTGCTGTGGTTTATGTCGGAGAGTGTTTTGCCCTCTTGATAAAAGTGAAAGAAGAGACTGAAAAGTTGGCTAAAAAGTGAAAAGTTGGCTAAAAATGTTGGCTAAAAACGTTTACTCAACATTCAGTAAACTAACACCATAGCATCTGGTCCCATAACTTCATGGCAAATAAATGGGGAAACAATAGAAAGAGTGAGTGACCATTTTTGGGGGGCTCCAAAATCAGTGCAGATGGTGACTGCAGCCATGAAATTAAAAGAGGCTTACTCCTTGGAAGAAAAGCTCTGACTAATCTAGGCAGCATATTACAAAGCAGAGACAGTACTTTGCCTACAAATGTCTGTCTAGTCAAAGTTATGGTTTCTCCAGTAGCCATGTATGGATATGAGATTTGGAGTATAAAGAAAACTGAACACTGAAGAACTTATGCTTTTGAACTGTGGTGTTGGAAAATACCCTTGGACTGCAAGGAAATTCAACTGGTCCATTCAAAAGGAAATCAGTCCTGAATACTCATTGGAGGGACTGATGTTGAAGCTGAAGCTCCAATACTTTGGCCACCTGATGCAAAGAACTGAGTCATTTGAAAAGACCCTGCTGCTGGGAAAGATTGAAAGCAGGAGGAGAAGGGGGCAACAAAAGATGAGATGGTTGAATAGCATCACCGACTCAAAGGACATGAGTTTGAGCCTGAAGGATGATGCTGTGAAAGTGCTGCACTCAATATGCCAGCAAATTTGGAAAACTCAGCAGTGGCCACAGGACTGGAAAAGGTCAGTTTTCATTCCAATCCCAAAGACAGGCAATGCCAAAGAATGTTCAAACTACCACACAATTTCACTCATCTCACACAGTAGTAAAGTAATGCTTAAAATTCTCCAAGCCAGGCTTCAGCAATGTGTGAACTTTCACATGTTCAAGATGGTTTTAGAAAAGGCAGAGGAACCAAAGATCAAATTGTCAATATCTGCTGGATCAGCGAAAAAGCAAGACAGTTCAGAAAAACATCTATTTCTGCTTTATTGACTATGCCAAAGCTTTGACTGTGTGGATCACAATAAGCTCTGGAAAATTCTGAAAGAGATGGGAATCCCAGACCACCTGACCTGCCTCTTGATAAATTTGTATGCAGGTTAGGAAGCAACAGTTATAACTGGACATGAAACAACAGACTGGTTCCAAATAGGAAAAGGAGTACGTCTAGGCTGTATATTGTCACCCTGCTTATTTAACTTATATGCAGGGTACATCATGAGAAATGCTGGGCTGGAAGAAGCACAGGCTGGAATCAAGATTGCCGGGAGAAATATCAATAACCTCAGATATGCAGATGACACCACCCTTATGGCAGAAAGTGAAGAGTAACTAAAAAGGCTCTTGATGAAGGTGAAAGAGGAGAGTGAAAAAGTTGGCTTAAAACTCAACACTCAGAAAACGAAGATCATGGCATCTGGTCCCATCACTTCATGGGAAATAGATTGGGAAACAGTGGAAATAGTGTCAGATTTTATTTTGGGGGCTCCAAAATCACTGCAGATGGTGACTGCAGCCATGAAATTTTTTTTTTAATTTTATTTTATTTTTAAACTTTACAATATTGTATTAGTTTTGCCAAATTTCGAAATGAATCCGCCACAGGTATACCTGTGTTCCCCATCCTGAACCCTCCTCCCTCCTCCCTCCCCACACCCTCCCTCTGGGTCGTCTCAGTGCACCAGCCCCAAGCATCCAGTATAGTGCATCAAACCTGGACTGGCGACTTGGTTCATACATGATATTATACATGTTTCAATGCCATTCTCCCAAATCTCCCCACCCTCTCCCTCTCCCACAGAGTCCATAAGACTGATCTATACATCAGTGTCTCTTTTGCTGTCTCGTACACAGGGTTATTGTTACCATCTTTCTAAATTCCATATATATGTGTTAGTATACTGTATTGGTGTTTTTCTTTCTGGCTTATTTCACTCTGTATAATAGGTTCCAGTTTCATCTATATCATTAGAACTGATTCACGCTTACTCCTTGGAAGGAAAGTTATGACCAACCTAGATAGCATATTCAAAAGCAGAGACATTATTTTGCCAACAAAGGTCCATCTAGTCAAGGCTATGGTTTTTCCAGTGGTCATGTATAGATGTGAGAGTTGGACTGTGAAGAAAGCTGAGCACGGAAGAATTGATGCTTTTGAACTGTGGAGTTAGAGAAGACTCTTGAGAGTCCCTTGGACTGCAAGGAGATCCAATCAGTCCATTCTGAAGGAGATCAGCCCTAGGATTTCTTTGGAAGGAATGATGCTAAAGCTGAAACTCCAGTACTTTGGCCACCTCATGCGAAGAGTTGACTCATTGGAAAAGACTCTGATGCTGGGAGGGATTGGGGACAGGAGGAGAAGTGGACAACAGAGGATGAGATGGCTGGATGGTATCACTGACTCGATGAACGTGAGTCTGAGTGAACTCCGGGAGTTGGTGATAGACAGGGAGGCCTGGCGTGCTGCGATTCATGGGATCGCAAAGGGTCAGACAGAACTGAGCAACTGAACTGAACTGAACTGGGAGATGGTGAAGGACAGGGATGCTTGGTGTGCTTCAGCCCATGGGGTTGCAAAGTGTGAGACATGACTGAGTAACTGAACTAAACTTGAGGAATTTTTATTTCCTTGAGTCTATAACCTGCCTTTTATATTTCTATATGGAATGTTGAGTAGTTACCACTTGCCAGGCACCATGCTGAAATCATTATATTACCTCATTCAGTCTTTGGGAATGGGTAGTATTTTCTTCATATTACATTGATCAGGAAAGTAAGGAGTTGTTAGGCAAAGTAATTTGCTCAAGGTCACCTGATACTTAGGAATAAGTTCTTTGCACAGTGGAGAAGCCATGAGCTAGCCCATTTATCTTTTGGTACTCATATCCCACACCTCCTTCTAACTGAATTCAGCCACATTTTTTAGTCTTCTCAATACTCAGTGCTTTCTTTTGCCTTGACCATTAGCATTTGAAATTACATAGGGATGCATAACTCCTGATAGCCATTCCCCAAACTATTTATTCTACATGTTTAATTTTGCAAGCAATTATTTTGAGTATTCCCTGACCCTTTTCAATGGAGGATTAGTAATTCTATGTGGACTTATATTATACTTACGTAGTCCGTACTAAACACATATCACAATATGTTATGGATACTGTGCTGAACTGTCTGCCAGCTCTCCTTCATAAATGAGGTGCTCATTACTCCAGCTGATTTAGAATATTGATAGGTGATGGTTCTAAGCAGAGTCTTTCTTCCAGAATTACCATTCAACAAAGAAACAGCTCTTAATTTAAGGTCATACTCCCTCCTCTGAAATAGGTCACATCCAATGATTGGTAAATGCATGTATACAAAGGTCCAGGGCCCTTGACTCAGGATAATACAACTTTGAAAGTCATATCAGCCCTGGAATATTTGGAAGAACCTTCTGAGGCCTTTTTTTTTTTTTTTTTTTTTGAGGCCTTTGTTAACACTTCATCTCATCTCTGTCTAATCTTACTGCCTTATTTCCCATCAAAAGTGTTGATCCTGAGAACATTTTCCCCCCCAAAATTATGGTATACCTGTTGACACCTCAGGCTGTCTTCTAAAGGACACAGTCTAAAACTCCTAATTTTTACTTCTTGGTTGTCTACCTCAATAAATTTTAAATCCCATGAAGGCAAAAGATATGTTTATCTTTCTCTTCACTCTCCAGAGTAGAGAGGCCATTCAATGCCAACTCAAAATGTACTCACCGAATGAATGAATAATAAAGAGATGGAATCCAAACTTGTATCTGGCTGACTCAAAAGTCTGAGATTCTTCAACTATGGAATATAATACTGCTATCTTAGGGGACTCCAACACAAAATAGGAGGGAAAAGATACACTTCTGTCAAGATTAATCAGCTTCATGGTATGCCAAACCAAAAATCTTCAAGAGAAGACAATAAACCTTTTAGAAAACATGGAGCATTTCATTATTTAAGCAAAGCCAGTCTGTATGTAAGTAAAACATATAATTTCTCACCTAATTAAGCCAACTAGTCAAATCATACACCATAAAAATTTATTGTGCATTAATCATTGATTTAATTAAAATAAAGAACTCAATTCTGCCTCCAGGTATATTAGAGTATGCAAATTTCTTTCTTCTTCTAACCTAAGTTCTACTATATGACTTGAACTGATGGGAATATTTGCCTAATGTGAATCTATAAAACACTAAGCATAGTAAATATCATAATTTTACACCTATAACACATTTCACTATGAATTCCGGAACATATTTCAAAATAACTCCTAACTGAATAGGATAATAGAGCAACGCACTTTATAATGGATTATCAAAAACCTGAAGCTAAATTTCAGAGGAAACTTAATGTGTAAAACTCTACTTTATTATGAGGCCAAACTTAAGATAACTACATTAAAAGATGCAAGAGTCATCATTTTTCAAATGTTCATATTTATAGAAATGTAAATTAAATTCAATTGTCATGTCCTGCAAACCTAATTTTTAAATACAAATGTCACTGAGAGTCTGAAATCCAACATTTTGCTGTATAACACATACCTATATACATTCAGTTCATTTTATTTCAATCACTCAGTCGTGTCTGACTCTTTGCAACCCTGTGGACTGCAGCATGCCAGGCATCCCTGTCCATCACCAACTCCCAGAGCTTGCTCAAACTCATGTCCGTCAAGTTGGTGATGCCTCCACCCATCTCATCCTCTGTCAACCCTTTCTCTTCCTCTCTTCAATCTTTCCCAGCATCAGAGTCCTTTCCAATTAGTCAGAACTTCGCATCAGATGGCCAAAGTATTGGAGCTTCTACTTCAGCATCTGTCCTTTTACTGAATATTCAGGACTGATTTCCTTTAGGATGGACTGGTTTGATCTCCTTGCAGTCCAAGGGACTCTTAAGAGTCTTCTCCAACACCACAGTTGAAAAGCATCAATTATGTGCCATTCAGCTTACTTTATGGTGCAACTCTCATATACATATGTGACTACTGGAAAAAAAACATAGCTTTGACTAGATGGACCTTTGTAGGCAAAGTGATGTATCTGTTTATTTTTTTAAATTTATTTATTTATTTTTAGTTGAAGGATAATAGCTTTACATAATTTTGTTTTCTGTCAAACTTCAAGATGAGTCAGCCATAGGTATACATATATCCCTTCCCTTTTGAACCTCCCTTCCATCTCCCTCCCCATCCCACCCCTATAGGTTGATGCAGAGCCCCTGTTTGAGTTTGCTGAATCACACAGCAAATTCCCATTGGATATATATTTTATATATGGTAATCTAAGCTTACGTGGTACTCTCTCCATACATCTCCTCCCATCTCCCCATATTTATAAGTCTATTCTCTATGTCTGTTTCTCCACTGTTGCCCTGTAAATAAATTATTCAGTACCATTTTTCTAGATTCCATATATATGTGTTAGAATACAATACTTATCTTTCTCTTTGACTTACTTCATCTGTATAATAGGCTCTAGTTTCACCCACCTCATTAGAACTGACTCAAATGCATTCCTTTTTATGACTAATATTCCATTATGTATATGTACCACACTTCTTTATCCATTCATCTGTTGATAGACATCTAGGTTGCTTCCATGTTCTAGCTATTGTAAATAGTGCTGCAGTGAACAATGGGAATACCAGAAAAACAAGCAACCCAATCAAAAAGTGGGGAAAAGACTAAAACAGACATTTCTCCAAAGAAGACATACAGATGGCTAGCAAACACATGAAAAGACTGTTAATGTCCCTCATTATTACAGAAATGCAAATCAAAACTACATTGAGATATCACCTCACACCAGAATGTCTACAAATGATAAATGTTGGAGAGGGTATGGAGAAAAGGGAATGCTCTTTCCCTGTTGGTGGGAAAGTAAATTCATACAGCCAGTATGGAAGACGGTATGGAGATTTCTTAAAAAAAAAAAAAAAAAACTAGGAGTAAAACCAACATATGACCCAGCAATCCCACTCCAAGGCATATACTCTGAAGAAACCAAAATTGAGAAGGACACATGTATCCCGTTGTTTATTGTATTTACTTTTTAATATGGAATCTAGGTTTGTCAAAACTTTTCTTCCAAGGACCATCTTAATTTCATGGCTGCAATCACCATCTGCAGTGATTTTGGAGCCCAAGAAAATAAAGTCTGACACTGTTTCCATTATTTCCCTGTCTCTTTGCCATGAAGTGATGTGACCAGATCCTATGTTCTATATTTTTTTGAATTTTGAATTTTAAGCCAGCTTTTTCACTCTCCTCTTTCACTTTCATCAAGAGACTCTTTAGTGCATCTTAATTTTCTGCCATACGGTGGTGTCATTGGCATATATGAGGTTTTTTATATTCCTCTGGGCAATCTTGATTTCAGTTTGTGCTTCATCCAGTCCAGCATTTTGCATGAAGACACTGCATATAAGTTAAATAAGCAAGGTGACAATAAACAGCCTACACACACTCCTTTCCCATATTTGAACCGGTCCACAGTTCCATGTCTGATTCTAACTGTTGCTTCTTGATCTGCATACAGATTTCTCAGGAGGCAAATAAGATGTTCTGGTATTCAATACCATCTCAAGAAGAATTTTCAGTTTTTTGTGATCCACACAGTCAAAGGTTTTAGTGTAGTCAAAGAAACAGAAATAGATGTTTTTTTTTTAATTTTTTTTGGAATTTTCTTGCTTTTTCTATGATCCAATGGATGTTGGCAATTTATTCTATGGTTCTTCTGCCTTTTTTTTTTTTTTTAATCCAGCTTGTACATCTGGAAATTCTAGGTTCATGTAGTGTTGAAGCCTAGCTTGGAGATTTTTGAGCATTACTTTGCTAGTGTATGAGATTGCGAGAGTCATTTCCTAGGAAGATTGATAAGAAGGCCAAGGGTCCCCAAGGAGAGAGGGGACCGTTTTTTTTTTTTTTTCCCCTCTACATTCCTTAGGATTATATAACAATAATATATCCTGCTTGAGGACAGTCTCTGGAAATAACTTTCTGGCTAACCCTGTTATCTTAAAATGTAAATTACCTGAGTAGGTCTAGTGAGGTCTTTACAACCTCCAGACATTCTTTTGATTCACTGTAATAACTAATTAGAGAGTATATAACTCCGTGGCTAACACTAGCAAGGGAGTACTCTTTCTTCCTCCTTCTGATGCCTATGTCAGAAGCTTTCTCTATCTCCTTTATACTTTAATCAAACTTTATTTCACAGAAGCTCTGAGCGATCAAGCCTCTTCTCTGGCCCCAGATTGAATTCTTCTCCTCCGGAGGCCAACAAACCCAGCGTCTTTTCATGGTTCAGCAACAACCTTTCATTTTGGGGACTCAATTGGGATTCTTCAGGACAAGGTAAGGATGCTTGGAGCTCTAGTTCTTTGTTCTCCTAGTAAACATGTTTTCTCCTGTACTTTACTTACTCTATGGTGTGCTTGCATGAATGAATGAAACGCCCTGCATGAAGCAAATGAGGAGCCCTACTCTGCGATTCCACGGTGACCTCATACAGCTTATGGCAGAAACCTGTCGCGGGTTTATACCTACCTGCCAATGCCAAGAGGCACCCAATGTCTCCTTCAGGGACTAGCCAGAAAGGGGCAAAGAGTGTCGACCAAACTCTCCTTTCTTGGTCAAACTTTTCAGTCTCTTTGACCATTTCATAACTCCTTGGAAATTAGAAGTACTAACCTAATAATCATACGGATCATAGATTTTCAAGGGATTTGTGATCTATGCTGTTACTGTGTACTATGACTTAGGTCCCAAACTTGGATTGATATTCAGGAAGCACCTAGCCTCACCAGGAATTGAAAGTCTGTAAGTTAGATGGAGATCTAGCTCTAAGAGGATCTCTGAGATTAAAGGTTACTCAGATTGGAATTGCTATGGGTTTTTTTCCTTTGGTAATGCTGGTTCTTACTGGACCAGAGGAGGCTCTTATACTGGTATGGTGACGCTTGGAAGGGACATTTCAGTTTTATGTTTGTATCGGTCTTATTGTGGTCAGGAATAGACTCAGGGTCATGCACAGGCACTCAGGTGACAAATGTTTCCCCCAGCGGTCTTAGCTTGGGAGGCATTCCAGAAGGTTACTATGATTGCACCCTAGGTGGCATCAGAGGTAAGCAAGGTTTTAATGGTGAGGAGCTGGATGTCAGTCAAGGATGCCATCAGGTCTACCCCCAGTGCATCCCCACCCCGTCTCGGTGGTAGACCCTGGAGGGACAGGTACGGCACCTGTGTCGGTAAGGGACAGACTAAGTCTGACCAGGAAAGAAAAGGTTTGGTGTAAAATCTGTCTACACCCCCATCTAGAGCAGGGAGGGATGCCTCTGGTAGAAAGAGGGCACTGGTAGCTTTTTTTCTCTCTTACAGATGGGAGCTAACAATTCCAGCCTCACTCCTTTGAACTGTATCCTGAAAAACTGGGATAGATTTCATCCCCAGGGCTTAAAGAAGACACACCTGGTCTTCCTCTGTGATACTTCATGGCTGTGATACCCACTAGAGGACAGCAAACAGTGGCCAGTTGGAGCATCTCTTAACTAAAATACTGTTTTACAGTTAGATCGATTCTGTAGAAAACAAGGGAAATGGGTAGAAGTAGCATATGTGTTGCACTTTTTCTCTCTGTGAAATATGCCAGACTTGTGTCCTAAGGGTATAGATTTGGGTATGACACCTTCAGCTCCCTCCAGTCCTCCTACTTTGCTAGATGAGATGGAGGACAGGAGACAAAGAGATAAAGAAAAGCAGGTTTATCCAATCTATCTCTGGGATCATACGTGCAGAGCAGCCAGAGAGACTGAGGAACAGCTACACAAGCTGTTGCCTCTTCATGAAGCACCCACCGGGAGAAATAATCAGTCTATGAGAGTTAATAAGCCTTTTTTCTTATCAAGAAATACAAAGAAGCAAGGAGGATCTGGGAGACTATTTAGAGGACCCAGAAAAGTATATTAGAGCTTTTAAAGGTGTTACTTTGCTTTATGACCTTACTTGGAAGGATGTGATGTATATCTTGGGACAAACGCTGACTCTCTACTCAAAAAGTCAAGTTTTGGGAAAAGTGGTTGCTTATGGAGGTGAATGGCTTGGTAATGAATCAGTAGGGAAGAGGGAGGATGAGATAACCACCTTCCCCACTGGCAATCACACAGTCCCAACTATAGAACCAGACTGGGACTACAATACAGCTAAAGGAAGATGGGGTCAGAGTCATTTTTTTAGATGTATTCTTGAAGGACTCAGGCAGGTGGGTGCTAAGCCTTTGAACTATGGCAAATTGGTAAACATAGAACAGGAGGAGAAGGAAGCTCCTGGTAAATTCCTAGATAGACTGAGAGAAGCCCTTCTCAGATTCACTGAGATTGATCCCAAAAGTGAAGAGGGAAAAGTGATCTTAAAAGACAGATTTCTCACTCAGTCAGCTCCAGACATCTGCCATAAGCTATTAAAATGGGCATATGGACCCAATCAGTCTTTAGATAATCTGTTATAACTGGCTCAGACAGTTTATTATGGTAGGGAATATGAGGAAAAGGAAGAAAGGCAGAAAAAGACAAAGGAACAGGTGGAATTCTTCGCAATGGCTATGAGAACTGTTCTTAAACAGCCTGAGAAAAATGTCCAGAGGGATCCAGGTGAAAAGGGATGGACTTGCTATTACCATGGAAAGGAGGGGCACCTCAAGAGGGATTGCCCTCAGGCATCTAAGCTGCCCCTGGCTCCATGTCCAGTCTGCAAAGGACCACACTAGAAGAGAGACTGCCCCCAGAGGCATAGGTCTCAGGGGTCAGACTCTCAAGACAATCAGGACTGAAGGTGCCCGGTGGTTGCCACACAAGCTCCTATCCTAAATACACCTGAGGAACCCCGGGTATTAATATTTGTAGGGGGCCAATCCGTCCATTTCCTTTTAGATACTGGGGCAACTTACTCTGTGCTTACCGAAGCCACTGGCCCACTTTCTTTCCAATCTGCTTTCATAATGGGACTGTCTGGATGAGCAAAAACGTATTACTTCAGTTCTATAAGTTGCAACTTACTCTGTGCTATTGTCACACGAGTTTCTGATCTTGCCAGAGTCTCCCTCACAACTTTTGGGGAAGGATATACTGAATAAGGTCCAGGCCTCTGTTTTCATGAATATGGAGCCCTCCCTTTCTCTTTCTTTAGTTGAACAAAATGTAAATCCTACAGTTTGGGCTGATGGAAAATCTGTGGGTCGAGCACAAAATGCTATTCCTGTAGTTGTCAAGCTCAAAGACCTGCAAATATTTCCACATAAGAAGCAGCATCCACTGAAACCTAAGGTTAAGGAAGGGTTAAAACCCATCATCAAACATTGAAATTAGTGGGGCTGTAAATTCCCTGTAACAGTCCATGCAACACTCTTATTTTGGGTGTAAAGAAATCAAATGGTAAATGGATACTAGTTCAAAATTTATGAATAATAAATGAGACTGTAGTTCTTTTACACCCCGTGATGCCTAATCCTTATAATCTATTGTCTGAAATTCCTGAACAAGCCAAATATTTCTCAGTAATTGATTTGAAGGTCAGAACAGATCAGACCAGTCACTCAGTCGTGTCCGACTCTTTGCGACCCCATGAAGCGCAGCACGCCAGGCCTCCCTGTCCATCACCAACTCCCAGAGTTCACTCAGACTCATGTCCAATGAGTCAGTGATGCCATCCAGCCATCTCATCCTCTGTCATCCCCTTCTCTTCAGGCCCCCAATCCCTCCCAGCATCAGAGTCTTTTCCAATGAGTCAACTCTTCGCATGAGGTGGCCAAAGTACTGGAGTTTCAGCTTCACCATCATTCCTTCCAAAGAAATACCAGGGCTGATCTCCTTCAGAATGGACTGATTGGATCTCCTTGCAGTCCAAGGGACTTTCAAGAGTCTTCTCCAACACCACAGTTCAAAAGCATCAATTCTCCCGTGCTCAGCTTTCTTCACAGTCCAACTCTCACATCCATACATGACCACAGGAAAAACCATAGCCTTGACTAGACGAACCTTTGTTGGCAAAGTAATGTCTCTGCTTTTGAATATGCTATCTAGGTTGGTCATAACATTCCTTCCAAGGAGTAAGCGTCTTTTAATTTCATGGCTGCAGTCACCATCCACAGTGATTTTGGAGCCCAGAAAAATAAAGTCTGACACTGTTTCCACTGTTTCACCATCTATTTCCCATGAAGTGATGGGACCAGATGCCATGATCTTCGTTTTCTGAATGTTGAGCTTTAAGCCAACTTTTTCACTCTCCACTTTCACCTTCATCAAGAGGCTTTTTAGTTCCTCTTCACTTTCTGCCATAAGGGTGGTGTCATCTGCATAGCTGAGGTTATTGATATTTCTCCCGGCAATCTTGATTCCAGCTTGTGTTTCTTCCAGTCCAACCTTTCTCATGATGTACTCTGCATATAAGTTAAATAAGCAGGGTGACAATATACAGCCTTGACGTACTCCTTTTCCCGTTTGGAACCACTCTGTTGTTCCATGTCCAGTTCTAACTGTTGCTTCCTGACCTGCATGCAAATTTCTCAAGAGGCAGATCATGTGGTCTGGGATTCCCATCTATTTCAGAATTTTCCACAGTTTATTGTGATCTACACAGTCAAAGGCTTTGGCATAGTCAATAAAGCACAAATAGATGTTTTTCTGGAACTGTCTTGCTTTTTCCATGATCCAGCCAATGTTGGCAATTTGATCTCTGGTTCCTCTGCCTTTTCTAACACGAGCTTGAACATCAGGAAGTTCACGGTTCACATAATGCTGAAGCCTGGCTTGGAGAATTTTAAGCATTACTTTACTAGCGTGTGAGATGAGTGCAATTGTGCAGTAGTTTGAGCATTCTTTGGCCTTGCTTTTCTTTGGGATGGGAATGAAAACTGACTTTTTCCAGTCCTGTGGCCACTGCTGAGTTTTCCAAATTTGCTTACATATTGAGTGCAGCACTTTCTCAGCATCATCTTTCAGGATTTGAAATAGCTCAACTGGAATTCTATCAGCTCCACTAGCTTTGTTCATAGTGATGCTTTCTAAGGCCCACTTGAGTTCACATTCCAAGATGTCTGGCTCTAGGTCAGTGATCACACCATCATGATTATCTGAGTCATGAAGATCTTTTTTGCACAGTTCTTCTGTGTATTCTTGCCATTTCTTCTTAATATCTTCTGCTTCTGTTAGGTCCATACGATTTATGTCCTTTATTGAGCCCATCTTTGCATTAAATATTCCTTTGGTATCTCTGGTTTACTTGAAGATATGTCTAGTTTTTCCCATTCTGTTGTTTTCAACTATTTCTTTGCATTGATCGCTGAGGAAGGCTTTCTTATGTCTTCTTGCTATTCTTTGGAACTCTGCATTCAGATGCTTATATCTTTCCTTTTCTCCTTTGCTTTTCACTTCTCTTCTTTTCACAGCTATTTGTAAGGCCTCCCCAGACAACCATTTTGCTTTTTAGCATTTCTTTTCCATAGGGATGGTCTTGATCCCTGTCACCTGGACAATGTCATGAACCTCATTCCATAGATCATCAAGCACTCTATCAGATCTAGGCCCTTAAGTCTATTTCTCACTTCCACTGTATAATCATAAGGGATTTGGTTTAGGTTTTACCTGAATGGTTTAGTGGTTTTCCCTACTTTCTTCAATTTAGGTCTGAATTTGGCAATAAGGAGTTCATGATCTCAGCCACAGTCAGCTCCTGGTCTTGTTTTTGCTGACTGTATAGAGCTTCTCCATCTTTGGCTGCAAAGAATATAATCAATCTGATTTCAGTGTTGACCATCTGGTGATGTCCATGTATAGAGTCTTCTCTTGTGTTGTTGGAAGAGGGTGTTTGTTATGACCAGTGCATTTTCTTTGCAAAACTCTGTTAGTCTTTGCCCTGCTTCATTCCGTATTCCAAGGCCAAATTTGCCTGTTACTCCAGGTGTTTCTTGACTTCCTACTTTTGCATTCCAGTACCCTATAATGAAAAGGACATCTTTTTTGGGTGTTAGTTCTAAAAGATCTTGTAGGTCTTCATAGCACTGTTCAACTTCAGCTTCTTCAGCGTTACTGGTTGGGGCATAGACTTGGATTACAGGCTCCTATTGATTTGAAAGATGCCTTGTATTCAGTGCCTTTGGCAGAGGAAAGTCAGTTTCTATTTGCCTTTTAGGACCCTACAGTACAGCCAGCTTCTCAGTTAACCTGGACAGTTTTGCCCCAGGAATTTTGTGACGGTCTTCACTTATTTGTACAAAGTTTGTCACAAGATGTACAAAACTTTAATATCTTGAAAGCAGTGGTCTTACAATATGTAGATGATATTTTGCTCTGTGCTGAGACAGAGGAAGTTTGTTCACAAGCCTCAGAAGACTTCTTAAATATTTTGGCATGCTGCAGTTACAAGGCATGAAGAGAAAAGGCTCAGCTGTGTCAACAATCTGTTAGATATCTGGGCCTAATCATATCAGAAGGAACTAGGGCCATAGGCCCTGAGGGAATTAAACCTATACTAAATCATCCCATTCCTATGACTTTAAGACAATTGAGTGGATTTTTGGGAATCACAGGCTACTGTCCTATTTGGATTCCTGCTCATGAGGAACTTGACTGGCCTTTATATAAACTTATAGCTGAAACTCAGCAGGCCCAAACCGACAAACTGGTTTGGTCTCCAGATACTCAAAAGTCTTTTAAGGTTCTTCAGACTGCTTTCCTGCAAGCTCCCACTCTGAGCTTGCCCACAGGGTCAGAATTTAATTTGTTTGTCACTGAAAGAAAAGGTATGGCATTGGGAGTTTTGACACAACCCTGAGGGCCTCACCAGCAACCTACTGCTTATCTAAGAAGAGAGTTAGATGTAATTTCACCTGGGTGGCCCCACTGCCTAAGAGTAATTGGGGCAGCGGCTTTATTAGCACCTGAGGCTTTAAAAATAATTAATGGATGAAACCTTACTATACTGACTTCACATGATGTGAGTGGAATCTTAAATTCTAAGGTTAATATTTGGATGACAGACAGTAGGCTTCTTAAATATCAATTATTGTTGTTAGAAGAACCAGTAACTAAGCTTAAATTTTGTGGAAATTTAAATCCTGCCACTTTCCTTCCTGAGAAGGAAAATGAAACACCTACCTGATCACGATTGTTCCCAATCCCTAACTTTAAACTATGAAGCTCTCTGCACATCAAAGGAAACTATTAGCAAGGTGAAAAGACAGCCTTCAGAATGGGTGAAAATAATAGCAAATGAAGCAACTGACAAACAACTAATCTCAAAAATATACAAGCAACTCCTACAGCTCAACTCCAGAAAAATAAATGACCCAATCAAAAAATGGGCCAAAGAACTAAATAGACGTTTCTCCAAAGAAGACATACAGATGGCTAACAAACACATGAAAAGATGCTTAACATCACTCATTATCAGAGAAATGCAAATCAAAACCACTATGAGGTACCATTTCACGCCAGTCAGAACGGCTGCGATCCAAAAGTCTACAAGCAATAAATGCTGGAGAGGGTGTGGAGAAAAGGGAACCCTCTTACACTGTTGGTGGGAATGCAAACTAGTACAGCCACTATGGAGAACAGTGTGGAGATTCCTTCAAAAACTGGAAATAGAACTGCCTTATGATCCAGCAATCCCACTGCTGCGCATACACACTGAGGAAACCAGAATTGAAAGAGACAAGTGTACCCCAATATTCATCGCAGCACTGTTTATAATAGCCAGGACATGGAAGCAACCTATATGTCCATCAGCAGATGAATGGATAAGAAAGCAGTGGTACATATACACAATGGAGTATTACTCAGCCATTAAAAAGAATACATTTGAATCAGTTCTAATGAGGTGGATGAAACTGGAGCCTATTACACAGAGTGAAGTAAGCCAGAAAGAAAAACACCAATACAGTATACTAACGCATATATATGGAATTTAGAAAGATGGTAACAATAACCCTGTGTATGAGACAGCAAAAGAGACAGTGATGTATAGAACAGTCTTATGGACTCTGTGGGAGAGGGAGAGGGTGGGAAGATTTGAGAGAATGGCATTGAAACATGTAAAATATCATGTATGAAACGAGATGCCAGTCCAGGTTCGATGCACGATACTGGATGCTTGGGGCTAGTGCACTGGGACGACCCAGAGGGATGGTATGGGGAGGGAGGAGGGAGGAGGGTTCAGGATGGGGAACACATGTATACCTGTGGTGGATTCATTTTGATATTTGGCAAAACTAATACAATTATGTAAAGTTTAAAAATTAAATAAAATTAAAAAAAATAAACTATGAAGCTCAAGAAGGTCTAATGGATACCCCCATTAGACAATCCTGACATGGAAATATTTACAGATGTCAGTTCTTTTGTTGGAATGGAAAGCATAAGGCAGGTTATGCCATGGTGGCTGCTGAACAGGTTTTAGAAGCAAAATCTCTCCCCTGGGGAACCAGTGCTCAGTTAGTGGAGCTTGTGGCTCTGACCCGAGCTCTAGAGTTAAGCAAAGGGCAGCAGTTAAATATCTACACTGGTTCTAATTACGCTTATTTGACTTTACATGCTCATACAGCAATATGGAAAGAAAGTTTAAAACAGCAACAGAAGAACCTATTAAACATTTCAGAGAGATTGAGAGACTTTTAACTGCTATATATTGTCCTAAAGAAGTAGCTGTTATGCATTGCAAAGGGCACAGCAGGGATGGGAGTAAAGTAGCCAAAGGTAATCAGTTGGCTGACTGTCAAGCCAGAAAAGCAGCACTTTATGAAACCCCTTCACTGCAGACACCTTTGATCTGGACAGGTCCTGTGGAACAGGAAAAACCACAATATACTGAGGAAGAATTAGAAAGATATGAGAAAACAGGAGCAAAGATTACTGATAAAGGATGGTTACAGTCTTATGACAAATAATTCCTGAAAATGCTCAGTGGAAAATTCTTAAGGTTTTACACCAGAGTTTTCATTTGGGTGCAGAGAATACTTACCAGATGGCTTCTCGTTTGTTTGAAGGTAAAAATGTAATGAAAACTTCACGGAATATTATCAAAAGATGTGATGTTTGTCAGAAAAATAACCCAAAGACTGAAAAGCTAGCAAAATCTGGATTACAACGAAGTGGAAAGTATCCTGGAGAGGGCTGGGAAATTGATTTTACTCATATGCCAAAAGCTAATGGATATTCTTGCTTACAAGTTTGGGTGGATACTTTTACTGGATGGATTGAAGTGTTTCTTTGTTGTAGTGAACAGGCTAAGGAGGTTATAAAGATTTTAATCCATGAAATTATCCCCAGGTTTGGGCTGCCACGGAGCCTTCAGAGTGACAATGGCTCCGCCTTTAAAGCTGCTGTAACTCAGGGGGTGTCTACGGCTCTAGGAATAAAATATCACTTACACTGTTCCTGGAGACCCCAATCCTCAGGAAAGGTTGAAAAAGCTAGTGACATTATTGAAAGACATCTGCACAAATTAACCCAAGAGACGCAGAACAATTGGATTAAAGTTCTACCCATAGCTCTAATGAGGGCTCAAACTGCCCCCAAAAGGAGGGACTGTCCCTCTTTGAATGTATTTATGGAAGGCCTTTCTTATGCACAGACATTGTTATAGACCCTGAAGCCTTGGAATTAACTAGTTATGTAACTCAGCTCTCAGCTTTTCAATAGGCATTAACAGATTTCTGGGAGACAACTCCTGACCCAGCCTCTGAGTCAAGAAAACCTCTTTTTGAGCCAGGAACCGAGGTCTTCATAAAAACATTGGAGTTTGGGGGCCAATCCCTCTAGCTCCTCTGGGAAGGCCCTTCCCAGGTTATTCTTTCTTCTCCCACAGCTGTCAAAGTGCCAGGAATTGATTCACGGGTACATCACACTCGAGGTAAGACGTGGCATCCTGACCGGAACTAAGTGACTTCATTTTACGTCTTTACTTTCTATGCTCTGACTTTGTACTTTTCAGATGGGCTTGATAATCTATGTGAGCCTACTTCTGCTGACTCCCAAAGTTCTGAGTCTGCCGTTTGATCCTCAAAATAATGCCTTCTTGTCCTGGACTCATTCCTATGCTGAATTCCACAATCAGTCTAACTGCTGGGTCTGTGGAACACTCCCCTTTTCATCAGTAGAGGGGTTCCTGTGGTGGACATCTCCACTTCAAGGAAAAGACTTTCTCCAAGTTTGCAAATACCTTCAACAACAATCATATGTGATGTCTCTTCATCATCTGATGACATCTAACAACCTTAAGATGGACTCATGTAACTATGGACATAATGTGACTAATCTGATCTGATCTGAATGACTATTTCACTATACATAAGGCAAATAGGTCTAGATCTAATTTTTTTTTTTACCTGACTTTTATCAAATATGGGGTGGGGTTATATGGTTAACTCCTGAAAAAAAGACATCTAATATATACTGTCCCTATATGCTGGGAACAAATAGAGCCATCCCCAGAAGTTAGTCAACAACTTAATTATAATGATTGGAATCACTTGGGATTTTTGCCTCAGGAAATATGCAGTGTAATCATTCCCTTGTTTTCCAACACAATTCAGGTCCTCCCTTTGTCTGGCTAGGCACTGATTGGTACTGGATATCTCAGTCACACTGGCTTGCTCCAAATGGGACCTATTGGATATGTGGCTCTTACCTATGGGCATAGCTTCCCCCTGGTTGGATAGGGAGATGCACCCTAGGTCTAGCCTTTACTCATGGCTTTATATTTTCAGAGCTTCAGAAAAGCCTGTTAATTTACCCTATCCTTAAAACTCCGTGGGCATGGTCTATATTTCACTGGTAAGATTATTTGGCTGCAGTGTTTGTTCCCTCTTTGGGAACTACAGATGCTATGCTATGAGTGGATGCTTTGACTAATTTTACTCAACAGGCATTACAAGATTCTCAAAAAGCTATTTCAGCTCTTAATGCCAAACAAGCACAAATTAGAAAGCTGGTTTTACAAAACAGATTGGCTGTAGATATTCTGACAGCTGCACAAGGAGGAACTTGTGTCATTATTCATACCCAATTCTGTACATATATACCTGATATGAGCACTAATGTTACTCATTTTACTAAACACATGAACAAGATGATTGGGCCTATGGATACTCCTGAAGGTTCAATTGCCTCACTTTGGGAGATGTTAACGTGTTCCCCATGGTGGAAAACTATCTTAATTACAATAATTCTGATTTTTCTATTTTTGCTGTTTGCTCCCTGTGTCTGTAACTGTGTAACTGGATTTGTTTCTAGTCGCATGAAAGCTTTTAAGTTACTAATGGTTGTCCAAGCTCCTACAAGTGTCACAGCCTCCTCCAACTATTACTTGGGGCCCCTGGATCAGAGACCTTCAGTATGAGGGTTAGGAGAACATGTTTCCTCAACAATTTAGGGACCATGCCCCTAATCAGCAGGAAGTAGTTATGGAATGAAAATGATGCCCCTTTCCCTTGGCAACATAATTCTCCTAAAAGAAAAAGGGGGTGGATGAGAGGGTCATTTCCTAGGCAGTTTGATAAGAAGTCTAGGAGTCCTCAAGGAGAGAGGGGTCTGGAATTCTCAAGGAGGAAGAAAGGACAAACTTTTTTGTTTCCCCTCTACATTCCTTAGGATTATATCACAATAATGTATCCTGCTTGAGGACAGTCTCTGAAAATAACTTTCTGGCTAATCCTGTTATCTTAAAATGTAAATTATGGGAGTAGGTCTAGTGAGGTCTTTACAAACTCCAGACATTCTTTTGATTCACGGTAATAACTAATTGGCAAGTATATAACTCCATTGCTAACACTAGCAAGGGGGCACTCTTTCTGCTCCCTTATGATGCCTATGTCAGAAGCTTTCTCTATCTCCTTTATACTTTAATAAAACTTTATTACACAAAATGTCTGAGTGATCAAGCCTCGTCTCTCGCTCCGGATTGAATTATTCTCCTCCGGAGACCAAGAATCCCAGAATCTTTTCGTGGTTTAACAACATTTCAAGATGAGTGCAGTTGTGGGGTGGTTTGAACATTCTTTACATTGCCCTTCTTTGGGATTGGAATGAAAATGTACCATTTCCAGTCTTGTGGCCATTGCTGAATTTTCCAAATTTGCTGGCATATTGAGTGAAACATTTTCACAGATCATCTTTTAGGATTTGAAATAGCTCAACTGGAATTCCATAACTTCTACTAACTTTGTTCATAGTGATGCTTCCTAAGGCCCACTTAACTTTGCATTCCAGGATGTCTGATTCTAGGTGAATGATCACACCATCATTGTTATCTGGGTCATGAAGATCTTTTTGTATAGTTCTCTGTATTCCTGCCACCTCTTCTTAATATCTTCTGCTGCTGTTAGGTCCATACCATTTCTGTCCTTTATTGTGCCCATCTTTGCATGAAATGTTCCCTTGGTATCTCTAATTATCTTGAAGAGATCTGCCGGAGTCCAGCTCCAGCAGCCAGGGAATCAGCCTGCAGGGGTGAGTGGTGTCAGTGGACGATGGTGTAGCCTCTGACTCATAGTACGGATCTACATGTTTATTTCAAGCTTCAGCTTCTCTTTTATACTTTGACAAAAGCATTAAGTCAGAGGTTTGACATTTTTAGTTTCCCCCACCCAGATTTACTGTCTCCAGAAATCATTGTTGTCCTAAAAACAGAGTCCCTGCTTCAGGGATTCTCTCAGAATTGGCTTTACTATCTATTATCTACTTTGTCTTATGTGTCCTATACTTAACTTGTGATTACATTGGAACTCATGCTCCATTCCTCAGTTTATTTCTTATCTTTCTAAATCCTGTTTGCCCCTATCATCTTAAGATTCAGTTCAGTTCAGTCGCTGAGTCGTGTCCGACTCTTTGCGACCCCATGAATCGCAGCACACCAGGCCACCCTGTCCATCACCAACTCCCGGAGTTCACTCAGACTCACGTCCATCGAGTCAGTCTTACTCCTTTTCCTATTTGGAACCAGTCTGTTGTTCCATGTCCAGGTCTAACTGTTGCTTCCAGACCTGCATACAGATTTCTCAAGAGGCAGGTCAGGTGGTCTGGGATTCCCAGCTCTTTCAGAATTTTCCACAGTTTATGGTGATCCATACAGTCAAAGGCTTTGGCATAGTCAATAAAGCAGATGTTTTTCTGGAACTCTCTTACTTTTTCCATGATCCAGCGGATGTTGGCAATTTGATCTCTGGTTCCTCTGCCTTTTCTAAAACCAGCTTGAACATCAGGAAGTTCACAGTTCACATATTGCTGAAGCCTGGCTTGGAGAATTTTGAGCATTACTTTACTAGCGTGTGAGATGAGTGTGAATGTGCAGTAGTTTGAGCATTCTTTGGCATTGCCTTTCTTTGGGATGGGAATGAAAACTGACCTTTTCCAGTCCTGTGGGCACTGCTGTGTTTTCCAAATTTGCTTGCATATTGAGTGCAGCACTTTCACAGCATCATCTTTCAGGATTTGAAATAGCTCAACTGGAATTCCATCATCTCCACTAGCTTTGTTTGTAGTGATGGTTTCTAAGGCCCTCTTGACTTCACATTCCAAGATGTCTAGCTTTAGGTCAGTGAGTAATCTTAAGATTACTATCTCCTAAAAAGGCTTCTAGCTATTCTTAATTATTCCTAAACACTAAACTCAGCAAACTTCTTTTGCCATAAATATTTCCCTCACAAACAGGTCTCAGAAAACAATCCTTCCCATGGCCTCAAGCTGTGGCCTATGTGCTCATCCTGGAACATTCTTTGTAAAGATCCTTGAACAAATGTCAATGGTTACTTTATAGATTATTTTCTGTGCACAACTGCAGAAAGCTTTGTGCTTTCTCACGCTTCTCTCAAGCATCTTAACATTCTTTCAAGCCAACTCAACCAAAGAAAGGAAAGAACAAGTCAGAATCACAAGGCCTAACTCCTTCATCCTGGGACCTTGCCTGTGAGATAAGGCGAGAGGGTTGGGGCCATGCCTCCATTTTGTCAGTAATGCCTAACATGGCACCTGACATCTCCCCCTTTCTTATTTTTTTAGAGCATAAGTATGAAACTCAGTAGATAAAGCAGAAACACTTCAGTTGAGTATTCTGAAAAGACACAGGGCTAATACAAATCAGAATCAACAGGCATAATAACACATGGCTGCGTTAATCACTATTGTAAAAAAGGATCCATGGGAAAGATACCCCTCCAGATTTTTAAAAAGGGAAATAAAAAGCCATTGAGAGGAAAAGTCAGACTCCACCCACTTCATAGTCTGAATATCCTGATGTAACTTATAAATATCAATACTAAAATCTGAATGATTCCAGTCGCCTAAAATATGATTCCTAATGTGTTCCCAAGAATGTGCGGAATCATTCACTTGTAGAGGGATAATACATCCATTTAAATTCAGCATGGCACCTTAAAGACAACTTAATTTTTTAATTTGTAATTTCTTGTCCTATAAGCAGGACTTCTTCTTCTAAAGCATTGACCTTATTTTCTATTTTCCTACCTATAATTTCCTATGTAGTAAGAGACATTTTTGGATAGCTGATTGACAAACGAGGCAGTATGCACTTCTTTTGACAGGGCAACAGCAGGAACTGTAACTGAAGCAATTATGGAAATCAAGGCAGTTATTCCCACAATCAGAGCTGTAATGAATCTCTTAGGTTGAGAAATTAGGCCATTAAGTTCATACAAAACGTTCAATGCATAATCATCAAACCATTGTCCCTCTAATTTCACAGGAACCATCAAATATGGTGGTTGCTTTACAATCATCACAGCCTTATAATTACTATAATCATTCCCATCAACACAATTTGATATAAAACAATCCACACATTTGACATTATAAACAGTTTCTCCTTCAAAAACTCCCAAATCATTCCAATTTCTGGCCAACAAAAAGGCATAGGGAGAATGCATGTAGGCCCATACAATTTATCTTTGTTCACTTAAAGGTCTATGTAAAACCACAAGTGCAATAGCAGCCAATGCTCTCCATAATTCAGGCTGCATGGGACCTGTTCCATCAAAACTCACTAAAGGAGGAACCCATCCATTAACATGCCACCTAGTAATTGCTAAAGGATAAGGGATGAATGAATCACTCCATATGAATCTATAAGGTTCTTCAAAAGTCAAGTTCAATCTTTGATTCAAAAGATAGGGGCATCCCCATTCAGTCAGAAAATGTCTGGTGGCAACAATGGGAATAGATAACTTTATGGAGAACATGCATTCTTTTCCACATTCTTTCCAATGAGGAAAGCCAGAAATTCTGCTTATGCTTTCCCAGGCCTGTAGTCCTTGTTCATCAGAATCTGGAGTGGGGAGTGCACAGCTCAGAAATTCCTTTAAATGAGGGGCTGCCTGTTTTATGGCATCATATAGTTTTTCTTGCGCCTCCGGCATCAGCACCTGTAAGGACCAAAAATCTCTCTTGCCATTGTTTCTCGGAGAGTCAGTAAGCATGCCTTTCAAGGAACTGCTAACACATCCATTCAAAACCGGAGCTGATCCTTGTAAGGAGGAAGGTATGGAAAAACAAATAGGTGGATAAACGGATACACCTGAAAAATTGAGGGGAAAGCTGACCACTGTTTTAGCATTATTAGGATAGATGGAAGCCCTGCCCAAAAGATGAGTATCATTAACAAAAACACGAATGGGCTCATTCATCCAATCAACAGGCTGAAAAGAAGGTGGATTAGGCAAATAGGCCCAATGAACTTTTTCTGTGCTGGAGGGCCTCGGCTGAGAAGCCAACACAGCAAACACAGCCACAAACATACCATAGAAGTGGCTTCATGTCTTCCCCTTTCTATTAATTCTTCAGCCTGCTGAGTGATATGTTTCAGCTGGCCCCAAGTTGGCACCATGCTGGAGGTAGTTGTTTGAGTACAATGATGGCAACAAGATGGAGCAGAATAAAGCTGGACTCCATCAGCATGTCTCTTCTGAAGCGCCAGGTGCCTGAAGCGATGTACTAGCAGTGAAGCCTCATTTGAAGGGTCACTCGCCCTTCGGCTTCTCCTTGGCTCCCTCAGGTCCGGACTCGACGAGCTTCTGATCTCCCCATCTTCCCTCGGTCCCAGACTCCAGGACTCCAGAAATCTCATGGGACAGGACATGTCGAATCAGTTTGTCAGGAACCCATACAGGAGAAATGGAATCCTGTGGAAACACACAAGCCTACCCTCTCCTGCAAGTTAACAGCATATCTGGCCCTTTCCATGCTCTGGTAAGGAGGTCCTTCCACTTGACCAGGGGCCAAGTCGTAGCCCCTTCAGGAATCCAGTGTCTCATCATTGCAGTCTGGCCCTGTGTGTCCAAGTTTAAATGATTAATTACAAACAAAGCATGGTGTAGAACATGATGTGGAGAGGAATACTTAAATTCTCCCTGCCTTAATTTAACTATCTGATTTTTTAATCAGTGTGCCCTTTCTACTATGGCTTGGCCTTGGGGATTATAAGGTATTACTGTTGAATGAATTATAGAAAATTGTTGACAAAATCTCCTAAAAGCAGCAGAAGTATAAGCTGGTGCATTATCTGTTTTTATCTGTTCAGGGAGTCCTATTTGGGAAAAGCACTGAAACAAGTACTGAATTACATATTTTACTGCTTCACCTGATCTAGCAGAGGCTATAATAACATGAGAAAAGGTATTCATGGTAACATGCACAAAGAACAGTTTTCCAAAGGGTATGAGTTAATTCCATTTTCCAGAGAGCATTAGGCCTAAGGCCTTGGGGATTTACTCCTAATGGTAGAGGTGGATTAGATATTGGGCAATTTGGACATAACTATTTGTCTAGCTGCCTCCCTAGGGATACGAAATTCATACCTTAAACCAGCTGCATTTTGATGGTGAATTTTGTGAGAATTTTTGGCCTTGTCAATCTTTTCATGTAAATTTAAAGCAATTACTTTAGTAAATGCATCTGCCAAAGCATTTCCTTCATGTAAAGGGCCAGACAACCTGGAATGGGCTCTAATATGTCCTACAAAATATTTCTTATCTCTATGCTTAATCTCCTTCTGTAAATCAAATAACAAAAAGAAGATGGTAGTCTTATTTTCTGGAATATTAGCAGTCTCAATACGAGGAAAACCCTACAATATATCAGGAGTCAGTCAAAAGATTGAAGGTATGGTCTTTCAAATGTTGAAAAGCCCAAATAACTGCTCTCAACCCAGCTCTCTGGGC
This sequence comes from Bos javanicus, assembly GCF_032452875.1. Classification (NCBI taxonomy): domain Eukaryota; kingdom Metazoa; phylum Chordata; class Mammalia; order Artiodactyla; family Bovidae; genus Bos; species Bos javanicus. Next base: position 44,803,912 of record NC_083897.1, read on the forward strand.
AGATGTCTCTTCAGTTACCTGAATTGGGATTTTCTATTAATAATTGTGACTGCTTTACCATTAGAAGAACCATCTGTGAAAACTAAAATTGCCCCTTCCAAATGTTGAATAGAAAATTTCTTCAGAAAAATCACAGAATGTGTTTTCAGAAAATGAAATAGAGGGCTTGAGGGCAAATAAAACAAAACTTGACCCCTGAATCTATCAGGGTAACTTGCCAATCATCACTGTTTTGTAAAAGAAATTGCAGTTGATCATTATTGAATGGAATCACTATATTTGTTACTTCCTTTCCAAAAAGTTCCACACTTCCTTTTCTACCTTTTATAATTAATTGTGCCACCAAGCTGGGATAAGACAAAACTATTTTTCTTGGGGTCACTTGTAGATGGAGCCATTCCAATAGGCAGTCTTGCCACAAGCATCCTGTGGGTGTATGTTCTGTGGCGAGAATAATTAAATCCCATCCTCTGGTAATATTAATCCTAATTAACTGATCATTCAAAGCCTCATCCACTTTAACAAGAGCCGATTCTGCCTCACTAGTCAATTTTCTCTTAGAACTGGGATTAGGGTCACCTTTAAGCAATCAAACAAAGGCTTTAAATCTGCAGTGGTCAGTCTTAAATGTGGGCATATCCAATTAATATCCACTAATAATTTCTGGAAATCATTTAAAGTTAGTAAACGATCTCTCTGCAGCTGCAAAGGGGCATGACTCACAGTATGGGTATTTAACACCCTCCCTAAATAAGAGAAAGGAGGATTTACTTGTATCTTTTCTGGAGCTATCTTTAAACCCCAGTCTTCCAAGGCCTCAATCAATTCAGATAAGATTTGTTGCAACAAGGTTCTATCCTTATGGGCAGCCAAAATATCATCCATATAATGTATCAAATATAGATCTTTATACCTTCTTCAAACATTCTGCACAGCTTGATCCACAAATTTCTGACACAAGATGGGACTATTTTTCATTCCCTGAGGCAAAACCTTCCATTGAAACCTTCTATAGGGCTGTTTAAAATTAGCTGAAGGGAGACTGAAAGCAAACCTTTTACAATCCTGAACAGCCAGGGGGATGATAAAGAAACAACCCTGTAGATCTATAACTATCACATTATATTGAAAGTGCACAGCTACTGGGGAAGGGAGACCTGGCTGAAGGGTGCCCATGTCTTCCATAGTTGTGTTTATAGCTCGTAAATCTTGTAACAACCTCCATTTTCCTGATTTCTTCTTAATGACAAAAATGGGAGTATTCCAGGAGCTATTAGAAGGCTCTATATGGCCGGCAGCCAGTTGTTCCATAACTAAATCCTCAGCTGCCTGCAGCTTTTCAGCTGTTAAGGGCCATTACTCCACCCATACCAGATCATCAGATTTCCAGGTAATAGGGTTGGCAGCAAGAGCAACAGCCTCTAGGATAAATTTGAATATCCTTCAGTTCAGTTCAGTCACTCAGTCATGTCCAACTCTTTGTGACCCCATGAATTGCAGCATGCCAGGCCTCCCTGTCCATCACCAACTCTCGGAGTTCACTCAGACTCACGACCATCGAGTCAGTGATGTCATCCGGCCATCTCATCCTCTGTCCCCTTCTCCTTCTGCCCCCAATCCCTCCCAGCATCAGGGTCTTTTCCAATGAGTCAACTCTTCGCATGAGGTGGCCAAAGTTCTGGAGTTTCAGCTTTAGCATCACTCCTTCCAAAGAAATCCCAGGGCTGATCTCCTTCAGAATGGACTGGTTGGATCTCCTTGCAGTCCAAAGGACTCTCAAGAGTCTTCTCCAACACCACAGTTCAAAAGCATCAATTCTTTGGCATTCAGCCTTCTTCACAGTCCAACTCTCACATCCATACATGACCACAGGAAAAACCATAGCCTTGACTAGACGAACCTTTATTGGCAAAGTAATGTCTCTGCTTTTCAATATGCTATCTAGGTTGGTCATAACTTTCCTTCCAAGGAGTAAGCATCTTTTAATTTCATGGCTGCAGTCACCATCTGCAGTGATTTTGGAGCCCGCCCCCCCCCCCAAAAAAAAGAAAGTCTGACACTGTTTCCCGTGTTTCCCCATCTATTTCCCATGAAGTGATGGGACCGGATGCCATGATCTTCGTTTTCTGAATGTTGAGATTTAAGCCAACCTTTTCACTTTCCTCTTTCACTTTCATCAAGAGGCTTTTAGTTCCTCTTCACTTTCTGCCATAAGGATGGTGTCATCTGCATATCTCAGGTTATTGCTATTTCTCCCGGCAATCTTGAATATCCTAAACATTTTCTATTCTTGTTAGGAACCATTTCTAATGGAGAAACAATTCCCTGCTGATCTTTACCAAGCCCCTTGTCAGGATTATACCTCATTTGCAGCATTTGGTCAGTAACCTTTTCATCTGGGCTGTATAAAAGCATTCTCATTTGAGATAATATATCTCTCCCCCATAAATAAAAAGGTAGTGAAGGAATCACATATGGACAAAAGGTACCTTGTTTCCCCTTCTCATCTGACCATGTCAAAATTTGTGAGCTCTTAGCAACTGAGGGCACTGACCCTATTCCTACCAAGCCGGCATTGGTCAAACGTGTCGGCCAGGATGAGGGCCAATCTTTTCCAGAAATGCAAGAGACATCTGCTCCAGTATCCAACAGCCCTGATATTCTATTTCCTTGAATTAAAAGATCTTTCAAAGGCCTTGAAGCTATAACTTCCTGCACCCAAAAGGCTAGGTCACTAGATCCAAATCCTCTGAGGCTCCTATCTTGAGAAGACAAGGTTCTTCTTGTCTTATAATAAGGTAAAAGCAAAAGCTGTGCTATTCTTTGACCTTTATTAATTTGCACAGTTTTGGCAGGTGGTGAGACAAAAACTTTAATTTCCCCAGTATAATCAGAATCTACGACACCAAGCACTACTGAAATTCCTTGAAGAGAGAGCGAGCTATTCCCTAGCACAAGCCCAAAATGCCCTCAGGCAGGGAACCAGCCACTCCTGTTGGAATCAGAGTAGTTATTAACCACATCAGTGGTTAATATTGTTGAAGTGGTGAAACTGAGGTCCAGTCTTGTGCTACCTGGGGTTGCTCTGAGGAGTTCTGAGATGGAACAAAGGGATTTAATGCTATTGCCCCTATTGCTGTTTGGGGCCAGGGCTGCTCCTGCTGCCCATTTCCCTGAAACTGGGAAAAATTACTTCCATCCTTATGGAATTTAGATCTATAGTCTTTTGCCCAATGACACACCTTCTGGCATCGGGGGCAATGTGTCTTTGGAGGGTTAGTTTTAGTCTGTATTGGCACGGCTTGTTGTCCCTGCTTGGCAGGACATTGTCAGCAAAAATGCCCCATTTGGCCACAAGAGAAACACTTTTTATTTGTAGAATTGTTTCCATTATGATTAAGTTTTTTTAATAGCCTGGGTGAGACCCCCCTGAGGGGGTTTTCTCCAAGGAGCAGGCTCTGTATATTGTGCATGCATCTGCTTCAAAAGCTCCTTTGTTTCAGAAAACTCTTTATCTTCCTCAGCCTCAGGCAATGCTCCGGGAGGCTTTGGGGGCGAAGTGGAGAACTCCTGGGCCCTGGGAGGTGCAAACAGAGGCAGCAGCGATGCCGTAAATCAGAAAGTGATGGATACATTTTTAAAGGTTTACGTAGAGGAGGAGGGGCCTCGCTAGGGTGCCCAGCCACAGCATCCTTCAAATCCTCCCTCTCCTCCGGAGGTAGAGCACAGTCACCCTCTTTTTTTTTTGTCAGTGGCAGAAAGAATGATGTACACAGAAGGCGGAGACCCACCATCCACCTCTGTAGCCTCTCCCATGGGCTGTCTAACAGCCTCATGCTGAGGGTCCAGGACGTCCCTAATCATATTCCACAGAGCAAAAGCATCTACAGGAACATTTTCTGGCCCATGTAAAGTATAAAACAAATGTAAATGATCTCCAACCTTACTCCAGGTTTCTAGATTTACGGTACCCTCCTCAAGAAACCATGGACATTGCTCTTGGACAAAAATTAGGAATTTAGACAGTCTTCCAGTGCTTACTTTAATGCCTCTATGGGCTAACATGTGAAGTAATATTTCAATAAACATTTGTCTATTCTTGGATGCAGAGAGACCCATTTTTCTAGAGAATATTCTTATTACTTTTGTACCCTCCTCATCCTGCCTAAACTGCAGAGGGTGCTGGGCACCCACAGGTAAAATCCTAATTTCTCCGTGTTGCAGTCACGAAGTTACTTACCCTTCAGATGCCCCCTGTTCAGGCGCCACTTGCTGGAGTCCAGCTCCAGCAGGCAGGGAATCAGCCTGCAGGGGTGAGCAGTGTCAGCAGACGATGATGTAGCCTCTGACTCATAGTACGGAACTACATGTTTATTTCAAGCTTCAGGTTCTCTTTTATACTTTGACAAAAGCATTAGGTCAGAGGTTTGACATTTTTAGTTTCCCCCACCCAGATTTACTGTCTCCAGAAATCATTGTTGTCCTAAAAACAGAGTCCCTGCTTCAGGGATTCTCTCAGAATTGGCTTTACTATCTATTATCTACTTTGTCTTATGTGTCCTATACTTAACTTGTGATTACATTGGAACTCATGCTCCATTCCTCAGTTTATTTCTTATCTTTCTAAATCCTGTTTGCCCCTAGCATCTTAAGATCACTATCTCCTAAAAAGCCTTCTCCTGCTGCTGCTGCTAAGTCGCTTCAGTCATGTCTGACTCCGTGAGACCCCATAGACGGCAGCCCACCAGGCTCCCCCATCCCTGGGATTCTCCAGACAAGAACACTGGAGTGGGTTGCCATTTCCTTCTCCAATGCATGAAAGCGAAAAGTGAAAGTGAAGTTGCTCAGTTGTGTCCAACCCTCAGCGACCCCATGGACTGCAGTCTTCCAGGCTCCTCCATCCATGGGATTTTCCAGGCAAGAGTACTGGAGTGGGGTGCCATTGCCTTCTCAAAAAAAAAAGGGGGGGGGGCTTCTAGCTATTCTTAATTATTCCTAAACACTAAACTCAGCAAACTTCTTTTGCCATAAATATTTCCCTCACAAACAGGTCTCAGAAAACAATCCTTCCCATGACCTCAAGCTGTGGCCTACATGCTCATCCTGGAACATTCTTTGTAAAGATCCTTGAACAAATGTCAATGGTTAATTTACAGATTATTTTATGGGCACAACTGCAGAAAGCTTTGTGCTTTCTCATGCTTCTCTCAAGCACCTTAACATTCTTTCCAGCCAACTCAACCGAAGAAAGGAAAGAACAAGTCAGAATCACAAGGCCTAACTCCTTCATTCCTGGACCGTGCTTGTGAGATGAGGAGCAGGGGTTGGGGCCGTGCCTCCATTTTGTCAGTAATGCCTAATGCACTCCCGACAAAGATCTCTAGTCTTTTCCATTCTATTGTTTTCCTCTATTTCTTTGCACTGATCACTTAGGAAGGCTTTCTTATCTCTGCTTGGTATTCTTTGTAACTCTGTGTTCATATTGGTATATCTTTCTTTTTTGCCTTTGCCTTTAGCTTCTATTCTTTTCTCAGCTATTGGTAAGGCTTCATCAGACCACCATTTTGCCTTTTGCATTTTTTGTTTGGGGATGGTTTTGATCACCACCTCCTATACTATGATCCTCTGGCCATAGTTCTTCAGGCACTTTATCTGTCAGATCTAATACCTCATTCTGCTGTTGCTGCTGCTGCTAAGTCACTTCAGTCGTGTCCAACTCTGTGTAACCCTATAGATGGTAGCCCACTAGGCTCCCCTATCCCTGGGATTCAAGGCAAGAACACTGAAGTGGGTTGTCATTTCCTTGTCCAATGCATGAAAGTGAAAAGTGAATACCTCATACATGTTAATAACTATGTGCATTTATGTACATTTGAACTAATAGAAAATTCCATTTTCTGCTCTCAGGATGAAATAAGATTACTGAAAATCATCTTAGAAACACAAGCCCAACAACAAGTGTAAAATCATCTTCACAGGACAATAATGGGTTCCATAGTGTGTAGTACTTAGGAAGCAATTGTGTATGCCATAGTCCTTGAGTAGAGATTTTCCAGTGGACTGATGGACAGTATAAAGCAAATTCTTAGCTACACAATAAAGTATTACATAATTTCATGGTTGAATATGAATTAAAGATACCATTAATAATTTCAATGAAATGATAATGACTAAATGTGAAATTAAAGTATGTTTTTTATGAATATGAAATGTACAATGTGCTTTATAGCATTTAAGAACAAATGGAATTCATATTAATATCAACCTAAATTAAACATAAAAGCAAGTCTCAATTTTAGCCTTTCAATTCAGTCACTCAGTTGTGTCCGATTCTTTGCGACCCCATGAATTGCAGCACGCCAGGCCTCCCTGTCCATCACCAACTCCCATAGTTCACTCAGACTCACATCCATTAAGTCAGTGATGCCATGCAGCCATCTCATCCTCTGTCGTCCCCTTCTCCTCCTGCCCCCAATCCCTCTCAGCATCAGAGTCTTTTCCAATGAGTCACCTCTTCACATGAGGCGGCCAAAGTACTGGAGTTTCAGCTTCACCATCATTACTTCCAAAGAAATCCCAGGGCTGATCTCCTTCAGAATGGACTGACTGGATCTCCTTGCAGTCCAAGGGACTCTCAAGAGTCTTCTCCAACACCACAGTTCAAAAGCATCAATTCGTCCATGCTCAGCTTTCTTCACAGTCCAACTCTCAAATCTATACATGACGACTGGAAAAACCATAGCCTTGACTAGACATACCTTTATTGGCAAAGTAATGTCTCTGCTTTTGAATATGCTATCTAGGTTGGTCATAACTTTCCTTCCAAGGAGTAAGTGTCTTTTACTTTCATGGTTACAATCACCATCTGCAGTGATTTTGGAGCCCAGAAAACTAAAGTCTGACACTGTTTCCACTATTTCCCGAAATATTTCCCATGAAGTGATGGGACCAAATGCCATGATCATCATTTTCTGAATGCTGAACTTTAAGCCAACTCTTTCACTCTCCTCTTTCACCTTCAAAAAGAGGCTTTTTAGTTCCTCTTCACTTTCTGTCATAAGGGTGGTGTCATCTGCATATCTGAGGTTATTGATATTTTTCCCGGCAATCTTGTTTCCAGCTTGTGCTTCTTCCAGGCCAGTGTTTCTCATGATGCATATAAGTTAAATAAGCAGGGTGGCAATATACAGCCTTGACGTACTCCTTTTCCTATTTGGAACCTGTCTGTTGGTCCATGTCCATTTCTAACTGTTGCTTCCTGACCTGCATACAAATTTATCAAGAGGCAGATCACGTGGTCCAGTATTCCCATCTGTTTCAGAATTTTCAACAGTTTATTGTGATCCACACAAAGCCTTTGGTATAGTCAATAAAGCAGAAATAGATGTTTTTCTGGAACTTTCTTGCTTTTTCCACGATCCAGTGGATGTTGGCAATTTGGTCTTTCGTTCCTCTGACTTTTCTAAAACCAGCTTGAACATCAGGAAGTTCACGGTTCATGTATTGCTGAAGCCTGGCTTGGAGAATTTTGAGCATTACTTTACTAGCGTGTGAGATGAGTGCAATTGTGTGGTAGTTTGAGCATTCTTTGGCATTGCCTTTCTTTGGGATTGGAATGAAAACTGACCTTTTCCAGTCTTGTGGCCTCTGCTGAGTTTTCCAAATTTGCTGGCATACTGAGTGCAACACTTTCACAGCATCATCTTTCAGGATTTGAAATCCTGATACTGGAATTCCATCACCTCCACTAGCTTTGTTCATAGTGATGCTTTCTAAGGCCCTCTTGGCTTCGCATTTCAGGATGTCTGGCTCTAGGTGAGTGATCACACCATCATGATTATCTGGTTCATGAAGTTTTTTTTTTTTTTTTTTTTTTACTGTTATTCTGTGTATTCTTGCCACCTCTTCCTGATATCTTCTGCTTCTGTTAGGTCCATACCATTTCTGTCCTTTATCAAGCCCATCTTTGCATGAAATGTTCCCTTTGTATCTCTAATTTTCTTGAAGAGATCCCTAGTCTTTCCCATTCTGTTGTTTTCCTCTATTTCGTTGCATTGATCACTGAAGAAGGCTTTCTTATCTCTTCTTGCTATTCTTTGGAACTCTACATTCAGATGCTTATATTTTTCCTTTTCTCCTTTGCTTTTCACTTCTCTTCTTTTCACAGCTCTTTGTAAGACTTCCCCAGAAAGCCACTTTGACTTTTGCATTTCTTTTCCATAGGGATGGTCTTGATCCCTGTCTCCTGGACAATGTCAGAAACCTCATCCCATAGTTCATCAGGCACTCTATCTATCAGATCTAGTCCATTAAATCCATTTCTCACTTCCACTGTATAATCATAAGGGATTTGATTTAGGTCATACCTGAATTTTCTAGTAGTTTTCCCTACTTTCTTCAATTTAAGTCTGAATTTGGCAATAGGGAGTTCATGATCTGAGCCACAGTCAGCTCCTGGTCTTGTTTTTGTTGACTGTATAGAGATTCTCCATCTTTGGCTTCAAAGAATATAATCAATCTGATTTCGGTGTTGACCATCTGGTGATGTCCACGTGTAGAGTCTTCTCTTGTGTCTTTGGAAGAGGGTGTTTGCTATGACCAGTGCATTTTCTTGGCAAAACTCTATTAGTGTTTGCCCTGCTTCATTCCGTATTCCAAGGCCAAATTTGCCTGTTACTCCAGGTGTTTCTTGACTTCCTACTTTTGCATTCCAGTCCCCTATAATTTAAAGGACATCTTTTTTGGGTGTTAGTTCTAAAAGGTCTTGTAGGTCTTCATAGAACCGTTCAACTTCAGCTTCTTCAGCATTACTCATTGGGGCATAGACTTGGATTACTCTGATAGTTACTATAAATATAGATCAAATAATACATTGAAATACAGATAGATAGTCAAGAAGTTTAGAAATGAATAAGTAAGACAGGGAAGGATATACATATTTAATCACTCAATCTGTTAACATTTGATCATTCACAGTTTATAATGAGAAAATATTATATTGTAGTAAGACACAAGTCTAGAGAGAATATAAAAAAGCTTCCCTAGTGGTTCAGATGGTAAGCAATCTGCCTGAAATGTAAGAGACCTGGGTTCAATCCCTGGCTTGGGAAGATCCCCTGGAAAAGTGCATGGCAACCCACTCCAGTATTGTTGCTTGGAAAATCCCATGGACTGAGAAGCCTGGCATGCCCCAATGCATGGGTTCATAAAAAGTTAGACATGCCTGAGCGATTAACATACTCACTCAGTTTTCTGTCAAAGGTCTGTGTAGGCAAAGCTATGGTTTTTCCAGCAGTCATGTACAAACGTGAGACTTGTGCCTAAAAGAAGGCTGAACACCAAAGATTTGATACTTTGAAATTGTGGTGTTGGAGAAGACTCGTGAGAGTCCTCTGGACTGCAAGGAGATCAAACCAATCAATCCTAAAGGAAATCAACCCTGACCGTTCATTGGAAGGACTGATATTAAAGCTGAAGCTCCAGTACTTTGGCCACCATATATGAAGAACCAACTCACTAGTAAAGACCCTCGTGCTGAAAAGATTGAAGGCAGAAGAAGAGGGCAGCAGAGGATGAGATGTTTTTGATAGCATCACCAGCTCAATGGACATGAATTTGAGCACACTCTGATAGTGGAGGAAAGAAGACCCTGGCATGCTGCAGTCCATGGGGTCGCAAAGAGTCAGACATGACTTAGTGACTGAACAACAATAACTACAACCAGAAATAAGGTTACAGTAAGAAAAATAATTTGCCTTTCCTCACTTTCAGTTTTATCACTCCTCACACCAAAATCACCTATAAATACATTTTGTCTCTATATAAATGTCATACTGTAACAACTACCAGAGATCATGTAAATGTTTTCTTCTCTTTGGAAAGTGCTGATGAGATGTTATACACTGGTAAAGATCAAGTTCAAAGCATCTTAAACTTTTAAACCAAAACATAATAAAGAAAATAAATTCACCAAAAGCATATGCAAATGACCAAGCTAAGAGGCCATACACATCACTTAAAACACAGATAAAAAGACAAATAAAAATTTCAGGGAAATAAATTAAAGTTAGAATAGTATTTCATGATCTCAGCACTTGGTTTATCTTACTTTCTTAGTTCACTAGAGGTTTCAGAAACCAACTGCCTCAAAGTCCATATTCCCTCTAAGAATATCATTGCTGTATCTTACACTGGCTTCTTAGAGTAGAGCATGCTAGCTCCACCATTCTGGAACACAAGCATTAAATTACAGGTCAAAGAAACAAAGACTATCAAATGACTGAGGTTAAATTTGCCTCACTGCCTCCTAATCTCTAATACAATTGGCTAGAGTAGAATTGGAATATGTAAAAAATAATGGAACTGAGGAATCAACCTGCCTAACTTCAAATTATACAGCAAAGCTACAGTCCTCAAGTCAGTATGGTACTGGCGCAAAGACAGAAATATAGATCAATGGAACAATATAGAAAGCCCAGAGATAAATCCACACACCTATGGGCACCTTATCTTTGATAAAGGACACAAAAATACAATGAAGAAAAGACAATCTCTTTAACAAGTGGTGCTGGGAAAACTGGTCAACCAACTGTAAAAGAATGAAACTAGAACAATTTCTAACATCATACACACAAATAAGCTCATGATTGATTAAAGATCTAAACATAAGACCAGAAACTATAAAATTCCTAGAGCAAAAATAGGCAAAATACTCTCTGACATAAATCAAAGCAGGATCCTCTATGACCCACATCACAGAGTACTAGAAATAAAAGCAAAAATAAACAAATGGGACCTAATTAAACTCAAAAGCTTTTGCACAACGAAGGAAACTCTAAGCAAGGTGAAAAGACAGCCTTCAGAATGGGAGAAAATAATAGCACAAAGAATTAATCTCAAAAATATACGAGCAGCTCATGCAGCTCAATACCAGAAAAATAAACAACCCAATCAAAAAATGGGCCCAAGAACTGAGCAGACATTTCTCCAAAGAAGACATGCAGATGGCTAACAAACACATGAAAAGATGGTCAACATCATTCATTATCAGAGAAATGCAAATCAAAACCACAATGAGGTACCATCTCACAGTGGTCAGAATGGCTGCTATCAAAAAGTCTACAAACAATAAATGCTGGAAAGGGTGCGGAGAAAAGAAAACCTCTTACACTGTTGATGGGAATGCAAACTAGTACAGCCACTATGGAGAACAGTCTAGAGATTCCTTAAAAAACGGGAAATAGAACTGCCATATGGCGGAGCAACCCCACTGCTGGGCATATTCACCAGGGAAACCAGAATTGAAAGAGACATGTGTACGCCAATGCTTATCATAGCACTGTTTACAATAGCCAGGACATGGAAGCAACCTAGATGTCCATTGGCAGACAAATGGATAAGAAAGCTGTGGTACATATGCACAACAGGATATTACTCAGCTATTAAAAAGAATGAATTTGAACTAGTTCTAATGAGGTGGATGAAACTAGAGCCTATTATACAGAGTGAAGTAAGTCAGAAAAACACAAATACAGTACATTAACACATATATATGGAATGTAGAAAGACGGTAACAATGACCCTGTATGCGAGACAGCAAAAGAGACACAGATGTAAAGAACAGACTTTTGGATTCTGGGAGAAGGCGAGGGTGGGATGATTTGAGAGAATATCATTGAAACATGTATATTATCATATGTGAAATATATCATCAGTCCACGTTTGATGCACTGGGACAAAGCTGACTGATGGAATGGGGAAGGAGGTGGGAGGGGGGTTGAGGATAGGGGACTCATGTACACCCTGATTCATGTCAAAGTATGGCAAAAATCACTACAATATTGTAAAGTAATTAGCCTCCAATTAAAATAAACAAATTAATTTTTAAAATAAGGTAATTAAGGAAAGAATCTCTGGGTGAAGCAATTCAAGATGAAGAAGTTATTTATGCATGAATTCACCAATTACATAATCATTTCTGTAAATTTTATCAAGATATCTAGGTGTCTTTAGTGTTCACATTTTAAGTCCACTCCAGAAAAAATTTTAAAGAAACTATAGAAGCTGACTTCCCAGTACCTAAAGGATTTTAAAACTCTTTGTGGGGTCATTAGCACATTCAAATCTTTATCTGAGCATTCACCAATGGCTATTTGACTAGTGTCTTTCAGTTCAGATCAGTCACTCAGTCGTGTCTGACTCTTTGTGACCCCATGAATTGCAGCATGCCAGGCCTCCCTGTCCATCACTAACCCCTGTAGTTCACTCAAACTCACGTCCATTGAGTTGGTGATGCCATCCAGCCATCTCATCCTCTGTCGTCCCCTTCTCCTGCCCCCATCCCTCCCAGCATCAGAGTCTTTTCCAACGAATCAACTCTTCACCTGAGATGGCCAAAGTACTGGAGTTTCAGCTTTAACATCACTCCTTCCAAAGAACACCCAGGACTGATCTCCTTTAGAATGGACTGGTTGGATCTCCTTGCAGTCCAACGGACTTTCAAGAGTCTTCTCCAACACCACAGTTCAAATGCATCAATTCTTTGGTGCTCAGCATTCTTCACAGTCCAACTCTCACATGCATACATGACTACTGGAAAAACCATAGCCTTGACTAGACGGACCTTTGTTGGAAAGTAATGTCTCTGTTTTTGAATATGCTATCTAGGTTTGTCATAACTTTTCTTCCAAGGAGTAAGCGTCTTTTAATTTCATAGCTATAGTCACCATCTGCAGTGATTTTGGAGCCCCAAAAAACAAAGTCAGCCACTGTTTCCACTGTTTCCCCATCTATTTCCCACGAAGTGATGGGACTAGATGCCATGATTTTCGTTTTCTGAATGTTGAACTTTAAGCCAACTTTTTCACTCTCCTCTTTCACTTTCATCAAGAGGCTTTTTAGTTCCTCTTCACTTTCTGCCATAAGGGTGGTGTCATCTGCATATCTGAGGTTATTGATATTTCTCCTGGCAATCTTGATCCCAGCTTGTGTTTCTTCCAGCCTAGCGTTTCTCCTGATGTACTCTGCTTGTAAGTTAAATAAGCAGGGTGACAATATACAGCCTGGACGTACTCCTTTTCCTATTTGGAACCAGTCTGTTGTTCCATGTCCAGTTCTAACTGTTGCTTCCTGACCTGCATATAGGTTTCTCAAGAGGCCGATCAGGTGGTCTGGTATTCCCATCTCTGTCAGAATTTCCCATAGTTTATTGTGATCCACACAGTCAAAGGCTTTGGTATAGTCAAGAAATCAGAAACAGATGTTTTTCTGGAACTCTCTTGCTTTTTACATGATCCAGCGGATGTTGGCAATTTGATCTCTGGTTCGTCTGTCTCAGGGATCAAGACAATCCCCATGAAAAAGAAGTGCAAAAAAGCAAAATGGCTATCTGGGGAGGTCTTACAAAGAGCTGTGAAAAGAAGAGAAGCAAAAGCAAAGGAGAAGAGGAAAAATATAAGCATCTGAATGCAGAGTTCCAAAGAATAGCAAGAAGAGATAAGAAAGCCTTCCTCAGCAAACAATACAAAGAAATAGAGGAAAACAACAGAATGGGAAAGACTAGAGATCTCTTCAAGAAAACTAGAGATACCAAGGGAACATTTCATGCAAAGATGGGCTTGATAAAGGACAGAAATGGTATGGACCTAACAGAAGCAGAAGATATTAAAAAGAGGTGGCAAAATACACAGAACTGTACAAAAAAGATCTTCATGACCAAGATAATCACGATGGTGTGATCACTCACCTAGAGCCAGATATCCTGGAATGTGAACTTAAGTGGGCCTTAGAATGCATCGCTACGAAAAAAGCTAGTGGAGGTGTTGGAATTCCAGTTGAGATATTTCAAATCCTGAAAGATGATGCTGTGAAAGTGCTGTAGTCAATATGTCAGCAAGTTTGGAAAACTCAACATTGGCCACAGGACTGGAAAAGTTCAGTTTTAGTGTATATAGTTAAATTCTAACTAGGATTGAAAATTGAATACCCAATTTATAGTGTACAGTAGTTCTCAAACATTTTATCCTGAAACCCTTTTACACTCTTAAAACATACACTTATTGACATATATAATATTATACATTAAAATTTCAAATTTTAAAATAAATATATCATTTCATTTAAAATAATAACAAAGCATTTACCAAATTGATAAAAACATGTTTTATAAATATATCTATCATTATACAAATATTTTGCAGGATTTATCCCTGGTTTAATAGATTTTAGTTAGAAATTTACACTTGCTTCTTTTTTCATTCTCTCACACTCATTGCTTTGGTTGAATTGAAGTGAAGTTAAAGTCACTCATCATGTCTGACTCTTTGCGACCCCATGGGCTATAGAGTCCATGGAATTCTCCAGGCCAGAAAACTGGAGTGGGTAGCCTGTCCCTTTTCCAGGGGATCTTCCCAACCCAGGGATCTAACCCAGGTCTCCCACACTGTAGGCAATTCTTTACCAGCCAAGCTATCAGAGAATGCCAAGAATACTGGAATGGGTAGCCTATCCATTCTTCATTGAATGTTCCCGACCCAGGAATCAAACTGGGGTCTTCTGCATTGCAGGTGGATTCTTTACCAACTGAGATTTCAGGGAAGCCTATTTGGTTGAAACACAAATAGGAATTATGACCTCATAGAGTTGTTTTTTTTTTTTAAGGAACATTTTAATAATACTTTACAGATGATTATGAATATCTATCTTTGATATTATATCAAAATTCCAAAGTGGTAGTTTCTTAAAATGGCACTTACAATGCAGAATCAGATCATATCAGTTCAGTTCAGTTAAGTCGCTCAGTCGTGTCCGACTCTGCGACCCCATGAATTGCAGCACACCAGGCCTCCCTGTCCATCACCAACTCAGATCATATGGCTAACATTAAAATCAATTAGTCTGTTTTTGCATCCATTCATCCCTTTGCAATATCATGGATTGTTCATTTGCAAAATAGTAGTTCACTGAGTTATGCAAAACATTCAAATGCTGACATATCATTATATGATATCAAAAACTCACATTCAGGAGCACCATCACCAGTCTCATAAGTCTTTAGATACTGAGAAGCTTTTGAGCTCTCAGTGGTAGGTATATTTTCCAAATTTCTAATTTTCACTTGAAAGTTTAAATTTTATTTTTGAGAAAAAGTAAATTAAGTTACTTTCCTTAAAATCACAGGGTTATTTTGTTCATTTTTGACAAAATGTCTGTCAAATACCCATGACTAAATGAACATAGTTGTTCTGCCAGTTGCTTAAGTAAAAATAGTGATCCTCAAAAAAAGTCACTAGTTGAGCTCACAGCAATAACAATTATATAATCACTTTCCTCTAAATAATTATTTAATTTCAGTATTGAAACTAAGGGTCTTTTGAACTTCTAAACTTGTCACACAAAATATTTTTAAAAAATGTATTCTAGAGTTGAGTTTTTTAATGAATATTTTTTAACTTTTAATCAAAAAAGTTCTTCAGTGAAGCTATTTGTTGCTTTTTATCCCCTGACTCTGATGTTGGGAGAGATTGAAGGCAGGAGGAGGAGGGGACAACGGAGGATGAGATGGTTGGATGGCATCACTGACTCGATGGACATGAGTTTGAGCAAGATCCGAGAGTTGGTGATGGACAGGGAAGCCTGGCCTGCTGCAGTCCATGGGGTCACAAAGAGGCTTAAATGGCTGAGCAACTGAACTGAACTAAACTGAATTCATATAAACTTTGAGGCCACTGCTTAAGGCACCAAGAGTTATATCAGAATTACTTTTGCATTCTCAGTGCAAATGTCAACCCAGTAGAAAGTAAAAAGTAAAATAATGTTAATATTTTTTATGAAAATCATTTAGATATTGCGAGCCCTGAAAGAATCACACTTGGGGAAGTGGACCTACACAAAGTGTATTAGTTTTCTGTTACTGATGTAACAAATTACTAAAATAATAACAGGTTAAAACAAAAAAATGTATTATCTTAAAGCTTCGGCATGTCAGAAGCCTGGGTGAATACACTTAGATTCTTAGTCCAGAGTCTCACAGTGCTGAAAGCGAGGTATCAGTAAGGCTGAGGTCGAATCCAAAACATGTAGGGAAGAATGAGTTTTCATGATCATTTAAGCTGTTGGCAGAATTCAGTTACTTTTTGTTGTAGAAATTATATCCTTGTTTACTTGCAGGTTAATAGCTGTAGGTCAGTCTTGCTCCTAAAAGCTGTTCACATTCATTCTCAGGTCTTCCATGTGATCTCTCTAGCAACAGAAAACTGATAACTCTTACTCAGGAGTCAGGCATATCTCTGACTCAAGCCAGAGAAATTTCTGTGCTTGTAACAGCAGAAGATATTAAGAAGTGGCAAGAATACACAGAAGAACTGTACAAAAAAAGATCTTCATGACCCAGATAATAACGATGATGTGATCACTGACCTAGAGCCAGACATCCTGGAATGTGAAGTCAAGTGGGCCTTAGAAAGCATCACTATGAACAAAGCTAGTGGAGGTGATGGAATTCCAGTATCAGGATTTCAAATCCTGAAAGATGATGCTGTGAAAGTGCTAGACTCAATATGCCAGCAAATTTGGAAAATTCAGCAGAGGCCACAGGACTGGAAAAGGTCAGTTTTCATTCCAATTCCAAAGAAAGGCAATGCTAAAGAATGTTCAAACTACCACACAGTTGCACTCATCTCACACGCTAGTAAAGTAATGCTCAAAATTCTCCAAGCCAGGCCTCAGCAATATGTGAACCGTGAACCTCCTGATGTTCAAGCTGGTTTTAGAAAAGGCAGAGGAACCAGAGATCAAATTGCCAACATCTGCTGGATGATGGAAAAAGCAAGAAAGTTCCAGAAAAACATCTATTTCTGCTTTATTGACTATGCCAAAGCCTTTGATTGTGTGGATCACAATAAACTGTGGAAAATTCTTCAAGCGATGGGAATACCAGACCATCTGACCTGCCTCTTGAGACATCTGTATGCAGGTGAGAAAGCAACAGTTAGAACTGGACATGGAACAACAGACTGGTTCCAAATAGGAAAAGGAGCATGTCAAGGCTGTATATTGTCACCCTATTTATTTAACTTCTATGCAGGGTATATCATGAGAAACGCTGGACTGGAGGAAGCACAAGCTGGAATCAAGATTGCTGGGAGAAATATCAGTAACCTCAGATATGCAGATTACACCACTCTTATGGCAGAAAGTGAAGAGGAACTAAAAAGCCTCTTGATGAAAGTGAAAGAGGAGAGTGAAAAAGTTGGCTTAAAAATCAACATTCAGAAAACGAAGATCATGGCATTTGGTCCCATCACTTCATGGGAAATAGATGGGGAAACACTGGAAACAGCGTCAGACTTTATTTTTTTGGGCTCCAAGATCACTGTGGATGGTGACTGCAGCCATGAAAGTAAAAGACGCTTACTCCTTGGAAGGAAAGTTATGACCAACCTAGATAGCATATTCAAAAGCAGAGACATTACTTTGCCAACAAAGGTTCGTCTAGTCAAGGCTATGGTTTTTCCTGTGGTCATGTATGGATGTGAGAGTTGGACTGTGAAGAAAGCTGAGCACCGAAGAATTGATGCTTTTGAACTATGGTGTTGGAGAAGACTCTTGAGAGTCCCTTGGACTGCAACCAGTCCATTCTGAAGGAAATCAGCCCTAGGATTTCTTTGGAAGGAATGATGCTAAAGCTGAAACTCCAATACTTTGGCCACCTCATGTCAAGAGATGACTCATTGGAAAAGACTCAGATGCTGGGAGGGATTGGGGGATGGAGGAGAAGGGGATGACAGAGGATGAGATGGCTGTATGGCATCACTGACTCGATTGGACGTGAGTCTGAGTGAACTGTGGGATTTGGTGATGGACAGGGAGGCCTGGTGTGCTATGATTCATGGAGTCGCAAAGAGTCGGACAAGACTGAGTGACTGAACTGAACTGAACTGAACAGCTTATGTCATTACATTGGCCCCACCTGGATAATCGAGGATAATCTCCCTAATTTAAGGTTTGAAATCTCAGACAATATTTGAAAAGTTCATGTTGCAATGGAATATAAAATATTTAGAGATTTCAGGGTTTAAAGTACAGACATTTTGGGGAGATTACTCTGCCTACCATAGTCTTCCCTCTGGCCTCAAAAGGTACATATTTTTATCAAATGCAAAATAGTCTTCATATTCTAAGATCCCCAAATGTCCGATCTCATTACAGTATCAACTAAAAGTCCAGAATCCCAGAGGAGAGGTTCTAGATGGCAATGTAGGGAGACCGTGAACTAACCTCCTCCCATGGACATAACAAATTTATAGGTACATGTGGCATAATATCCAGAGAACGCAATGGCACCCCACTCCAGTACTCTTGCCTGGAAAATCCCATGGATGGAGGAGCCTGGTGGGCTACAGTCCATGGGGTCGCTGAGTCGACACGACTGAGAGACTTCACTTTCACTTTTCACTTTCATGCATTGGAGAAGGAAATGGCAACCCACTCCAGTGTTCTTGCCTGGAGAATCCCAGGGATGGGTGAGCCTGGTGGGCTGCAGTCTATGGGGTCACAGAGAATCGAACATGACTGAAGCAACTTAGCAGCAGCAGCAGCAGCATGCCATAATTTCAGAGAAGGCAATGACTCCCCCCTCCAGTACTCTTGCCTGGAAAACTCCATGGATGGGCGAGCCTGTTGGGTTGCAGTCCATAGGGTCGCTAAGAGTCAGACACGACTGAGCAACTTCACTTTCACTTTTCACTTTCATGCATTGGAGAAGGAAATGACAACTTACTCCAGTGTTCTTGCCTGGAGAATCCCAGAGACGGGGGATCCTGGTAGTCTGCCTTCTATGGGGTAGTACAGAGCTGGACATGACTGAAGCTCTTAGCAGCAGCAGCAGCAGCAGAAGCATGGCATAATTTTCTTTTGAGAAGAATCTGATGACTAGATGAACAGCACTTTCCTAAAAGATAAAGGAGACACATTGAGATGGGTAGGAGAAGAATAGACATAGTCTTGCCCAGGGACTTCCCCCAAAAAAGCAATGGCCCACAATATGAAGGGATTCCCTCAAAATACAAAACTTTCACTCCAGGAGTGAAGGGATTCTGCCCTACATCAAACATAATTATCCTTGGATCTGGCACCAGAAAAAGAGGCCCTTATGGTTTTCAAAATCAGTGGAGACTGAGTCCAGAAGAAGCACAGAACCGTGGGGAACAGAGAACCTACTTTTAAAGGGCTCATGTACACACACATTCACCCAGATATCCAGTGCTAAGGCATCATTTTGAAAGCACCTAGACCATAATAAGTGGGAGAGACCCACTTACTGAAATTAAAGCAGCTACTGGATAGTCAACAGGCTCCTGGAACTTTCTTGACTTTTTCCAGGGATGGAAGCACTGGCAGGCACCATCTTTACATCTTATTCTAATTTCCCGATGGAGCTTGTGGGCACCATTTTTGATGTCCTCCCACTAGCCTACTAACACCAGTTGATATGCTCCTGCCCATTCCACACCACAACCGTCTAGGAAAGCACCCAGAGTTCCCACCCACTTGGTACAGCAGTTATGCCATAACCAGGCTAGGGAAGCACACTGTGCACTGTTCTCCCCACATAGCAGTTATGCTATAACTGGCACAGGAATAGTCCCTGAGATCCCACACACCCTGCACAGTAGCAGCACCAAAACCATGCTGGCAAGAACATGATGCCATGCCCTCCTTGCACAGATGCTGCATGGTAACCAGGACAGATGAAAAACCTGAGCCTCTGCCTACCCCCTGCAGAAGCAATGCCAAAACAAAGCTGTGTAAGCACACTGCATCCCACCTTCCCCAGACAGCAGCTGCATTGCAACAAGGTCATGAGAGCACCCTGAGCCTTACCTATCCTAAAGCAGCAGCTGTGCCACAATCGAACAAAGCAATTATGTAAAATACAATCTTCCCCACAGAGTAGCCATGATGCAACCAGGCTGCAAAACACTCTGTTCCCCATCTACCCCACACCACATTAGCTGTACCACAACAGAGCTGGGCAAGTGAATCATATCATATTCTGATCTCCCTGTGCAATATCCACAGTGTGACCATAGCCAGTGTGTGCATGCATCTCAAATGAGGGACATCCCTTGAGTGTCTGGATATAGTGACCAAGGGACATTATGCTTTTAGGCCCCATAGATCATCTCCTATATAAGAACACTCCTTTAAGTCTAAGAAAGATAGCTGTTTCACCAAGTATATAGACAAACAAAAAGTCAGGCAAAATGAAAAGAGAAATATGTTCCAAACCAAATAATAAGACAAATCCCCAGAAAAAGACTTGAATGAAATGGAGATAAGCAAACTCTCTGATAAATAGCACAAAATAATAGTCACAAAAAGGCTCACTGAACTTGAGAGAAGAAGTAATGGACACAGTGATAACTAAAAAAAAAAAAAAAAGTACCAACAGAAGTTACAATTGAACTGAAAAATATACTTGAGGAGTTCAACAGTAAACTTGATGAAGCAGAAAAACACATTGGTGAGCTTGAAGACAAAGCAATAGAAATTACCCAGACAGAGAAATAAGTTGAAAAAGTAATTTTAAAAAGAGATGACATCTTAAGGAACTTCTGGGATAGCATCAAGAAGAGGAACTTCACATTATAGGGATCCAAGGAGAGAAAGGGCCACAAAAAAAAATTTTTTTTTGAAAAAAAAAAATAATGACTGAAAACTTTCCCACTCTGGGGAAGGAAATATACATACAGGTCCAGGAAGTCCAGGGAGTTCCAAGTAAACCCAAACAGGACCATGACAACTTATCACTTATAAGAGTATAAATATAAGAGAAACCACATAAGGATATTAGCAGATTTTTCAGGAGAAACTTAACAGGACAAAAGGGAATGGCATGACATATTCAAAGAAATGACAGAAAAGAAAAATTTCAACCAAGAATTCTCTACCTAGAAAGGTTATCATTGAGAATTGAAGGAGAGATCAAGACTTTTATAGATAAGTAAAATCTAAAGGAATTCACCATGATTAAACCAGGTTTACAAAAAACTTTAAAGATGCTGCTCCAAGCTAAAAAGAAAAGGCACTAGTTGATAATAAGAGAACTTACAAAAGTGAAAATTTCACCTAAAATGTAAATATATAACAAAGGTAATGGATCAATCATTTATAAAGCAAGTATGAAGCCTAAAACACAAAAGTAGTAATTAATTTCAGTTTTAGGTTTCATACATGCTTTATAAATGATTGATCCATTACCTTTGTTATATATTTACATTTTAAGTGAAATTTAAGTTTTCTTACTATCAACTAGTGCCTTTTCTTTTTAGCTTGGAGCAGCATCTTTAAAGTTTCTTGTAAACCTGGTTTAATCATGGTGAATTCCTTTAGATTTTACTTATCTATAAAAGTCTTGATCTCTCCTTTAATTCTCAATGATAACCTTTCTAGGTAGAGAATTCTTGGTTGAAATTTTTCTTTTCTGTCATTTCTTTGAATATGTCATGCCACTCCCTTTTGTCCTGTTAAGTTTCTCCTGAAAAATCTGCTAATATCCTTATGTGGTTTCAGAAGACAATGGCACCCCACTCCAGTACTCTTGCCTGGAAAGTTCCATGGACAGAGGAGCCTGGTAGGCTGCAGTCCATGGGGTTGCTAAGAGTCAGACATGACTGAGCGACTTCACTTTCACTTTCCACTTTCATGCATTGGAGAAGGAAATGGCAACCCACTCGAGCGTTCTTGCCTGGAGAATCCCAGGGACAGGGGAGCCTGGTGGGCTGCCATCTATGGGGTCACACAGTCGGACATGACTGAAGTGACTTAGCGGCAGTAGCAGCAGCAATATATATATATATATATATATTTAAAACTTTTCATAAAAAATATAAAATATATATAGAGAGAGTAAAAATGCAAAGTTTGGGAATGTGTTCAAAGTTCCTGTCAACTTAAAAGAGACTGACATATACGTAGAATATTATACGTGAACCTCATAGTAACCACACACAAAAAAGTAGTAAAATACAAAAGAAAATGAGAAGGGAAATTAAGCACAACAATAAAGAAAGCCGAAAAACCATAAAAGAAGAAAGATAAGACAAAAGAAACAGAAAAGAGCTACAAAAACAGCCAGACACAGTTAACATAATGAGAATAAGTACATACATATTAATAATTACTTTAAATGAAAATGTGTTTAAGTTGCTAATCAAAAGACATTGAATGGCTGAATGGATTAAAAAAGCAAGAGACTCAATTCAGAAATAAGGATACACACATGGTAATTGTGAAAGGAGAGAAAGAGACATACCATGCAAAATGGAAATGAATGAAAACTTGTGTAGTTATACTCATATCAGATAAAATAGATTTTCAAGCAAGGACTGTAATAAAAGACAAAGAAGGGTACCACATAATGATAAAGAGGTCACTCCAACAAGAAGATATAATATTTATAAATGCATATGCATTCAATATAAGGGCATCAAAGTATAGAAAGTAAATATTAATGAAACTAAAGAGAGAAATTCAAAGCAATAAAATAATAGTAAGGGACTTAACACACCACATACAGCAATGGATAGATTATCCAGACACAAAATCAATACAGAAACATCAGCTTTAAACAGCATATTAGACTAGATAGATAGGCTTACTGGATATATATAGAATACTCCATTCAAAAGTTAAAAAAAAAAATAACAGAGTACATATTCATCTCAAGTGCACATGGAATATTTTCCAGGATAAATCACATGTTAAGCCACAAAGAAAATCTCAATAAATTCAAGAATGCCTGAAATATCTCAAGTACTTTTTCCAACCACAGTGTTATGAAACTCAAAATCAATAATAAGAAAAAAATGAGATAGGAATACAAAATATGGAGATTGTTGTTTCAGATTAAACAATATGGTACTGAAAAACCAAAGGGTAAATAAAGAAATTAAAGAAGAATTAAAAAAAAATACCTAAAGAGCAATGAAAACAGAAATATAACATACTAAAATCTATGGGGTGAGTCTTTAGCTAGACTAACTAAGAAAAAAAAAGTGAGAGGGCTCAAATAAAAATGAGAAGTTCCAACTGATATCACAGAAAAACAAAGGGTCATAAGAAAATACTAGAAACAATTGTACATCAATAAATTAGAAAACACGAAACAGAGAAATCTTGTAAATATAAAATCCATAAAGAAATAAAAAAACTTCAACAAATTAATTACTAATAGGGGGATTAAATCATTAATCAAAAGTATCTCAACAAACAAAAGTCCAGGACCAAAGGGTCTCACTTTTGAATTCTTCCAAATATTTAAGATTTAATACCTATCCTTAAACTCCTCCAGGATATTAAAGAGGAGTGAACCTTTCCAAACTCATTGTATAAGGAGAGCATAACACTGATACCAAAACCAGACAAGGACACCACGAATGAAGAAAACTACAGGCCAATATCCCTGATGAATACATACAAAAATGATCAATAAAATATTAGTAAATAATTTCCATGGAGATTGGTTGAAGACAGCAGAGCAGAAGGATGTGCACTCACTTCCTCATGTAAGAGTAACAAAATCACAACGAATTGTTTAAAAACCATCCAGGAAGATGATGGAACACACCAAAAAAAGATATCCCATGTCCAAAGACCAATGGAAGCCACAATGAGATAGTAGGAGAGGCACAATCACAATAAAATCAAATCACATACACACTGGGCAGGGAACACACAAACTAGAGCACAATTTACCACAAAAGTTCTCCCATTGTTGTGAAAGTTCTGAGACCTACATCAGGCTTCCCAGCTTGAGATACAGCAATGGGACCAGATTCCAAAGGGAATCTGACTTTGAGGGCCAGTGAGATTGAATTATGGGATTTCCACAGGATTAGGGGAAACAGAAACAAGGGATCAAATTGCCAACATCCGTTGGATCATCAAAAAAGTGACAGAGTTCCAGAAAAACATCTACTTCTGCTTTACTGACTATGCCAAAGCCTTTGAATGTGTGGATCACAACAAACTGTGGAAAATTCTGAAAGAGATGGGAATGCCAGACCACATGACCTGCCTCCCTGAGAAATCGGTATGCAGGTCAAGAAGCAACAGTTAGAACTGGACATGGAACAACAGCCTGGTTCCTAATAGGGAAAGGAGTATATCAAGGCTGTATATTGTCGCCCTGCTTATTTAACTTATATACAGAGTACATGATGAGAAATGCTGGGCTGTATGAAGCGCAAACTGGAATCAAGATTGCTGGGAGAAATATCAATAACCTCAGATACGCAGATGACACCATTCTTATGGCATAAAGCAAAGAACTAGAGAGTCTCTTGATGAAAGTGAAAGAAGAGAGTGAAAAAGTTGGATTAAAACTCAACATTCAGAAAACTAAGATCATGGCATCTGGTCCCATCACTTCATGTCAAATAGGTGGGGAAATAAGAGAAACAGTGAGAGAATTATTTTGGGGGGCTCCAAAATCTTTGCTGATGTTGACTGCAGCCATGAAATTAAAAGACGCTAGCTCCTTAGAAGAAAAGTTATGACCAAACTCAGTTCAGTTCAGTTCAGTTCAGTCGCTCTGTCATGTCCGACTGTTTGAGACCCCATGAACTGCAGCACATCAGGCCTTCCTGTCCATCACCAACTCCCGGAGTTTATTTAAACTCAGTGATGCCATCCAATCATCTCTTCCTCTGTCATCCACTTCTCCGGCCTTCAGTCTTTCCCAGCATAAGGGTCTTTTCAAATGAGTCAGTTCTTCACATCAAGTGGTCAAAGTATTGGAGTTTCAGCTTCAGCATCAGTCCTTACAATGAATATTCAGGACTGATTTCCTTTAAGAGGGACTGGTTGGATCTCTTTGCAGTTCAAGGGACTCTCAGAAATTTTCTCCAACACCACAGTTCAAGAGCATCAATTCGTCGGCGCTCTGCTTTCTTTATAGTCCAACTCTCACATCCATACATGACTACTGGAAAAACCATAGCCTTGCCTAGATGGATATTTGTAGGGAAAGTAATGTCTCTGCTTTTGAAAATGCTGTCTAGGTTGGTCATAACTTTTCTTCCAAGGAGTAAGTGTCTTTTAATTTCATGGCTGAAACCACCATCTGCAGTGATTTTGGAGCCCCCCAAAATAAAATATCTCACTGTTTCCATTGTTTCCCCATTTTTATGCCATGATGTGATGGGACCAGTTGCCATGATCTTAGCTTTCTGAATGTTGAGCTTTAAGACAATATTTTTGCTCTCCTCTTTCACTTTCATCAAGAGGCTGTTTAGTTCCTCTTCACTTTCTGCCATAAGGGTGGTGTCATCTGCGTATCTGAGGTTATTGATATTTCTCCCAGCAATCTTGATTCCAGCTTGTGCTTCTTCCAGCCCAGCGTTTCTCATGATGTACTCTGCATATAAGTTAAATAAGCAGGGTGACAATATACAGCCTTGATATACTCCTTTCCCTATTAGGAACCAGGCTGTTGTTCCATGTCCAGTTTTAACTGTTGCTTCTTGATCTGCATACAGATTTCTCAGGAGGCAGGTCAAGTGGTCTGTTATTCCCACCACTTGAAGAATTTTCCACAGTTTATTGTGATCCACACAGTGAAAGGCTTTGGCATAGTCAATAAAGCAGAAATATATGTTTTTCTGGAACTCTCTTGCTTTTTCCATGATCCAGTGGATGTTGGCAATTTGATCTCTGGTTCCTCTGCCTTTCCTAAAACCAGCTTGAGCATCAGGAAGTTCATGGTTCACATATTGCTGAAGCCTGGCTTGGAGAATTTTAAGCATTACTTTACTAGCATGTGAGATGAGTGCAATTGTGTGGTAGTTTGAGCATTCTTTGGCATTGCTTTTCTTTGGGATTGGAATGAAAACTGACCTGTTCCAGTCTTGTGGCCACTGCTGAGTTTTCCAAATTTGCTGGCATATTGAGTGCAGCACTTTCACAGCTTCATCTTTCAGGATTTGGAATAGCTCAACTGGAATTCTATCACCTCCACTAGCTTTGTTCATAGTGATGCTTTCTAAGGCCCACTTGATTTCACATTCCAGGGTGTCTGGCTCTAGGTCAGTGATCACACCATCGTGATTATCTGCGTCATGAGGATCTTTTTTGTACAGTTCTTCTGTGTATTCCTGCCACCTCTTCTTAATATCTTCTGCTTCTGTTAGGTCCATACCATTTCTGTCCTTTATCGAGTCCATCTTTTCATGAAATGTTCCTTTGGTATCTCCAATTTTCTTGAAGAGATCTCTAGTCTTTCCCATTCTCCTGTTTTCCTCTATTTCTTTGCATTGATCCCTGAAGAAGGCTTTCTTATCTCTTCTTGCTATTCTTTGAAACTCTGCATTCAGATGTTTATATCTTTCCTTTTCTCCTTTGCTTTTTGCTTCTCTTCTTTTCACAGCTATTTGTAAGGCCTCCCCAGACAGCCATTTTGCTTTTTTGCATTTCTTTTCCATGGGAATGGTCTTGATCCCTGTCTCCTGTACAATGTCACGAACCTTATTCCATAGCTCATCAGGCACTCTGTCTGTCAGATCTAGGCCCTTAAATCTATTTCCCACTTCCACTGTATAATCATCAGGGATTTGATTTAGGTCATATGTGAATGGTCTAGTGGTTTCCCCTACTTTCTTCAATTTAAGTCTGAATTTGGCAATAAGGAGTTCATGGTCTGAGAAACAGTCAGCTCCTGGTCTTGTTTTTGCTGACTGTATAGAGCTTCTCCATTTTTGGCTGCAAAGAATATAATCAATCTGAATTCGGTGTTGACCATCTGGTGACGTCCATGTGTAGAGTCTTCTCTTGTGTTGTTGGAAGAGGGTGTTTGTTATGACCAGTGCATTTTCTTGGCAAAACTCTATTAGTGTTTGCCCTGCTTCATTCCATATTCCAAGGCCAAATTTGCCTGTTACTCCAGGTGTTTCTTGACTTCCTACTTATGCATTCCAGTCCCCTATAATGAAAAGGACATCTTTTTTGGGTGTTAGTTCTAAAAGTTCTTGTAGGTCTTCATAGAACCGTTCAACTTCAGCTTCTTCAGCATTACTGGTTGGGGCATAGACTTGCATTACTGTGATATTGAATGGTTTGCCTTGGAAATGAACAGAGATCATTCTGTCGTTTTTGAGATTGCATCCAGGTACTCTGTTTCAGACTCTTTAGTTGACCATGATGGCTATTCCATTTCTTCTGAGGGATTCCTGCCGGCAGTAGTAGATATAATGGTCATCTGAGTTAAATTCACACATTCCAGTCCATTTCAGTTTGCTGATTCCTAGAATGTCGACATTCACTCTTGCCATCTCTTGTTTGACCATTTCCAATTTGCCTTGATTCGTGGACCTGATATTCTAGGTTCCTATGCAATATTGATCTTTACAGCATCTGACCCTGCTTCTGTCACCAGTCACATCCACAGCTGGGTATTCTTTTTGCTTTGGCTCCATCACTTCTTTCTTTCTGGAGTTATTTCTCCACTGATCTCCAGTAGCATATTGGGCACCTACTGACCGGGGGAGTTCCTCTTTCAGTATCCTATCATTTTGCCTTTTCATACTGTTCATGGGGTTCTCAAGGCAAGAATACTGGAGTGGTTTTCCATTCCCTTCTCCAGAGGACCACATTCTGTCAGATCTCCCCACCATGACCCGCCCATCTTGGGTTGCCCCACGGGCATGGCTTAGTTTCATTGAGTTAGACAAGGCTGTGGTCCTAATGTGATTAGATTGACTAGTCTTCTGTGAGTATGGTTTCAGTGTGTCTGCCCTCTGATGCCCTCTTGCAACACCTACCATCTTACTTGGGTTTCTCTTACCTTGGGTGTGGGGTATCTCTTCTCGGCTGCTCCAGCAAAACGCAGCCAATGCTCCTTACCTTGGACTAGGGGTATCTCCTCACCGCCACCCTTCCTGACCTTCAAAGTGGGATAGCTCCTCTAGGCCCTCCTGTGCCCACCTAGCCACGGCGTGGGATTGGTCCTCCTGGCCACCGCCCCTGGCCTCGGGTGTGGGGGTGTTGGGTATCTCCTCCCGGCCGCCGCCCCTGACCTCAGACTCTGGATATCTCCTCTTGGTCGACCCCCCCAACCTCGGACGTGGGTTAGCTCCTCTCGGCTGTTCCTGTGCTGTCGCAGTCTGTCACTAATGGACTAGGATAGAAAGCACAGAAATAAACCAGGCATCTTAAATTAATCTATGACAAAGGAGGCAGACTACACATTGTTGGAAAGACAATCTCTTCAGTAAATGATGCTGGGAAAACGACATCCCCTGGTGGCTCAGACGGTAAAGCATCTGCCTACATTGCAGGAAACCTGGGTTCAATCCCTGGGTCGGGAAGATCTCCTGGAGAAGGAAATGGTAACCCACTCCAGTATTCTTGCCTGGAAAATCCCATGGATGGAGAAGCCTGGTAGGCTACAGTCCATGGGGTCACAAAGAGTTGGACATGACTGACAGACTTCACTTTCACTCTCATATGTTTAAAAAATGAAATTCAGTTATTCTTAACACCATACACAAAGATAAGCTCAAAATGGATTAAATATCTAAGTGTGAAACCAGACACTATAAAGCTCCTGGAGGAAAATATAGCCAGAACACCATATGACATGAATCGTCATTATGTCTTTCTTGATATGCCTTCCAGAACACTGGAAATAAAAACAAAAATAAATAAATATGACCTAATTAAACTCAAACATTTTGCACAGCAAAGGAACAGTAAACAAAACAAAAAGACAACCTACAGTATGGAAGAAAATGTTTGCAAACAGTATGACAGATAAGGGATTAGTCTCCAAAATTTACAAACAACTCATGAGGCCCAACTACATCAAAATAAAAAATCAAATCAAAAAATGGGCAGAAGACCTAAATAGACATTTCTCCGAAGACAACATTCAGAAGGCCAAGAGTCACATGAAAGGATGTTCAACATTGCTAATTCAAATCTACAATGAGATATTACCTCACACCAGTCAAAATGGATGGGAGAAGGCAATGGCATCCCACTCCAGTACTCTTGCCTGGAAAATTTCATGGACGGAGGAGCCTGGTAGGTTGCAGTCCATGGGGTCACTAAGAGTCAGACATGAATGAACGACTTCACTTTCACTTTCATGAATTAGAGAAGGAAATGGCAACCCACTCCAGTGTTCTTGCCTGGAGAATCCCAGGGATGAGGGATCCTGGTGGGCTGCCATCTATGGGGGTCACACAGAGTTGGACATGACTGAAGCAGCTTAGCAGCAGCAGCAGTCAAAATGAATATAATAAAAAAAATCTATAAACAATAAATTATGGAGAAAGTGTAGAGGAAAGGGAACTGTCCTACACTGTGGGACTGTAAATCGTTACAGCCACTATATGGAGAACACTATAAAGGTTCTTTAAAAATCTAAAAATAACGCTACCATATGACTTTGCAGTCACACTCCTGGGCATATACCCAGACAAAAATATGGTCTGAAAGGACACATGCAGCTCAATGTTCATTGCAGAACTCTTTTCAGTAGTCAAGGCACAGAAGCAACCTAAATGTCTATCAACAGAGGAATGGATAAAGAAGATGCTGTACATATCTACATTGAAATATCACTCAGCCATTAAAAAGAATGAAATAATTTCATTTGCATCAACATGGATAGACCTAGAGATTGTCATACGGAGTGAAGTAAGTCAGACAGAGAAGGATAAATACTGTATAACATCCCTTATATGTGGAATCTAAAAAGATATACAGAGAGAATAAGATGGCAGAAGAGTAGACTGACTTGAAGTACATCTCTCTCCACAGATACAGCGGGAATACACCTTCAGACACAGAAGTGCATGCAAAACTCCAGCTGAGAGCAGAAAGGAGTACCTGACCAGAGGAAAAGAATATGTAGAACCACACAAATCTCGGTAAGATGAAGGAACCGGGTTATTGTCTGAGTCAGAGGAGAAACATTTAAGGCTGAGAGTGAAACAGCTGATCTGTGGCAGCCTAAATAGAATGAGAATCACACAGTCCTTGCTGCAGCCATCCCGGACAAGGATGAGGGTCCCCTGGAAGACACAGTGGCTGGGAGCTGGAGTTTGGGGAATGTGAAGCAATTCCAGGGTGAGGGCTGGTGTTGACTGTGGAGAGACAGATCTAAGGGAGGTGAGGGAGGAGATTGTGATGGGAAATGCCTATGGAGGAAAGCCGGGCAGCCATGGAAGAAAGGTGATACTGCTGAGTCAGGCATAGAGGGTAGAGCCATTACCATAGCCTCTCTCTCCCCACACAACAGCATCAACAGTTGAGTAGAGAGTCTGGCCCATCAAATGTCTGATGCACTGAACTACGGAGCAGGACCCCACCCAGGGTGTTCTTTTAAGTGACTGACACACTGATCTGCAAAGTAGGACCCCATCCAGGGAGGGCCCTCTATGTGCTCGCTGAGATGAACAACAAAAAGGATCCCAGGCCAGGGAACCCTCTAAGTGCCTGAATGGGCGGAGCTATGGAGAAAGACTGGCCAAAAAGGCCTTCTGATCACCAGCTACAATAGGTTCAAAAAAAGACTCTGATAGGACCATAACTCCTATGGCAGAGGCAGTCCTTGTCCCTGCACACTTGGTGCTGGCAGGGTCCCCTCAAGCCAAGCAGCTGTGCCACTTTCACGCTCAACTCTCACTAGGGCAGTGCTGCCACAGGCAAAAAATGTCTTGTGTCTATGTGTGCAGGGTCGCTCGGTAGTGTCTGACTTTTTGCAACCCTGTAAACTGTGGCCTGCCAGGCTTCCCTTTCAGGGAGGGGGGTTCTACAGGCAACAATACTGGAGTGTGTTGGCCAGTTCTGGTTGCCATACCCTTCTACAGCACTATATTTCCTACTGCCCTATCCTCCAACTCCCCTGAGTACCTGGTGCTGCCAGAACCCATGCATCTCAACAGGCTGCACCACCTCCACACCTGGCCCTCACAGGGACAAACCCAAATCCTCCAGGGCAGCCTCAGGAGCAAACCCTAGTGGATGACTCCATGGAGAGGTGGAAATAAAACCACAATTAAAACCCAGGGGCAGTGTGGCTAAGGAAGAAGACCGAAAACCTTCCCACCAACTGTAAAAGTTGCAGATTAAATCCACACGGTCAACTAGGGAAATTCTGTGTCTATGGAATATATAAAATGTCATTGAGAGCTCCCACAAAATAAAACACACTAGTTCTTGTAACTGTGGATATTGGAGGCAAGAACACATAGGAGTAGGGCCAGATTAAAATCTGAGCTGCTCCCATAGCATGTCTAAAAATCAGAACAATGCTAGAGAGCATCCTAGGGAGATGAAGTGGACTGTGACTCCCAGTGAGGGAAAGGATTCTGACAGCAGTGACTCAAGGAAAACATTTATTATTCTTATGTTTTGACTTGCTATTTAGATTCTTTGGATTTCCCACCCCCCCCTCAATTGTAGTTGTTGATTTTATTGGCACTATGAAATCTGATTAAGCTTTTGAGCTTTTTTTTTTTTTTATCAGTCACATATTTTATTACTGTTATAAAGCTCTGCCTCTACTTTGGGCTTTTGCAATTCTGGGGAGCTTTCCTTTTTTTCTTTTCATCTTTTTTTTAACTTTAGTTTTAATTTTTTAAACCTGTTATTATTTTTCCACATTTATTCCTTTGTTTGCTTTTCCTACTGTTATTTCCCCCTTGAAGTTAATCTTTAATGTATATAAATCTTCATTTACCTCTATTTAACTTTGCATACCTATTCTTTCTTTCTTTCCTTTCCTTTTAACATATTTGTTAGTTTTATTTTTATTATTTTATTCCCCAGTTGGCACCTTGCTCAAACTACCACACAGCTGCATTCATCTCACACAGTAGTAAAGTAATGCTCAAAATTCTTCAAGCCAGGCTTCAGCAATATGTGAATCATGAAATTCCAGATGTTCAAGCTGGTTTTAGAAAAGGCAGAGGAACCAGAGATCAAATTGCCAACATCTGCTGGATAATCAAAAAAGCAAGATAGTTCCAGAAAAACATTGACTTCTGTTTTATTGACTTTGCAAAAGCCTTTCACTGTGTGGATCACAATAAACTGTGGAAAATCTGAAAGAGATGGGAATACCAGACCACCTGACCTGCCTCTTGAGAAACCTGTATGCAGGTCAGGAAACAACAGCTACTACTGGACAAGTAATGACAAACTGGTTCCAAATAGGAAAAGGAGTATCTCAAGGCTGTATATTATCACCCCGCTTATTTAACTTCTCTGCAGAGTACATCATGAGAAACGCTGGGCTGGAGGAAGCACAAGCTGGAATCAAGATTGCTGGGAGAATAGCCTCAGATATGCAGATGACACCACCCTTATGGCAGAAAGTGAAGAGGAACTAAAGAGCCTCTTGATGAAAGTGAAAGAGGAGAGTGAAAAAGTTGGCTTAAAGCTCAACATTCGGAAAGCAAAGATCATGGCATCTGGTCCCATCACTTCATGGCAAATAGATGGGGAAACAGTGGAAACAGTGGCTGACTTTATTTTTCTGGGCTCCAAAATCACTGCAGATGGTGACTGCAGCCATGAAATTAAAAGACACTTACTCCTTGGAAGGAAAGTTATGACCAACCTAGATAGCATATTGAAAAGCAGAGACATTTGCCAACAAAGGTCCATCTAGTCAAGGCTATGCTTTTTCCAGTAGTCATGTATGGATGTAAAATTTGGACTATAAAGCAAGCTGAGCACCCAAGAATTGATGTTTTTGAACTGCAGTGTTGGAGAAGACTCTTGGGAGTCCCTTGGACTTCAAGGAGATTCAACCAGTCCATCTTAAAGAAGATCAGTCCTGGGCGTTCATTGGAAGGACTGATGCTAAAGCTGAAACTCCTAAACTTTGGCCATCTCATGCAAAGAGTTGACTCATTGGAAAAGACTCTGATGCTGGGAGGAATTGGGGGCAGGAGGAGAAGGGGATGACAGAGGATGAGATGGCTGAATGGCATCACCGACTGGATGGATGTGAGTTTGAGTGATCTCCTGGAGTTGGTGATGGACAGGGAGGCCTGGCACGCTGCAATTCATGGGGTCGCAAGGAGTTGGACATGACTGAGCAACTGAACTGAACTGAACTGAACCTTGCTCTAGTTTTGCTTTCCACTTTGTGCTTTAGTTTTGTTCTGGTAGATATAATTTTTGGTTTCCTCTATTCATTGGGTCATCCTATTGTACTTTATTTTTGTTGGACTGTTTTGATTTTGCTTATGGGTGTATATGTATATATTTAGTCACACTTTTTATTGTTGCTATAAACCTCTGCCTCTACATTGGTATTTTGCAGTTCTGTGGAGTTTTCCTTTTCTTTACCTTTTTTTCTTTCTTCTTCTTTTTTTTCTTTTGTTTTCTTTTCTTTTTTAAACAATTTTAATTGTCAATTAAAAAAAATAGTGATTATATTTCTTGACGTTTACTCCTTTGTTTGCCTTTCCCACTGTTATTTTCACTGTATTTGATCTTTAATGTATATAAATCTTCTTCAGTTACCTCTATTTAACTTTGTGTATCTATTCTTTCTTTCCTTTCTTTCTTTCTTTTCCTCTCAACATATTTGTTAGTTTTGTTTTCATTGCTTAATTACCCACTCGGCACCTTGCTTTTTATTGTTTTCCAGTTTGTGCTTTAGTTCGTTTTGTTCTTAACTGCTAAATATATATATTTTTTATTTCCTTTGTTCACTGGCTCAATGAACTGTACTTTATTTTTGTTGGACTGTTTTCACTTTGCACATGGGTGTATATTCCATTATTTTAATTATTATTTGCCTGATTTTGTAACTGCCATTTTTCTGGGGTTCATCTTTGGTTTCTTGCTTTTGGATATTTGCATTAGTCTTGCTTAATGCCATAACAAAACTTGTGGAATCTTCTTTCCTGACCATAGATCAAGCATTGAGCCTTTTGTGTGGGAGCACTTATTCCAAGACCCTAGACTACCAGAGAAATAACCCTCAGATCAGATCAGATCAGTTGCTCAGTCATGTCCGACTCTTTGAGACCCCATGAATCGCAGCACACCAGGCCTCCCTGTCCATCACCATCTCCCAGAGTTCACTCAGACTCACATCCATCGAGTCAGTGATGCCATCCAGCCATCTCATCCTCTGTCCTCCCCTTCTCTTCCTGTCCCCAATCCCTCCCAGCATCAGAGTCTTTTCCAATGAGTCAACTCTTCGCATGAGGTGGCCAAAGTTTCAGCTTTAGCATCATTCCTTCCAAAGAAATCCTTGGGCTGTTCTCCTTCAGAATGGACTGGTTGGATCTCCTTGCAGTCCAAGGGACTCTCAAGAGTAGAAATAACCCTAGGGAATATCAAATAATGAGAACTCACACAAAGGAAACCACTTGAATACAAAGCCCAACATCACCCAACCACCAGTACCACCCTGTGCAGGAAGCCTCATCTAAACAACAAATAAAACAAAAATACAAATCCAATCATCAGCAGACAAGATTGCCACCTCACTGTGCCTGGTCCATCAGAGGAAAGGCAAACAAACAAACCTCATCATAATTCTTACCCTATACAAAGCTTACACAAACCACTGGACCAACCTTAGGAGGGCATAAACCAAAAGGAAGAAAAAATTCAGCCTTAAAGTCTGGGAAAAGGAGATTTCAAACACAATAAGTTTTAAAAAATAAAGTATAATGAAAAGGCAGAGAAATATTGCACAAATGAAGGAACAAATTAGAAACACAGAAGTCCAAATAAATGATGAGGAAATAGGCAAACTACCTGAAAAACAATTAAGAATAATGATAGCAAAGATGATCTAAAACCTTGAAAACAAAATGGAGAAAATGCAAGAATCAATTAACAAAGGCCTAGAATAATTAAAGAATAAACATACAGAGAAAACACAATTACTGAAATTAAAAATACTCTAGAAGGAATCAAGAGCAGAATATCTGAAGCAGAAGAAGGAATCAGTGAGCTGGAAGAAAAATGGTGGAAATAACTTCTGAAGAGCAGAATAAAGTAAAAGGAATGAAAAGAACCGAGGATAGTCTCAGAGAATAAAGCAAAAGGAATGAAAGTAAAGCAGAGCAGAATAAAGTAAAAGGAATGAAAAGAACCGAGGATAGTCTCAGAGACCTCTGGGACAATATCAAACACATCAACATTCGAATAATAGGGGTCCCAGAAGAAGAAGAGCAAAAGAAAGGGTATGAGAAATTTTTTGAAGATATTATAGTTGAAAATTTCCCCAACATGGAAAAAGAATAGTCAATCAAGTCCAAGAGGCACAAAGAGTCTCATACAGGATAAACCCAAAGAGAAACACTCCAAGACAAATACTAATCAAACTAAAAAAAGACTAAACACAAAGAAAGACTATTAAAAGCAACAAGGGGGAAGTAACAAGTAACAAACAAGGGAACTTATGTGTAACAGCAGATCTTTCAGCTGAAACTCTTCAGACCAGAAGGGAATGGCAGAATATATTTAAAGTACTGAAAGGTAAAAATGTATAACCAGGATTATAGTACCCGACAAGGATCTCATTCAACATTGATGCAGAAATAAAAAGCTTTTCAGACAATCAAAAGTTTAGAGAATTCAGTACCAGCAAACCAGCTTTACAGAAATGTTAAAGGGATTTATATACTCAAGAAATACAAGAGAAGAAAAAGGGGGGTACTCTTTCTGCCCCCTTCTGATGCCTATGTCAGAAGCTTTCTCTATCTCCTTTATACTTTAATAAAACTTTATTACACAAAAACCCTGAGCCATCAAGCCTCGTCTCTGGCCCCGGATTGAATTCTCCTCCTCCGGGGGCCAAGAATCCCGGTGTATTTGCGTGATTCAACAACAACCTTTCACAGTCTTTCATCTTGGGGGCTTGTCCGGGATCCTTCAGGACAAGATGGGAGCTAACAATTCCAGCCTCACTCCTTTGAACTGTATCCTGAAAAACGGGGATAGATTTGATCCCCAGGGCTTAAAGAAGACACACCTGGTCTTCCTATGTGATACTGCATGGCCACGGTATCCATTGGAGGACGGCGAACGGTGGCCAGTTGAAGGGTCTCTTAAGTATAATACTGTTCTACAATTAGACCTAATGGGTAGAAGTAGCATATGTGTTGCCCTTTTTCTCTCTGCGAAATATGCCAGACTTATGTCCTAAGGGTATAGATTTGGGTGTGAAACCTTCAGCTCCCTACTGTCCTCTTACTTTGCCCCCATACCTGGGACTCCAAACTGGGATTCAAACTGCCCACATGGAGGTCCAAACAACTCCTGTCTCAGTACAACCTCAGACTACTCTGGTTTCAGTAGAAACTCAGACCATTGAAGTAAGAGATGAGATGGAGGACAGGAGACAAAGAGAAGAGGAAAAACAGGTTTCTCCAATCTATCCCTGGGATCATATGCACAGAGCAGCCAGGGAGACTGAGGAACAGCCACACAAGCTGTTGCCTCTTTATGAAACACCCACCGGGAGAAATAATCAGTCTGTGAGAGTTAATAAGCCTTTCTCTTATCAAGAAATACAAAGAATCAAGGAGGATCTGGGAGACTATTTAGAGGACCCAGAAAAATATATTAGAGCTTTTAAAGGTGTTACTCTGTTTTATGACCTCACTTGGAAGGATGTGATGTATATCTTGGGACAAACGCTGACTCCTGAGTCAAAGACTCGAGTTTTGGGAAAAGTGGTTGCTTATGGAGATGAATGGCTTGGTAATGAATCAGTAGGGAAGAGGGAGAACGAGATAGCAGCCCTCCCCACTGGGAATCAGGCAGTCCCAACTATAGAACCAGACTGGGACTACAACACAGCTAAAGGAAAATGGGATCAGAGTCATTTTGTTAGATGTATTCTTGAAGGACTTAGGCAGGTGCATTCTAAGCCTTTAAACTATGGCAAATTGGCAGACATAGAACAGGAGGAGAAGGAAGCTCCTGGTAAATTCCTAGATAGACTGAAAGAAGCCCTTCGCAGATTCACTGAGATTGATCCTGAAAGTGAAGTGGGAAAAGTGATCTTAAAGGATAGATTTCTCACTCAGTCAGCTCCAGATATCCGCCGTAAGCTACTAAAAAGGGCGTATGGACAAAATCAGTCTTTAGATACTCTGTTACAACTGGCTCAGACAGTCTATTATGGTAGGGAATATGAGGAAAAGAAAGGCAAAAAAAAAAAAAAAAAGACAAAGGAAAAGGCGAAAGCCTTTGCCATGGCTATGAAAAACGTTCTTAAACAGCCTGAGAAAAATGCCCAGAGCGACCCAGGTGAAAAGGGATGGGCTTGCTATTACTGTGGAAAGGAGGGGCACCTCAAGTGGGATTGCCCTCAGGCATCTAAGCCGCCCCCGGCTCCATGTCTGGTCTGCAAAGGACCACACTGGAAGAGAGACTGCCCCCAGAGTCGTAGGTCTCCAGGGTCGGACTCAAGACAATCAGGACTGAAGGTGCCCAGGGGTCCCCACACAAGCTCCCGTCCTAGTTACACCTGAGGAACCCCGGGTATTAATAATTGTGGGGGGGCCAATCCGTCGATTTCCTTTTAGATACTGGGGCAACTTATTCTGTGCTTACTGAAGCCCCTGGCCCACTTTCTTCCTGATCCGCTTCTGTAATGGGACTGTCTGGATGAGCCAAAAAGTATTATTTCAGTTATTCTTTATCTTGCAACTGGGATTCTGTGCTGTTTTCACACGAGTTTTCTGATCGTGCCAGAATCTCCCTCACCTCTTTTGGGGAGGGATATACTGAGCAAGGTCCATGCCTCTGTTTTCATGAATATGGAGCCCTCCCTTTCTCTCCCTTTAGTTGAACAATATGTAAATCCTAGAGTATGGACTGATGGAAAATCTGTGGGTCGAGCACAAAATGCTATTCCTGTAGTTGTTAAGCTCAAAGACCCACACGTATTTCCACATAAGGAGCAGTATCCATTGAAACCTGAAGTTAAGGAAGCGTTAAAACCCATCATTGAAAATTTAAAGGAGCAGGGAATATTAATTCCCTGTAACAATCCTAGCAACACTCCTATTTTGGGTATAAAGAAATCGAATGGTAAATGGAGACTAGTTCAAGATTTATGAATAATAAATGAGGCTGTAGTTCCTTTACACCCTGTGGTGCCTAATCCTTATACTCTATTGTCTGAAATTTCTGAATGGGCCAAATATTTCTCAGTAATTTATTTAAAGGATGCCTTCTATTCAGTTCCTTTGGAGGAAGAAAGTCAATTTCTATTTGCCTTTGAAGACCCTACACAATCAGCTGCTCAGTTAACCTGGACAGTTTTGCCCCAGGGATTTCGTGATAGTCCTCACCTATTTGGACAAAGTTTGTCACGGGATCTACAAAACTTTAATAGCTCTGAAGCAGTGGTGTTACAATATTTTGCTCTGTGCTGAGACAGAGGAAGCTTGTTCGCGAGCCTCAGAAGATTTCTTAAACTTTCTGGCAGACTGTGGTTACAAGGCATCAAGAGAAAAGGCTCAGCTTTGTCAACAATCTGTTAGATATCTGGGCCTAATCATATCAGAAGGGACTAGGGCCATAGGCCCTGAGAGAATTAAACCTATACTAAATCATTTCCTACCTATGACTTTAAGACAATTGAGAGGATTTTTGGGAATCACAGGTTACTGTCGCATTTGGATTCCGGGTTACGGGGAACTTGCCCGGCCTTTATATAAACTTATAGCTGAAACTCAGCAGGCCCAAACCGACAAACTGGTTTGGTCTCCAGAAACTCAAAAGGATTTTAAGGTTCTTCAGACTGCTCTCCTGCAAGCTCCAGCTCTGAGCTTTCCCACAGGGTCAGAATTTAATTTGTCACTGAAAGAAAAGATGTGGCATTGGGAGTTTTGACACAACCCCGAGGGTTGTGTGTCAAACCAGCAACCTATTGCTTATCTAAGCAGAGAATTAGATGTAGTTTCATGTGGGTGGCCCCACTGCCTAAGAGTAATTGGGGCAGCGGCTTTATTAGCACCTGAAGCTTTACAAATAATTAATGGATGAAACCTTACTGTACTGACTTCTCATGATGTGAGTGGAATCTTAAATTCTAAGGTTAATATTTGGATGACAGACAGTAGGCTTCTTAAGTATCAGTCATTGTTGTTAGAAGGACTAGTAACTAAGCTTAAAATTTGTGGAAATTTAAATCCTGCCACTTTCCTTCCTGAGAAGGAAAATTAAACACCTGACCATGATTGTTCTCAATTCCTAACTTTAAACTATGCAGCTTGGTAGGATCTAAAGGATACCCCATTAGACAATCCTGACATGGAAATATTTACAGATGGCAGTTCTTTTGTTCCGGATGGAAAGCGTAAAGCAGGTTACGCCGTGGTGACTGCTGAACAGGTTTTGGAAGCAAAATCTCTCCCCCAGGGAACCAGTGCTCTGTTAGCGGAGCTTGTGGCCCTGACCCGAGCTCTAGGGTTAAGCAAAGGGCAGCGGATGGGCCTGATAATCTATGTGAGTCTACTTCTGCTGACTCCAAATATCCTGAGTCTGCCGTTGGATCCTCAAGACACTGCCTTCCTGTCCTGGGCTCACTCCTATGCTGCATTCCACAATCGGTCTAACTGCTGGGTCTGTGGAGTGCTCCCCTCTTCGTCAGTAGAAGGCTTCCCATGGTGGACATCCCCACTTCAAGGAAAAGACTCTCCAAGTCTGTGAATACCTTCGACAACAATCACATGCGATGCCTCTTCTTCATCTGGTGACATCTACCAACTCTAAAATGGGCTGGTGCAACACTTTGCACTTTAACTATGGACATGATGTGACTTTTAATTTTGATTCTGAATGTTGTGTTTTTGCTGTTTGCTCTCTGCATCTGTAATTGTATTTTGTTTCTAGCCGCATGAAAGCTTTTAAGTTACAAATGGTTGCTCAAACTCCTGCTACTGCTGTAGCTTCCTCCAGCTACTATTTGGGCCCCCTGGATCAGATATCCTCAATATGAGGATTAAGAGAATATGTTGCCTCACCAATTTAGGGACAACGCCCCAGTCAGCTTGGAAGTAGTTATGGAACGAGAACGATGCCCCTTTTCCCTAGGCAACATAATTCTCCTAAAAAGAAAAGGGGGGAATGAGAGAGTCAGTTCCTAGGCAGGTTGATAGGGAGTCTAGGGGTCCCCAAGAAGAGAGGGATCTGGAATTCTCAAAGAGGAAGAAAGGACAAACATTTTTTCTTTCTCCAAATTCCTTAGGATTATATAACAATAATGTATCCTGCCTAAGGACAGTCTTTGGATTCAACCTTCTGTTATCTTAAAATGTTAATTATGGGAGTAGACCTGGTCTTTACAAGGATGTATCTTTCCTGAGGACAGTGTTATCTTAAAATGTAAATTATGGGAGTAGGTCTGATGAGGTCTTTACAACCTCCAGATAATCTTTGGATTATATAACTTCATTGTTAACACTAGCAAGCCGGTACTCTTTCTGCCCCCTTCTGATGCCTATGTCAGAAGCTTTCTCTATCTCCTTTATACTTTAATAAAACTTTATTACACACACACACACACAAAAAGAGAAGAAAAAAGATCTACAAAATCAATCATAAACAATTAAGAAAATGGCAATAGGAACATATATATCAATAATTACTCTAAATGTAAATGGATTCAATGGTCCAACCAAAAGACAGGGACTGGCTGAATAGATACAAAAACAAGACCCATAAATATGCTTTCTACAAGAAACCCACTTCAGAACTAAAGACACACATAGACTGAAAGTGAGAGGTTGTAAAAAATATATTCCATGCAAATGGGAAGCTAAAGAAAGCTGAGGTAGCAATCCTCATATCAGACAAAATAGACCTTAAAATAAAGATGATTATTAGAGATAAGAAAGGACACTACATAATGACCAAGGGATCAATCCAAGAGGAAGACAATTGTAAATATCTATGCACCCAACTTAGAAGTATCTCAATACAAGAGACAAACACTAATAGACCTAAAAGGAGAAATTGACAGTAACACAATCATAGTAGGAGACTTTAACACCCCACTCACACCAATGGACAGATCATCAAAACAGGAAACTAATAAGGAAAGAGAAGTCTTAAATGATACATTAGATGAGATGGATCTCATTGATATCTTCCGGACATTCCATCTAAATGCAGAAAAGTACACCTTTTTTTCAAGTGCACATGGAACATTCTGAAAATAGATCACATCTTGGGTCACAAATCAAACCTCAGTAAATTTAAGAAAATGGAAATAATATCAAGCATCTTCTTTGACCACAATGCTATGAGACTAGATATCAATTACAAGAAAAATACTGTAAGAAAAACAAACACATGGAGACTAAACAACATGTTTCTAAATAACAAACAGGTTACTGAAGAAATCAAAAGGGAAATCAGAAAATTTCTAGAAACAAATGACAATGAAAACACAACAACTCCAAATCTATGGGATGTGCAAAACCAGTCCTAACAGGGAAGTTTATAGCAATGCCATCCTACCTCAAGAAACAAGAAAAACATCGAGTAGACAACCTAACATTACACCTTAAACAACTGAAAAAAAAGAACAACAACAAAAAAAAATTAGTAGAAGGAAAGCAATCATAAAGACCCAAACAGAAATAAATGAAAAAGAAATGAAAGAAATAATGCTGCTGCTACTGCTAAGTCGCTTCAGTCATGTCTGACTCTGTGCGACCCCATAGATGTCAGCCGACCAGGCTCTCTCGTCCCTGGGATTCTCCAGGCAAGAACACTGGAGTGGCTTGCCATTTCCTTCTCCAACGCATAAAAGTGAAAAGTGAAAGTGAAGTCGCTCAGTTTTCAATAAAACTAAAAGCTGGTTCTTTGAGAAGATAAACAAAATTGACAAGCCTTTTGCCAGACTCATCAAGGAAAAAAAAGAGAAGAATCAAATCAGCAAAATTAGAGATGAAAAAAGGAGAGGTTACAACAGAAAAATGCAGAAATACAAATGATTATAAAGGACTATTATGAACAACTATATGGCAATAAAATGAATAACCTGGAAGAA
This sequence comes from Bos javanicus, assembly GCF_032452875.1. NCBI lineage: Eukaryota > Metazoa > Chordata > Mammalia > Artiodactyla > Bovidae > Bos > Bos javanicus. Next base: position 44,845,970 of record NC_083897.1, read on the forward strand.
ATGGACAGATTCATAGAAAAGTTCAATCTTCCAAGACTGAACCAGGAAGTAATAGAAACTATGAACAACCCAATTATGAGCACTGAAGCTGTGATCAAAATTTTCCCCAAAAACAAAAGTCCAGGACCAGATGGCTTCACAGGAGAATTCTATCATTTAGAGAAGAGCTAATGCATATGCTTTTAAAACTCTTTCCAAAAATTGCAGAGGAAGGAACACTTCCAAACTCATTCTATGAGTCCAATATTACCCTGATACCAAAACCAGACGAAGGAAACTCACACACACAAAAAATAAAACTACAGGCCAATACTACTGATGAACATAGATGCAAAAATACTGAACAAAATTTTAGCAAACAGAATTCAGCCACACATCCAAAAGCTCATACACCATGATCAAGTTGTGTTTATTCCAGGGATGCAAGTATTCTTCAATATACACAGATCAATCAATGTGATACACCATATTAACAAATTTAAAGATAAAACCCATATGATCATCTCAATAGATGCAGAAAAAGCCTTTGACAAGATTCAGCATCCATTAATAATTAAAACTCTTTAAAAAATGGGCATAGAAGGAACCTATCTCAATATAGTAAAGTCCATATATGATAAGCCAACAGCAAACCTTATTCTCAACGGTGAAAAACTGAAAGCATTCCCACTAAGATCAGGAACAAGACAAGGGTCTCCACTTTCTAAACTATTCAACATAGTACTGGAAATCCTAGCCAGAGCAATCAGAGAATAAAAAGAAATGAATCCAGATCAGAAATGAAGAAAAGTCTCACTGTTTACAGATGACATGATACTGTACATAGAAAACCCTAAAGACAGTATTAGAAAGTTAATAGAGCTAGATTAGCTAGAGCTAATCAGTGAATTTAGCAAAGTTGCAGGACACAAAATAATTACACAGAAATCACTCCCATTTCATTCCACTAAAAATGAAAAATGAGAAAGAGCAATTAAGGAATCAATCCCAGTCACCATTACAACAAAAAGAATTAAATATCTAGGAATAAACTTACCTCAGGAGACAAAAGAACTATACACAGAAAAGTATAAAACACTGATGAAAGAAATCAAAGACAACATAAACAGATGGAGAGATATTCAATGTTCCTTGGTAGGAAGGATCAATATTGTGAAAATGACTATGCTACCAAATGCAGTCTACAGATTCAATGTGATGCCTATCAAATTACCAATATAATTTTTCACAGAACAAGAAGAAAAAATTTCACAATTCATGTGGAAACACAAAAGACCCCATACAGCCAAAGCAGTCCTGAGAAAGAAGAATGGAGTTGAAGGAACCAACCTTCCTGACCTCAGATTATACTAAAAAGTTACAGTCATCAAGATAGTATGGTACTGGCACAAAACAGAAATATAGACCAATTGAACAAAATAGAAAGCCCAGAAACAAACCCATGCACCTATGAGTACGTTATGTTTGACAAGGGAAGAAAGAATATACAATGGGGCAAAGAAAGCTTCTTCAATAAGCGGTGCTGAGAAAACTGGACAACTAAATGTAAAAGAATGAAACAGAATACTTCCTAACACCATACACAAAGAGAAACTCAAAATGGATTAAAGACCTAAATGTAAGACTGGAAACTATAAAATTCTTAGAGGAAAACAGGGGCAGAACACTTGATGACTTAAATCAAAGCAAGATCCTCTATGATCCAGCTCCTGCTGCTGCTGCTGCTGCTGCTAAGTCGCCTCAGTTGTGTCCGACTCTGTGTGACCCCATAGAGGGCAGCCCACTAGGCTCCTCCGTCCCTGGGATTCTCCAGGCAAGAACACTGGAGTGGGTTGCCATTTCCTTCTCCAATGCAAGAAAATGAAAAGTGAAAGTGAAGTCGCTCAGTCGTGCCCTACTCTTAGCAACCCCATGGACTGCAGCCTACCAGGCTCCTCCACCCATGGGATTTCCCAGGCGAGAGTACTGGAGTGGGGTGCCATTGTCTTCTCTGGATCCACCTCCTACAGTAGTGGAAATAAAAACAAAAGTAAACAAGTAGGACCTGATTAAACTCAAAAGCTTTTACACAACAAAGGAAACTATAAGCAATATGAACAGACAACCCTCAGGATGGGAGAAAATAATAGCAAGTGAAACAGCTAACAAAGCAATAATTTCCAAAATATACAAGCAGCTCATAAAACTCAACACTGGAAAAACAAACAACCCAATCAAAAAGTGGGAAAAAGACCTAAACAGACATTGCTCCAAAGAAGACATACAGATGGCTAAAAAACACACGAAAAGATGCTCAAAATAGTTCATCATTAGAGAAATGCAAATCAAACTACAAGGAGATATCACTTCACACTGGTCACTGCACTGGTCAGAATAGCCATCATCAAAAAGTCTACAAACAATGAATGCTAGAGAAGGTGTGGAGAAATGGGAATGCTCTTGCACTGTTTTGGGGAATGTCAATTGATACATCCACTATGGAAGATGATACAGAGATTACTTAAAAAACTAGGACTAAAACCACCATATGACCCAGCAATCCCACTCCTAGGCATATACGGTGAGGAAACCAAAATTGAAAAAGAAACATGTATCCAATTGTTCATTGCAGCACTATTTACAACAGCTAAACACGGAGGCAACCTAGATGCCCATCAACAATGAATGGATGAAGAAGTTGTGGTATATATGCACAATGAAACATTACTCAGTCACAAAAAGGAACACACTTGAGTCAGTTCTGATGAGGTGGATGAACCTAGAACCTATTATACAGAGCGAAGTGTGTCAGAAAGAGCAATATAACTATTGTATTCTAGCACATGTATATGGAATATAGAAAAAATGTACCGAAGAATTTATTTATAGAACATCCATGGATAAACAGACATAAAGAATAGACTTATGGATATAGGGAGTGGGGAGGTGAGGGTGAGATGTATGGAAAGAGTAACATGGAAACTTACATTACCAAAATAGATAGCCAAGAGAAATTTGCTGTATGGGCCAGCAAAAGTGAACAGAGACTGTGTATCAATCTAGAGGGTTGTAATGGGTAGGGAGATGGGTCAGTCAGTTTAGTCACTTAGTCACATCCGACTCTTTGTGACCCCATGGACTGCAGCATGCCAGGCCTCCCTGTCCATCACCAACTCCTGGAATTTACTCAAACTCATGTCCATTGAGTCAGTGATGCCATCCAACCATCTCATCCTCTGTTGTCCCCTTCTAGTCCCACCTTCAATCTTTCCCAGCATCAGGGTGTTTTCAAATGAGTCAGTTCTTTGCATCAGGTGACCAAAGTATTGGAGTCTGAGCTTGAGCATCAGTCCTTCTAATGAATATTCAGGACTGATTTCCTTTAAGATAGACTGGTTGGGTCTCCTTGCTGTCCAAAGGACTCTCAAGAGTTGTATCCAACACTACAGTTCAAAAGCATCAATTCTTTGGTGCTCAGCTTTCTTTATAGTCCGTCCAACTCTCATATCCATACATGACTACTGGAAAAACCATAGCTTTGACTAGATGGACTTTTGTTGGCAAAGTAATGTCTCTTATCTTTAATATCCTGCCTAGGGACATGGGATGGAGGTTCAAAATGAAGAGGTTATATGTATACCTATGACTAATTCATGTTGAGATTTGTCAGAAAACAGCAAAATTCTGTAAAGCAATTATCCTTCAGTAAAAAATGAAATTAAAATAATAAAATGAAACATTAGAATAAAAAAAAGAAATTATACAAATGAACTTATAAAACAGAAAAAGACTCACAGACTTAGAGGACAAACTTACAGTTGCTAGGGAGAAAGAGTGGGGAAAGGGATAGTTAGGGAGTTTGGGATGGTTGTGTACACACTCCTATATTTAAAATGGATAATCAAACCTGATGCCAAGAGCTGATTCATTGGGAAAGACCCTGATATGGGAAAGATTGAGGGCAGGGGGAGAGGGGGGCAACAGGGATGAAATGGTTGGATGACATCATAGACTCAATGGACATGAGTTTCAGAAAACTCTAGGAGATAATGAAGGACAAGGAAGCCTGGTGTGCTGCAGTCCATGGGGGTCACAAAGAGTCAGACATGATTTAACAACTGAACAACAACAAGGATCTACTGTATAACATAGGGAACTCCGGTCAATATTATGTGACAAACTGTTGAGAGGCTTGTTTGGGGAAGAATGGATATATGTATATATATGGCTGAATCCCTTTGCTGGCCACATGAGTCTAACACAGTATTTTTAATCAGCTGTATTCCAATATTAAATTAAAAAGTTGAAAAAAGAAAATTTAAGATGCAAGTAAAAAGAAAAAGCTTAAGTAGAGAATCAAGAATAAAACTACTGGCAAGTATCTACTACTCCACAATATTATTTTTATGCTGTGTTCTTCCTTTATAAATATGGCATTGAAATATCTGCAACATGAAGACTGAAAATAATTTAAACATAACAGAAATTAGCATGTGTTTTCTGTGTGTTCTTTTGAAGTAAATAACTCCAATTAAAGAAAAACTTCAATTTGAAGCTTCGTATTCCTCTTGTTCTTCATAAAATTCCATGATGTGCTTGACCAGAGAAAGAATCATAACAATAATTTCTACAATATATTAAAAGTATCACTCGTCTTTGTCAAGTGAGATTTATCCCAAAGATGATGGGATTATTCAACATCTGCAAATTAAGCAATATGATTAACAAAATGAAGGATAAAAATTATATGATCATCTCAATAGATGTAGAAATGTCATTTGATATAATTCAGCACCCATTTATAAGTATTTTCAGTGGCGTGGGTATGGAGAGAACATACCTAAGCATAATAAAAGTCATGTATATCAAGTCCATAAGAAAAATCCTACTCAATCATCAAAAGCGTAAAACTTTTCCTCTAAGTACAAGAAGCCAAGATGTCCATGGTCATTACTTCTATTTAACGCAATATTGAAAGTCCTAGCCACAGCAATTAGTCACAAAAAATAAATAAAAGGCACTGAAGTCAGAAAGGAAGAAGTAAAACTGTCACTATTTGCAGCTAACATGACATTATGGTTAGAAACCCCTAACACTCAACAATAACAACAACAAAACTGCCAAAGCTAATAAATGAATTCAGTAAAATTGCAGGATACAATATCAATATAGAAAAATTTAGAAAATGGCAATCGACTCCAGTATTCTTGCCTGGGAAATCCCACGGACAGAGGGGCCTGGTGGGCTACAGTCCATGGGGTTGCAAAGAGTTGGACACGACTGAGCATCTAAACCACCATCATGGGCTAATATTGGACTATCAAAAATAGAAATTAAGAAAGCAATTCCATTTACAATTGCAACAAAATGAATAAAATACTAAGGAATAAATGTAATCAAAGAGATGAAACAACTGTATGCTTAAAGCTGTAAGACAGTGATAAAAGAAATTATAGAAGACACCAATTTTTGGAAAGATATTTTGTGCTCATCAGGGAGAATAATCAATTTTATTAAAATCTCCACACTTCCAAAAGCAATCTACAAATCCAATGCAATCCCTATAAAAATTCCAATGGCATGTTTAATAGAACTAGAAAAAATTATTCTAAAATTTATATGAAATCACAAAAGATCGTGAAGAGTCAAAAAAATTTTGAGAAAGAAAAATAAACTGGATATAGCATACTCCCTGATTTCAAGCTATGCTACAAGCTACAGTAATCAAAAAATAAGGTGCTGGCACAAATACAGACACAAGAATCATTGAAATAGTATTGAGATCCCAGAAATAAACCTACACTTATAGAATCAATTAATCTATGGTTAAGAAGGAAAAAAATATACAGTGGAGAAAGATCAGCCTCTTCAATTAATTGTATTGGTAAAATTGAATAGCCACATGCAAAAGAATGAAACTAAAACACTCTTTTATACTATAAACAAAAATTAACTCAAAATGAATTAAAAACTTGAATGTAAGACCTGAAGCCATAAAATTCATAGATGACAACATAAACAGTAACCTCATTTGCATGTGCGTGTGTGCTCAATTGCTTCAGCCATGTCCAACTCTTTGTGACCCTATGGACTGTAGACCACCAGGCTCCTCTGTCCATGGGATTCTCCAGGCAAGAATACTGGAGTGGGTTGCCATGTCCTCTTCCAGGGGATCTTACTGACCCAGGGATCAAACCCACTTCTGTGGCTCCTACATTGTAGTTGTATTCTTTACTGCTGAGCCAGTGGAGAATCCCCCCTCATTTGCATTCATCTTAGCAAATGGTCTTGTGGGTCTGACTTCAAAAGTAAAGAAAACAAAAGCAAGAATAATAAAATGGGTCCACATCAAACTGATAAGTTTCTGCACTGTGAAGAAAATCATCATCAAAATGAAAAGGCAACTTATTAATGGAAGAAAGTTGATTTGCAACTTTGGTTAATATCCAAGAATATATAAAGAACCCACATATATATATATATATATATATATATATATATATACACACACACACAAATATATAAATATCACAAATATATAAATATATAAATTACCCGTAGTGAAAGTGAAATTGTTAGTTGCTCAGTCGTGTACAACTCTTGCTGCTGCTGCTGAGTCACTTCAGTCATGTCCGACTCTGTGCGAACCCATAGACGGCAGCCCACCAGGCTCCCCCATCCCTGGGATTCTCCAGGCAAGAACACTGGAGTGGGTTGCCATTGCCTTCTCCAATGCATGAAAGTGAAAAGTGAAGGTGAAGTCGCACAGTCGTGTCCGACCCTCAGTGACCCCATGGACTGCAGCCTACCAGGCTCCTCCATCCATGGGATTTTCCAGGCAAGAGTACTGGAGTGGGGTGCCACTGCCTTCTCCGACAACTCTTGCTACCCCAGGGACTATAGACCACCAGGGTCCTCTGTTTATGGGATTTTCCAGGCAAGAATACTGGTGTGGGTTGCCATTTCCTTCTCCAGAGTATCTTCCTGACCCAAGGATCAAAATCATATCTCCTGCATTATAGGCAGATTTTTTACCATCTGCGGCACCAGGGAAAGCCCATAAAGAGCCCATAAAACTCAGCACAAACAAAAAATACCACAATTTTAAGACAAGCAGAGCCCCCGGATAGACATTTTTCCAAAGGATATATACAGCTAGCCAAAGACACATGAAAAGATGTTCAATATTATTAAGAAAATGCAAATCAAAACCAAAATGAGATGTCACCTCACATCTGTCAGAATGACTATCAAAAAGTTAAGACATAACAAGTGTTGGTAAGAATGTGGAGTAAAAGGAACCCATATACACTGTTGGTGGCTTTGTAAATTGGTGCAGTTACTATGGAAAACAGTATTAATACATAGGTTTTTCAAAAAATTAAGACTTAAAGATACCACATGACCCAGCTATTGCACTTTTAGGTACTTTCCTGTAGAAAAAAAAATCTAATTATAAAAGATATATGCACCCCTATGTTCAGTGCAACATTATTTATCATAGCCAAGATATGAAAATAACCTAAGTGTCCATTAGTGGATGAATACGTAAAGAAGATGAGGTATATGTACACAATGGTATACTACTACTTAGCCACAAAAAAGGATACAACCTTGCCATTTGCTACAAAATGAAGCTTCCCTGGGAACTCAATTGGTAAAGAATCTGCCTGCAATGCAGGAGATCACGGTTCAGTTCCTGGGTCAGGAAGACCCCCTGGAGAAGGGATAGGCTACCAACTCGAGTATTCTTGGGCTTTCCTCATGGCTCAGAGGGTAAAGAATCCACCTGTAATGCAGGAGACCTGGGTTTGATCCCCGGGTTAGGACGATCTCCTGGAGAAAGGCATGGCAATGACATATTAAAAAAAAAAAAACAAAAACAAAAAAAAAACCAAAAAACTGAAGTATTCAAAAAATAATAATAATTGTAGCAAGTTAATGCTCAACTAGCTTACCCTAGATTTTGACAGAAAATTGATCTACCTAGCCAAAGGCACAGTAAGAGACTTTCCATAAAGTGAAACTTAGATTTATAGCTCATTTAAATGTATATATGTTTCTTGATTGGATGCAAAGAGCACATAGATTGTCCATTGACTTTTTTCAGGGACTATATTATCAAATTAAATGTATGCAGACTGCATGCTTAAAGTCAAAATGTTCCCCAAGGTGAATGAAACTATTGAAGTATAATTTTTATGTATCTTGCATAAAGTAGTTTTCCCAAAAGGTAAATATTTCTGAAATTGTAACAAAAATCAAGAAAATAAAACTGATATGTAGGTTTATCATCTACATGTAACTTATCAAGAATACATTTAATAAGCCATGTAAAGTCAAAGTTTGATATTCATTGTACATATATAGAATATATTTAATTGCAATGAAATCATCAGGGAAAATTGTGTTCTACTCATTGAGTAATACAATCTTCAAGATAATGATAAAAATATCATCAAAATTCATCAAGAGAGACACCAGAGAAAACAATGAAATACCTGACAAAAAATGTCAAAATCAATATTATCAGAACTCTGAAAAACCAGTCAAAGGTTTAAGGCAAGAAAATGAATTCTGAATCAGGATAAAGTCCATTAAAACAATAGGATGTTTTTGTGTAGTTTACCTTATCTTTGTTCCAAAGTCCTTCCAGTGTGGTAATGGTCTTGGAAATAGCAATGCACATGCCTACTCTGGCACCTGGTTAGAGGAAGCAGAGCAGACCTTATTGCCAAGGAAATGTGCTTATCTGTTGTGACCTCTCTAGGAGTTTCCTTAAACACTGACATGAGGGGCATGTGTTTGTTCTGTTAAACTCAAGAGTTAGAATATGATGGAGAAACAGCTGTGTAAAGGACATTTCTATGAAACATCAAATGAAAAATGAAAAAGCCACTGCCATCTGGAGCAGAAATCAACAAACAAATAAAACAATTGAAGCAAAGGGTGGGTGTGGGGGAGAGACATTTGACCATCATTTGATGAGGATTGAAGTATGTTGCAGAGTCGGAACCTTGAAAATCTCTCACATATATCATGGACTCTAGGAAGCTACATGCATGCCCAGGATAGGACAAATGATCAGAAAAGACCTGAGATACCCACAAACTTTCACATCTAGCTGATCTTTTGGTTCAAGGTGGGAAGTGAAAGTTAAGGTATAGTTGTAAACAACCTGGCTAAGAATCAAAGGAGTGCCAAAACACAAACTCAGACTACAACATCTGCAGAGTATGATGTAATATTTTTTTCTTCTTAATTTTTGGTGGCTCCAGATGTTTAAGGAAATCTCTGTCAAAGTACTACCATATCACTAAACTAAAGAAACACAGACTTTGGAGACCATACAATGTAAAAGAGTCTTTGCAGAACTAGTTTAGAAAAGTCACTAAAACAAACAACTATAATGCAAAGCAAATAAACAAAAAAATCCTGGGAAGTAAAATCCAGTCAACAAATATTACTGGATATGAAAAGAAACAGGAGATATGTCCCATTAAAGGGAAAAAATGAAAAAGAAAATGCACGAGAAATTAACTAAAATTGTCCCCAGAAGGCAAAAGCTTTGGACTTACTGATTTCAAACCAACTGTATTAAGTGGAGTGAATAAACAGTTTTTCCAGAATTTCAGGGTATGGCACAAGGGTCCCACTTTGGATTCAGCTCACCCAGATAGGCAAAGCTGAGACATACACAGATGGCCAGGAAAAAGGAAGAAAAGCAGGAGCTATGAAAAGCAGCCATGCAACACAATTATTTGCATTTCATAGAGACCAGTTCAGCAGACAAACTCAGGAGATTTCACCACTGATGAAACCAACTGCTGGCATAGCTTCTGCAGACGCTCTACAGATTTCACCAGTTTTCTCCCCATATGTATTCACCTTTGTGACTGTCAATCATCTGGATCCTTCTAGCTCACTCCCTGCCTCATCCACCAGTTCCCTGAGCCAAAACAGCAGCCATCTCAGGCCTCTGTAGCTGAACAAAGGCAAAAATCAATCTCAACTACCTGGATATCTTCACCACCATGCTCAGGGATACCACTCCATCTGTGCACCTGCATATTATCATCTTGACCCCCATCCATCCTCAAACTTTAGTAAAGAGTACACACCCAAAGGGAGAGTGGACACCCACAGGAAGAACATGCAGACATCTAGGGTCCCCACAGTTGCCAATGAGTCTGTAGTTGACTCTAGCCTATGCCACATATACTGGCCCATAATACCATGTGTGTATTGGCAGCTACCCCTGCCATTGATAGGCACTTGCAGTAGGTATCCACAGATGACTGTGGGCTTCTATCTTTAGTCACCACATCTGCCTGACTTGTCCCTACTTACTGGACATAGAGGCATTGCTGAGGATCCCAACATCTCTTGCAGATACTAAGGACCCCATGAAACATTCACCATAGACCACACAATTGTCACCACTATGGGTGCCAGCAGCCTGAGCAGAAGACACATCACACCCAACCAAACACAGTGATGACACGTAATTACACACCTGGCAACCTCCACCACAAAACCCAGGATCATAGTACATTAAAGCACACCCTTACCCAAAATCAGTCTATAAACAGTGAAAGAGGGACTATTTCATTAATTAACCAATATACACCTAACAAAGAAAAAAAGATCATGAAGAATCTGGGAAGGGTGACCACCAAAATAACAATAAATCTTCAGTTGCTGTTGTTTAGTTGCTAAGTCATGTCCAAGTCTTTGCTACCCAATGGACTGCAGGAGTCAGGCACCTCTGTCCTTCCTATTCCTGGAGTTTGCTCAAATTCATGTTAATAGTGCTGATGATGCTATCTAAACATCTCATTTTCTGCTGCCCACTTCTCTTCTAGCCTCCAATCTTTCCCAGCATGAGGGTCTTTATCATGAATTGGCTCTCCGAATAAGGTGGTCAAGTATTAGATCTTCAGCCTTAACGTCAGTCCCCCCAATGAATATTCAGGGATGATTTCCTTTAGGATTGACTAATTTGATCTCCTTGCTGTCCAAAGGATTCTCAAGAATCTTCTTCTGCACCACAGTTTGAAAGCATCAATTCATTGGGGATCAGCATTCTTTATGATCTAAATCTCATATCTGTACATGATTACTGGAAAACTAAAGCTTTGACTACACTGAACTTTGTCAGGAAAGTAATGTCTCTGCTTTTTAATATGCTGTCGAGGTTTGTTGTAGTTTTTCTTCCTAGGGACAAGAGTCTTTTAACCTCATGTCTGCAGTCACCATCCACAGTGATTTTGAAGCCCACCAAGAAAATATAATCTGTCACTGTTTCCATTGTTTTCCCAAATATTTGTCATGAAGTGATCAGACCGGATGCCATGATCATACTTTTTTGAATGTTGAGATTTAAGCTATATATTTCACTCTCCTCTTTCACTTTAATCAAGAGGCTCTTTGGTTCCTCTTCACTTTCTGCAAAAAAGGCGGTGTCATCTGCATACCTGAGGCTGTCATTATTTCTCCCAGCTTGTGCTTCATCCAGGCCAACATTTCACATGATGTACTGTGCAGATAAGTTAAATGAGCAGTGTGACAATATACAGCCTTGTCATACTCCTTTTGCAGGTTTGAACCAGTCCATTTTTTTCATGTCTGATTCTAACTGTAGCTTTTGACCTGCATATAAGATTTCTCAGGAAGCAGATAAGGTGGTCTGGTGTATCTCTTTCAGAATTTTCCACAGTGTGTTGTGATCCAAACAGTCAAAGGCATTAGCATAGTCAATGAAGCAGAAGTAGATAATTTACTGGAATTCTCTTGCTTTATCTATGATCCAGCACATTGGCAATTTGATCTCTGATTCCTCTGCCTTTTATAAATACATTATAAAAGATATTAAAAGATTAAACTTAAAAAGTTTATGCTTAAAAGATTAAACATCTGCATCTCCAGATTAAAACATCTGGAAGTTCTCAGTTCACATGCTGTTGAAGCCTAGTTTGAAGGATTTTGAGGACACCTTGATAGCATGTGAGATGAGTGCAATTGTGCAGTAGTTTGAACATTCTTTGACGTTGCCCTTCTTTGGGATTGGAATGAAAACTGACCATTTCCAGTCATGTGGCCAGTGCTGAGTTTTCCAAATTTGCTTGCATGTTGAGCGCAACACTTTCATAGCATCATCTTTTAGGATTTCAAATAGAACAGCTGGAATTCCATCACTTCCACTAGCTTTGTTTGCCATGATACTTCCTAAGGCTCACTTGACTTTGCATTCCAGGATGTCTGGTTCTAGGTAAGTGATCACACCATCGTGGATATCCAGGTCATTAAGATCTTGTTTTATATAGTTCTTCTGTGTATTTCTGCCATTTCATCCTTTATTGTGCCCATCTTTGCATGAAATGTTCCCTTGGTATCTCTAATTTTCTTGAAGAGATCTCTAGTCTTTCCCATTCTATTGTTTTCTTCTGTTTCTTTGCATTGTCCACTTAGAAGGCTTTCTTATCTCTCCTTATTATTCTAAGGAACTCTGCGTACAGATAGGTATATCTTTCCTTTTTTCCTTTGTCTTTCACTTCTCTTCTTTTCTCAACTATTCATAAGCAATTTCTCTTCTTAGACGAATATTTTGCCTGTTTTGCATTTCTTTTTCTTTGGGATGATTTGATCACTGCCTCTTGTACAATGTTATGAACCTCTGTCCATAGTTCTTTAGGCACTCTGTCTATCAGATATAATCCTTTGAATCTATTTGTCACTTCCACTGTATAATCACAGGGATTTTATTTAGGTCATACCTGAATGGCCTAGTGGTTTTCCTTATTTTCTTCAATATCAGTCAGAATTTTGCAATAAAGAATTCATAATCTGAGCCACAGTCAGTCCCTAGTCTCGTTTTGATGACTGTATAGAGGTTCTCTATCTTAGGCTGCAAAGAATATAATCAATCTGATTTTGGTATTAATCATTTGCTGATGTCCTTGTGTACAGTTGTCTCTTGTGTTGTTGGAAGAGAGTGTTTGCTATGACAAGTGTATTCTCTTGGCAAAACTGTGTTAGCCTTTGCACTGCTTCATTTTGTATTTCAATTCCAAATTTGCCTGTTACTCCAGGTATCTCTTGACTCCCTATGTTTGCTTTCCAGTCCCCTATGATGAGCAGGGTATAGTCAAGCCTATGTTCTTCCTTATGGTCATGTATAGTTGTGAGAGCAGGACTGTAAAGAAGGCATAGTGCTGAAGAACTGATGCCTTAGAACATGGTGCTAGAGAAGACTCCTGAGAATAACTTGGACAAAAAGGAGATCAAACCAGTCAATCTTAAGGGAAATCAACCCTGAAAACTCTTTGGAAGGACTGATGCTGAAACTCCAGTATTTTGGTCATCTGATGTGAACAGCTGACTAATTGGAAAAGTCCCTGATGCTGGGAAAGATTGAAGGCAAAAGGATAAGAGGGTGTCACAGGATGAGATGGCTGGATGGCATTATTGATGTAATGGACATGAACTTTGGCAAACGTTAGAAGATGGTGAAGGATAGGGAGCCATGTTATGCTGTGATCGATGGGGTCACAAAGAGTTGGACATGACTGGGTGACTGACCAACAACATGATAAAAAGGACATCATTTTTTGGTGTTAGTTCTATAAGGTCTCATAAATCTTCATAGAACTGTCCAACTTCAAATTTGTAGGCATTTGTGGTTGGAGCATAGACTTGGATTACTATGATATTGAATTGGTTTGTCTTGAAAAAGAACAGATTATTCTGTCATTTAAAAGATTGCACCCAAGTGCTGCATTTTGGACTCTTTTGTTGACTATAAGGGCTACTCCATTTCTTCTAAGGGATTCCTGCCCACAGTAGAGATAAAATGGTCTTCTAAATTAAATTCTCCCATTCCCATCCACAATCACAGAAAGCCAAAATCACAGAAAACTAATCAATCTGATCACATGGATCACAGCCTTGTCTAACTCAATGAAACTATGAACCATGTCATGCACGGCCACCCAAGACGGATGGGTCATGGTGGAGAATTCTGACAAAATGTGGTTCACTGGAGAAGGGAATGGCAAACCACTTCAGTATTCTTGCCTGGAGAACCCCATAAACAGTATGAAAAGGGAAAAATATATGACACTGAAAGGAACTCCCCAGGTTGGTAGGTGCACAATATGCTACTGGAGATCAGTGGAGAAATAACTCCAGAAAGAATGAAGAGAAAGAGCCAAAGCAAAAACAACACCCAGTTGTGGATGTCACTGGTGATAGAATAAAAGTCCAATGCTGTAAAGAGCAATGTTGCATAGGAACCTGGAATGTTAGGTCCATGAATCAAGGCAAATTGGAAGTGGTCAAATAAGAGATGGAAAGGGTGAACGTTGACATTTTAGGAATCAGCAAACTAAAATGGACTGAAATGGGAGAATTTAACTCAGATGACAAGTATATCTACTAGTGTGGGCAAGAATCCCTTAGAAGAAATGGAGTAGTCATCAGAGTCATCAAAAGAGTCCAAAATGCAGTACTTGGATGCAATCTCAAAAACCACAGAAAGATCTCTGTTCATTTCCAAGACAAACTCTTCAATATCACGATAATCCAAGACTATGCCCCCGAGCAGTAATACTGAAGAAGCTGAAGATGTATGGCTCTATGAAGACCTATAAGACCTAGAACTAACACCCAAAAAAGATGTCCTTTTCATTATAGGGGACTGGGATGCAAAAGTAGGAAGTCAAGAAACACCTGGAGTAACAGGAAAATTTGGCCTTGGTATACCAAATGAAGCAGGGCAAAGGCTAATAGTGTTCTGCCAAGAGAATGCACTGGTCATAGCAAACACTCTCTTCCAACAACACAAGACAAGATTCTACATATGGACACCACCAGATGGCCAACACCGAAATCAGATTGATTATATCCTTTGCAGCTAAAAATGGAGAAGCTCTACACAGTCAGCAAAACAAGACCAGGAGCTGACTGTGGCTCAGATCATGAACTCCTTATTGCCAAATTCAGATATAAATTGAAGAAAGTAGGTAAAAACCACTAGACCATTCATGTAAGACATAAATCAAATCCCTTACAATTATACAGTGGAAGTGAGAAATAGATTCAAGGGATTAGATCTGATAGACAGAGTGCTAGATGAACTATGGAAGGAGGTTCGTGACATTATACAGGAGACAGAGATCAAGACCATCCCCAATAAAAAGAAATGCAAAAAAGCAAAATGGCTGTCTGAGGAGGCCAAACAAATAGTTGTGAAAAGAAGAGAAGTGAAAAGCAAAGAAGGAAAGACCATATATAGTCATTTGAATGCAGAGTTCCAAAGAATAGCAAGGAAATATAAGAAAGCTTTACTAAGTGATCAGTGCAAAGGAATAGAGGTAAACAATAGAATGGGAAAGACTAGAGATCTCTTCAAGAAAATTAGAGATACCAAGGGAACATTTTATGCAAAGATGGGCTCAATAAAGGATAGAAATGGTATGGACCTAACAGAAACAGAAGATATTAAGAAGAGGTGGCAAGAATACACAGATGAACTATACAAAAAAAGATCTTCATGACCCAGATGATCACAATGGTATGATCACTCACCTGGAGCCAGACATCCTGGAATGTGAAGTTAAGTGGGCCTTAGGAAGCATCACTATGAACAAAGCTACTGAAGATGATGGAATTAAAGTTGAGCTAAAAGTTTCAATTCCAGTTGAAATTTTAAAAGATGATGCTGTGAAAGTGCTGCACTAAATATGCCAGAAAATTTGGAAAACTCAGCAGTGGCCACAGGACTGGAAATGGTCAGTTTTCATTCCAATCCCAAAGAAAGGCACTGTCAAAGAATGCTCAAACTACTGCACAATCTCACTCATCACACATATTAATAAAGTAATGCTCAAAATTCTAAAAGACAGGCTTCAGCAGTACATGAACTATCAACTTCCAGATGTTCAAGCTGGATTTAGAAAAAGCAGACGAACCAGAAATCAAATTGCCAACATCTGTTGGATCATCAAAAAAGAAAGACAGTTCCAGAAAAAACATAGACTTCTGCTTTATTGACTATGCCAAAGCCTTTGGCTGTGTGGATAACCACAGACTATGGAAAATTCTTAAAGAGATGGGAATACCAGACCACCTGACCTGCCTCTTGAGAAACTTGTATGCAGGTCAAGAAGCAACAGTTAGAACTAGACATGGAAAAGTAAACTGGTTCCAAATAGGGAAAGGAGTACATTAGGGCTATATATTGTCACCCTGCTTATTTAACTTATATGCAGAGTACATCATGAGAAATGCTGGGCTGTATGAAGCACAAGCTGGAATCAAGATTGCCAAAAGAAATATCAATAACCACAGATATGCAAATGACACAACCCTTATGGCAGAAAGTGAAGAAGAAAGAAAGAGCCTCTTGATGAAAGTGAAAGAGGAGAGCAAAAACTTTGGCTTAAAGTTCAACTTTCAGAAAACTAAGCTCAACGTTAAACATTCAGTCCCATCACCTCATGTCAAATAGATGGGGAAACAGTGGCTGACTATTTTTGGGGCTCCAAAATCACTGCAGATGGTGACAGCAGCCATGAAATTAAAAGATGCTTACTCCTTGGAAGGAAAGTTATCAACAATCTACACAGCGTATTAAAAAGCAGAGACATTACTTTGCCAACAATGGTCTGTCAAGTCAAGGCTATGGTTTTTCCAGTAGTCATGTATGGATGTGAGGGTTAGACTATAAAGAAAGCTGAGCACTGAAGAACTGATGCTTCTGAACTGTGGTGTTGGAGAAGACTCTTGAGACAAGTCCCTTGGACTGCAAGGAGATCCAAGTATTCCATCTTAAAGGAAATTAGACCTGAATATTCATTGGAAGGACTGATGCTGAAGCTGAAACTCCAATACTTTGGCCACCTGATGTGATGAACTAACTTATTGAAAAGACCCTGATGCTGGGAAAGTTTGAAGGCAGGAGGAGAATGGAACAACAGAGGATGAGATGGCTGGATGGCATCACTGACTCAATGGACATGAGTTTGAGTAAACTCCAGGGGTTGGTGATGGACAGGGAGGCCTGGCATGCTGCAGTCCATAGTGTCCCAAAGAGTAGGACATGACTGAGTGATTGAACTCAACTGATTCCCATCCATTTTATTTCACTCATTCCTAACAGGTCTATGTTCACTCTTGCCACCCTCTGTCTGACCACCTCCAATTTACCTTGATTTCATGAACCTAACATTCCAGGCTTCTATGCAATGTAGTTCATTACAGTATAGGACTTCACTTTTCCAACAGACACATCCACAACTGCACTGGATGCATTATGGTTCTGACCTCTAAGGTATTAATATTATAAATATACAAGCAGCACATACATACCAATATCAATTGAAAAAACAACTTTATTTGTATTATTCAATCTTGCATTTAGATCTTTAACCCACTCTGAGTATATTTTTGTGTTTAGTGTTAGAGAATGTTCTAATTAAATTCTTATACATGTAGATGTCTGGTTTTCTCAACATCATTTCTTGAAGAGGCTGTCTTTTTCTTTCATTGTATATTCTTGTCTCCTTTGTCAGAATTTAGGTGACCACAGGTTTGTGGGTTTCTCTCTGTGATTTTTATCCTGTTCCATGATTTATATTTCTGTTTTTGTGCCAGTACCATACTGTCTTGATGACTGTAGCTTTGTAGTATTGTCTCAAGTCAGGAAACCTGATTCCTCTAGCTCTGTTTTTCTTTAGCAAATTTGCCTTTGCTATTTGGGGTCTTTTGCATTCTCCATACATATTGTAATATTTTTATTCTAAATCTGTGAAGAATGTTATTGGTAATTTGATAGGAATTGCACTGAATCTATAGATAACTTTGGGTAGTATAGTCATTTTCACAATTTAGGTTCTTCTAACCCAAGAACATGATATATCTCTCTGTCTGCATCATCTTTGATTTCTTTCATCAATATCTTAAAGTTTTCTGATTACAAATCTTTTGCCTCCTTAGATTTATTCATAAGTATTTTATCCTTTTTGGTGCAATGTTAAATGGAATTGTTAAATTCTTCTTTCCAATCTTTCATGGTTAATATATAGATGTGCAACAGATTTCTCTATATTAACTTTTTTTTTTAAAGTTTATCATTTTCCTCTTTATTGAGACTAGAAAAAACCTCTAATAACTACAGATTGAAGTCTAATGCAAACCATATATTTATTAGGTTGTAAGGCCAGTTTTGGAGAAGGAAATGGCAACCCACTCCAGTGTTCTTGCCTGGAGAATCTCAGGGTCAGGGGAGCCTGGTGGGCTGCCGTCTATGGGGTCGCACAGAGTCGGACACGACTGAAGCGACTTAGTAGCAGCAGCAAGGCCAGTTTAAAAATATTACTATAGTGGTTTTGATTTGCATTTCTCTGATAATGAGTGATGTTGAGCATCTTTTCATGTGTTTGTTAGCCATCTGTATGTCTTCTTTGGAGAAATGTCTATTTAGTTCTTTGGCCCATTTTTTGATTGGGTCATTTATTTTTCTGGAATTGAGGTGTAGGAGTTGCTTGTATATTTTTGAGATTAGTTGTTTGTCAGTTGCTTCATTTGCTATTATTTTCTCCCATTCTGAAGGCTGTCTTTTCACCTTGCTAATAGTTTCCTTTGTTGTGCAGAAGCTTTTAAGTCTATATTAACTTTGTATCCCACAACTTTACTGAATTCATTGATGAGCTTTGGTAGTTTACTGGTAGTATCTTTAAGATTTTCTAAGTATAGTATCATGTCATCTGTAAATAGTGACAGATTTACTTCTTCTTTTCCAATTTTAATTCATTTTATTTGCTTTTCTTTTCTGATTGCTATGGCTAGGATTACCAAAACTATATTAAATAAAAGTGGAATGAGTGAGCGTCCTTGTCTTGTTTTTGAAAATGGAAATGCTTTCACTTTTCTACCATTGAGAATGGTTACTGTGGATTTGTCATGTATGGCTTCTATTATGCTGTGACAGTTTCCCTTTATGCCTACTTTCTAAACAGTTTTTATCATAAATGGGTGATGAATTTTGTCAAAAGTTTTTCTGCATCTATTGAGACGATTGTGTGTGTGTTTTTTATTCCTTAGTTTGTTAATATGGTGTATCACCTTGATTGATTTATATATGTTAATGAGTCCTTGCATCCCTGGGACAAATCCCATTTGATCATGGTGGTATGATGTGTTGGTGGATTCAGCTTGCTAGTGTTTTGTTGAGGACTTTTACATCTATGTTCATCAGTGACAGGTCTATAGTTTTCTCTTTTTTTGGCAATATCTTTGTCTGGTTTTGGTATCAGGGTAATGGTGGCCTCACAGAAGGAGCTTGAAAGTGTTACTTCCTCTCCAATTTTTTAGAATAGTTTGAGAAGTATAGGTGTTAACTTTTCTCTAGATGTTTGGTATAATTCACTAGTGAAGCCACAGACAGAACACTCTTTGATATAAATTGCAGCAAAATCTTTTTTATCCACCTCTGAGAGTAATGAAAATAAAAACCAAAATAAATTGGACCAAGTTAAACTTAAAAACTTTTGCACAGCAGATGAAAATATCAATAAAATGAAAGAAAACACATAAAGTAGCAGAAAATAATTGCAAATGAAGTGACCAACAAGGGATTAATTTACAAAATACACAATCAAAAAATCCAATCAAAAAATAGACAGAAGATCCAACTAGACATTTATCCAAGGAAGCCATTCAGATGGCCAAGAGGTCCATGAAAATATGTTTAACATCATTAATGATTAGAAAAATGGAAATCAAAACTAAAACGAGATATGACCTTACATTAGCTAGAATGGCTATCATCAAAAAATCTACAATGAATCTTGGAGAGGGTGTAGATAAAGGGAACCCTCCTATACTGTTAGTGGGAATATAAATTGGTACAGCCACTATGGAGGACAGTATGAGGATTCCTTAAAATACTAAAAATAGAGGTACAATATTTCCTAGAAATCCCACTCCTGTGCACATACCCAGAGAAAATCATAATTAGAAAGGATTCATGTACCCAAATGTTTACTGCAGCAGTGTTTACAATAGCCAGGACATGGAAGCAACCTAAATGCCCATGAATGGAAGAATGGATAAAGAAGATATGGTACATATGTACAATGTAATATTACTCAGCTACAAAAAAGAGAATAAAATAATGCCATTTGCAGAGACATGGATGGCCCTAAAGATTGTCATACTGAGTTAAGTAAGTCAGAGAGAGAATGATAAATATCATATGATATTGCTTATATGTGTAATCTTAAAAAAATCATAAAAATGAAACTACTATAATAATAAAACAGAAATTGAGTCACAAATGGAGAAAACAAACTTACATATACAAAAGGGGAAAGGGAAGGAGGGATAAACTGGGAGATTGGGATTGATATATACACACTACTGTATATAAAATAGATAACTATTAAATACCTACTGTATAGCACAAGAAACTCTATTCAGTATTCTATAATGACTTGTATGGAAATAGAATCTAAAAAATAGTGGTTTTATAGCTGACTCACTTTGCTATACAACAGAAACTAACACTATGTTGTAAATCAACTATAGTCCAATTAAAAATTAATTTAAAAATAGCCTGATCAAAAAAATTGTGCAAAATACTGAAATAGCCATGACAGCTTTCCAAAGAAAACATACAGATGACCAACAAGCACAAGAAAACATGCTCAAAATCTGTAGTCAAGATAGAAATGCAAATCAACACCACAATGAGATGTAACATCACAAATGTCAGAATAATTATCATCAAAAAGACTAGAGATAATAAATGTTGGTGAAGATGTGGAGAAAAAGGAGCACTTTGTACACTGCTGATGGGAACATAAATTGGTGTAGTCACTGTGGAAAACAGTATAGAGGTTCCTCAAAAAACTAAAAACAGAACTATTGTATGATCTAGCCATAGTATATAGCCAAAGAAAATGAAAACACTAATTCAAAATGTTACATGTTTCCCAATGTTCACAGCAGAGTATTTACAATTGCCAAGATATGGAAGCAACCGAAGTGTTTAATAACAGATGAATTGATAAAGAAAATGAAAACATGTACATACACCTACAGATACACACTCAGTGGACTATTGCTCAGTGCACACACACACACAAAAGGAATGAAATTTTGCCATTTGCAACAACATGGGTGGACTTGGAGGGTATTACGTTTAGTGAAATAAATCAGACAGAGAAAGACAAAAACTGTTATGTTTTCACTTATATGTGAAATCTAAAATATAAAACAAACTAATGAAAACAAACTAATGAAAAAATGTAAAACAAACTAATGAAAACAAACAAAAATAAACAGGCTCACAGATATAGAAAACTAACTAGTGGTTGCCAGTGAGGAGAGGGAGGGGCAAGATAGTGGTAGAGGATTAAGAGATGCAAGCTATTATGGGTAAAATAAATAAGCTACAAGGATGCACTGTAGAGCACAAGAAATATAGTCAATATTTTTAATAACTATAAAATGAGTTTAATCCATAAAATATATGAATAACTATATTATACACATGAAATATGTATTTAAAATCAATAACTTGATGAGTTCTCTATATATTACATAAATGAAATTAACAGTTAAAAACCTTTCCACATAGAAAAGTCCATGCCCAGATATCTTCTTTGTTGGATACTATAAAATATTTATAAAAGAAATAATAGAAATTTTACACAAAATCTCCAAGAAAACTGAGGAAGAGTTTATGCTTCAAACTCATTCAACAAGGCCAGCATTATCCTGATATCAAAAACTGTCAAAGACATCACAAGAAAACAGAACTTTGGACTAGTATTCCTCTTGAAAACAGATGCAAAATTCTCAAAATTTTATCAAACCAAATCCAACAATATATAAAAATGATAATACTGAAAAATGGGGCTCATCCAAGGAAAGCATAGATGGCTTAACATTTAAAAGTCAATGTAATTTGACATATTAATATTTTTTTTAAAAAAGAACATAATATCATCTCAATAGATGCAGACAAATCACTAGACAAAATATAGTATCTATTCCTGATATTTGGCAAAACTAATACAATTATGTAAAGTTTAAAAATAAAATAAAATTAGAAAAAAAAAATTATCAGGAAAGTAGAAGGAATTTCTTCAACCTGTAAAAGAACATCTAAAAACATCTAGACTAACATCAATTTAATGGTAAAAGAGATTTCTTTCCCCACAAGACCATTTCACTACTGTTATTCATCAGTGTACTAAAACTATTACCCTGTTCAATCAAAATAGAAAAAAAAAATTAGTAAGAGGCATTCAGTTTTGAAATGATGGAATAAAACTGCCCTTATTTGCATACAATACATCCATCTATGAAGAAAATTTGATAAAATTCACACACAAAAGACAGTAGAACTAAGTTTAACACAAGATGCAGGATACTAGAGTAATATATAAATTCAATTATATTTCTATAAAGTAGCAACAACCAATCAGAAATCGAAATAAAACATTGCAATTTAATATAGCATTAAACATTCAAAATATTTAGCATCAAAAATATGAAAAATACAGCAAAACTTGAAATACATGCCGATAATTGCAAAATATCAGAGATATTTTGAAAAGACCTAAACAAGAGAATGTACTGGTCATATAAACACCCTCTTCCTACAACACAAGAGCTGAATCTACACATGGACAAAACCAGATGGTCAATACCAAAATCAGATTGATTATATTCTTTGCAGCCAAAGATGGAGAAGCTCTATACAGTTAGCAAAAACAAGACAGGGAGCTGACTGTAGATCAGATTATGAACTCCTTATTGTGAAATTCAGACTTAATTTGAAGAAAGTAGAGAAAACCACTAGATCATTCAAGTATGACCAAAATCAAATCCCTTACAGTGGAAGTGACAAATAGATTCAAGAGATTAGATTTGATAGTCAGAGTGCCTGAAGAACTATGGGCAGAGGTTCCTGACATTGTACAGGAGGCAGTGATCAAGAACATCCTCAAGAAAAATAAATGCACAAAGGCAAAATGGTTGTCTGAGGAGGCCTTACAAAAAGCTGAGAAGAGAGGCTAAAGGTTAAGGGAGAAAAGGAAAGATATACCCATCTGAATGCAGAGTTCAAAGAATAGCAAGGAGAGATAAGAAAGCCTTCTCAGTGATCAATGCAAAGAAAAAGAGTAAAACAACAGAATGGGAAAGACTAGAGATATCGTCAAGAAAATCAGAGATACCAAGGGAATATTTCATGCAAAGATAGACACAATAAAGGACAAAAATGGTATGGACCTAACAAAAACAGAAGATATTAAGAAAAGGTGGCAAGAATATATGGAAGAACTATACATAAAAGATCTTAATGATGCAGATAACCACGATGGTGTGATAACTCACATAGAGCCAGACATCCTAGAGTGCATGGTAAAGTGGGCCTTAGGTATGTGCTGTTCTGTGATTGTCGTTCAGTCGTGGCCAACTCTTTGTGATTCCATGGACAGTAGGCCACCAGTCTTCTCTGTACTTGGGGATTTTCCAGGCAAGAATACTGGAGTGGGTTTCCATGCCCCCTCCAGGGGATCATCCCAACACAATGTCTCCTGCAGTGTAGGCAGATTCTTTACCCACTGAGCCATCAGGGATTTCCAATATTATGAACTGAAACATATGAATAGAACATGTAAATCAAGAGAGAATTCTGGGGTGAGGCTTTGTGAAAGTAAGAGTTTCAAAAGCACCCATGTATACCAATTATGATGTCTACCAGAAAAGAAAATAAGTGTTGCCAAGTATGTGGAGAAGCTAAAAATCTCTGTGTATTGCTGGGAATCTAAAATGGTGAACTTGTTGTGGAAAATAGTATCACAGCACCTCAAAGAAGTAAGCAATAATGGTATGATTCAGCAATTTAAATTCTACGTATATATCCAACTGTTTAAGTAGGGATTTGAAGAGATATTTGTACAGCAGCACTCACAGTAACATTATTCACAGTAGCTGAACAGTGGAAACATCCAAACATCCATTGATAGATGAATGGATACATACAATGTGTTCTATACACAGAATGGAATGTTATTCAGCCTTAAAAGGGAATAAAATTATGATAAATACTACAACATGGATGAACTTTGAAGTTATTATGCTAAGTAAAATAAGCCATACCAAAAAGGACAAATATTGAACCATTTCACTTATATAGCAAGGATAGTTAACTTCATAGAGACAGAAAGTAGCCTCTTTGGTACCAGGGGCTGGATAAGGGACTAATGAGTTCTTTAGTTGGGTATTATTGTTCAGTCACTCAGTCATGTCTGACTCTTTGTGACCCCATGGACTGCAGCACACAAGACTTCCCTGTCCTTCACAATCTCCTGCAGCTTGCTCAAATTCACATCCATTGAGTCAGTGATGCCATCCAGCCATCTCATCCTCTGCCATCCTCTTCTTCTCCTGCCTTCAAACTTTCCCAGCATCAGGGTATTTTCCAATGAGTAGGCTCTTCACATCAGGTGGCCAAAGTACTGGAGCTTCAGCTTTAGCACCAGTCCTCCCAATGAATATGTAGGGTTGATTTCCTTTAGGATTGATTGGTTTGATCTCCTTGCAATCCAAGGTACTCTAAAGAGTTTCCTCCAACACCACAGTTCAAAAGCATCAATTCTTCAGTGCTTAACCTTCTTTATGGTCCAACACTCACATCCATACATGGCTCCTGGAAAAACCATAGCTTTGACTAGATGGACGTTTGTTGGCAAAGTAGTCTCTGCTTTTTAGTATGCTGTCTAGGTTGGCCATAGCTTTTCTTCCAAGGAGCAAGTGCCTTTTAATCATAGATTCAATGGATTAGATCTGATAGATAGAGTGTCTGAAGAACTATGGACAGAGGTTCATAACATTGTAAAAGAGGCAGTGATCAAAATCATCCTCAAGAAAAAGAAATGCAAAAAGGAAAATGGTGGCTGGAGGAGGTCTTACAACTAGCAGAGAAAAGAAGAGATGCAAAAGGCAAATGAGAAAAAAAAAAAAAAGGTATACCCATATGAATTCAGAGTTCCAAAGAATAGCAAGGAAAGGTAAGGAAACCTTCCTAAGTGTACTTGGTAAAGAGTTTTCGTTTCAGATGATGAAAATGTTCTGGAAGTGGATAATAGTGATGGTCACACAATGAGCATGTACTCGATACCACTGAACTTTACACTTAAAAAGGATTAAAATTGTAAATTTAATGTTCTGTATATTTTAACACAATAAAAAATTAAAAACATCAGATAGCAGTGCATCAGATACTAAAGCAAAAGAAAAAACATTCAGAGAAAAAACAAGTCACAGAAGAATACATGCATTCATACATTATGCTTCAACTTATTTAAAGTTTAAGAATTGGTAATAATAAAAATGCTCTATATAGAAACAAATACATCATGGGTTCAACTATAAAGAAAATCAAGATAAAAATTAATAAGAAAAATAAGGCTGTACATGTGTGTCTGATTCATACAATTATGATATAGTTCACAAGAAAGAGATGAGGAGAAAGGTTGGGGAAGAACATTAGTTCTGCAATATGTAGGCAAGATTTTCCACCTAAAATCACCCAACATTGCCTAGTACAGGAAGAAAATGCTTATTGAGAGACCATCTCTAACATAAAACATTGAAACTTTCTTCAATTCTTCTTTTGTTAATATCTTACTTTGGAATTAATTAAGAAAATGCTGTGCCTCAAAACCTAGCTAACACAGGACTCACTTGGTGTATATTCCAAAATCAGTAATAGTGAGCTCAATTTTTTACTAAAAAATACTTATTACACTTAGGTGAGAACTTCTACATCAAGTGCTTTAGTCACTGATACTAGCTCTGGTTTTTGTCATCTGAAACACTGAGAATTCTTTTTTCACTAAATGAAAAAAGTGTCAAAAATATAGCCATGGGGGGTGGAAATAAACAGCAGAAAGAAAATATTTAGATTTATGTCATTAACACTGCTTGGACTTTACTTATAATGCAAGTTGTTGTTGTTATTTTTCAGTTGCTAAGTCATGTCTGACTCTTTGTGACCTCATGAACTGCAGCATGCCAGACTTCCCTGTCCTTCACCGTCTCCCAGAGTTTGCTCATGCTTATGTCCATTGAGTCAGTGATGCCATCCAACCATCTCATCCTATGCCTACCCCTTTTCCATTTGCCTTCAGTCTTTCCCAACATGAGGGTCTTTTTCAATGAGTCAGCTCTTCACATCAGCTGGCCAAAGTATTGACGTTTCAGCTTCATCAGTCCTTCCAATGAATATTCAAGGTTGATTTCCTTTAGGAGGTTTGATCACCTTGTTGTCCAAAAGACTCTGTCTTTTCCAGCACCACAGATTGAAAACCTCAATTCTTTGGCACTCAGCCTCTTGATGGTCCAACTCTCACATCTGAACATAACTACTGGAAAAACCATGTCTTTGACTAGATGGATCTTTTTTGGCAAAGTGATGTCATTGATTTTAAATATGCTAAGTTTGTCATGGCTTTTCTTCCAAGGAGCAAGTGTCTTTTAACTTAATGACTGTGGTCACCACCCACAGTGATTTTGGAGCCCAAGAAAATAAAATTTGGCACTGTTTCCACTTTTTCCCCATCTATTTGCCATGAAGTGATTGGACCAGATGCCATGATCTTCGTTTCTTGAATTTTGAGTTTTAAGCCAGCTTTTTCACTCTCCTGTTTCACCTTCATCAAGAGGTTCTTTAGTTCCTCTTCACTTTCTGCCATTAAAGTGGTACCATCTGCATATCTGAGGCTGTTGATATTTCTCCTGGCAATCTTGATTCCAGGTTGTGATTTGAAAATAAATCTGATAGCATTTCTCTACTTCCATAAAGACTGAATGACTTAATAAATAATTGTAAAGGAGTTTTATGTCCAATGTGTCTCTATTAATATATTAATACTGATGTTCTACATAATACAAACTCTTAGTTTTTGTGTCATTTTCTATAATCACCTCAGTCTTACCACCAGCTGGGAAATGAATTGATAATTTACTCTTTTAAAACATATCTATTTCTTTTAAAACGTATCTGACCTCACTCAGCGTCATTTTATAAAGTGCAAAGGAAAAAAATATATGTTAAATCATAGCTACATAATCCTAGCTAAGTTTCAGTAGATATTTCTGATTCTACAAAGTAGGAAGGAGTGACAGAAATAATAGTAGAATTTTTACAAAATCTTTTAAATAAGATCCTTACCTTTTCATTATGTATAAGAGCTTTCTTCTAGAATACAGAAATCTAAATTCGTATATTGAATAAATGAGGCCCCTGAGAAATAAAGTGTGATGTTCCTCAGTTAAACAAATGAGTTAACAGAAATAAACAAAAATTGAAAAAAATGCTCAAATTTTAATAAGATTTCAAAAAACATATAACTCTAGAGACAAATTCCATGTCTCAATGTAACAGAGAAAAATACTTCATATTTATAGAGCACTTTACATACAAACTATTTCCACATACTTATCTTACTCTATACTCGTAACAATCTTATAAATTAATATATTTCACAGCTGATAAAACATCTCAGAGAGGTTTGTGGTTTATTTGATATCACACAGCTAATGAATCAGAACACCATATTTCAGGCCAGATCTTTTTGACCTTAATAGTTTATTAACAGATTCCACACCTTGAAGGGAACAACAAGTCCAGACACACTTCATATAGGAGAGGAACGACATGCTCATTCAGAAAAAAAGCGTTGTGATGAGGACCCAGTTTGACTAGCCAGATGGTTATTAACACCACCAGATATAATTTAACAATGATTGATTTTGAATTCATTGAATAACTAGACTTTTCAGAAAAGGATCTTGGTTTTGTAACCAAATTTTAATGAAAAATTTAGAGAGGCAACTATTACCAACCTAATAATATGCAAAGGGAAAAATATTTGAACCATTTCTTCTCTTCTTTTCTTATAGAATCAACTACCTGTCTTATAATTAAAAAGCATTTAGTGTGTGGGAGCATGTACAATCATGTGTGTGTGTGTGTGTTTGTATAAGACACAGAGAATTTTGTATACAGTATTAACAAGTCATTTTATGATGCATGTTAACTATCATCTGTCTATCCATCCCTCTCTGACAAGAATGATAAATATAAGTATCCTTAAACAAATATACAACTTTCTAATCATATATTCCCATTATGAGTAATAATATCCAATATCTATATTATAGCCTATGATCTGGGAAAATCACACTTCAAAATGGTATGTACTTAGGGATCAGTCAATCAAAAATATCCAAATTTGTATCTTTCAGTTTGAGCCTTAAAATAATTGCTTCCCAAGAACAATTACATCCAATAATTCTACATCAGTAGTAGTCCAGAATTAGAGCTTCTATTTTTATTTAAATAACTTTGACTATGGTTGAGAGTACAAATATTATTCTATTTGGCTAACATAAAATACCTAAATGTCTTTTTAATCTTTTGTTTTTGTGTTTTTTCCCTTTGGATATGGTGTTTCCTTGAGAATGCTGAATGAAAGTCAAGAGAAACATTCTCATAAGCACATGGGGAAGTGATCAAAATGGGACATTATTGCTCAAAAGCAATAAGAAATGTATGTGTGCACATACATATGCATTTTCACAAAAAATGCTTATAGTTTAGAAGTATATATGGAATTTGAAGGAATAAAATGAGAGCTTATCATCCTTTCATGGAAAAGACAATGGCTGTTGAGAGTATACTGGCCCAGTTTTTGGTTCCACACATGAGAAGATTAGAAGTCATCACTTCATCCTAACAACAAGTAAAAAGCTTAATGGACTAATAAATTCAACAATTATTTTTGGGCCCTAAGACAAAGGAAGATACCAGGCAAAGCAGTACATTCAATATTGGACAGACCTAAAGAAAATTCAGAGAATCACCATGTACCAAAGCAGGCTTAGTAGTGGAAACCACAAGAACCCATGTTGGGTAGGAAAACCTTAAGTGTAATTGATGAACCTCTGGAGGCTTAGTGTTCAAAATTCATAGAGGTAAAATTTCCAAGGCAGGTCAGTCATAAGAGGTCACCAATAATATCATAATATTTACCTCTGTGAATTTGACCAGGTCTTTACACTAAATATTGGATAAAAATCTCCCTTTGCTTCTGGTAGAGGGAGGGAAAGAGAATCACTTTGAAATATACCAGAAAACTATTATTATTAACAAAAAAGATAGTAAATATCTAATCAGACACTAATGGAGAAGGCAATGGCACCCCAGTCCAGTACTCTTGCCTGGAAAATCCCATGGACGGAGGAGCCTGGTAGGCTTCAGTCCATGGGGTCGCTAAGAGTTGGACACGACTGAGCGACTTCACTTTCACTTTTCACTTTCATGCATTGGAGAAGGAAATGGCAACCCACTCCAGTGTTCTTGCCTGGAGAATCCCAGGGACGGGGTGGGGGGGCAGGCTTGTGGGCTGCCTTCTATGAGGTCGCACAGAATCGGACATGACTGAAGCAACTTAGCAGCAGCAGCAGCAGCAGCAGCAGCAGACCCTAAAGCTTGAGACTAACTGGGGAAAGGAAAACACTCAATTCTTGTTACCTCTAGCCTTACATTTGACCAAAGGGAACTAACTATCTACCTCCAGTTCACTTTGTTCATGTTAATGTCCCACTGAACTGAGGAGAAAAAATTCAGAAACTCTTGCAAAGTTTACAATACAGAAGCATATGCTCACTGAGTGACAGACCTAATCATAGGGCTACAAGGTGTTTTATCTCCCCCACTGACACACATTAATACATTAGTGATGTATATTTATGGCAGTTCCTTTTACCCAGTGTATTATGTACAGCTGTCAAGAAAAAAAGTACAAAGCCTACCAAGAGACAAAACACACACACACAATTTGAAGGAATTTAGCAAGAATCATAACCAGACATATCAGGATATTGGAGTTATCTGTCACGGAATTTAAAGCAACTATTATTAATATGCCAGGAGCTGTCACGGAATTTAAAGCAACTATTATTAATATGCCAGGAGCTCTAACAGATACAGTAGAATGCAAGAACAGATAGGCAATATTAGCTGGAATATGGAAATCCTTAGAAAGAACCAAA
Organism: Bos javanicus; assembly: GCF_032452875.1. Classification (NCBI taxonomy): domain Eukaryota; kingdom Metazoa; phylum Chordata; class Mammalia; order Artiodactyla; family Bovidae; genus Bos; species Bos javanicus. Next base: position 44,876,087 of record NC_083897.1, read on the forward strand.
AAGAAATTCTAGAGATAAAAAACACTGTAATGTAAGTGAAGAATGCCTTTGATATGCTAATTAGCAGACGTGACATAATTGAGGAAAGACTATTTGAGCTTGAGAATGTCTCAATAGAAACCTCCAAAACTGAAAAGCAAAGAGAAAAATCACTGACTTTGTTGAATGAAGAGAGTTGAATGAAATATTTAAAAAGGAAAAAAAAAAAAACCACCAACCTTGAAATCTGTAGTCTGTGAAATTATCTTCCAAGGATAAAAGAGAAACAAAAAATTAAGAATTTTTTTTTTTGTCAGTAGACATGCTTTTAAAGAAAATGTTAAAAGAAGTTCAGTAGAGTGATGGAAATTACAGGTCAGAAACTGATCTGTATAAAGTAAGGGAAAGCATCAAAGAAGGAATAAGTTAAGGTAAAATAAAAAAAAATATATATATATATATATATTTTTTAAATTTTAACTTACCTAAGAGATAACATTTTGTTCAAGGTAATAATGCCAACAATGGATTCAATTATGTATGATTGCATATGGTTATGTATACTTAACTGTAAGTGGAATAAATGATAGCAATAATACAAGGGACAGGAAGAAGGAATTAGGAAATATTGTTATTATAAGGTACTTGTACTACCATGGAATGGTATAAGATTATTTGAAAGTAGACTAACATTAGCTGTACATATATATTTAATATATATTTCAAACTCTAGGAAAACCACTAAAAAATAAATATAACTGATATGCTCAGAAAGGAGAGAAATGGGAATCACAAAATATGCAATTAAAACAGTAAAAAACTTAAAAGAATAGAGATGAAAACAGGAAAAAAGAAGAGGGGCAACAAATGAAAGCAATAATTATAGCAATAATATCAATGGTTACTTTAAACATTAATAGTCTAAATGCAACAATCAAAAAGCAGCAATAGTCAGGGTAGATAGATAAAAAAGTAAGACCCAACTATAGATTGTCTACAGGAAATCCACTTTAAATATAAAGGCACACTTAGATCAAAGTAAATAGAGGGCAAAAATATACCATGGTAACATTTATCAAAATAAAGTGGGAGTAGGCATATCCATTTCTGACCAAGCAAACACAAATCTAGGAAAATTATCAATGAGACATAAAGGTATTGAACAAGAATAAAGGGGTCATTTCTACAGGAAGATATAATAATCTTTAATTTATACACACCCGACAATAGCACATCAAACTACATGAGGCAAAAACTAACAGATTTCAAACAGAATATATGATTCCACTCTTATAATTTGAGACATCAACTACAGCATATATAACATATCTTTATATAAGATATAAAGAGACTGCTTTATAGAAATGGACAGATCAAGCAGGAGGAGAATCAGTAGGGGCATAGTTGAATTCAACAACACCATCAATCACTGGATCTAATCTATACGTATATACTACTTTATCCAACAAGATCAGAATACATGAATGCACATTCTTTTCAATTTTCACATGTAACATTCACCAAGATAGATTGCATTTCAGATCACAAAACAAATTCAAAAATTATAATATGATAGAAATCATACAAAGTCTGTCCTCAGACTATAATGGAATTAAGCTAGAAATTAATAACATAAAGATAACTGGAAAATTGCCAAATGCATATAGGGATTAAATAGCATCCTCTTAAATAGCACGTGAAGCAAAGAAGAAATCTCAAGAAAAATTTAAAAATATTTTTAACTGAATGAAAATTAAAACACAATTTATCAAATGTGTGAGATATAGTAAAAAATAGCACTTAATAGGGCTTCCCTGGTGGCTCAGAGGTTAAAGCGTCTGCCTGCAATGTGGGAGACCTGGGTTCAGTCCCTGAGTCTCAAAGATTTCCTGGCAACCCACTCCAGTATTCTTGCCTGGAGAATTCCATGGAGGGAGGAGCCTGGTAGGCTACAGTCCATGGGGGTCGCAAAGAGTCAGACACGACTGACCTACTTCACTTCCTTCCTTCCTTCTCTTAGCAGGAAAATAATAGCATTTAATGCATATATTAGAAAAGAAGAAACACTTAAAATCAGTAATCTAATTTTATATTTTAGGAAATTAGACAAAGAAGAGCAAATTAAATTCAAGGTAAGCAGAAGAATAGAAGTAAGTATTGCATTAGAAATCAATGGAATCAAAATAGGAATTCAATAGAGAAATTAATGAAACTAAAAGGTGGTTATCTGAGAAGATTAATTACTACATCTTTATCCAGGATAATAAGAAAAAGAGAACACAAATTACTAGTATCAGAAATAAAAGGGGAGATATTATTATGGACATTGAAAGGGTGGTGGTGATGTTTTAGTTGCTAAGTCATATCTGACTCTTGTGACCTCATAGATGGTAGCCCTCCAGGCTCCTATGTTCATGGGAATTCTCCAGGCAAAAATACTGGAGTGGGTTGCCATGCCCTCCTCCAGGGGATCTTCTCAACCTAGGGATGGAACCCAGGTCTCCACTTTGCAGGTGGATACTTTACCGTCTGAGCCACAAAGAAGCCCATGAATTCAGTAGTGGGTAGCCTATACGTTCTCCAGCAGATCTTTACAATATTGTAAAGCAATCATCCTCCAACTAAAAATAAATACATTTATTAAAAAAAAGAAAGTCATTGACTTTTGTGTATTAACCTTCTATTCTGCAACCTTGCATCATGGAGAAGAGAATGACTACTCTGATAGCTCAGTTGGTAAAGAATCCACCTGCAATGCAGGAGACTTCAGTTTGATTCCTAGGTCGGTAATATCCACTGGAGAAGGGATAGGCTACCTGCTCCAGTATTCATGGGCTTTCTTGTGCCTCATATGGTAAAGACTATGCCTGCAATGTGGAGACCTGAGTTCGATCCCTGGGTTGGGAAGATCCCCTGGAGGAGGGCATGACAACCCATTCCACTTGCTCCTTGAAAGAAAAGCTATGACCAACCTAGACAGCATATTAAAAAGCAGAGACATTACTTTGCCAACAAAGGTCTGTCTAATCAAAGCTATGGTTTTTCCAGTAGTCATGTATGGATGTGAGAGTTGGACCAAAAGAAAGCTGAGCACTGAAGAATTGATGCTTTTGAACTGTGGTGTTGGAGAAGACTCTTGAGAGTCCCTTGGACTGCAAGGAGATCCAACCAGTCCATCCTAAAGAAAATCAGTCCTGAATATTCATTGAAAGGACTAATGCTGAAGCTGAAACTCCAATACTTTGGTTACCTGATGCAAAGAGCTGAGTCATTGGAAAAGACCCAGATGCTGGGATAGATTGAAGGCGGGAGGAGAAGGGGACAACAGAAGATGAGATGGTTGGATAGAATCACCAACTCGATGGACACGAGTTTGAGCAAGCTCCAGGAGTTGGTGATGGACAGGGAAGCCTGGCATGCTTCAGTCCATGGGATCCCAAAGAGTCAGACATGACTGAGTGGCTGAATTGAACTGAACTGAATTGTGTTAATTTCTGTCATACATCAACACGAGTCAGCCATAGGACATATGTCCCCTCCCCTCCCTCTTGGACCTCCCTCCCACAACCCATTCCATATCATCCCTCTAGGTTTTCACAGAGCACTGTATTTGAACTTCCTGCATCATACAGCAAATTCCCACAGGCCATCTATTTTATATATGGTAAATATAAAATAATTTATGAAACATAATTACATATGTCTCAATGTTACTTTCTCAATTCGTCCCTCCCTCTCCAGCCCCCACTGTGTCCACAAGCCTGTTCTCTATGATTTTATCTCTACTGCAACCCTGAAAATAGTACCATCTTTCTAGATTCTATATATATGCATTAATATATGATATTTGTTTTTCTTTTTCTGACTTACTTTACTCTGTATAATAGGCTCTAGGTTCATCTATCATATTAGAACTGACTCAAATGTGTTTTTTTATGGCTGAGAAATATTCCATTCTTTATATGTACCACACTTCTTTATCCATTCATCTCTCGATGGACATAAGGTTACTTCCACGTCCTAGCTATGGTAAATATAGCTGCAATGAAGATGTGTTTTTCTCAATTACGGTTTCCTCGGGCTATATGCCCAGTAATGGCATTGTTGGGTCATATGGTAGTTTTATTCTTTGTTTTTTAAGGAATCTCCATACAGTTCTCCATAGTGGCTGTATCAATTTACATTTCCACCAACAGTCCAAGAGGGTTTCCTTTTCTCCACACCCTTTCCAGCATTTATTGTTTGTAGATTTTTTGATGATGGCCATTCTGACCAGTGTGAGGTGATACCTCTTTGCAGTTTTGATTTGCATTTCTCTAATAATGACCAGTGTTAAGTATCTTTTCATGTGTTTATTAACCATCTGTATGTCTTCTTTGGAGAAATGTCTAGTTAGGTCTTCTACCCACTTTTTGACTGGGTTGTTTATTTTTCTGGTATTGAGCTGCATAAGCTGCTTGTACATTTTGGAGATTAATCCTTTGTAAGTTGTTCCTTTTGCTATTATTTTCTCCCATTCTGAGGGCTGTCTTTTCACCTTGTTTATAGTTTCCTTTGCTGTGCAAAATCTTTTAAATTTAATTAAATCCCACTTGTTTATTTTTATTTCCATTTTTCTAGGTGGTGTGTCATAGAGGCTCTTGCTGTTATTTATGTCAAAGAGTGTACTACCTATGTTTTCCTCTAGAAGATTTATAGTTTCTGGCCTTACATTTAAGTCTTTAATTAATTTTGACTTTATTTTTGTGTGTGGTGTTACGTGTTCTAGTTTCACTCTTTTACACGTAGCTGTCCAGTTTTCCCAGAACCACTTATTGAAGAAGCTGTCTTTTCTCCATTGTATATTCTTGCCTCCTTTGCCAAAGATAAAGTGCCCATAGTTGTGTGGGTTTATCTCTGGGCTTTCTATTTTGTTCCATTGGTCTATATTTTAGTTTTTATGCCAGTACCATACTGTCTTAATGACTATAGCTTTGAGAAATAGTTAAGTCAGGCAGGTTGATTCCTCCAGCTCCATTTTTCTTTCTCAAGATTGCTTTGGCTATTCGAGGTCTTTTGTGTTTCCACACAAATTTTGAAAATTTTTGTTCTAGTTCTGTGAATAATACCATTGATAGCTTGATAGAGATTGAATTGAATCTATAGATTGTTTTGGGTAGTACAGTCATTTTCACAACATTGATTCTTCCAATTCATGTACATGGTATACCTCTCCATATGTTTATGTCATCTTTGATTTCTTTCATGAGTGTCTTATAGTTTTCTGCATACAGATCTTTTGTCTCTTTAGGTAGGTTTATCCCTATGTATTTTATTCTTTATGTTGCAGTGGTGAATGGGATTGTTTCCTTAATTTATCATTATAATTTTTATTGTTAGTGTATAGGAATGCAAGTTATTTCTGTGTATTAATTTTATATCCTTCAATTTTACTATATTCATTGATTAACTCTAGCAATTTTTCTGCTGGCATATTTAGGGGTTTCTATGTATAGAATCATGTAATCTGCAAATAGTGAGTGTTTTACTTCTTTTTTCAGTTTGAATTCCTTTTATTTCTTTTCCTTCTCTGATTGTTGTGTCAAAAACTTCCAAAACTATGTTGAATAATAGTGGCAAGAGTGGACTCCCTTGTCTTCTTTCTGATCATAGAGGAAATGCTTTCAGTTTTTCACCTTTGAGAATGAATCACTTTCTTATATACTATCAGTTAACTAGTAGAATTTGCAATTAAAAGTAGAATATGATTTATATATACCCACAAAATAAACTACTTAGGTATAAACATTTTTAATATACATAGTATATAAGAAGAACACTACCATACTCAAACGAATTAAGTCAAATAAGAACTAAATCAATGGAAAGACATTCCATGTACATGAATAAGAATACTCAGTGTTATCAAAATATCAGTCCTTCCCAACTTGCAATCTGATTTGAAATCCCAGGAAGTTGCTTAGTAAGTATGGATAAAGTGATTCTAAAATGTTTATGGAGAGGCAAAAGAATGTCCAACACAATACTGAAGGAGAAGAAAAAGTTAAAGGACTGAGCCCAGTTGATTTCACTATAAAGATGCAGTGATCAACATAATGTTACATTGGTGAAAGAATAGACAAGTAGATAAATGGAAACAAGTGGATAGCCTAGAAATAAAGCCACATAGAGTTAACTGACCTTCGACCAAAGGCAATACAGTGGAGACAAGACAGTCTTTTCATAATTGGTGCTGAAACAACTAGACATACACATGCAAAAAGTGAATCTCAATATAAATCTTTCCCTCTCACATATATTAACTCAAATGAATTATAGACCTATAATCAAAATGCAAAAGTATAAAACTTTAGAAAATAACATAGGAGAAAACCTAGATGATGGCCATGACTTTTTAGATATAATACCAAAGACACATGCTTCCCAGGTTGCACTAGTGGTAAAGAATCCGCTTGCCAATGCAGGAGATGTAAGAGACATGGGCTCAATCCCTGGGTCAGGAAGATCCCCTGGATAAGGGTATGACAACCCACTCCAGTATTCTTGCCTGGAGAACCCCACATACAGAGGAGCCTGGCAGGCTACAGTCCACTGGATTGCAAAGAGTCAGACACAACTGAAGCAACTTACCATGTACACACACACCAAACACACAATCCATGAAAGAAATAATGGTTAAGTTGGACTTTATTAAAATTTAAAACTTCTGCTCTGCAATAAATAATATCAAAAGAATTAGAAGATGATACCCAGATTGGAAGAAAATATTTACAAAAGATACATCTGATAAGGGGCTGTTATCCAAAATATTAAAAAGGACTGTTAATACTCAGTAATAAGAACACAAACATCCCAATTTAAATATGGGCCAAGGAAGACCTTAACAGACACCTCACCAAAGAAGATACAGAGATTGAGGACAATCATATGAAAAAATTCTCCACATGTCATTCAAGAAAATGTAAAATAAAATAACAATGAGATACCACTGTACACTTTTCAAAATGGCCAAAATCTGAACTATGAAATAGCAAGTGCTAGTAAAGATGTGGAGCAACAGGAATAGGTGGTAGGAATGCATATTGTACACTCACCATACAGTTAATTACTGGTGGCAATGTATAATGATGCAATCACTTTGGAAGACAGTTTAGAGGCTACTTACAAAGTTAAACATAATCTTACTATACGATCCAGTCACCATACTACTTGATATTTATCTGAAGGATTTGAAAACTTATGTAAACAAAAATCTACACTTGAATTTTTAATTACCAAAACACAGAATCATCTAAGACGTCTGTCAGAAGGTGAATGGATAAATAAACTGTGGCACATCCAGACAATGAAACATTATTTAATACTAAAAAGGAGCTTTCAAACCATGAAAAGATATGTAATGACCTTACATATACACTACTAAATGATATAAGCAAATGTGAAAAGGCTACATATTCCAATCACAGGACAATCTTGAAAAGGCAAAACTGTGGAGAAAGTAAAACGATCCATGGTTTCCAGGTGGGAAGATGTATAGGTAGAACACAGAGGGCTTTTAGAGCAGTACAAATGCTCTAAATATTATTATAATGAACAAAATACGCCATTATACATTTGTCCAAACCCATAGAATGTACAACACATAGTAAACCATATTGGAAATTTTGGATTTTGTGTGTTAAAATTTGTTAATGTAGACTCATCAATTGTTATGAATGTACCATTCTGGTGGGAGATGTTGCTAATGGAGGAGGCTATGCATGGGGGGGTGGGGCGGGGGGCAGGAGCCATATTAGAACTCTCTGTACCATCCTCTTAATTTTGCAGTGAAATTTAAACTGCTCAAAAAATTAAAGTCTTAAAAAAAAGTACTCTGATCTTTCTATCCAAAATTATGTCACTAATATTTGCATTATAGATAAAGACTAAATGCCTGATTTGCAACTCAACTCCACCCACTAGTTTATAAATGAGTAAAATGTGGGCATACCGTCTTGCCTCTGCTTTTGTTATTGAATGAATCACTAGTTTTACCCTCCACATCTCTTGTCCTTTGCCACCTTTTCTTGAGACATCCATAGAATTGCCTGTCAGTTTATCTCTTCTCCTTAATTTCACTGTGTTCAGATTATTATTATAGCCATTTTCCCACTTCCTGTCATCTACCTGATTTTGCTTCTTCAATCATAGACCACAAGAGGTACTGTAAAACTCACCACTAATGATATCTCTTAAATGGTCCCTAAGGATAAGAATTGCAGGGTTATTATTCAAAGTTCTAAGGCAGAACAAGTTAGAGCCCTAGAAACAAGACTTTATCTTTCTTAAAGAACACATTACATTTCATCAATAGACCAGAGAAAAATTATCACATGATATGATAGAATAGATTGGCTTATATAACAATCATTTTCAAAAACCACAATTGTTTTAAAAAAAATGGCTTGGCCTTTAGGGTATACCATTAAGAAACATAAACTAGTTTCATTTCTCCTCAATTGGTTAATTTTTACTGTGTAAATGTACATAAACAGAAATTGTGTCTTACATATACTCTCATTAAAACTATCTGTTGAAGAAGGCAATGAGGAAGAGCTGTCCTATAAGCAATTACATTGAAAGCTGGCCAAATTCATAAAATAGACAAGATATAACCACTTTCACATTTGAAATACAATGTTTTCAAATTAAATAAAATTCATTGTTTTCAAATGTGTTTTTTAAAAATATATAATTCATCCATTCAGGCTGTTTCTACACAAGCATATAGTAACCAGTGTGACTGACAGTTGATTCAATTATTGAAATGCTATTGAAATTGACTGATAATCCGAGTCAAAACAGTGAAACTAGATCAGTTCAGTTCAGTCGCTCGGTCATGTCCGACTCTGCGACGCCATGAATTACAGCACGCCAGGCCTCCGTGTCCATCACCAACTCCTGGAGTCCACCCAAACCCATGTCCATTGAGTCAGTGATGCCATCCAACCATCTCATCCTCTGTCATCCCCTTCTCCTGCCCTCAATCTTTCCCAACATCAGGGTCTTTTCCAATGAGTCAGCTCTTCTCATCAGGTGGGCAACATATTGGAGTTTCAGCTGCAACATCAGTCCTTCCAATGAACATCTAACTGATCTCCTTTAGAATGGACTGGTTGGATCTCCTTGCAGTCCAAGGAACTCTCAAGAATCTTCTCCAACACCACAGTTCAAAAGCATCAATTCTTTGGTGCTCAGCTTTCTTTATAGTCCAACTCTCACATCCATACATGACCACTGAAAAAACCATAGCCTTGACTAGATGGACCTTTGTTGATTCCAGCTTGTGCTTCCTCCAGCCCAGCATTTCTCATGATGCACTCTGCATATAAGTTAAATAAGCAGGGTGACAATATACAACCTTGACGTACTCCTTTACCTATTTGGAGAAGTCTGTTGTTCCATCTCTAGTTCCAACTGTTGCTTCCTGGCCTGCATGCAGGTTTCTGAAGAGGCAGGTCAGGTGATCTAGTATTCCCATGCCCTTCAGAATTTTTCACAGCTTATTGTGATCCACACAGTCAAAGGCTTTGGCATAGTCAATAAAGCAAAAATAGATGTTTTCTTGGAACTCGCTTGCTTTTTCAATGATCCAGCAGATGTTGGCAATTTGATCGCTGGTTCCTCTGCCTTTTCTAAAGCCAGCTTGAACATCTGAAAGTCCACGGTTCACATATTGCTGAAGCCTGAAACTAGATATATCCCCTTAAAACTCCGTTTTACAAAACTAACATTTTTCTACCATTTTATACAGTATTCCCACTAGATGGCAAACTTTAGTCACAAATACAGAAGTCATTTTAAAATCATTATATGGTTTTTTGTTATAATGCGACAAAAATGGCTAGCAAAATGTTAACATTAATTTTAATCAAAGACATCAAATTATCATGCTTAAAACAAAAAGATTAACAAGGTATATGGAGAAGTAGCTCTAAAATACTAAATTTGAGAAGGCAAAAGAAGTAAGGCATTAAAAAAAAAAAAGGTGTGGCAGTTCCAAGAAAGCTTTCAAATCCTTGCTAAATCTATCATTGCTGAACCCCTCTTCAGAGGAAAGATTGATCTTACACAGACTAGAAAGAAAACTATAAAAGAAATTATTTTACTAATTTGAATTCAATTACTATAATTTTCATATTGGTAATATTTGATTGCCAGAAACACAGATAGTTGATAACAGATCTAAAAAATACAAAATATGGTAAAAGAAAGCTTCATGTGAAGTGTGAGTTCTAAATAATAGAACCTAATTTTCTGGTGAATTTTAAAGTTAGAGATATTTGAGAGATTTTGTTTGATTGCTTGTTTGTTTTCATTTAATATTCAATGCAATTATAACCAGATAAATCTTTGAAAAACCATATGGACACACATCTGAAAATCTAGCTGATTTTTTAATTTACATTTTGTAATACTAATGCAAATATTTTGAAAGCTTTTCAAGTAAAGATTTTCTATCAGTTCAAATGCTAATTAAGAAAGAACATTTATGTGTTTGAAAATCATATATTGATTTTGAACATGATTACCTATACAAATATTACAAGATTTTCCTACAAGACTGTCTTACTAATTGGAAGTTAACATTCTGTGTTTAGATGAATTTTCATTGATTTCTTTTATGCAAATATGAACAAGATAAATGGAAAAGGCAACCCAGATTGTTACTTAGAAATGTCCACTGACATAGTCTTTGGCTTTTAGTTCATTATATTTTCACTGGAAAGTAGTTTAATCTCTGATTTTGCAGCTTTAAAGTAATTGTGCTACCTAATCAACCACTACCATCTACAGTTCTCGATTCAGCAGATGCTGAAATTATTAATGAGAGAATATGTAATGGGATTATAGAAACTCACTCTTACAGTTAGGTACAAAAGTATTTAATGGTTATAATTCATAAGAAGATTGACAATTTATGGCTTTTTATAACATGCAATATACTTTATAGAATGTTGTACGTTGTTGTGTATGCCCAGAGAGATATAAAGCCACTGTGTTCCTGGATTCTGCTTAGGACCTCATGGATTGCATTGTCCAGAAGAATAGTTCCAAAAGGGAAGCACACTTCAATAATCAAACACGTAAACACACACACACACACACACAGAAAAGGTAGAATTATAGCAATCTGTGTTACACTTTTTTGGTATTTTTATATAATGAGTTTAGTTTAAAATGTTAAATTCTGCAATGCTTTTTAAGTGTGTTACATAATAGGAAAGAAAGCAGTTAGCTATTAAATAAAAATAACTTTGTATCAGTTCAGTTCAGTTCAGTTGCTCAGTCATGTCCAACTCTTTGTGACCCCATGGACTGCAGCACTCCAGACCTCCCTGTCCATTGCAAACTCCCAGAGTTTATTCAAACTCATGTCCATTGAGTCGGTGATGCCATCCAACAATCTCATCCTCTGTCGTCCCCTTCTCCCACCCTCAATCTTTCCCAGCATCAGGGTCTTTTCCAATGAGTCAGCACTTTGCATCAGGTGGCCAAAGTATTGGAGTTTCAGCTTCAACATCAGTCCTTCCAACAAATATTCAGGACTGATTTCCTTTAGGATGGACTGGTTGGATCTCCTTGCAGTCCAAGGAACTCTCAAGAGTTTTCTCCAACACTACAGTTCAAAAGCATCAGTTCTTCAGTGCTCAGCTTTCTTTATAGTCCAACTCTTACATCCATACGTGACTACTGGAAAAATAGTAGCTTTGACTAGATGGACCTTTGTTGGCAAAGTAATGTCTCTGCTTTTTAATACACTGTCTAGGTTGGTTGCAACTTTTCTTACAAGGAGCAAGTGTTAAGATTTACTTTATTATTATCAGAGAAATATATAGAAAAGTTTTTATTTGATTTATATAGTACATTTAATCACACAACAACACTTAAAAATCTGTTACGTCAAAACAAAGTGTAACTACATCCATCCACCAGTATTGACCCCAAATATGAACTTCCAATGCTGCAATTGCAAACACACAAAACCTAAATTGTACAACTTTAATTATTATGAATATCAAATTTAGGTGTAAATGTTAGTGGTGACAATGTTTTTATACTCACCCAGTCTTCACTTCCTTTTCATGTGCTTCAATTACCTATCCCTCCCTCCATTTACCCCACTATATGTAGGAATATTGAATAATTTTTCAGATCCAAATGCTAATTTATAATGAAAAAGCAAATATCTTCTTTCATTACTTATTTCTTCTGGACTTCAGCCATTAATAGAAAATTGTCTTTAATCTAACCTGGTCAAAAAATACTTGTGGGATTAATTACTTCAGCATATTATTGGCACAATTGCTGGAGATAATTTGTCTCATTACATACTTCTTGCTCAATGAAGAAAAGAAAGCCTGGTACACATTTGAAGGCCATGGATTGATTGACGTTTTTCAGAGACAGAGCATAGGTACAAAGTGGGAAGCCTTTCCATGGGTACCCGATGATGACTTCCCTTCTCTTCTCTGTATTCTCTTTTCTAAGTTACTTTGTGATTTACTTCTAGTTATACTCAGGTTTTTGTTCATTTCCATCATTTTTAATCTCTCTTTTTTTTTTTTTTGGCTTTGTTTTGCTTTGTCATTGTCTTGTTTCAAATCTAGTCTCTCTTTTTTACTCTTCATTGAAATTTTAATAAATGGAAAAGAGTGTAACTATTAATATTACTGACTCATTAGGCAAATCAGAAAAAAACGGAGAAGCAAATATTTGTAGACTGGGTTTTCCACATTATCTCTTCTTCCTTAGCTATTTTTTTTCTTATTTCCACACATAGAAAATGTTTTAAATCTTTTGTCCCACTTTCAGGAAAACTCATATTTTGTCATTTTTGAAAATACAAAAACTCAAAGTATAATATAAATGTCCATAGATCACAGCAGGTCAGAATATGTTTATGTCTGTTTATATGACTCTCCTCACATTCCATCCCAAACACACGGGGGGGAAAAAAAAAGGGTAGTAAAAAAATCTCAAAATGTGCAACCTAAATAGATTGTTGCACAGCCAAAATAGCAGCTGGAGTTTATTTTTGGCTGCTAAAAAAAACTGTGTTAATCCTACAGTACCAGGTTCAAATAAGTTTTAACCCATTTTAACTATCTCTCTAATACATGCACGTATTTTCCTACTTGTAAATATAATCCAAGGAAAATCAGTGAGGTGTCTCTGATTTATAAAATATAAACTCAAAATTATATGTATTGGTGCCACTAATTCTTACTGATAAAGCAGCATGAGAAGAGAAAAGAACTGGGAATATAGGAATGAAAGTTAATTTTATAGTTTGATATAATATATGCAAACTGACCAGAATATTGGCTAATAATTTATTCCCCTTGAGTTGTTGTGATTTTACATACTCAGAACCATAAACATACAAGATATTAGAGAGAGCTCATGTCCCCAAGGACCCAGTCTTTTTTTCCTAGTGTGACCATTATGACCCCTTTTTCTCTGTTTCTTCTTCTTCATGGGACAAAAGTATATGACTCCCAATTCACTCACAACCAGTTCCATTGGTAAAATTCATTTTGAGAAATGGGAAATAAGCATCCCTCTTGATTTTTAATGCTGAACCAAATTAATGCCCAAAATTCATTAAAGCCCATGAAGATTTCTCTATTTTCCTTTAAAGCAGAAATTAAAGGGTCATTTATAAGATGGAGTTCAAAATATACAAATCAAGCACATTATAACACTGAAACTGGAAAAGAAATCAAGACTACTCAGTGGAATGAAATAGACTAAAAGATGCCTCACTTTTCTGTCAGTTTGAAACAGCAAGGATTCTCCTGAAAGCACAGCCCTCACAGGAATACATCCACCTTTGTTTACCTCTAATTAAAATTGGAGGAGCAGAAGCAAGGGCATCTCAGCTGATCCTAATTACTAGGCAGACATAAAGGAGCACTTGGAAATAGCTTCAGATCCATATACTATGATGTAAAGCAATGAATAAACCCTTGTATGCTGGAAAGAAAAGGCATAATCATACCCTCTTAGGCTGTCTCAAGCAGACCTATGAAGTGGTCTTTGAGGATGGGGTCAGTCTGCTGCTATCCTCTCTATTAGATTGTGTAGATGGCTTGAAAGACACAAAAGAAATTGTTGTAACATTCATCTTAATACCATTGGATGACAGCACTCCATAGCTGCCACACAAAAGTCAAATAGCAGCTGTAAAACTCAGAATATTCTGAGATGGTGAACTTCCATGCCAAGGAATAAACTAGGCACTTCAACTGAGGGAGCACAAATCAGGGCTGTCATGGGCACTTGATGTTCCTCTTCTCGGAATGACACCTGTTTGGGGGTCATGCTTAGATCAGGATTACTGAGAACTTTTAAATGCATGAAACCCTAAGCAATCTTTATTTTGTTAACCCACTCATACTTTGAATACTGTTAAATTTCAGTTAGAAACAAATCCTTGAGATTAAAATTGGTCATTTGCACACAGCAAATAAGGCATTCTTATCAATTTTTGGTTCACAGACCTCTGAATATCTCATGAAAATTTTGACTTTTTCTCTAGCAGTTTCATATATTCATAAAATGTTGAATGCAAATATAAATACTTGCTGTAGTCTCTTAGGTCTGAGACAGGCTGGAATCTGCAAACTCTACTACAGTCCTTGCACATGGACAAACACCTCTTCTAGCTACAGAATATGAAGAAATTATAAGGGACTAAAAATAGTTGCACATGTGTGCAGTTGAGACAAATTATGAACAACAAGATGCAAAAAAGGTCAAAACCCAACCACCACTTCTGTGGTGAAAGGAGCAAAAGCAGGATACCATGCATGATCCCTGCACACAGCACCACCAAGAAGGTGGACAGATCACCTAAGTCACCCATACAGGCCAACCTACTGATTTTTCCCACCCTCATCCCATTTAAGGAACCAGCTAGCTCCCCTCACCACCATGAGGGACCAAGCAAGGGAATCTATTACCTATTGTTGCTTCCTCTTGCGGCAGCACAAGTCACAATAAAGCCTTGCCTTAGTTCCTTCTCTGTTCTCATATTAATTTCTATTGATTAAAGAATTCAAGAACCCAGGTCAGTAACAGGTTCAAGCAAATGACAAACAACTAATCTCAAAAATATACAAGCAACTCCCACAGCTCAATTCCAGAAAAATAAACGACTCAATCAAAAAATGGGCCAAAAAACTAAATAGACATTTCTCTAAAGAAGACATACAGGTGGCTAACAAACACATGAAAAGATGTTCAACATCATTCATTCTCAGAGAAATGCAAATCAAAACCACTATGAGGTACCATTTCACGCCAGTCAGAATGGCTGCAATCCAAAAGTCTACAAGCAATAAATGCTGGAGAGGGTGTGGAGAAAAGGGAACCCTCTTACAGTCTTGGTGGGAATGTAAACTAGTACAGCCACTATGGAGAACAGTGTGGAGATTCCTTAAAAACCTGGAAATAGAACTGACATGACCCAGCAATCCCACTGCTGGGCATACACACCGAGGAAACCAGAATTGAAGGAGACACGTGTACCCCAATGTTCATTGCAGCACCGTTTATAATAGCCAGGACATGGAAGCAACCTAGATGTCCATCAGCAGACAAATGGATAAGAAAGCAGTGGTACATATACAGAATGGAATATTACTCAGCCATTAAAAATAATAAATTTGAATCAGTTCTAATGAGATGGATAAAACTGGAGCCTATTATACAGACTGAAGTAAGCCAGAAATAAAAACACCAATACAGTATGCTGCTGCTAAGTTGCTTCAGTCGTGTCGGACTCTGTGTGACCCCAGAGACAGTAGCCCACCAAGCTCCCCCATCCCTGGGATTCTCCAGGCAAGAATACTGGAGTGGGTTTCCATTTTCTTCTCCAATGCATGAAAGTGAAAAGTGAAAGTGAAGTCACTCTGTCATGTCCGACTCCTAGCAAACCCATGGACTGCAGCCCACCAGGCTCCTCTGTCCATGGGATTTTCCAGGCAAGAGTACTGGAGTGGGTTTCCATTGCCTTCTCTGCCAATACAGTATACTAATACATGTATATGGAGTTTAGAAAGATGGTAATGATAACCCTGTATGCGAGACAGCAAAAGAGACACAGATGTATAGAACAGTCTTTTGGACTCTGTGGGACAGGGCGAGGGTGGGATGAATTGGGAGAACAGCACTGAAACATTTATAATATCATATATGAAATGAGTTGCCAGTCCAGGTTTGATGCATGATACTGGATGCCTGGCACTGGTGCACTGAGATGACCCATAGGGATGGTACAGGGATGGAGGGGGGAGGGGGGTTCAGGATGGGGATCATGTGTATACCTGTGGTGGATTCGTGTTGATGTATGGCAAAACCAATACAATATTGTAAAGTAATTAACCTCCAATTAAAATAAATACATTTATATTAAAAAAAAGAACTGCTGATCCTCAATAGCAAGTGTGTAAATAAAACATTCAAATTTCAAGGAAAATAATTTAAAATCATTGGTTTTCTTTGGCCAAACTATTCTAAGATGATTTTGACAATACTAAAATAGCTGAAGTAAAGTGCCTATATAATTCCATGATTCAAACCATATAAATTTATAAATTCTTTGGAGAACATATTGATTGAGTGACAAATTTTATGCCAACAAGCTGAGGATGTCCAACCATTGGCTTGAATCAAAAACAGCCAGTGAAGATAAGCAATTTTGGTCTGGTTCAGAGAATGAGCACTATGTTCCCAAGGTGTACTTTACATGCATAATTACATGCAGTGCAAAACTTACTTCCTAAGAGTATTTGAATTAGGAGAGAGTATAATTAAATAGATAGTACTAGTTGTTACCTTGGAAATTTAAGCTGCAACTTAACAAAATGATTCTCTTCATCTTGTATTCCTCAGAAGATTCTAGTTTCAAGTTTCCTCAAGCACTTCAATCTGCATAATGATGATAAAGGTTTGAATTCCTGAGATTTTAAAAATAACTAACTCCACTCAGTTTTACCAGTTGTAAAATTAAAAATTATGGCCTCAACCAAGTCCTTACTTGAATAGTGTATTTTACTGTGAACCATATTATAGCACTAAGCTAGATGTTTGATTTACACTTTTCTTTTAAACCTGTGATTAATCCCAGTGCCCACAGGAGTATCTTATTCAGAAATGCATATAGTCCCATAGAATATGGAACAATGTATCTCCCTTTTGATAGCACCTTTGTAATAAAACTCTATGGTCAAGTGTTCTCTGCTTTCTACTTCTAAAGCCGACACACTATCTAGCTGACATAATTTTTATATTGTCTTTGGTTACTTTAGATAAGTGAAACAATTCACCACATCCAACCTTACTTTTATCTGAATCTTTCCTTGGTTAATACAACACACTCAGCTATGACCTCAAGAAATCAAACATGACTGGTTACTTAATTGAACCACTGAAGAACTCCAATTATATATTTTTTCAGTGATTATGTCTGAAACCGATAGATATTCTTCTATGTAATACTTATTTAACAGGAAGTTACTGCTCTGTATAATTCATCCCTTATTAAAGTGATGAATTCTTGTAAGGCATGAGATGCTAAAGGAATTGAAATGAGATTCAAACCAAAGTATTTTCTTGTACTATATTTTTGGGGGTGTTTATACAGAGAGTTGAAAAGTCTATGTTAAGTGAAATGAAAGCAAGCCCTATTAGTTTCTTAGCAATTTCCAAAGAAAATAGTTCAACTCTTCTCAGCTTGAATCCTGATGCCTATGTCAAGCAAGGTTGATCAAAAATCCAAAATAATAGAAGCCTGACAATTTTAATTGTCCTATACCCCTGACCTCTTAATATAATAGTGGTTGAACAAAAATTGGGTATTCATAAACTAAGAAAATATGCACACTCACTATCCAGTTCTGCCACCTTTAACTATATTGGCACTCATTTGGATTTTGCTTTGTTTTCATACAACAGCACTTGCTTTCTGGATGTATTACTTTTCTATTAGGCTTATTAATTGACTAAACTTGGTTTTTGCTTTCAATGACATTCTTTTGGGTTTGGTGAATGTTGTTTCATAAAACAGCATCACAGCTGTGCAGTGGCTAAGAGAAGCCTCATTGTACTGTTGAATCTTTGGTTACCACCTAGCCCAGAAACTCTTCTCCCTTAACTGAAAAACCAAAGTAATTTATAGTGGAATTTTCCTTCCTACCTCAGACCTCGGGTCTTGTGTCTCTGGCATAAACACTCACATCTTCTTTACTATAATCTGAATGTTCATGTCTCCCTCTGTGAACAAAGAACAAAAAGCATGCTCACCAACCAGTTTTGTAAAGGTTAAGTAATAGTCCACTGCATTCACTGACCAAAGTGCACATTGAGTAGAAATTAAGATAGTAACAGGAAGAGGCACTCTGTGCTTTGGATAATCAGGCCCCTCACATAATTTGATGTATATCAGAGGAAGAATATTAATAACCCCAGATTTTCACATCTTCTCATATGTAGAAAAACACTAAAATCATTTGAGTTATCTGTTCCTTGTGATTAGCAGTAATCTTTTACCACTGTGTATGCTTGATTGTACATATTTATTAGCCAAAAATCATATATAAACTAGCTTTTTCTCACCTGTTCACAAGTGTTTCATCAGAGCTAACTGAGCAGCTGTCCCAGGCTATAGTTCTCAGTGTAAACAAGTAACTTACAAATAATCTGAATAAAACTTAAACTCACATTTCTTGTGTTGTATGTTTTTCTTTAAGCTGACACCCTCAAATTTGTATTTTGAGATCCTGACCCTTAAAAGTGATGATATTAGGAGGCCTGGTTTTTAGGGGATCATTAGGGCTTGGCCCTCAAAAATGAGGTTAGTGCCATTAGGAAACAGGACTAAGAGAACTCTCTCCCCACTTCCACCATATGAAGATACAGCAAGAAGGTGAACCAGAGTGAAAGACCTCATCAGACACTGGATTTGCCAGAATTTTGATTTTGGACTCACCAAGAATTTGAGAAATAAATCTCTGTTTCTTATAAATTACCCAGTCTACAATGTTTTGTTATAGTAGCTCAAATGAACTAAGACATTTTTCAGTGTTCAGACCACAGAATTGGGATTTTTGCCTCAATTCAACCTGACTTACACTCTAATACTCTGTAGGAACCAAGTTGTAGTCTACCAGACCATTTCCAGCTGTTTTGAAAATACATGGGGAGGGAGGTGGGAGGGAGGTTAAGGACGGGGAACACATGTAAACCAATGGCTGATTCATGTCAATGTATGGCAAAACCCACTACAATATTGTAAAGTAATTAGCCACAATTAAAATAAATAAATTTTAAAAATAAAATAAAATGAAATATACTAGGGAAGGGATATGAAGATCAATTGCACTGTTTGTCTCCCTTGTCAATTGAAAGGACGACACTGTAAGTACGCTGAGTACTCATTCAAGTAATCTCTCTCTCTTACAATTCCAACACCATATCCTTTTCACTACATTAGATTCCCTTGGACACTGATGCCTGTATTTGCCAAATTCTATTTTGAAAATATATCATGGGACACTAGGCCAGTCCTCCTCAGCCCTTATCTGAGAAAGCCTCTCCCCATGTCTCAGAAGCCTAGGTATCAGAAATACTCAACACGTTTCATGTAGGAACTCCTCTTTATTATACCACAGGTGATATTCTACTGCCACACATCTCCCTTCCATTCAGTTTCTAACAGTATCCAAGCTGGGCTCAGGCTCATTGTCTGCGTTAATCTATCCTCACTCTAGCTCCTATCCTTTTCCTTCATAAAATTTCCTTGTATCCCTTCAGAGAACTGATCTTGCAATTTTAATTGGGCATTCCCCAAAACACAAGAAATTCATAAAATTCCCCTGTATGTTTGAGTCCAGTTATCTACAAAAATTAGTTCAGGTATCTAAAGTTAAGCTATGGGATTCAAACTCTACAAGCTCCCTCATTACTTGAACAAAATATTTTACTAGAAAGATCTATTTGACAAAATCCAAAGATCATGGCAAGCAGTATAACAGTAATGTAGCTAAAAATCTGTGTTTTGAAAATCTGTATTGAAAGAAATGGTGATAGTGTATAGATAAATATTGTGTTTATTTTTTCTCTAACTGTACAGTGATAACTGGCATTTTTTTGTTTTGTAAGGGTACTAAACCACATGGATCTTGAAAATATTTGATTAATTTTTATTATTTTTATGAAAGTTATTAAAAGTAGAACACAGAGTTTTAAAAATTCATGTCATAATAAGAAATTTACCTTTCAGACTCCCTTTCAAAAACATAAGGTCAGGGCCTTAATCCACATAGCAAATTTGCGATTTATCAACATCTCATGAATCATCTGATCTTCAAGGTTGTGTCTAGGTTCTACTAAAAGCACTATACTTCATTTGCATTTACCTCTACAGAACAAATGATATTATATTGCCCCATCCAACTTGATTCTAATGAGGCTAAATGCAATAATGATTATAAAAAATCATCATGATGTGGTTTTACTCACTTCATACCCACAGCGCTGTTAATTATATACCCACTCCCTGTTTCCTTGATTTTATTTTTACATATTTCTGTGACATGTTTCACTCTACCATCGCTTATATAACAATGACAGTATGGATATCAAAGTCTTGAGTCCTGAGCTTAAAAAAATATCCTTTCTTAAATTCAGGGGTAGAGGTATAGAAGTATGCAATATTTATAATACAACATACTCTGCTGCTGCTGCTGCTATGTTGCTTCAGTCGTGTCCAACTGGGTGCGACCCCATAGATGGCAGCCCACCAGGCTTCCCCGTCCCTGGGATTCTCCATGCAAGAACACTGGAGTGGGTTGCCATTTCCTTCTCCAATACAACATACTCTAGTTCAGCATAATAACATATTAATCCAATAATTTATTAAACCTTATATATTTTGTTCTGTAATATTTTTCTTTGTTATTTATTTTAGAAATTGCAAGTACTCTTGGAAAATTTGATGGAAACAATAGTGAGACAGAGAGAGAAAATTTTTAAAGTAAGCAGGGAGAGACAATTGAGATCACTACTCAGAGTGACAAAAGAAGTGTTCCATTTCCATGGCTTGTTCTGCCTTTGGCTTAGCTGGTGTACCAATTAGTATAATTTGTGATGTGAACACTAAATCACCAAGAGTTGTATTGATTGACATATTGTATTGATTGAGTTGATTGTATTGATTGGGTGAGTGATAGTCACTCAGTCATAATTGACTAAACATCTTGTTCATATATTCATCATCTAGCAAATTCTTGAGCAAACTTATTTTTTAGTGTCATTTTCACTGTGTAGAGATACTCAAGGCTGCCTAGGGGTTATATTGATTAATTGGGAGAAAATGTGACATGTCTACAAAATTTGTTGTTCAGTCACAAAGTCATGTCCAACTCTTTGCAACCGCATGTACAAGCTAGGCTTCCCTGTCTTTCACTATCTCCATGAGTTTACTCAAACTCATGTCCATTGTGTCAATGATGCCATCCAAGCTCCTCATCCTCTGTCACTCCCTTCTCATGCCCTCAATCTTTCCCAGCATCAGGGTCTTTTCCAGTGAGTCAGCTCTTTGCATCAGGTGGCCAAAGTATTGTAGCTTCAGCATCAGTGAATATTAAGAGTTGATTTCCTATCGCATTGATTGGTTTGATTGCCTTATTGTCCAAGGGACTCTCAAGAGTCTTCTCCAGTACCACAATTTGAAACTATCAATTCTTTGGTGTTCAGCATTCTTTATGGTCCAACTACCACATCCTAGAAAAACCATAGTTTTGACTATATGTACCTTTGTTGGTAAAGTGATGTCTCTGCTTTTTAATATACTGTCTAGTTTTATCATAGCTTTCCTTCCAAGGAGCAAGCATCCTTTAATTTTGTGGCTATAGTCACCGAGTACAGTGATTTTGGAGACCAAGAAAATAACATCTGCCACTGTTTCCACCTTTTCCTCTTGTATTTTCCATGAACTGATCTTAGGTTTTTTAAATTTGAATTTCAAGCCAGCTTTTTCACATTCCTTTTTCACCCTCATCAAGAGGCTCTTTAGTTCCTCTTCACTTTCTGCTATCAGAGTGATAACATCTGCATATTTGAGGCTATTGGTATTTCTCCTGGCTATATTGATTTCAGGTTGGGATTCATCCAGCCTGGCATTTCCCATGATGTCCTCCACACATAAGTTAAATAAGAAGGCTGACAATACACAGCCTTGACATAATCTTTTCCCAGTCTTGAATCAGTCCATTGTTCCATGTCCAGTTCTAACAGTTGCTTCTTGACCTACATACAGGTTTCTCAGGAGACAGGCAAAATGTCTGATATTCCAATCTCTTTAAGAATTTTCCACAGTTTGTTGTGATATACACAAAGTGCTTTACTGTAGTTAGTAAAGCAGAAGTAGATGTTTTTCTGGAATTCCCTTGCTTTTTCTATGTTACAGCATATGCTGGCAATTTGATTTCTGGTTCCTTTGCCTTTTCTAAATCCATATTGTACATCTAAAAGTTCTTGGTTCATGTACTGTTGAAGCCTAGCTTAAAGGATTTTGAGCATTACCTTGCTAGCATGTTTAATCAGTGCAAATGTATGGTAGTTGGAACATTCTTTGGCATTGCTCTTCTTTGAGATTGGAATGAAAACTGATCTTTTCCTGTCCTGTGATCACTGCTTAGTTTTCCAAATTTGCTGGCATATTGAGTACAGCACTTTAACAGCATCATCTTTTAATTTTTGAAATAGCCCAGC
Organism: Bos javanicus; assembly: GCF_032452875.1. Classification (NCBI taxonomy): domain Eukaryota; kingdom Metazoa; phylum Chordata; class Mammalia; order Artiodactyla; family Bovidae; genus Bos; species Bos javanicus. Next base: position 44,898,887 of record NC_083897.1, read on the forward strand.
TATTTCAAAACGATGGTGGAATTCCATCATCTCCACTAGTTTTGTGTGTAGTAGTGCTTCCTAAGATCCACTTGGCTTCACATTCCAGGATTTCTGGTTCTAGGTAAGTGACCATACCATAGTGGTTATCCATTCAGGTAATTAAGACTTTTTTCAGTATAGTTCTTCTGTGTATTCTCTTTTATTATATATATATATATATATATATATATATATATATAAAGCTGTGTAGTCTCCTTTATTTTATATATATATATATATAAGCTCTTTTATTATATATATAAGCTTTTTTATTATATATATATATATATATATATATATATATATATATATACACACACATATATATAAGCTGTACTGGATCTTCATTGCTGCATGGGCTTTTCTCTAGTTGCAGCAAGCAGGGACTACTGTCTAGTTGTGATGCATGGGCTTCTCATGTCAATGGTTTCTCCTGTTGTGGAGGATACAAAGTATGTGGACTTCAGCAGTTGTGACATGAGGGCTCAGTAGTTGCGGTTCCTGGGCTCTAGATCACAGGCTCATAGTTGGGGCACACAGGCTTAGTTGCTCAGTGGCATGTGGGATTTTTTTGGACCAGGATCGCACCCATGTTGCTTGCATTGGTGGGCAGATTCTTTACCACTGAGCTACCAAGGAAGCCCTCTTCTCTGTATTCTTGCCACCTCTTTTTAATCTCTTCTGCTTCTGTTAGGTCCTTGCCCTTCTGTCTTTTTTGTGCCCATCCTTGCATGAAATGTTCTCTTGGCACCTCCAATTTTCTTTAAGAGATCTCTAGTCTTTCCCATTCTAACACTTTCCTCTATTTCTTTGCACTGTTCACATAAGAAGGCTTTTTTTTTTTTTTTTTTTAAATCTCTCCTTGTTATTCTCTGGAACTTTGCATTCAGTTGGATATATCTTTCCCTTTCTCCTTTGCCTTTTGCTTTTTTCTTTCTCTCTTTTCCAATAGAAAATACTGGGAAATAATTCTCAGGGGGCTATAAACAGGCAGAAATAACTTATTTCTAGCTGGAAACAGTTTTGTAACCCAAGGGGGAAAGAAAAGGTCTTGTGCATACCAATAACAATGGGTAAAATTTTTCATTATTTGGCATTAAGAATAATTTACTTAATCTAGATAGGAATCATATAGTCTGTTTTTTGCTCCACCATAAGTTCTCAGAGAGATATTCAGTTAAGCTAATGATCAACGTTTTGCTCCTAAATAAAATATATAGGAAAAGAATTGGGACAAAAGTTTCATTATTCTAATCCACAAGTATCAAAGGTTATAACTCTCTTTATGGTTTTAGATGATACTACTCATGCTGCCATTCAGTAAATTACAAGCTGGTTAGAGTTCAGCCACTTAAGACAAATTATTATATAATTTATACTCAAGAGTGAAAATCTAGAATGGCATGCTGGTTTCAATTTTTTCTAATATAGAAAAAGGATTCCTAATAAAATAAATGTGTATAGATGAATTACCATCTTTGCATGCTGGAAATTTTCAGTAATTATGGTTTATGTTGTACTGAGTAACATTTATGCTTAGTAAATGTGCTAACACAAGGCCACTGAGCTCATACAATTGTTGCTATGCTAAAAGTATTGAAAATATTTTCTATATAAGAAATGATGCACAATGTCAAAATGTATAGGCCCTGTTCTTAGAAGATGGGAGTTCAAAATCTGGCACTGTCTACTTGCAGGTTGTGTGTGTGATCCTGTGTTCTAAGTCACTTCAGTCATGTCTGACTCTCTGCGATCCCAAAGACTGTAGTCCACCAGGCTCCTCTGTCCATGTGATTCTCCACACAAAAATGCTGGAGTGGATTGCCATTTCCTCCCCTAGGGGATCTTCCCAATCCATGGATCAAGCCCATGACTCCTGTGTCTCCTGCATTGCAGGCAGATTTTTCACCTGCTGAGCCATCGGGGAAGCCCTGTGTGATCCTAGGAAAGTTTTTGAAACTCTCTGTTTCTTGGTTCCATCATTCAAAAATAAAAAGAAGATAATATCTACCTCATAAGGTTATTTTGAACATTATGTAAGATAATCCATGCAAGTGCTCAGAAAAATGCTTAACATAATAAATCCCAATAACTGTTATATATATAATTAATATTGTTATTATTATTATTAATTTGGTCTCATTGATAGCTACTGTGAGTTATCTAGCTAGGATTCAATGACTGATAAAAACAATTATATAAATGTTCTTTATTGTAATTTATCCAGAAATACTCTTTCAAGTAAAAGATCTCTAAGAAGCCTAGTAGTCCAAAAGAAAACATTGAAGAAAGAGTAATATGAGAAAATCAAGGACAATAGTTTGAGTCAAGATAGTTTTGGAGGAGATCCAGGAGTAGCAACAAGATTTTTTAAAGTCTAGAGATAAGCCTTATGCCTGTTATATCAATCATCCCAATGTAGGAAATAGTAAATATAGTCATTCATGGTTGATTCTAGAGAAACGTGTTTTCAGCATCCCTTACTTCTCTATTTGATTTTTTTTTTTTTTCGAAACTGCAAGGTCCCTTTGCACAGATGTCTAATAATCTCACCAGGTTGATTACTACTCTTAAAGAAATTGAACTGAGGAACTCATTTAAATATATTGGTAGTTTAAAGTGTGAATCATTCCAGGGATATTAAATGCTAAAATAAGAATGTCAGGTGAAGAAAATGCTTGATATAAAGAATTGTCAAGGATGGCATTTGACTTCAGGTAGGGATGTATTTTGGGTAGAGTGCTTTCCAAGTATGAATCAGGCATGCAAATTCCCTTCCACAAGTGATTTAAAAACCACGACTTCAGCCAAGGACATTAAACTTTCTTTCTATTGTGTTGTTTATTCCATGAAGAGGTCATTTCTGTGTGTTAAGTCTCAATTTCTAAAATTGAAGGCAAGGGAGGTATTATGGACTCAAAGGAATAATGTTTTACATAGATGTATTTTATTTCATTTTTAAATTATTAAAATAAGAATGTGAATTTGGAAAAAAATGTAAAATTATTCCATCTAAGAAAATCACTGAAAATGAAACAATTATTGAAAATATATCAACTCCAAAAAAGTGAAAAATGGTAATTCTATCTTTAAAAGTCTCCTCATTTTTAAAATGTTCAAAATGCCCTAATTCTAAATTTCCAATTCTAAATTGTAAGATAGCCAAGAATGTGTGACTAGTTGATAATAACCATTAAAATTAATAGAAACATTTTTATTTTTTACTTGTGAGTAGAATTGAATATATAGGACTTTTTGAATCAGAAAATATCAAACCTCCTAGGAATACTTGTAGTTAATAAGGATGTTTTACCGAAACAGAATCTACAACTTGCATTCCATTCAAATCCTCTTTGGGATTTACCCAGAACTAGTTGTCAGTTGTCTGTTTTCACTGTATCATAAAACATATTTCATATAACAGACACAACAACTTCCCCTTAGTCTTTTCTTCCAAGCTAATTAACTGCACATTTACCAAGTACTAGTTATTCTAATAATATCTTTAATGCCTTTGAAGGAGCTTACAATGTATTAATGAAATGCAAACTTTAGGGTTCTTCATTTTCTTGGGTCCTTTACACACTCTAGTGGGGAGACAAGCAAATTTATAATCATAACTTTGTATCATTTTTCTTAAACAGCACTCAAACAAAATTGTATAACCCTCAAACTTATAAATCCTTGATTTCTCCCTGCCTTAAAAGTGAATTAGTTTATCAGTTGCCACTCTTGGCACCATGAAAATTAGCAAATGCATGAAAGAAGTGCTAAAAAGATGATTTCCTCCTCATTTGCTTTTAGTAAAATTGAGATATAATTAATATGTAACATTGTATTAGTTTTATTTGTGCAGCATAGTGCTTTGATATTTGTATATATTGCAAAATAACTACCACAAGTAAGTTTAGTTAACATTATTACCACGTATAGTTACATTTCTTGTTTGTGATGAGAACATTCAAGATCTACTCATAGCAACTCTTAAATATAAAATAAAGCATTGTTAACTATATTCACTATACTGTACATTGCATCCCCACAGCGTATTTATTTTACAGCTGGAAGCTCTTACCTTAAGATTACCTTCACCCATTTTGCCACCTCTTATTGCCACCTTCCTCCTCTGGCAACCACCAATCTGTTTTTTATATCTATGAGTGCAATGCTTTTTTTTTTTTTAAACCCTCATAAAAGTGAGCTCATACAGTATTTGTCCTTGTCTGACTGATTAATGCCCTGAAATTTCATCCATGCTGTTTCAAATGACAGGAAAAACTTTTTTCATGGCTAAATCATATTCTGTTGTGGATATATAGTTCTTTTCTAATGTATGCACCTGTTGACAGATACAAGATTATTTCCATATATTGAATGTTTTAAATAATGCTGCATTGAATGTGGAGGCATAGATACCACCTTGGAATAGCATTTATGTTCTCTTCAGATATATACCCAGAAGTGGAATTGCTGGAACATGTAGTAGTTTGATTTGGAATCTTTTGAGGAACCTCTATAGTGGCTGCAGCAATTTACATTCCCACCAACCATGTACAAGAGTTCCTTTTTTCCACACCCTCTCCAACACTTCAGAACAAAAGACTGGTTCCAATTAGGGAAAGGAGTACATCAAGGCTGTATATTGTCACCCTGCTTATTTAACTTATATGCAGAATACATCATGAGAAATGCCAGGCTGGATGAAGAACAAGCTGGAATCAAGATTGCTGGGAGAAATAGCAATAAACTCAGATATGCAGATGTCACCACCCTTATGGCAGAAAGTGGAGAAGAACTAAAGAACCTCTTGATGAAAGTGAAAGAGGAGAGTGAAAAAGCTGGCTTAAAGCTCAACTTTCAGAAAACTAAGATCATGGCATCTGGTCCCATCACTTCATGGCAAATAGATGGGGAAACAATGGAAACAGTGAGAGACCTCATTGTCTTGGGCCCCAAAATCACTGCAGATGGTGACTGCAGCCATGAAATTAAAAGACGCTTGCCCCTTGGAAGAAAAGCTATGGCCAACCTAGACAGTATATTAAAAAGCAGAGACATTACTTTGCCAACAAAGCTCTGTCTAGTCAAAGCTATGGTTTTTCCAGTAGTCGTGTATGAATGTGAGAGTTGGACAAAAAGGAAAGCTTAGGGCTGAATAATTGATGCTTTTGAACTGTGGTGTTGAACAAGACTCTTGAGAGTCCCTTGGATTGCAAGGAAATTCAACCAGTACATCCTAAAGGAAATCAGTCCTGATTATTCATTGGAAGGACTGATGCTGAAGCTGAAACCCCAATATTTTGGCCACCTGATGCAAAGAACTGACTCACTGGAAAAGACCCTGATGCTGGGAAAGATTGAAGGCAGGAGGAGAAGGGGATGACAGAGGATGAGATGGTTGGATGGTATCACTGACTTGATGGACATGAGTTTGAGCAAGCCTTGGGAGTTGGTGAAGGACAGGGAAGCCTGGCATGCTGTAGTCCATGGTGTTGCAAAGAGTTGAAGACTGAGCAACTGAACTGAACTGAACTCCAACACTTCTCACTTGCCTTGCATTTCCTTGATGATTATTGATGTTAAAAACCTTTTCATGTATTAATTGTCCATTTGTATGTCTTCTTTGGACAATTTTCTCTTTAGTTTCCTTGCCTGCATTTAATTTGATTCATTTTTGGAGATTGAGTTCTATGAGTTATTTATATATTTTAAATATTAATCCTTTATTAGATAAAATTTGAAAATATTTTCTCCTATCGTATAGATTATGTTTCATTTTGTTGAGTTTCCTTTGCTGTATAGATTTTTTTTTTAGTTTGATGTGGTTGCACTTGTTTATCTTTGCTTTTGTTACCTTTGATTTTGGCGTCAAATATGAAATTTATTATCAAAACCAATGTCAAGGAATTTTTCCCCTATATTTCTTTCTAGGCATATTATGGTTTCCAATCTTATATTCAAGTCTTTTATTTATTTTGAGTTTATTTTTGTGTATGACATGTTAGTGTTACTCAGTTTTTATCTTTTGCATGTCTGTCCAGTTTTTTCAGCACCATTTATTGAAGAAATGCAAAGTAACTTCCTCTTAACCTGGTCTACTAAACTAGTACATTTCACTTCTATGAAAAGTACTAATTTTCAATTGCTGAAGTTTGCATGCAAAATTGAGAAGATCACAGTCTGGCCTAATGCCTTTGGGATATTTATTGGAGGATGGCCAGTGACCATATTACTTTATGCTTATAAAACTACTGCCACTCAACTAGAAATCATGTTTCTGTATTTACTTTTCTTTCCAATAAAGGTACTGTTTATCATATGAAGATATTATGTGATAACTCATCACTCTGCTTGGAAACCTTTCTCAGCACGGGATATTCTAAGCTGAAACAGCCTCTTTGAATAGCTAAGTGGTCTTTAACATTTCCTGGAAGTTAAGGTGACATGTTTATGGAAGTTTAAGGGAAAATATATCTCACATATTACTACATCTGTGAGAAAAATGGTCTCAAAAATGATAAACTGCAACTCCTGTATAAACGTTCAGTGTTATGAACAATGTAGAAGTAGTTTTCATAGTGGTTACATTTTCAACTGCTTTATCTGCATTGATCAGTTACTCAATATGAAATGAACAATTGAATAAAATGTCCAGTCACTACTATAAGTTACTCAAATTAAAGTAACAGCTTTGAAAATAACAAAATTAAACTAAATAGAAACTTGATTACAAGTTTATGGAATACTTATCATGCATCATTGTGGGATCTTCAAGACACTTGCTTTTTTCCTTTACTTTTACTATCTAGGGTTCCTCCCTATGGTAATAGAAAGGAAAAGGCTGTCAGTGGTTTGTTAATAAGGGAAAGATTTTCACTATTTTCTAAAAATAAAGCAGGGAAGAAAAGATGAGAATAAATGACTCTTGAAGATAGTCATCTCGTTACTGCTGTGATCATAATAATCAGTACCTCTCAGATTGTTTACTGTTTTACAATGTAGAGACAATTTTCAATAATCTAGTTTTCAGTTCAGTTCAGTTCAATTCAGTCGCTCAGTGGTGTCTGACTCTTTGGACCCCATGAATTGCAGCACACCAGGCCTCCCTGTCCATCAACAACTCCCCGAGTTCACTCAACCTCACGTCCATCGAGTTGGTGATTCCATCCTGCCATCTCATCCTCTTCATCCCATTCTCCTCCTGCCCCCAATTCCTCCCAGCATCAGAGTCTTTTCCAGTGAGTCAACTCTTCGCATGAGGTGGCCAAAGTTTGGAGAAGGAAATGGCAACCCACTCCAGTGTTCTTGCCTGGAGAATCCCAGGGACGGGGGAGCCTCGTGGGCTGCCGTCTATGGGGTCACACAGAGTCGAACACGACTGAAGCGACTTAGCAGCAGCAGCAGTCCAAGGGACTCTCAAGAGTCTTCTCCAACACCACAGATCAAAAGTATCAATTATTTGGCTCTCAGCCTTCTTCACAGTCCAGCTCTCACATCCATGCATGACTACTGGAAAAACCATAGCCTTGACTAGATGGACCTTTGTTGGCAAGATAATGTCTCTGCTTTTGAATATGCTGTCTAGGTTGGTCATAACTTTCCTTCCAAGGAAAAGTTACGACTGTAATCACCATCTGCAGTGATTTTGGAGCCCCAAAAATAAAGTCTGACACTGTTTCCCCATCTATTTCCCATGAAGTGATGGGACCAGATGCCATGATCTTCGTTTTCTGAATGTTCAGCTTTAAGCCAACTTTTTCACTCTCCTCTTTCACTTTCATCAAGAGGTCCTTTAGTTCTTCTTCACTTTCTGCCATAAGGGTGGTGACATCTGCATATCTGAGGTTACTGATATTTCTCCTGGCAATCTTGATTCTAGCTTGTCCTTCTTCCAGCCCAGCGTTTCTCATGATGTACTCTGCGTATAAGTTAAATAAGCAGGGTGACAATATACAGCCTTGAAATATTCTTTTTCCTATTTGGAACCAGTCTGTTGTTCCATGTCCAGTTCTAACTGTTGCTTCCTGACCTACATATAGGTTTCTCAAGATGCAGGTCAGGTGGTCTGGGATTCCCATCTCTTTCAGAATTTTCCACAGTTTATTGTAATCCAGACAGTCAAAGGATTTGGCATAGTCAATAAAGCAGAAATAGATGTTTTTCTGGAACTCTCTTGCTTTTTTGATGATCCAGTGGATGTTGGCAATTAGATCTCTGGTTCCTCTGCCTTTTCTCAAACCAGCTTGAACATCAGGAAGTTCACAGTTCACATATTGCTGAAGCCTGGCTTGGAGAATTTTAAACATTACTTTACTAGCATGTGAGATGAGTGCAATTGTGCAGTAATTTGAGCATTCTTTATCATTGCCTTTCTTTGGGATTGGAATGAAAACTGACCTTTTCCAGTCCTGTGGCCACTGCTGAGTTTTCTATATATATATAAAATGGGAAAAGTACTTGAACAGGCATTTTACCAAAGAAAACATAAAAATGGCCAATAAGACCATGAAAAATTGCCCAACATCACTAATCTTTCACTTAGTTTCCTTATTTACAAAACTGATAGAAAACTAATGCCTACTTCAACAATTTGTAATGGTGTATGGTAGTTAACTTATTCAGGAAACAGAACAAAAAACAAAGTTCCTACTTATAATCAGCCACAAAATGTTTTTTGTTCTGTTTCCTGAATGAGTTAACTACCATATACTCACCATGTCCACATAAGAAGAATAGACTAAAACTTGGATTGCACACTTTGTCATCTGAAGTTGCATTTCCAATACTTTCTCTATGAGTTCACCAGATGGATTTAATATCTCTACCATGATCAAACAAGGATTTGATTCTAGTTTTCTATTACCATGTAATAAATTACCAGAAATTTAAATTCCTTTGTGGGAAGTTGATAGAAGTTACATACATGTTCTTCAGAATGTAATCTTGAGAAAGACTACAACTAAAATCTGAATTTCCTCATCAGAGTTTTTGGATAAAATCTATGTTCAGAGTTTTCTAAGGATTAAATGAGATACCATGCAAAGTACTTAATGTAATTCCTAGAATATTATAATGATAAATACTATTTATCTTTTCTCCCTCCCTACTTGTTAAAGTTGGGAAACAAGTTCAATGGTGCTAAGGCTTCTAGCCCATATTTTTAAGATTTTTATGCTTGAAAGAATGACCAAAGAAAGAAATTTTTTAAATTTATATACAGCCATGAAATCATTGGCTGACATCATCTTCAAAAACAATGAGTTTTTGCTGCAGCTACTGAAGACCATCTACCTAGACACTGTGCTCCCCAGCAAGAGAAGCCACTGCAATGAGAAGCTTATGAACCACAGCAAAGAATAGCCCCCACTTGCTGCAGTTAGAGAAAACCCACAGGCAGCAATGAAGACCCAGTGTAGCAACAACAATGAAAAACAATAAGCTTCAATAAAAAATGGGCAAAGTACCTGAACAGGCATTTTACCAAAGAAAGCATAAAAAATGGCCAATAAGACCATGAAAAATGGCTCAACATCACTAATCTTTCACTTAGTTTTCTTATTTACAAAATTGATAGAAAACTAATGCCTACTTCAACAGTTTGTAAGGTCAAATACAGTAGTGTATATAAAAGTGCTTTGTAAATTGTGACTGATTGAGGACTCCCAAAATCTGCTGCCAGAATCTGTGTGTTCAAAGATCAAAGAACTAGAACCATTACCTCTATTTTTTTACCAACAATATTTATCAATTTTTTTTCCAAAAAATATTTTCCTGAAAAAAAATCTATCAGAATATTTTGATGAGTAACTCTGACAGCAAAAATGTTATATATCACTTATAACAAGAGAGTTAAGCAAAGTTCACTAATGAGATAACCAGTTTCCAGTAATTATTTCAAAAAGCGTTTTCTGATGAGTTTTTATAGAAGTACTCCTTATGAAACTTTATTAGATTTTAAAAAACCTACAAAGATCAGAAGAAATATAAAATAATAGGGAAGAAGCATAGTTTAAACTTCCACCTACCTCTGGATTAGAGCGAAAAAAAAAAAATTACGTTTTGCCATATAGCCTAAGGAAACATCTCTGTTGACTGAATGCTGTAAGGCTGAAAAACTGATTAAATAGCAGAGTTCCTTGTATCCCCAGCAATCTATGATTTCCACAAGTAAATTAGGAGCAAGGGAGTAATGATGACAAAATCTATTATACTGAAAGGACAGCATTTAGAATGAATGGGCAAGTATAAAATGATAGGTTAGTTAAAAGTTACTTGTTAGCACATATTCCATCCACAGTGACCAATTAAGTAAGAAAAAATAAACACAATGAAGACAAAGATAAATTCCCTGAATGTCACATTTACCAAGGTGTCCTAAATAAAGACAGAAGTAATATTGTCTAACTACCTCATATTGATGTCTCAAAATTTTCTCCAGAGAGTGTTCCTTCTCCTGTTTTGAAAAGTGTGATGTGAAGGCATGATTTTCTTTATAAACGCACTCATCATTTATTTGTTTTAATTTAAACTCTATTTTAGTATAGACATTTAATTATTTTTCCAGCTTTATTGAAATAAAATTGACATATAACACTTTATTGGTTTAAGGTATACAATGTAGTGATTTGATACATGTATATATTACAAAATGATTACCACAAGAAGTTTAGTTAACATCTATCACCGTAGAGTTATTTTCTTTCTTGTAATGAGAACTTTAAAGATCTACTTTCTTCAGTTCAGTTCAGTTCAGTCGCTCAGTTGGGTCCGACTCTTTGCGACCCCATGAATCGCAGCATACCAGGCCTCCCTGTCCATCAAAACTCCCGGAGTTTACTCAGACTCACGTCCATCAAGTCAGTGATGCCATCCAGCCATCTCATCCTCTGTTCTCCCCTTCTCCTCCTGTCCCCAATCCCTCCCAGCATCACAGTCTTTTCCAATGAGTCAACTCTTCGCATGAGGTGGCCAAAGTACTGGAGTTTCACCTTCAGCATCATTCCTTCTAAAGAAATCCCAGATCTGATCTCCTTTAGAATGCACTAGTTGGATGTCCTTGCAGTCCAAGGGACTGTCAAGAGTCTTCTCCAACACCACAGTTCAAAAGCATCAATTCTTCAGCACTCAGCCTTCTTCACAGTCCACCTCTCACATCCATACATGACTGCAGGAAAAACCATAGCCTTGACTAGACGGACCTTTGTTGGCAAAGTAATGTCTCTGCTTTTGAATATGTTATCTAGGTTGGTCAAAACTTTCCTTCCAAGGAGTAAGCGTCTTTTAATTTCATGGCTGAAGTCACCATCTGCAGTGATTTTGGAGCCCAGAAAAATAAAGTTTGACACTGTTTCCCCATCTATTTCCCATGAAGTGATGGGATCAGATGCCATGATCTTCCTTTTCTGAATGTTCAGCTTTAAGCCAACTTTTTCACTCTCCACTTTCACTTTCATCAAGAGGCTGTTTAGTTCCTCTTTACTTTCTGCTATAAGGGTGGTGTCATCTGCATATCTGAGGTTATTGATATTTCTCCTTGATTCCAGCAATCTTGATTCCACCTTGTGCATCTTCCAGCACAGCGTTTCTCATGATGTACTCTTCATATAAGTTAAATAAGCAGGATGACAATATACAGCCTTGACGAACTCCTTTTCCTATTTGGAACCAGTCTGTTGTTCCATGTCCAGTTCTAACTGTTGCTTCCTGACCTGCATATAGGTTTCTCAAGAGTCAGGTCAGGTGATCTGGTATTCCCATCACTTTCAGAATTTTCCAGTTTATTGTGATTCACACAGTCAAAGGCTTTGGCATAGTCAATAAAGCAGAAATAGATGTTTTTTTCTGGAACTCTCTTGCCTTTTCCATGATCCAGAGAATGTTCGCAATTTGATCTCTGGTTCCTCTGCCTTTTCTAAAACCAGCTTGAACATCAGGAAGTTCACGGTTCACGTATTGTTGAAGCCTGGCTTGGAGAATTTTGAGCATTTCTTTACTAGCATGTGAGATAAACTCTCAAGTATAGAGTATTGTTAACTATATTTACCATGCTGTACATTATATTTCCAGAACTTATATATCTTATAACTGGAAATTTGTAATTTCTGACTTCCAAAAGGTCACCTTCACCCATTTCTCCCACCTCTCACCTCTCACCTTTGGCAACCACCAATCTGTTCCCTGTACTTATCTCACTTAGCCTAATGCCCTCAAGGTTCATCCATGTTTGGCAAATGGCAGCATTTTATTTGTTTTATGGCTGGATAATATTCCACTGTATGTGTGCATGTGTGTGTGTGTCTATAATATTTTCTTAGTCATTTATCCATCAGCGAACTCTTAGGTTGTTTTTGTATCTTGGCTATTGTAAATAAGGCTGTAATAATAAATATAAGAGTACAGATAGCTCTTTGGGATAATGATTTCATTCTCTTCAGATATATACCCAGAAGTGGAATTTCTGTATCATGTGGTAGTATTATTTTTAATTTTTTCAGAAACGTCTGTTATATTATTCATAGTGGCTGCATGAATATGCCAAATATAACAAAAGTAAAAACTAAAAGAAAAAAAAGAAATATTTTCATGACAGTGTTTAAACAGCAAAAATAAAACTATCCTATTAAATGAATCTGATTTACTAAAGGCACTATTAAGCTGAACTACAAGCCTAGTTTTGCTATAAAACATTCACTCAGTCTCTCAATCAGTTGGTGGTTGCTAATGTCTAAATTATTTTTATCTGCCTCATTATATATTAGCTGCACAAATGACCACATGCTGACCTAAATAAAAGAAAAATGTAGAAAATATATTTGTACCCAAGATAGATTTAGTATCTGTTATGACTACACTGTTTAAGTTTTTTTGAGTCTGCTATTTTAAGTTTAGCAGTTTCTATTCATAATTTTGCTAAATAAGGAATTGTCTATTATCCTTAGGATGTATCAAAGTTATCCTACACAGGGGAAAAAATGGAATAAAAAAGATCAACGCTTAAGTGACAACAAATCTTTGTGGTTGAAGGACAAAGGGCACAGATTGGAATTTTGCAGTATTTCTCACTAAAAGAGAAGTTTCCAAGTTCATTCTGAGTTATTGCAGAAAAGTCTTGGTAATTTAAATGCTATCTTAAAAAAAAAAAAAACACGTTTGGAGACTATAAAAATAGTAACTTCATTAGGAATGAAAGCAAAAGTATATGAGATCTTTAAAGATATCCAGGAATACATGGCCACATTAATTACACTTACAGTCATTTCCATTTATATTTAAGTTCTAAAATGCACCTTTAAAGGAACAGCAGCCTGGCATAGAAGTAGCCAAGTAGTGAGAATGTCATTATCCTGAAAATCACTTGGTAATTGTAGCAAATTAAAGATGACATATCCTTTGACACTCCTCACATTTTAAAGGAAGAGTCTATACCTCTTTAACTTGAATCCTGTACTCTGCAATTGCTTTGACTACAAGAATAGCAAAACTGACGCAGGGTCAGTTTATATGACTAGATTTTAAAAGACTAATAGCTTTCATTTCTGTTACAGCACTCACACTTGGAGCCTTGAGCTGTCATATAAGAAGTCTGACTACAATGTTGAAGAGACTGTAGAAGGACTCTGATACTACATTGAGACAGAGAAGACCCATGTGCCTGGGTCTGTGATCAAAGCCATCTTAGACTTTCCAGACCAGATGAGCCACTAGATGAGAATCACTGAATTACCTTGGTCACACCAAGGAAAAGCATTTTATTTAACCAGCTGTGCCCTATCTGACAGAGAAGGCAATGGCAACCCACTCCAGTACTCTTGCCCTGAAAAATCCCATGGACGGAGGAGCCTGGTAGGCTGCAGTCCATGGGGTCGCAAAGAGTCGGACACAACTGAATGAATTAACTTTCACTTTTCACCTTCATGCATTGGAGAAGGAAATGGCAACCCACTCCAGTGTTCTTGCCTGGGGAATCCCAGAGACAACGGAGCCTGGTGGGCTGCCATCTATGGGGTCGCACAGAGTTGGACATGACTGAAGCAACTTAGCAGCAGCAGGAGCAGCCCTATCTGAATTCTTGAAACACAAAAACTTTATATTTAATAAAAGGTCTGTTGTTTTAAGCTATTAAAATTAGGGGTAGTTGTTACACAGCAGTGGATATCATGGCACAGTAACTATTGCATATACTGAGAATCTTACTTCACTGTTATTTCCATAAGCATCAGACAAAGTATGCTTCCAAGACATACTGTGTTATAATTTTTTTAATTTGTTTTTTTTTTCCCTTTTTTATTTTATTTTTTAACTTTACAATATTGTATTGGTTTTGCCATACATCAACATGACTCTGCCACAGGTATACACATATTCTCCATCCTGAATCCCCCTCCTCCCCGTGCCATCCCTTTGGGTCCTCCCAGTGCACCAGACCCAAGCATCCAGTATCGTGCATCGAACCTGGACTGGCGACTCGTTTCATACATGATATTATACATGTTTCAATGTCATTCTTCCAAATCATCACCCTCTCCCTCTCCCACAGAGTCCATAGGACTGTTCTATACATCAGTGTCTCTTTTGCTGTCTCATATACAGGGTTATTGTTACCATCTTTCTAAATTCCATACATATGCGTTAGTATACTGTATTGGTGTTTTTCTTTCTGGCTTACTTCACTCTGTATAATAGGCTCCAGTTTCATCCACTTCATTAGAACTGATTCAAATGTATTCTTTTTAATGGCTGAGTAATACTCCATTGTGTATATGTACCACTGCTTTCTTATCCATTCATCTGCTGATGGACATCTAGGTTGCTTCCATGTCCTGGCTATTATAAACAGTGCTGTGATGAACAATAGGGTACACGTGTCTCTTTCCTTTCTGGTTTCCTCAGTGTGTATGCCCAGCAGTGGGATTGCTGGGTCATAAGGCAGTTCTATTTCCAGGTTTTTAAGGAATCTCCACAGTGTTCTCCATAGTGGCTGTACTAGTTTGCATTCCCACCAACAGTGTAAGAGGGTTCCCTTTTCTCTACTCCTTCTCCAGCATTTATTGCTTGTAGACTTTTGAATTGCAGCCATTCTGACTGGTGTGAAATGGTACCTCATTGTGGTTTTGATTTGCTTTTCTCTGAGAATGAGTGATGTTGAGCATCTTTTCATGTGTTTGTTAGCCATCTGTACGTCTTCTTTGGAGAAATGTCTCTTTAGTTCTTTGGCTCATTTTTTGATTGGGTCATTATTTTTCTGGAATTGAGCTGCAGGTGTGGCTTGTATATTTTTGGGATTAGTTGTTTGTCGGTTGCTTCATTTGCTATTATTTTCTCCCATTCTGAAGGCTGTCTTTTCACCTTGCTTATATTTTCCTTTGTTGTGCAGAAGCTTTTAATTTTAATTAGGTCCCATTTGCTTATTTTTGATTTTATTTCCAGTATTCTGGGAGATGAGTCACAGAGGATCCTGCTGTGATGTATGTCGGAGAGTGTTTTGCCTATGTTCTCCTCTAGGAGTTTTATAGTTTCTGGTCTTATGTTTAGATATTTAATCCATTTTGAGTTCATTTTTGTGTATGGTGTTAGAAAGTGTTCTAGTTTCATTCTTTTACACGTGGTTGACCAGTTTTCCCAGCATCACTTATTAAAGAGATTGTCTTTAATCCATTGTATATTCTTGCCTCCTTTGTCAAAGATCAGGTGTCCATAGGTGTGTGGATTTTTCTCTGGGCTTTCTATTTTGTTCCATTGATCTATATTTCTGTCTTTGTGCCAGTACCATACTGTCTTGATAACTGTAGCTTTGTAGTAGAGCCTGAAGTCAGGCAGGTTGATTCCTCCAGTTCCATTCTTCTTTCTCAAGATTGCTTTGGCTATTCGAGCTTTTTTTGTATTTCCATACAAATTGTGAAATTATTTGTTGTAGCTCTGTGAAGAATATCGTTGGTAGCTTGATAGGGATTGCATTGAATTCATAAATTGCTTTGGGTAGTGTACTCATTTTCACTATATTGATTCTTCCAATCCATGAACATGGTATATTTCTCCATCTATTAGTGTCCTCTTTGATTTCTTTCACCAGTGTTTTATAGTTTTCTATATATAGGTCTTTAGTTTCTTTAGGCAGATATATTCCTAAGTATTTTATTCTTTTCATTGCAATGGTAAATAGAATTGTTTCCTTAATTTCTCTTTCAGTTTTCTCATTATTAGTGTATAGGAATGTAAGGGGTTTTTGTGTGTTGATTTTATATCCTGCAACTTTACTATATTCATTGATTAGCTCTAGTAATTTTCGATAGAGTCTTTAAGGTTTTCTATGTAGAGGATCATGTCATCTGCAAACAGTGAAAGTTTTACTTCTTTTCCAGTTTAGATTCCTTTTATTTCTTTTTATGCATTGATTGCTGTGGCCAAAACTTCCAAAACTATGTTGAATAGTTATGGTGAAAGTGAGCACCCTTGTCTTGTTCCTGACTTTAGGGGAAATGCTTTCAATTTTTCACCATTGAGGATAATGTTTGCTGTGGATTTGTCATATATAGCTTTTATTATGTTGAGGTATGTTCCTTCTATTCCTGCTTTCTGGAGAGTTTTTATCATAAATGGATGTTGAATTTTGTCAAAGGCTTTCTCTGCATCTATTGAGATAATCATATGGTTTTTATTTTTCAATTTGTTAATGTGATGTATTACATTGATTGATTTGCAGATATTGAAGAATCCTTGCATCCCTGGGATAAAGCCCACTTGGTCATGGTGTATGATCTTTTTAATGTGTTGTTGGATTCTGATTGTAGAATTTTGTTAAGTATTTTTGCATCTATGTTCATCAGTGATATTGGCCTGTAGTTTTCTTTTTTTGTGGGATCTTTGTCAGGTTTTGGTATTAGGGTGATGGTGGCCTCAAAGAATGAGTTTGGAAGTTTACCTTCCTCTGCAATTTTCTGCAAGAGTTTGAGTAGGATAGGTGTTAGCTCTTCTCTAAATTTTTGATAGAATTCAGCTGTGAAGCCATCTGGACCTGGGCTTTTGTTTGATTATAGTTTCAATTTCTGTGCTTCTGATAGGTCTGTTAAGATTTTCTATTTTTCCTGGTCCAGATTTGGAAAGTTGTAATTTTCTAGGAATTGGTCCATTTCTTCCACGTTGTCAATTTTAGTGGCATATAATTGCTAATAGTAGTCTCTTATGATCCTTTGTATTTGTGTGTTGTCTGTTGGGATCTCTCCATTTTCATTTCTAATTTTATTGATTTGATTTTTCTCCCTTTGTTTCTTGATGAGTCTGCCTATAGGTTTGTCAATTTTATTTATCCTTTCAAAGAACCAGCTTTTGGCTTTGTTGATTTTTGCTATGGTCTCTTTTGTTTCTTTTGCATTTATTCCTGCCGGAATTTTTAAGATTTCTTTCCTTCTACTAACTCTGGGGTTCTTCATCTCTTCCTTTTCTAGTTACTTTAGTTGTAGAGTTAGGTTATTTATTTGACTTTTTTCATGTTTCTTGAGGTATGCCTGTATTGCTATGAACTTTTCCCTTAGGACTGCTTTTACAGTGTCCCACAGATTTGGGGTTGTTGTGTTTCCCTTTTCATTCATTTCTATGCATGTTTTGATTTCTTTTTTGATTTCTTCTGTGATTTGTTGGTTATCAGCAGCATATTGTTCAGCCTCCATATGTTGGAATTTTTAATAGTTTTTCTTCTGTAATTGAGATCTAATCTTACTGCATTGTAGCCATAAAAGATGCTTGGAATGATTTCAATTGTTCTGAATTTACCAAGGCTAGATTTATGGCCCAGGATGTGATCTATCCTGGAGAAGGTTACCTGTGTACTTGAGAAAAAGGTGAAATTCATTGTTTTGGGGTGAAATGTCCTATAGATATCTTTTAGGTCTAACTGGTCTATTGTATGATTTAAAGTTTGTGTTTCCTTGTTAATTTTCTGTTTAGTTTATCTATCCATAGGTGTGAGTGGGGTATTTAAGTCTCCCACTATTATTGTGTTATTGTTAATTTCCCCTTTCATACTTGTTAGCGTTTCTCTTACATATTGCGGTGCTCCTATGTTGGGTGCATATATATTTATAATTGTTATATCTTCTTCTTGGATTGATCCTTTGATCATTATGTAGTGTAGTGACCTTCTTTGTCTCTTTTCACAGCCTTTGTTTTAAAGTCTATTTTATCTGATATGAGTATTGCTACTCCTGCTTTCTTTTGGTCTCTATTTGCATGGAATATCTTTTTCCAGTCCTTCACTTTCAGTCTGTATGTGTCCCCTGTTTTGAGGTGGGCCTCTTGTAGACAACATATATAAGGGTCCTGTTTTTGTATCCATTCAGCCAGTCTTTGTCTTTTGGTTGGGGCATTCAACCCATTTACATTTAAGGTAATTATTGATAAATATGATCCCGTTGCCATTTACTTTATTGTTTTGGGTTCGAGTTTATACACCATTTTTGTGTTTCCTGTCTAGAGAATATCCTTTAGTATTTTTTGGAAAGCTGGTTTGGTGGTGCTGAATTCTCTCAGCTTTTTCTCGTCTGTAAAGCTTTTGATTTCTCCTTCATATTTGAATGAGATCCTTGCTGGATATAGTAATCTGGGTTGTAGGTTATTTTCTTTCATCACTTGAATATGTCTTGCCATTCCCTCCTGGCCTGAAGAGTTTCTAGTGAATGATCAGCTGTTATCCTTATGGGAATCACCTTGTGTGTTATTTGTTGTTTTTCCCTTGCTGCTTTTAATATTTGTTCTATGTGTTTGATCTTTGTTAATTTGATTAATATGTGTCTTGCAGTGTTTCACCTTGGATTTATCCTGTTTTGGATTCTCTGGGTTTCTTGGACTTGGGTGATTATTTCCTTCCCCATTTTAGGGAAGTTTTCAACTATTATCTCCTCAAGTATTTTCTCATGGTCTTTCTTTTTGTTTTCTTCTGGGCCTCCGATAATTTGAATGTTGGGGCGGTTAACATTGTCACAGAGGTCTCTAAGATTGTCCTCATTTCTTTTAATTAGTTTTTCTTTTTTTCCTCTCTGACTCATATATTTCTACCATTCTATCTTCCAATTTACTAATCCTATCTTCTGCCTCTGTTATTCTACTATTTGTTGCCTCCAGAGTGTTTTTGATCTCATTTATTGAATTATTCATTATATATTGACTCTTTTTTATTTCTTCTAGGTCCTTGTTAAACCTTTCTTGCATCTTCTCAATCCTTGTCTCCAGGCTATTTATCTGTGATTCCATTTTGATTTCAAGATTTTGGATCAATTTCACTATCATTTTTCGGAATTTTTTATCAGGTAGATTCCCTATCTCTTCCTCTTTTGTTTGGTTTGGTGGACATTTATCCTGTTCCTTTACCTGCTGGGTATTCCTCTGTCTCTTCATCTTGTTTATGTTGCTGAGTTTGGGGTGTCCTTTCTGTATTCTGGCAGTTTGTGGAGTTCTCTTTATTGTGGAGTGTCCTCACTGTATGTGGGTTTGTACAGGTGGCTTGTCAAAGTTTCTTGGTTAGGGAAGTTTGTGTCAGTGTTCTGGTGGGTGGAGCTGGATTTCTTCTCTCTGGAGTGCAATGAAGTGTCCAGTAATGAGTTATGAGATGTCTATGGTTTTGTAGTAACTTTGGGGAGCCTATATATTGGAGCTCAGGGCTGTGTTCCTGTGTTGCTGGAGAATTTGCATGGTATGTCTTGCTCTGGAACTTGTTGGCCCTTGAGTGGTGCTTGGTTTCAGTGTAGGTATGGAGGTATTTGATGAGCTCCTGTCAATTAATGTTTCCTGGAGTCAAGAGTTCCCTGGAGTCAGGGTTTGGACTTAAGCCTCCTGCTTCTGGTTTTCAGTCTTATTTTTACAGTAGTCTCAAAACTTCTCCTTCTATACAGCACCATTGATAAAACATCTAGCTTAAAGATGAAAAGTTTCTCCACAGTGAGGGACACCCAGAGAGGTTCACAGAGTTATCTGGAGAAGAGAAGAGGGAGGAGGGAGTTAGAGGTGGCCCAAATGAGATGAGGTGGAATCAATAGAGGAGAGAGCAGGCTAGCCAGTAATCACTTCCTTATGTGCACTCCACAACTGGACCGCTCAGAGATGTTCATGGAGTTATAGTGAGAAGAGAAGAGGGAGGAAGGAGACAGAGGTGGCCAGGAGGATAAAAGGGGGGAATGAAAAGGAGAGAGACAGATCCAGCCCAAGTAAAAATGGGTACTGAAGATTGGGTTCTTAAAGGTACAAAATTGATAACAAATACCAAAAAGCAAAAATTAAAACCCTAAAGTAGAGTTTGGAATTTCAAAAATACAATGTTAAAGAAAAGAAGAAAAAAAAAAAAAGAAAGAGAAAAAAAGTCACAAAAATTATAAAAAATATATATATAAAGTTTGCTTTTAAAAAAATAAGGTCTTCTTTTTTTTTTTTTGCAAAGTAATAGTAGGTTATAAAAGTGAAAAGTAAAGGAGTAATAGAGGACTTAAATTTTTTTTTTTAATTAAAAAAAATAGGAAGGATCATAAAAATAGTAAAGTTATATCTAGGGCTTTCTCTGGTGTTGTTGTGGGTATTGTGGGGACAGTTCATTTTCAGCTAGTTCATTCATCCAGCTTTTATTTCGCAAGATCTATAGGCCCCTTCCTATGTAGTCGGTACTAACAACAGGGTTTTAATCTATTGCACCTGTCGCTTCCAAGGCGGTTCCCTCTGTTTTAGCTTCTTCTGTTTGCTGGTCTCTTCAGTGTCTGATTTCTGCCCTGATGCAAAGGGGGCGGTTGTGGAAATTTTTTTTTTTTTTTTAGGCTCACTTGTTCAGTTGTGCTGTGGGGAGGGAGGGACGCTGCAAACAAATAACACTGGCGTGTGCTCGCAGTGCCTCAGCCACATTGGGCCTACCCCCGCTCACAGGGCGTGTACCCTCCCTGCCCACACTGCTCAGGCTATAGGTTGCTCCGCTGGGAACCATCCGAGACCGGCCCTGGGCTGCATGCACCTCCCAGGTCTAAGCTGCGCAGGTTCAGGCACTCAGGTAGTCCTCAAAGACACAGACTCATTTGGGCCTGCATTTTGTGCCCTTCCCAGGTCTGAGCAGCTCAGGTGATGAGGTGTTTGGCAAGCGCAGTTGCTGTGACTTATCGCCTCCCTGCTGCTCGGTTATCTCGGTGTACAACCAGCGCATCTTCTCAGGTGGATGTTGACCGTCCAGAACCCCAAGAAGTCTTAGTTAGCAAAGAAGCCTCCTTACAGCTTTGTAGATAATGTCTCTCTGGGGCTGTGATTGCCCCCTTCCGGCTCTGGCTGCCTGTCACTGGAGGGGGATGGTCTGCAGCGGACTATCTGTGTTCAGTCCTTTGTTCTGTGCATGGGCCTGGCAGTGTCTTAGGTTAGGGCTGACTTTTCACTTGGTAGTTACCCACAGTCTGGTTTGCTAGCCCAGGTTGGTTCACTCAGATAGCACTTGGGGCATTCAGGCCAGATCCTTACTCTAAGAGATGCAGCCCGCACCTCCCTGCCCAGCCCCCACTTGCTAGTGGCAGGTGCAGGCATCTGCACTGCTTCTCCGCTGGGGGAGTTACCGTTGGGCTCGTAATCTGTGGGTTTTAATTGTTTATTTATTTTTCCTCCCTGTTATGTTGCCCTCTGTGCTTCCAAGGCTCAGCACAGACTCAGCAGTGAGAGTGTTTCATGGTGTTTGGAAACTTCTCTCTTTTTAGGACTCCCTTCCCAGGACGGAGCTCTGTCCCTCCCTCTTTTGTCTCTTTTTTTGTCTTTTATATTTTTTCCTACCTCCTTTCAAAGACAATGGGCTGCTTTTCTGGGTGCCTGATGTCCTCTGCCAGCATTCAGAAGTTGTTTTGTGGAATTTACTCAGCGTTTAAATGTTCTTTTGATGAATTTGTAGGGGAGAAAGTGGTCTCCCTGTCCTATTCCTCTACCATCTTGTGTGTTAGAATTTTGAACTTTTAAAACTAAAAATAGTTCACAATCATTAGCTTCTCTACAAACAAAGGAACTTCAGTGTCCCAGTGCAATGGGACCCCACTCCAGTATTCTTGCCTGGAAAATCCCATGGATGGAGGAGCCTGGAAGCCTGCTGTCCATGGGGTCGCTAAGCGTCAGACATGACTGAGCAACTTCACTTCACTTTCATGCATTGGAGAAGGAAATGGCAACCCACTCCAGTGTTCTTGCCTGGAGAATCCCAGGGACAGGGGAGCCTGGTGGGCAACCGTCTATAGGGTCGCACAGAGTCGGACACGACTGAAGCGACTTAGCAGTAGCAGCAGCAGCAGTAGGAAAATTCTTAATGATATATCCATGGGTTTATGCAATAATATTATGAAATATCTTAATTGGGACCCCTCTAAATATGAAAAAGGGACTACTTTTGCATCTTTGGGTCTCAAATATTTTATTCTGTATTTACTGTCTCAAGGATAGCAAGTGACATGCTATTATTTTGCAGGGCTTCCCTGATGGCTCAGTCCATAAAGAATCTGCCTGCAATGCAGGAGACTCAGGTTTGATCCCTGGGTCTGGAAGATCCCCTGGAGAAGGGAATGACAACCCACTCCAGTAAAAGTGGAGTAAAATGCCTAACTGGAAGAGAAAAACACAGGTGACCGGCTCCATGACAAGGTGAACTATGGTAAGACATAATTTTGCTGCACTGCCACAGGAAACAAAGCTTATCCAGGGTGGAGTAGATGTATACTTCTATGGAATGTTGTAAGGATTTTCACCAGCCCTAAATCTGCAGTCTACTATTAGATAGGAAAGTATGAGCTATCTCCCTCCTATTTAATAAGGTTTTCCAAAATACTTGCACAAAACTTGTGCTTAAATCTAATTTATAAAATGTTAGTCACTTAGCCACATATAACTGTCAGAGATTCAGAGAAACAATGCATTTCATTCTGAGAGTCAATGCGTTCTGATAAGAATTAGGATCTGTTTACTCTGGATAAAGAGCACCATGTACATTGGAGGCCAGCAGCAGTCTTGGCCACTAAATGCACTATCATAGACTCTGAGATCCCTACATACCTTAATAATTTTTATTAAGGGTATTTTCACCTTAAGTTAAAATAAAAATACAGTTCAAGGAGAAGCCTTAAACTTTGCAATATAACACTGCCATAATTATCTAAATGAACAATAATACAGACTAGAAACCCCAAAGAATATAAATACTAATATAAAGCCTCTAATGATAAAAAGCATAGTAAAATAAAAGTAAAAGCACTATGAAACAGCATGTAAAAGTATACTTTCTCTCTTGGATTTTACACAATTATTCCTTTGAAGGACCAGAAACCATTCAAATTAGAGAATTACTGATTAGACATATCTTTCACTATAATAAACCTTACAGGTCTAGTGTATTAATGTCTGCCAAAATTCATGAAACAAAATGATTTCCAAGTAATTAAGTATTATAGTAACTCTTACAGGTTTCTATAACATTGCCAATAGTGTCTGTAGACTTTCAAGATCAAAAACATATTTTGTATAGGATGAATTATTTTTGTATCTTAATTGAAAAACTAAGTTTTGTGTGTCATTTTTACCTATAGAAGAAATGTCAAAGAGAAACATCTCTCAATTGTAAAAGCATACTTCATATAAAATCAAGAATATTTTATAGTAAGTTGCTAATTTGTTTATTCATTCTATAGGCTAAATTAATGAGGAAAGTATACATAAATAATTTAGAGCAGAGGGCGTTGTAGTAATGCATTTATTTAAAATAAACATTCTAAAACCATAAGAACCATGATATGAAAAGCAACAGCCAAGAGGCCTCCTAGTGCGCTGCAATCAGACGTGACTCATTTTAAACAAAGGCTTCACAAAATCTGTGAGGCAAACAGAGATTGAGCCACAGCAGTGACAGCTCTGGGAAAAGGTAACTATAAATGTATAACAAACCAAATGATAAGATGTCAGAGCAGCAGGTTACCTACAGAGTGCCATTTCAGGAGTACTAAACAAACATATCTTTCCCACTAGCCAAGACATGGAGCCTGAAATGTCCAGATGAGTGAAATATCATGTGAACTCCAGAGGAGGGATATCAGAATGACCCATTATCAGTCACTAATGCTGAAACACAGGTTTATTTATGTCCTAACACCTATCCAGCAGGATTCTAATTGGAACATGTTGGGGGCCAGAGTGAGGCACTCCGCCCATGGCAAAGGTCATGAGGAAGGAGACTCGACATATGCAAAGGCGGGATCAGGCCTCAGGAGCCTCAGGGCCCCTGGAAATCCTCGAGCATCTACCCACATAACCAGAGCCTGCCTACTTTACTACTTTGTGCTCTCACCTACACCTCTGACTTTACGGGGGCTGTCCCCCACCACCTCTTTCAGAGAAGGAGTTAACTTAGAGCTCTAGTTAATAAAAACTCCCGGGTTTGACAAGAGTGTTTTAACCTACAAACTCCTCTGAAGGTTCTCTAGCCTGCCTGACAGGCTCGTCCGGCCACATGTGATTGCTCACAGCCTCTCAACCATGAGAGGCACGAGATGCTTTAAACCTTCTAAAAACGGGTTCTTTAGAGAAGTTAGAAAACTATTAGTATAAGTATAGCGGGCTGATTAGAAATTGTATTGATGAAGGGTTTTTCATTTGTTGAGTCAATGCTTACTGCTAAGTCTCCACATCCCCTGCCCTTATATACATTAATGAATATATAGAAGAAATAAGTATTAACTTTTGATATTAATCATGTTAGACCTTAGGCTAAGTAAATTCTTTCCTTAACTAAAACCCACTACACCCTCACCCTATAGGAATGTAACTTTATTTGGGTGGTGTCTGTTTTAAGAATAATCACCCATGGAGAAATAAGTGTCCTGGTTGACTGACCGCTGTCACAAGGAGAGGGTCATAAATTGTCAGCAGGCCCCCTGGCCAGAAGATGATGTAACACCCCTAAGGCCTCTGTATACATTTGTATGAAACACCTGACTTTGATAAAAGTCAGGACTGCTGACCCTGCGTGACTTTTGCATAACATCTCAGTGTATAAACGTAGACCATGGAAAATAAAGAATTGGGATCAGTTTCTCAAAATACTGGTCTCCCCATGTCTTTCTCTCTCAAACTCTGGCTGAGTCTCCATCTGGAGCGTGGAACCCGCCATGCTTACTAATTATGCCTTGGCTTCTAAGATCCGACTGGGGAGGCCTCAGTGTCTCCTCTCCTTCGGGAGAATGGAAGGATGCCTGCGGCCTACATAAGTGGTGCAAACTTCTTGCCTTGAAGTTTTATTGGTCTCCCGTGTAAACCAAGCTACTCAGCCTCTTTTCTCCACTGAATTTTCCTACTGAGCTATCCTCATTCTATTACTCTTTACATCTCTAATTAATATCTAATTGAAGCTATTGTATCCTCATCCTCGCCAATGCCGTCCCCGCTTTGAACTCCCTGGATCAGCTGGGGCTGGACCCTGGCAGGAACAGCTCCTGGATAGGTAATGTTGATGTTAAGAAGGTAGTTAGGAAAGATATGTAGAAAGGAAAACTGTCAGGGTTAGATGTAAGACTGGCAAGAATCTGATCACAGGAATATTCTCTAGAGAACATGAGATAAGAATTTGGGAAGTTACTAGGATACATAGGATTAGCAAGTACATAAATTAAGATATGATCTCAAAATTATGTTTGCACAATAAATATTGTGATCCATACATATAAAATAGGTAATAGTTATCTTAAGGCTGTGAAGAAAAATATGAAATGCCTACTAATCAGGCTGTTAATCTACACCTAATCAGGAGTATCAATCCAAATATCAATCATTATACCAATAAACATGTATTTATTGATTTCCTGGGCTAGCAGGCATTGGAGGCTAGAGGCCTCCTAGTGTGTTGAAATCAGAGGTGACTCATTTTAAACAAAGGCTTCACAAAATCTGTGAGGCAAACAGAGATTGAGCCACAGCAGTGCCAGCTCTGGGAAAAGGTAACTACAACTGTATAACAAACCAAATGATAAGGTGTCAAAGCACACATTGGAGATCCAAAAATGACTTTGCTGGCAAAGGTCCTTATGGTCAAAGCTATGGTTTTTCTAGGAGACATGTAAGGATGTGAAAGTTGAACCATAAAGAAAGTTGAGTGCTGAAGAATTGATGCTTTTGAACTGTGGTGTTGGAGAAGACTCTTGAGAGTCCCTTGGATAGCAAGGAGATCAAACCAGTCAATTATAAAGGAAATCAAACCTGAATATTCATTGGAAGGACTGATGTTGAAGCTGAAGCTCCAATACTTTGGTCACCAGATGCAAAAAGCCCACTCATTGGAAAAGACCCTGATTCTGGGAAAGATTGAATGCAGAAGGAGAAGGGGGTGACAGAGGATGAGATGGTATCGAAACATTGGATGTGATCTTGAGCACACTCCAGGAGATACAGAAAGACAGGAAAGCCTGGAGTGTTGCAGTCCATGGGGTTGCAAAGAGTTGGACACAACTTAGTGACTGAATGACAACAACAAGTTCACAAAGTAGATTACCTAGGCATTAAAAATTGCCATGAAATTGAAAATAGCATTACCATTACACTACTAATGCATTAATTCTTCCACATTTAAAAGCCATTTTCAAACTCTAATTCCACTTTTATTTCTAGGAGAAGTGGTAGAGTCACTGTAGATCTCCAAGAAAAAATCAAATTCTCAAAGCAATATTGATCATAATGACCCCACTCCCATTGCTGTGTCACTTGACACAGCATAGTTGAAACATCATTCGGAAATCCTTCATTACTCAGTGCGTGTTCCTTTGTAGTCAGTAAATTGTCTTTTATTCAATTGTAAGCCCTTAGCTTACTCCTTGAAAGGAAAGTTATAACCAACCTAGACAGCATATTAAAATGCAGAGACATTAATTTGTCAACAAAGGTCCATCTAGTCAAAGCTATGGTTTTTCCAGTGGTCATGTATGGATGCGAGAGTTGGACTGTGAAGAAAAAGCTGAATGCCAAAGAATTGATGCTTTTGAACTATGGTGTTGGAGAAGACTCTTGAGAGTCCCTTGGACTGCAAGGAGATCCAACCAGTGCATTCTAAAGGAGATCAGTCCTGGGTGTTCGTTGGAAGGAGTGATGCTAAAGCTGAAACTCTAATACTTTGGCCACCTCATGTGAAGAGTTGACTCATTGGAAAAGACTCTGATGCTGGGAGGGATTGGGGGCAGGAGGAGAAGGGGACAACAGAGGGTGAGATGGCTATATGGCATCACCGACTCGATGGACATGAGTTTGAGTAAACTCCGGGAGTTGGTGATTGACAGGGAGGCCTGGCGTGCTGCAATTCATGGGGTTGCAAAGAGTCGGACACGACTGAGCGACTGAACTGAACTGAACTGACTAAGCCCTTTAGTCAGCAAACATGTATTTTCTTATATAGTTCTGGGTATACTGCCAGGACTTTGCAAATAACAAAATTATAATAATTAAACAGTTATTCATGAATGAACATACTTAACCCAAGAGTGTTTTAGTAGAAAGGGTAGGAAGAACTAACATATTAGTCAGCAACAAACACTAGATGGAAGGGTGAGGTTTTAAAATATTATTTGAAACAAATTGTACAGGGATGGTCTGAGAGACCCAAATTCCTAAATCCAGCTTTCTGGTGCAGAAGCCAGAGAGGAGAAACAAAATTTTATGCATACATATGCTTAATTAAAGTTTAAGTAATAATGTGCATGAGGTGCTGTTTTGTTTTTCCTTATCACAGGAAAGCAGAGAGCTAAGGGCTCAGTGAAGTGTGTGGTTGATAGCCTCTGACTTAATAGCTTACCATGAGACAATCCAAAGTTCATAACCAATAGTTATGTATATAGTCATTTTTATTGTATTGCATGTTCATTTTAGAAAATTTTCAACATAAAAACATGTAAAGACAAAAGCACTCAATCCCAATGATCACAATTGTTCATAAAATGTTAGTGAATTCTGCCTAGTGTATATTTTCATCACTCTTACACACGTGCATGTGTACACACATAATAAAATTATTCTTTACACACAATTTTAAATTTCTTTAGGCTTAGCATTATAATATAGATAGTTTCTCTTGTATTATGAATTCTTTGAAAATAATATTTTTATATATTTTATATTTAGGTCTAATTCACATAAAATGAAATACACAGATCTAGTTGGCACAGTTCAATAACTTCTGATAGTGAATACATCCATATAATCAATACCTTTATCAAGATTTATAATACGTTCATCAACTAGGAGACTTCAACACTCCTCTGCTCTCTGTGGTGATTTCTATTCACGAGTCTCTGCTCTAGCAAACTGCAACTCCCTGTATTCATCTGTTTCTTCAATCTTAGAGTCTGTTGATTTGTCCTGTGTCCTCCCCTTCCTTATGGGTTCTAGAAGAAGTGTTCACTTTTCAGTCTTTCAACTTGTTTCTTATTGTTAGGATGTAAGGGTGACTTCCAAGCTCCTCACATGTGAAACTGGAAACCAGAAGTCTAGGCTGTCTCTTCTCTTGGTTGATTGTTTCTTTTCCTGTGCAGAAGCCTCTTTGATTAATATAGTCAAATAAACAATGCATGATAAATAAAACTGAGAATACCTAACCTATTTTTAATATAAGAAATATGTGTAATAGTTTTTCCATAATATGCATCTTTATAATTGACTCTTCAGATAACTATGCAAACTAATTTTCTTTGTGAGAACTGTAGTGACATGTATTGTGTCACATTTATTGATGCATTCCTTCAAACATCCATCTTGCTCTAATCTGATACGCATATTTTTAGCCAAGAAAATTCCAAATTGGAGAAGATTCTGATTTGGCTAATATATCTTGATATTCATTTTATTCTAAAACACTCTTACCATTATTTTTTTAGTAGGCAAGCTTTGTTGTTGGAGTTTAATTACTAAGACTATGATGATATGCATATTTAAAATATTTCTAGAAAAGTTAAAAATTATTTTCCAGATATTTCCCAAAAAATATAAGAAGACTTATTTCTTGAAAAGCTCTGGAATAAAGTCCAGGATTTTAAACATAAAATACTAACATTTCCATTACTGTCTCTGCCATATTCTCTAGCCACACCAACCTACCCTCAAATCTAACTGACAATATACACTCCTAATCCAACAAGACTAAACTGCATGCAGTTCAAACACACACACACACACACACACACACACACACCACTGTGATTGTTCTTGTCTCCATGCCTTTGCTCCTTCTTTCTATGACAAATTTCCTCTTGGTTTACTCTAGTTGGTTCATTGTCTTCTACTTTATGTATTAAATCCTCCTGGATTATTTATCTGACAGCACTTTCCGCCCCAAGGTAAGTATTGTAACATTGTTTTGTACCCCCCAATATTCCCTCTTCATATTCATATCATAACAATATGACACAGGAAATAATGACATTTTATGGCTCTTTCTAGGTCATAATACTCTTGAGGTTCCTAATTCGTGTTTGTGTCTGAGTGCGTCATTCTGTTACTACTACATATGGGATATTCAATACATTGTGACTGAATAAATGGATGGATGGATAGGCAGATTTTTGTTCTTTAGTCACTCAGTCCTTTCTGACTCTTTGTGACCCCATGGGCTGCAGCACTCCAAGCTTCCCTGTCCTATACTATCTACTGGAGTTTGCTCAAATTCATGTCCATTGTGTCAATGATGCCATCTAACCATCTCATCCTCTGTCACCCCTCTTCTCTTCCTGTATTCAAACTTTCTCAGCATCACGGCCTTTTCCAATGAATTGGTTCTTTGCATAAGGTGGCCAAAGTATTGGAGCTTCAGCATCAGTCCTTCCAGTGAATATTCAATGTTGATTTCCTTTAGGATTGACTGGTTTGATCTCCTTGCTGTCCAAAGGACTCTCAAGAGTCTTCTCCAGCGCCACAATTTGAAAGCATCAATTATTCAGTTCTCAACTTTCTTTATGGTCCAACTTTCATGTCTATACACAACTACTGGAGAAACCATAGCTTTGACCATATGGACCTTTGTTGGCAAAGTGATGTCTCTGCTTTTTAGTATGCTGTCTAAATTTGTCATAGCTTTTCTTCCAAGTAAGTGTCTTAATTTCATGGCTGCAGTCACCATCCACAATGATTTTGGAGCCCAAAAAAAGAAAATCTGTCACTGTTTACATTCTCCCCCTCCCCATATATTTGCCATTAAGTGACAGGACCTGATACCACAATCTTAGTTTCTTTTTAATGTTTAGTTTTAAGCCAGTTTTTTCACTCTGCTCTTTCACCTTCATCAAGAAGATAGCCAGATAGAATGCAGAATAAGCTCATTCAAGAAAAAAAAGAAAATTTATTAAAAAGTTTATTACTGAAGTAAAAGGAAAAAAAAAAAAAAAAAACAGGAAGTGGAGGCACTGACTGCAAATATCCAGAATCTTAAGCAAGAATATGCTAGGGAGAAGTAAACTATTTCCACTCTTAACAAGTAAAGAGAGGTTGAAAAGGATACAGAAATCTGCAGGTTTGTATAAAGATCAACTTGGACTAGAAATTCAAAAAAATTATGGTGATAAATTGCAGGTTATATTCACTAATATTGACCCTAAGCATCCCGATAGCCCATGAAGCAAGAGACTATGAAGTGTCAGATAGTGCTCCTCATCTTGAGTGCCTAGCAGAATTTCAAGAAAATGTAAGGAAGACCAACAATTTTTTGGCTTTTCTTGCCAAAGTTCGGAAAGCTTTTGCTGCTATGGTTTATAATTAATATATAAACAGTATGTAAAAAACATAAAGAAGATATGCAGATAGATAGATGAATGTATGACAGTTGCTTAAATTGTGGCTTTGGACAAGTAAGTAGTTAATCAAACATCTCTGGGAAAGAGTACTGTAACCTATAAACTGGGGAAGACTAAATGCTTTTTTCCAGGTCAAACTTCTCCATTTTCCTACTATAATATTGCATGTCTATTGTGTCACTTCTTAGAATTCCTAATTATTCACTGCGTGTGTGCTAAGTCCCTTCACTTGTGTCTTACTCTTTGCAATCCTATGGACTGTAGCCCTCCGGGCCTGCCTCGTCTATGGGATTCTCCAGGAAAGAATACTGGAGTGGGTTTCCATGCCCTTTTCCATGAGGATCTTCCCCACCCAGGGATGGAAAATACATCTCCTGCAGCTTCTGTATTGTAGGTGGATTCTTTACTGCTAAGCTACTGGGGAAGCCAATTATTCATTGATGCTGCTGCTGCTGCTGCTGCTAAGTCACTTCAGTCATGTCTGACTCTGTGGGACCCCATGGACTGCAGCCTACCAGGCTTCTATGTCCATGGGATTCTCCAGGCAAGAACACTGGAGTGGGTTGCCATTTCCTTCTCCAATGCATGGAAGTGGAAAGTGAAATGAAGTCGCTCAGTCGTGTCCGACTCTTAGCGACCCCATGGACTGCAGCCTACCAGGCTCCTCCATCCATGGGATTTTCCAGGCAACAGAACTGAAGTGGGGTCCCACTGCCTTCTCCCAATTATTCATTAGATTTATCTAAAAAGTATAAAATGCTTGAACAATAGGCAAAAGTGGTGTTTCATTATTTAAACTGATGGTATGCTATGCAAAGAAACATTACGGGCCTGAAAGCTGTTTCATACCGATTTCTGCTTATACACAATGAGCGTTTTATAAATAATCAAACATATCCATTGATTTGGTCCCTGTATCCCACTGAGACAAACTTCCTTGTAAAATCCAGCATGGCATGATTTGGGGAACATTAAAATACCCATTCAGACGAAAAATATTCTGAACTTGCATTGTCTTTTCTTTTTCTTTTTAACTTATACCAATCCCATTGTATATGGAGAGAGAGAGGGAGAGAGAAAAAAAAAAAAACAGTATAAGTTATACTGGTAATTTGCCTGCCAATGCACTCATTGAGAATTAGAGTAAGAGTGAACTGTTTTCGTCCTTTAGTCAATGGCCTTGTACACCATTTAGGGTGTAAATTTTCTGACACCCTAGATGCAAATCAAAGTGTTCAGAAGTATATTATTTTATAGCCGTGATCTTTTACAACAAGTCAATGAATTCTTCTACACATAAGCAAGGGAAATAGTGATATATTCCATATACTAGCAGATAAAATAGTCATATGTATCTAATTATGATTCTATTTATAATTTGTAAACATGTCTTCCTATGGTATTTTGAGAGTAGTTTTGAACATATACCCCTTTCAATTAACAGGCTGATTTTATAATTTATTATAAAATTATTTTTCCTTAGGAAACTTTATTTCCATTTTCCAAAAAGATGTCATATTATATTTATTTATTTAGACCAAGACACTTTAGTGCTATATTTCAGAAATTTGTAGAAAATATACAAATCCATGACAAATAAAATGTAACTGGTACCCCTTTTATGTCCAATGCCCTTGTGAAGTACATAATCTAAACAATTATGCACAGCAGCCTTGATCTCAGAACTTAAGGAAGAGACATCAAAAGGATAAGACAAGAAGATTAGAAGTAGAGGAGGAACAAACAAACAAAAAAAAGTATGGAAGAGCAAAAAACACAAATTTGTCAACCTTATCCATTTGTCCAAAACCTCCACTGGCTCCTGACACAGAATCGTGCATCCTGCCCTCCAAGAGATCAGCTTCCAGCACAAGATTCTTCATTTTCAGCTTTGTTATGCCCATTGATAAGAAATATCAAGAATAATTAAAACAACTAATCAAAGATTAATAAGAATTCAGAATGTTGCTTCTAATTTCAATAATATGCATTGCTAATAAATTATTTGGTGTGTCTCATTAAATCCATTTGGTATAACAGAAATACAGCTGTATTGGCTTTCCTGAAAGATATTAAGTGCTTCACAGAAATTAAATTTGTCTTGGATTTTTGTAACTTAAACTAGCATATTTCAAGCATATATTTGTCTAGCTACCAGAATTTGCAATCTCACTTATTATTTCTTAATCAAAGGACAAAACCAGAAAGTGACAGATAATTTGAGATAAATGTTAACACTCATATACCACAAACACAGATGTACATACACACAATTACTAGCCTAGAACAATTTTTTTCCAGTTCCTTTAAAACTTGCAGAATTTCATATTAGAGCTAATCAGTGAATAAAGTCACAGGATATAAAAGTAATACGCAGAAATCCCTTGCATTCCTATGTTAATGATGAAAAATCAGAAAGAGAAATTAAAGAAACAATCCCATTTACCATCTCAATGAAAAGAATAAAATACTTGGAATAAATTTACCTAAAGAAACAAAAGACCTGCATTCAGAAAACTATAGAACACAGATGAAAGAAATCAAAAATGACACAAATAGATGGAGAAATATACCATGTTCGTGGATTGGAAGAACCAATATAGTGAAAATGAATATAGTACTCAAAGCAATCTATATATTCCATGCAATCCCTATCAAACAACCAACGGTATTTTTCACAGAACTAGAACAATAATTTCACAGTTTGTATGGAAACAAAGGATCCCAAACATCCAAAGCAATCTTGAGAAATAGGAATTGAACTGGAGGAATCAACTTTCCTGACATCAGACTATACTACAAAGCTACAGTTATCAAGACAGAATGGTAGTGGCACAAAGACAGAAATATAGGTCAATAGAACAAAATAGAAAGTCCACAGATAAATCCATACAACTGTGGACACCTTATCTTTGACAAAGGAGGCAAAAATATACAATGAAGGTGCACTGGGATGACCCAGAAGGATGGTATGGGGAGGGAGGTGGGAGGGGGTTTCAGGATTGGGAACACATGTACACCCATGGCAGATTCATGTTGATGTATGGCAAAACCAATACAATATTGTAAAGTAAAATAAATAAATAAATTAATTAATTAATCAAAAAAAAAAAAGAAGAAGAAAACATAGTCTCTTCAACAAGTGGTGCTGGGAAAACTGATCAACTACGTGTAGAAGAATGAAGCTAAAACACTTTCTAACACCATACACAAAAACAAACTCAATGAATTAAAGACCTAAATGTAAGACCAGAAACAATAAAACTCTTAGAGGAAAACAGAGGCAGAACACTCTCCAACATAAATCACAGCAAGATCCTCTATGACCCACTTCCCAGAGTAATGTAAATAAAAGCAAAAATAAACAAATGGAACCTAATTAAACTTAAAGGGTTTTGCAAAATTAAGGAAACTATAATCAAGGTGAAAAGACAGCCCTCAGAATGGGAGAAAATAATAGAAAACAAAACAACTGACAAAGAATTAATCTCCAAAATATACAAGCAGCCCATGTGGCTCAATACTAGAAAAATGAACAACCCAATCAAAAAGTGGGCAAAAGGCCTAAAAAGACATTTTTCCAAAGAAGACATACAGATAGCTAATAAACACGTGAAAAGATGTTCAACATCACTCATTATTAGAGAAATGCAAATCAAAACCACAATGAGGTGTCATCTCACACTTGCCAGGATGGCCATCATCAAAATGTCTAGAAACAATAAATCCTGGAGAGAGTGTGAAGAAAAGGGAACACTCTTACACTGTTGGTGGGAATGCAAACTGGCCCAGACACTATGGAGAAGAGTATGGGGATTCCTTCAAAAACTGGGAATAGAACTGCCATACAGCCCAGCAATCCCACTGCTGGACATATACCCTGAGGAAACCAGAACTGAAAGAGACACAAGTACCCCAATGTTCATTGAAGCGCTATTTACAATAGCTAGGATATGGAAGCAACCTAGATGTCCATCAGCAGTTGAATGGATAACGAAGTTGTGGTATATATACACAATGGAATATTACTCAGCTATAAAAAAGAATGCATTTGAGTCAGTTCTAAGGAGGTGGATGAACCTGGAGACTGTTACACAGAGTGAAGTAAGTGAGAAAGACAAATACTGAATATTAACCCATATATATGGAATTTATAAAGATGGTACCAATCAATGGTCCTACATGCAGGGCAGCAAAGGAGATACAGGTAAAGAACAGACTTTTGGACTCAGTGGGAGAAAGTGAGGATGGGATGATTTGAGAGGATAGCATTGAAACATGTACATTACCATACATAAGATAGATGACCAGTGTACGTTGGATGATGAAGCATGGCACCCAAAGCCTGTGCTCTGGGAAAACCCAGAGGGATAGGGTAGGGAGGGAGGTGGGAGGGGGCTTCAGGATGGGAGAGACACATGTATACTTGTGGCCAATTCATGTTGATGTATGGCAAAAGCATAATATCCTCCAATTAAAATTAATTAATTAAAAAATAAACATTAATAAAAATGCTACAATGTGAAAAAAAATAAAACTTGCATAATTTCAGAAGTGATGAATTGACTGGAATTGAGCTATACTCACAAGATAAAATCCAGCAACTGTGTTACAGTTGTATCTTTCTTTTCCATGGAAATTCTTCCTGGTTCCCAGATAAATACATTTGTGGTCTAGCTACAGGATTTTCAGATCCTATGATATTTAATTTGGCCATTTTAATAACCCAAATTATTATGCCTTAATGGGATGAAGGTTAAAAAAAAAAAGTTGCTATTTGTCACACGATGAGGCTGAAACCATATCCAAAATCACTTAAAATTATATTTCCAGAAGTGGTGATGATATCTGCTATTATGACTACATTACTTTTGTTCAAGGCACATTCCCATAAGACACCAGCTTTACATTATGGGGTGCTTTTCTGGTGTCAATATTCTACATGCAGTAGGATAATGTGATTAAGGGGATAGGTTGGTAATAATACTTCACAACATTACCAAGATGATTAAATGAGATAATTCACATTAAATGCTTGGCACACCATAAGCACTAGGTAAATAAGAGCAATTACTACTGCTGCTGTTTTAGGAGGATCTAGCCTGTGATATTGGCCTAATTAGCACTATAATATATAGCATTATAATAATTATATTAGCATAGATATATCACTGATTGGAAATGTGGACACAAGTGAATCTTTTGAATGTAGTACTGCCTAGTTACCTTGAAGCCAACCTTAGAAGGACTCTAATAGACCTCCTTCTAGAGAACAGGGCAAAATAATAAAAATTAGTGATATTAACAGAAATTACTCGACTAGAGGCAACATTATACTTGCCATAGTACTTTATCCCCTGGAATTAACTCTCTTTCTCACTGTTATCTCCACTCACTGAATTTCATTATCTATTTTTTATAGGATAATTATAGGTGAGACTGAATACATAAAAAGAGAAGTTTTGAATCAAGTTATCTATTAACAGAGAGAGGCCTGAGGTCATTCCTCAAAGACATAAAAGAGGAGATGATACATTAGGCAATCCAACATAATGACAAGTCAAATTATGCCCCCCTTCCAAGACAGAGATTTTCTTATTAGAGACTTTGGCACCTTGCATAGACCAGATTGATAAGTTTAAAGGAGGACAAATTCAACTTTCAGGTGCCCAACTCACTGGCTCCTACATTGACTTAAAAGCTGTCATTTCTCTAGTGGGGGGATGCAAGAGGTGCAAAAATTCATGGATGCATGCGCGTCTCCCTGAATTTATCTCTCTCTAATTATATACTTCTTTCTCTTTTCTTTCCATAAGGATTTGGATCATTTTATCAATGATCTACTATAGAGTCACCAAGAAGTGGAGAAGATCAGCCTGTTTGTTAGAGTTAAGCCTTAATAGATGACCAAAATGATCTATTTCCAGTAAAGAGAATCTGTGCCTGGTAGCCCAGGTTGAGGAGAAAGGTAAATGCCCTATTTGAACCAGGCTACTTTCCTAATATTAAATGATAAGTCTGTTTCAATAAGTCTTGTGTTGTTACTTTATAGAAAATAGAATCTTAAACTAAAATTAATTTCTATCCATTCAACAAACACCAAATAAGCACTGACTAGAGCCTAAACTTAAGGTAGAGGGTAACAGGTATAGTTATTGGAACAAAAGGCAATGGGTGAAAAGGATCGACAGACTTGAGAGTCATTCCAAATGAAAGATAAATAGGAAGGCCTTTTACAGTAGGTGGACTTGAGCAGTGTCTTTGCCATCTTACCTTTAAAACCAACAAACAAAAAAAGTTACACAGACATTGTTCCAGTTGCTCCCAAATGCATTATACAGAGCTACCTCTAACCAATTAACAATACTGAACTTAGTCTCATGCCACATCTGACATTTCAACTATCCTAAACACTAATATTGAGGCAAAGGTTTATTTAAAGGTGGAAGAAGCATCTGACTTTGGAGCACATACTTCCTTCCTTTGAAACATATAAACAACACCAGAGTGTCCAAAATTCTCAACTCACTTACTCAGAGTTGACATCTTCCAAATGGAGCACATGCCTAAAGTTGAAAGGTGAAATTTTTATTGCTGTTCAGTCATTAACTTGTGTCCGACTCCTTGTGACCCTATGGACTGCAGCACGCCAGGCTCCTCTTTCTTCCATTGTCTTCTGGAGTTTGCTCAAATTCATGTTTATTGAGTCAGTGATGCCATCCAACCATCTTATTCTCTGTTGCCCCCTTTTCCTGCCCTCAATCTTTCCCAGCATCAAGGTCTTTTCCATTGAGTCAACTCTTTATTTTATTTTATTTTATTTTTAAACTTTACATAATTGTATTGGTTTTGCCAAATATCAAAATGAATCCGCCACAGGTATACATGTGTTCCCCATCCTGAACCCTCCTCCTTCCTCCCTCCCCATACCATCCCTCTGGGTCGTCCCAGTGCACTAGCCCCAAGCATCCAGTATCGTGCATCGAACCTGGACTGGCAACTCGTTTCTTACATGATATTTTACATGTTTCAATGCCATTCTCCCAAATCTACCCACCCTCTCCCTCTCCCACAGAGTCCATAAGACTGTTCTATACATCAGTTTCTCTTTTGCTTCGTATCAGGTAACCAAAGTATTGGAGTTTTAGCTTCAGTATCAGTCCTTCCAGTGAATATTCAGGGTTGATTTCCTTTAGGACTGACTGGCTTGATCTCCTTGCAATCCAAGGGATTTTCAAGGGTCTTCTCTAGCACCACAATTTGAAAGCATCAGTTCTTCAGTGCTCACTTTCCTTTATTGTCCAGCTCTCACATTCATACATGACTACTGGAAAAGCCAGCTTTGACTATACAGACCTTTGTTGCCAAAGTGATGTCTCTGCTTTTTAATATTGTATGCTGTCCAGGTTTGTCATGGCTTTCCTTCCATGGAGCAAGAGTCTTTTAATTTTATGGCTGCAGTCACTATCCACAGTGATTTTGGAGCCAAAGAAAATAAAATCTGCCACTGCTTGCACTTTTTTCTCCATTTGCCATGAAGTGATGGGGCCGAATGCCATGATCTTAGATTTTTTAATGCTGAGTTTCAAGTCAGCTTGTACACTCTCCTTTTTCACCTTCATCAAGTGGCTGTTTAGTTCCTCTTCACTTTTCTGCCATTAGAGTGGTATCATCTGCATATCTGAGGTTGTTGATATTTCTCCCAACAATCTTGATTTCAGCTTATGCTTCATCCAGCCTGGTATTTCGTGTGACATACTTTGCATATAAGTTAAATAAGCAATGTGACAATATACAACTTAGTCATAGTCCTTTATTCTGCCCATCCTTGAATGAAATGTTTCCTTGATATTTCCCATATTCTTGAAGACATCTCTAGTCTTTCTCACTCTATTGTTTTCATCTTTTTTTTTTTTTTTTTTTTTTTGTACTGTTCATTTAAGAAGGCCTTCTTATCTATCCTTGCTATTCTCTGGAACTCTGCATTCAAATAGGTATATCTTTCCCTTTCTCCCTTCCCTTTCACTTCTCTTCTCCCCCTAGCTATTTGTAAAGCCTCCTCAAACAACCACTTTGCCTTCTTGCATTTCTTTTTCTTTAGTTTTGATCACTACCTCCTATAAAATGTTATGAACCTCTATCCATAGTTCTTCAGGCCCTCTATCTATCTGATCTAATCTCTTGGTCACTTCCAGTGTATAATCAATCGTAAGGGATTTAAGTCATACCTGAATGGACTAGTGGTTTTCCCTATTTTATTCAATTTAAGTCTGAATTTTGCAATAAGGAGTTCGTGATTCCTTCCCCATTTTAGGGAAATGTTCAACTATTATCTCCTCAAATGTTTTCTCATAGTCTTTCTTTTTGTCTTCTTCTTCTGGGACTCCTATGATTTGAATGTTCGGGTGTTTAACATTGTCACAGAGGTCTCTGAGATTGTCCTCATTTCTTTTAATTCGTTTTTCTTTTTTCCTCTCTGTTTCATTTATTTCTACCATTCTATATTCTACCTTACTTATCCAATCTTCTGCCTCCGTTATTCTACTTTTGGTTCCCTCCAGAGTGTTTTTGATCTTGTTTATTGCATTATTTATTATATATTGGCTTTTTTATTTATTCTTGGTCCTTGTTAAACTTTTCTTGCATCTTTTCAATACTTGTCTCTGACCTATTTATTTGTAACTCCATTTTGTTTTCAAGATTTTGGATCATTTTCACTATCATTACTTGGAATTCTTTATCAGGTATATTCCCTATCTCTTCCTCTTTGGCTTGGTTTGGTGGACATTTATCCTGTTCCGTTACCTGCTGGGTATTTCTCTGCCTCTTCATCATGTTTATATTGCTGTGTTTGGGGTGGCCTTTTCGTATTCTGGAAGTTTCTGAAGTTCTCTTTATTGTGGAGTTTCCTCACTGTGGGGGGTTAGACAGGTGGCTTGTCAAGGTTTCCTGGTTAGGGAAGCTTGTGTCAGTGTTCTGGTGGGTGGAGCTGGATTTCTTCTCTCTGGAGTGCAATGAAGTGTCCAGTAAAGAGTTATGAGATGTCAATGGGTTTGGAGTGACTTTGGACAGCCTGTATATTGAAACTCAGGGCTGTGTTCCTGTGTTCCTGGAGTATTTGCATGGTATGTCTTGCTGTGGAACTTGTTGACCCTTGGGTGGTGCTTGGTTTCAGTGTAGGTATGGAGGCGTTTGATGAGCTCCTATCGATTAATGTTCCCTGGAGTTAGGAGTTCTCTGGTGTTGTCAGGATTTGTACTTAAGCCTCCTGCCCTGGTTTTCAGTCTTATTCTTACAGTAGCCTCAAGACTCCTCCATTTGTTCAGTCGTGCTATGGGGAGGGGGGAACGCTGCAAACAAATATCACTGGCATCTGTGGGGAGTCCTCCCAGTGTCTCGGTCACACTGGCTTTGCCCCTACTCATGGCGTGTGTGTTTTCCCAGTCTACACTGCTCAGGCTCTAGGTTGCTCTTCTGGGAACTCTCTGAGGCGGGCCCTGGGTTGCATGCACTTCCCAGGTCTAAGCTGCTCA
This sequence comes from Bos javanicus, assembly GCF_032452875.1. Taxonomy (NCBI): domain Eukaryota; kingdom Metazoa; phylum Chordata; class Mammalia; order Artiodactyla; family Bovidae; genus Bos; species Bos javanicus. The sequence goes on from NC_083897.1 coordinate 44,939,232, forward strand.
GGTTCAGGTACTCAGGTAGTCCTCAGAGGTGCAGACTCGGTTGGGCCTGCGTTTTGTGCCCTTCTCAGGTCCAATCAGCTCAGGTGACCAGGTGTTTGGCGAGCACGGTCGCTGTGACTTATCGCCTCCTGCGGGGAGCCGGTGAGGCATTCCACTCGTGACAAAGGTCATGAGGAAGGAGGCTCGACATACGCAAAGGCGGGATCGAGCCTCAGGAGTCCCCCGGATATTCTCGAGCATTTTCCCCCCAAAAACCAGAGTCTGCCTACTTTATTGCTTTGTGCTCTCACCTCTGACTTTACTGGGGGCTGTCCCCTACCACCATCTCTCTCTCTCTCTGTGTCAAAGAGTTAACTTACAGCTCCAATTAATAAAGTTCCTGGGCAATTAGGAGTGTTTAAATCCAAACCCCTCTGATGGCTCTCTAACTCGCCTGACAAGTTTACCCGGACTCCTGCAGCTATGCATACGATTGTTTACAGTCTCCCAGCCTCGAGAGGCATGGGAAGCTTAAGATATTCAAATAGCTTAGAGCCTCTCAGAGAGTTAAAAACTGTCAGAATAAACTAGTAAAGGATTTCATTGATGAGTCAATGCTTGTTGCCAAGTTTTCACATCCCCTGAATTGTATCCTTGAATATGTATCAATTAATAGTGGGTATGTAGAAAAAATAAGTAGTGGCCTTGGTGTTAGTAACTTTAGACCCTTAAGGTAATAAATTCTTTCTTTGTTGTAAACCCATTACACATCCGCCCTATAGGAATGCAATTTTATCTTTGGAAGATGGTGCCAAACCTTGAAATAATTACTCTTAGAGAAAATAAGTCTTTGTTGATAAGTCCTTGTCAAGAGTCATAAAATGTTAGTAGGCCTTCTGGCCAGAAGATGATGTAAATCACCTAAACCATTTGTATACGATACATTTGCAGGAAAGAAACCTTGGTTTTTGATAAGAACCAAAGACTGCTGACTTTGCATCCCCTATTATCCTCTATGTGTAACTTAGGGTATAAAAGCCCCTGTTAAAAATAAAGCTAGGGGCCTTGTTTACCAGCGCTTGGTCTCCCCATGTCATTCTTCCTTTTAACTTCCAGCTGAGTCTCCATCTGGAGCGCGGAACCCACCACGCTTACTAACCATGCCTGGGCTTCTAAGACCCACTCGAGAAGGAGTCTAGGGTGAGACACCTTCCGCTATTCGAGAGGGTGCCTGCGGCCTACGTAAGTGGTGCAAACTTCTTGTCTTGAAGTTTTATTGGTCTCCCGCGTAAACCAAGCTACTCAGCTTCTTTTCTCCACTGAATTTTCCTACTGAGCTATCCTCATTCTATTGTTCTCTATATCTCTAATTAGCATATAAATAGTCGCCTAGGCCGTCTCTCCTTCGAATACCCTGGATCAGCTGGGGCTGGTCCCCAGCAGCCTCCCCCACCCCTGCCGCTCCGTTTTCTGGATGCACAACCAGCGCACATTCTCAGGCGGATGTTGATCATCCAGAATCCCAAGAAGTCTTGGTTAGCAATGAAGCCTGCTTGCGGTTTGGTAGATGAGGTCTATCTGGGGCCGCCATTGCCCCCTTCCATATCTGGCTGCCCTCGCCTGCTTGTCTCCAGCAGGGGATGGGCCAGTCCACAGCCGGCTAGCTCTAGTCAATCATTTGTTCTATGAGTGAGCCTGGTGTTGCCTTAGTTTAAGGCTTCTCGCAGGGTAGCTATCCCACGATCTGATTTGCTGTCTCAAGTTTGTTCCCCCAGCCTGCCCTCAGGGCATTCAGGCTGGGTCCTTACTCTAAGCAATGCAGCCTGTGCCTCCCTGCCCAGCCCCTGCTTGCTAGTGGCAGATGCAGTCATCTGCGCTGCTTTTGTGCTGGGAGTTAACATTGGGCACATAATCTGGGGGTTATAATTATTTATTTATTTTTCCTCAGTTATGTTGCCATCTGAGGTTCCAAGGTTTGCCACAGACTCGCCAGTGAGAGTGTTTCCTGGTGTTTGGAAACTTCTCTCTTTTTTAAGACTCCCTTCCCAGGAAGGATCTCCATCCCTACTTCTTTTGTCTCTCTTTTTATCTTGTATATTTTTTCCTACCTCCTTTGAAGACAATGGGCTATTTTTCTGGGTGCTTGATGACCTCTGCCGGCATTCAGAAGTTGTTCTGTGGAATTTACTCAGGGTTCAAATGTTCTTTTGATGAATTTGTGGGGGAGAAAGTGGTCTCCCCATTCTATTCCTCCCCTATCTTAGGACCACCCTCTACACACTCCTATATTTAAAATGGATAAACAAAAAGCACCAACTATATAGCACAGGGGATTCTGCTCAAAATTATGTAACCTAACTTGGAAAATTTGTAAAAGAATATATATATATATATATATATATATATATATATATATATAACTGAATCATTTTACTGTACACCTGAAACTAGCACAATGTTGCTAGTTAGCTATATTCTAATATAAAATGAAAAGGTAGAAATAAATAAGCCATAAGAAAATATTTATATTTTAATATTTAATTTTTTTAAATGAAGTGTAATTTATATATAGTGAACATCCCAATCTTAAGTATACTGTTCAATCTTGATACTATGTATCAAGACACAGAGCAGTATCATCAATTAAGGGACTTCCCTACTACCGCATTTCAGTTAACAGTCTCCTCTGCAATATCAAAAGTACCAATTATTTGATTTCAATCACGAGCTAGTTTTGCTCAACAATTATTTGCCTTTTATTTCTTTAAGTTAAATTTACATATAATAAAATTCATCATTTTAAATGTATAATTCTGTGAGTTTTGGCAAGTGTGTACTCTCATGTAACCACCTATCCAATCAAGATATAAAGCAATGTTATTACCTAACTGAATTATTTTTAGTTTGGACTTTCTAAAAATGCCACAAACATAGAATTGTACAGTACCTTTTCAGTCTTAATTCTTTTGAGATAAATGCACTCATTATCAGAGAAATGCAAATCAAAACCACAGTGAGGTACCATTTCACTCCAGTCAGAATGGCTGCGATACAAAAGTCTACAAGCAATAAATGCTGGAGAGGATGTGGAGAAAACGGAACCCTCTTACACTGTTGGTGGGAATGCAAACTAGTACAGCCACTATGGAGAACAGTGTGGAGATTCCTTAAAAAAACAGGAAATAGAACTGCCATACGACCCAGCAATCCTGCTGCTGGGCATACACACTGAGGAAACCAGAAGGGAAAGAGACACATGTACCCCAATGTTCATCACAGCACTGTTTATAATAGCCAGGACATGGAAGCAACCTAGATGTCCATCAGCAGATGAATGGATAAGAAAGCTGTGGTACATATACACAATGGAGTATTACTCAGCCATTAAAAAGAATACATTTGAATCAGTTCTAATGAGGTGGATGAAACTGGAGCCTGTTATACAGAGTGAAGTAAGCCAGAAAGTAAAACACCAATACAGTATACTAACGCATATATATGGAATTTAGAAGGATGGTAATGACAACCCTGTATGTGAGACAGCAAAAGAGACAAAGATGTATAGAACAGTCTTTTGGACTCTGTGGGATAGGGAGGGGGAGATGATTTGGGAGAATGGCATTAAAACATGCATAATATAATATAAGATACAAATCACCAGTCCAGGTTCCATGCAGGATACAGGAAGCTTGGGGCTGGTGCACTGGGATGACCCAGAGGGATGGTATGGGGAAGTAGGTGGGAGGGAGGTTCAGGATGGGGAACACGTGTACACCCGTGGCAGATGCATGTTGATATATGGCAAAACCAATACAATATTGTAAAGTAAAATAAATAAATAAATAAAAATAAAAAATAAACCAATGAGAAAAAAAAAAAAAGAAAAATAAATAATCACCTCTCCCAGTCTTTGTAGACTGGCTCGCTCTATGCCAAGGCAGTTCCTCATTGATTAGCTAACTATCCTCTGATCCAAAGTGAAAACTTAAGGTATTTTCTGATGCAGTCTGATGTGTTTTGCCTGGGCCTATGACTCAGAATTCAAAAAAGAAAGACCATGGCATCTGGTCCCATCACTTCATGGCACATAGATGAGGAAACAATGGAAACAGTGAGAGACTTTATTTTCTTGGGCTCCAGAATAATGTGAACTGTGACTGCAACCACAAAATTAAAAGACACTTGCTCCTTGGAAGAAAAGCTATGACAAACGTAAAATATGGAATTTAGAAAGATGGTAACGATAACCCTGTATGTGAGACAGCAAAAGAGACACAGATGTATAGAACAGTCTTTTGGACTCTGTGGGAGAGGGAGAGGGTGGGATGATTTGGGAGAATGCAATTGAAACATGTATAATATCTTATAAGGATCAAATCGCCAGTCCAGGTTCGATGTAGGATACAGGATGCTTGGGGCTGGTGCACTTGGATGATCCAGAGGGATGGTATGGGGAGGGAAGTGGGAGGGGGTTCAGGATGGGGAACACATGTACACCCGTGGTGGATTCATGCTGATGTATGGCAAAACCAATACAATATTGTAAAGTAATTAGCCTCTAATTAAAATAAATAAATTTAAATTTTAAAAAATAAATAAATAAAAATAAAAAGCCGAGACATTACTTTACTGACAAAGGTCTGTATAGTCAAAGCTATGGTTTTTCCAGTAGTCCTGTATGGATGTGACAATTTGAACAAAAGGAAGGCTGAGTGCTGAAGAATTGATGCTTTGAATTGTGGTGCTGGAGAAGACTCTTGAGAGTCCCTTGGAAAGCAAAGGGATCAAACCAGTCAATCCTAAAGGAAATCAACCCTGAATATTCATTGGAAGGACTGATGCTGAAGCTGAAGCTCCATTATGTTGGCCACCTGATGCAAAAAGCTGACACATTGGAAAAGACCCTGATGCTGGGAAAGATTGAGGGCAGAAGGAGAAGGTAACAGAGAATGAGTTGATTGGATGACATTTCCAACTCAATGGACATGAGTTTGTGCAGAGTCTGGGGGATAGTGAAGGACAGGGAAACCTGTTGTGTTGCAGCCCATGGGGTCACAAGAATCAGACACGACTTAGCAACCAAACAACAACAATGCATAGCTTTCTCAATTTCACCATATACAGAATTGTATCAAATATTTTAATCTCAAAAATTCTCTCTCAGCTTCTTCTCAGAGTTTTAGATATTCTATTATATGCATTTACCCATAATGTCTTGTCCTTTTCATCTGTGGTTCTATAGCCCTCTTATACCTTTCATGATCAATGACCACTGTTATTCTCTGCCTCAGATCAGACACATGAGAACCTTGCAAATAAGCATTCTTTGGTTTAAGGAAAGGAACTGGAAACTGGGCTATTGTCTCCTCCAGATCACACATTAAGAGCCTTTGGGGACACAGGTAATTAAAAGTGCCATAAAATTGTCTTTTATTTTAAATGTGGCTTTTCTGTGACTGGGCATTCCCTTAGTTACTTATTATAGATCTATGATTACTTTCAAGAGTTCCTATAAGTTTGTGTAATCAGTTTCTTCTTCTTTATTATGCTTCCATAGAGTGACAAGGGCTTGGCACTTCCTAATCCAACATTTTTCTAATGTCAGGTTCACGGAATCTTGAAGTGAAATGGGTGGTGGATAACCAAGGCCTTTGAAGTATTACTAAATAAAACTTTGATAGTTTTTATTTGGGGTCATGTCCATTTCACTTCATATAAGAACCACCATTCCTAAATCTCAAAAGAAGCATTAAGCTACTATAGCCAAGAGTGTCAGCAATGCTACAAAGGGTACATTTGGAATTCATAAACAGACACAAGTATGACTGCAAAGTCCATATCCCTTTATAAGAAAACTAATAATTCAAATTGAAACAAAGGTATTATGGGTTGAACTGTTTCTCCCCAAAGTTCATATGTTGAATCCCCTATCCTTAGAATCTCAGAATTATTGTATTTGGAAATAAAGCTTTCAAAGTGGTAATTAACAGTAAACAAAGTCATTGGGCTGGACTCTAACTCAACATGACTGGTGCCTTTATAAGAAGAAAATATGAGGCACCAGACATGTGTGCACACATAGGTACAACCATGTGAACACACGATGAGAAACTGGTCATCTACAAGTCAAGAAGAGAGATCTCAGAAGAAATCAAACTTGTAAAAACCTTGATCTTGGATTTCCAGAATCCAGAACTGTTATAAAATAAATTTCTATTGTTTAAGCCAACGAGTGTGTAGTATTTTGTTTTGGCATCCCTAGAAAACTAATACAAAGTTTATCAGTGTCAGAATTAAATTAGGAGAAAGAAGAAAATGGCTTTGCCTTAAAAAAAAATCTAACAAACATATTGTGCCTGTACTTGTAAATCATTTATCCAAATAATAATATAATAGTGTATCTGATTTGTATATTGGACATGGGTATTTAGTAAGCATTTTTTCATGTTTAACAGTATCTTCTTCTTAAAAGAAGACAAAAGGAGTTTCACTTTGTACTTTCTTAAATTACAGTGTTAGTTACTGTTAGTTGAAAGATTTACATCTGTATCAACAGCAGCTTGTGAGTTGTCAAGTATTTTAAATAGCATTCTGCAGAGTACAGAACATTATTTGCTGTTGAAACATTTTTATAAACCATGAAGGGCAGCTATGTAACTCATTACAAATGGAAAGCAATAACAATTCACAATGAATTCCTTCTAATTCTCTCCAGCAAGGTGTTCTTTTTTTTCAATAGAAAACTTTTTTTCTATATGAATAACCACAAAGAAGCCCATGTTTGATAGGAACACTTAAATTCTCAACTGTACCTTCGTGGACCATAGTGGTGAAGTATTTTTAAATGAAGATTCTATAATAATGAACAATCTGTTTATGATCCTTTGAGTGGACTGAATTGGAATTCTAGAATTCAGTAGACAATTTCAAATATAGGATTGACCCTACCTATTTCCAAGGTTCACTTGAGAGGAGCACTAAAACTACGAATTGTGAAACATTGAGCAAACTACTTATTCAATCAGAAACTTGGCACCCTCATTTATAAAAGGATAGAAATATTTATTTCTTAATATTTCTGGAAAGATTAATGAAATAATATGTTGAAAGTTACTAGTATGTTGCTAGCAGATGGTGATTGCAGCCATGACATTAAAAGATGCTTACTCCTTGGAAGCAAAGTTATGACTAAACTAGATAGCATATTAAAAATCAGAGACATTACTTTGCCAACAAAGGTCCGTCTAGTCAAAGCTATTATTTTTCCAGTGGTCATGTATGGATGTAAGAGTTGGACTATAAAGAAAGCTGAGCACTGAAGAATTGATGCTTTTGAACCGTGGCGTTGGAGAAGACTCCTGAGGGTTCCTTGAACTGCAAGGAGATCCAAGCAGTCCATCCTAAAGGAGATCGGTCTTTGGTGTTCATTGCAAGGACTGATGTTGAAGCTGAAACTCCAATATGTTGCCCACCTGATGAGAAGAGCTGACTCATTTGAAAAGACCCTGATGCTGGGAAAGATTGAGGGCAGGAGGAGAAGGGGACGACAGAGGATGAGATGGCTGGATGGCATCACCAACTCAATGGACATGGGTTTGGGTGGATTCTGGCAGTTGGTGATGGACAGGGATGCCTGGTGTGCTGCGGTTCATGGGGTCACAAAGAGTTGGACACGACTAAGTGACTGCACTGAACTGAGGACTTCACTTTTCTCACAAAGTAGAAGAAAAAATAATTGCCAAGAATTAGGAAGAAAAACATGAATTAGGTGTCTAGAGAAAGAAATACATGACATAGTTGCAGTGTTGATATCCTAGTTAAGTTTGGAGGTCACAAATTTGAAATGGCCTTAGTCTGTACTGTTGTGGAATGTGGAAGATTCATTCTATTTTCAGAAACTGATGAACTATTAGATTCACATTTTAGATGTTTTTCAAATAGTCAATGAAGGTATCCAGAATGATTTTGAGACCACTGATAGAGAGGATCACTGAATACTCCATGAAATCATCTATTGAAATTTTCATTTCCCTCAACCTTTCCCTGACTAGCCCACTCCTGTTTGTTCTTCATGACTCAGCCTAGATAGCACTTACACCAGTAAGTTTGCTCTAGCATCTTTCTGTTGTTGTTTTTCAGTTGCTAGTTCATGTCCAACTCTTTGTGACCCCAGGGACTACAGCACACCAGGCTTTCCTGTCCTTCACTGTCTCCTGGAGTTTGCTCAAAGTCATGTCCATTGAGTCTATGATGCTATTTAACATTTCATCCTCTGCCACCCTCTTCTCCTTTGAATTCAATTTTTTGCAGCATCAAGATATTTTCCAATGACTCTGCTCTTCGCATCAGCTCTCCAAAGTATTTGAGTTTTAGCATCAGTATTTTCAGTAAATATTTATGGTTGATTTCTTTTAATATTGACTGATTAGTTCTCCTTGCAGTCCAAGGGAGCATCCTACTCCAACACAATCAGTTTAGGGTGTGCTTGACTATTATTCATACTTCTACAATGTATTATACTGTATTCTCACTTTCCATTTTTAAGTCTCACTTACCAGTTAAGAATCTTGTGGTCAGGAACCATTTTTAATTGAATATTTTATTGATGGTGACTTAATATATGTATGTAGGAGGGATGGAAGGATCAATAGCCCATTGCTAAGTAAATATGTAGGAAAGAAAACTGTATCAGAAAAATAACAACATTGTGCAGATATATATTTACAAATATTCAAAGACAAATACATCCCACTGTATAAATATTCATTTTCAAAAGGTTAGATGTAACAACTATTCCTGGCATGGTCCAGGGGTGAGTATAGCTATACTGACTGCTGCTGCTGCTAAGTCACTTCAGTCGTGTCCGACTCTGTGCGACCCCATAGACGACAGCCCATGAAGCTCCCATCCCTGGGATTCTCCAGGCAAGAACAATGGAGTGGGTTGCCATTTCCTTCTCCAATGCATGAAAGTGAAAAGTGAAAGTGAAAGTGAAGTCCTGCCTGACTCTTAGCGACCCCATGGATTGCAGCCTACCAGGCTCCTCTGCCCATGGGATTTTCCAGGCAAGAATACTGGAGTGGGTCGCCAGTGCCTTCTCTGACCTATATTGAAGATACAGTTAAATTGCACAATTATTAGACAACAAATCTTGGTGGTTAGTGTGGAGAATGGAAAGCTAATCAGCCAATGTAACTATAAAATAATAGCCAATAACAACCTATCAAAGAATTTCTGAACACATGACAGGGACTTTCAGCAAACTTCAGACATCAAATACCCTTTCTCCTCCCTCACTTCACTTTTCAATGAGTCTTCTACATTCAATTAATACAAAAACTAGGATGAAACTGACCCGATTGTGCTCTAGGGTTATCAAGGATCGATTTTTTCAGAGTGGAATTTTAAGCTAACCCTTATTTGTCAACAGGTCTTAGGACTTGTTTCTGTTACTCAGTTCCTCAAGAACATAGCCATTTCTTCCTAAGTAGCAGCAGTCTTTGGAATACTGAATTTTATAAGCCACTAAGGCAATGCTTTTAGAAGTATAATTCTTAGGTACTCTATAAATATATGTTGAATGAATGAATCTTTGTGCTACTCATCAATTACAAATATCTGAAGATGACAGGCTCATTCTCAAAATAAATAGAAAGTTGAGAGAAGATTCAGACCTTCCTTAATGGATTCTTTACTTCTTAATTTCCATGAAAACATTAATTCAAAGATGCAATATTTAAAATATATCTATGTGTATGTATGTACATATAATATATGCATTTGTCTGTATTAATAATGTGCTTTGAAATAAAGCAGAATTTATATGATTTCTATGAATTCTGAATTTACTTTTCTTTAGAAATTGGCTGTTATTTGTCTCTATAACTGCTGAAAATATAACATCATCTACTCTGATATGGTTCTTTACTTAGGATTGTCTTGCTCAATCTCTCTGTCCCCTAGGTAAATTGTAGATTTAAAGCTACATATAGGCCTGAGACTACAATTCAAAAAAAAAAAAAAAGAAGAAGTCAGCAAAGTCAGCATCAGTGGTAGTAATATTACTATTACCTGAACCAGGTAGTGCTGATATTCCTCTACCTTTAAACATATTTTCACTTGCTCTCCCACATAAGTAACTTTTATTATCTTCAGTATGATGTGGATGGTGTTTTATCACAACTCATAGCTTTAATTTTCATATCTCACTATGTTCTAATGTTATTTACTCAATTCCCTTCAAGATTCAACTACTGTATTACTGGACAAACAGATAATGGTGGCAACTCTTCTAAGTTTAAGAGCACCCTTTTATGACTTAGAGGAGCTTTATAGGAACATTCAAGGAATGGAATTATACTTCACATATTATCCATGTCCATAATTTAATACTGCACCAGGAAAATATGTACTTTTGACAAATATTATGTCAAAATCAACCTGGCAAATGAAAGTTTTAATCCATCAAACAAAATACAAGATCTAATAAGCTATTGGAAACAAAATGAATAGTTGTGTTTTCTGTGCCCAGCCAAAATAATGAATTAAATTATATGGAAACTAGGAAACCTAAATTAAAACCACAAAGTTTTGCACTCAGAGATACTGAAACAAGAAAATTCATTGGAAAGTAAGAAAGAAATCAAGAAGACTTGATGAAACAAGCACAAATAAATTAGACAAGGATTACTTACAAATTGGTGAAATCAGCAGCCAGCTGAGTAGCTTGAAAACTTAAGCAAATAGCATTTGGACATTATATATTGTATGCACAATCAACCAGCTGGCCAAAGAAAGACCTTAATGTAAAAAACAAAAGTTTTCCAAAGCAATCAGATGCCTATTGTTCTCAGTCATTAAGATGCTGGCTATAATCCATATATACAGTTTCTTTTTAAAAGGTTTTGAAACTGGAGTGAATTATTCAGAGTGAAGTAAGCCAGAAAGAAAAACATCGATGCAGTATACTAACACATATATATATGGAATTTAGAAAGATGGTAATGATAACCCTGTATGCGAGCCAGCAAAAGAGGCACAGATGTATAGAACAGCCTTTTGGACTCTGTGGGAAAGTGAGGTTGGGGGATGATTTGGGAGAAAGGCATTGAAACATGTATAATATCATATAAGAAACTAATTTCCAGTCCAGGTTCAATGCAGGATACAGGATGTTTGGGGCTGGTGCACTTGGATGACCCAGAAGGATGGTATGGGGAGGGAGGTGGGAGGGGGGTTCAGGATGGGGAACACATGTACACCCATGAAGGATTCATGTTGATGTATGGCAAAACCAATACAATATTGTAATTAGCCTCCAATTAAAATAAATAAATTTAAATTAAAACAATAATAATAAATAAATAAAACTCAGTAAATGTTGTTTCCTTTGGGATCAACATAGTCTGGAAGATTCCAGATACAACCATAGTAAGACCTATTTTGAAACAATTTAATTATGACAGTTTAGATGCAGATTAAGGTAAAGATATGAAATATAACACTAATACCATTCATTAGCTGAGGAAAAGAAGACTATATATAATCCTCAAATATTTTATGTGTATTGACTTAAAGGGGAATCTCTAAATTTTCTTTGATTTTCCAAATATCATGCCTGATGCTTTTCTCATAGGGAACTTTGTATTTTTTTTTCATACAAACCTTTAACCCTCAACAAGTTTTAGGACTTGTTTCTGTTACTCAGCGCTTCAAGAACATAGGCATTTCCTCCTAAGTAGCAGCAATCTTTGGGATACTGAAGAGGATCTGGAAGAGATAAAAGCAAGAACACATTTTTTTAATGAAATAATTCAAAGCTAATAGAATAAGCTGGCAAATTTTGGCTAAGTCCCAAAGTAGTCTTTAATATGTCATATCATTTAACAAGCCATTAAATTAAAGAATATTTTTTTATTTTCTGAAAATTCAGAACTGTGTCCTCAAGGGAGTCAATAAACAAAATAAATTTGCAACTGGTATTTTTTGCAATACATAATTTTAAGTCTGAAAGGGTAGAACTAGGACATAGTGAAGGAGTCAGGGGATCTATGTAGTTTACATTGAGTTTTAATCACAAATTTCTCTGGGAAAGCTAAGATAATGAGCTTCAGAGAGTTGTAAATTACAGAAAGAAAAGCTATCAAGTAGCATGAAAGAATTTTCAAACCACTAGTTTGAATTGTTTTTAGCTAGTTTGAGCAGTCCTCTTGATCCTCTCACCTGTCTCCCTTCTACCCTTAACATCTATTCACTTTCTTTTCCTACCACCAACTCCAACAGACATAAGTATACTGATTTAACTTCTTGTCCCTTGTCAATAGTCAAAAGGAAAGAAAGGAGAATTAATAGGCAAGTATAAGACTGTCTAAACAGTGCTGATTATCTAGATGAATTTGAAATATTTAGCTTACAATAAATGTTCTAGTTCAAAATAACTATGTTCTATCACTGAGACAAAACAATTTGAAGTTACTGTGACATATCCATAGCCAATAGCATAGTCTCTTTATTGAATGAATATACAAATCATGAATTTTTTTTTCAAATGAACACTGAATGAGGCCATACATCATAAAACTGGAAAGATAAGACACTTTTTGTATATATGAGCCCCTTATTGCAAAAGTCAGGCTTAAACTGAAGAAAGTATGCAAAACCACCAAGTCATTCAGGTATGACCTAAAACAAATGTTTTATGATTATAGAATGGAGGTGATGCATAGATTCAAAGGATTAGATCTGGTACACAGAGTGCCTGAAGAATGATGCACAGAGTTTTGTAACATTGTATAGGAGGTGATGACCAAAACCATCCCAAAGAAAAAGGAATGAAAGAAGGCAAAGTGGTTGTCTGAGGAGGCTTTACAAATAGCTGAGGAAAGAAGAGAAGCGAAAGGGAAAGATACACCCAACTGAATGCAGAGTTCCGAAGAATAGCAAGAAGAGATTAGAAGGCCTTCTTAAATGAACAATGCAAATAAATAAAGGGAAACAATAGGATGGGAAAACTAGAGATCTCTTAAAGAAAAATAAAAAGAAAATTTGAAATATCAAGGGAACATTTCATGCAAGGATGGGCCCAATAAAGGACAGAAAAAGTATGGACCTAACAGAAACAGAAGAGCTTAAGAATAGGTGGCAAGAATACACAGAAGAACTGTACAAAAATGGTCTTAATGATACGGAAAATCAAGATGGTGTGGTCACTTACCTAGAACTAGACACCCTGGAGTGTAAGTTAAATGGTCCTTAGGAAATATTACTATGGATAAAGATAGTAGAGGTGATGGAATTTCAGCTGAACTGTTTATTTATTTTTTTAAATTTTATTTTATTTTTAAACTTTACATAATTTTATTAGTTTTGCCAAATATCAAAATGAATCCACCACAGGTATACATGTGTTCCCCATCCTGAACCCTCCTCCCTCCTCCCTCCCCATACCATCCCTCTGGGTCGTCCCAGTGCACTAGCCCCAAGCATCCAGTATCGTGCATCGAACCTGGACTGGCATCTCATTTCATACATGATATTTTACATGTTTCAATGCCATTCTCCCAAATCTTCCCACCCTCTCCCTCTCCCACAGAGTCCATAAGACGGATCTATACATCAGTGTCTCTTTTGCTGTCTCGTACACAGGGTTATTGTTACCATCTTTCTAAATTCCATATATATGCGTTAGTATACTGTATTGGTGTTTTTCCTTCTGGCTTACTTCACTCTGTATAATAGGCTCCAGTTTCATCCACCTCATTAGAACTGATTCAAATGTATTCTTTTTAATGGCTGAGTAATACTCCATTGTGTATATGTACCACAGCTTTCTTATCCATTCATCTGCTGATGGACATCTAGGTTGCTTCCATGTCCTGGCTATTATAAACAGTGCTGTGATGAACATTGGGGTACATGTGTCTCTTTCCCTTCTGGTTTCCTCAGTGTGTATGCCCAGCAGTGGGATTGCTGGATCATAAGGCAGTTCTATTTCCAGTCTTTTAAGGAATCTCCACAGTGTTCTCCATAGTGGCTGTACTAGTTTGCATTCCCACCAACAGTGTAAGAGGGTTCCCTTTCAATCCAAGAAGAAGATATAACAATTATAAATGTATATGCACCCAACACGGGAGCACCGCAGTAATAAGACAAATGCTAACAAGTATGAAAGGAGAAATTAACAATAACACAATAATAGTGGGATTCTTTAATACCCCACTCACACCTATGGATAGATCAACTAAACAGAAAATTAACAAGGAAACACAAACTTTAAATGATACAATAGACCAGTTAGACCTAATTGATATCTATAGGACATTTCATCCCAAAACAATGAATTTCACCTTTTTCTCAAGAGCACATGGAACCTTCTCCAGGATAGATCATATCCTGGGCCATAAAGCTAGCTTTGGTAAATTCAAAAAAATAGAAATCATTCCAAGCATCTTTTCTGACCACAATGCAGTAAGATTAGATCTCAATTACAGAAGAAAAACTATTAAAAATTCCAACATATGGAGGCTGAACAACATGCTGCTGAATAACCAACAAATCACAGAAGAAATAAAAAAAGAAATCAAAATTTGCATAGAAACAAATGAAAATGAAAACACAACAACCCAAAACCTGTGGGACACGGTAAAAGCAGTCCTAAGGGGAAAGTTCATAGCAATACAGGCACACCTCAAGAAACAAGAAAAAAGTCAAATAAATAACCTAACTCTACACCTAAAGCAACTAGAAAAGGAAGAAATGAAGAATCCCAGGGTTAGTAGAAGGAAAGAAATCTTAAAAATTAGAGCAGAAATAAATGCAAAAGAAACAAAAGAGACCATAACAAAAATCAACAAAACCAAAAGCTGGTTCTTTGAAAGGATAAATAAAATTGACAAACCATTAGCCAGACTCATCAAGAAACAAAGGGAGAAAAATCAAATCAATGAAATTAGAAATGAGCTGTTTAAAATCCTAAAACATGATGCTCTTAAAGTGCTACACTTAATATATCAGCAAGTTTGGAAAACACAGCAGTGGCCACAGGACTGGAAAAGATCAGTTTTCATTCCAATTCCAAAGAAGGGCAATGCTAAAGAATGTTCAAACTACTGCACAATTGCACTCACTTCACAAGCTATTAAGGTTATGCTCAAAATCCTTCCAGGTGATATCAGCAGTACATGAATGAAGAAACTTCCAGATGTACAAGCTGGGTTTAGAAAGGCAGAGGAATCAGAGATCAAACTGCCAACATCTGTTGGATCATAGCGAAAGCAAGGGAGTTAAAGAAAAATATCTATTTCTGCTTCATTGACTATGCCTAAACCTTTAATTGTGTGGGTCACAACAAACTGTGAAAAATTCTTAAAGAGATGGAAATACCAGACCACCTTACCTGTCTCCTGAGAAATCTGTATGTAGGTCAAGAAGAAACAGAACCAGACATGAAACAATGGACTGGTCCCAAATTGGGAAAGGAGTACGTCAAGGCTGTATATTGTCACCCTGCTTATTTAACTTATATGCAGAGTATATCATGTGAACTGCTGGGCTGGATGAGCCACAAGCTGGAATCAAGATTGCCAGGAGAAGTACAAACAACCTCAGATATTCAGATGATACTATTCTTGTAGCAGAAGGTGAAGAGAAACTAAACATCCTCTTGAGACTGAAAGGGTAGAGTGAAAAAGATGGCTTTAAATTCAACATTAGAAATACTAATATCATGGCATCCAGTCCCATCACTTCATGGCAAATAGAAGGGGAAAAAGTAGAAGCAGCTACAGATTTTCTCTTCCTGGGCTCTGAAATGACTGTCAACAGTGACTGCAGCCATGAAATTGAAAGATGCTTACTTCTTGAAAGGAAAAATATGACAAACCCAGACAGCATATTAAAAAGCAGAGACATCACTTTACCAAGAAAGGTTGGTATAGTCAAAGCTATGGTTTTCCAGTAGTCATGTACGGATGTGAGAGTTTGACCATAAAGAAGGCTGAGTGCTGCAGAATTGATGGTTTTGAAATGTGGTGCTAGGAAAGACTCTTGGGAGTCCCTTGAAAGAGATCAGACAAGTCAATCTCAAAGAAAATCAGCCCTGAATATTCATAGGAAGGACTGTTGCTGAAAGTGAAGCTCCAACAATTTGACCACCTGATGCGAAGAGCCAACTCATCGGAAAAGATCTATGATGGGAAAGATTGAAGGCAAATGAAGTGGGCAGCAGAAGATGACATGGTTAGATAGCATTACCAATTCAATGGACATGAATTTGAGCAAACTCTGGCAGATAGACTCTGAATTGGCCCATAGATATCATCTAAGATAATTCTACAAAACAGATGGTAAGGAAAGCAATAACAAAAACGTATTATTTGGGCCAGATTCTTATATACCTAATATGAATTGAGAGAAGTTAGATATTTAAAGAAATATCCTGAGCACACTTAAACTTGATTAGGTATTAGTATAATTATTATATGTCAGTATTCCACTCCCAGGGTTTTCTCTGTTAAAACTTTCTGAAAATAAATCAACTTGGCAAAAAGCCATGAAAGAAACTTGGGTACGTGAATTGTTGGCATAAGTCACCACTCCCTTAACAGGATACTTAATCTGCCCACTGTTTAATGTTTATAGTTTAAGAGGGAGAATTTTGTCAAATAACTTCCTAGATTTTGTAATCTGAGCCAACATAATTTTTAGTATTGCCGGGGTCCAGCCCTGGCTGATCCAGGGAGTTCGAAGAGGGGACGGCGTCGGCGAGGATCAGGATACAATAGCTTCAGTTAGATATTAATTAGAGATACAAAGAGTACTAGAATGAGGATAGCTCAGTAGGAAAAATCAGTGGAGAAAAGAGGCTGAGTAGCTTGGTTTACACGGGAGACCAATAAAACTTCAAGACAAGAAGTTTGCACCACTTACATAGGCCACAGGCGTCCTTCCGTTCTCCCGAGGGAGAGGAGACACTGAGGCCTCCCTGGTTGGATCTTAGAAGCCCAGGCAAAATTAGTAAGCTTGGTGGGTTCCGCACTCCAGATGGAGACTCAGCCAGAGTTTGAGAGAGAGAGAGCGACATGGGGAGACCAGTATTTTGAGAAACTGATCCCAATTCTTTATTTTCCATGGTCTACTTTTATACACTGAGATGTTATGCAAAAGTCACGCAGGGTCAGCAGTCCTGACTTTTATCAAAGTCAGGTGCTTCATACAAATGTATACAGAGGTCTTAGGGATGTTACATCATCTTCTGGCCAGGGGGCCTGCTGACAATTTATGACCCTTTCCTTGTGACAGTGGTCAGTCAACCAGGACACTTATTTCTCCAGGGGTGATTATTCTTAAAACAGACGCCACCCAAATAAAATTACATTCCTATAGGGTGAGGGTGTAGTGGGTTTTAGTTAAGGAAAGAATTTACTTAGCCTAAGGTCTAACGTGATTTATATCAAAGGTTAATACTTATTTCTGTATATTCATTAATGTGTGTAAGGGCAAGGAATGTGGAGACTTAGCAACAAACATTGGCTCAACAAATGAAAAACCCTTCACCAATACAGTTTTTAATCAGCCCACTATACTTATACTAATGGTTTTCTAACTTTTCTAAGGAACCTGTTTTTAGAAGGTTTAAAGCATCTCATGCCTCTTACAGTTGGGAGGCTGTGAGCAATCACATGTGGCCGGACAAGCCTGTCAGGCAGGCTAGAGAACCTTCAGAGGAGTTTGTAGGTTAAAACACTCTTGTCACGCCCAGGAGTTTTTATTAACTGGAGCTCTAAGTTAACTCCTTCTCCAAAAGAGGTGGTGGGGGACAGCTCCCCGTAAAGTCAGAGGTGTAGGTGAGAGCACAAAGTAGTAAAGTAGGCAGGCTCTGGTTATGTGGGTAGATGCTCGAGGATTTCCAGGGGGACTCCTGAGGCTCAATCCCACCTTTGCATATGTCGAGCCTCCTTCCTCAAGACCTTTGCCACGGGCTGAGTGCCTCACTCTGGCCCCCAACATAGTATATTTTTTCAAATGAATACATTCAGTTCAGTTCAGTTCAGTTGCTCAGTCGTGTCCAACTCTTTGCGACCCCATGGACTTCAGCATGCCAGGCCTCCCTGTCCATCATCAACTCCCAGAGTTTACTCAAATTCATGTCTATTGAGTTGGTGATGCCATCCAACATCTCATCCTCTGCAGTCCCCTTCTCCTCCCACTCTCAATCTTTCCCAGCATAAGGGTCTTTTCAAATGAGTCAGTTTTTCACATCAGGTGGCTAAAATATTGGAGTTTCAGCTTCAGCATCAGTCCTTCCAATGAATATTCAGGGCTGATTTTCTTTAGGACAAGTACATTAGAATAAACAAAATCTAGGGCATTTCAATATTTTGGGGGGACAATGTCAATAATAGTCTTAATAAAAGGATTACCCCAGAGGTCTCTTACACTGGCTTCATTTCTTTTCATTCTTTTTTATCTTTTTTCTGTCCCATGGCAATTATTTCCACCATTCTGTCTTCCAGCTAACTTCTGCATTAGTTGTTCTGCTGTTGATTCCTTCTAGTATCTTTTATTTCAATTATTTTATTGTTCACCTCTGTTTGTTATTTAGTTCTTCTAAGTCTTTGCTAAAAATCTCTTGTATCTTCTTAATCTGTGTGACCATTAACATTTCTGAGATCCTGGATCATCTTTACTATAATTATTCTGTAATCTTTTTCCAGTAGATTGCCTATTTTCACTTCACTTTGTTGTTTTTCTGTGGTTTTATTTTTATCCTTCATCTGGTGCATATTCCTGTGCTGTTTCATTTTGTCAAACTTTCTGTGATTTTAGTTTCCATTCTGCAGGCTGCAGGATTGTAGTTCTTCTTACTTCTGTTGTCTGCCCTTTGGTATTTGAGGCTGTCTTAGAGGCTTTTGCAGTCTTCCAGGTGAGAAGGATTGATTACTACCCACTGTTGTGTGGAAATGGTCCTGTCACTGTTGTGTCCTGTCCTGTTGTGTGGAAATGGTGGGCAGGGCCATGCTCAGGGAGATTTTAAGCAGCATCTTCTTTTGCTGTTTGATCTGAAGCATTCCAGCACTGGATTGTGTAGGCTGTTGGGTGGGGATAGGTCTTGGGGAGAAAATGGCAGCCTCCAGAAGGGCTCATGTCACAGAGTACTTCCCAGAACCACTGCTACGACTATATTTGTCACTGCAGTGAGTCACAGCTGCAGCCCACCTCTGCAAGAGACCCTCCAATACAAGCAGGTGGGTCTGGCCCAGTCTCTTATGGTTTCACTGTATTTTTCCCTGGGTCCTGTTGCACATGCAACCTTGTGTGCAGCCTCCAAGAGTGTAGTTTCTGTTTACCCCAGTGCTGTGGAATTCCTACAAACAAAGCCACACGGCCTTCAAAGTCAGATTCTCTGGGGCTTCCTCCTCCTGTTTTCAGACACTCAGGCTGGGAAGCCTAACATGGGGCTTAGGGCTTTCATTCCTGTGGGAAAGCTTCTGTGATATAGTTATTTTCCAGTTTGTAGGTCACTCAAATTGTGGGCATCAGATTTGATTTTATCATGATTGCATTTGTCCCACTAACATGTGGCTTCTCCTTTGCCTTTGGGTGTAGGGTATCTGTTTTGGTAGTTTTCAGTTTGTTTTGTTTTGCTTTTTTTTTGTTGTTGTTGTGTGTGTGATATTTTTCTGGTCAATGATTTTTCAGCACTTAGTTGTGATTTTGGTGTTTCTGTAAGAAGGTGTGAACTCAGGTCCTACTCTGCCATCTTGAGAGTTTCTGATTATACTACTGAATGCAATCTACAGATTAAATGCAATTCTTATTGAATCACCAATGGTATTTTTCACATAACTAAAACAAAACAAAAAAGAATCCTAAAATTTGTATGAAGACCCAGAATAATCAAAGAAATATTGAGAAAGAAAAACAGAGCTGGAGGAATCAGCCTCCCTGATTTCAGGCTATATGACAAAGCTACAGTAATCACAACAGTATGGTACTGGCATAAAAAGAGAAATATAAATCAATGGAACAGGGTAGAAACCCCAGATATAAACCCATATATCTACGGTGAATTAATCTACGTTAAGAAGCAAGACTATACAATTGAGGAAAGACAGTCTTTTCAATAAATATTGTTGTGAAAACTGGACAGCTACATGTAAAAAAATGAGATTAGAAAATTCTTTATACCATACAAAAAAGTAAACTCAAAATAGGTTAAAGACCTAAATGTAACACCAAATGCCATAAAACATTTAGAGGAAAACATGGACTGAATGCTTCTTGACATAAATTGCAGCAGCATCTTTTCCAAGTCTTCTCCTAGAGATGAAAATAAACAAAAAAAAATTAGATCTAATTAAGCTTAAAATATTTTTCATGGCAAAAGAAATAATGAACAAGATAAAAAAACGACTCTCAATATGGGACAAAAGAATTTCAAAAGAAGTAACTAACAAAGAATTAATTTCCAAAATACATAAGCAGTTCATAAAACTCAATATCAGAAAAACAAAAACCCAACCAAAAACTGAGAAGAAGACTTAAAGAGACATTTCTCCAAAGAACATATCAGTTCAGTTCAGTTCAGTCGCTCAGTCATGTCCAACTCTTAGCGACCCCATGAATCGCAGCACGCAAGGGCTCCATGTCCATCACCATCTCCTGGAGTTCACTCAAACTCATGCCCATTGAGTCGGTGATGCCATCCAGCCATCTCATCCTCTGTCGTCCCCTTCTCCTCCTGCCCTCAATCCCTCCCAGAATCAGAGTCTTTTCCAATGAGTCAACTCTTCGCATGAGGTGGCCAAAGTTCTGGAGTTTCAGCTTTAGCATCATTCCTTCCAAAGAAATCCCAGGGCTGATCTCCTTCAGAATGGACTGGTTGGATCTCCTTGCAGTCCAAGGGACTCTCAAGAGTCTTCTCCAACACCACAGTACAAAAGCATCAAATCTTCAGCACTCAGCTTTCTTCACAGTCCAACTCTCACATCCATACATGACCACTGGAAAAACCATAGCCTTGACTAGACGGATCTTTTTTGGCAAAGTAATGTCTCTGCTTTTGAATATGCTATCAAGGTTGGTCATAACTTTTCTTTCAAGTAGCAAACTTCTTTTAATTTCATGATTGCAATCACCATCCACAGTGATTTTGGAGCCCCCAAAAAATAAAGTCTGACAGTGTTTCCATTCCCCATCTATTCTCCATGAAGTGATGGGACCAGATGCCATGATCTTCATTTTCTGAATGTTGAGCTTTAAGCCAACTTTTTCACTCTCCTCTTTCACTTTCACCAAGAGGCTTTTTAGTTCCTCTTCACTTTCTTCCATAAGGGTGGTGTCATCTGCATATCTGATATTATTGATATTTCTCCCAGCAATCTTGATTCCAGCTTGTGCTTCTTCCATCCCAGCATTTCTCGTGATGCACTCTGCATCAGATGGCCAATAAACACATGAAAAAGATGTTCAGCATCACTCATTATTAGATAAATACAAATCAAAACTGCAATGAAGTATCAACTCACACCAATCAGAATGGCCATCATTAAAAAAACTGCACAGAATAAATTCTGGAGAAGATGTGGAGAAAAGGTCACCCTCCTGTGCTGTTGGTGGGAATGTAAATTGATACAGCCACTATGGAGAACAGTATGGATATTCTTTAACAAACAGGAATAAATCTACCATATGATCCAGAAATCCCACTCTGGGTATATACTCTGAGAAAAACCACGATTTGAAGACACACGTACCCCAGTGTTCATTGTAACACTATTTACAATAGTCATAACATGGAAGCAACCAGATGTCCATTGAGAGATGAATGGTTAAAGAAGCTGTGGTACATATATACAGTATAATATTATTTAGCCATAAAAGGAACAAATTTGAATTAGTTGTACTGAGGTGGATAAATCCAGAGCCTGTTATACAGAGTGAAGTAAGTCAGAAAGAGAAAAACAAATATCATATATTAATGCATATATATGCAATCTAGAAAATTAGTGTTGATGAACCTATTAGCAGGCAAGGTATGGAGACACAGATGTAGAGAACAGAACTTGTGGACTCAGCAGGAGAAGGAGAGGGTGGGACAAACTGAGAAAGTAGCATTGACATATATACACTATCATGTAAAATAGATAACTAGTGGGAAGCTGCTATATAACACTTGGATCCTAGCTTGGGCCTCTCTGCCCACCTAAAGGGGTGGATTGGAGGGGTGAGGGAGGCTCAAGAGGGAAGGGATATATATACACATATGACTGATTCACATTGCCATATGACAGAACCAACACAATATTGTAAACAAAATAATTTGAAAAAACAAATGGGCCATAAACTTTAAAGCTTTTGCACAGCAAAGAAAACCATAAAAAATGAAAAGACAACCCACAAAATAGGAGAAAATATTTGCAACCAACAAGGGATTAGTTTCCAAAATTTAAAAAGCTCATTTGGTTCAATATTTTAAAAAAAATACAACAACCTAGTCAAAAAATGAGCAGAACAGCTAAATAGACAAATGTTCAAAGAAGACATACATATGGCCAAGAAGCTCATGAAAAGATGTTCCACTTTGCTAATTATTAAAGAAATCAAAACTACAGTATCACCTCACACCAGTCAGAATGACCATTATCAAAAACTCTATAAGGCATAAACCCTGGAGAGGATGTGGAGAAAAAGGAACCCTCCCACATTGTTAGTAGGAATGTAAATTGGAACAGCTGCCTTGGAGAACAGTATGAAGGTTTCTTAAAAAGCTAAAAATAGAGCTACCATATGACACAGCAATTCCATTTCTGGGCATATATTTAAAAGATACATGCATCTCAATGTTCATTGCAGTGATATTTACAGTAGTCAAGACATGGAAACATCCAAAATGTCCATCAGCATATGAATGAACAAAGAAGAAGTGGTATACATATTTTATACAATGAAATATTACTCAGTTATTAAAAGGAATGAAATAATGCCATTTGTAACAACATAGATGGATATGGAGATTATCATACTAAGTGAAGTAAGTCAGACAGAGAAAGACAAATATCATATAATGTCTCATATGCAGAATCTTTAAAAATATGTAAATGAACTTAAATACAATATAGAAACAGACTTAGAGAATTAGAGAACGTATTTATAGTTACCAGGGAGAAAGAGTAGAGGGGAAGAATAGATTGGGAGTTTGGGATTGACATGTACATGATGCTATATTTAAAATAGATAACCAACAAGGACCTATTGTATAGCACAAGGGACTCTGCTTATTATTCTGTAATAAACTAAGTAGGAAAAGAATTTGAAAGAGAACAGATATAAGTATATGTATAGCTGAATCCCTTTTCTCTGCACCCGAAACTAACACAACATTGTCAATCAACTATACTCTAATGTAAAACAAAAACTTAAAAAAAAAATGTGGATTTTTGCTACACAAATATATCAACTCAGTACAAATAATAAGTTGTATGATTATAATTTGCACATAAGTATATACATATGTGACAAATAATACACTTAACAGTTAATTTCAGCCCTTAAAATGTGAAATAATATATGTATATTGCTTAGTACTGTGTGGTTAAAGAAAGATGTTAATTAAACAGTCAGCTATCATCCCACAGTAAGAACAGAGAATGAATTTGAAGATGATCTAGTTCTCCCTTTTCATTTTGTGGAATGGGGACATTCATGTCCAGATAGGGAAAAGAACTTATTTAAACAGTCAGTCAGTCAGTCAGTTCAGTCACTCAGTCGTGTCTGACTGTTTGTGACCCCGTGAACTGCAGCATGCCAGGCCTCCCTGTCCATCACCAACTGCCAGAGTCCACCCAAACCCATGTCCATTAAGTCGGTGATGCCATCCAACAATCTCATCCTCTGTCGTCCCCTTCTCCTCCTGCCCTCAATCTTTCCCAGCATCAGGGCCTTTTCAAATGAGTCAGCTCTTTGCATCAGGTGGCCAACGTATTGCAGTTTCAGCTTCAACATCAGTCCTTCCAATGAACACCCAGGACTCATCTCCTTTAGGATGGACTGGTTGGATCTCCTTGCAGTTCAAGGAACCCTCAGGAGTCTTCTCCAACACCACAGTTCAAAAGCATCAATTATTCAGTGCTCAGCTTTCTTTATAGTCCAACTCTCATATCCATACATGACCACTGGAAAAACCATAGCCTTGACTAGATGGACCTTTGTTGGCAAAGTGATGTCTCTGCTTTTTAATATGCTGTCTAGGTTGGTCATAACTTTCCTTCCAAGGAGTAAGCGTCTTTTAATTTCACGGCTGTAATCACCATCTGCAGTTATTTTGGAGCCCAGAAAAATAAAGTCAGCCACTGTTTCCACTGTTTCCCCATCTATTTTCCATGATGTGACAGTAGAGATAGTTATTAAAAGAATCAGGTTATTTGATTTTAAGCCCAATGTTTGCTCCACCAAATGACATTCTCCTTCTAAATGATTATCAACTCATCTCAAATATACATGTGGATTCAACCAAACTGAATTAAGACTGTATGCATTTTAGTAATTGGAGAAGGAAATGGCAACCCACTCCAGTAATCCTGCCTGGGAAATCCCATGGACAGAGGAGCCCGGTGGGCTATAGTCCATGGGGTGGCAAGGAGCCAGATACAACTTAGTGACTAAACAATAACATAGCAATTCTAGTAACAGAACATTAGATTCCTTAGAATCCTTAGCAGAATGCTTTCAGATCTATTTTAAAGTTAAGGAAACTGAGGATCAGAGAGATGAAGTAATTTGCCTGATGTCATGTAGTATTAAATAATACAGTTAGGTGGGATTCACTTCCAGGTTGTGGAGGCTCCAAACCCTAATCGCTTTTCTCTGCAACATACTGCCTTATAATGTTCTGATTTTTTCAATTACAAATTTGGAATGCATCCACAAAAATAATTAAACAACTCATTTTTTTTTATATTGGTGTTGAAAATCTTGTTCAACCAATACTGGCTTGATATCTGATACAAGAATGCTTTACTTACCAAGACAGTTTTTTGACACTTCTTGGGCCTTAGCCCACATTTTCATAAATGTTATATTTATATTTCAACCTGTCCCTTGTTGAATGCAATATTAAAATTACATTAGAATTTTTACAGCCATATGAGAATCCTTTCACTGCAATTTCAATTTTTGTTCAGTCACTCAGTCATGTCCAACTCTTTCTAACCCCACGGACTGCAGCATGCCAGGCTTCCCTGTCCTTCACCATCTCCCAGAGTTTGTGCAAACTCATGTCCACTGAGTTGGTAATGCCATCCAGCCATCTCATCCTCTGTCGCCCCTTTCTTCTGCCTTCAATTTTTCCCAGTATCAGGGGAACTTTCACATCCATAAAAGAGGCTCTTTAGTTCCTCATCCCTTTCTGCCATAATGGTGGTGTCATCTGCATATCTGAGGTTATTGATCTTTCTCATGAAGTAATTTGCATATAAGTTAAATAAGTATGGTGATAATATACAGCCTTGATGTACTATTTTCCCAATTTAAACCAGTCATTTGTTCCATCTCTGATTCTAACTCTGATTCCGTTGCTTCTTGACCTGCATACAGGTTTCTCAGGAGGCAGGTAGGTGGTCTGGTATTTCCATCTCTTTACAAATTTTCCACAGTTTGTTGTGATCTACACAGTCTAAGGTTTTAGTGTAGTCAATGAAGCAGAAGTAGATGTTTTTTCTGGAATTCTCTTGCTTTCTCTATAATTCAACGAATGTTGGCAATTTGATCTCTGGTTCATCCACCTTTTCAAAATCCAGCTTGTAAATCTGGAAGTTCTCAGTTTACATACTGTTGAAGCCTAGCTTGAAGGATTTTGAACATTAATTTCCTAGCATGTGAAATGTGCACAATTATGCAGTAGTTTGAATATTCTTTGTCATTAACCTTCTTTGGGATTGGAATGAGAATTGACTTTTCCAGTCATGTGGCCCTTGGTGAATTTTTCAAATTTACTAGCATATTGAGTGCAGCACTTTAACAACATTATCTTTTAGGAATTGAAATAGCTCAGCTGAAATTCCATCACCTCCACTAGCTATATTCATAATGACGCTTCCTAAGAAAGCCTCTTGATGAGGCTGAAGGAACAGAGTGAAAAAAGCTATCTTAAAACTCAACATTTAAAAAACTAAGGTCTTTAGATCTGGTCCCATCACTTCATGTCAAATAAAAGGGTAAAAGTGGAAGCAGTGACATATTTTATTTTGGGGGCTCCAAAATCACTGCAGATAGTGACTGCAGCCATGAAATTAAAAGATGCTTGCTCCTTGGAAGAAAAGCTATGACAAACCTAAACAGCATGTTAAAAAGCAGAGACATTACTTTGCTGACAAAGGTCCGTCTAGTCAAAGCTATGGTTTTCCTGGTAGTCATGTACAGATGTGAGAGTTGGACCTAAAAGAAGGCTGAGCACCAAAGAATTGATATTTTCCTACTGTGGTAAGAAAAGAGAAGACTCTTGAGAGTCCCTTGGACAGCAAAGAAATCATACCAGTCAATCCTAAAGGAAAGCAGCCTTGAACGTTCATTGGAAGGACTGATGATGAAGCTGAAGCTCCAGTACTTTGGCCACCTGATGTGAAGAGCTGACTCATTGGAAAATACCTTGATGCTGGGGAAGATTGAGGGCAAGAGGAAAAGGGAGTGACAGAGGATGAGATAGTTCGATGCATCACAAACTCAATGGACATCAGTTTGTTCAAACTCTGGGAGATAGTGAAGGACAGGGAAGCCTGGTGTGCTACAGTCCATGGGATAGCAGAGTCAAACACGACTGAACAACTGAAAAACAAGTGAGATCATCTCTTCATTCTTAATATTTTTAAGGCATGACTTCACTCTTTTTTTCTTCCCCTTGATCATTCTACTGGATATTTATCAATATTATTGATTTTTATCTAAGAATCAGTTTTGTTTACATTGATTTTCTCTGTTGTTTTTTGTTTTCTATTTCATTGTTTCCTTCTTTGATTTTTATTCTTTTCCTTCTCTTACTTCAAGTTTAACTTGCTCTTCTGTTTCTAGTTCCTTTAGGCAAGTTTCATGAAGGCAACACATAGTTGGATCTATCTTTTTCATCTCTTCTTTTAATTGGAGGTATTTAGATATTAACAGTTAACATGTTTATTACTGTGGTTAGGTTTGAGTCTATCATCTTTCAATTTGTTTTATATCTGTCCCATCTGTTCTTTGTACTTTTCCTAATTTTTTCTGTCTTCTTTAGGATTGATTATTTATACAATTAACATTTATTTCCAGGTTTTAGTTGATTACCAATAGTTCCTTTTTTTTTTTTTTAATTTTTGTGTTGGCTTTAGGGTTTATAGGATACATTGTTAACTTCATAGTCCATTTTCAATGGCACTATAACATGTCACATATAATGTAAACTTCTTACAATAGTTTATTTACAATCCTCCTTTTCTGGAATTTGCGGTATTATTTTCACCTAAAATTGAATTGTTATTTTATTTAATTTTTTGTTTAAACAATCAGTTACTTTTTATAGAGATTTAAATAACAATAAAACACTTGTATATTTACTGACATAGTTAACATCCTCAATGTTCTTCATTCCTTTGTGTTGAACCAGATTTCTCATTGGTATTTTTCATTAGCTTTAAAACTCCCTTTAACATTTTATTTGCTGTGGGAGTTTACAGAGATGAATTCTTTTAGTTCTTGAAGCAAAATGTCTTTATTTCACCTTCATTAAAAAAAAAAAAATATTTTGCCTGGATAAAAGAAATTCTGGGCTGACAGTTTTATTTTTTATTTCAGTACTTTAAAGATGTTGCAACACTTCTTGTTAGCATTTTTTCCAAAAAGAATATGATGCCATCCTTAAATTTGTTCCTTTGTCCAAATATGTATTTTTTTCTCTGCCTGCTTTCAAAATTTTCTCTTTATGACTGGGTTGAGCAATTTGACTGTGATGTGCCTTGCTGTTTTCTTCATGTTTTTGGTTTGGTTTTATTGAACACCTGTGATAAGTGAACTTATGAAGAAACTGAAAGTGTTAGTCCCTCAGTCATGTCTGACTCATTGGAACCCCATAGACACAGCCTGCCAAGCAGCTCTTTCCATGGGATTTTCCAGGCAAGAATACTGAAGTGAACTGCCATTCCTTTCTCCAGGGGATCTTCCTAGCCCAGGGATTGAACCCAGATTTCCTGCATTGCAGGCAGATTCTTTACAGTCTGAACCACCAGGGAGCCCTACATGAACTTACACTTTTCATCAAATTTGGAAAATTTTAGCCATTATTCTTCAAATATCAATTCTTTCGTATGTATCCACGTCTCTCCCCTCTATTTAAGATGTAAATTTTATGCATATTAAGCTCTGTGAAATTATACCACAGATCACTGATGGTGTGTTCATTTTATTTTATTCTTATTTCTTTGTTTCATGTTTGATAGTTTCCATTGTTAGGTTCTCAAGTTCACTAATCTTTGCTTTGTTTAGTATATTAATAGCATTAAACTGAGCAGAACTGCATTTTTATATAAGACTCAACCAGTGCATTTTTATATAAGGCAGAATAATTGTCATTTCTAAAGTTTGTTTTGGATCTTTTACATCTGTCATGTTTTTAGTTAACTTTTGACATATGCAGTATGGTTATAATGGTCTTTTCAGGCAGCTCAATGGTAAAGAATCTACTTGCCAAGCAGGAGACCCAGGTTGGATCCCTGGGTCAGGAAGATCCCCTGGAGAAGGAAATGACAGCCCACTCCAAAATCCCATGGACAGAGGAGCCTGGAAGGCTACAGTCCATGGGGTTGCAAAGAGTTTGGAATGACTTAGCAACTAAATTACCACCACCAATACAGTTATAATAACTGGTTAATATCCTTGTCTGCTGATTGTACTACTTGTGTTAATTCTGAAAGTGAAAGTGGCTCAGTTGTGTCCAATTCTTTGCCTCACCTGTGGTCCTCACACACTCATTGTGATCAGCACTCTGCTGAATACCAAGACAGACAGACTCTCCATAGATCTTCAAGGTTCACCCTCTGCCAAGATAACTCCTCTCTGGTACTGTTATCTGTGAGTTTTCTCCCTGAGAACTCAGATACCTACTTTTTTTTTTTTTTTTAATGTGAGCATTCCACTAGGCGGTTACCTCTGCTGTTTGCCAAAAACAATCCCAAAGCAGTAAAGTGAGGAAATTTTAGTTCCCACTTCATTTGTTTCTTGTTTTTCATGGATCACCATCCTTTATTTCCTGATGTCCAGTGTCTTAAAAATGATTGTTTCACACACACACACACACACACACACAATGTTGCTTTAGAGGGGAAGATAGATATAATTCCTATTACTCCATTGTAACTAGAAGCAAAATCCTCAACAAGTTAATAGCTTTATTCTAAATCAGACACAAAATGAACTGAAATAATCTTTATTTTCCATAAAACTCCTAGCACATTGGCAAATATGGATGTGGCCTATTGGGTATGTCAATTTCCTTCAGCCAAAAATTATAAGGAACACACAGTTAGTAGGAAAAGTTGAGTTTATTACTCATTTCAGTGAGACAGTATACACCTTCTGAAACCATGGGACACCTCATAGATTTGCTGGTTTTAGCAAATAAAAATACACAATACTCAAATTTTAATTCACATAAACAATGAAAAATTGTGTTTTATAACTATGTTATGATGCAATATTTGGAATACACTTATATTAGAAAAGTTATTTATCTAAAGTTCAAATATGTTGTAATCTTGAAAGTCTAATGTGATGGCATTAAAGGTGGGGCCTTTGGGAGGTGATTAGATCATGAGGGGAAGCCTACATGAGTGGTATTATTATTAAAGAGATCCCACAGACTCTCTAGTCCCTTCCACTAAAAGAGGATACAGTTAGAAGTATGCAACTCAGAAGAGGACCTTCACCTGACTAGGTTGAAACCCTGATTTTGGACCTCCAGCCTTAGAACTATAATAAATAAATTTTTGCTGATAATCTGCCCAGTCTGTGGTATTTTATTATAGAAGTCCAAATGGACTAAGACACCTAGTCACATAAAGAGACGTATAAAATATTACTAAGTATTTAGAATCAAAGAACTCAGGGTCCTGTTAGGTATTATGAACTTGGGTTGAGTGATTAAGAAAGTGGAGCTATGGTATGGATTGAGTGTTAAGTGTCAGTTCAGTTGCTCAGTCATGTCTGACTCTTTGCGACCCCATAAACCACAGCACGCCAGGGCTCCCTGTGCATCACCAACTCCTGGAGCTCGATCAAATTCATGTCCATCGAGTTGGTAATGCCATCCAGCCATCTCATCCTCTGTGATCCCCTTCTCCTCATACCCCCAATCCCTTCTAGCTTCAGAGTCTTTTCCAATGAGTCACTTCATCGCATGAGGTGGCCAAAATATTGTAGTTTCAGCTTCAGCATCAGTCCTTCCAATGAACAACTAGGACTGATCTCCTTTAGGATGGACTGACTGGATCTCCTTGCAGTCCAAGGGACTCTAAAGACTCTTCTCCAAAACCAGAGCTCAAAAGCATCAATTCTTTGGCACTCAGCTTTCTTCACAGTCCAAGTCTCACATCCATATACGACCACTAGAAAAACCATAGCCTTGACTAGACGGACATTTGTTGGCAAAGTAATATCTCTGCTTTTCAATATGCTGTCTAGGTTGGCCATAACTTTCCTTCCAAGGAGTAAGCATCTTTTAATTTCATGGCTGAAATCACCATCTGCAGTGATTTTGGAGCCCAGAAAAATAAAGTTTGACACTGTTTCCGCTGTTTCCCCATCTATTTCCCATGAAGTGATGGGACCAGATGCCATGGTCTTCGTTTTCTGAATGTTGAGCTTTAAGCCAACATTTTCACTCTCCTCTTTCACTTTCATCAAGAGGCTTTTTAGTTCCTCCTCACTTTGTGCCATAAGGGTGGTGTCATCTGCATATTTAAGGTTATTGACTTCTGTCCTGGCAACCTTCATTTAAGCTTATGCTTCTTCCAGCCCAGCGTTTCTCATGATGCACTCTGCATATAAGTTAAATAAGCAGGGTGACAATATACAGCCTTGACGTACTCCTTTTCCTATTTGCAACCAGTCTGTTGATCCATGTCCAGTTCTAACTGTTGCTTCCTGACCTGCATTAGGTTTCTAAAGAGGCAGGTCAGACGGTTTGTTATCCCAATCTCTTTCAGAATTTTCCACAGTTTATCGTGGTCCACACAGTCAAAGGCTTTGGCATAGTAAATAAAGCAGAAATAGATGTTTTTCTGGAACTCTCTTGCTTTTTCCATGATACACCGGATGTTGGTAATTTGATCTCTGGTTCCTCTGCCTTTTCTAAAACCAACTTGAACATCTGGAAGTTCATGGTTCACGTACTTCTGAAGCCTAGCTTGCAGAATTTTGAGCATTACTTTACTAGCATGTGAGATGAATGCAATTGTGTGGTATTTTGAGCATTCTTTGGCATTGCCTTTCTTTGGGATTGGAATGAAAACTGACCTTTTACAGTCCTGTGGCCACTGCTGAGTTTTCCAAATTTGCTGGCATATTGCGTGCAGGACTTTCACACCATCATCTTTCAGGATTTGAAATAGCTCCATTGGAATTCCATCATGTCTACTAGCTTGGTTCGTTGTGATGCTTTCTAAGGCCCACTTGACTTCACATTCCAGGATGTCTGGCTCTAGGTCAGTGAATACACCACCACAATTATCTGGGTCATGAAGATATTTTTTGTACAGGTCTTCTGTGTATTCTTGCCACCTCTTCTTAATATCTTCTGCTTCTATTAGGTCCATACCATTTCTGTCCTTTATCGAGCTGATCTTTGCATGAAATATTCCCTGGTATCTTTCTTTTTCTTGAAGAGATATCTAATATTTCCCATTCTGTTGTTTTTATCTTTTTTTTTTTTTTGCATTGATCACTGAGAAAGGCTTTCTTATCTCTCCTTTCTATTCATTGGAACTCTCCATTCAGATGCTTATATGTTTCCTTTTCTCCTTTGCTTTTCAATTCTTTTCTTTTCACAGCTATTTGTAATTCCTCCTCAGAGAGCCATTTTGCTTTTTTTTGCATTTCTTTTCATGGGGATGGTCTTGATCCCTGTCTCCTTTACAGTGTCACAAACCTCATTCCATAGTTCATCAGGCACTCTATCAGATCTAGTCCTTTAAATCTATTTCTCACTTCCACTGTATAATCATAAGGGATTTGATTTAGGTCATACCTGAATGGTCTAGTGGTTTTCCCTACTTTCTTCAATTTAATTCTGAATTTGGCAATAAGGAGTTCATGGTCTGAGCCACAATCAGCTCCCAGTCTTGTTTTTGCTGGCTGTAGAGAGCTTCTCCATCTTTGGCTGCAAAGAATAGAATCAATCTGATTTCATTGTTGACCATCTGGTGGTGTCCATGTGTAGAGTCTTCTCTTGTGTTGTTGGAAGAGCGTGTTTTCTATGACCAGTGTGTTCTCTTGGAAATACTCTATTAGCCTTTGCCCTGCTTCATTCCATACTCCAAGGCCAAATTTGCCTGTCACTCCAGGTGTTTCTTGACTTCCTATGTTTGCATTCCAGTCCCCTATAATGAAAAGGACATCTTTTTTGGGTGTTAGTTCTAAAAGGTCTTGTAGGTCTTCATAGAACCATTCAAGCTCAGGTTCTTCATCATTACTGGTTGGGGCATAAACTTGGAGTACCGTGATATTAAACAGTTTGTCTTGGAAACAAACAGAGATCATTCTGTCGTTTTTGAGATTGCATCCAAGTACTGCATTTTGGACTCTTGTTGACCATAATGGCTACGCCATTTCTTCTAAGGGATTCCTGGCCACAGTAGTAGATATAATGGTCATCTGAGTTAAATTTAAGTGTCTTGGGGCAATTTTCTTATTGGGTACCTTCTTAATAAGCATTACAATAGGGAAGGGCAGATTAGAACAAAGATATAGTTGCTATTGGTAGAGAGGTAGCAATCACTCAGGTTAGCCAGGTGTGTTTATGCAGAACCTGGAAACATTGAATGTGTTATCTTACAAGATAAAAGGGACTTTGAAGATGTAATTAAGTTTTGTATGTTAAGAAACAAGGAGCCATGGCTGTGCGGGCGCAGGAGGGCCTAGAGGAGCTATAACACGTTGAAGGTCACGAAGGGCGGTGGTGAGGAGATACCCCTTGTCCAAACCCCACGCCCAAGGTAAGAGAAACCCAAGTAAGATGGTAGATGTTGCAAGAGGGCATCAAAGGGCAAACACACTGAAACCATACTCACAGAAAACTAGTCAATCTAATCACACTAGGACCACAGCCTTGTCTAACTCAATTAAACTAAGCCACGCCCATGGGGCAACCCAAGATTGGCACGTCATGGTGGAGAGATCTGACAGAATGTGGTGCACTGGAGAAGGGAATGGCAAACCAGTTCAGTATTCTTGCCTTGAGAACCCCAAGAACAGTATGAAAAGGCAAAATGATAGAATACTGAAAGAGAAACTCCCCAGGTCAGTAGGCGCCCAATATGCTACTGGAGATTAGTGGAGAAATAACTCCAGAAAGAATGAAGGAATGGAGTCAAAGCAAAAAGAATATCCAGCTGTGGATGTGACTGGTGATAGAAGCAAGGTCCAATGCTGTAAAGAGCAATATTGCATAGGAACCAGGAATGTTAGGTCCATGAATCAAGGCAAATTGGAAGTGGTCAAGCAAAAGATGGCAAGAGTGAATGTCGACATTCTAGGAATCAGCGAACTGAAATGGACTGGAACGGGTGAATTTAACTCAGATGACCATTATATATACTATTGCGGGCAGGAATCCCTCAGAAGAAATGGAATAGCCATAATGGTCAACTAAAGAGTCCAAAATGGAATACTTGGGTGCAATCTAAAAAACGACAGAATAATCTCTGTTCATTTCCAAGGCAAACCATTCAATATCACAGTAATCCAAGTCGATGCCCCAACCTGTAACGCTGAAGAAGCTGAAATTGAATGGTTCTATGAAGACCTACAAGACCTTTTAGAACTAACACCCAAAAAAGATGTCCTTTTCATTATAGGGGACTGGAATGCAAACATAGGAAGCCAAGAAACACCTGGAGTAACAGGCAAATTTGGCTTTGAAATACGGAATGAAGCAGGGCAAAGACTAATAGAGTTTTGCCAAGAAAATGTACTCGTCATAGCAAACACGCTCTTCCAACAACACAAGAGAAGACTCTATACATGGACATCACCAGATGGTCAACACCGAAATCAGATTGATTATATTCTTTGCAGCCAAAGATGGAGAAGCTCTATACAGTCAAAAAAACAAGACCAGGAGCTGACTGTGGCTCAGACCATGAACTCCTTATTGCCAAATTCAGACTTAAATTGAAGAAAGTAGGGAAATCCACTAGACCATTCAGGTATGACCTAAATCAAATCCCTTATGATTATACAGTGGAAGTGAGAAATAGATTTAAGGGCCTAGATCTGATAGATAGTGTGGCTGATGAATTATGGAATGAGGTTCGTGACATTGTACAGGAGACAGGGATCAAGACCATCCCCATGGAAAAGAAAAGCAAAAAATCAAAATGGCTGTCTGGGGAGGCCTTACAGATAGCTGTGAAAAGAAGAGAAGTGAAAAGCAAAGGAGAAAAGGAAACATATAAACATCTGAATGCAGAGTAAGCCTTCTTCAGCAATCAATGCAAAGAAATGGAGGAAAACAACAGAATGGGAAAGACTAGATATCTCTTCAAGAAAATCAGAGATACCAAAGGAACATTTCATGCAAAGATGGGCTGGATAAAGGACAGAAATGGTATGGACCTAACAGAAGCAGAAGATATTAATAAGAGATGGCAAGAATACACAGAAAAACTGTACAAAAAGATCTTCACAACCCAGATAATCACGATGGTATGATCACTGACCTAGAGCCAGACATCCTGGAATGTGAAGTCAAGTGGGCCTTAGAAAGCATCACTATGAACAAAGCTAGTGGAGGTGATGGAATTCCAGTTGAGCTATTCCAAATCCTGAAAGATGATGCTGAGAAAGTGCTGCACTCAATATGCCAGCAAATTTGGAAAACTCAGCAGTGGCCACAGGACTGGAAAAGGTCAGTTTTCATTCCAATCCCAAAGAAAGGCAATGCCAAAGAATGCTCAAACTACTGCACAATTTCACTCATCTCACATGCTAGTAAAGTAATGCTCAAATTTCTTCAAGCCAGGCTTCAGCAATATGTGAACCGTGAACTTCCTGATGTTCAAGCTGGTTTTAGAAAAAGCAGAGGAACCAGAAATCAAATTGCCAACATCTGCTGGATCATGGAAAAACCGAGAGTTCCAGAAAAACATCTATTTCTGCTTTATTTACTATGCCAAAGCCTTTGACTGTGTGGATCAGTATAAACTGTGGAAAATTCTGAAAGAGATGGGAATACCAGACCACCTGACCTGCCTCTTGAGAAATTTGTATGCAGGTCAGGAAGCAAAAGTTGGATCTGGACATGGAGCAACAGACTGGTTGCAAATAGGTAAAGGAGTACGTCAAGGCTGTATATTCTCACCCTGTTTATTTAACTTATATGCAGAGTACATCATGAGAAAGGCTGGACTGGAAGAAACACAAGCTGGAATCAAGATTGCTGGGAGAAATGTCAATAACCTCAGATATGCAGATGACACCACCCTTATGGCAGAAAGCGAAGAGGAACTAAAAAGCCTCTTGATGAAAGTGAAAGAGGAGAGTGAAAATGTTGGCTTAAAGCTCAACATTTAGAAAACGAAGATCATGGCATCTGGTCCCATCACTTCATGGGAAATAGATGGGGAAACAGTGGAAATAGTGTCAGATTTTGTTTTTTTGGGCTCCAAAATCACTGCAGATGGTGCTTGCAGCCATGAAATTAAAAGATGCTTAAAAAAAAAAAAAAAAGATGCTTACTCCTTGGAAGGAAAGTTATGACCGACCTAGATAGCATATTCAAATTAGAGACATTACTTTACCAACAAAGGTCCGTCTAGTCAAGGCTATGATTTTTCCTGTGGTCATGTATGGATGTGAGAGATGGACTGTGAAGAAGGCTGAGTGCTGAAGAATTGATGCTTTTGAACTGTGGTGTTGGAGACTCTTGAGAGTCCCTTGGACTGCAAGGAGATCCAACCATTCCATTCTGAAGGAGATCAGCCCTGGGATTACTTTGGAAGGAATGATGCTAAAGCTGAAACTCCAGTACTTTGGCCACCTCATGCGAAGAATTGACTCATTGGAAAAGACTCTGATTCTGGGAGGGATTGAGGGCAGGAGGAGAAGGGGACGACAGAGGATGAGATGGCTGGATGGCATCACTGTCTCGCTGGACGTGAGTCCGAGTGAACTCTGGGAGTTGGTGATGTACAGGCAGGCCTGGCGTGCTGCGATTCATGGGGTCACAAACAGTCAGACACGACTGAGCGACTGATCTGATCTGATCTTATGTTAAGAAAGGAGTCTGTCCTGGATTATACAGGTATGTTTAATCTAATCACCTTAGACATTTTTTAAAAGCAGAGAATTTCCTCCAGATGGAAGCAGGAGAAATTTGAAGCAGGATTTGATTGGCCATTGCTAAAGGGAGGGCAACAAGTAAAGCACAAGACATAAAGCCAACAATCTCTTAGAGCAACACCTCAGTCCTCAGCTGACAACCAGCAAAGAAAGCTGGATTTCAGTCCTACAAACAAAAGGAACTGAGTTCTGTCTGAGTGAACTTGAAAGCACATTCTTACTCAGAGGCTCCAGAAAGAAATGAAGCCCTGATAAGACTTCGATTTCACTGTTTTGACTCTTAGATCAGAGGACCCAGATAACACCACACTCTACCTGGACTTCTGACCAATAGAACTGTGAGTTAATAAAGGGTGTTGCTTTAAACTGCTAAATTTGTGGTATTTATCATGGCAGCTCAGATATCTGGTGGATCAGATGATAAAGAATTTGTTTACAATGCAAGAAACTGGGTATGATTCCAGGGTCATGGAGATCCAGTGGAGAAGGGAATGGCAACCCACTCCAGTATTCTTGCCTGGAGAATCCAAATCCCAAGGTCAGAGGAGCCTGGTGGGCTACAGTCCATGTTATCACAAAGAGTTGGACACAACTGAGTGACTAACACTTTCACTATCATCAGGGCAGCAATAAAAAAAAAAATACACCAAGATGAATATTTTGTGTGTGTGTGTGTGTTTTAATAACGAACTATTTATGGTTTTGTATGGGATTTGACATGATTATAGAATAATCTTGTTTTTAATCTTACTTCATCATGGTCCCAGAGTGACATTGTCTAATGGTGATATTCTCTGATATTTGTGTTCAGTGGGAGAACACGAAGACTTTGCTTCATCTGACAGGCAAGTTTGTAGTCATAGCAAGACCTAGCTGATTGCAACAAGCCAGCTTCTGGATGGCAGGAGCTGTTATGGTTGTTGTTTTTCTCAGATATATAAGTACTGTTGCTGCTGCTGCTAAATTATGTCAGTCGTGTCCAACTCTGTGTGACCCCATAGACAGCAGCCCACCAGGCTCCCCCGTCCCTGGGATTCTCCAGGCAAGCATACTCGAGTGTGTTGCCATTTCCTTCTCTAGTGCAGGAAAGTGAAAAGTGAAAGTGAAGTTGCTCAGTTGTGTCCCACTCTTCGCAACCCCATGGGCTGTAGCCTACTGGGCTTCTCCATCAATGGGATTTCCCAGGCAAGAATACTGGAGTGGGTTGCCATTGCCTTCTCCGATATAAGTACTGACCTTCCAGCTAAATTTGCTGAGCACAACTTCAAAACATACATGATTCAAATTACTGATTCTGTAAAATGAATCACTGACTGCCATGGATCTTTCAGGCTAATCAAAACCATACAAGTTAAATCTGTCAGTATCAAAGTATTGTATTAAGAAACTCATGTATCTTTCAGAGAATAAAGATTGTTTTTTGATGCCAAGTAAGGTAAGAATATAGATTCCAAAGAGAAATTACAAGTGCTAAAATGAATACAATCTGAAAATCAGGCTCTTAAAACTATTGGTTCATATTCACAAATCAATTTACTTCTTTTTACACTGTGTTTTCTTAGAACAGTTTAATGTTTACAACAAAATTGGGAGGAAAGTGGAGAGATTTCCCAAATATACCCAGCCTCACACATGCATGAAAGTGAAAGTGTTAGTCCCTCACATGTATCCAAGTCTTTGCAACCCTGTGGACTGTAGCCTGCCAGGTTCCTCTGTTCTTGGAATTCTCCAAGCAAGAATACTAGAGTTGGTAACCATTCCCTTCTCCAGGAGATCTTCCCAACCCAGTGATCAAACCTGTTCTCCTGCATTGCAGGCAGATTCTTTACTCTCTGAGCCACCAGGGAAGACCACAATGGGTTATATGCAATACCTATAAGACACTTCTCTCCTCTACAGTGTAGGATGCTCCAGAATTCATAAACTCATCATAAAAGTAAGACTTCAGTTCACACTATAACAATTATCAAAGGAATTACTAATACTCTAGACGTATCTGAAAACATATTGGGGCCTTCAGATCGGCTCTAGAACCACCATCATGAATCTCTGAGAATAGTGTGGATTTGCTGAAATTTTCTCAGACTTAATTCAGTCTTTCTGTCTAAACTCTGTGGGATCAACCATGTGATCCATAGACATTCCTACATTTGAGTGATAAATAGATTCACTGTGCCCGATGCCTAGCTAATCTGCACCTCAGTGACTGTTTGACAGAATCACTTCTATAGATCTTATATTTTCCAGGCTGAGAAAGATCTGATTAATTTATTTTCAAATAAAATTTATATTATAGTGATATCTTTAGAATAAAATTAAATACTCTAGATTCACTGAATAGTAATAATTAAGATTTATTGTTAGTTTTTGTTTTCCAAAGTCCAGACTAAATCTAATGGGAAACTTTGAAAGTCAGAAACATTAGAATAGAACCAAGTGATAAGAAAAGGATTAAAATGTGACTTACTGCTTTTTTTCCAGGACTATTTTTTTTTAATTGGATGCTAAACTCATTCAGGATAACAAGTAGATTTAAAGGCAGTTCATGTGTTATTAATATGACAATATGTTTTTTCTTCAAATGACATTATATTAAATGAACAGGCATGGAAACTGATAATAATTTTCCTACCTCTCCAAAGAAATTATCATTAAATATCTACTGAAGAAAGGATCTACTTACAGGGTTGTCAGTACATTTATTGAAGATTTAGTATTCATTTCCACTTGGTAACAGATATGGAAAGTAACAAATTTATTCTATTTTGTGTGAATATCCAGAAGATGAGGAAGTTAAAAATGAAAAAAAAAAAAAAAGATTAAGATGAAACTTTGGAGATATACACACTCCCTGAAATTCTGTGTGCCTTACTTAAATGTATTTAAAATATAAGAATTGCTTTCATGAAATAAATGACCTTATCATTTGTGATTTCTGTAGCCAAGTAGGTAATTAAAGCTAGTTTTATTAACTGTGTATGAAGTTCATAAGTTCACATAAATGAAAGATAAAATAATTCTTTCTCTCTTTTCAAACGTTTTCTTGGTCTAAAACACTTCTACTTGCTGGCTGATAAAATCATAAGAAAAAGAGAGTAGAAATTCTTAAGAATAAGTACAAAACCTGCCCTTTACTGAAAAAGTGTATAGAGCTTCAAGACCGGCTCGACAAGCAAGGCTTCCGAAAGCATGATATGGTGGGAGAATAACAAACAAGACACAAGAATTCAGTGAAAAGCGAGGATCAGGGAACCAACACCACTCCAAGGTGAAGGTGCTGAAACTGATTCCAAACCAGCTTTATTATACTTTCAGCTGTGAAGGAAAGAATATGTGGGGAGTTAAGCTATAACTCATGTGGTCTTCAGAGCCAAAGAACAAAGTGATCATTAACTACTGAGTAACTAAGAAATTTGATGAAAGTGAAAGTGGAGAGTGAAAAAGTTGGCCTAAAGCTCAACATTCAGAAAACAAAGATCATGGCATCTAGTCCCATCACTTCATGGGAAATAGATGAAGCAGTGGAAACAGTGTCAGTCTTTATTTTTTTGGGCTCCAAATTCACAGCAGATGGTGACTGCCACCATGAAATTAAAAGACGCTTACTCCTTAGAAGAATAGTTATGACCAACCTAGACAGCATATTGAAAAGCAGAGACATTACTTTGCCAACAAAGGTCCGTCTAGTCAAGGCTATGGTTTTTCCAGTGGTCATGTATGGATGTGAGAGTTGGACTGTGAATAAAGTTGACTTTTGAGAGTCCCTTGGACTGCAAGGAAGTCCAACCAGTCCATTCTGAAGAAGATCAGTCCTGGGTGTTCTTTGGAAGGAATGATGCTAAAGCTGAAACTCCAGTACTTGGGCCACCTCATGCGAAGATTTGACTCATTGGAAAAGACCCTGATGCTGGGAGGGATTGGAGGCAGGAGGAGAAGGGGACGACAGAGGATGAGATGGCTGGATGGCATCACTGACTCGATGGACGTGAGTCTGAGTGAACTCCGGGAGTTGGTGATGCACAGGGAGGCCTGGCGTGCTGCGATTCATGGGGTCGCAAAGAGTCAGACACGACTGAGCGACTGAACTGAACTGAACTGAAATGAACTAAGAAACAGTAATCAATAACAAATCAGTAACTAAGACTAATATTCTTATCTATAGTTTTTCCACCTGAAGATTTTCCTCCAGATACATCAAACATGTGACTCTCAGACGCCAGTTGGGAAAAAATCTGGGGTCGGTTTTCTGACCCCAGGATCATATCTTGTTTTCAAGACTGTGAACTCTGGACTTGTTCCAAGAGTCTCATGCCTTATAGTATCCAGTTTATCAATAATTATAAATTTCTTTTGTGACCCTTGCTGGGCCTGCTTTTCTTTTATTCTTCCTGTCTCTTACCTAGAGGACATACAGCAAAAGAAAAATGCTTTTGAAAACCCCTCTCTCAACTCTTATTCACTCAATATTTTCATGCTTGACTTAATGTCTTCCTAATTCAACTCTTACCACAATCCTCAGAGATTTCAAAGTCCATTTAGTATGTTCACCCAACAGCCAAATTTTGAAATGCCTGAATTTTC
Source organism: Bos javanicus (assembly GCF_032452875.1). Lineage (NCBI taxonomy): Eukaryota > Metazoa > Chordata > Mammalia > Artiodactyla > Bovidae > Bos > Bos javanicus. The sequence goes on from NC_083897.1 coordinate 44,980,368, forward strand.
ACACCAGTGAACTTCTCTGTTCTATTTCAGAAATATCCCTCCTATGACCTACAGCTGAAAAATTCTATTTAACCAAAAACATTATAAACTTAATATTCCACTCGTATAAAACAGCCATCTAGACATTACTTTTGGCCTAATGTTACCTTGATCTCTTTATTTTTTAATTTTTATTGAAGCATAATTGATTAACAATGTTGTATTAGTTTCAGGTGTACAGCAAAGTGATTCATTTATACATATATGTGTGTCTTGGGCTTTCCAGATGGCACTAGTGGTAAAGAACCCACCTGCCAATGCAGAAGACATGAAGGATATGGGTCTGATTCTTGGGTCAGAAAGATCCCCTGGAGGAGGGCATGGCAACCCACTCTAGTACTCTTACCTAGAGAATTTCCATAGACAGAAGAGCCGGGCAGGCTGTAGGGTGGCAAAGAGTTGGACATGACTAAAGTGACAGTATGCACCCACGCATGCACGCATATGTGTGTCGGTTCTTTTTAAATTATTTTCCCATCTAGCTTATTACAAAATATTGAACAGCATTCCCTCTTCTATACAGTAGATCCTTGTTGATTATCTTTAAATATGGGAGTGTGTACATGTCAGTCCCAAACTCCCAATCTATCATCCTTCCTCCCCCTCCCCCCACTTCAGGTAACAATAAGTTTATTCTCTAACTCTGTGAGTGTGTTTCTGTTTTGTAAGTAAATTCATTTGTATCATTCCTTAAGATTCTGCATATAAGTAATATCATATGTTATTTCTTCCTCTTTCTGACTTACTTCACTTAATATGATAATCTCTGGTCCATCCATTTTACTGCAAATGACATTATTTCATTCTTTTTAATAGCTGAGTAATATTCCATCATATATATATATATATGTGTGTGTGTGTGTGTATTATGTAATATATGTATAAATATACACATAAATATATGTTAATTTAATACATTATAATATATATCTATGTATTATAATATGAAATTAAGATATATATTTATGTATATATTTATATATAATACATTATATATATATATATACACACACACATATAATATCTTCTTTATCCATTCATCTACCAATGAGCATTTAATATGCTTCCATGTCTTGACTACTGTAAACAGCAGTGCAATGATATTGGGATGCATGTATTCTTTCAATATGTGCCCAGGAATGGGATTACTGGGTCACACAGTACCTCTATTTTTAGTTTTTTATGGAACCTCCATCCTTTTCTCCATAGTAACTGTACCAATTTACATTCCTACCAACAGTGGAGGAGGGTTCCCTTTTCCCCATACCATCTCCAGAATTCATTGTTTATAGATTTTTGGTGACGGCCATTCTGACCAGTATGAAATGATACCTCATTGTATTTCTGATTTGCATTTCTTTATTAATGAGCAATGTTGAACATCTTTTCATGTATTTAATAGCCACTTTTATGTCTTCTTTGAAGAAATGGCTGTTCAGGTCTTCTGCCCATCTTTTGATTGTTTTGTTTGTTTGTTTTGGTATTGAGCCATATGAGCTGCTTCTTCAGTAAGTAGTGGGGTTTCCCTGGTCCCTGGTGGCTAAGTGGTAAGGAATCTACCTGCCAATGCAGAAGATGCAGGTTAGATCCTTGAGGTAGAAAGATCCTCTGGGGAAGGAAATGGCAGCCCACTCTAGTATTCTTGCCTGGGATATTCCATGGACAGAGGAGCCTGGCTGGCTACAGATTCAGACACGACTTAGTGACTAAATTTGGTCTTCCCTGGTAGCTCATCTGGTAAAGAATCCATCTGCAATGTGAGAGACCTGGGTTCAATTCCTGGGTTGGGAAGATCCCCTGGAGAAGGGAATAGCTACCCACTCCAGTATTATGGCCTGGAGAATTCCATGGACTATACAGTCCATGAGGTCACAAAGAGTCAGACATGACTGAGCAACTTGCACTTTGCACTAGTGCTTAAACAACAAGTACCGAGTTGTGCATGTTTTCATGTGCTTTTTGGCCATCTGTATGTTTCATTGGAGAAATATTTATTTAGGTGTATCCATGTATGATGCTAAGTTGCTTCAGTCATGTCCAACTCTTTGTGACCCTATGGACTGTAGCCTGCCAGGCTCTGTCCACAGGGTTCTCCAGGCAAGAATACTGGAGTGGATTGCCTTGCCCTCTTCCAGGGGATCTTCCTGACCCAGGGATCAAACCTGGTTCTCTTATGTCTTCTGCATTGGCACATGGGTTATTTACCACTAGCACCACCTGGGAAGCCCATCATATTTATGCATCCTTCTGATTTTTCTATTGGATTATTTCTCTTTATATTGAGCCACATAAACTGTTCATAAATTTTGGAGATTAATCCCTTTTTGTTCTATCATTTTCAAATATTTTCTCCAATTATGTGGGTTGTCTTTTCATTTTGTTTATGGTGTCCTTTTCTATGCAAAAGCTTTTAAGTTTAGTTAAGTCTCATCCTCTGCCGTCCCCTTCTCCTCCTGCCCCCAATCCCTCCCAGCATCTGAGTCTTTTCCAATGAGTCAACTCTTCACATGAGGTGGCCAAAGTACTGGAGTTTCAGCTTTAGCATCATTTCTTCCAAATAAATCCTAGGGCTGATCTCCTTCAGAATGGACTGGTTGGAGCTCCTTGCAGTCCAAGACCCTCGCAAGAGTGTTCTCCAACACCACAGTTCAAAAGCATCAATTCTTTGGCACTCAGCCTTCTTAACAGTCCAACTCTCACATCTATACATGACCACTGGAAAAACCATAGCCTTGACTAGACGGACCTTTATTGGCAAAGTAATGTCTCTGCTTTTCAATATGCTATCTAAGTTGGTCATAACTTTCCTTCCAAGGAGTAAGTGTCTTTTAATTTCATGGCTGCAGTCACCATCTTCAGTGATTATGGAGCCCCAAAAATAAAGTCTGACACTGTTTCCACTGTTTCCCCATCTATTTCCCATGAAGTAATGGGACCAGATTCCATGATCTTCATTTTCTGAATGTTGAGCATTAAATCAACTTTTTCACTCTCCTCTTTCACTTTCATCAAGAGGCTTTTTAGTTCCTTTTCACTTTCTGCCATAAGGGTGGTGTCATCTGCATATCTGAGGTTATTGATATTTCTCCCATCAATCTTGATTCCAGCTTGTGCTTCTTCATCACTGACTCGATGGACATGAGTCTGAGTGAACTCCGGGAGTTGGTAATGGACAGAGAGTCCTGGCGTGCTGCAATTCATGGGGGTCACAAAGAGTTCGACACGACTGAGCAACTGAACTGAACTGAAGTCTCATTTATTTATTTTTGTCTTTATTTCCATTACTCAAGGGGAAGGCTTGGAAAAGACATTACTGTGATTCATGTCAAAGAGGTTTTGTCTATGTTTTCCTCTAAGAGTTTTATGGTATCCAGTCTTAACATTTATGTATTTAATCCATTTTGAGTTTATCTTTGTTTATGGTGTTAAAGTATGTCTTAATCTCATTTTTTTAATGTATAGCTCTCCAGTTTTCCCAGCACAATTTATTGAAGTAACTGTTTTCCCTCCATTGTGTAGTCTTGCCTCCTTTGTCGTAGATTAATTAACCATAGATTTGTGGATTTATTTCTGGGCTTTCTATCTGTTCCATAGATGTATATTTCTGTTTGTGTGTCAGTACCGTACTGTTGTGATGACTGTAGCTTTATACTATAATCTGAAGTCAGGGAGCCTGATTCCGCCATCTCTGTTTTATTTTTTTTCCTCAAGATTGCTTTGGCAATTTGTGATCTTTAGTGTCTTCATAAAAATTTTAAGATTTTTTTGTCCTAGTTCTGTGAAAAATGCCATTGATAATTTGAAGAAATTGCATTGAATCTGAAGACTGCCTCGAATAATGTATCATTTTGACAATATTGATTCTTCCAATTCAAGAACAGGGTACATTTTTCCATCCATGTGTCATCTTTGATTTCTTTCATTAGCATCTTATAGTTTCAAGAGTTCAGATCCTCTGCCTCCTTAGGTAGGTTTATTTCTAGGTATTTTATTCTTTTTGATGTAATGGTTAATGAGATTGTTTCTTTAAGAATGTTTCTTTCTGATCTTTTGTAGTTAGTGTATAGAAGTGAAGTGAAAGTCACTCAGTCGTGTCTGACTCTTTGAGATCCCACAGTCCTTGGAATTCTGCAGGCCATAATACTGGAGGGGGTAGCCTTTCCCTTCTCCAGGGGATCTTCCCAACGCAGGGATCAAACCCAGGTCTCCTGCATTGCTGGCGGATTCTTAAGCTGAGCCACCAGGGAAGCCAAAATGCAACAGATTTCTGTGCATTAGCTTTGTATCTCACAACTGTACTGAATTCATTGATGAGATCTACCAGTTTCTTCTTACCATCTTTAGGATTTTCTATGTATAGTATCAAGTTGTCTGCAAACAATAACAGTTTTACTTTTTTTTTTTTTTTTACAATTTGGTTTCCCTTTATTTATTTTTCTTCTTTGATGGCCATGGCTAGAACTTCCAAAATTATGTTGAATAAAATTGGTAAGGGTTAACATCTTTGTCTTGCTCAGGATCTTAGAGGAAATACTTTCAGATTTTCACCATTGAGTATGATGCTAGCTGTAGGTTTGTCATATATTGCCTTCAATATGTTGAGGTATATTCCCTATATGCCCACTTTCTGGATAGTTTTTATCATAAGTGCGTGTTGAATTTTGTATTTCACTGAGAAATATGAGGCATTAAGACATGATTTTCTCAAGCTCATATTTGTGTATCTAATATTGACCCAATATTTCCAACCAATGCAATTAATATAGATTTCTCCAGATCAAAGAATAATGATTTCTCTACTTCTATGCAAAGGTCAAGCCACCTATCACTACAAATTACCCAAAATAAATGCTAAGGTTGATGGTCATCTCTTGATTCTTTATCTCTTCTTGGGCCACTACCTGAGCTTGCTTACCTTTTGTCATTAAGCTTTGGGAAAGAATAATAAGCATACAATGCCAGTATTTCCTTACACTTGCCTGGCTTCTCTATCTAGTGTAATTTTGTTTCTGCTTTCAACATTCTATTGCAATCAGCCTAGGTAAACTCAGCAATAACCATAATCGCCAAATTCAATGAGCATTTTCTAGTATTTTTCTTGTGATGCTCTTTCTTATACTTGACATTGATAACTTCATTAACTGTTTTTCTTCCCTGGCTTCTGCGACCCCAGATTCTTCTAATTCTTCTCATATTTCTCTGATTTTTACTTTAAAAAAAAAAAAAAGCTCCTCTTTCTCTTCTAATCCTTCAAAGTCAGAACAGAGATTGAGACATGGTATTATGTTCATACAGAGGATATGCATCAAAAATACTTATTAAGACAATAAGTTTGTTTTCAAACCTTTATGTAAAATAGAATATGTCTTTTTATATATGTATGTCAAGTGGCATTTACCATTTTCATTTCCTTAAACTGCATTATTAACCCTTCACGTATTTTACACTTTTGATTTATTAGAACCTAGTGAGTTAGGTAAGAAAGATATCATTCTTGTTCTATGGATAAAGAAGCAAAGATTCAGGAAGTTTGAAAATTTATCTAAGGTTACATGGCTGTTATGTACTGAATTCAGATATAAAACCTAGGTGATTTTCTTTGAATTTTTTTTCTAATTCTTATTTTTTTTAAATTCTTGCATCACTACATTATTGATTTTACTGTTCAAACTGTAATATTCCTATAGATCAAGACATTTGACCCATTTCCATACTTAAAATCACTAAGAAAGATACATAAAGGCAGAGGATAAAGATTTTAGGGATAAACCTAAAATATATGTGTTTGGCTGTGCTTTCAAAAACAAAGCTTAACCTAGAATATGAGAAAATAAGTTCCAAATGTATAAAAGTTTAAAGTCAACCCTAAAACACAACAAGAAATATAAAACAGTAGATACCAATTATTATTAAATGTGTCTTTATGAGATTATCTAGCTGTAAAAATTTCCCAGGCACAATCACTGATAGCTACTAAGCCATGCATTAACTTTGAAGGATACCACATAAATGAACTTTATTTAGAAATTTCAATGAAAATCCCATGGAGTTGCCATATAGAACCTAAACAAAGTATCTTATTTCTAATTTCCAGGTTATTTAAGTTTTTAATTCACCCAAAGGAAAATATTTTTAGACATAGTGATATTTCACTTAACCTTTGAGCAAAGGCTTTTCCTATCTGTAAAAAGTGTCCAGTTTAAATGACTTTAGCATGTGCACTGACCAGAGTCTACAAAAGTTTTAAATTGCAAAGGAAAATAGAGGCATGAAGAGAGGAAACCTGAGAAATAAGCATTACTAAAACAAAGTTGAATTGCTACCTCTTAGATGCATTTATATATCATCTCTGTATGTGTGTGTATATATATATAATATTAAACAATATATAACATTTATATATTGTTATCAATACATTTATATATTGTTACACCTAGTACAGCAATTTTATTCTTTAGGCAATGATAGTAAGGAAAATAGAAGTTCACTCTTCTTTTCATTCAACTCTACATTGATTTCCAATATTTTATACTTAGTGCCTACCAGGCAATTTTCCAAGAATCTAGTGACATGATGATTGACACAATAGATAGACAAATATATAAATGCATAACACATATGTAGATATATATACATATATACACAAACAAATACATAGGGGAGTGTGGTGGTAAGTGCTATGAAAATATAAAAAAGGGTAAGAGGATAGAGAGTGACCAGGAGTTATCTTATACAAAGTACTCAGGAATAGCTCCTATGAGGAGATAGCACTTTATCAGAAATATGAATGAAGCGAAACAGAAATGAAAATATTAGAGACTAGTGTTCCAAGTACAGGGAACAGAAAATACAAATGCCCAGAAGCATATTTTACATATAATAGGAAGACCAAATAAGCAAAGAGTTGAGATGATGATGAAGAAATTTACAGGCCCTAGGTGAGATTGAACACTAGACTAATGCATAGACGTTTGACTTTTTTTCTAAATGAAATGGAAAATGATGGAGGGCTTTGAGTGTGGGAAAACCTTACAAGAATACTCAAAATAGCCATATTTTTACATTATGAGCCAAATAAATATATGAATAGATTTTTAAAAATAAATGAGACCTTATAAAAAATGTAATAGGACACAAAGTATATTTCAAATTAAGAATTTAGGAGGGGGCGGACCAAAAATGGTGGAAGAATAGGATGGGGAGACCGCTTTCTGCCCCATAAATTCATCAAAAGAACATTTGAACACTGAGCAAATTCCACAAAACAACTTCTGAATGCTGGCAGAGGACATCAGGCACCCAGAAAGGTAGCCCATTGTCTCCAAAGGAGGTAGGACAAAATATAAAAGATAAAAAGAGAGACAAAAGAGGTAGGGACAGAGATCTGTCCCAGGAAGGAAGTCTTAAAAAGAGAGAAGTTTCCAAACACCAGGAAACACTCTCACTGGTGGGTCTGTGGCGAGTCTAGGAATCTCAGAAGGCAACATAACTTAGAGGGGGAAAAAATTAATTAAAACCCACAGATTACGTGCCTAATGGCAACTTCAAGCAGAGAAGCAACCCAGATGCTCACATCCACCACTAGCAAGCGGGGGCTGGACAGGGAGGCACCAGCTGCATTGCTTAGGGTAAGGACCAGGCCTGAATGCCCCAAGGGCAATCTGAGGGAACTAACTTGAGATAGCAACCTAGACTCTGGGATAGCCAGAGAGAGAGAAAAAAAGAGAGAGAGAGAGAGAGAGAGAGAGAACTATCTGGAGAAAAGTTCTAACCTAAGACCCTGCCAGGCCTGCTCACAGAACGAAGGAATGAACAGAACTAGCCGGCTGTGGACTGGCCCATCCCTGGCTGGAGACAGGCAGGCGAGGGAAGCCAGAGCCAGAAGGCAGGCCCAGAGAGGCATCCTCTACCAAATTGCAAGCAGGCTTAATTGTTAACCAAGACTTTTTAGGATTCTGAACAGTTGACAGTTGCTGGGAGGGTCGCAACCAGAGATCAGTTCCCCAGAAGAAACACACAGCACACCTGAGAAGGCACATCTATTGTACACCCATAAAACCGAGCAGCTGGGACAGAGGAGGTGATAACCACACCCCACCTGGGAGTGACTGCGTTCGCCAATCACCTGGACACCTGAGCTGCTCGGACCTGGGAAGGGCACAAAACGCAGGCCCAACCGAGTCTGCGCCTTTGTGGAGTGCTGGAGAGCCTGAACCTGAGTGGCTTAGACCTGGGAAGTGCGCACAACCAGGGCCTACCTCAGGCAGTTCCCGGCAGAGCCACCTAGAGCCTGAGAAATGTAGACCATGAAAGCACACACGCCGTGAGCGAGGGCAAACCCAGTGCGGCTGAAACACTGCGAGCACTCCCCACACACGCCAGTGATATTTGTTTGAAGTGTTCCTCCCTCCCCGCAGCACGATTGAACAAGTGAGCCTAAATAAGTGACCACCTTTACCCCCTTGTGTCAGGGTGGAAATTAGACACTGAAGAGACCAGTAAATGGAAGAAGCTAAACCACTTTGGAAGTGACAGGTGCAACAGATTAAAACACTGTAGTTAGCACGGACTACATAGGAAGCGGCCTATAGATCTTGAGAAGTATAAACCAGATCAAGGAACTATCTGAAAATGAACAGAGCCCACCTTCTGCAACAGCTCCAGAGAAACCCCTAGATATACTTTTACTATTGTCATTTTTATTTATTTATTTTTTTTTATTTTTTTCCCCCTTAATTTCTGTTTTTGCTACTGCAAAACTTTTATTTTTATTTTTTTTAATAGAAAATTATTTAATTAGTATACATGTGTTCCCCATCCTGAACCCTCCTCCCTCCTCCCTTCCCACACCATCCCTCTGGGTCGTCCCAGTGCACCAGCCCCAAGCATCCAGCATCGTGCATTGAACCTGGACTGGCATCTCGTTTCATACATGACGTTTCACATGTTTCAATGCCATTCTCCCAAATCTTCTCACCCTCTCCCTCTCCCACAGAGTCCAGAAGACTGTTCTATACATCTGTGTCTCTTTTGCTGTCTCGTATACAGGGTTATCATTACCATCTTTCTAAATTCCATATATATGCGTTAGTATACTGTATTGGTGTTTTTCCTTCTGGCTTACTTCACTCCGTATAATAGGCTCCAGTTTCATCCACCTCATTAGAACTGATTCAAATGTATTCTTTTTAATGGCTGAGTAATACTCCATTGTGTATATGTACCACAGCTTTCTTATCCATTCATCTGCTGATGGACATCTAGGTTGCTTCCATGTCCTGGCTATTATAAACAGTGCTGCGATGAACATTGGGGTACACGTGTCTCTTTCCCTTCTGGTTTCCTCAGTGTGTATGCCCAGCAGTGGGATTGCTGGATCCATGCACATATTGTCATTTTTAAATTAAAAAAATAAATTTAGTATTAAGTTCTCTATTACTCCTATAATTTTCATTTTTATAACCTACTATTACCTTGCCAAAAAAAAAAAAAAAGACCCTACTTTTAAAGCAAACTTATAAAACTTTTTTGACTTTGTTTTGTTCCTTTTAATATTGCACTCTTGAGAATCTAAGCTCTACTCTAGATTTTTAATCTTTGCTTTTTGGTATTTGTTATCAATTTTGTACCTTTAAGAACCCAAGATTCAGTACCCATTCTTACTTGGGAATGTGATTACTGGCTTGATTGCTCTCTCCCCCTTTTGACTCTCCTTTTCTCCACAAGGTCACTTCTATCTCCTCCCCGCCCCCCCCCCCCCACTCCTCTTCTCTACCCAACACTGTGAATCTCTTTGTGTGTTCTGGGCTGTGGAGAACACTTAGGGAACTGATTACTGGCTGGATCTGTGTCTCTCCTTTTGATTCCCCCTCTTTTCCTCCTGATCACCTCTATCTCCATCCTCTCTCGTCTCTTCTCCATGTAACTCTGTGAACCTCTCCAGGTGCCCCTCACTGTGGAGATACTTTTCATCATCAACCTAGATGTTTTATCACTGGGGCTGTATAGATGGAGAAATCTTGAGGCTACTGTAAGAATAAGACTGAAAACCAGTGGCAGGAGGCTTAAGCCCAAAACCTGAGAACACCAGAGAAATCCTGACTAGAGATCATTAGTCAATAAGAGTTCATCAAAAACCTCCATACCTACACTGAAATCAAGCTCCACCCAAGAGTCAACAAGTTCCAGAGCAAGACATACCATGCAAATTCTCCAGCATCACAGGAACATAGCCCTGACCTTCAATATACAGGCTGCCCAAAGTCACACCAAAACCCATTGACAATTCAAAACTCAGTATGGACACTTCATTGCATTCCAGAGAGAAGAAATCCAGCTCCACTCACCAGAACACCGACACAAGCTTCCCTAACCAGGAAACCTTGACAAGCAAGCCACCCGTCCAACCACACCCACAGCGAGGAAACTTCACAATAAAGAGGAACCACAAACTCTGAGAATACGGAAAGGCCACCCAAAACACAGGAATATAAACAAGATGAAAAGGTAGAGAAATACTCAGCAGCTAAAGTAACCGGACAGATGCCCACCAAATCAAACAAAAGAGGAAGAGATAGGGAATCTACCTGATAAATAATTCAGAATAATGTTAGTGAAAATGATCCAAAATCTTGAAAACAAAATGGAGGTACAGAATAGCCTGGAGACAAGGATTGAGAAGATGCAAAAAATGGTTAACAAGGACCTAGAAGAAATAAGAAACAGTCAATATATAATGAATAATGCAATAAATGAGATCAAAAACACTCTGGAGGGAACCAAGAGTATAATAACTGAGGCAGAAGATAGGATAAGTGAGGCAGAAGACATAATGGTATAAATAAATGAAACAGAGAGGAAAAAAGAAAAAAGAATTAAAAGAAATGAGGACAATCTCGGAGACCTCTGGGACAATGTTAAGTGCACCAACATTCAAATCATAGGAGTCCCAGAAGAAGAAGACAAAAAGAAAGACCATGAGAAAACACTTGAGGAGATAATAGTTGAAAACTTCCCTAAAGTGGGAAAGGAAACAGTCACCCATATCCAAGAAACCCAGACAGTCCCAAACAGGATAAACCCAAGGGGAAACACCCTAAGACATATATTAATCAAATTAACAAATGTCAAACACAAAGAACAAATATTAAAAGCAGCAAGGGAAAAGCAACAAATAAGACACAAGGGGATTCCCCTAAGGATAACAGCTGATCTTTCAATAGAAACTCATCAGGCCAGAAAGGAATGGCAGGACATACATAAAGTGATGAAAGAGAAAAACTTACAACCCAGATTACTGTATCCAGCAAGGATCTCATTCAAATATGAAGGAGAAATCAAAAGCTTTACAAACAAGCAAGAGCTGAGATAATTCAGCACCACCAAACCAGCTCTCCAACAAATGCTAAAGGATCTTCTCTAGACAAGAAACACAGAAAAGGTGTATAAACTTGAACCCAAAACAATAAAGTAAGTGGCAATGGGATCATACTTATCAATAATTATCTTAAATATAAATGGGTTGAACGTCCCAACCAAAAGACAAAGACTGGCTGAATGGACACAAAAACAAGACCCCTATATATTTTATCTATAAGAGACCCACCTCAAAACAAGGGACACATACAGACTGAAAGTGAAGGTCTGGAAAAAGATATTTTATGCAAATGGAGACCAAAAGAAAGCAGATATGATATACTCATATCAGATAAAATAGACCTTAAAATAAAGTCTGTGAAAATAGACAAAGAAGGACACTACATAATGATCAAAGGATCAATTCAAGAAGATATAACAATTATAAATATATATGCACCCAATATAGGAGCACCACAATATGTAAGGCAAATGCTAACAAGTATGAAAGGGGAAATTAACAATAACCCAGTAATAGTGGGAGACTTTTATATCTCATTCACACCTATGGATAGACCAACTAAACAAAAAATTAACAAAGAAACACAAACTTTCAATGATACAATAGACCAGTTAGACCTAATTGATGGAGAAGGCAATTGTAACCCTCTCCAGTACTCTTGCCTGGCAATTCCCATGGATGGAGGAGCCTGGTAGGCTGCAGTCCATAGGGTCGCTAGGAGTCAGACACGACTGAGTGACTTCACTTTAACTTTTCACTTTCATACATTGAAGAAGCAATGGCAACCCACTCCACTGTTTTTCCTTGGAGAATCCCAGGGACGTAGGAACCTGGTGGTTCCCCAGCCTTCTCTGGGGTCGCACAGAGTCAGATATAACTGAAGTGAATTAACAGCAGCAACAGACCTAATTGATATCTATAGGATATTTCACACAAAACAATGAATTTCACCTTTTTCTCAAATCTACATGGAACCTTCTCCAGGATAGATCACATCCTGGGCCATAAATCTAGCCTTGGCAAATTCAGAACAATTGAAATCATTACAAGCATCTTTTCTGACCACAATGCAGTAAGATTAGATGTCAGTTACAGGAGAAAAACTATTAAAAATTCCAACATATGGAGTCTGAACAGCACCCTGCTGAATAACCAACAAATCACAGAAGAAATGAAAAAAGAAATCAAAGTATGCATAGAAATGCATGAAAATGAAAACTCAACAACCCAAACCCTATCAGTTCAATTCAGTTCAGTCACTCAGTCTTGTCCAACTCTTTGCGACTCCATGAATTGCAGCATGCCAGGCCTCCCTCTCTCACCAACTCCTGGAGTTCACCCAAACTCACGTCCATCGAGTTGGTGATGCCATCCAGCCATCTCATCCTCTGTCGTCCCCTTCTCTTCCTGCCCTCAATCCCTCCCAGCATCAGAGTCTTTTCCAATGAGTCAATTCTTCACATGAGGTGCCCAAATCCTATGGGACACTGTAAGAGCAGTGTGAAGGAGAAGGTTCATACCAATACAGGCTTACCTCAAGAAACAGGAAAAAAGTCAACTAAATAAACTAACTCTACACCTAAAGCTACTAGAAAAGGAAGAAATGAAGAACCGCAGGTTTAGTAGAACCTAATTTTCTGCCTTAAAAATTAGGGCAGAAATAAATGCAAAAGAAACAAAAGAGACCATAGCTAAAATCAACAAAGCTAAAAGCTGATTCTTTGAAAAGATAAATAAAATTGACAAACCATTAGCCCGACTCATCAAGAAACAAAAGGAGAAGAATCAAATAAACAAAATTAGAAATGAAAATGGAGAGATCACAACAGACAACACTGAAATGCAAAAGATCATAAGAGACTAGTATCAGCAACTATACGCCAATAAATTGGACAACTTGGAAGAAATGGACAAATTCTTAGAAAAGTACAACTTTCCAAAACTGAACCAGGAAGAAATAGAAAATCATAACAGACCTATCACAAGCATGAAAATTGAAACTGTAATCAGAAATCTTCCAGCAAACAAAAGCCCAGGTCCAGACGGCTTCAAAGCTGAATTCTACCAAAAATTTAGAGAACAGCTAACACCCATCCTACTCAAACTCTTCCAGAAAATTGCAGAGGAAGGTTAACTTCCGAACTCATTCTATGAGGCCTACATCACCCTAATACCAAAATCTGACAAAGATGCAAAAAAAAAAAAAAAAAAGAGAGAGAGAAAACTACAGGCCAATATCACTGATGAACATAGATGAAAAAATCCTTAACAAAATTCTACCAGTCAGAATCCAACAACATATTAAAATGATCATACATTAGGACCAAGTGGGCTTTATCGCAGGGATGCAAGGATTCTTCAATATCCGCAAATCAATCAATGCAATACATCACATTAACAAATTGAAAAATAAAAGCCATATGATTATCTCAGTAGATGCAGAGAAAGCCTTTGAAAAATTCTTCATCCATTTATCATAAAAACTGTCCAGAGAGCAGGAATAGAAGGAACAAACCTCAACATGATAAAAGCTATATATGACAAACCCACAGCAAACATTATCCTCAATGGTGAAAAATTGAAAGCATTTCCCCTAAAGTCAGGAACAAGACAAGGGTGCCCACTTTCACCTCTACTATTCAACATAGTTTTGGAAGTTTTGGCCACAGCAATCAGAACAGAAAAAGAAATAATAAGAATCCAAATTGGAAAGAAGAAGTAAAACTCACTGTTTGCAGATGACATGATCCTCTACATAGAAAACCCAAAAGACTCCACCAGAAAATTACTAGAGATAATCAATGAATACAGTAAATTTGTAGGATACAAAATCAACACACAGAAATCCCTTGCATTCCTATACACTAATAATGAGAAAATAGAAAGAGAAATTAAGGAAACAATTCCATTCACCATTGCAATGGAAAGAATAAAATACTTAGGAATATATCTACCTAAAGAAATTAAAAACCTATTCCATTCACCATTGCAATGGAAAGAATAAAATACTTAGGAATATATCTACCTAAAGAAATTAAAAACCTATATATAGAAAACTATAAAACATTGGTGAAAGAAATCACAGAAGACACAAATAGATGGAGAAATATACCATGTTCATGGATTGGAAGAAACAACATAAAGCAATCTATAGATTCAATGCAATCCCTATCAAACTACGAACAGTATTTTTCACAGAGCTAGAACAAATAATTTCACAATTTGTATGGAAATACAAAAAAACTTCAAATAGCCAAAGCTATCTTGACAAAGAATGGAACTGGAGGAATCAACCTGCCTGATTTCAGGCTCTACTACAAAGCCACAGTCATCAAGACAGTATGGTACTGGCACAAAGACAGAAATATAGATCAATGGAACAAAACAGAAAGCCCAGAGAAAAATTCACGCACCTATGGAAACCTTATCTTTGACAAAGGAGGCAAGAATATAGAATAGAGAAAAGACAATCTCTTTATCAAGTGGTGCTGGGAAAACTGGTCAACCACCTATTAAAGAATGAAACAAACACTTTATAACACCATACACAGAAATAAACTCAAAATGGATTAAAGATATAAACATAAGACCAGAAACTATAAAACTCCTTGAGGAGAACATAGGCAAAATACTCTCTGACATAAATCACAGCAGGATTCTCTATGACCCACCTCCCAGAATATTGGAAATAAAAGCTAAAGTAAACAAATGGGACCTAATTAAAGTTAAAAGCTTCTGCACAACAAAGGGAACTATAAGAAAGATGAAAAGACAGCCTTCAGAATGGGAGAAAATAATAGCAAATGAAGCAACTGACAATGAATTCGTCTCAAAAATATACGAGCAACTCCTGCAGCTCAATTCCAGAAAAAAAAAATTAAACGACTCACTCAAAAAATGGGCCAAAGAACTAAACAGACATTTCTCCAAAGAAGACATACAGATGGCTAACAAACACATGAAAAGATGCTAAACATCACTCATTATCAGAGAAATGCAAATCAAAACCACAATGAGGTGCCATTTCACTCCACTCAGAATGGGTGCTATCCAAAAGTCTACAAGCAATTAATGCTGGAGAGGGTGTGGAGAAAAGGGAACCCTCTTACATTGTTGATGGGAATGCAAACTAGTACAGCCACTATGGAGAACAGTGTGGAGATTCCTTAAAAAACTGGAAATAGAACTGCCATATGACCCAGGAATCCTCCTGCTGGGGATACACACTGAGAAAATCAGAATTGAAAGAGACACATGTACCCCAACGTTCATTGCCCCACTGTTTATAATAGCCAGGACATGGAAGCAACCTAGATGTCCATCAGCAGACGAATGGATAAGAAAGCTCTGGTGCATATACACGATGGAGTATTACTCAGCCATTAAAATTAATACATTTGAATCAGTTCTAAAGAGGTGAATGAAACTGGAGCCTGCTATGCAGAGTGAAATAAGTCAGAAAGAAAAACACCAATACGGTATCAGATCAGATCAGATCAGATCAGTCACTCAGTCATGTCTGACTATTTGCGACCCCATGAATTGCAGCACGCCAAGCCTCCCTGTCCATCACCAACTCCTGGAGTTCACTCAGACTCACGTCCATCAAGTCAGTGATGCCATCCATCCATCTCATCCTCTGTCGTCCCCTTCTCCTCCTGCCCCCAATCCCTCCCAGAATCAAGGTATTTTTCAATAAGTCAACACTTCACATGAGGTGGCTAATGTACTGGAGTTTCAGCTTTAGCATCAGTCCTTCCAATGAACACCCAGGACTGATCTCCCTTAGAATGCACTGGTTGGATCTCCTTGCAGTCCAAGGGACTCTCAAGAGCCTTCTCCAACACCACAGTTCAAAAGCATCAATTGTCCAGTGCTCAGCTTTCTTCACAGTCCAACTGTCATATACATGCATGACTGGAAAAACAATAACCTTGACTAGATGGACCTTTGTTGGCAAAGTAATGCCTCTGCTTTTTAATATGCTATCTAGGTTGGTCATGACTTTCCTTCGAAGGAGTAAGTGTCTTTTAATTTCATGGCTGCAGTCACCATCTGCAGTAATTTTGGAGCCCAAGAAAATAAAGCCAGCCACTGTTTCCACTTTTCCCCCATCTATTTCCCATGAAGTGGTGGGACCAGATGCCATAATTTTAGTTTTCTGAATGTTGAGCTTTAAGCCAACTTTTCACTCTCCACTTTCACTTTCAACAAGAGGCTTTTGAGTTCCTCTTCACTTTCTGCCATAAGGGTGGTGTCATCTGCATATTTGAGGTTATTGATATTTCTCCTGGCAACCTTCATTCCAGCTTGTGCTTCTTCCAGTCCAGCGTTTCTCATGATGTACTCTGCATATAAGTTAAAAAAGCAGGGTGACAATATACAGACTTGACGTACTCCTTTTCCTATTTGGAAGCAGTCTGTTGTTCCATGTCCAGTTCTAACTGTTGCTTCCTGACCTGCATACAGATTTCTCAGGAGGCAGGTCGGATGGTCTGGTATTCACATGTCTTTCAGAATTTTCCATAGTTTATTGTGATCCATACAGTCAAAGGCTTGGCATAGTCAACAAAGCAGAAATAGATGTTTTTCTGGAACTCTCTTGCTTTTTCCATGATCCAGTGGATGTTGGCAATTTGATCTCTGGTTCCTCTGCCCTTTCTAAAACCATCTTGAACATCTGGAAGTTCATGGTTCATGTATTGCTGAAGCCTGGCTTGGAGAATTTTGAGGATTACTTTACTAGCGTGTGAGATGAGTGCAATCGTGTGGTTGTTTGAGCATTCTTTGGCATTGCCTTTCTTTGGGATTGGAATGAAAACTGACCTTTTCCAGTCTTGTAGCCATGGCTGAGTTTTCCAAGTAAACTCCAAATATTAACCTCTCTCCTAGTTTCAATAATCCATACTCACTTTAACTTTTTTTTTTTTTAATTCTTGGTCCTCTAAGTCCGCAAAGTCTTTTGTTTAAAGAAGCTGAAGAGTTTTTATTTTGTTTTAATTTTTTCCCCTTGCTTCAGCTTTTTAACCATTTTAATAGATATTTTGTACCAGAATATATGCGTGGGTGGCTGCGATGGTGCACAGAGCATGGCTGAGAGGAGCTACCCCACGTCCGAGGTCAGGGGCAGAATCTGGGAGGACTCCATGCCCAAGAAGTGGCAGGCAACAGGAGTTACCCCATGTCCGAGGTCAGGGGCAGCAGCCGGGAAGAGCTACACCGTGTCCGAGGTCAGGGGCGGTGGCCAAGAGTGCTAGGCTGCGACAGTGCAGGAGCAGCTGGTAGGAGCTACCCCACGTCTGAAGTCAGGGGCAGCGGGTGGGAGGAGCTACCCCACGCCCAAGTCCAGGGGCGCCGGCTGGGAGGAACTATCCCACGCCCAAGGCCAGGGGTGGCAGCCAAGACTAGCAATCCCACATCCAAGGAGCGGTGGCTGTGCGGGCGCAGGAAGGCATAGACGAGTTACTCCACATTCAAGGTCAGGAGGGGTGGCTATAAGGAGATACCCCTCGTCCAGGGTAAGGAGCAGCGGCTGCGCTTTGCTGGTGCAGCCGTGAAGAGATACACCACACCCAAGGCAAGAGACCCCAGGTAAGATGATAGGTGTTGCAAGAGGGCATCAGAGGGCAGACACACTGAAACCATACTCACAGAAAACTATTCAATCTAATCACACTAGGACCACAGCCTTGTCTAACTCAATGAAACTAAGCCATGCCTGTGGGGCCACCCAAGACGGGCGGGTCATGGTGGAGAGGTCTGACAGAATGTGGCCCACTGGAGAAGGGAATGGCAAACCACTTCAGCATTCTTGCCTTGAGATCCCCATGAACAGTATGAAAAGGCAAAATGATAGGATACCAAAAGAGGAACTCCCCAGGTCGGTAGGGGCCCAATATGCTACTGGAGATCAGTGGAGAAATAACTCCAGAAAGAAGGAAGGCATGGAGCCAAAGCAAAAACAATACCCAGTTGTGGATGTGACTAGTGATAGAGGCAAGGTCCAATGCCATAAAGAGAATATTGCATAGGAACCTGGAATGTCAGGTCCATGAATCACGGCAAATTGGAAGTGGTCAAACAGGAGATGGCAAGAGTGAACGTTGACATTCTAGGAATCAGCGACTGAAATAGACTGGAATGGGTGAATTTAAATCAGATGACCATTATATCTACTACTGCAGGCAGGAATCTCTCAGAAGAAATGGAGTAGCCATCATGGTCAACAAAAGAGTCTGAAATGCAGTACTTGGATGCAATCTCAAAACTGACAGAATGATCTCTGTTCGTTTCCAAGGCAAACCATTCAATATCACAGTAATCCAAGTCTATGCCCCAACCAGTAATGCTGAAGAGTCTGAAGTTGAACGGTTCTATGAAGACCTACAAGACCTTTTAGATCTAACACGCAAAAAAAAAAAAAAAAGATGTCGTTTTCATTATAAGGGACTGGAATGCAAAGGTTGGAACTCAAGAAAGACCTGGAGTAACAGGCAAATTTGGCCTTGGAATATGGAATGAAGCAGGGCAAAGACTAATAGAGTTTTGCCAAGAAAATGCACTTGTCATAGCAAACACCCTCTTCCAACAAAACAAGAGAAGACTCTACACATGGACATCACCAGATGGTCAACACTGAAATCAGATTGATTAAATTCTTTGCAGCGAAAGATGGAGAAATTCTATACAGGCAACAAACACACGACCAGGAGCTGACTGTGGCTCAGATCACCTTATTGGCAAATTCAGACTTAAATTGAAGAAGTAGGGAAAACCACTAGACCATTCAGGTATGACCTAAATCAAATCCCTTATGATTATACAGTGGAAGTGAGAAATAGATTTAAGGGACTAGATCTGATAGACAGAGTGCCTGATGAACTATGGACAGAGGTTCATGACATTGTACAGGACACAGGGATCAAGACCATCCCCAAGGAAAATAAATGCAAAAAAGCAAAGTGGCTTTCTGAGGAGGCCTTACAACTAGCTGTGAAAAGAGAGAAGTGAAAAGGAAAGTAGAAAAGGAAACATATAAGCATCTGAATGCAGAGTTCCAAAGAATAGCAAGGAGAGATAAGAAAGCCTTCCTCAGCGACCAATACAAAGAAATAGAGGAAACCAATAGAATGGGAAAGACTAGAGATCTCTTCAAGAAAATTAGAGATACCAAGGGAAAATTTCATGCAAAGATGGGCTCGATAAAGGACAGAAATGGTATGGACCTATAGATATCAAGAAGAGGTGTCAGGAATACACAGAAGAACTATACAAAAAAGATCTTCATGACCAAGATAATCAAGATGGTGTGATCACTCACCTAGAGCTAGACATCCTGGAATGTGAAGTCAAGTGGGCCTTAGAAAGCATCACTACGAACAAAGCTGGTGGAGGCGATGGAATTCCAGGTGAGCTATTTCAAATCCTGAGAAACCTATATACAGGTCAAGAAAGAATAGACTGGTTCCAAATAGGAAAAGGAGTACGTCAAGGCTGTATATTGTCACCCTGCTTATTTAACTTATATGCAGAATACATCATGAGAAACGCTGGGCTGTAAGAATCACAAGCTGGAATCAAGATTACTGGGAGAAATATCAATAACCTCAGATATGCAGATGACACCACCCTTATGGCAGAAAGTGATGAGGAACTAAAAAGCCTCTTGTTGAAAGTCAAAGTGGAGAGTGAAAAAGTTGGCTTAAAGCTCAACTTTCAGAAAACTAAGATTATGGCATCTGGTCCCACCACTTCATGGGAAATAGATGGGGAAGGAAACAGTGGAAACAGTGTCAGACTTTATTTTATTTATTTATTTATTTTGGCTCCAAATGACTGCAGATTTTGACTGCAGCCATGAAATGAAAAGACACTTACTCCTTGGAAGGAAAGTTATGACCAACCAACCTAGATAGCCTCTTGAAAAGCAGAGACATTACTTTGCCAACAAAGGTCCGTCTAGTCAAGGCTATGGTTTTTCCAGGGGTCATGTATGGATGTGAGAGTTGGACGATGAAGAATGCTGAAGAATTGATGCTTTTGAACTGTGGTGTTGGAGAAGACTCTTGAGAGTCCCTTGGACTGCAAGGAAATCCAACCAGTCCATTCTGAAGGAGATCAGCCCTGGGATTTTTTGGAAGAAATGATGCTAAAGCTGAAACTCCAGTACTTTGGCCACCTCATGCGAAGAGTTGATTCATTGGAAAAGACTCTGATGCTGGGAGTGATTGTGGGCAGAAGGAGAAGGGGACGACAGAGGATGAGATGGCTGGATGGCATCACTGACTCAATGGACGTGAGTCTGAGTGAACTCCAGGAGTTGGTGATGGACAGGGAGGCCTGGCGTTCTGCGATTCATGGGGTTGCAAAGAGTCGGACACAACTGAGCGACTGAACTGAACTGAATTGGTATATATATATATAATTTGTAATACTGGTAACCCACCCAGAGTAATTTTTTTAACTTATTTATTTTGCTTTAAAATATTGTGTTGGTTTCTGAAATACAACAATATGAACCAACCATAGGTATATGTATGTCCCCTTCCTCTTTAACCTCCTTGCCACCTTCTGACACAACCCACCTGTCTAGGTTGTCACAGAGTACTGGTTTAAGCTCCTTGAGTCATACAACAAATCTCCACTGGCTATCTGTTTTACAATAATATAATTGTTTTCATGCTACTCTCTCAATTAGATCCACCTCTCCTTCCCCTCCTGTTTCCACAAGTCTGTTCTTTATGTCTAGGTCTCTATTGATGCCCTGCAATTAGATTCATCAATACCATCTTTCTAGATTCCATATATATGTATTAATACACAATATATGCTTTTCTTTTTATGACTTACTTCACTCTTTATAATAAGCTCTAGGCTCATTCACATCATGAGAACTGACTCAAATGAGTGCCTTTTTATGGCTGAATAGTATTCCATTGTGTGTGTGTGTGTGTGTGTGTATCTCTCTCTCTCTCTCTCTCTCTCTCTCTCTCTCTCTCTCTCTCTCTATATATATATATATATATATATATGCTTTCATCTGTTAATAGACATCTAGGTTGCTTCTGTCGACTATCTATTGTAAATATTGTAAATAGAACTGCAATGAGCATTAGGTTACGTGTCTCCTTTTCAGTTATGGTTTTCTCAGGGTATATGCCCAGTAGTAGAATTGCTGGGTCATATGGTAGTTTTATTACTAGTTTATTAAGGAATCTCCATACTATTATTCATAGTAGTTATATCAATTTACATTCCCACCAAGTTTGCAAGAGTGTTTCCTTTTCTCTACATTCTCTCTCGCATTTTTTGTTTGTAGATTTTTTTTGACGATGGCCATTCTTACTTATGTGAGGTGATATTTCATTGTAGTTTGATTTTGCATTTCTCTGTGAATGAGTGATGTTGAGTATCTTTTCATGTTTTTAATAACCATCTTGTGTCATCTCACATGCTAACTAAGTAGTGCTCAAAATTCTCCAGGCTAGACTTCAACAGTACATGAAATGAGGACTTCCAGATGTTCAAGCTGGATTTAGAAAAGGCAGAGGAGCCAGAGATCAAATTGCCAACATCCCTTGGATCATAGAAAAAGCAAGATGATTCCTGAAAAACATCTACTGCTTTATTGACTATGCTAAAGCCTTTAACTGTGTGGATCACAAAAAAACTGTAGAACACTTTTAAAGTGTTGGTAATACCAGACCACCTTACCTGCCACCTGAGAAATCGGTATTCTGGTAAAGAAGCAACAGTTAGAACCAGCATGGAACAATGGACTGGTTCCAAATTGGGAAAGGAATACTTCATGGCAGTATATTGTCATCTTGTTTATTTAACTTATATGTAGAGTATATCATGAGAAAGGCTAGGAGGGATAAAGCACAAGCTGGAATCAAGATGGCCAGGAGAAATGTCAATAACCTCAGATATGCAGATGACATCACACTTTTGGCTGAAATCAGAGGAACTAAAGAGCCTCTTGATGAAAAGGAAATAGGAGAGTGAAAAAGCTGGGTTAAAACTCAGCATTAAGAAAGGAAGATCATGGCATCTGGTCCCATCACTTTATGATAAACAGATTAGGAAACAATGGAAACAGTGACAGACTTTATTTTCTTGGGCTCCAAAATCACTGCAGATGGTGACTGCAGCCATGAAATTAAAAGATGCTTGCTCCTTGGAAGAAAAGCTATGACAAACTAGATAGCATATTCAAAAGCAGAGATGTTACTTTGCTGACAAAGTCCCATATAGTCAAAGCTATGGTTTTTCCATTAGTCACATATGGATGTGGGAGTTGGACCATAAAGAAAGCTGAACACTAAAGAATTGATGCTTTTGAACTGTGGTGTTGGAGAAGACTCTTGAGAGTTCTTTGGACAGCAAGGAGATTCAATCAGTCCATCCTAAAGGAAATCAGTCCTAAATATTCATTGGAAGGACTGATGCTGAAACTGAAGCTCCAATACTTTGGCCATCTGATGCGAAGAACTGACTCATTAGAAAAGACCCTGATGCTGGCAAAGATTGAAGTTAGGAGGAGAAGGGGACGGCAAAGTATGAGATGGTTGGATGGAATCACCGACTCAATGGACATGTGTTTTAACAAGCTCCAGGTGTTGGTGAATGACAGGGAAACCTGGCATACTGCAGTCCATGGGGTCATAAAGAGTTGGGCACGACTGAGTGACTGAAATGAACTGATGTCTTCTTTGGAGAAATGGCTGTTTAGGTCTTCTGGCCACTTTTTGATTGGGTTGTTTGTTTTTCTTTTATTGAGCTACTTGTATATTTAAGAGATTATTCGTTTATCAGTAGTTTCATTTGCTATTATTTTCTCCCATTCTGAGGGTTGCCTTTTCGATTTTTTTTTATAATTTCCTTTGCTGTGTAAAAGCTTTTAAGTTTATTAGGTCCGAGTTGTTTGTTTTTGTTGTTTTTTCCATTACTCTAGAAAATTCATCATAGAAAATCTTGTTGTGATTTATGAAGAGTGTTCTGCCCACTCTAAGAGTGTTTTCTAGCCTCTGGTATTACATTTAGGTCTTTAATCCCTTTTAAGTTTATCTTTGTATATGGACCTCTTTTGTCTCCTTAGGAAGGTTTCTTCCTAGATATTTTATTCCTCTTTATGTTGCAATAGTTAATGGGATTGTTTGCTTAATTTCTATTTCTGATTTTTCATTGTTGGTATATAGGAATGCAAGGGATTTCTGTGTATTGATTCTGTATCTTGTGACTTTGCTAAATTCACTGATTAGCTCTAGTAATTTTCTGATAGTATCTTTAGGATTTTCAATGAACAGTATCATTTCATCTGCAAGCAGTGAGAATTTTGGTTCTTTATTTATAATTTTGATTCTTTTTGCTTCCTTTTCTTCTCTGATTGTCATGGCTAGGACTTCTGAAAATAGGTTGAATAATAACGGCAAGAGTGGGAACCCTTATCTTGTTCTTGATCTTAGAGGGGATGTTTTCAGTGTTTCAACAGTGAGAATGTTTGCTATGGGTTTACAGTATATGGCCTTTACTATGTTGAGGTAGATTCCTTATATGTCCATTTTTGAAAAGCTTTTTTTTTTTTATCATAAATGGGGGCTGGATATTTTTTCCAAACCTTTTTCTGTATATATTGAGAATATAATATGATTTTTATCTTTTATTGATATTGTGAATCACATTGATTGGGTTGCATATATTGAAAATCTTTGCATACTTGGAATGAGTTTGTCTTGATCATGGTGTACGTTCCTTTCAGTGTGCTGTTGGATTCTGTTTGCTAGAATTTTGTTGAGGATTTTTGCATTTAGGTTCATCAGTGTTATTGGCTTGTAATTTTATTTTATTTTATTTGTGATGCCTTTATCTGGTTTTGTTATCAGGGTGATGGTGGCCTCATAGAAGAAGTATGGAAATGATCCATCCTCTGCAATTTTCTAGGTATTAGGTATTAGAGCATCTCTAGACTTTTGATAGAATTCACCTGTGAAGCCAACTAGCTCTAGGCTTTTGATTGTGGAGAGATTTTTGATCACAGTTTTGATTTTAGTACTTGTTATTGGCTTATTCATAATTTGTATTTCTTCCTGGTTCAGTCTTGGAAGGTTGAACTTTTTAAAGCATCTGTCCCTTTCTTCCAATTTGTTCATTTTATTGGCATATAGTTCCTCATAGGAGTCTACTCTGACCCTTTCTATTTCTGCATTGTTTGCTGTAACTTCTCCTTTTTCATTTCTACTTTTGCTGATTTGAGTCTTCTCCCCTTTTTCCTTGAGGAGTCTGACTGATGGCTTGACAATTTCATTTATCTTCTCAAAGAACTAGCCTTTTGTTTCATTGATCTTCTATTGTTTTCTTCATTTATTTCTGCTCTGATCATTATGATTTCTTTACTTCTACTAACTTTGGGCATCTTTTGTTCTCTTTTTTCCAAATTTCTTAAGTGAAAAGTGAGGTTGTCTATTCAATGTTTCCCTTATTTCTTGAGGTAAGATTGTATTCATACCATTTCTATCCTTTATTGAGGCCATCCTTGCATGAAACATTCCCTTGGTATCTCTAATTTTCTTGAAGAGATCTCTAGTCTTTCCATTCTGTCGTTTTCCTCTATTTGTTTGCACTGATCGCTGAAGAAGGCTTTCTTATCTCTTCCTGCTATTCTTTGGAACTCTGCATTCAGATGCTTATATCTTCTCTTTTCTCCTTTGCTTTTCACTTCTCTTCTTTTTACAGCTATTTGTAAGGCCTACTCAGACAGCCATTTTGCTTTTTTGAACTTCTTTTTCTTGGGGATGGTCTTGATCCCTGTCTCCTGTACAATGTCACAAATCTCTGTCCATAGTTCATCAGGCACTCTGTCTATCAGATCTAGTCCATTAAATCTATTTCTCACTTCCACTGTAGAATCATAAGGGATATGATTTAGGTCGATCTGAATGGTCTAGTAGTTTCCCCCACTTTCTTCAATTTAAGTCTGAATTTGGCAATAAGGAGTTAATGATCTGAGCCACAGTTAGCTCCTGTTCTTGTGTTTGTTGACTGTATAGAACTTCTCCATCTTTGGCTGCAAAAAATATAACCAATCTGATTTGGTATTGATCATCTGGTGATGTCCACATTTAGAGTCTTCTCTTGTGTTGTTGGAAGAGGGTGTTTGCTATGACCAGTGCATTCTTTTCACAAAACTATTTTAGCCTTTGCCCTGCTTCATTCTGTACTCCAAGGCCAAATTTGCCTGTTACTTCAGGTGTTTCTTGGCTTCCTACTTTTGCATTCCAGTCCCCTATAATGAAAAGGACATCTTTTTGGGATGTTAGTGCTAGAAGGTCATGTAGATCTTCATAGAACTGTTCAACTTCAGCTTCTTCAGCATTACTGGTCAGGGCATAAACTTGGATTACCGTGATATTGAATGGTTTGCCTTGGAAACGAACAGAGATCATTCTGTCGTTTTTGAGATTGCATCCAAGTACTGCATTTTGGACTCTTTTGTTGATTATGATAGCTACGCCATTTATTCTAAGGGATTCCTGCAGGCAGTAGTAGATTTAATGGTCATCTGAGTTCAGTTCACCCATTCTACTCCATTTTAGTTCACTGATTCCTAGAATGTCAATGTTCACTCTTGGCATCTCCTGTTTGACCACTTCCAATTTTCCTTGATTTATGGACCTAATATTCCAGGTTCATATGCAATATTGCTCTTTACAACATTGGGCATTGCTTCTATCACTAGTCACATCCACAACTGGGTGTTGTTTGTGCCGTGGGTCCATCCCTTCATTTTTTCTGGAGTTATTTCTCCACTGATCTCCAGTAGCATATTGGGCACCTGCTGACCTGGGGAGTTCATCTTTCCATGTGTTATTTTTTTGCCTTTTCATACTGTTCATGGGGTTCTCAAAGAAAGAATACTGAAGTGGTTGCCATTCCCTTCTCCAGTGGCCACATTCTGCCAGAAATGATATGGACCTAACATAAGAAGAAGATATTAAGAAGATGTGACCAGAATACACAGAAGAGCTGTACAAAAAAGATCTTCACAGCCCAGATAATCACCATGGTGTTAATACTCACCTAGAGCCAGATATTCTGGAATGCGAATTCAAGTGGGCCTTAGGAAGCATCACTACGAACAAAGCTAGTGGAGGTGATAGAATTCCAGGTGAGCTATTTCAAATCCTGAAAGATGATGCTGTGAAAGTGCTGCACTCAATATGCCAGCAAATTTGGAAAACTCAGCAGTGGCCACAGGACTGGAAAAGGTCAGTTTTCATTCCAATCCCAAAGAAAGGCAATGCCAAAGAATGCTCAAACTACTGCACTCATTTGCACTCATCTCACACGCTAGTAAAGTAATACTCAAAATTATCCGAAACAGGCTTCAGCAATACATGAACCATGAACTTCCAGATGTTCAAGATGGTTTTAGAAAGGGCAGAGGAACCAGAGATCAAATTGCCAACATCCACTGGATCATGGAAAAAGCAAGAGAGTTCCAGAAAAAAAAAATCTATTTCTGCTTTATTGGCTATGCCAAAGCCTTTGACTGTGTGGATCACAATAAACTTTGGAAAATGCTGAAAGAGATGGGAATACCAGACCACCTGACCTGCCTCTTGAGAAACCTATATGCAGATCAGGAAGCAACAGTTAGAACTGGACATGGAACAACAGACTGGTTCCAAATAGGAAAAGGAGTGTGCTAAGGCTGTATACTGTCACCCTGCTTATTTAACTTATATGCAGAGTACATCATGAGAAACGCTGGGCTGGAAGAAGCACAAGCTGGAATGAAGATTGCCAGGAGAAATATCAATAACCTGATATATGCTGATGACACCACCCTTATGGCAGAAAATGAACAAGAACTAAAGAGTCTCTTGATGAAAGTGAAAGAGGAGAGTGAAAAAGTTTGCTTAAAGCTCAACATTCAGAAAACTAAGATCATGGCATCTGGTCCCACCACTTCATGTGAAATAGATGGGGAAACAGTGGAAACAGTGTCAGACTTTATTTATTTATTTATTTTGGCTCCAAAATCATAGCAGATGGTGACTGCAGCCATGAAATTAAAAGATGCTTAGTCCTTGGAAGGAGGGATATGACCAACCTAGACAGCATATTCAAAAGCAAAGACATTACTTTGCCAACAAAGGTCCTCCTAGTCAAGGGTGTGGTTTTCCCAGTAGTCATGTATGGATGGGAGAGTTGGACTGTGAAGAAAGCTGGGCGCTAAAGAATTGATTCTTTTGAACTGTGCTGTTGGAGAAGACTCTTGAGAGTCCATTGGACTGCAAGGAAATCCACCAGTCCATTCTAAAGAAGATCAGCCCTGGATTTTCTTTAGAAGGAATGATGCTAAGGCTGAAACTCCAGTGCTTTGGGCACCTCATGCAAAGAGTTGACACATTGGAAAAGACTCTGATGCTGCAAGGGATTGGGGGCAGGAGCAGAAGGGGACGACAGAGGATGAGATGGCTGGATGACATCACCAACTCAATGGACGTGAGTTTGAGTGAACTCCGGGAGTTGATGATGGACAAGGAGGCCTGGTGTGATGCCATTCATGGGGTCCCAAAGAGTCGGACATGACTGAGCAACTGAACTGAACCGACCCTTTAAAGAAAAAAAAAATTGCTAACTCATAATCTATAAAATGGGGTCACAATAGATGATACTACTAGGCTACTAGAATGACTCTTAGAAAGACAGAGTAGGCAATTAACCTTACTAGTTAAGTTCAGTTCAGTCACCCAGTCGTGTCCAACTCTTTGCGAACCCATGAACCACAGCACGCCAGGCCTCTCTGTCCATTACCAACTCCCAGAGTCCAAACAAACCCATGTCCATTGAGTCAGTGATGCCATCCAGGCATCTCATCTTCTGTCTTCCCCTTCTCCTCCTGCCCTCAATCTTTCCCAGCATCAGAGTCTTTTCAAATTAGTCAGCTCTTCACATCAGGTGGCCAAATTTTTGGAGTTTCAGCTTCAACATCAGTCCTTCCAATGAACACCCAGGACTGATCTCTTTTACGATGGACTGGTTGGATCTCCTTGTAGTCCAAGGGACTCTCAAGAGTCTTCTCCAACACCACAGTTCAAAAGCATCAATTCTTCGGTGCTCAGCCTTCTTCACAGTCCAATTCTCACATTCATACATGACCACTGGAAAAACCATAGCCTTGATTAGATGGACATTTGTTGGCAAAGTAACATCTCTGCTTTTTAATATGCTGTCTGGATTGGTCATAACTTTTCTCCTAAGGAGCAAGCGTCTTTTAATGTCATGGCTGCAATCACCATCTGCAGTGATTTTGGAGCCCCAAAAAATAAAGTCTGACACTGTTTCCACTGTTTCTCCATCTATTTGCCATGAAGTGATGGGATTGGATACCATGATCTTCATTTTCTGAATGTTGAGCTTAAGCCAACTTTTTCACTCTCCTCTTTCACTTTCATCAAGAGGCTCTTTAGTTCTTCTTCATTTCCTGCCATAAGGTTGGTGTCATCTGTGTATCTGAAATTATTGATATTTCTCCTGGAAATCTTGATTCCAACTTGTGCTTCATTGAGCCTTACTAAGTAAAGCAGAAATGACAAAATGGCCATGGAAGAACATAAAATAATAGATCAAAAAGCTTAGAGAATTGATTATGTTTTTTTTTCTTTTTTTTTTGTAATTTTATTTTATTTTATTTTATTTTTAAACTTTACATAATTGTATTAGTTTTGCCAAATATCAAAATGAATCCATCACAGGTATACATGTGCTCAGGATGGGGAGCACATGATTATGTTAAAGTAGATATATTAGGTAAGGATAAAAAAAACTACCAGATAATTGTTTTTCTTGGAGGGCCCAGAAAAGACATCATTTATCAAACAATGAAGAACTTTATTGTGAGATGGGCACAAGCACCACTGTGAAGCTCAGTTGTGATAGTGGGAGATGCTATTAAGAATGGACTCCCTGCTTTGCCATCAGAAGCAAGGCAAGTTTAACTACTATGAGCAGCAGGATCAGAAAAGTATCAGAAGGGAGTGTGATCTTCAGAGAACAATGGAGATGGTTAATAGAATACAGTGCCCTGTATTGCTCAAACTATGAAGTTGAAAGAAATCTAGGTTGACTGAGGGCAGTTGCTCAGTTTCTAGAACTGAGCCTATAACCCATTTTTCTGAAGAAGAGTTCAGGTCTCCTTGAGGGATAAACTTGCCATGCCATGGCAAGTATATAATAATGATTCTTACAATCATTCCTCAAAAAAGCCTGTGACCACTTTCTTGTGTAAGATTGTACTATGCATAGGGGAACACTAAACATTTTGAGGACTGCTGGGCAGAGGGTCTGAATTAACATTGTTACTCAGGGACACAAGGTGTCATTTATGATCCCCAAATGGACTGGGAGTATATGTGAGTAGGTAATAAATGGAGGAGTCTTGGTCT
The DNA here is from genome assembly GCF_032452875.1 of Bos javanicus. Lineage (NCBI taxonomy): Eukaryota > Metazoa > Chordata > Mammalia > Artiodactyla > Bovidae > Bos > Bos javanicus. Next base: position 45,010,236 of record NC_083897.1, read on the forward strand.
AGGTCTGGTACACAGTGAGTCTACTGAGTTCATCTCCATCCGGTAGTCATTTTCACAAGCCACAAATGCAAAATTGGAATGAATATACTCAGTAGTTGGCAGGTAGCTCCATATTGGTTCCTTGGGATAGAGCTCTTACAGTCGAGAAGGCCAACTGAAAGTCTCTGAAACTTTTTACTTCTACAAACAAGAAAGTAAAACAATGTTATCTCCTGTGGAGTGGTACTGATTAATTCAAACCATACAGACCTAAGGATAGTGGGGTGGTAATCCTCATAGTACTTGTATTTAATTAACTAGTCTGAGTTTGCTTTTGCTTAGTCACAAAGTCATGTCTGACTCTTTGTGACCCTATGGGCTGTACCCACCAGGCTCTTCTGTTTATGGGATTTCCCAGGCAAGAATACTGGAGTGGATTCTTTAGCCCATATGAAAACTAGCTGGATCATAAAAGATGGCAGTGGACTATAACAAACTTAACTGTGTACTAGCTCTATTTCTAGCTGCTGTGCCAGCTGTGATATTATTTCTACAGCAGGATAGCAAGGCTGTCAGGTACCTGGCATGTAGTCACAGATAAGGCAAATGTGTTCTTTTTCAATCCTAGTCAGAAGTTAGAATAGAAACAGATCTCATTCACTTAGATGGTCTATTTGGGATGGACCACACCCTATGGCAGTGGTAACTCTCCTGTTCCCTATCATAAAATAGTCTAAAGATATCTAGACAACCTGAATATGCTGCAAAACATTCTACTGATCCAGCATATCATGATGTGATGTTAATCAGATTGGCTTAGCAAGAATTAAAAAGTACATTAGAAGCCTTGGTAGGAAGTATGCATTCCAGAACATGGGAGATAAACATACAAAGATTCAAGAGCCAACCACATCAGTGAATTTTAAAAGATCTGGGGGTCTGCATCATGACAGGATATCTTCCCAATATAAAAGACAAATTATAGCAACCAACATTTTGAACCACTAACAAAGAAACACAAATCCTGCTAGGCTTCTATAGATTCTGTGGAAAGCATATTACATAATTGGGAATACTGTTCTGACCCATATAATGGGTGACACAAAATTCTGCAGCTCTGGGTGGACTTCAGATCAAGAAAGCACTTTGTAACAAGCCCAGGCTGTAGTGTAAGTAACGCTGCCATTTGTACCACTGTGATCCAAATCGGGAAAGGAGTACATCAAGGCTATATATTGTCACCTTACTTATTTAGTGTATATGCAGAGTACCTCATGAGAAATGCTGTACTGGATGAAATACAAGCTGGAATCAAGATTGCTGGGAGAAATATCAATAACCTCAGATATGCAGATGACACCACCCTTATGACAGAAAGTGAAGAAGAACTAAAAAACCTCTTGATGAAAGTGAAAGAGGAGAGTGAAAAAGTTGGCTTAAAGCTCAACACTCAGAAAACAAAGATCATGGCATCTGGTCCCATAACTTCATGGCAAATAGATGGGGAAACAATGAAAACCATGACAGACTTTACTTTTTTGCAGCTCCAAATTCATCGCAGATGGTGACTGCAGCCATGACATTAAAAGACGCTTCCTCCTTAGGAGAAAAGTTATGACCAACCTAGACAGCATATTAAAAAACAGAGACATTACTTTGCCGACAAAGGCCCATCTAGTCAAAGCTGTGGTTTTTCCAGTAGTCATGTATGGATGTGAGAGTTGGGCTATAAAGAAAGCTGAGCGGCCAAAAATTGATGCTTTTGAATGGTGGTGTTGGAGAAGACTCTTGAGAGTCCCTTGGACTACAAGGGGATCAAAACAGTCAATCCTAAAGGAAATCAGTCCTGAATATTCATTGGAAGGACTGATATTGAAACTGAAACTCCAATACTTTGGCCACTTGGTGCAAAGAACTGATTCATTTGAAAAGACCCTGATGCTGGGAAGGATTGAAGGCAGGAGGAGAAGGAGACGACAGAGGATAAGATTGTTGGATGGCATCACCAACTCAATGGATATGAGTTTGAGTAGGATCTGGGAGTTGGTGATGGACTGGTAAACCTGGCATGCTGCAGCCCATGGGGTTGCAAACAGTCAGACACAACTGCACAACTGAACTGAACTGATCCATAAAACTCTGTGTATGTATGCATGCTCAGTTGTGTCCTACTCTTTGCAACCCCATGAACTAGAACCCACCCGGTCCATTTGTCCATAAGATTTCCCAGGCAAGAATACTGGAGTGTTTACCATTTCCTTCTCCAGGGAATCTTCCTGACCCAAGAATCAAACCTCCATATCCTGCATTGGTAGCTGGATTCTTTACCACTCTGCTAGCTGGGAAGCCCTGCATAAGACTCTATTTTATGTTATTATGCAGAGGTTATGGAAAATCTCAATAGGAGAATCAGTCACAAAATAGGCCCTTGACTCCCATGCCATCTGCCACTGTAACCCTGGACTCTCTCCTTCAGCTTATACTTAATGGCTATTGGAAGAGGTGGGTCACATTCAACCAGCTGATAATGGAGGAGAAAGACTGAGTTCAGTTTACAGATGGGCTGTCTTGGCATATGGGTAGAAGCAGAAAATGGGCAATGGCTATACTACAAGCGCACTTAGGGATGAAAGAAAGCCATGTGGAGGAGATTATCCCAGTCCAGAATTTGGCTAATCACAAATTATCCAGAGTGTTAGTCAGTACACTTGTAGAAACAGAAGTAGCCTGAGATTAGAATTTGTTTAAATTCAGTGTTTTGGATAGTTGGTAGGGAGCCTGAAAGAAGGAAGACTTGCAAGATCAAGGATCAGGTAGCCTGGGGAAGAATCATGTGGTTGGTCCTATGGAAATAGAAACAAACTGTAAAGATGTTTATGTCTCATGGTGATATCCTTCAGAATGCACCTATCACAAACGTGTCACTAAACGACTAAATAGGATGACTTTTCCAGTTGAAAGCAGCAAGTATTTTTCATCACCCACATAGTACTGGCACAATGTGCAGAAGAACAGAGCATCCATTGTTTATCTGAAGAAAATGAAAACACTAATTTGAAAAGATAGATGCACCTCAATGTTCATAGCAGTATTATTTATAATAACTGAGATATATAAGCAATCTAAATGCCTATCAACAGATGAATGGATAAAGAACATGTGATACACACACACACACACACACACACACACACACAATGGATATTGCTCATCCATAAAAAAGAATAAAAATATGTCATTTTTCAACAATGTGAATTGACCCAGAGGGTATAATACTTACTGAAATAACTCAAAACATAAAGAGGAATATCTCACTTACATGTGGAATATAATTAATAAACATGAATATAACTCACACACACACATACACACAAAAGAAACAGACTCACGAGTATAGAGAACAAGTTAGTGATTATTAGTGAGGAAAGAGGAGGGCAGAGGGGGAAAATAGGTGTAGGAGTTTAAGAGGTACAAAATGCTATGAATAAAATGAAGTAAAATAATATATTTTACAGTACAGGGCATATAGCCAATATTTTATAACTATAAATGGAGTATCATATACACAAATTTGGAATCTCTATGTTGTAAACTGGAAACTAATATTGTAAATCAGCTATACTTGAACTAAAAATATATTTAGGGCTGGATGAAAACCAGAATAAAAAAGAGCCAAGTACCTATTGTGGCCAACAACATAAAGTGGCATACACCAAAGATGATATTGCAAATATAGCTTTCAAATATTCAACATGCCAGCAGCAAAGACTATTTTTGAATCGCTGATATGACCCTATTCCTTGAGACCAACCGTCCACTTAGTAGTAACTTGAATATGTGTGTGTGTGCATGCATGCTTAGTTGTGTCCTACTCTTTGCAACCCCATGGACTATAGTTCACCAGGCTTCTCTGTCCATGGAATTTTCCAGGCAAGAAAACTGGAGTGGGTTGTCATTTCCTTCTCCATGGGATCTTCCCAACCCAGACATTGAACCTGCATCTCTTGTGTCTTCTACTTTGGCAAGTGGATTCTTTACCACTGTGCCACCTGAGAAGTCCTTGAATACACTAAATAATTCATCCTGACTTGGTAAATGTTTGCTTTTTCTCTATATAAAACCCAAAGCAAAGGCTTATTGAGTGTTTCACTGATACTGAACATCACCTAATGTGACATCAAACAAAGAGACTGGCCTACTTTAAAGTAAAGAAGGTACAGCAGTGGTAACCTGGTTCTAATTACACACTGCTACTGCTGCTGCTGCTGCTGCTAAGTCACTTCAGTGGTGTCCAACTCTGTGCGGCCCCATAGACAGAAGCCCACCAGGCTCCCCCATCCCTGGGATTCTCCAGGCAAGAACACTGGAGTGGGTTGTCATTTCCTTCTCCAATAATTACACACTACACTATCCTAAAGCCACTGGTCTGATAAAGCAATGAAATAATCCATTAAAGACACAGCTAAGGCACTCATTTAGAACTGTTACCCTGTGAGAATAGTGTATGTATGTGCTTAGTTTCTCAGTCGTGTTCAACTTTTGTGACTTCATGGACTGTAGCCCACCAGGCTCCTCCGTCCATGGGGATTCTCCAGGCAAGAATACTGGAGTGTGTTGCCATGCTGTCCTCCAGGAGATCTCCCCCACCCAGGGATTGAACCGAGGTCTCCCACATTGCAGTTTGATTCTTTACCATCTGAGCCACCAGGGAAGACCATGTGAAAATAGGATCTTATGATATTCCATGACACAGGGAATATTCCAAATTAATAATCATTACATGTGTTGGTGTCCCAAATTGGTAAAATATATACATCTAAGGACAAAGATGAGAAAAATAAAATGGGAGTGAACCTGCTTACTGACATTTTCAGTGACTAATCTGTAGAATCAATGTCTCCCTAAATAACAATTTTGTACTCTGTAGGTTTAGGAGTCTAACTCAAAGATCTAAATGCATCTACTAAGAGCCAGAGCAAAATCCCCATTTCAGTTTTAAACTATGGTTGCCACCTTTTTACTTTTGGCTTATTCTGACAAGAGATCATCAGGTAAGGAAAGGAGTCACCATGGCAGGTAAGGAAAGGATTCACCATGGCAGGATAATTGACTCTGATCATTGAAGAGGGAATAGGGACACCATTACTCAGTGAGGACATGGAAAAATACGTTTGCACTCAGATGATTCATTTGATTATCTCTTGGAATTATTTTGCCTATTTTTGAAGGTAAATGAACAAAAAAAGCAAAACTTCATAGCCTTAGAAGGGACATAGTAAGTAGGATCCCAGAACCCTTCATGAATGAGGGCATGTGTCATCCCATGAGGAAGTCATCTAGACCAGAAGAGGTACTAAATAAAAGATATCTAAAATAAATAGTAAGGGAGATAATGAACAAAAATTAATATCACTTGTGGCATCAAGACCACCTGCTATGGTGGAGGCTGTAGGTGGTTAAGCTAACCTTCATCTTATAAAATTCACATCATAACATAGGCCCACTAGAATGCAGAAGGAGCTGCATCTCCAACTTAAATGAAGTAAATAGATTCATTTGACACAAAGTGTAGACTGTAATAGGCACTATAATGTGCTTCTTGGAGTATATCACCCTGCCCTCACTGATGCACTCATTCTCTGAATAGGTTGAAAGCTGAAAGATTACAGTTGAGTCCTCTCTTCTAGCATGTGCCCTCAGCTTAAGATGGCTATTGCATGAAGATAAACAACTCAGTCACTCAGTTGTATCTAACTCTTTGTGACCCCATGGACTGCAGCCCACCAGGCTCCTATGCCCATGGGATTTTCCTGGCAAAAGTACTGGAGTGGTTTGCCATTTCCTTCTCCAAACACAGTCCACACATCCAAAGATTAATTGATGCATAAGTACAAAGGTTTGTTTCCTTGCCATAGTTCAGGACAAAGAAGTGTTTTCCCAACTACAGAGCCCACATGGAATGAGCTGAGGTATTTGTTGGGACTTCATTACAAAGTAAATTCCCTCTCTTCCCAACCCTTCTTTCTTCATTCACTCACAGATATTGGCTCAAGAAGTACAACCCAGTGAACTTCCTGTAAGTAATTGTCCGTTTCAGAGTTTGGATCTTGGGGAATTCTACTTGTGACATAAACCCTATAGCATTATGCTGCTGCTGCTGCTGCTAAGTCATTTCAGCTGTGTCCGACTCTGTGCGACCCCAGAGATGGCAGCCCACCAGGCTCCCCCATCCCTGGGATTCTCCAGGCAAGAACACTGGAGTGGGTTGCCATTTCCTTCCCCAATGCATGAAAGTGAAACGTGAAAGTGAAGTCGCTCAGTCGTGTCCAACTCTAGTGAACCCATGGACTGCAGCCTACCAGGCTCCTCCATCCATGGGATTTTCCACGCAAGAGTACTGGAGTGGGGTGCCACTGCCTTCTCTGATAGCATTATAATTTTGCTTATTCTTTTATTGAATCTATCTGAAATTTAGACAAACATTGTATGATAAAGAAGTTGTAACTACATAGAAAAATATGTAATTTCCTGGGCTACATAGACAGGGACACTGTATTCATACATTCACTTAACCAATACTATTAATTGAGCACTTATACAAGCCATTGGAGCTCCCCAGGTGGCTCAGTGGTAAAGAATCTATCTGCCAATGTAGGAGATGCAAGTTTGATTCCAGGGGCTGGGAGATCCCCTGGAGATCCCCCCCTAGAAATTTCCATGAACAGAGGAGCCTGACAGGCTACAGTCCATGGGGTCATGAAAGAGTCAGACACAACTCAACGACTAAACAACATAAGCCATTATTCAAGGGAGTAAGTTTACAGTGCTGTACCAGAGAAACACAAGACATCCTCCTAATGGAGTTTATGGTCTAGCAGGTAAGAGATACATTAAGCAAATAGATATTCTTTAATTATTTCATTATAATAGTAATAAGTGCAGCAAAGGAGAAGTAGACTATTGTGAATGCATGTGACAAAGCAAAATGATCAATGCTAGGGACAGATATTTAGAACGAGATCTGAAAAATATGTAGGAGTTAGCTATATGTAGTAGTCCCCTCCTGCAGTAGGGAAGAGGAGGAGAGTCAATCATATTTTATCCTAAAATTGGTGTTCAATTTCACAGTCACTATACACATGAATCGAAGAAGGCAATGGCACCCCACTCCAGTACTCTTGCCTGGAAAATCCCATGGGCAGAGGAGCATGGTAGGCTGCAGTCCATGGGGTCACGAAGAGTCAGACACGACCGAGCGACTTCACTTTCACTTTCTGCTTTCATGCACTGGAGAAGGAAATGACAACCCACTCCAGTGTCCTTGCCTGGAGAATCCCAGGGACTGGGGAGCCTGGTGGGCTGCCGTCTCTGGGGTCACACAGAGTTGGACATGACTGAAGTGATTTAGCATCATACACATGAATACAAGATGTAGCCTGAAGCATGATTGTCAGTATCTTATAATATTTATGAGAACAGACAGATGAAAATCCATGCATGCTCTTCATTCATTCACTTATTAAATAAACATTTATGTTGGTGTTATATTCAAGAAGTTTGTTTAGGTGTTATCGAGATTTGCCAAGAAATATGACACCTTTCGTTCTCTAAGTGTACTATACAATGGCAAAGACAAGAAGACAAATGAAAAACATGGCATGCTATAAATTCTACAAGAGGATCTCAGCAGATACTTCTGATTTGTATCAGAAAATTGAAAATAAATTAAATTGATATAATTTGATTATATTAAATTAAATTGATATCAATTGAAAATTGATATAAATGAAAACTTTACAAATTGAAAATATAAGCAAATTATTCATCAGAACCATATTGACAAAATATAAAATATCTATAATATTAAAAAAAAATAAATTAATACACTTAAATGAGGTGTTTCCTACTACGTATCACTAGGGATTATTGAGCTCTTGTTTTACATATACATATGAACTTGATGCATTTTAAACTAGTTTATCCTATTCTATGTTTGCAGGATGATAATTCTCATAAGGACAAAAGATCAAATTTATAACTAAAACTGATCCTCAGTGCAAATGCTAAGGGGGTCCAGGTTAGTAGCTGTTCTTTATGATAAATAATATCTTCTGAAATGTGTGTTTTCCTCCTCTGTAATTAATATTGTTTAAAAAAAAACACCAGAAAATTTTATTTTATACTGATTTAGTAATGAGGATGAGATGTTATTATTTCCATTTTATAAATGCAGAAACTAAGGCTCAAAGAGTTTAACTAACTTACCTGGTCATATATTCCATGTCTTCTGAATAATGATCCCATACCTTTTCTATTTCCTTCAGGGATCACAGCCTTGTCATGACAAAGAGGCTTGCATAACTAAATGAAGCTATGAACCATGCCATGCAAGGCCACCCAAGATGGACAGGTCATAGTAAAGAATTCTGACAGAATGTGATCCACTGGAGGAGGAAATGGGAAACCACTTCAGTATTCTTGCTACAAGAACCCCGTGAACTGTATGAAAAGGCAAAGAGATATGACACTGGAAGATGAGCCCCCTCCCTGCCCCGCACCCAGGTCAAAAGGTATCCAATTTGCTACTGGGGAAAAGCAGAGGGCAATTACTAAAAGCTTCAGAAGGAATGAAGCAGCTGGGACAACACAGAAATGATGCTCAGTTGTGGATATGTCTGGTGGTGAAAACCAAGTCTGATGCTGTAAAGAACAATATTGCACAGGAACCTGGAATGTTAGGTCCATGAATCAAAGTAAATTGGACATGGTCAGGCATGAGACGGCAATAGTGAACACTGACATCTTTGTAATCAGTGAACTATTAATAAAATGGATGGGAATGGGCAAGTTTAATTCAGATGACTATTATATCTACTATAGGACTTCCCTGTAGCTCAAACGGTAAAGATTCTGCCTGTGATTCAGGAGACCAGGGTTCTATCCCTGAGTCGGGAAGATCCTCTGGAGAAGGGAATGGCAATCCACTCCAGTATTCTTGCCTGGAGAATTCCATGGACAGAGAAGCCTTGTGGGCTATAGTTTGTGGGGTTGCAAAGAATCAGACATGACTGAGTTACTAACACACACACATATATCTTATACTATGGGTAAGAACCCAATAGAAGAAATGTAGTAGCCCTCATACTCAACCAAAGAGTCTGTAATTCAATACTTGGGTGCCATCTCAAAAACAATGGAATGATCTTGGTTTGTCTCCAAGGAAAACCATTCAACGTCACAGTAATCCAAGTCTATCCCTCAACTACTAATGACAAAGAGGCTGAAGTGGAATGATTCTATGATTCATACAAGACCTTCTAGAACTAACACCAAATATATATGTGTGTGTGCGTGCGTGCGTGTGTGTGTGTGTGTGTATCCTTTTCATCATAGGGGATTGGAATGCAAAAGTAGGAAGTCAAGAGATACCCAGACTAACTGGCAAGTTTGGCCTTGGGATACAAAATGAAGCAGGGTAAAGGCTAACAGAGTTTTGTCAAGAGAACGCGATGGTAATAACAAACGCCATTTTCCAACAACACAGGAGACAACTCTACACATGGACGTCAACAGATGGTCAATATCAAAATCAGATTGGTTATATTTGCAGCCAAAGATGGAGAAGCTCTATACAGTCAGAAAAAAAAAAAAAAAACAAGACAAGGAGTTGAAGGTAGCTCAGATCATGAGTTCCTTATTGCAAAATTCAGACTTAAATTGAAGAAAGTAGGGAAATCCACTAAGCCAGTCAGGTATGACCTAAATCAAATCCCTTATGATTATACAGTGGAGGTGACAAATAGATTCAAGGAATTATATCTGATAGACAGAGTTCCTGAAGAATAATGGGGGTTTGCAGCATTGTACAGGAGGTAGTGACCAAAAGCATTACAAAGAAAAAGAAATGCAAAACAGTAAAATGGTTGTTCGAGGAGGTTTTACAAATAGCTGAGAAAGGAAGTGAAAGACAAAGGAAAAAGGGAAAGATATACCAAACTGAATGCAGAGTTCCAAAAAATAACAAGGAGAGATAAGAAAGTCTTCTTAAGTGAACAATGCAAAGAACTATAGGAAAACAATAGAATGGGAAAGACTAGAGATCTCTTCAAGAAAATTTGAAATATAAAGGGAACATTTCATCAAAGATGGGCACAATAAAGGAAAGAAACGCTAAGGACCTAAAAGAAGCAGAAGAGATTAGGAAAGGGTGACAAGAATACACAGAAGGACTATATAAATAAGATCTTAATGACTCGGATAACCACAATGGTGTGGTCACTCACCTAGAGCCAGACATCCCGGTGTGTGAAGTCAAGTGGGCCAACAAAGCTAGTGAAGGTGATGGAATTCCAGCTGAGCTATTTCAAATCCTAAAAGATGCTGCTTCTAAAGTCTTGTATTCAATATGCCAGCAAATTTGAAAAACTGAGAAGTGCCTACAGGACTGGAGAAGGTCAGTTTTTATTCCAATATCAAATAATGGCAATACCAAAGAATACAACTTTGCTAATTTTCCACACTAGCAAGTTTATTTTCAAAATCCTTCAAGCTAGACTTCAGCAGTACATGAACCGAGAATTTCCAGATGTACAAACTGGCTTTAGAAAAGGCAGAGGAACCAGAGGTCAAATTGAAAATACTCATTGAATCATAGACAAAACAAGGGAAATCCAGAAAAGCACTACTTCTGCTTCATTGACTATGCATCAAAAAATCACAAAATCATTGTGGACACTGACTGTAGCCATGAAATTAAAGGACATTTTCTCCTTGGAAAGAAAGCTATGACAAACCTAAACAGCATATTCAAAACCAGAGGCATCACCAAAAAATTGATACTTTTGAATTGTGGTGCTAGAGCATACTCTTGAGTATCCTGAGAGAGTCATTTCCTAGGCAGGTTGATAAGAAGTCTAGGGGTCCCCAAGGAGAGAGGGCTCTGGAATTCTCAAGGAGGAAGAAAGGACAAACTTTTTTTCTCTCTACATTCCTGAGGATTATATAACAATAATGTATCCTGCTTGAGGACAGTCTCTGGAAAAAACCTTCTGGCTAATCCTGTTATCTTAAAATGTAAATTATGGGAGTAGGTCTAGTGAGGTCTTTACAACCTCCGGACATTCTTTTGATTCCCTGTAATAATTAGAGAGTATATAATTCCATTGCTAACACTTTCTGCCCCCTTTGGATGCCTATGTCAGAAGCTTTCTCTATCTTCTTTATACTTAAAGAAGACACACCTGGTCTTCCCATGTGATACTGCATGGCCGTGGTACCCACTGGAGGAGGGCAAACGGTGGCCAGTTGGAGGGTCTCTTAAGTATCATACTGTTTTACAATTAGACCGATTCTGCAGAAAACAAGGGAAATGGGTAGAAGTAGCATATGTGTTACTCTTTTTCTCTCTGTGAAATATGCCAGACTTGTGTCCTAAGGATATAGATTTGGGTGTGATACCTTCAGCTCCCTCCTGTCCTCCTACTTTGCTAGATGAGATGGAGGACAAGAAACAAAGAGACAAAGAAAAGTAGGTTTCTCCAATCTACCCCTAAGATCATATGTGTAGAGCAGCCAGAGAAACTGAGGAACAGCTACACAAGCTGTTGTCTCTTTGTGAAGCACCCACAGGGAGAAACAATCAGTCTATGAGAGTTAATAAGCCTTTCTCTTATCAAGAAACAAACAAAAAAAAAAAAAAAATCAAGGAGGATCTGGGAGACTATTTAGAGGACCCAGAAAAATATATTAGAGCTTTTAAAGGTATTACTCTGCTTTATGACCTTACTTGGAAGGATGTGATGTATATCTTGGGAAAAACACTGACTCCCAACTCAAAGACTCAAGTTTTGGGAAAAGCAGTTGCTTATGGAGATGAATGGTTTGGTAATGAATGAGTAGGGAAGAGGGATGATGAAATAACCGCCCTCCCCACTGGGAATCAGGCGGTCCCAACTACAGAACCAGACGACAACACAGCTAAAGGAAGATGGGATCAGAGTCATTTTGTCAGATGTATTCTTGAAGGACTCAGGCAGGCGGGTGCTAAGCCTTTAAACTATGGCAAATTGTCAGACAGAGAACAGGAGGAGAAGGAAGCTCCTGGTAAATTCCTAGATAGACTGAGAGAAGCCCTTCTCAGATTCACTGAGATTGACCCTGAAAGTGAAGAGGAAAAAGTGATCTTAAAAGATAGATTTCTCACTCAGTCGGCTCCAGATATCAGGCGTGAGCTATTAAAATGGGTGTATGGACCAAATCAGTCTTTAGATAATCTTTTACAACTGGCTCAGACAGTCTATTATGGTAGGGGATATAAGGAAAAGAAAAAAGGCAGAAACAAGACAAAGGAACAGGCAGAAGCCCTCGCAATGGCTATGAGAACCGTTCTTAAACAGCCTGAGAAAAATGTCCCGAAGGACCCAGGTGAAAAGGGATGGGCTTGCTATTACTGTGGAAAGGAGGGGTACCTCAAGCAGAATTGCCCTCAGACATCTAAGTCGCCCCTGGCTCCATGTCCAGTCTAAAAAGGACCACACTGGAAGACAGACTGCCCCCAGAGGCATAGGTTTCAGGGGTTGGACTCTCAAGACAATCAGGACTGAAGGTGCTCAGGGATCCCCACACAAGCTCCCATCCTAATTACACCTGAGGAACCCCAGGTATTAATAACTGTGTTGGGTCCAATCCATCCATTTCCTTTTAGACACTGGGGCAACTTACTCTGTGCTTCCTGAAGCCCCTGGCCCACTTTCTTCCTAATCTGCTTGCATAATGGGACTGTCTGGGTGAGCCAAAAGGTATTATTTCAGTTCTGTAAGTTGTAACTTACTCTTTGCTATTTTCACACGAGTTTCTGATTATGCCCCAGTCTCCCTCACCCCTTTTGGAGAGGGATATACTGAACAAGGTCCATGACTCTGTTTTCATGAATATGGAGACCTCCCTTTCTCTCCCTTTAATTGAACAAAATGTAAGTCCTAGAGTATGGGCTGATGGAAAAATCTGTGGGTCGAGCACAAAATGCTATTGCTGTAGTATTCAAGCTCAAAGATCTGCACTTATTTCCACATAAGAAGCAGTATCCACTGAAACCTGAGGTTAAGGAAGGGTTAAAACCCATCATTGAGAATTTAAAGAAGCAGGGACTATTAATTCCCTATAATAGTCCATACAACACTCTTATTTTGGGTATAAAGAAATCAAATGGTAAATGAAGACTAGTCCAAGATTTATGAATAATAAATGAGGCTGTATTTCCTTTACACCCCGTGGTGCCTAGTCCTTACACTCTATTGTCTGAAATTCCTGAACAAGCCAAATATTTCTCAATAATTGATTTAAAAGATGTCTTCTATTCAGTGCCTTTGGCAGAGGAAAGTCAATTTATATTTGCCTTTGAGGAACCTATGCAGCCAGCTTCTCAGTTAACCTGGACAGTTTTGCCCCAGGGATTTTGTGACAGTCCTCACTTACTTGGACAAAGTTTGTCACGAGATCTACAAAGCTTTAATAGCTCCAAAGAAGTGGTGTTACAATATGTAGATGATATTTTGCTCTGTGCTAAGACAGAGGAAGCTGGTTCACGAGCCTCAGAAGACTTCTTAAACTTTCTGGCAGGCTGTGGTTACAAGGCATCAAAAGAAAAGGCTCATTTTGTCAACAATCTGTTAGATATTTGGGCCTAATCTTATCTGAAGGGACTAGGGCCATAGGCTCTGAGAGAACTAAACTTATACTAAGTCATCTCCTACCTATGACTTTAAGATAATTGAGAGGATTTTGGGGAATCACAGGTTACTGTCGCTGGAGAAGGCAATGGTGCCCTACTCCAGTACTCTTGCCTGGGAAATCCATGGACAGAGGAGCCTGGTAGGCTGCAGTCCATGGGGTCGCAAAGAGTCGACTTTGTTGACTTACCTGGTGGCTCAGACGGTAAAGTGTTTGTCTACAATGTGGAAAACCTGGGTTCGATCCCTGAGTTGGGAAGATCCCCTGGAGAAGGAAATGACAATCCACTCCAGGACTATTGCCTGGAAAATACCATGAACAGAGGAGTCTGCTAGGCTACAGCCCATGTGGTCACAAAGAGTTGGACAGGACTGAGCGACGTCACTTTCACTATAGCTGAAACTCAGCAGGCCCAACCTGACAAACTGGTTTAGTCTCCAAATACTCAAAAGGCTTTTAAGGTTCTTCAGACTGCTATCCTGCAAGCTCCCACTCTGAGCTTGCCCACAGGGTTAGAATTTAATTTGTTTGTCACTGAAAGAAAAGGTATGGCCTTGGGAGTTTTGACACAACCCTGAGGGCCTCACCAGCAACCTATTATTTATCTAAGAAGAGAATTAGATGTAATTTCACGTGGGTGGCCCCACTGCCTAAGAGTATTTAGGGCAGCGGTTTTGTTAGCACCTGAAGCTTTAAAAATAATTAATGGACAAAACCTTACTATACTGACTTCTCATGATGTGAGTGGAATCTTAAATTCTAAGGTTAATATTTGGATGACAGACAGTAGGCTTCTTAAATATCAGTCATTGTTGTTAGAGGGACCAGTAACTAAGCTTAAAGTTTGTGGAAATTTAAATCCTGCCACTTTCCTTCCTGAGAAGGAAAATGAAACACCTATCTGATCAAGATTGTTCCCAATTCCTAACTTTAAACTATGCAGCTAGAGAAGATCTAATGGATACCCCATTAGACAATCCCGACATGGAAATATTTACAGATGGCAGTTCTTTTGTTCCAGATAGAAAGCGTAAAGCAGGTTACGCTGTGGTGACTGCTGAACAGGTTTTGGAAGCAAAATCTCTCCCCCAGGGAACCAGTGCTCAGTTAGCGGAGCTTGTGGCTCTGACCCGAGCTGTAGAGTTAAGCAAAAGGAAGTGGGTAAATATCTACACTGATTCTAAGTATGCTTATTTGACTTTATATGTTCATACTGCAAAATGGAAAGAAAGACTGTTTAAAACAGTAACAGGAGAACCTATTAGACATTTCAGAGAAATTGAGAGACTTTTAACTGCTATATATTGCCCTGAAGAAGTAGCTGTTATGCATTGCAAAGGACACAACAGAGATGGGAGTAAAGGAGCTGAAAGTAATCAGTTGGCTTACTGTCAGGCCAGAAAATTGGCACTTTACATAACCCCTTCACCATAGATGCCTTTGATCTGGACAGGTCTTGTGGAACAGGAAAAACCACAATACACTGAGGAAGAATTAGAAAGATATGAGAAAACAGGAGCAAAGATTACTGATAAAGGCTGGTTACAGTCCAAGGATGGACGATTAATAATTCCTGAAAATGCTCAGTGGAAAATTCTTAAGGTTTTACAACAGAGTTTTCATTTGGGTGCAGAGAGTACTTACCAGATGGCTTCTCGTTTGGTTGAAGGTAAAAACCTAATGAAATCTTTAAAGAACATTATCAAAAGGTGTGAGGTTTGTCAGAAAAATAACCCAAAGACTGAAAAGCTAGCAAAATCTGGATTACAACGAAGTGGAAAGTATCCTGGAGAGGGCTGGGAAATTGATTTTACTCATATGCCAAAAGCTAATGGATATTCTTGCTTACAAGTTTGGGTGGATACTTTTACTGGATGGACTGAAGCATTTCCCTGTCGTAGTGAACAGGCTAAGGAGGTTATAAAGATTTTAATCCATGAAATTATCCCCAGGTTTGGGCTGCCACGGAGCCTTCAGAGTGACAATGGCTCCTCCTTTAAAGCTGCTGTAACTCAGGGGGTGTCTACGGCTCTAGGAATAGAATATCACTTACATTGCTCCTGGAGACCCCAATCCTCAGGAAAGGTTGAAAAAGCTAATGACATTATCGAAAGACATCTGCACAAATTAACCCAAGAGACGCAGGACAATTGGATTAAAGTCCTACCCATAGCTTTAGTGAGGGCTCAAACTGCCCCCAAAAGGAGGGACTGTCCCCCTTTGAATGTATTTATGAAAGGCCTTTCTTACACACAGACATTGTTATAGACCCTGAAGCCTTGGAATTTACTAGTTATGTAACTCAGCTCTCAGCTTTTCAACAGGCATTAACAGAATTCTGGGAGATGACTCCTGACCCAGCCTCTGAGTCAAGCAAGCCTCTATTTGAGCCAGGAACAGAGGTCCTCATAAAAACCTTGGGGTCTGGGGGCCCATCCCTTGGGCCCCTATGGAAAGGCCCTCCCCAGGTTATTCTTTCTTCTCCCACAGCTGTCAAAGTGCCAGGAACTGATTCATGGGTACATCACACTCGAGTTAAGAGGTAGCACCCTGACCAGAATTAAGTGACTTCATTTTATGTCTTTACTTTCTATGCTCTGACTTTGTACTTTTCAGATGGGCCTGATAATCTATGTGAGCCTTCTTCTGCTGATTCCAAAAATCCTGAGTCTGTCATTTGATCCTCAAGACAACGTCTTCCTGTCCTGGGCTCACTCCTACATAGCATTTCACAATCAGTCTAACTGCTGGGTCTGTGGAGTGCTCCCCTCTTCATCAGTGGAAGGCTTCCTGTAGTGGACATCTCCACTTCAAGGAAAAGACTTTCTCCAAGTCTGCAAATACCTTGGACAACAATCACATGTGATGCCTGTTCTTCATCTAATGATATCTAACAACCTTAAGATGGACTGATGTAACTATGGTCATAATGTGATTTTTCATTTTGATTTTAACTTGGTTTAATGACTATTTTGCCTTATGTCTGTAACTGTATAATGGGGTTTTCCAACCATCTAAAAGCTTTTAATTTACAAATGCTTGTCTAAGCTCCTACTAGTGCCACAGCCTCCTCCAACTATTACTTGGGGCCTCTGGATCAGAGACCCTCAGTATAAGGGTTAGGATAATATGTTGCCTTAACAATTTAGGGATCACTCCCCTAAACAGCAGGAACTAGTTATGGAATGAAAACGACACCCCTTTCCCTTGGAAACATAATTCTCCTAAAAGAAAAGGGGGGAATTACTCTGCTAAAGCCTTTGACTGTGGAGATCACAAAATCATTGTGGACATTGACTGTAGCCATGAAATTAAAGGACATTTTCTCCTTGGAAAGAAAGCTATGACAAACCTAAACAGCATATTCAAAACCAGAGGCATCACCAAAAAATTGATATTTTTGAGTTGTGATGCTAGAGAATTCTCTTGAGCATCCTGAGAGAGTCATTTCCTAGGCAGGTTGATAAGAAGTAGGGGTCTCCAAAGACAGAGGGCTCTGGAATTCTCAAGGAGGAAGAAAGGGCAAACTTTTTTTCTCTCTACATTCCTTAGGATTATATAACAATAATGTATCCTGCTTGAAGAGAGTCTCTAGAAAAAACCTTCTGGCTAATCTTGTTATCTTAAAATGTAAATTATGGGAGTAGGTCTAGTGAGGTCTTTACAACCTCCAAATATTCTTTTGATTCACAGTAATAACTAATTCACCAGATGGTCAACACCGAAATCAGATTGATTATGTTCTTTGCAGCCAAAGATGGAGAAGCTCTATACAGTCAGCAAAAACAAGA
The DNA here is from genome assembly GCF_032452875.1 of Bos javanicus. Classification (NCBI taxonomy): domain Eukaryota; kingdom Metazoa; phylum Chordata; class Mammalia; order Artiodactyla; family Bovidae; genus Bos; species Bos javanicus. The sequence continues at coordinate 45,027,734 of NC_083897.1, forward strand.
CTGGGAGCAGACTGTGACTCAGATCATGAACTCCTTATTGCCAAATTCAGATTGAACCTAAATCAAATCCCTTATGATTATACAGTGGAAGTGAGAAATAGATTTAAGGGCCTAGATCTGATAGATAGAGTGCCTGATGAACTATGGAATGAGGTTCGTGACATTGTACAGGAGACAGGGATCAAGACCATCCCCATGGAAAAGAAATGCAAAGAAGCAAAATGGCTGTCTGGGGATGCCTTACAAAGAGCTGTGAAAAGAAGAGAAGTGAAAAGCAAAGGAGAAAAGGAAAGATATAAGCATCTGAATGCAGAGTTCCAAAGAATAGCAAGAAGAGATAAGAAAGCCTTCCTCAGTGATCAATGCAAAGAAATAGAGGAAAACAACAGAATGGGAAAGACTAGAGATCTCTTTAAGAAAATCAGAGATACCAAGGGGACATTTCATGCAAAGATGGGCTCGATAAAGAACAGAAATGGTATGGACCTAACAGAAGCAGAAGATATTAAGAAAAGGCGGCAAGAATACACAGAAGAACTGTACAAAACAGATCTTCACGACCAAGATAATCACGATGGTGTGATCACTGACCTAGAGCCAGACATCCTGGAATGTGAAGTCAAGTGGGCCTTAGAAAGCATCACTAGGAATAAAGCTAGTGGAGGTGATAGAATTCCAGTTGAGCTATTTCAAATCCTGAAAGATGATGCTGTGAAAGTGCTGCACTCAATATGCCAGCAAATTTGGAAAACTCAGCAGTGGCCACAGAAATGTAAACAGTCAGTTTTCATTCCCATCCCAAAGAAAGGCAATGCCAAAGAATGCTCAAACTACCGCACAATTGAACTCATCTCACATGCTAGTAAAGTAATGCTCAAAATTCTCCACGCCAGGCTTCAGAAATACGTGAACTATGAACTTCCTGATGTTCAAGCTGGTTTTAGAAAAGGCAGAGGAACCAGAAATCAAATTGCCAACATCCGCTGGATCATGGAAAAAGCAAGAGAGTTCCAGAAAAACATCTATTTCTGCTTTATTCAAAGCCTTTGACTGTGTGGATCACAATAAACTGTGGAAAATTCTGAAAGAGATGGGAATCCCAGACCACCTGACCTGCCTCTTGAGAAATCTGTGTGCAGATCAGGAAGTAACAGTTAGAACTAGACATGAAACAACAAACTGGTTCCAAACAGGAAAAGGAGTTCGTCAAGGCTGTATATTGTCACACTGTTTATTTAACATATATGCAGAGTACATCATGAGAAACGCTGGACTGGAAGAAGCACAAGCTGGGATCAAGATAGCCAGGAGAAATGTCAATAACCTGAGATATGCAGATGACATCACCCTTATGGCAGAAAGTGAAGAGGAACTAAAAAGCCTCTTGTTGAAAGTAATAGTGGAGAGTGAAAAAGTTGGCTTAAAGCTCAACATTCAGAAAACAAAGATCATGGCATCCGGTCCCATCACTTCATAGGAAATAGATGGGGAAACAGTGGAAACAGTGTCAGACTTTATTTTTTGGGCTCCAAAATCACTGCAGATGGTGATTGCAGCCATGAAATTAAAAGACACTTACTCCTTGGAAGGAAAGTTATGACCAACCTAGATAGCATATTCAAAAGCAGAGACATTACTTTGCCAACAAAGGTCCGTCTAGTTAAGGCTATGGTGGTCATGTATGGATGTGAGATTTGGACTGTGAAGAAGGCTGAGCACCGAAGAACTGATGCTTTTGAACTGTGGTGTTGGAGAAGATTCTTGAGAGTCTCTTGGACTGCAAGGGGATCCAACCAGTCCGTTCTGAAGGAGATCAGTCCTGGGTGTTCTTTGGAAGTAATGATGCTAAAGCTGAAACTCCAGTTTACTTTGGCCACCTCATGCGAAGATTTGACTCATTGGAAAAGACTCTGATGCTGCAAGGGATTGGGGGCAGGAGCAGAAGGGGACGACAGAGGATGAGATGGCTGGATGGCATCACTGACTCGATGGATGTGAGTTTGAGTGAGCTCCAGGAGTTGGTGATGGACAGGGAGGCCTGTTGTGATGCCATTCATGGGGTCCCAAAGAGTCGGACATGACTGAGTGACTGAACTGAACTGAATAACTAATTAGAGAATATATAATTCCGTTGCTAACACTAGCAGGAGGGTACTCTTTCTACCCCCTTCTGATGCCTATGTCAGAAGATTTCTCTATCTCCTTTATACTTTAATAAAACTTTATTATACACAAGCTCTGAGCAATCAAGCCTTGTCTCTGGCCCTGGATTGAATCCCTCTCCTCCGGAGGCCAATTATCCTGGTGTCTTTTCATAGTTCAGCAACAACCTTTCAATCCCCTGGACTATAAGGAGATCAAAACAGTCAATACTAAAGGAAATCATTCTAAATATTCATTGGAAGGACAGATGCTGAAGCTTAAACTCCAATAATTTAGCCACCTAATGCGAAGAGTTGACTCATTGGGAAAGACCCTGATGCTGGCAAAGATTGATGGCAGTAGAAGGAACAACAATGGATGAGATGGTTAGATAGCCTCACCAACTCAATGGACATGAGTTTGAGCGAACTCCCAGAGATATTGAAGGACAGGGAAGTCTGGTGTGCTTGAGTTCATGGTGTTGCAAAGAGTCAGACATGACACACTGATTGAACAACAATGAAAATATCACAATAGCCTTTGCCTCAAACGTAATCTGGGTTTTATCTTTCTTTCTGACTTTTCCTCCTCACCTACAAATTCCTATATATCTGGCCTGTGCCACTGAGTTGGGTATGATTTTGAGACTGAACAACACCCTTTCTATTCGATCACAATGCCTTATACTAGATTATCCTCACCTGTTGCCATTAATATGCATATCTATTTAAAAAATAATAATGCCTGATACATAATTAGGGCTGAGCTCTGAGGAATTGATGCTTTTGAACTGTGGTGTTGGAGAAGACTCTTGAGAGTCCCTTGGACTGCAAGGAGATCCAACCAGTTCATCCTAAAGGAGATCAGTCCTGAGTGTTCATTGGAAGGACTGATGTTGAAGCTGAAACTAATACTTTGGCCACCTGATGTGAAGAGCTGACTCATTTGAAAAGACCCTGATGCTGGGAAAGACTGAGGGTAAGAGGAGAAGGGGATGACAGAGGATGAGATGGTTGGATGGCATCACCGGCTCGATGGACATGGGTTTGGTTGGACTCTGGGAATTGGTGATGAACAGGGACACCCGGTGTGCTATGGTTCATGTGGTCACAAAGAGTCAGACACGACTGTAATACTAAACTGAACTGAACTGAATACATAATTGGTATTGACTATGTACCATAAATTCTTCTAAGAACTTTTAATGTAGAGATGTATAATCCTCATGAGAAGCATATATGGAATGTCTTGTTATTATCTAATTACTTATAAAGAAAATTAGGTACAGAGACATTAAATCACTTGCCGAAGGTCACACAGCCAGGAAGGAATGGTTTTCAAACTCAGAGACTCTTGCCCTCAAGTTTAAACTCGTAACGTTAAATGAACTAATTCAACAAAAATAGGAAGCTATGAACTCTTTATTCCTTTGGAAACCCAATATATTAAAAATTAGACAAAATGTGATACTCTAGTCATAATTAGCTACTTTGGTCCCCAATTATTTATTCTTTTTCTGTCCTCTGTCTTCACTTCATAGATTCTAGTCCCCAGAATAATTCTACCACCCGCTTTCCCATCCTCACTTGGATATCTACTAATCATACTCCTTCAGGACACTCAATTTAGCTGTCCCCTTTTCTAAAAGGCCTTTCTTGAGCTCCAAATATGGGATGAGGTATGTGTTCCCAGAGCAATTATTGCAGCTATTTTCATTGTCTGTTACTAGTCTGTCTTCCAATTAGACTTGAGAAGTCCCTAATATTTGGGAATGCATCTTACATATGTTTGATTACACCCAATCTAATTACTTACTTGTTTACAGGGATAATGTTCTAAATGTGTGTTGATTTCTTAGAACCTCTACTTTTTAGCACTTATAGATCTGATTAAATGTTTAGATTCTTACTAGGTACGTTTTACACTAGAATATACACTCTATGAAGGTAGGAACAATGTATCTTTTTTTATTCTATAACACAGTGCCTAACCTACAGCAGGCACTCTATCAATAGTTTTTAATTAAACAGAACCAAGTAAAAGAGTTAAGAATAATTCACAGAAACAGATAATCAGTAATTTCTTGGAAGACACCAGGTACAAATTAAAGTACACTTTTCACTTGGTATCTAATAACTGAAAAAGAAAGACAAGCCAATAGAAATAAGCAGGAAAAATATATGGAAGGTTGTGATCAGGATAAATTTTCACATAAAATATCTAAAAATGCTTTTGCATAAGTGGAAAACAGAAGTTAAATATATAATAGATGGTGAAATTCAAAAAATTCTTCATACAACACATAAAGAAATCTTAATATAGTTGCCTTAATGTATTCAACAGTAATGTTGTTATTCACCTATGTAAAATGAGAGAAACCAATTTTTTAAAATACATGTTCAAAGTATATTTTTCCATATGTCATTTGTCTAAACACTCATAAGTAGATTAAACAGGCAAAACCTAAGAAACAAGAGTAAACCGAGTTTATAAATTTATAGAGAATAATATCAATATAGATTCATACCTGGTTCATTCAGGTTTTAAGCAGAAAGAAATTTAATTTCAATTACATAGCAAAATAGATAAAATTTTGCCCTTCACTAGAATATGACAAATACCATGTAAAAATAACTGAATCAACTGTTTGTTCTATTTACTCTCAATAATTTAACAGAAATGGAAACATACATGCATGGCAGCTTGTTTAGTTTTATTTACACATAGCCTATGTCTGTGAAAAAAATTTATTCTCCTTTATAGCACTATTCTTATGACCCCAGTAAAATTAAAGTTTAAAGGTGACAAATACACTGATCATCTAACATTTCTCTTATACACAAAGACAAACTGTGATGAGAAGGCCATGAAATATATATATATAATGTTACACAAGAATTCAGTCAAAATTTACCTCTGTTCTGACAGATCTAGACAAAGAGAACTTAATTTATCCATGAGTAGTGCTTCCCACAGGTCTAGCTATTTAGTTGCATAAGAAATACTCTAAGTTGATTTGATTATCTAGAGACAAATGCATATATATCTGATTGATTTTTTAACTAAAAGAACATGTTATGTTCCAAAAATCATTTACTTTTATGTATGTGTGTTCTTAAGTGCTTCTAGAATTATCTTTGCATCACTGTTGTTAAAATTCTCATGTCTTTCTTCCACCTTCAGTGGAAACCATTTGCTCTATCTTGAGCTTTGCTTTTTTTCCCTCAAGTGTCTGAGGACTCTTAAGAGAGTTGCAGGTTTTTTTGGTTTTTTTTTCTTTTCCAGCTAATGGATTTGTGTTCTTTTATTATCCATATAAGTGAGGTTACTGGGCACTCTCAAGATGCACTACACATGCAAGTGCTTGAAGGTAGAGCAACTGCTATTTCTATAATCTGACCGAACACATATAAGAAACCACTCTCTCATCTGAGGCTCTGAGAAAAATATCCTATTCTCAGTTCTCTCTAGGTTCAAGTTGGAGCTTTCTCGTAATCACAGGAACAAAAATCCATTTGCATTATGAGTGCAGGTCTCCTACAGGTTTACTTAGGTAAAAATATTGTAAAGTTCTAAGTATACCAAAGTAAGTCAAATAATTTGTAGATTCATCAGTTACTAAAGGAGATTCATGCACATCAGCAAAACAAAGTTTCTCGGGGAATCTGAAAGTCCTAAATTTCACTTATTTCTCCTCATGGGGAAGCAAACCTCGTATTCTGCTCCTTCACTTTGAGTCCCCAAAGCACAAAGCTTCAACAAATACAAGAAACTAAATTTCCAACCTCTATCTTCCTCTCTTGCTAAGAAACATGCACACACACTATCTCATCTCAATAAAAAGAAAATAAGAGTCTCAGAGGACAGATACAGGATATTGAGAGAGTCATTTCCTAGGCAGGTTGATAGGGAGTCTACGGGTCCCCAAGGAGAGAGGGGTCTGGAATTCTCAAGGAGGAAGAAAGGACAAACCTTTCCTTCTCTACATTCCTTAGTATTATATAACAATAATGTATCCTGCCTGAGGATAGTCTCTGGATTAAGGACAGTCTTTGGGTTAAACCTTCTGGCTAATTCTGTTATCTTAAAGTGTAAATTATGGGAGTAGGTGTGGTGAGGTCTTTACAACCTCCAGACACTCTTTGGATTCATTGGAGAGTATATAACTTTGTTGTTAACACTAGCAAGCGGGTACTCTTTCTGCCCCCTTCTGATGCCTATGTCAGAAGCTTTCTCTATCTCCTTTATACTTTAATAAAACTTTATTACACAAAAGCTCTGAGCGATCAAGCCTCATCTCTGGCCCCAGATTGAATTCTTCTCCTCTGGGGGCCAAGAATCCCGGTGTATTCTCGTGATTCAACAACAACCTTTCATCTTGGGGGCTCGTCCGGGATCCTTCAGGACAAGGTAAGGATGCTTCGAGCTTTAGTTCTTTGTTCTCTTAGTGAACACGTTTTCTGCCATGCTTTACTAACTCTACCGTGTGCTTGTGTGAATGAATGGCATGCCCTGCGTGAAGCAAGTAAAGGGCCCTGCTCTGCGGTTCCACGGTGATCTCATAGGGTTTATGGCAGAAACCTGTCGGGGCGTTATACCGACCTGCCAATGCCAAGAGGCACCCAATGTCTCCTTCAGGAACCGACCAGAAATGGGCAAAGCATGTGGACAGAAATCTCCTTTCTCAGTTAAACTTTTCAGTCTCTTTGACCATTTCATAACTCCTTGGGAATTAGAAGTACTAACTTAATCTATTGGATCATAGACTTTCAAGGGACTTGTGATCTATACTGTTATTGTGTACTGCAGCTTAGGTCCCAAACTTGGATTGGTATTCAAGAAAGCGCCTAGCCTTGCTAGGAATCAAAAGTTCAGAAGCTAGATGGAACTCTAGCTCCAAGAACATCTCTGAGGTTAAAGGTTACTCAGATTGGGACTGCAATGGGTTTTTTCTTTGGTAATGCTGGCTCTTAGTAGATCAGAGGAGGCTATTATACTGGTGTGGTGATGCTTGGAAAGAACATCTCAGTTTTATGTTTGCGTCAGTCTTATTGTAGTCAGGAAATTCTCAGGGTCGTGCACAGGCACTCAGGTGATGAATGTTTCTCACAGCAGTCTTAGCTTGGGAGGCATTCCAGAAGGTTACTCTGATTCACCCCGGGTGGCATCAGAGGCAAGCAAGGTTAAGGGTGAAGAGCTGGACGTCTAGGGATGCTATCAGGTCTACCCCTGGTACATCCTCACCCCATCTCAGTGGTAGAACTGGGAGGGATGCAGACTGCACCTGCGTTGGTAAGGGACAGACTAAGTCCGACGAGGAAGGAAAAGCTTTTGGTGTAACGTCTGTCTACACCCCCATCTAGAGCAGGGAGGGACACCTCCGGTAGAAAAATGGCCTTGGTCACTTTTTTTCTCTCTTACAGATGGGAGCTAACAATTCCAGCCTCACTCCTTTGAACTGTATCCTGAAAAACTGGGATAGATTTGATCCCCAGGGCTTAAAGAAGACACACCTGGTCTTCCTATGTGATCCTGCATGGCCATGGTATCCATTGGAGGATGGCGAACGGTGGCCAGTTGGAGGGTCTCTTAAGTATAATACTGTTCTACAATTAGACTGGTTCTGTAAGGAACAAGGGAAATGGGTAGAAGTAGCATATGTGTTGCCCTTTTTCTCTCTGCGAAATATGCCAGACTTATGTCCTAAGGGTATAGATTTGGGCGTGAAACCTTCAGCTCCCTCCTGTCCTCTTACTTTGCCCCTGTACTGGGGACTCCAAACTGGGATTCAAACTGCCCACATGGAGGTCCAAACAACTCCTGTCTCAGTACGACCTCAGACTACTCTGGTTTCAGTAGAAACTCAGACCATTGAAGTAAGAGATGAGATGGAGGACAGGAGACAAAGAGAAGAGGAAAAACAGGTTTCTCCAATCTATCCCTGGGATCATATGTGCAGAGCAGCCAAAGAGACTGAGGAACAGCCACACAAGTTGTTGCCTCTTTATGAAACACCCACCAGGAGAAATAATCAGTCTGTGAGAGTTAATAAGCCTTTCTTTTATCAAGAAATACAAAGAATCAAGGAGGATCTGGGAGACTATTTAGAGGACCCAGAAAAATATATTAGAGCTTTTAAAGGTGTTACTCTGCTTTATGACCTCACTTGGAAGGATGTGATGTGTATCTTGGGACAAATGCTGACTCCCGAGTCAAAGACTCGAGTTTTGGGAAAAGCGGTTGCTTATGGAGATGAATGGCTTGGTAATAAATCAGTAGGGAAGAGGGAGAACGAGATAGCGGCCCTCCCCACTGGGAATCAGGTGGTCCCAACTATAGAACCAGACTGGGACTACAACACAGCTAAAGGAAGATTGGATCAGAGTCATTTTGTTAGATGTATTCTTGAAGGACTTAGGCAGGCGTGTTCTAAGCCTTTAAACTATGGCAAATTGGCAGACATAGAACAGGAGGAGAAGGAAGCTCCTGGTAAATTCCTAGATAGACTGAGAGAAGCCCTTCGCAGATTCACTGAGATTGATCCCGAAAGTGAAGAGGGAAAAGTGATCTTAAAGGATAGATTTCTCACTCAGTCGGCTCCAGATATCCACCGTAAGCTATTAAAACAGGCGTATGGACCAAATCAGTGTTTAGATACTCTGTTACAACTGGCTCAGTCTATTATGGTAGGGAATATGAGGAAAAGAAAGAAAGGCAAAAAAAAAAAAAAAAGACAAAGGAAAAGGCGGAAGCCTTCGCCATGGCTATGAAAAACGTTCTTAAACAGCCTGAGAAAAATGCCCAGAGGGGCCCAGGTGAAAAGGGATGGGCTTGCTATTACAGTGGAAAGGAGGGGCACCTCAAGCGGGATTGCCCTCAGGCATCTAAGCTGCCCTCGGCTTCATGTCTGCAAAGGACTACACTGGAAGAGAGACTGCCCCCAGAGGCGTAGGTCTCCGGAGTCGGACTTTCAAGACAATCAGGACTGAAGGTGCCCGGGGGTCCCCACACAGGCTCCCGTCCTAATTACACCTGAGGAATCCCGGGTATTAATAATTGTGGGAGGCCAATCCGTAGATTTTCTTTTAGATACTGGGGCAACTTATTCTGTGCTTACTCAAGCCCCTGGCCCACTTTCTTCCCGATCTGCTTCCATAATGGGACTGTCTGGATGAGCCAAAAGGTATTATTTCAGTTATTCTTTATCTTGCAACTGGGATTCTGTGCTGTTTTCACACGAGTTTCTGATCATGCCAGAATCTCCCTCACCCCTTTTGGGAAGGGATATACTGAGCAAGGTCCATGCCTCTGTTTTCATGAATATGGAGCCCTTCCTTTCTCTCCCTTTAGTTGAACAAAATGTAAATCCTAGAGTATGGGCTGATGGAAAAATCTGTGGGTCGAGCACAAAATGCTATTCCTGTAGTTGTTAAGCTCAAAGACCCACACGTATTTCCACATAAGAAGCAGTATCCATTGAAACCTGAAGTTAAGGAAGGGTTAAAACCCATCATCGAAAATTTAAAAGAACAGGGACTATTAATTCCCTGTAACAGTCCTTGCAACACTCCTATTTTGGGTATAAAGAAATCGAATGGTAAATGGAGACTAGTTCAAGATTTACGAATAATAAATGAGGCTGTATTTCCTTTACACCCCGTGGTGCCTAATCCTTATACTCTATTGTCTGAAATTCCTGAACGGGGCAAATATTTCTCAGTAATTGATTTAAAGGATGCCTTCTATTCAGTGCCTTTGGCAGAAGAAAGTCAATTTCTATTTGCCTTCGAAGACCCTACACAGTCAGCTTCTCAGTTAACCTGGACAGTTTTGCCCCAGGGATTTCGTGACAGTCCTCACTTATTCAGACAAAGTTTGTCACGGGATCTACAAAACTTTAATAGCTCTGAAGCAGTGGTGTTACAATATGTAGATGATATTTTTCTCTGTGCTGAGACAGAGGAAGCTTGTTCACGAGCCTCAGAAGATTTCTTAAACTTTCTGGCAGACTGTGGTTACAAGGCATCAAGAGAAAAGGCTCAGCTTTGTCAACAATATCTAACAATTTGTTAGATATCTGGGCCTAATCATATCAGAAGGGACTAGGGCCATAGGCCCTGAGAGAATTAAACCTATACTAAATCATCCCCTACCTATAACTTTAAGACAATTGAGAGGATTTTTGGGAATCACAGGTTACTGTCGCATTTGGATTCTTTGGGAACTTGCCTGGCCTTTATATAAACTTATAGCTGAAACTCAGCAGGCCCAAACCGACAAACTGGTTTGGTCTCCAGAAACTCAAAAGGCTTTTAAGGTTTTTCAGACTGCTCTCCTGCAAGCTCTAGCTCTGAGCTTGCCCACAGGGTCAGAATTTAATTTGTTTGTCACTGAAAGAAAAGATGTGGCATTGGGAGTTTTGACACAACTCCAAGGGCCTCACCGGCAACCTATTGCTTATCTAAGCAGAGAATTAGATGTAGTTTCATGTGGGTGGCCCCACTGCCTAAGAGTAATTGGGGCAGCTGCTTTATTAGCACCTGAAGCTTTAAAAATATTTAATGGACAAAACCGTACTGTACTGACTTCTCATGATGTGAGTGGAATCTTAAATTCTAAGGTTAATATTTGGATGACAGACAGTAGGCTTCTTAAGTATCAGTCATTGTTGTTAGAAGGACCAGTAACTAAGCTTAAAGTTTGTGAAAATTTAAATCCTGCCACTTTCCTTCCTGAGAAGGAAAATGAAACATCTGATCATGATTGTTCTCGATGCCTAACTTTAAACTATGCAGCTCGGGAGGATCTAATGGATACCCCAGTAGACAATCCTGACATGGGAATATTTACAGATGGCAGTTCTTTTGTTCGGGATGGAAAGCGTAAAGCAGGTTACACTGTGGTGACTGCTGAACAGGTTTTGGAAGCAAAATCTCTCCCCCAGGGAACCAGTGCTCAGTTAGTGGAGCTTGTGGCTCTGACCTGAGCTCTAGAGTTAAGCAAAGGGCAGTGGATGGGCCTGATAATCTATGTGAGTTTTCTTCTACTGACTCCCAAAATCCTAAATCTGCCGTTTGATCCTCAAGACAATGCCTTCCTGTCCTGGGCTCACTCCTACGCTGCATTCCACAATCGTTCTAACTGCTGGGTCTGCGGAGCACTCCCCTCTTCATCAGTGGAAGGCTTCCCAAGGTGGACATCCCCACTTCAAGGAAAAGACTTCGTCCAGGTCTGTGAATATCTTTGACAACAATCACATGCGATGCCTCTTCTTCATCTGATGACATCTACCAACCCTAAAATGGACTGCTGCAACACGTTGCACTTTAACTATGGACATGATGTGACTTTTAATTTTGATTCTGTTTGTTTTGTTTTTGCTGTTTGCTCCCTGCATCTGTAACTGTATAACTGGATTTGTTTCTAGCTGCATGAAAGCTTTTAAGTTACAAATGGTTGCTCAAACTCCTGCAACAGCTGTAGCTTCCTCCAGCTACTCTTTGGGGCCCCTGGATCAGATAGCCTCAATATGAGGATTAGGAGAATATGTTGCCTCACCAATTTAGGGACAACACCCCTTGTCAGCTCGGAAGCAGTTATGGAACGAGAACGACGCCCCTTTTCCCTAGGCAACATAATTCTCCTAAAAGAAAAGGGGGGAATGAGAGAGTCATTTCCTAGGTAGGTTGATAGGGAGTCTAGGGGTCCCCAAGGAGAGAGGGGTCTGAAATTCTCAAGGAGGAAGAAAGGACAAACCTTTCCTTCTCTACATTTCTTAGTATTATATAACAATAATGTATCCTGCCTGAGGACAGTCTCTGGACTAAGGACAGTCTTTGGGTTAAACCTTCTGGCTAATTCTGTTATCTTAAAGTGTAAATTATGGGAGTAGGTGTGGTGAGGTCTTTACAACCTCCAGACACTCTTTGGATTCATTGGAGAGTATATAACTTCGTTGTTAACATTAGCAAGCGGGTACTCTTTCTGCCCCCTTCTGATGCCTATGTCAGAAGCTTTCTCTATCTCCTTTATACTTTAATAAAACTTTATTACACAAAAGCTCTGAGTGATCAAGCCTCGTCTCTGGCCCCGGGTTGAATTCTTCTCCTCTGGGGGCCAAGAATCCTGGTGTATTTGCGTGATTCAACAACAACCTTTCAATATCAAGTACAAAAATAAAATTCCCAAAATGAAATAAAAAATGATAATAAATTGAGGTGGAGTAGTGATTAAACAGAGTGAAAGATTATTTCAAGCTGAAGAAAGACCAGAGAATAGGTTGAAAATTTTCTCTGAATATCAAGTAAGATTTATAAGAAAAAAAAATATAGATATAACCTAAAGAATGCTTCTGAATTTAAAGATGAAAAAAAAATATTACAAGCTTATCATAGGAAAGAATAGCTTACTTACAAAGGAAACAAAATCAGGCCATTATAGTATTTCTCAGCTGCAAGATGAGATAAAGTTAGAGGACAAGAGGAGAGATTTACAAACAACTGAGAGAAAAAGTTTACAATCAACAGTTTGTAATACCTCAACACAATTATGTTCATCTGTAGAGGAAAAAAATATTTAAGAACACATGAACATTCATATATCATTAACAGCAAGAATATTAAGAAAATATGCTAGAAAATGTTACAATAGCTAATTTAGTTAGAACAGAGAAATCAACACAGCGGAAAGAAAAATGAGTGATGAATGTATTTCATAAGTTATTTATAATTTATACTAATACTTTTTATGTAATTGAAAATTTACAGCATACAAGGATTCTTGAAACAGAAAAGAAACATGTAAAATAAAATATAATAATAACCTAGAAAATTTTTTAAAAATATCTTAGAAACGCCATAAGGTTGTGTGAAGATTAGAAAAATGTCACATCTAGGAAGTAAATACTTCTAAACTTTAAGTTTCATCTGGGAAGGAGAAATGGGCAAGTAAGGCATTTTAGTGGAATGATAATTTATTTTTTACTTTGAAATTAGGTATATATGTTAGTTTGAAAACCACTTTTTTAAAACTTTTTATTTATTTTTAAATTTATTTATTATTTATTTTACTTTACAATATTGTATTGGTTTTGCCATACATCAACATGCATCCACCATGGGTATACACATGTTTCCCATCCTGAACAACCACTTTTAAGAATGGAAAACTAACCACCTGAGGAATTAAAAAGCATAGTAGAATTTCTAGTTTAACAAGGAAGGAGTAATGAAAAAACCTTGATTAACTCAGCAAAAATAAGAACAGAGGAAAACAATAACAACAAACTAGCAAATATAGGGAAAAAAAAAAAACATATCAGCTATTGCTTTAAATGTGAAATGGTTGATCTACATGTTTGTTTGTTTTTTAAAACGTGAAGTTAAAAACATATTACCAAAGCATATTTTCAAGAAATATGTATAAAACAAAGTGAAACAGTTTAAAAATTTTAAATGAAACATCACATTACAAACAAGTGTAAATGAAAAGACAGCAGAAGTGTTACCATTATTATCATAAAAAGTTGATTCCATGGTCAAACAGTGTTAAAGAGGAAAAAGATGGACATTAACTTCATACATATGAAATATAAGCTAAAAGAGAGAAAACCAGCAATCCACAGATAAGAATATAAGGATTTTAAAATACATGCAATAAGCTCAAATATGCAAACTTTTTTATTCTATAAACAGAAAATATACGTTACTTATAATACTGAAATAGTTGCCTAAGTTAATGTATTTATTGAAAATATTAACAAATTCAGCTAAGTAAAACTTTTAGGGGTGTATTCTCTAATCATAGTAAAATTTAAAATTAATAAAAACAACCTGAACTATATGAAAATTAATAAACACATATCTGATAATGCCTGACAGCAAGCAAGTAGAAACAAAGATTACAAATTATCTGTAAGCTCATGAAAAAGAGAAACATTATAATTTTGAGACACACCTAAATTTGAAATTTACATGGTATTTTAAAACTGAAAATAAATTAACTAAATATTAACCTAAGATACTATAAAAAATATCAATAAAAACAAATGAAACTGGAATAAGGTGCATAAATAAATATTTAATTAAATAACCAGAAAGATAGTAAAATGGATAAACAGTAAAATTTTTTCTTGAAAATATAACTTTGAAAACCTTAAAGTCATTCAAAATTAGAAATAAAGCATTGAAGAAAATCAATAAACCCCCATGGTAGCTGGATAATTTACCTTTCTCTGTAACCAAAACAGTAGACAGGGACAAACTAGTAGGCATATAAATAATTTGAGGAACACAAGTAACAATTGTCATTTAACTGACATGGATAGAACTCTGCATTCAGCAGTAACAAAATCCAAATCTTTTCAAGTATATATGAAATATTCACCATAATTGACAATATGTTTGACATTAAATCATGTTGCCACAAGTTTGAAAAGCCTGATGTCATACAGTGTCTGCTTCTGACAACAGTGAAATTCAGCTAAATATCAATTATCTAAATAAATGTCTTAAATGTGCATCTTTGAGAACAAGAACTTTTTATTTCACAAATCCAAGAATAACTCAAAGTATATCTTAGAAATTATTTTTAAAGAAATGTAATATTTAAATATTGTGAAATGCAGCAAAAGTCCTTAGGACATGCATAGCTTTAAGTGGATATATAAGAAAAGAAGGGGCACTAAATAACAATGATCTAAGCAGGTATCTCATAGTTTTAGAAAAAGAACATGAAGTTAAACCCACAAAATAGTAGAATGTGGAATTGATAATGATATGGTTAGGAATCACTGAAATAGTAAATAAATATTATTTAGAGAAAATCAATAAAAAGGAATTTAGTCCTTTGAAAATATGGCTGGTTCATGTTGATATCTGACAGAAAATAACAAAATTCTGCAAAGCAATCATCCTTCAATTAAAATCTTAAATTTTTTTAAAGAAATAAAGTATAAAGACTTTTTTAAGAAAGAAAATATGAGTACAATTGATAAATTCCTAGAACATCAGATCAAGGGGAGAAAAGAAAAAGCAAGAGATGCTACAATTGATTAACTCATGAGAGAAAAAGAGGGCAGCACTACCAATCCTACAAATATCAAAAAGATAAGAGGACACTAAGAAAAATGTTTTGAAAATAAATTTGAAAATTGAATGATATAGGAAAAAAAATTGTGAAACAACTTACAAAAGCTTACATAAGATAAAGTAGACCATCTGCATAGCCTTATATCTAATAAAGACATTAAATCCTTAATTAAATCTTATAAAGAAAACTTAAGCTTCAGATGGCTTTACTGGCAAATATTTCCAAATATTTCATGAATAAATAGTTCTAATATTACATATGATTCTAGAGAAAAAAAAAAAGAAGAAATCTTGTCCATTTGTTCTATGAATCAGATAATCTTGATTGAAAACCTGACAAGAACATTTGAAGGCTGTAGAAGGAAAATAAAAATGGAGTCAATATTGGTAAAAGAGCACTTTAAAATGGAGCCAGGAGGCCATTGAGGAAGTGTGACTCATGCATGTCTCAGTCTATTTTTCTAAGAAAGGCATCCAGAACATGTGCCAGAAAATCAATGTATTTATTGGAACTTTGCCCTAAAATAATTTGTGATTCCTTAAGGACAAATATTTCCTGACTTGTGTCAGAGTCAGTCACCAGGCCACTTTATCAAACTTGTGGCTTTTGTCTTTATAAGCCCCGACTCTGTCTCTTTTCAGAATCTGGGTCTCCTGATTGCAATTTCTAAGAGCTCAAATACAGCTCTTTTTTTTTTTAATTTTCAGCCTTGAAATTATTTTTTGACAAGGGGGAGATGGGAATATTAAGTCAACTTATCTCCTAATCTTAAATGTGAACTTCCTAAAAAATATGTCATTATATAAAACCTGAAAATATATAACTAGGTTAACGTTCAAATGTTTAAGTGGGTATTACTCAAAGAATATGATGTTAGTTTAAAAAATCAATCAATGTAATTTTATATATTAATAGGAAAAAGAAAAAATAAGTGCTTGATTAATGTAATATTTGTTTATGATTTCTTAATCTGATAGAGGGCATTTACATACAATATATAGCAAGGATGATACTCAATAGTGAAATAATGAAACTGCTCTACTTTTGATCAGATATGAGACAAAAATATCAGATATCACCATATCTAGTCAGCTTTATACTGGAGATTCTAGCTAGTAGAAGAATTGGAAAGGCTGAAATAGAATTATCATTATTTATAGTCAACACGATAGCTTATCAAAAATCTAAAGTTACAGATAAATCATTAGAAGTAAAAATAATTTTGACATTTGTGGATAAAAGGTTGACAAACAGCAATTATACTTCTGTTATTTTTCTATTATTCAGTAAGCAAAAAATAAATCAAATTTAATAATAATATACTTGGAGGAGCAAAAAATCAAAAGACCTAAAAATTACCAAAGAAAAGATGTGCAAGAGCCCTACATAGTAAATTGCAAAAATAAAAACATTGAAAAAAAGAAAACCTATTTACAAGGATTTACCATGTTTTTGAATTAGAATATTCAATATTTAAAAGATGTCAATCCTTCTCAAATTGATATATTCAATGAAGCTTCATTAGAA
Organism: Bos javanicus; assembly: GCF_032452875.1. Classification (NCBI taxonomy): domain Eukaryota; kingdom Metazoa; phylum Chordata; class Mammalia; order Artiodactyla; family Bovidae; genus Bos; species Bos javanicus. Next base: position 45,044,492 of record NC_083897.1, read on the forward strand.
AAGTCTTTTGGACTCTGTGAGAGAGGGAGAGGGTGGGATGATTTGGGAGAATGGCATTGAAACATGTATAATATCATATATGAAACAAGTCACCAGTCCAGGTTCGATGCAGGATACTGGATGCTTGGGGCTGGTGCACTGGGAGGACCCAGAGGGATGGTACAGGGAGGGAGGAGGGAGGAGGGTTCAGGATGGGGAACACGTGTATACCTGTGGCAGATTCACGTTGATATATGGCAAAACCAATACAATATTGTTAAGTTAAAAAATAAAATAAAATAAAAATTCAAGCACCTGTTTTTATGCAAAATGAAAAATCTATTCAAACATTTATGTGGAAAATTTGAAATAGCCAAAAATAGCCAATATCACCCTAAATAGAACAAATCTGGGAAGGTTAAACTACAAAAATGTACTGAAGTGAAAACTCTGGATAACCTTTATACAGAAACTACTACAAACATCATACTCAATGATGAACTGCTAGTATTTTCATTAAAAATAAGACAGACATATTTGTTATTATTCTACACTATTTTAGAAGTTCTGGCTAATGTAAGAAAATATTGAAATTAAAACACTTGATAAATAATTCAAAAATAGGAAATAACTCTGGTAATTATATAATCATATACTAAAAAAAGAGATGTAATTTTAAGAAAACTATTAGAGTTTATATAATTTGATAGGTTAATAGATAAAAGATAAGTATACAAAAATCAATAGCTTTTCTTCATGTTATCAGTAAGCAACTAAAATGATGTTAATAATACTCCATTTACAATCAAGAGTAAAATTATAAAATACGTTGGAAAGTATTTCACAGGAAATCAAATATACATTTTAAGTCTATTTAAAACTTTAAAAGAACATAAAATAAGCCCTAAAATATGAGAATGTATGTTCATGAATGGGAAGATTTGGCAGTATAAAATGTCAGTCTTTCCAAAGTTTATTACATATTTCAGTTCAGTTCAGTTCAGTTGCTCAGTCCTGTCCAACTCTTTGCGACCCCATGAACTGCAGCACACCAAGCCTCCCTGTCCATCACCAACTCCTGGAGTTCACTCAGACTCAGGTCCATCGAGTCAGTGATGCCATCCAGCCATCTCATCCTCTGTCGTCCCCTTCTCCTCCTGCCCCCAATCCCTCCCAACATCAGAGTCTTTTTAATACTATTCAAAAGCTCAATGATTATCTTTCATCTTATTTTTTAATTCAATTGAGCTAAGTTACTATGGAAGAATGATTTGGAATAGTCAATGAAAATATGTAAACATATACATATTTTTTTATCTAAAGATTGATGTGACAATACATGTGATAACATAATTTAGATAGAACTATCTCTATTGTATAGACTTCCACATAACTTGGTGATAAAAAATCTGCCTGCCAATGCAGGAGACATGGATTTGATCCCTGGGTTGAGAAGAACCTCTGGAGAAGGAAATGGCAGCCCACTCCAGTATTCTTGCTTGGGAAATCTCATGGACAGAGGAGGCTAGCCAGCTACAGTCCATGGGGTCACAAACGAGACAGACATTATTTAGTGACTAAACAATGACAACCTATATTGTATATATGGGAATATGATACATACATATGTATACACATACACATAGATATACACATAAACAAATTCCACAACTGAAGAACTAGACAAATAGATCAACACATCATTTAAGGAGAATAGACTGATCTAAATAAAATAAGTCTATGTGTCTATGGGAAATTAAATTTTGCTACAGCACTATTTAAATTTAGTGAGAAAGTAATGTTTCTTTTAATTAATATAATTAGCATAATAGAGCAATCATTTTGAATAAAAAAGGACAGATTTCCTCTCTGGGTAATAGAATTAAAAAATAAATTTTAGGAGAATTTTAAGGGTACTAGTATATATATTAAAATCTAAGTAAATGTTTTCATAATCCAGGAGTGGGAGAAATCTTCCCAAGCATGTCAGAAAAAGAAGACATAAAGAAGAGAAAAAAAATATTTGATTTCATAGTAAAAAAATCATAAAACAAAAGACATAAAGAATGAAGCAAAAAAAAAAAAAGAAACATGCATATTCAAATGTTTGCAGTGCATAAAATTTACAGAGGATCAATTTCTCTAATATGTAAAGTTCCTATATGTTATTAGGAAAGAGAAGCAGATCAAATATATTAAAAAAAAATTAAGACTATGCATTCATGGAACAAAAAATGTTACATATGTATGTATATATTTCACATATATATGAAAAGTTAGGTGAGTCAGTAACAGGAAGATGCAAATTAAAACAACCATGGGAACAATATTTTATTTATCAGATTGCCAAAATTAACAAATTAGTGGCATTTGTTCTGGCATAAATATGGAGAAATAATTACAGATTGTTTTGGGGACATCAATTACTATAATATTTTTGAAAAAGATATCTGCAATATCACGAACTATGCATACACTGTGTTTACAGAAATAAAAGTCACATGCCTATAAATAAATGTGTGGAGAGGAGCTACTCCATGTCCAAGGTCAGGAAGGGCAGCAGTGAGGAGGTAGTACCCCTCATCCGAGGTAAGGAGCAGCACCTGAGCTTTGCTGGAGCAGCCATGAAGAGATACCCCACGCCCAAGGCAAGAGAAACCCAAGTTAGATGGTAGGTGTTGCAAGAGGGCATCAGAGGGCAAACACACTGAAATCATAATCACAGAAAACTATTCAGTCTAATCACACTAGGACCACAGCCTTGTCTAACTCAATGAAACTAAGCCATGCCCGTGGGGCCACCCAAGACGGGCGGGTCATGGTGGAGAGGTCTGACGGAATGTGGTCCACTGGAGAAGGGAATGGCAAACCACTTCAGTATTCTTGCCTTGAGAACCCCATGAACAGTATGAAAAGGCAAAAATGATAGGATACTGAAAGAGGAATTCCCCAGGTCGGTAGGTGCCCAACATGCTACTGGAGATCAGTGGAGAAATAACTCCAGAAAGAATGAAGGGATGGAGCCAAAGAAAAATCAATGCCCAGTTGTGGATGTGACTGGTGATAGAAACAAGGTCCGATGCTGTAAAGAGCAATATTGCATAGGAAGCTGGAATGCCAGGTCCATGAATCAAGGCAAATTGAAAGTGGTCAAACAGGAGATGGCAAGAGTGAACGTTGACATTCTAGGAATCAGTGAACTAAAATAGACTGGAAAGGGTGAATTTAACTCAGATGACCATTATACCTACTACTGTGGGCAGGAAACCCTTAGAAGAAATGGAGTAGCCATCATGGTCAACAAAAGGGTCTTAAATGCAGTACATGGATGCAATCTCAAAAACGACAGAATGATCTCTGTTCGTTTCCAAGGCAAACCATTCAATATCACAGTAATCCAAGCCCATGCCCCAACCAGTAACACTGAAGAAGCTGAAGCTGAACTGTTCTATGAAGACCTACAAGACCTTTTAGAACTAACACCCAAAAAAGATGTCCTTTTCATTATAGGGGACTGGAATGCAAAAGTAGGAAGTCAAGAAACACCAGGGGTAACATGCAAATTTGGCCTTGGGGTATGGAATGAAGCAGGGCAAAGGTTCATAGAGTTTTGCAAAGAGAATGCACTGGTCATAGCAAACACCCTTTTCCTACAACACAAGAGAAGACTCTACACATGGACATCACCAGATGGTCAACACTGAAATCAGATTGATTATATTTTTTGCAGCCAAAGATGGAGAAGCTCTATACAGTGAGCAAAAACAAGAGTGGGACCTGACTGTGGCTCAGATCATGAACTCCTTATTGCCAAATTCAGACTTAAATTGAAGAAAGTAGGAAAAACCACTAGACCATTCAGGTATGACCTAAATATAATCCCTTATGATTATACAGTGGAAGTGAGAAATAGATTTAAGGGCCTAGATCTGATAGATAGAGTGCCTGATGAACTATGGACTGAGGTTCATGACATTCGTCAGGAGACAGGGATCAAGACCATCCCTATGGAAAAGAAATGCAAAACAGCAAATTGGCTATCTGGGGAGGCCTTAAAAATAGCTGTGAAAAGAAGAGAAGTGAAAAGTAAAGGAGGAAAGGAAGGATATAAGCATCTGAATGCAGAGTTCCAAAGAATAGCAAGAAGAGATAAGAAAGCCTTCCTCAGTGATCAATGCAAAGAAATAGAGGAAACCAATATAATTGGAAAGACTAGAGATCTCTTCAAGAAAATTAGAGATACCAAGGGAAAATTTCATGCAGAGATGGACTCGATAAAGGACGGAAATGGTATGCACCTAACAGAGCCAGAAGATATTAAGAAGAGGGGGTAAGAATACACAGAAGAACTGTACAAAAAAGATCTTCATGACCAAGATAATCACGAAGATGTGATCACTCACCTAGAGCCAGACATCCCGGAATGTGAAGTCAAGTGGGCCTTAGAAGGCATCACTACAAACAAAGCTGGTGGAGGTGATAGAATTCCAGTTGAGCTATTTCAAATCCTGAAAGATGATGCTGTGAAAGTGCTGCACTCAATATGCCAGAAAATTTGAAAAACTCAGCAGTGGCCACAGGACTGGAAAAGGTCAGTTTTCATTCCCATCCCAAAGAAAGGCAATGCCAAAGAATGCTCAAACTACCACACAATTGCACTCATCTCACATGCTAGTAAAGTAATGCTCAAAATTCTCCAAGCCAGGCTTCAGTAATACATGAACTACCAGTAATATGTGAACATCCAGATGTTCAAGTTGGTTTTAGAAAAGGCAGAGGAACCAGAGATCAAATTGCCAACATCTGCTGGATCATCAAAAAAGCCAGAGAGTTCCAGAAAAAACATCTATTTCTGTTATATTGACTATGCCAAAGCCTTTGACTGCATGGAGCACAATAAACTGTGGAAAATTCTGAAAGAAATGGGAATCCCAGACCACCTGACCTGCCTCTTGAGAAACCTATATGAAGGTCAGGAAGCAACAGTTGGAACTGGACATGGAACAACAGACTAGTTCCAAATAGGAAAAAGAGTATGCCAAGGCTGTATATTATCACCCTGCTTATTTACCTTATATGAACAGTGCATTATGAGAAACGCTGTGCTGGAAGATGCACAAGCTGGAATCAAGATTACCAGGAGAAATATCAATAACCTCAGATATGCAGATGACACCACTCTTATGGCAGAAAGTAAAGAGGAACTAAAGAGCCTCTTGATGAAAGTGAAAGAGCAGAGTGAAAAAGTTGGCTTAAAGCTCAACATTCAGAAAACGAAGATCATGGCATCTGGTCCCATCACTTCATGGGAAATAGATGGGGAAACAGTGGAAATAGTGTCAGGCTTTAATTTTTGGGGCTCCAAAATCACTGGAGATGGTGACAGCAGCCATGAAATTAAAAGATGCTTACTCCTTGGAAGGAAATTTATGACCAACCGAGATAGCATATTGAAAAGCAGAGACATTACTTTGCCAACAAAGGTCCATCTAGTCAAGGCTATGGTTTTTCCAGTGGTCATGTATGGATGTGAGAGTTGGACTGTGAAGAAAGCTGGGCGCTGAAGCATTGATGCTTTTGAACTGTGGTGTTGTAGAAGACTCTTGAGAGTCCCTTGGACTGCAAGGAGATCCAACCAGTCCATTCTGAAGATCAGCCCTGGTATTTCTTTGGAAGAAATGAGGCTAAAGCTGAAACTCCAGTATTTTGGCCACCTCTGCAAAGAGTTGACTCATTGGAAAAGACTCTGATGCTGGGAGGGATTGAGGGCAGGAGGAGAAGTGGACTACAGCAGATTAGATGGCTGGATGGTATCACTGACTCGATGGACATGAATCTGTGTGAACTCCTGGAGTTGGTGATGGACAGGGAGTCCTGGCGTGCTGCAATTCATGGGGTCACAGAGTCGAACACAAATGAGCGACAGAACTGAACTGAACTGAACTGATGCTAACTGCCGAAGGCTTCCCCAATGGCTTAGCAGTAAAGAATCTGCCTGCAGGGCAAGAGATACAGTACACGCCTGTTTGACCTCTGGGGTGGGAAGAGACCCTTGAGTAGGATATGGCAAGCCACTCCAGTATTCTTGCCTGGAAAATCTCATGGTCACAGGAGCCTGGTGGGCTACAGTGCATGGGGTTGCAAAGCATCGGACACAGCTGAGCAACTGAACACATGCTAACCCTGTCTTAAGATCGTCATCAAGGCATAATGACATTGACATTGAAGTCGCTCAGTCGTGTCCGACTCTTTGCAACCCCATGCACTGTAGCCTACCAGACTCCTCCATCCATGGAATTTTCCAGGCAAGAGTACTGGAGTGGGTTGCCCTTTCCTTCTCCAGGAAATCTTTCCGACCCAGGGATTGAACCCGGTTCTCCTGCATTGTAGACAAACGCTTTACCATCTGAGCCACCAGGGAAGTCAAGGCACAGATGAGCAATTTTTCAGGTCACATTTATTATTTAAACCCCAGAATGTGGCCATTTGCTATATAACAAAGACATGAGAATTCTAAAACCTTGCAACCTTGAATTTGTTCTAGATGATTAGTGAATACATGGTCACTGAATTGTGATGAGGTTTATATTTTATAATCCTATATATTTCCCAGTGGTGACTTTCTAAATTGGTTTGGTTTCAAAATTGGACAATGTTGTTGAAGCACTAACTAAATTTACATAAAAATTGGAAAGATTTCCAAAACAATTTCTACTTTTATCTGTTGTGCCTGCAGCAAAATAAGTACAATGGACTTGGGTTTGGCATCAAAGATCACTGCTGGGTGCCAAGTCTAGCCATGCACACCTGCATCTCAGCACTTATAGGCACTATCTTTGTCAAATGTTTGGCTCATAAATCTCTGAAAATCAAAAATACTACATTGTTTTGGGTAATATTCAACATCTGATTTGGAAACACAGGAAGATTCAAAACAGAATTGTTGAAACAGAAAATTTCAGTGATTCAAATGAAAAGCTTAATTATTTTTCAATGAATAGACTTTATTGTTGAAATTAATATTGGTGTTTTCTTTTGATTTGAAATAACATGTCTTGCTCTTTACTGATGAAAGTTTAAATTGTATCAAGATAAGAAAATGGAAAAGTATTTTTAAATTCAAACTTTATGTTGCTTTCTGTGGGAGTACAAAATTTTCTTGAGAATGGGTTTATTAGAGAATTCCTTTAAAGTTCTCATTTTTGGTCAAAAGAAGTCCTCTTCTACTTCTATGTAAGCAACCTAATAATAATGTTTTATCATAAAACCAAGAACAACATATAAAACACACTGGAAAATCATTCAATGGTTTTGAAATTCAGTTTACTGTTCTGATTACCCTATGCTTTAACTATAAACCTATCACATTACTATATTTTCCCTTAGACACCCTGAGTTGCAATCAGAATACTAATCTCCAATAGTATTTTGTTTTGTGCTTTCCAGTTGAGGAAATTAAGAACATAACTCCTAGTGACTATTAAAATATTAATTCAAATTTCAAGTACTTCAAACAGCTAAGCATATCATAGTTTTATTATTTTATAACTATGGATGCTGCAAGTGAAAGACAATTGCAAGAATGACCCTTAGGTTTAGCTTGAATACAGTATTTCCTAGGAGATTTAATAGAGCTTGAAAGGCAAAACATTCAGTATCACAGTAATCCAAGTCTATGCCCGAACCACTAATGCCGACAAAGCTAAAGTTGAACAGTTCTATAAAAACCTGCAAGACCTTCTAGAACTAACACCAAAAAATGATATCCTTTCATCATAGGAGACTGGAATGCAAAAGTAGGAAGTCAAAAGATGCCTGAAGTAACAGGAAAGTTTGGCTTTAGAGTACAAAATGAAGCAGGACAAAGGCTAACAGAGTTTTGCCAAGAGAACACACGGGTCATAGCAAATACCCTTTTCCAACAACACAAGAGATAACTGTACATATAGACATAACCAGATAATTAATACTGAAATCATATTGATTATATTCTTTGTAGCTGAAGATAGAGAAGATCTATACAGTCATCAAAAACAAGACTGGGAGTTGACTGTTGCTCATATCATGAACTCCTTATTGAAAAATTCAGACTTAAACTGAAGAAAGTAGGGAAAAGCACTAGTCCATTCAGGTATGACCTAAATCAAATCCTTATGATTATATAATGGAAGTGGCAAATAGCTCCAAGTAATTAGCCCTAATAGACAGAGTACACAAAGAACTACAGTCAGAGGTTCCTAACATTGTAGAGGAGGTAGTGATCAAAACCATCCCCAAGAATATAGGAAATGCAAAATGGCAAAATGGTTGCCTGTTGAGCCCTTACAAGTAAGTGAGAAAAGAAAGAAGTGAAAGGCAAAGGAGTAAAGGAATGATATACCCATCTGAATGCAGACTTCCAGAGAATAGTAAGGAGAGATAAGACAGCCTTCCTAAATGAACAATGCAAAGAAATAGAGGAAAATAATATAATGGGAAAGACTATAAATCTCTTTAAGAAAATTAGAGATACCAAGGTAGCATTTCATGCAAAAATGGTCACAATAATGGTATGGAACTAGCACAATCAGAAGATATTAAGAAGAGGTGAAAAGAGTACACAGAAGAACTATACAAAAAATATCTTGTTGACCTGGATAACCATGATGGTGTGATCACTCACCTAGAGCCAGAAATCCTGGAGTGCAAAGTCAAGTGGGCTTTAAGAACCATCACTATGAACAAAACTAGTAGAGGTGATGTAATTCCATCTGAGCTATTTCAAATCCTAGAAGATGATTTTGTTAAAGTGCTGTACTCAATATGCCAGCAAGTTTGGAAAACTCAGCAGTCACCACAGGACTGGAAAAGGTGTTTTCATTCCAATCCCAAAGAAAGGCAATGCCAAAGTAGGTTCAAACTACTTCACAGTTGCATTCATTTCACCTGCTAGCAAAGTAATGCTCAAAATCCTTCAAGCAAGGCTTCAACAGTATGTGAACCGAGAACTTCCAGATGTACAAGCTGGATTTAGAAAAGAAGAGAAAAATGATCAAATTGGCAACATCCAATGGATCATGGAAAAAGCAAGAGAGTTTCAGAAAAACATATATTTCTGCTTTATTGACTATGCTAAAGCCTTTGATTGTGTAGATTACAACAAACTGGAAAATTTTTAAAGAAAGGGGGACATCAGACATCCTTATCTGCTTCCTGTGAAACCTGTATGCAGGTCAAGAAGTAACAGTTAGAACCAGACATGGAACAACAGACTGGTTCAAAATTGGGAAAGGAGTAGGTCAAGGCTGTATATCGTCACCTTGCTTATTTAATTTATATGCAGTGTCATCATGCAAAATGCCAGAATGGATGAAGCACAAGCTGGAATCAAGATTGCTGGGAGAAATATCAATAAACCGAAATATACAGATGACACCACCCTTATGGCAGAAAGCGAAGAAGAACTAAAGAGCCTCTTGATTAAGGCGAAAGAGGAGCATGAAAAAGCTGGCTTGAAACTCAACATTCAGAAAATAATGAGTATGGCGTCTGATCCCATCACTTCATGGCAAATAAATGGTGAAACAAGGGAAACAATGACAGACTTTATTTTCTTGGGCTCCAAAATCACTGCAGATGGTGACTGCAGCCATGAAATTAAAAGATGCTTGCTCCTTGGAAGAAAAACTATGACAAACACAGACAGCATATTAAAAAGCAGTGGCATTGCTTTGCTGACAAAGGTCCGTCTTATCAAAGCTATGGTTTTTCCAGTAGCCATGTATGGATGTGAAAGCTGAAAAATAAAAAAGGCTGAGTGCTGAAGAATTGATGCCTTGGTACTGTGGTGCTGGAGGAAGCTCCTGAGAGTCCCTTGGACTGCAAGGAAATCAAGCCAGTCAGTCAAGGGAAATCCAACCTGAATATTGATTGGAAAGACTGATGCTGAAGCTGAACCTCCAATACTTTGGCTACCTGATACGAAGAGCCGACTCACTGGACAAGACTCTGATGCTGGGAAAGATTGAAGGCAAGAGGAGAAGAGGACGAGATGGTTGGACAGCATCCCTAACTCAATGGACCTTGATTTGAGCAAACTCTGGGAGATGGCGAAGGACAGGGAAGCCTGACATTCCTACAGTCCATGGAGTCATTAAAGAATCAACAAGGTTGAGCAACTGAACAACAGCAAAACTATGGATGTTGCAAGTGAAAGACAATTGCAAAGATGACCCTTGGGTTTAGCTTTAATACAGTATTTCCTAGAAGATTTAATAGAGCTTAATGCTTCAATGGAATTAATGCCTCTATATGATTAAAATGGTAAACTGATCAAAACTGAAAGGGAAGTCTTTCAACTTCCACCTTAAATTGGCAATAAGTAATTCCAAAGCCTGGCTGAAAACCATAAATAGGATGGCCAGAGTAGTTTGAACTTCCATATCTATAATGGAAGCCTACCCATTCTTTTGAAGTATGACCCCGTTGAATACTGCTGATAAACCAGTTTTCTTTCTTTCTTTTTTTTTAAATTTTATTTTATTTAATTTTACAATATTGTATTTGTTTTGCCATATATCAAAATGAATCTGCCACAGGTATACATGTGTTCCCCATCCCGAACCCTCCTCCCTCCTCCCTCCCCATACCATTCCTCTGGGTCGTCACAGTGCACCAGCCCCAAGCATCCAGTATCATGCATCGAACCTGGACTGGTGACTCATTTCATATATGATATTATACATATTTCAATGCCATTCTCCCAAATCACCCCACCTTCTCCCTCTCCCACAGAGTCCAAAAGACTGTTCTATACATCAGTGTCTCTTCTGCTGTCTCGTATACAGGGTTATTGTTACCATCTTTCTAAATCCTATATATATGCGTTAGTATACCGTATTGGTGTTTTTCTTTCTGGCTTACTTCACTCTGTATCATAGGCTCCAGTTTCATCCACCTCATTAGAACTGATTCAAATGTATTCTTTTTAATGGCTGAGTAATACTCCATTGTGTATATGTACCACAGCTTTCTTATCCATTTGTTTGCCAGTGGAAATCTAGGTTGCTTCCATGTCCTGCTATTATAAACAGTGCTGTGATGAACATTGGGGTACACGTGTCTCTTTCAATTCTGGTTCCTCAGTGTGTATGCCCAACCAACAGTGGGATTGCTGGATCATAAGGCAGTTCTATTTCCAGGTTTTTAAGGAATCTCCACACTGTTCTCCATAGTGGCTCTACTAGTTTGCATTCCCACCAACAGTGTAAGAGGGTTCCCTTTTCTCCACACCCTCTCCAACATTTATTGCTTGTAGACTTTTGGATAGCAGCCATTCTGACTGGCATAAAATGGTACCTCAGTGTGGTTTTGATTTGCATTTCTCTGATCATGAGTGATGTTGAGCATTTTTTCATGTGTTTGTTAGCCATCTGTATGTCTTCTTTGGAGAAATGTCTATTTAGTTCTTTGGCCCATTTTTTGATTGGTCATTTATTTTTCTGGAATTGAGCTGTAGGAGTTGCTTGTATATTTTTGAGATTAGTTGTTTGTTGCTTCATTTGCTATTATTTTCTCCCATTCTGAAGGCTGTCTTTTCACCTTGCTTATAGTTTCCTTTGTTGTGCAGAAGCTTTTAAGTTTAATTAGGTCCCATTTGTTTATTTTTGCTTTTGTAAACCAGTTTTCTTGACTCCTGCAAAACATTGAGCATGATCTTAAGAAGAAGGAGCATTCTGACTTGGAACCTCAGCCTGAATGACTAGGAAACAAATGTACTTAAATGCTCCCTTACGCATGTTTCCTTCATGATACTCAGCAAAGAATACCTTAATTAAATTCATATCTATCCAAAAAATTCTTTATAATTGAATTAGGCTAAAAGGTTTAGGTGAACTTTATAATGATCCCAACAAAACCACATAATAAATGTTTCCTTTTTTCATATTCTGGATTCCTCAACATCTAAAATATTAACAATTAGTGCAAAAGCAAATAAAATTACTATAAACATACAGTTTACAAACACAAACCATTCTATAATTTTTTCAAAGCCTACTCATAAGCCTTAGGTGGACTTTCCTGTGCAATTATCCTGTTGTTCTCATTTTATGGAGAAAAGGCAGATGGTTGTTGTTGTTTAGTCACTAAGTCATGTTTGACTCTTTGGGACCCCATGGACTGTAGTCCATCAGGCTCCTCTGTCCATGGGATTTCCCAGGCAAGAATACTGGAGTTGGTTGTCATTTTCTTCTCCAGTGGATCTTTCTGACCCAGGGGTCGAATCCATGTCCCCTGCATTGGCAGGTGGATTCTTTAATAGTGAGCCACCAGGAAAGCCTGAAAGGCAGATTATCATAGTAGAAAAAGGATGCATTTTGTCATCAAACATGATTGAATTCTTATGCCAGATTCATTGCTTACTAACTTGATGAATTTAGGCAAATCATTTGATCTTTCTGATACCTTGTTTCTCCATCTTTGAACCAAAATTGCTATGTGATAAATAAATTCAGTTATGGAAGCAGTGATACTAATAACTACATTCATTGCATCATTCCTCAGTGCCAATCGCTTTGCCTAGATGCTTTGTCTATTTAGGAGATGGTATATTAGTTAAGGGAGTAATATTTGGAGTCAAATATTAATTCAATTCTTAATTCTGCTAACCAGCTAGCTGTGTAACACTAGGAAGATTTCTTTTCTGAGCTGAAATTCCCTCAGCAACAGCATGAAAATCAAAATGCCTATCTAACAAAAAGATTGTTTTATGATCAAATTAGATTTTCAAATTTAACACTTCGCCTCCCTCAATATCACTCTCTAGTCCCCCAACTTGCCTCTACTTTTTCTCTAATAGTGTTATCATCATTTGACATTATATTGCATATGTTTAAATTTGTTCATTTTTGTCCTCCCACAAATAGGTGAGTACCATGAGGAAAGGGATTTATTTTATATATCACAAGATCCCCCTAGTGTTTATCTCATTGAAGTTATTCAAATATTTGTCAAATTAATGAGTGAATATTAAGAGTTTTGAACTAATAGATTCAAAAATAAAAATTCAGTAGCTGTTCACTAATTTTCTGAAAATATATAGAGAGGGTAAATAACTTGCCAAAGAAGCACATCTGCTCAGTGATTGGGATATATTAGGACCCAGAGTTCTTTACTTCTGGTTCATTCCTTGTGCTACTCTAGTGGTTCTTCAAGTGTGGCCCCTGGGAAGATGACATGATATCACCTTGGAACTGTGTTAGAAACACAAATTCTCAGGCCCTAACCCAGACTTATAAACATTTGGGGTAAAGATAAGCAATTTTTATTCAAACAAGCACTCTTGATAATTCTGAAACATGCTAAAGTTGATAACCACTGTACTATAAACCCTAACACTTTCTAATACCATGGCTGCTTTCTATTATCATAACTTCTTCAATGCCAAACTGGAAAAAAAATAATATAATTTAATATAAAGTAAAAATCTATTACTTTTTATAAAGATTAACTCACTCAAATTTAACTTTTGTTTTTTTTCTGTTAGTATCAAACAAAATACTGCTAGTTTTATCTAACCCTTGGTTTTAGGAAAGCCAGAGATCAAATTGCTATAGGACTATGGCCACAGAAGTTTGCCCTTTTGAGCTGATATATTTGTCCTGTGACATACCAGTATAAATAATCTAGATCATGACAATTTATTCCTTGGTTGCTACTTAATCAGATGTGTCATGTGCATTCACTATTTTAAAATATCTTCTCATGCAAATAATTTGCAATAACTACCTGGATCTAGCTTGCCTGCAAAATGAGTGCCAGATATATTTCCTATAGTTTTTAAAACACTTTGAGGATCTTAAACTGCACAAAAATTTAAAAAATGGGCCAAAGAACTAAATAGACATTTCTCCAAAGAAGACATATGGATGATTAACAAACACCTGAAAAGATGCTCAACATCACTCATTATCAGAAAAATGCAAATCAAAACCACACTGAGGTACCATTTCACGCCAGTCAGAATGGCTGAGATCCAAAAGTCTACAAGCAATAAGTGCTGGAGAGGGTGTGGAGAAAAGGGAATCCCCTTACACTGTTGGTGGCAATATAAACTAGTACAGTCACTATGGAGAACAGTGTGGAGATTCCTTAAAAACCTGGAAATAGAACTGCCTTATGACCCAGCAATCCCACTGCTGGGCATACACACTGAGAAAACCAGAATTGAAAGAGACACGTGTACCCCAATGTTCATTGCAGCACTGTTTATAATAGCCAGGACATGGAAGCAACCTAGATGTCCATCAGCAGATGAATGGATAAGAAAGCTGTGGTACATATACACGATGGAGTATTACTCAGACATTAAAAAGAATACATTTGAATAAGTTCTAATGAGGTGGATGAAACTGGAGCCTATGATACAGAGTGAAGTAAGCCAGAAAGAAAAACACCAATACAGTATGCTAACACATATATATGGAATTTAGAAAGATGGTAACAATAACCCTGTATACGAGACAGCAAAAGAGACACTGATGTATAGAACAGTCTTTTGGACTCTGTGGGTGAGGGAGAGGGTAGGATGATTTGGGAGAATGGCATTGAAATATGTATAATATCATATATGAAATGAGTTGCCAGTCCAGGTTTGATGCATGATACAGGATGCTTGGGGCTGGTGCACTTGGACGACCCAGAAGGATGGTACAGGGAGGGAGGAGGGAGGAGGGTTCAGGATGGGGAACACGTGTATACCTGTGGCGGATTCATGTTGATATATGGCAAAACCAATACAATACTGTAAAATTAAAAAATAAAATAAAATTTAAAAAAAAAGAAAAAAAAGAAACTCAAAAAACAACAACATAAAAAATGTCCCACATTCATTGATTGATTGTTGACTTTGATTCTATAGGAGAAAGCTAAATATTTTACATGTTATTCCTCAGTTCATTGGCTGCACAGTAAAAATTGGCTGTGCTTAGATTATTCTTAAAATGATTGAACAAAAAAGACAAGGCAATACTCAGAGTATTATATTTTTGTTAAAAACTTTAAGCCTTTATTTATTAGACTTTTTTCTCTTTTTTACTTCATAAATCTTGATCTTACATTGGCATTATGGTGCATTGCAAGAATTCAATTATGAATCTTCCATTCTCTTGGAATTAATAATAGCACAGTGTTGATGAACATAATTCTCATTTTGTAGGAAAAAAATGAAAATAATATATTTTGCTCAAATAATATTTTGCCCAATAATATTTTGCTTATGTAGTTTGGCATTTCAGCAATGTAAAGTTACAGTTTTCTTATAATTAATATCATTGCACAACAGACCACAGTTATTTATTCTTGTTAGAACAATTTCATTTCATGTAAAGGCTGACTCAGCTTGTTCTTTAGGAAATAAGCATTATGAAAATTAAGTGAAAAAAAAAGAATATATAGTCATGAATTCAACCTGAAAACCAATGGAAGAAAATATCTGAATGTTAGTACTTCTTTATTCGTGATAGCTAGACATTTCAACACAGTAAATTATAGATTTCTGTGTTCATGCAACCTTGAGTATCAGTATAATTCTTCATTTATTAGCTCCAGTAAACCCTGGCCAATTCTAAGTGAAGAAGATTTCCAAAGAAGATTCTAATCTAAATAATTTGTTAGCTTGAATCATTTTGCTAATAGTAAGAATTTGCCATTCCATGTTTCTTGTACAAGTAATTTATTATCTCTGTATACTAATTCACAATAAATCTTACTCCCTGTAAACAAATGAAAATGTTTCTTCAACATAGTTGGCAACACGGCATAATATTTAGACTTCAAATATTTATCTGTCTGAGAATCCTATTTAAAATTATAAGCATCACTGAAAAGGGTAAGGCATTAGGCTGGAGTAATGCCCTAGTGAGTATTAATCTTATACTAGCAATTCCTTGCTAGAAACCTAGTGATGAGTTGAAAAGAAGGAATGAGTGATTTCAGTTAGAGGACTGAATAAATTTAGATCATGAGTAAATATTTGTGATGAAATATCAAGCAAGAGTGATGAGATTGCAATAATGTTGAGAAAGCGAGGGCTGACTAGGGAAAAGGGGGTTTGCACACTTCCATATGTGAACAGCTTGAGTCCCCAGGAGCCAATTGTCACATAATGTGCAGATAGATAAGTGCCTGGGCTGACAGAAATTCTCACATAAATGTCAGTGTGCTTTGGGAGCTTGGGAGAAATACCAGAGAGGAGCTGAGAATGAGTAATATCACCTCTGCCCTCAGACAGTGCTTTGTTTCCTGATGCAGAAGGGACAATCAGGCTCATCGCTGCAGTTGGCCAAACAAGATCACCTAAATGTCATTTATTTTATACCTGATTGATGCTATCAACGATGGGACCTCTGCTTTGGGAAATTTTAAAGTAAAGCCCAATAAAAAGAGGCTAACCCAAATTTCATTTCCTGCATTTTACCATTTTAGCTATCTCAGATCAATAACCATTCCCTGGCTACTGTAATTATCACATGAAGGAAAGAGCTGCACATTTTTCTTAATGACAGCAAGTGTTAAATTTAACTATAAATGGTTGAGTGTGATTTAAAAAAAACCATTAAAGCACCATGGAGCATTTCAGCATTCCATAGCATGTCTTTGTCTTTATATTATGTTAAAAACTGCTTCCGTTTTGTGGTAATAATGGAGATAAGAGCATGTATTAAGGCATTTTGTAAGAAGAAGAAATAAATACACATTTTATTTTTTAATCTCCTTGTCCTATGACAAGTTTAAAGTTTAGAAAGTAAAGAAATTGGTAATCACATACCTACAGTGGCTTCTAATAGGTATATGGTTGGATTTCATTTAAGGAGTAAAGTCAGATGGGAAAGAAGAGAGAATATCTTGTATTGATACTTTCAAGCCATTGAATACTTGATACTGTGGCTTTCCTAAGTAACAGTACTATAGTGCTAAATGGTTTGGGAAAACTATTTGCCAAACAAGAAGTTGTACGTAACTCATTCTTAACTAAATAAGGAGGAAAGTATGAAAGGAGAGCGGTTAGCCAAATAGTTGGATGCACACATGCTGTCTACACAGAAACTTACCTCTGATACCAAGTAAACTCAGACTGTTTCATCTATACTTACCTTTCTACTTAATGTACAACTGTGTATGTAAAACAACTCATTTCTCTTAATTCTACACATTTGCATATAGTTTTCCAGACAGCAAAAATCTAGATGATCAATATTTTTAATTTGCTTTTCCATGCCTCAGAATTCTGATATACCTACTTAGTCATTGTACAATGGTACAGAAAAGATACATCAGTTTTATCTTCTTATGGGGCTACAATTATTATACTCACTCATAGTGGTGTGGTGTAAGCTGTGATGGTATAGGGTAGAGTGGTGGAACTCTTGCTCCATTTTATCTGGGAAGATGGTGGTTTTAAAAGATGTAGAAAGAGGTACAAACTAATTACAGTTGACAAGTGAAGAAAATGGCCATTTAATAAACAAAGTTGTCATTGATGGGGAAAGTAGAGTTGGAGAAAGATCATTCAGGGGAATGAAATTATCAGTGTTATGGGTGATGAGTAGTGTCATCAGGATGATGTAGTGGGAAAATAACAGGAATTTTGAGGTGAAAGGGATCTGTGTTTGAATACTGGCTTTTTTACTTAAGTAGCTGTTTGACATTAACTATATATATAGTTAATGTATATATAGTTATAGTTTTATATATATATATATAGTTATAGTTATATATATATATAATTATAGATATATAGATATATATAAAACTTCTGCTGGCTCAACTATAAAACTATGTATATATATATAGTTAATGTATATATATAGTTATAGTTATATATATAGTTATATATAACTATATACATAGTTATATATATATAACTTCTGCTGGCTCAACTATAAAATGGCAGGAAAAATCTTTACCATGGAAGGTTATTATGAGATAAATCGTTGATTAATACAGAGTGTATCATAGAGGATTCTCACTAAATATAACTATTAATGCTGTTAATTGACTGATGGGGCAAAATGTCCCAATATGTGAGTACTTACCATAAATGATAGCTATCATTTTCTTGTTTTCATGAAAAACACAATCTTCAGATTGGGTGGCATCAAAATTTAGGTTCAGTTCAGTTCAGTTGCTTAGTAATCTCTGACTCTTTGTGACCACATGGACTGCAGAACACCAGACTTCCCTGTCCATCACCAACTCCTGGAGCTTGCTCAGACTCATGTCCATTGAGTCAATGATGCTGTCCAACCATCTCATCCTCTGTTTTCCCTTCTCCTGCTTTCAGTCTCTCCCAGCATCAGGTTCTTTCCAATGAGTCAGCTCTCGCATAAGGTGACCAAAGTATTGGAGCTTCAGCTTCAGCATCAGTCCTTCCAATGAATATTCAGGACTGATTTCCTTTAGGATTGACTCGTTTGAGCTCCTTTCAGTTCAAGGGACTCTCAAGAGTTCTCGTTAACACCACAGCTCAAAAGCATCAATTCTTCAGTGCTCAGCTTTCTTTATAGTCCAACTCTCACATCCATACATGACTCCTGAAAAAATCATAGCTTTGACTAGACCGACCTTTGTCAGTAAAGTGATATCTCTGCTTTTTAATGTGCTGTCTAGGTTGTTCATAGGTTTTCTTCCAAGGAGCAAGCATTTTAATTTCATGGCTGCAGTCACCATCTTCAGTGATTTTGGAGGCCCCAAAATAAAGTCTCTCACTGTTTCCTTTGTTTCCACATCTATTTGCCATGAAGTGTTGGAACCGGATGTCATAATCTTAGTTTTCTGAGTGTTGACTTTTAAGCCAGCTTTTTCTCTCTCCTCTTTCACTTTCATCAAGAGGCTCTTTAGTTCCTCTTAGCTTTCTGCCAGTGGTGTCATCTGCATATCTGAGGTTATTGATATTTCTCCCTGCAATCTTGATTTCAGCTTGTGCTTCATCCAGTCTGGCATTTCACATGATGTACTCTGCATATAAATTAAATAAGCAAGGTGACAATATACAGCCTTGTCATATTCCTTTCCCAATTTAAACCAATCCATTGTTCCATGTCCAGTTCTAACTGTTGCTTCTTGACATGCATACACATTTATCAGGAGGTAGGTAAGGTGGTCTGGTATTCCTATCTCTTTAAGAATTTTCCACAGTTTGCTGTGATCCACACAGTCAAAAGCTTTAGTGTAGTCAATGAAGCAGTATTAAGTGTTTTTCTGGAATTTTCTTGCTTTTTCTATGATCCAGCAGATAGAAGTTATCAGTTCATGTAATGTTGAAGCCTAGCTTGGAGAATTTTGAGCATTACTTTGCTAGAGTTTGAGATGAGTGCAATTTAAGTTAAATAATGAGATTATAATAACTGGACACTATTGTTTTGGTTCCCAGCTATTTTGTGTTAGAAGACGTATAGAAATGGGGGAAAAGATATAAATTTGGAGGCATGGGCTTATAATTATACAGGAAGGGAAAGTGATACAGCAAAAAGAATCTATGTTTGGAGTATCAGTAGTTAGATTTGAATTCACCATTTAGAAGCTTAATAAATTGTTAAGCCTCAAATACCCCATTTGAAAACTGAGCATAAGGTATGTGTCAGAAACAAAGTATCATAACAAAGCACAGAGAACAATGCCTCACATGTAGTAAACTTCTCATTAACTGTTGGTTAATCATGCTGCTGCTGCTGCTAAGTCACTTCAGTCGTGTCTGACTCTGTGTGACCCCATAGACGGCAGCCCATCAGGCTCCCCCATCCCTGGGTTTCTCCAGGCAAGAACACTGGAGTGGGTTGCCATTTCCTTCCCCAATGCATGAAAGTTGAAAGTGAAAACTGAAAGGGAAGTTGCTCAGTCATGTCCGACTCTTAGCACACCCATGGACTGCAGCCTACCAGACTCCTCCATCCATGGGATTTTCCAGGAAAGAATACTGGAGTGGGGTGCCATTGCCTTCTCCGTGGTTAATAATGGTCAGTGTCTAATACTCCAATATCATATTTCTCCAGAACTACATTGTATGCCCAGGAATTTTTCAAATATAGGCAATCTTAATGTGCCTTGAAAATATTCATCAATGACCAAGAGAGCTTCCTGAGACTAGAGTAGGAGGTATATTTAAGAGTTCAAAAAAAGCATCAGGATTGCTAATAGAGGTAAATAATGTCAAACTCTGAGATTGATATGCAAATACTGTTTTGTTTAGATAACCAACAAGGACCGACTGTATAGCACAGGGAACTCTGTTCAATATTCTACAATAACCTAAATGGGAAACAAAGTTTGATAAAGAATAGATACATGTGTAACTGAATCACTTTGCTATATCCAGAAGCTAACACAACATTGTAAATCAACTCTACTCCAATATTAAAAATATATTAAAAAGGTATTATTTTACTTAGAGTATAGGAAATCATCAACTTATATTCCCACTTTTGTTTTTCATATACAAGAATAAAATAAAGTGACAAGGTTAAAGAATTTTCTAAATTGCAAGTAGAGTAAATGTTAGCTGAAAGCTAAGTAAGTCTTGTTACCAGTATTCTTACCTTGAGAACCTCATGAACAGTATGGAAAGGCAGAAAGATAGGACACTGAAAGATGAACTCCCCAGGTCAGTAGGTGCCCAATATGCTACTGGAGATCAGTGGAGAAATAACTCAAGAAAGAATGAAGAGACAGAGCCAAAGCAAAAATAACACCCAGTTGAGGATATGACTGGTGATAGAAGCAAGGTCTGATGCTGTAAAGAGCAATATTGCATAGGAACCTGGAATGTTAGGTCCATGAATCAAGGCAAATTGGAAGTGGTCAAACAGGAGATGGCAAGAGTGAACATTGATAATTTAGGAATCTGCAAAGTAAAATGGATGGAATGAGTGAATTGAACTCAGATGACCATAATATCTACTACTGTGGAAAAGAATCCCTTAGGAGAAATGTACTAGCCATCACAGTAAAAAAAAAAGAGCCTGAAATGCAGTATTTGGATGCAGCCTCTAAAAAGACAGAATGATCTCTGTTCATTTCCAAGGCAAACAATTCAATATCATGGCAATCCAAGTCTATGACCCAACCAAAAATGTTGAAGAAGCTGAAGTTGAATGGTTCTATGAAGACCTACAAGACCTTTTAGAACTAACATCCAAAAAAGTTGTCCTTTTTATTATAGGGGACTGGAATGCAAATGTAGGAAATCAAGAAACACCTGGAGTAACAAGAAAATTTGCCCTTGGAGTACAGAATGAAGCAGTGCAAAGGCTAACAGAATTTTGCCAAGAGAACACACTGATCAGAGCGAACACCCTCTTCTAACAACACAAGAGAAGTCTCTACATATGGACATCACCAGATGGCCAACACTGAAATCAGATTGATTATATTCTTTGCAGCCAAAGACGGAGAAGCTCTATACAGTCAGCAAACACAAGACCAGGAGCCAACTGTGGCTCAAATCATGAACTCCTTATTGTCAAATTCAGAGTTAAATTGAAGAAAGTGGGGAAATCCACTAGACCATTCAGGTATGACCTAAATCAAATCCCTTATGATTATACAGTGGAAGTGAGAAATAGATTTAAGGGATTAGATCTGATAGAGTGCCTGATAAATTATGGACTGAGGTTTGTGATGTTGTACAGGAGACAGGGATCAAGATCATACCCAAGAAAAAGAAATACAAAAAAGCAAAATGGCTGTCTTAGTAGACCTTACAAATAGCTGTGAAAAGAAGAGAAGTGAAAAGCAAAGGAGAAAAGGAAAGATATGAGCATCTGAATGTAGAGTTCTAAAGAATAGCAAGGAGACATAAGAAAGCCTTCCTCAATGATCAATGCAAAGAAATAGGGGAAAACAACATGATGGGAAAGACTAGAGATCTCTTCAAGAAAATTAGATACCAAGGGAACATTTCATGCAAACATGGGCTCAATAAAGGACAGAAATGGTATGGACCTAACAGAACCAGAAGATATTAAAAGAGGTGGCAAGAATACACAGAAGAACTGTACAGAAAAGAACTTCATGACCCAAATAATCACAACGGTGTGATCACTCACCTGGAGCCAGACATCCTGGAATGAGAAGTCAAGTGGACATTAGGAAGCATCACGATGAACAAAGCTAGTGGAGGTGATGGAATTCCAGTTGAGCTATTTCAAATCCTAAAAGATGATGCTGTGAAAGTGTTGCATTCAATATGCTCGCACATTTCAGAAGCTCAGCAGTGGCCACAGGATTGGAAAAGGTCAGTTTTCATCCCAATCCCAAAGAAAAGCAATGCTCAAACTACTGCACAATTGTACTCATTTCACACACTAGCAAAGTAATGCTCAAAAATCTCCAAGCCAGGCTTCAGCAATATGTGAACTGCGAAATTCCAGATGTTCAAGCTGGATTTAGAAAAGGCAGAGGAACCAGAGATCAAATTGCCAACATCCGCTGGATCATCAAAAAAGCAATAGAGTTCCAGAAAAAATCTACTTCTGCTTTATTGACTATACTAAAGCCTTTGACTGTGAGGATCACCACAAACTGTGAAAAATTCTGAAAGAGATGGGAATACCAGACCACCTGATCTGCCTCTTGGGAAATCTGTATGCAAGTCAGGAAGCAACAGTTATAACTGGACATGGAACAACAGACTGGTTCCAAATCGGGAAAGGAGTGTGTCAAGGCTGTACATTGTCACCCTGTTTATTTAACTTATATACAGAGTACATCATGAGAAACCCTGGGCTGGATGAAGCACAGGCTGGAATCAAGATTGTCAGGAGAAAAACCAATAACCTCAGGTATGCAGATGACACCACCCTTATGACAGAAAGTGAAGAAGAACCAAAGAGCCTCTTGATGAAAGTGAAAGAGGAGACTGAAAAAGTTGGCTTAAAGCTCAACATTCAGAAAACGAAGATCATGGCATCCAGTCCCATCACTTCATGGCAAATAAATGGGGAAACAGTGTCTGACTTTCTTTTGGGGGGCTCCAAAATCAATGCAGATAGTGACTTCAGCCATTAAATTAAAAGACGCTTACTCCTTGGAAGGAAAGTTGTGACCAACATTGACAGCATATTAAAAAGCAGAGACATTGTTTTGCCAAGAAAGGTCCATCTTGTCAAGACTATGGTTTTTCCCGTGGTCATGTATCGATGTGAGAGTTGGATTATACAGAGGGCTGAGCACCGAAGACTTGATGCTTTTGAACTGTGGTGTTGAAGACTCTTGAGAATCCCTTGGACTGCAAGGAGATCCAACCAGATCATCCTAAAGGAGATCAGTTCTGAGTGTTCATTGGAAGGACTGATATTGAAGCTGAAACTTCAATACTTTGGCCACTTGATGTGAAGAGCTGACTCATTTGAAAAAATGCTGATGCTAGGAAAGATTGAAGGCAGGAGAAGAAGGGGATGACAGAAGATGAGATGGTTGGATGTCATGACCGATTCAATGAATATGAGTTTGAGTAGACTACAGGAGTTGGTGATGAACAGGGAGGCCTGGTGTGCTGCAGTTCATGGGGTTTCAAAGATTCAGACATGACTGAGTGACTGAACTGAACTGAAGTAAGTCTTGAAAACTAAAATACAAGAAGCTCAAAAAATGAAAAGGTTAAAAAAATCATAGTGTTGTACACTAAGATAATTTGAGCTCTGAGGTTCATCTTCATGATAAGCAGAGAGAGAGAAAACTTTTTTGTAAAACTAGAACTTCTAGAAAAGAAAACTATGCCCTTAGAGCTTTTCCCTTACTGTCCTTCTGCTCTCACTATACGTTCAAACTGATGATTTCTGATTGCTTACGTAAAGAGCTTGGCAGTTGCCACTCCATCCTTACAAACTGAAAAGTCAACTCTTCCTGGATCTATAAAAGAGGAGGAGACACAGGGCAAACTGCCACTCCCAAAGTTGGAGAGAAAGGCAAATACTGGAAGAGTCACTGCCGGGGACCAGCCCCGGCTGATCCAGGGTATTCGAAGGAGAGACGGCATAGGCGAAGATCAGGAAACAACTGCTTAATTAAACATTAATTAAGGATATAAAGAGTAATAGAATGAGGATAGCTCAGTAAAATTCAGTGGAGAAAAGAGGCTGAATAATTCAGCCAGAAGGTAAGAGAAAGAACAACATGGTGAGACCAAGTTTCCGTGAACAAGGCCCGCACTTTATTTTCCAAAGTAGTTTTTATACCTTAAGTTATGCATAGAGGATAATGGGGGAAGGGGTAGAGTCATGCAGCAAGCCAGGCTTTCTTCCTGCAAACTTATCATATGCAAAAGCTTGGGTGATTTGCATCATCTTCTGGCCCAGAGGCCTGTTAACATTTTAAGACCCTTTCTACAGAAAACTTATTTTTCTCTAAAGGTGATTGGTCAGGAGCCACCCTCCAAAAGCATTAGATAAAGTTGCATTCCTACAGAGCAAAGGTGTGGTGGGCTATAACAAGAAAAAGAATTAACTCAAGGGTCCCAGGTTACAAACATTAAAGCTACTTACACCAATTATATTAATCAATACACTGCCAGGGACACAGCAGGTAAGGGATATGGAAACTTAGCAGCAAACATTGGCCCAACAAGTGAAAATCCCTTCACCAATACAATTTCTAATCAATCTCTTAACTACTCAAAAGAATCTGTGTTTAGACAGTTTAGAACATCTCCTGCCTCTCACAGTTGGGAGGCTCTGAATAATCACATGTGGCCGGAAAAACCTATTCAGGCAGGCTAGAGGATTTCCAAAGGAGTTTGTAGGTTGAAACACTGTCACACCCAGGAATTATTAACTGGAGCTGTAAGCTAACTCTTTTTTCAGAGAGGTAGTGGGGGACAGCCCCCCGTAAAGTCAGAGGTTTAAGTGAAAGCACAAAGCAGAAATTAGGCAGACTCTGGTTTTGGGGGTATATGCTCGAGAATTTCCAGGGGGACTCCTGAAGCTC
Source organism: Bos javanicus (assembly GCF_032452875.1). NCBI lineage: Eukaryota > Metazoa > Chordata > Mammalia > Artiodactyla > Bovidae > Bos > Bos javanicus. The sequence continues at coordinate 45,069,431 of NC_083897.1, forward strand.
GATCCCGCCTTTGTGTATGCCGAGCCTCCTTCCTCATGACCTTTGTCATGGGTGGAGTTCCTCACGCTGGCTACCGGCAGTGATAGAATTCCAGTTGAGCTATTCCAGATCCTGAAAGATGATGCTGTGCAAAGTGCTGCACTCAATATGCAATATGCACTCAATATGCCGGCTCCCGGCAAGTCACTGTTTGTCAGAATAGACCCTCAGGAGCAGAAACTGCCTCGAAACTATTCCAGGGTAGGAAATCTTAAATTGATGAATTACTGTAGGCTCAACATGGTCAATTCTAACAGTTAAAAATGCAGACTGATCCTCTCATAGGATCAGATCAGATCAGATCAGTTGCTCAGTCATGTCTGACTCTGTGACCCCATGAATTGCAGCACGCCAGGCCTCCCTGTCCATCACCAATTCCCGGAGTTCACTGAGACTCATGTCCATCGAGTCAATGATGCCATCCAGCCATCTCATCCTCTGTCGTCCCCTTCTCCTCCTGCCCTCAATCCCTCCCAGCATCAGAGTCTTTTCCAATGAGTCAACTCTTCACATGAGGTGGCCAAAGTACTGGAGTTTCAGCTTTAGCATCATTCCTTCCAAAGAAATCCCAGGGCTGATCTCCTTCAGAATGGACTGGTTGGATCTCCTTGCAGTCCAAGGGACTCTCAAGAGTCTTCTCCAACACCACAGTTCAAAAGCATCAATTCTTCGGTGCTCAGCCTTCTTCACAGTCCAACTGTCACAGGATAGCCCCCATATTTTGTAAGTTTTACATCCAGTGTGCATGTTCAGCAGCTAAGTTGTGTCCAACTCTGTGACCCCATGGTCTGTAGCCTGACAAGCTCCTCTGTCCATGGAGATTCTCCAGGAAAAAAATACTGGAGTGGCTTGCCGTTTTCTTCTCCATTTATAGCCAGATGGGAGGCCAAGTTTTCATAATAATTATTAGAGAAAATCAACTTATGCTTCTGGCAGTGGGAGGAGAAAAAGACCCATTTTACAATACCCCAGAGGTCCTTCTTCATAAAAAGGCAAGCCTTCTAGGGAAACTAGGTAAGGGGAACATAGCCTACTGGGATATTATCAGAGTATACTGAAGGAAGGAAAATACCCAACTCCAGTCCACTCTAGCCATTCTGTCCAACCTAAGGGAATAGAAAAAAAAAAAAAGAAATTTGTAAAGTTCACAGTCTAGAAGCATAAGCTCACTAGAAGACTGAAACCTAATCATAAAACTATAGAATTCTTTCTCTTCTCTTAAAACTTAGAATCCCATTAATAAAGTACTATTAGTAGTTCCTTTTACTTGATACATCATGTATGGCTGTCAAGAAAAAAATTACACAAAAAGTAAATATATATATATATATATATGCTTTGAGCAGAGCAAGCATCAGAACTACATGCCAGGGAGGCTGGAATTATCAGAGTGAGAGTTTTAAAATAACTGCCCTGTCCTTAATTGCTCAGTTATGTCTGATTCCTTGTGACTTCATGGACTGTAGCCCACCAGATTCCTCTGTCCATGGGATTTTTCAGGCAAGAATACTGGAGTGGGTTGCCATTTCCTTCTCCAATAATGGTGTGACAATGAGATAAATACATGCAGAAAAATGAAACTCTGTTCTTATCTAACACCACTCAAAAATTAATTTGAAATGGATCTAAGACTTAAACATAGACCTGGTAATAAAAAATTCCTAGAATAAAACAGGGAAAGAAGCCCCTCAATATTCATCTTGGCAATGATTTTTTTTTTTTGAGTGATACTGAAACCACAAGCAACAAAAGCAGAAATCAAAGTATTTAACAACTTAAGAATGATTTATTTTTTGGAAATGGTAGGCTAAAAAGCCACTATTCCATGTTATCAGCATTTTAGTTTTTCTTTTTTTTTTTTTTTAACATTTACAAATATGTGTTTATCTTGGAAATATTTTGGACCAAAATGAACTAAACATTTTTATCATTTATCAACTGCTTTATAAAGCAGAATTTCTTTTTTTCTTTTTCTTTTTCTTTTTTTTATTAATTTTTTTTTTTTCTGAACCCTCCTCCCTCCTCCCTCCCCATACCATCCCTCTGGGTCGTCCCAGTGCACCAGCCCCAAGCATCCAGCATCGTGCATTGAACCTGGACTGGCATCTCGTTTCATACATGACATTTCACATGTTTCAATGCCATTCTCCCAAATCTTCCCACCCTCTCCCTCTCCCACAGAGTCCATAAGCCTGTTCTATACATCAGTGTCTCTTTTGCTGTCTCGTATACAGGGTTATCATTACCATCTTTCTAAATTCCATATATATGCGTTAGTATACTGTATTGGTGTTTTTCCTTCTGGCTTACTTCACTCCGTATAATAGGCTCCAGTTTCATCCACCTCATTAGAACTGATTCAAATGTATTCTTTTTAATGGCTGAGTAATACTCCATTGTGTATATGTACCACAGCTTTCTTATCCATTCATCTGCTGATGGACATATAGGTTGCTTCCATGTCCTGGCTATTATAAACAGTGCTGTGATGAACATTGGGGTACACGTGTCTCTTTCCCTTCTGGTTTCCTCAGTGTGTATGCCCAGCAGTGGGATTGCTGGATCATAAGGCAGTTCTATTTCCAGTTTTTTAAGGAATCTCCACACTGTTCTCCATAGTGGCTGTACTAGTTTGCATTCCCACCAACAGTGTAAGAGGGTTCCCTTTTCTCCACACCCTCTCCAGCATTTATTATTTGTAGACTTTTGGATTGCAGCCATTCTGACTGGTGTGAAATGGTACCTCATAGTGGTTTTGATTTGCATTTCTCTGATAATGAGTGATGTTGAGCATCTTTTCATGTGTTTGTTAGCCATCTGTATGTCTTCTTTGGAGAAATGTCTATTTAGATCTTTGGCCCATTTTTTGATTGGGTCATTTATTTTTCTGGAGTTGAGCTGTAGGAGTTGCTTGTATATTTTTGAGATTAGTTGTTTGTCGGTTGCTTCATTTGCTATTATTTTCTCCCATTCTGAAGGCTGTCTTTTCACCTTGCTAATAGTTTCCTTTGATGTGCAGAAGCTTTTAAGGTTAATTAGGTCCCATTTGTTTATTTTTGCTTTTATTTCCAATATTCTGGGAGGTGGGTCATAGAGGATCCTGCTGTGATGTATGTCAGAGAGTGTTTTGCCTATGTTCTCCTCTAGGAGTTTTATAGTTTCTGGTCTTACGTTGAGATCTTTAATCCATTTTGAGTTTATTTTTGTATATGGTGTTAGAAAGTGTTCTAGTTTCATTCTTTTACAAGTGGTTGACCAGATTTCCCAGCACCACTTGTTAAAGAGATTGTCTTTAATCCATTGTATATTCTTGCCTCCTTTGTCAAAGATAAGGTGTCCATATGTGCGTGGATTTATCTCTGGGCTTTCTATTTTGTTCCATTGATCTATATTTCTGTCTTTGTGCCAGTACCATACTGTCTTGATAACTGTGGCTTTGTAGTAGAGCCTGAAGTCAGGTAGGTTGATTCCTCCCGTTTCATTTTTCTTTCTCAAGATCGCTTTGGCTATTCGAGGTTTTTTGTATTTCCATACAAATTGTGAAATTATTTGTTCTAGCTCTGTGAAGAATACTGTTGGTAGCTTGATAGGGTTTGCATTGAATCTATAAATTGCTTTGGGTAGTATACTCATTTTCACTATATTGATTCTTCCAATCCATGAACATGGTATATTTCTCCATCTATTAGTGTCCTCTTTGATTTCTTTCACCAGTGTTTTATAGTTTTCTATATATAGGTCTTTAGTTTCTTTAGGTAGATATATTCCTAAGTATTTTATTCTTTTCGTTGCAATGGTGAATGGAATTGTTTCCTTAATTTCTCTTTCTGTTTTCTCATTCTTAGTGTATAGGAATGCAAGGGATTTCTGTGTGTTGATTTTATATCCTGCAACTTAACTGTAATCATTGATTAGTTCTAGTAATTTTCTGGTGGAGTCTTTAGGGTTTTCTATGTAGAGGATCATGTCATCTGCAAATAGTGAGAGTTTTACTTCTTCTTTTCCAATTTGGATTCCTTTTATTTCTTTTTCTGCTCTGATTGCTGTGGCCAAAACTTCCAAAACTATGTTGAATAGTAATGGTGAAAGTGGGCACCCTTGTCTTGTTCCTGACTTTAGAGGAAATGCTTTCAATTTTTCACCATTGAGGATAATGTTTGCTGTGGGTTTGTCATATATAGCTTTTATTATGTTGAGGTATGTTCCTTCTATTCCTGCTTTCTGGAGAGTTTTTATCATAAATGGGTGTTGAATCTTGTCAAAGGCTTTCTCTGCATCTATTGAGATAATCATATGGTTTTTGTTTTTCAATTTGTTAATGTGGTGTATTACATTGATTGATTTGCGGATATTGAAGAATCCTTGCATCCCTGGGATAAAGCCCACTTGGTCATGGTGTATGATCTTTTTAATGTGTTGTTGGATTCTGATTGCTAGAATTTTGTTTAGGATTTTTGCATCTATATTCATCAGTGATATTGGCCTGTAGTTTTCTTTTTTTGTGGGATCTTTTTCAGGTTTTGGTATTAGGGTGATGGTGGCCTCATAGAATGAGTTTGGAAGTTTACCTTCCTCTGCAATTTTCTGGAAGAGTTTGAGCAGGATAGGTGTTAGCTCTTCTCTAAATTTTTGGTAGAATTCAGCTGTGAAGCCGTCTGGACCTGGGCTTTTGTTTGCTGGAAGATTTTTGATTACAGTTTCAATTTCCGTGCTTGTGATGGGTCTGTTAAGGTTTTCTATTTCTTCCTGGTCGAGTTTTGGAAAGTTGTACTTTTCTAAGAATTTGTCCATTTCTTCCAAGTTGTCCATTTTATTGGCATATAATTGTTGATAATAGTCTCTTATGATCCTTTGTATTTCTGTGTTGTCTGTTGTGATCTCTCCATTTTCGTTTCTAATTTTATTGATTTGATTTTTCTCCCTTTGTTTCTTAATGAGTCTGGCTAATGGTTTATCAATTTTATTTATCCTTTCAAAGAACCAGCTTTTGGCTTTGTTGATTTTTGCTATGGTCTCTTTTGTTTCTTTTGCATTTATTTCTGCTCTAATTTTTAAGATTTCTTTCCTTCTACTAACCCTGGGGTTCTTCATTTCTTCCTTTTCTAGTTGCTTTAGGTGTAGAGTTAGGTTATTTATTTGACTTTTTTCTTGTTTCTTGAGGTGTGCCTGTATTGCTGTGAACTTTCCCCTTAGGACTGCTTTTACTGTGTTCCACAGGTTTTGGGTTGTTGCGTTTTCATTTTCATTCGTTTCTATGCAAATTTTGATTTCTTCTGTGATTTGTTGGTTATTCAGCAGGGTGTTGTTCATCCTCCATATGTTGGAATTTTTAATAGTTTTTCTCCTGTAATTGAGATCTAATCTTACTGCATTGTGGTCAGAAAAGATGCTTGGAATGATTTCTATTTTTTTGAATTTACCAAGGCTAGCTTTATGGCTCAGGATGTGATCTATCCTGGAGAAGGTTCTATGTGCGCTTGAGAAAAAGGTGAAATTCATTGTTTTGGGATGAAATGTCCTATAGATATCAATTAGGTCTAACTGGTCTATTGTAGCATTTAAAGTTTGTGTTTCCTTGTTAATTTTCTGTTTAGTTGATCTATCCATAGGTGTGAGTGGGGTATTAAAGTCTCCCACTATTATTGTGTTATTGTTAATTTCTCCTTTCATACTTGTTAGCATTTTTCTTACATACTGCGGTGCTCCCGTGTTGGGTGCATATATATTTATAATTTTTATATCTTCTTCTTGGATTGATCCTTTGATCATTATGTAGTGACCTTCTTTGTCTCTTTTCACAGCCTTTGTTTTAAAGTCTATTTTATCTGAGATGAGTATTGCTACTCCTGCTTTCTTTTGGTCCCTATTTGCATGGAAAATCTTTTTCCAGCCCTTCACTTTCAGTCTGTATGTGTCCCCTGTTTTGAGGTGGGTCTCCTGTACACAACATATGTAGGGGTCTTGTTTTTGTGTCCATTCAGCCAGTCTTTGTCTTTTGGTTGGGGCATTCAACCCATTTACGTTTAAGGTAATTACTGATAAGTATGATCCCGTTGCCATTTACTTTATTGTTTGGGGTTCGAATTTATACACCATTTTTGTGTTTCCTGTCTAGAGAATATCCTTTAGTATTTGTTGGAGAGCTGGTTTGGTGGTGCAGAATTCTCTCAGCTTTTGCTTGTCTGAAAAGCTTTTGATTTCTCCTTCATACTTGAATGAAATCCTTGCTGGGTACAATAATCTGGGCTGTAGGTTATTTTCTTTCATCATTTTAAGTATGTCTTGCCATTCCCTCCTGGCTTGAAGAGTTTCTATTGAAAGATCAGCTGTTATCCTTATGGGAATTCCCTTGTGTGTTATTTGTTGTTTTTCCCTTGCTGCTTTTAATATTTGTTCTTTGTGTTTGATCTTTGTTAATTTGATTAATATGTGTCTTGGGGTGTTTCTCCTTGGGTTTATCCTCTTTGGGATTCTCTGGGTTTCTTGGACTTGGGTGATTATTTCCTTCCCCAGTTTAGGGAAGTTTTCAACTATTATCTCCTCAAGTATTTTCTCATGGTCTTTCTTTTTGTCTTCTTCTTCTGGAACCCCTATGATTCGAATGTTGTAGCGTTTAATATTGTCCTGGAGGTCTCTGAGATTGTCCTCATTTCTTTTAATTCGTTTTTCTTTTATTCTCTCTGATTCATTTATTTCTACCATTCTATCTTCTATTTCACTAATCCTATCTTCTGCCTCTGTTATTCTACTATTTGTTGCCTCCAGAGTGTTTTTAATTTCATTTATTACATTATTCATTATATATTGACTCTTTTTTATTTCTTCTAGGTCCTTGTTAAACCTTTCTTGCATCTTCTCAATCCTTGTCTCCAAGCTATTTATCTGTGATTCCATTTTAATTTCAAGATTTTGGATCAATTTCACTATCATTATTCGGAATTCTTTATCAGGTAGATTCCCTATCTCTTCCTCTTTTGTTTGGTTTGGTGGGCATTTATCCTGTTCCTTTATCTGCTGGCTGTTCCTCTGTCTCTTCATCTTGTTTAAATTGCTGAGTTTGGGGTGTCCTTTCTGTATTCTGGCAGTTTGTGGAGTTCTCTTTATTGTGGCTTTTCCTCGCTGTGTGTGGGTTTGTACAGGTGGCTTGTCAAGGTTTCCTGGTTAGGGAAGCTTATGTCGGTGTTCTGATGGGTGGAGCTGTATTTCTTCTCTTTGTTCAGTCACGCTCCTTTCGAAGAGTTGGATTGCTTTTCTGGGTGCCTGATGTCCTCTGTCGGCATTCAGAAGTTGTTTTGTGGAATTTACTCGACGTTTAAATGCTCTTTTGATGAATTTGTGGGGGAGAAAGTGTTCCTCCCGTCCTACTCCTCCGCCATCTTGGCTCCTCCTCCATTTTAGTTTTTCTTAACATTCTTTGGTTAAACCTCTAAAATTATTAAAGATTTGGTTACCTGTACAGCATTTTTAAAATGGTGTTTGAGTTTTCAACAGTTATTTAACTTGTTAATTGGAACAGGTCTAGGAGCTACTCAGTTTCAGCATAAAATTGGATCTAGTTACCTACATCATTCGGAGAAGGCAATGGCACCCCACTCCAGGACTCTTGCCTGGAAAATCTCATGGATGGAGGAGCCTGGAAGGCTGCAGTCCGTGAAGTCGCTGAGGGTCGGACACGACTGAGTGACTTCACTTTCAGTTTTCACTTTCATGCACTGAGGAAGGAAATGGCAACCCACTCCAGTGTTCTTGCCTGGAGAATCCCAGGGATGGGGGAGCCTGGTGGGCTGCCATCTATGGGGTCGCACAAAGTCGGACACAACTGAAGCAACTTAGCAGCAGCAGCGGACCTACATCAGTAACTAAGCAATTTTTGAGCATTGGCTGTGCTGTACTGTATTAGGTACTGGAAATATCAACTTCAGTAAAAGACTTGGTTCCCATGGATATTTAAAGTTAAATGTGGATCCAAGCCTTAGACCAAAAAAATGTAAAATGTGGTATTATAGTTTAGTATTATTCCTGACATTATTTTATAATTTATGTTATTGTAATACTTTTAGAATATTATTCATAATCAAGAACAATGAAGTATATACATTTTCTTAAACTTTTTAATTTACAGCAGATTTTTTGATTTTCTTATTTAATTTAAAATGTTAGAGACAATTTTATTAAGGAATTTTAAAAATTGATCCTCATTGCTGTTATGTGTACATAAAGAAATTAGTTTCAAAATTGGGATGTTAGAAACTTCATCAGTTCTTGCTTGTGGTTAAGAGTAGAGGCAGGCAGATTGAAAACACAGGAGTAAGAGGAAAGTTTTGGAATTAGTAGGAGTATTCTATATCGTGATCATAGTGATGATTACACTAATATATACATTTGTCAGAAGTTGTTGAACAGTAGTCTAAAATGAGTTTTATCATATATAAATTTTATACCAATATATTTATTTAAAAAGAAAAATGTGAGACAGTGCCAGGCTGGATGAATCTCCAGCTGGAATCAAGATTGCCAGGAAAAATAACAACCTCAGATATGCAGATGACACCACTCTAATGACAGACAGGGAAGAGGAACTAAAGAGTGTGTTAATGATGGTGAAAGAGAAGAAAAAGCTGGCTTAAAACTCAATAGCCAATGCAGGAAGCTGTGACTTAAAAGGGCAGCCGACCCCAGGCCCTTCCTCCCTCCGTCCATCTCTGAGTCTGTGATTCTCACAGGCTTGTGCCTCTTCTCCATGAGAGAGCACCTCCATCCTGTCACCATGTACCAGTGCCTGATGAAGTGCTGCTGCTGTCCCATGTCGAGCCTGCTGCCCTGGATTCTGTGGCTACTGACTCCACCATGCTGCTGGGCTGGGCCTGTGAGGCAGCATGCTGCAGCCATCAGTGCCCTGCAGCCAGGGCTTGTGCCATCTACTCAGTGACACTACAGCGAGGTGGTGGCCAACCACGAGGATGACCTCAGCTTCTTCAATATGGTGGAGGGCTTCTTCGACCGTAGTGCCAGCATCATGGAGGACAAGCTGGTGGAGGACCTCAAGACCCAAGAGACCGAGGAGCAGAAGCAGAACCTGGTGCATGGCATCCTGCACTTCATCAAGCCCTGCGATCATGTGCTGAGCCTGTCCTTCCACATCCGGCATGACGACAGCTCCTGGGAAGTCATTGAGGGCTACTGGGCCCAGCACAGCCAGCACCGCATGCCCTGCAAGGAAGGTATCCATTATAGCACTGATGTGAGTGTAGATGAAGTTAAAGCTCTGGCTTATCTGATAACATATAAGTGTGCAGTGGTTGATGTGCCATTTAGGGTTGTCAAAGCTGATGTTTAGGTCAATCCCAAGCACTATACTGATAATGAATTGGAAAAGATCACAAGGAGGTTCACCATGGAGCTGGCAAGAAGGGCTTTATTGGTCCTGGCATTGATGCGCCTGTCCCAGACATGAGCACAGGCCAACTGGAGATGTCCTGGATTGCTGACACCCATGGTAGCACTATAGGGCACTCTGGTGTTAATGCCCATACCTGTATTACCAGTAAGCCCATCAGTCAGCATGGAATCCACAGACGGATCTCTGCTACTGGTCAGGGAGTTTTCCATGGAATTGAAAACTGCATCAATGAATCTTCTTACATGAGTATTTTAGGAATGACACCAGGATTTGGAGATAAAACATTTGCCGTTCAGGGATTTGGCAATGTGAGCCTGTACTCTATGAGATATTTACATCGTTTTCGTGCTAAATGTGTTGCTGTTTGTGAGTCTGATGACAGCATATGGAATCCAGATAGTATTGAACAAAAGGAACTGGAATACTTCAAATTGCAACATGAAACAATCCTGGGCTTCCCCAAAGCAAAGATCTATGAAAGGAGAATCTTGGAGGTTGACTGTGACATCCCTGCTGCCAGCGAAAAGCAGCTGACCAAGTCCAATGCACCAAGAGTCAAAGCCAAGATCATTGCTGAAGGTGCCAATGGACCAACAACTCCAGAAGCTGATAAGATTTTGCTAGAGAGAAACATCATGGTTTTTCCAGATCTCTACTTGAATGCTGGAGTAGTGACAGTATTTTACTTTGAGTAGCTAAAGAATTGAAATCATGTCAGCTATGGCCATTTGAACTTCAAATATGAAAGGGATTCTAACTACCACTTGCTCATATTTGTTCAAGAGAGTTTGGAAAGGAAATTTGGAAAATATGGTGGAACTATTCCTTATTGTACCTACAGCAGAGTTCCAAGACTGGATATCTGACAAAGACATTGTGCACTCTGGCTTAGCTACACCATGGAGCACCCTGCCAGGCAAATCATGCACACAGTCATGAAATGTAACCTGGGATTGGACCTGAGAACAGCTGCCTATGTCAACACCATTGAGAAAGTCTTCAAGGTGTACAATGAAGCTGGTGTGACCTTCACATAGACCAGACTGTGGCTGACTTTTTCACTACCCTCTTCACCTCTTCTGCTGCAGACCTATCATAAGTTTACATGTAACCACAGAAATCTTTCTCATGACCTAATAGATGATAGACACCATTCTCAACAAGTCAATCCAAATCAGCCCCTTAAGGAAAAAAAATAATAATGAGTTTAGGGGATCATATATAAGCTAATAAGTGATAGTAGAAATTAGCCATGCCAGAAAGTCATTTGGGCATTTTGCCTTTAAATAAAAGATTTGTTTCCATCTGCTTGTGCTGCCTTTCTCCATGGCTGCTTCCCAGCACATTCAGCTGTGGCCCTAGGAAGGCACCTGTTATCCAAGATGAGTCAATCACTTGCCCCTTCAGCTCTTAAAAAGTCTATCAGGTGCTTTGACACATTTAAGAAACAGGTATATGGCATTTTCAGAAGGTAGCATGGTCCTCAAGTGAGTTGTTGCTATTTTACATCAGCAAAATAACTCAATTTTACAGGTTACAAGCAACAACAACAACAAAAACTTTATGCATTTCATTCTTTTAGAATAAAATAAGTACATGCTGCTGTAAGAAAATTGCCTTTAATCACTTAACAAGCCTAACCTTGACTCAAGCAGTGAATGCCTATAAACATAATAAGTGAAAAAAACTAGTATTTTTATAACATAAAACAATATCAATTATAGCTTGTCAATTGCAAACTGTCACCTCACACGCTATCAAAATAATGCTCAAAATTCTCCAAGCTAGGCTTCAACACTACAGTTGAAGTTCAACAGTTCAACTGTGAACTTCTAGATGTTCAAGTTGGTCAAATCGTCAACACCCATTGGATCATCAAAAAAGCAAGAGAGTTCCAAAAAGACATCTACTTCTGCTTTATTGACTATGTCAAAGCCTTTGACTGTGTGGATCACAACAAACTGTGGAAAATTATTAAAGAGAGGGGAATACCAGACCACCTGACCTGCCTCATGAGAAATCTGTATGCAGATCAAGAAGCAATGGTTAGAACTGGACATGGAACAACACCCTGGTTCCAAATTGGGAAAGGAGTATGTCAAGGCTGTATATTGTCACCCTGCTTATTTAACTTATATGCAGAGTAAATCATGAGAAATGCTGGGCTGGTTGAAGCACAAGCTGGAATCAAGATTGCCAGGAGAAATATCAATAACCTCAGGTATGCAGATGACACCACCCTTATGGCAGAAAGCGAAGAAGAACCAAAAAGCCTCTTGATGAAAGTGAAAGAGGAGAGTGAAAAAGTGGGCTTAAAGCTCAACATTCAGAAAACAAAGATCATGGCATCTGGTCCCATCACTTCATGGCAAATAGATGGGGAAACAGTGGAAACAGTGTCAGACTTCATTTTTCGGGCTCCAAAATCAATGCAGATGGTGACTGGTAGCCATGAAATGAAAAGACACTTGCTCCTTGGAAGAAAAGTAATGACCAACCTAGACAGCATATTAAAAAGCAGAGATATTACTTTGCCTACAAAGGCCCATCTGGTCAAAGCTCTGTTTTTTCCTGTAGTCATGTATGGATATGAGACTTGGACCATAGAGGAAGCTGAACACTGAAGAATTTATGCTTTTGAGCTGTGATGTTGGAAAAGACTCTTGAGAGTCCTTTGGACTGCAAGGAAATCAAACCAGTCAATCCTAAAAGAAATCAGTCCTGAATATTCATTGGGAGGACTGATGCTGAATCTGATGCTCCAAAACTTTGGCCACCTAATATAAAAAGCTAACTTATTAGAAAAGACCATGATGCTGGGAAAGTTTGAAGGCAAGAGAAGGGGACGAGGATGAGATAGTTGGATGGCATCACCGACTCGATGGACATGAGTTTGAGCAAGCTCTGGAAGTTGGTGATGGACAGGGAATCCTGGTGTGCTTCAGTCCATGGGGTCACAAAGAGTCAGATAAAACTAAACGATTGAACTGAACTGAACACAGGAGTGACACCTGGGTAGCCAAGCTAGCAGGTAAACATAAGAAAAAAGTTTTTAACAGGAATATCAGAGTCACCACCCTGTGAGGAAAATAGACTTCACAGAATTACTTCAGTCAAAGCATAAAACAAACAAATGACTAATCAACCAATAGCAACAACACTCCTCTAACAGAAGGTAGTAGGTATTGTTATCCATGTTGCTGCCATATGTTATCTAAAATATCTAGTATTCAACAAAAAATTATGAAGCATGACAATGAAATAGAAAAGTATAACCCTACACAGCGATGTGGGGAAGAAGTTAATAGAAATTGACCACAAGAAAGCCTAGACATTGTAGACAAAGACAAATATCAACTGTCATAAATATGTCCCCAAAATTACAGGAAACCATGTTTAAAGAAGTAAAATATGAGAACAAAGTCTCAATAGAGAATATAAATAAATACCCAGAAAAGATTAAAAGAAACAAATAGAAACACTTCAGTTGAAAAACTGAAACGAAAAGTTCACTAGAGGGGCTGAACAGCAGATTTAATAAGCAGACAGAAGAATCAGTTAGTTTGATAGAGTAATAGAGATTTGAATACAGATAAAAAAGAATCAAGAAGAATGAAAAGATACCACTGTTAAACTTCTGAAAACTAAAGGCAAAAAGAGAACCATAAAAGTGACAAAATAAAAGAATGAGTTGTCATGTACAGGGAACCTAATAAGTTTTACAGCTAGCATCTTATCAGAAACAATAGAGACCAAAGGCAGTGGCATGATATATTTAAAATACTAGGGGGAAAAAAAAAAAAAAAAAAAAACGGTCAACTAAGAACATTATATCAAGCAAAATTGCATTTCTAAAATAAAGACAAAATAGAAGCATCCCAGATAAACAAAGACTGAGAGAATTTTGGCCAGTAGACCTAGCTTAAAGAAATACTAAGGGGAATTTTTCAGGCTTAATGCAAGTGACACCAGTCATTTATTCAAATCTGCACAAATATACAAAAAACAGCAGTAAATGTAAGTATGTAGGTAGTTATACAAGATGGTATAACTGCCTATCTATCCCACTGTCTTCTCTTAAATTATTTAAAAATTGCCCCAAACAGTATGTCTACAACTGTTTTAAAGGATAAAGAACATATATAAATGGGTTTCCATGTTCTCCTCCAGGGAAGCTTTCTCACCCAGGGATAGAACCTGCATCTCTTATGTCTCCTGCATTAGCAGGCGGGTTCTTTACCACTAGCACCACCTGAGAAGTCTCAAATAAGAGGGTTACTATAACAAACTCTATAAGCATACTTGTTCTCCTTTCTTGTTAAAACTTATTCAGACTTATATAAAGAAATTATGTAAAGTAATAATTATAGCAAGGTATTGTTGGCTTTGTAACATGTACAATTACATATGCACAATAATAATGGGCTTCCCTGTTTGCTCAGCAGTAAAGAATCCACCAGCCAAGCTGGAGTGAGATCACAGGCCAGGAAGATCCCCTGGCAGAGGAAATGGCTACTCACTCCAGTATTCTTGCCTGGGAAATCCCATGGACAGAGGAACCTGGCAGCTCCAGTCCCTGGGGTCTCAAAGAGTTGGACATGACCGAGTGACTAAACAACAATGATAACAAAAATGACAGCAAATAGTTATATTCTATGAAAGTTTCACTATTTTGCCAGAATTTAGTATACATTTTAAATATATTTTGATAAGTTGATGTTCACATTGTGAGTTCTAGAGAAATCACTAGTAAATAATTTAAAAATATACCATTAAAAAACTCTTAAACAGATTAAAGTGCCATGATAAAAATATATACATGAAACCAAACAAGGCAATAAAGATGGAAAAAAGATGTAAGATATACAGATAAAAATGGTAGATATGAATTCCAGCATATCAATAATAATATTAAATATTAATATTTTAATAATGATAGAAAAGTCATTTACCATTATTATTTAAAACTAGTATAACTATATAATATCATTACATATTTAAAAGTAATGATAACATCCTCTGACATAAATCACAGTAAGATCCTCTATGACCCACCTCCCAGAGTAATGGAAATTAAAACAAAAATAAACAAATGGGTCCTAATTAAACTTAAAATATTTTGCACAATGAAAGAAACAATAAGCAAGGTGAAAAGACAGCCTTGAAAATGGGAGAAAATAATAGCAAATGAAACAACTGACAAAGACTTAATCTCCAAAATACACAAACAGCACATGCAGCTCAATACATGAAAAATTAACAATCCAATCAAAAAGTGGCCAAAGAACTAAACAGACATTTCTTCAAAGAAGACACACAGATGGCTAATAGACACATGAAAAGATGCTCAGTATCACTCATTATTAGATAAATGCAAATCAAAACCACAATGAGGTATCATCTCACACCGGTCAGAATGGCTGCCATCAAAAAGCCCACAAACAATAAATGCTGGAGAGGGTGTGGAGAAAAGGGAATCCTCTTACACCGTTGGTGGGAATACAAACTGGTACAGCCACTATGAACAGTGTGGAGATTCCTTAAAAAACTGGAAATAGAACTGCCATACGACCCAGGAATCCTCCTGCTGGGGATACACACTGAGAAAATCAGAATTGAAAGAGACACATGTACCTCAATGTTCATTGCATCAATGTTTACAATAGCCAGGACATGGAAGCAACCTAGATTTCCACTGGTAAACAAATGCATAAGAAAGCTGTGGTACATATACACAATGGAATATTACTCAGCTATTGAAAAGAATGCATTTGAATCAGTTCTAATGAGGTGGGTGAAACTGGAGCCTATTACACAGAGCAAAGTAAGTCAGAAAGAAAAACATCAATATTATATATTAATGCATATACATAGACTTTAGAAAGATGATAACAACGATCCTATATGCAAAGCCACAAAAGACAAACAGATGTAAAGAAGAGACTTTTGGACTCTATGAGAAAAGGCAAGGGTGGGATGATTTGAGGGAATAGCATTGAAACATGTATATTACCATATGTGAAATAGATGACCAGTGCGACCTGATGCATAAAGCAGGGCAATCAAAGCTGGTGCTCTGGAACAACCCAGAGGGATAAGGTGAGGAAGGAGGTGGGAAGGGTTTCAGGATGGGGGGACACATGTACACCTGCAGCTGATTCATGTTAATGTATGGCAAAAACTACCACAATATTGTAAAGTAATTATCCTCCAATTAAAATCAATCAATTAATTTTAAAAAGAACTAATGGTAAAACTTGACTCTCTTATGATTATTTAAAATATTAATACTTAATGTTATTGTTGATATGCTGGAATTCAAATAATGGTGGGAGAGTCAAGGGGCTTCGCTGGTGGCTCAGATAGTAAAGAATCTGCTTGCCATGTGGGAGACCTGGGTTCAATTCCTGGGTTGGGAAGATCTCCTGGAGGAGGGCATGGCAACCCACTCCAGTATTCTTGCCTGGGAAATCCAATGGACAGGGGAGCCTGGCTGGCCACAGTCCATGGGGTCTCAAGGAGTCAGACACGACTGAGTGACTAAGCACAGAAGACTTTCAGTATGATGCACAAAAGCAGTAGTGAGAGGGAGCATCCTTGCCTTGTTCCTGACCCATAGCAGAAGTTTCAAGTTTTTTACCATTAAGTATGATGTTCAGTTCAGTTCACTCAGTTTTGTCCGACTCTTTGCAACCCCATTAATTGCAGCATGTTGGGCCTCCCTGTCCATCACCAACTCCTGGAGTTCACCCAAACTTATGTCCATTGAGTCGATGATGCCATCCAGCCATCTCATCCTCTGTCGTCCCCTTCTCCTCCTGCCCCCAATCCCTCCAAGCATCAGGGTCTTTTCCAATGAGTCAGCTCTTCGCATGAGGTGGCCAAAGTACTGGAGTTTCAGCTTTAGCATGATTCCTTCCAATGAACACCCAAGACTGATCTCCTTTAGAATGGACTGGTTGGATCTCCTTGCAGTCGAGGGACTCTCAAGAGTCTTCTCCAACACCACAATTCAAAAGTAATAATTCTTCGGCACTCAGCTTTCTTCACAGTCCATACATGACCACTGGAAAAACCATAGCCTTGACTAGACGGACTTTTTTTTGGCAAAGTAATGTCTCGGCTTTTGAATATGCTATCTAGGTTGGTCATAACTTTCCTTCCAAGGAGTAAGAATGTCTTCAAGAAAGATATCTCTGCAAGAAAATTAGAGATACTAAGGGAATATTTCATGCAAAGATGGGCTCGATAAAGGACAGAAATGGTATGGACCTAACAGAACCAGAAGATATTAATAAGAGGTGGCAAGAATACACAGAAGAACTGTACAAAAAAGATTTTCATGACCAAGGTAATCACGAAGATGTGATCACTCACCTAGAGTCAGACATCCTGGAATGTGAAGTCAAGTGGGACATAGAAAGCATCACTATGAACAAAGCTAGTGGAGGTGATGGAATTCCAGTTGAGCTACTTCAAATCCTGAAAGATGATGCTGTGAAAGTGCTGCACTCAATATGCCAGCAAATTTGGAAAACTCAGCAGTGGTCACAGGACTGGAAAAGGTCAATTTTCATTCCAATCCCAAAGAAAGGCAATGTCAAAGAATGCTCAAACTACCACACAATTGCACTCATCTCACATGCTAGTAAAGTAATGCTCAAAATTCTCCAAGCCAGGCTTCAGCAATACATGAACCGTGAACTTCCTGATGTTCAAGCTGGTTTTAGAAAAGGCAGAGGAACCAGAGATCAAATTGCCAACATCTGCTGGATCATGGAAAAAGCAAGAGAGTTCCAGAAAAACATCTATTTCTGTTTATTGACTATGCCAAAGCCTTTGACTGTGTAGATCACAATAAACTGTGGAAAGTTCTTCAAGAGATGGGAATACCAGACCACCTGACCTGCCTTTTGAGAAACCTATATGCAGGTCAGGAAGCAACAGTTAGAACTGGACATGGAACAGACTGGTTCCAAATAGGAAAAGGAGTACATCAAGGCTGTATATTGTCACCCTGCTTATTTAACTTATATGCAGAGTACATCATGGGAAACGCTGTGCTGGAAGAAGCACAAGGTGGAATCAAGACTGTCGGGAGAAATATCAATAACCTCAGATATGCAGATGAAACCACCCTTATGGCAGAAAGTGAAGAGGAACTAAAAACCCTTTGATGAAAGTGAAAGAGGAGAATGAATAAGTTGTCTTAAAGCTCAGCATTCAGAAAACTAAGATCATGGCATCTGGTCTCATCACTTCATGGGAAATAGATGGGAAACAGTGGAAACAGTGTCAGACTTTAATTTTTTGGGTTCCAAAATCACTGTAGATGGTGATTGCAGTCATGAAATTAAAAGACACTTACTCCTTGGAAGGAAAGTTAAGTATGATGTTAGTTTGCAGTATTTAAACAGATGTTCTTTATCAAGTTGAGGAAGCTCCTCTTTGTTCCTAGTTTATTGTGATTTATTTAAATCAAGCTTTAGTATTATATTACATGAAATACTTTTTTTGCATCAGTTATTATCATATGATTTTTATTCTTTAGCATTTGATATGATGGATTACATTAATTGGTTTTGAAATATTGAACCAGACTTGCACACCTGGAATAAATCCCACTGATTATGGTACATAATTTCTTTTATATTTTTTATTTAAATTTTTAATATTTTATTTTGGATTTTTGCATCTATATTCATGGGAGGAATTGTTCAGTAGTTTTCTTTTTTTGTAGTATCTTTGTTTAGTTTTGGCATTAAAATAATGCTGGCCTCACAGATTGAACTAGAAAGTATTCTCTCTGATTCTATCTTCTGAAAGAGATTGCTGAGCAATGGTGTAATATTTTTCCTTAAATGTTTGGTAAATTTCACCAGAGAGCCCATCTGAGCCCAGTGCTTTCTGTTTTGGCAGGTAATTAATTATTTATTCAATGTCTTTAATAGACACAGGCCTATTCCAATTATCTATTTCTTCTTTCTGAAAGATAATATCTTTCTTGGAATTGCTAAAGTTCATTTAGGTTATCAAATTTATAGGCATGGAGTTCAAAGTGTTATTTATTTTATAATCCTTTTAATGCCCATAGGCATCTCAAGTGATAGTCTCTTTCATTTCTGATATTGGTAACATCTGCCTTGTCTCTCTTTTTTCTTAGCCTGGCTAGAATCTTATTGATTTATTGATCTTTTCAAAGAGTCGGTTTGGGATTTTGTTAATTTTCTCTTGATTTTCTGTTTTCAATTTCATTAACATCTTCTCTAATTTTTATTGTTTCTTCTGCTCACTATTGATTTTTTGTTTGTTTGTTTTTTCTTGTTTCCTAAGCTAGAAGTTTAAATGATTGATTTTAGATCTTTTTTCCTCATATATTCATTCAATGCAATAAATTTTGCTCTAAGCACTGCTTCACTGAATGCCACAAATTTTGATTAAGCTATTTTCATTTTAATTTAGTTCAAAATAATTTAAATTTCTCTTGACATTTCGTCTTTGACCCATGCATTACTTAGACATGCTTTGCTTAATCTCCAAATATCTGGGGATTTCCCAGTTATCTTTCTGTTATTGGTTACCAGTTTAATTTCATTGTGTTCTGAGAACATTGTATGATTTCTGTTAAAAAATAAAGTTTTTATTTATGGCCCAGAATGTGGTGTATCTTGGTGAATGTTCCATGTGAGCTTGAGAAGAACTACTGTTGTTGGATGAAGTAGTCTATATAGGAATACCTCAATATCTTCTCTGGTGGCTCAGAGGTAAAGATTCTACCTGCAGTGCAGGAGATCTGGGTTTGCTCCCTGGGTTGGGAAGATCCCTTTGAGAAGGGAATGGCAATCCACTCCAGTATTCTTGCCTGGAGAATCCCATGGACAGAGGAGCCTAGCAGGCTTCAGTCCATGGAGTCACCGAGTCTGACACAACTGTGTGACTACCACCACTACCACAATATCTTCTCTGGTGGCTCAGAGGTAAAGAATCCACCTGCATTGTGGGAGACCTGGGTTTGATCCCTGGGTTGGAAAGATCCCCTTGAGAAGGGAATGGCTACTCACTCCAGTATTCTGGGCTGAAGAATTCCATGGACAGAGGAGCTTGTCAGGCTACAGTCCATGGAGTCTCAAAGAGTTGGACACGACTGAGCAGCTTTCACTTCCTTTCAGTATCTGTATGAAATTAGTTCTAGGACCCCCAACCAAAGCCATGGATGCTCAAGTTCCTTATATAAAAAGGTGTAGTATTTGCATTTAACCTATGCACATCCTCCCATATACTTTAAATAATATCCGGATTACTTATATCTAGTACAATCCAAATGATGTGTGTGTGTGTGATCAATCATGTCCGACTCTTTGAGATCCTATGGACTGTAGCCCGTCAGGCCCCTCTGTTCATGGGGTTCTCCAGGCCAGAATACTGGAGTGAGTAGCCATTTTCTACTTCAGGGGATCTTCCCAACCCTGGGATTGAACCCAGGTGTCTAGCTTCTCCTGCATTGGCAGGTGAATTCTTTACCACTAGCACTACATGCTATATAAATTGTTGTAAATCCAGTGTAACGCCTTGCTTTTTGGAACATTCTGAACGTTACAAAAAATATTTTCAATTCTTGGCTGGTATAATTAGATGCACAACTCATGGATATGAAGGGCTGACTGTACATGTCAATTATATGCAGTTGATTAATTGTGTCCTTGGGCTCATTTTGCTGATTATCTGCCTGATGGATCTATCCATTTTTTTATAGAGTGATATTGAAGTCTCCAACTATTATAGTGGATTCATCTATTTCTTCATGCTGTTTTGTTTTTGCCTTACTTAATTTGATACTCTGTTTTTAGGCATATACCCATTAAGGACTATTATATCCTCTTGAAATAGTTACACTTTTATCATTATGTAATTCTTCGGTTTGCCCCTAAAGAGTTCCATATTCTGAAGTATCTTATGTCTGAAATTAGTACAGATACTTCAGATTTCTTTGATTTGGTATTAGGATGGGAATTTTTTTTTTCTATCTCTTTAATAAACAGGTGTCTTTATATTTAAAGTGAGTTTCTTAAAGACAACTTAGACTTGGGTCTTATTTTTTTAATCTATTCCAGCAATCTCTGTATTGAAATTTATATATTTATACCATTGATGTTAAAGTAATTCTTTTTTTTAAATTTTTTATTGAAGGGTAATTGCTTTACATAATTTTGTTGTTTTCTGTCAAACCTCAACATGAATCAGCCATAGGTATATATATATATCCCTCCCTTTTGAACCTCCCTCCAATCTCTCTCCCCATCCCACCCCCCTAGGTGGTTACAGAGCCCCTGTTTGAGTTTCCTGAGCCATACAGCAAATTCCCGTTGGCTATCTATTTTACATATGGTACTTTAAGTTTCCATGTTCCTATTTCCATACATCTCGCCCTTCCCACATATCCATAAGTCTATTTTCTATGTCTGTTTCTCCACCGTTGCCCTTTAAATAAATTATTCAGTACTATTTTTCTAGATTCCATATAGATGCATTAAAATATGATATTTATCTTTCTCTTTCTGACTCACTTCACTCTGTATAATAGGTTCTAGGTTAATTCACCTCATCAGAACTGACTCAACTGTGTTCCTTTTTATGGATGAGTAACATTCCATTGTGTATATGTACCACAACTTCCTTATCCATTCATCTGTCAATGGACATCTAGGTCGCTTCTGTGTTCTGGCTATTGTAAATAGTGGTGCAATCAGCAAAGGGATACATGTGTCTTTTTCAATTTTGTTTACTCAGGGTATATGACTAGGAGTGGGATTTCTGGGTCATATGGTGGTTTTATTCCTAGGTTTTAAGGAATCTCCATACCATCTTCCATAGTGGCTGTATCAAATTACATTCCCACCAATAGGGTGTGAACGTTCCCTTTTCCCACACCTTCTCCAGCACTTATTGTTTGAGGCTTTTTCATGATGGCCATTCTGACCAGAGTGAGGTGATATGTCATTGAACCTTTGATATGCATTTCGATATTAAAGAGATCTCTTCAAGAAAATTCGAGATACCAAGGGAAAATTTCATGCAAATATGGGCTCGATAAAGGACAGAAATGGTATGGACCTAACAGAACCAGAAGATATTAAGAAAAGGTGGCAAGAATACACAGAACTGTACAAAAAAGATCTTCAGGACCCAGATAATTACGATGATGTGATCACTCATCTAGAGCCAGACATCCTGAAATGTGAAGTCAAGTGGGCCTTAGAAAGCATCACTATGAACAAAGCTAGTGGAGGTGATAGAATTCCACTTGAGCTATTTCAAATCCTGAAAGATGATGCTGTGAAAGTGCTGCACTCAATATGCCAGCAAATTTGGAAAACTCAGCAGTGGCCACAGGACTGGAAAAGGTCAGTTTTCATTCCAATCCCAAAGAAAGGCAATGCCAAAGAATGCTCAAACTACCGACAATTGCACTTATCTCACATGCTAGTAAAGTAATGCTCAAAATTCTCCAAGCCAGGCTTCAGCAATACATGAACCGTGAACTTCCTGATGTTCAAGCTGGTTTTAGAAAAGGCAGAGGAACCAGAGATCAAATTGCCAACATCTGCTGGATCATGGAAAAATCAAGACAGTTCCAGAAAAATATCTATTTCTGCTTTATTGACTATGCCAAAGCCTTTGACTGTGTGGATCACAACAAACTGTGGAAAGTTCTTCAAGAGATGGGAATACCAGACCACCTGACCTGCCTCTTGAGAAATCTGTATGCAAGTCAGGAAGCAACAGTTAGAACTGGACATGGAACAACAGACTGGTTCCAAATAGGAAAAGGAGTACGTCAAGGCTGTATATTGGCACCCTGCTTATTTAAATTGTATGCAGAGTACATCATGAGAAAGGATGGACTGGAAGAAACAAAAGCTGAAATCAAGATTGCTGGGAGAAATATCAATGACCTCAGATATGCAGATGATACCACCCTTATGGCATAAAATGAAGAGGAACTAAAAAGCCTCTAGATGAAGTGAAAGAGGAGAGTGAAAAATTTGGCTTAAAGCTCAACATTCAGAAAACGAAGATCATGGCATCCAGTCCCATCACTTCATGGGAAATAGATGGGGAAACAGTGGAAACAGTGTCAGACTTTATTTTTTGGGCTCCAAAATCACTGCAGATGGTGACTGCAGCCATGAAATTAAAAGACACTTACTCCTTGGAAGGAAAGTTATGTCCAACCTAGATAGCATATTCAAAAGCAGAGACATTACTTTGCCAACAAAGTTCCGGCTGGTCAAGGCTATTGTTTTTCCTGTTGTCATGTATGGATGTGTGAGTTGGACTGTGAAGAAGGCTGAGTGCCGAAGAATTGATGCTTTTGAACTGTGGTGTTGGAGAAGACTCTTGAGAGTCCCTTGGACTGCAAGGAGATCCAACCAGTCCATTCTGAAGGAGATCAGTCCTGGGTGTTCTTTGGAAGGAATGATGCCAAAGCTGAAACTCCAGTACTTTGGCCACCTCATGTGAAGAGTTGACTCATTGGAAAAGACTCTGATGCTGGGAGGGATTGAGGGAAGGAAGAGAAGGGGACAACAGAGGATGAGATGGCTGGATGATATCACTGACTCGATGGACGTGAGTCTGAATGAACTCTAAGATTTGGTGATGGGCAGGGAGGCCTGGCGTGCTGCGATTCATGTGGTCGCAAAGAGTTGGACACGACTGAGTGACTGAACTGAATAAAGAGTGATGTTGAGCATTTTTTCATGTATTTGGTATCATCTGTATGTTGTCTTTGGAGAAGTGTCTATTTAGCTCTTTTTCCACTTTTTGATTGGGTTATGAGCTGCTTGTGTATTTTGGAGATTAAGTCTTTTTCAGTCATTTCATTTGCTACTCTTTTCTCCCATTCCACGTGTTGTCTTTTCGCCTTGCTTATAGTTTCCTTTGCTGTGCAAAAGCTTTTATGTTTAATCAGTTTCCACCTGTTTACTTTTGTTTCTATTTATATTACTCTAGGAGGTAGATCATAGAGGATCTTGTGTTGATTTATGCCATCCAGTGTTCTGTCAATGTTTTCCACTAAGAGTTTTAATGTTTTGGTCTTATACTTAGGTCTTTAATCCATTTTGAGTTTATTTTTGTGTATGGTGTTAGGAAGCGTTCTAATTTCATTCTTTAACATGTAGCTGTCCAGTTTTCCTAGCACCATTTATTGAAGAGGCTGCCTTTTCCCCACTGTATATTCTTGCCTCCTTCATCAAAAATAAGGTACCATAGGTGCATGGGTTTATTTCTGGGCTTTATATCTTGTTCTATTGGTCTACATTTCTGCTTTTTTCTGCCAGTACCATACTGTCTTGATGACTGTAGCTTGATAGTATAACCTGAAGTCAGGAAGGTTGATTCCTCCAGGTCCACTCTTCTTTCTCAGGACTGCTTTGGCTATTTGGGTTCTTTTGGGTTTCCATATGCATTGTGAATTTTTTTGTTCAAATTTTGTGAAAAATGCCATTGGTAATTTGATAGGGATCACACTGAATCTGCAGATTGCATTTGGTAGTATAGTCATTTTCACAATATTGATTCTTCCTACCCAAGAACATGGAATATCTCACCATCTGTTTATGTCATCTTTGATTTCTTTCATCAGTGTCTTATAATTTTCTGTGTTTTTCTTTTGTCTCCTTAGGTAAGTTTACTCCTAGATATTTAATTCTTTTTGTTGCAATGGTGAATGGGATTGGTTCCTTAATTGCTCTTTCTGATTTTTCATTGTTAGTATATAGAAACTCAAGTGATTTCTCTGTATTGATTTTGTATCCTGCAGCTTTGCTAAATTCACTTTAGCAAACTTTCTGATACTATCTTTAGGGTTTTCTGTGTACAGTATCATGTCATCTGCAAACAGTGAGAGCTTTACTTCTTTTTTTCTGATCTGGATTCCTTTGATTTCTTTTTTCTTCTCTGATTGCTGTATCTATGAGAACTATGTTGGATAAAAGTGGTGAAATTGGACACCCTTTTCTTGTTCGGGACCTTAGGGGGAATGTTTTCAGTTTTTCACCATTGAGAATAATGTTTGCTGTAGGCTTATCATACATGGCCTTTATTATGTTGAGGTAGGTTCCTTGTATGCCCATTTTTTGAAGAGTTTTAATCATAGATGGGTGCAGAATTGTTTCAAAGGCTTTTTTTCTGCATCTATTGAGATGATCATATGGTTTTATCTTTCAGTTTGTTAATATAGTGTATTGCATTGGTTGATTTGCTTATACTGAAGAATCCTTGCATTCCTGGAATAAACCTAACTTGATCATGGTGTATGAGCTTTTTGATGTGTTGCTGAATTCTGTTTGCTAAAATTTTGTTGAGGATTTTTGCATCTATGTTCATCGGTGATATTGGTTTTCTTTTTTGTGTTGTCTTTATCTGTTGTGGTATCAGGGTGATGACGGACTCATAGAATAAGTTTGAAAGAGTTCCTTCCTCTGAAATTTTTTGAAAGAGTTTTAGAAGGATATGCATTAGCTGTGGTTTTC
The DNA here is from genome assembly GCF_032452875.1 of Bos javanicus. Classification (NCBI taxonomy): domain Eukaryota; kingdom Metazoa; phylum Chordata; class Mammalia; order Artiodactyla; family Bovidae; genus Bos; species Bos javanicus. The sequence goes on from NC_083897.1 coordinate 45,094,406, forward strand.
AGGCTCTCTGCCCACTGATGAAGAATGGTAAGAGGCTTAGAAAGCTTCCTGATGGAAAGACTGATTGAGGGGAAAACTAGGTCTTGTTCTGATGGGCAGGGCAATGTTCAGTAAAACTTTAATCCAATTTTCTATTGATGGATGGACCTGTGTTCCCTCCCTGTTATTTACCTGGGGCCAAACTAAGGTGGAGGTAATGAAGATAATGATGACCTCCTTCAAAAGATCTTATGCAGGCAGTGCTACCCTCAGTGCCCCCAAACCTGCAGCAGGCCAGCACCAACCCACACCTCTGCCAGAGACTCCTGAACACTCATGGGCAAGTCTGAATCAGTCTCTTCTTGGGTCACTGCTCCTTTCTTCTGGTTTCTGGTGCCCACAACGTTCTCTTTGTGCCACCCCCCTCCCAAGAGTCTGTTTCACCAGTCCTAGGTAAGTTCTGGCAGCTCTATGGTGGGGTTAATTGTGACCTCCTCCAAGAGGGCTTATGCCATACCCAGGTCTGCTGCACCCAGAGCCCCTGCTTCTGTGGAAGTCCAATGCTGACACAAACAGAGCTCTGTCTCAGTCTCTGTGGGGTCTCTGGGTCCTGGTGCACATAAGGTTTGTTAGAGCCCTCTGAGCATCTCTGGCAGGTATAGGGTTTGATTCTAAATGGAATTTTGTCCCTCCTACCATTTGCTGGGGCTTCTCCTTTGCCTTTGGATGTGGGGCTATCTCCTCAAAGTTGCTCCAGCACAGCACAGCTGTCACTCAAGCACCTACCATCTTGCTGGGGCTTATCTGCGTTTGGAGGTGGGGTATCTCCTCACACTCTCTCCAGCACCATGTAGCCGCTGCTCCAGTGCCATACCGGAAACAGTATGTGAACCATGAACTTCCAGATGTTCAAGCTGGATTTAAAAAAGGCAGAGGAACCAGATATCAAATTGCCAGTATCCATTGGATCATCAAAAAAGTGATAGAGTTAAAAAAAAAATCTACTTTAGCTTTATTGACTATGCCAAAGCCTTTGACTGTGTGGATCATAACAAACTGGAAAATTCTTAAAGAGATGGGAATACCAGACCACCTGACCTGCCTCCTGAGAAATCTTCATGCTGATCAAGAAGCAAGTTAGAACTGGACATGGAACAACACAGTGATTCCAAATCAGGAAAGGACTGCATCAAGGCTTTATATTGTCACCCTGCTTATTTAACTTGTATACAGAGTACATGATGAGAAATGCTGAGATGGATGAAGCACAAGCTGGAATCAAGATTTCCAGGAGAAATATCAATAACCTCAGATATGCAAATGACATCACTCTTATGGCAAAAAGTGAAGTAGAACTAAAGAGCCAGTTGATGAAAGTGAAAGAGGAGAGTGAAAAAGTTGGCTTAAAACTCAACATTCAAAAAACTAAGATCATGGCATTTGGGCCCATCACTTCATGGCAAATAGATGGGGATACAATGAACACAGTGACAGACTTTATTCTTTGGGCTCCAGAATCACTGCAGATGGTGACTGCAGCCATGAAATTAAAAGACGGTTGCTCCTTGAAAGGAGAGTTATGACCAGCCTAGACAGCATATTAAAAAGTAGAGGCATTATGTTGCTTACAAAAGTCCATCTAGTCAAGGCTATGGTCTTCCAGTAGTCATGTATGGATGTGAGAGATGGACTATAAAGAAAGCCGAGTGCCAAAGAATTGATGCTTTTGAACTGTGGTGTTGGAGGAGACTCTTGAGAGTCCCTTGGACTGCAAGGAGATCAAACCAGTCAATCCAAAGGAAATCAGTCCTGAATATTCATTTGAAGGACTGATGCTGAGGCTGAAGCTCCAATACTTTGGCCACCTGATGTGAAGAACTGACTCATTGGAAAACACCCTGATGCTAGGAAAGATTGAGGGCGGGAAGATAAGGGGACGACAGAGGATGAGATGGTTGGATGGCATCACCGACTCAATTGACATGACTTTGAATAAACTCCTGGAGTTGTTGATGGATAAGGAGGCCTGGTGTACTGCAGTCCATGGGATCACAAAGAGTCGGACACAACTGAGTGACTGAACTTAGGCATTAGCTCTTCTCCAAATGGAGATGGAATTCTGTGAAGCCATCTGGTGCTGGGCTTTTGTTTTTTGGGAGATTTTTGATCACTGGTTCAATTTCAGTGCTTGTATTTGGGTTGTTCATAATTTCTATTTCTTCCTGGTTCAGTCTTGGAAGATTGAACTTTTCTAAGAATCTGTCCATTTCTTCCAGGCTATCCATTTTATTGCCATATAGTTGTTCATAATAGTCTCTTATAATCCTTTGCATTTCTGCATTGTCTGTTGTAACCTCTCCTTTTTCAATTTTAATTTTGTTGATTTGATTCTTCTTTTTTTCTTGATGAGTCTGGCTAATGGCTTGTCAATTTTATTTATCTTCTCAAAGGACCAGCTTTTAGTTTTATTAATCTTTACTATTGCTACTTTGATTTCTTTTCATTTATTTCTGCTCGGATCTTCATGATTTATTTCCTTCTACTAATTTTGGGGGTTTTTGTTCTTCTTTTTCCAGTTGTTTTAGATGTATAGTTAAGTTGTCTACTCGACGTTTTTCTTGTTTCTTGAGGTAGGATTGTATTGCTATAAATTTCCCTCTTAGAACTGCTTTTGCTGAATCCCATAGGTTTTGAGTTGTCATGTTTTCTTTGTCATTTGTTTCTAGATTTTTTTTTTTAATTTCCCTTTTGATTTCTTCAGGAACCTGTTGGCTATTTAGAAACGTGTTGTGTAATCTACATGTGTTTGTGTTTCTTACAGGTTTTTTTTTTTTCTTGCAACTGATATCTAGTCTCATAGTGTTATGGTCTGACAAGATGCTTGACATGACTTCAATTTTCTTAAATTTACTGAAGTTTGATTTTTGACCCAAGTGTTGGTCTATCCTGGAGAATATTCCATGTGCACTTGAGAAGAAGGTGTATTCTTTTGCATTTGGATGCAATGTCCTGAAGATATCAATGAGATCCATCTCATCTAATGTATCCTTTAAGACTTGTGTTTCCTTATTAATTTTCTGTTTTGATGATCTGTCCATTGGTGTGAGTGGGGTGTTAAAGTCTCCTACTATTATTGTATTACTGTCAATTTCTCCTTTTATGCCTGTTAGTGTTTGTCTTATGTATTGAGGTGCTCCTATGTTTGGTGCATAGGCATTTACAATTGTTATGTCTTCCTTTTGGGTTGATCCCTTGATCATTATGTAGTGTCCTTCCTTATCTCTTGTAATCTTCTTTATTTTAAGGTCTATTTTGTCTGATATGATGATTGCCAATCCAGCTTTCTTATGCTTCCCATTTGCATGGAATATATTTTTCCATCATTTCATTTTCAATCTGTATGTGTCTTGAGGTCTGAAATGGGTTTCTTGTAGACAGCATATAAATAGGTCTTGTTTTTATATCCTTTCAGCCATCTGTGTCTTTTGGTTGGAGCATTTAATCCATTTACATTTAAAGTAATTATTGATATATATGTTCCTATTGCCATTTTCTTAATTGTTTGGGGTTGATGTTTTAGATCTTTTTTCTTCTGTTGTATTTCTTGACTATGGAAGTCCATTTAGCATTTGTTGTAAAGCTGGTTTGGTGGTACTGAATTCTGTTAACTTTTGCTTGTTTGAAAACCTTTTTATTTCTGCATCAGTTTTGAATGAGATCCTTGCCAGGTACTGTAATCTTGGTTGTAGATTTTTCCCTTTCAATACTTTAAATGTATCTGCCACTCCCCTTTGGCCTGCAGAGTTTCTGCTGAAAGATCAGCTGTTAAGTGTATGGGGTTTCCCTTGTATATTACTTGTTGCTTCTCCCTTGCTGCTTTTAATATTCTTTCTTTGTGTTTATTCTTTGTTAGTTTGATTAGTATGTATGTTAGCATGTTTCTCCTTGGGTTTATCCTGTATAGGACTCTTTGTGCCTCTTGGGCTTGATTGACCATTTCCTTTCCCATGTTGGGGAAATTTTCAACTATAATCTCTTCAAAATTTTTCTTCATATCCTTTCTTTTTCTCGTCTTCTTCTGGGACCCCTATTATTCGAATGTTACTGTGTTTGATATTGTCCCAGAGGTCTCTGAGACTATCCTCTGTTCATTTCATTATTTTTACTTTATTCTGCTCTTCAGAAGTTATTTCCACCATTTTATCTTCCAGTTCACTGATTTGTTCTTCTGCTTCAGATATTCTGCTATTGATTCCTTATAGAGATATTTTTAATTTCAGTAATTGTGTCATTTGTCTCTATATTTTTTTCTTTAATTCTTCTAGGTCTTCTTTAGTTGATTCTTGCATTTTCTCCATTTTGTTTTCAAGGTTTTGATCATGTTTACTATCATTTTTCTGAATTGTTTTTCAGGGATTTTGCCTATTTCCTCCATTTACTTGGGTTTCTGTGTTTCTAGTTTGTTCCTTCATTTATGTAGCATTTCTCTGCCGTTTCATTTTTTTTTTTTTTAACTTATTGTGTTTGAGGTCTCCTTTTCCTAGGCTTCAAGGTGGAATTCTTTCTTCCTTTTGGTTTCTGCCCTCCTAACGTTGGTCCAATGGTTTATGTAAGCTTCCTATAGGGTGAGATTTGTGATGAGTTTTTGTTTGTTTTTCCTCTGATGGGCAAGGCTGAGTGATGTGGTAATCCTGTCTGCTGATGATTGGGATTGTATTTTTGTGTTGATTTTTGTTTAGATGAGGCATCCTGAGCAGGCCGCTACTGATGATTGGATGATGCTGAGTCTTGATTTCAAGTGGTTTCCTTTGTGTTAGTTCTCACTGTTTGATACTCCCTCGGATTTGTTCTCTGGTAGTCTAGGGTCTTGGAGTCAGTGCTCCCACTCTAAAGGCTCAGGGCTTGATCTCCCTGCACCTCTAAACCTACACTCCAAATGAGAGCAACTCAACAATAGGTGTGGGTTTGGGGGTGTCGGAGCCTGTGCCAGGGCTGAACTCACAAAGTTGATCAGCCATGGGAGCCCCCAGGCCAGCAGGAGACTTTGGAGCAAAAACTAAAGCAATTCTTGATATATTTGGATTAATAGCAGATTTATTGTTATTTTTATTGATTGCCTGCCTTTTTTCTCTATACCTATTTGTCTTCCACAATTTTGTACCCTTTGTAGTATTAATGGAATTTTCTTTGTGACTGCACTTTCTCTCTTTGCTAAGCATATCAATTATACTTTTAAAAAACTTTTTTAGTGATTTTCTTTTAGTTGCAATATCCATTTGCAAATAACAGAAATTGGCTTCTAAATTATGCTATAATACTTCAAAGATGATGAAAGTACAAAGTATTCCTATTTCTTCCATCTTACCCTTTGTATAATTGTTATCATTCATTTCACTCATACATCAGTTCAGTTCAGTCACTCAGTTGTGTCCGACTCTTTGCAACCCCATGAATCGCAGCACGCCAGGTCTCCCTGTCCATCACCAACTCCCGGAGTTCACTGAGACTCACGTCCATCGAGTCAATGATGCCATCCAGCCATCTCATCCTCTGTCGTCCCCTTCTCCTCCTGCCCCTAATCCCTCCCAGCATCAGAGTCTTTTCCAATGAGTCAACTCTTCGCATGAGGTGGCCAAAGTACTGGAGTTTCAGCTTTAGCATCATTCCTTCCAAAGAACACCCAGGGCTGATCTCCTTCAGAATGGACTGGTTGGATCTCCTTGCAGTCCAAGGGACTCTCAAGAGTCTTCTCCAACACCACAGTGCAAAAGCATCAATTCTTCAGGGCTCAGCTTTCTTCACAGTCCAACTCTTACATCCATACATGACCACAGGAAGAACCATAGCCTTGACTAGCCGGAACTTTGTTGGCAAATAATGTTTCTGCTTTTGAATATGCTATCTAGGTTGGTCATAACTTTCCTTCCAAGGAGTAAGCGTCTTTTAATTTCATGGCTGCAGTCACCATCTGCAGTGATCTTGGAGCCCAAATAAATAAAGTCTGATGCTGTTTCCACTGTTTCCCCATCTATTTCCCATGAAGTGATGGGACCGGATGCCATGATCTTCATTTTCTGAATGTTGAGCTTTAAGCCAACTTTTCCACTCTCCACTTTCACTTTCATCAAGAGGCTTTTTAGTTCCTCTTCACTTTCTGCCATAAGGGTGGTTTCATCTGCATATCTGAGGTTACTGATATTTCTCCCGGCAATCTTGATTCCAGCTTGTGCTTCCTCCAGCCCAGCATTTCTCATGATGTACTCTGCATATAAGTTAAATAAGCAGGGTGACAATGTACAGCCTTGATATACTGCTTTTCCTATTTGGAACCAGTCTGTTGTTCCATGTCCAGTTCTAACTCTTGCTTCCTGACCTGCATACAGATTTCTCAAAAGGCAGGTCAGGTGGCCTGGTATTCCTATCTCTTGAAGAATTTTCCACAGTTTATTGTGATCCACACAGTCAAAGGCTTTGGCATATTCAATAAAGCAGAAATATATGTTTTTCTGGAATTCTCTTGCTTTTTTGATGATCCAGCGGATGTTGGCAATTTGATCTCTGGTTCCTCTGTTTTTTCTAAAACCAGCTTAAACATCAGGAAGTTCACAGTTCACATATTGCTGAAGCCTGGCTTGGAGAATTTTGAGCATTACTTTACTAGCATGTGAGATTAGTGCAATTGTGCAGTAGTTTGAGCATTCTTTGGCATTGACTTTCCTGGGATTGGAATGAAAACTGATCTTTTCCTGTCCTGTGGCCACTGCTGAGTTTTCCATATTTGCTGGCATATTGAGTGCAGCACTTTCACAGCATCATCTTTCAGGATTTGAAATCGCTCAACTGGAATCCATCACCTCCACTAGCTTTGTTCATAGTGATGCTTTCTAAGGCCCACTTGACTTCACATTCCAGGATGTCTGGCTCTAGATGAGTGATCACACCATCTTGATTATCTGGGTCGTGAAGATCTTTTTGTACAGTTCTTCTGTGTATTCTTGTGTAATCATATATATGTGTGTGTATATAAAATAAAATACATTGTTGCTGTTGTTATTTTGAACAAATCATTATCTGTTAGATCAATAAAGAATAAACAGTAAATGTTTTTATTTTATCTTTACTTATTCCTTCTTAGTTGCTCTTCCTTTCTTATGTAGATCCAAGTTTTGTACCTATACTGTTTTCTTTCTCTCTGAGGAACTTCTTTTAATATTTCTTTCAAAGCAGGTATTTTGTCAGTGTGTGCATTTGTTCTAAGTCGCTTCAGTTGTGTCCAACTCCTTGTGACCCTATGGACTTATCCTCTCCATGCGATTCTTCAGGAAATAATACTGAAGTAGGTTGCCATGCCCTTTTCCAGGGGGTCTTCCCAACCTAATGATTGAATCTACATCTCTTGAATCTCCTGCACTGGCATGTGCGTTCTTACCACTAGCACAACCTGAGAAGTCCCATTTTGTCAATAAATTCCCTCGTTTGTTTCTCTAAGAAAATTTTTGTTTATCTCAGAAATTTTCTCACTGAATAATGGTTTCTAAGTTGGTAATTTTTCTCTCAACTCTTTTAATATTTCACTCCACTCTCTTCTTGCTTCCATCATTTCTAAACAGTTCATTGTAATTCTTATCTTTTCTCCTCTATAAGCTAGGTATTTTTATTTTGTTGATTCTTTCAATATTTTATCGTTTTTTTTTTAAGTTTGTATATGTTACGCCTAATTATATATGTTTTTTGGAATTTATCCTGTGGGGCTTTCTCTAAGCTTCCTATATCTGTGGTTTGGTGTCTGACATTAATTTCGGGAAAATTCTCAGTGATGATTGTTTAAAATATTCATTTTGTTCCTTTCTTTTTTTCTTCTTCTGGTATTTCCATTATGCATATGTTACGCCTTTAGTAGTTACCCCACGGTCCTTGGACATTCTGTGTGTGTGTGTGTGTGTGTGTGTGTGTGTGTGTTTCAGTCTTTGTTTTCATTGCTTTTCAGTTTGGGAGTTCTTTTATTAAAATATCCTCAAGCTTAGAGTTTTCCTTAGCTGTGTCCAGTCTACTAATATGCTCATCAAAGACACTCTTTGTATATTTTACAGTGTTTATGATATATAGCATTTCTTTTTGATTCTTAGAATTCCATGTTTCTGTTTAGATTTTTCAACTGTTCTTATATGCTCTCTACTCTTATACATTATAGCCCTTAGCATAATAATCATGGTTTTTTCCTCTTCTTTTTTATTGAGGTACAGTTGACTGACAACATTATATTATTTTCAAGTGCCCCTGAACTGTGAAATTTACCACTGTTCTCAGTCCTTCCCTCCCACCCTTAGGTAGGACAGGATGGGGACTGGATTTGGGTGTTTCCTTTCTCCCATGTAGAAGGCTAAGCTACCTAGAGTTAAGTTTTCCAAAACTGAACTTCTTTCCTGAAAGAAGCCCAGCAAATTATGATCTGGTAAAATAGTCTCTACTTGGGGCATGTCATGTTAAGAAGAAAAGAATGCTCTTTTTTCTCATGTATTCACTGTAAGGACCTGGAAGAACTCCTCTAGGTAAATCTAACAGAACTTTATAGGCCCTTCTATGACTGGGTCTTCCTAGAGTTTTAACTCTCAGAGCTGTCCACATTGAGCCTCTAGCCATTTGTCAATTACAGTTCAGATTTTCTTACCCTGGCATTGCTTCACATAGAAGTTCCTGCTCATGGATTTCTGCTCTATAAATTATGATTCTCTGTATCTGCCTGTTTGTCTCTCCAATTTTGGTACATTTGTTTGCCCTGTGACCTCATTTTCTGGTTACTACAAGAAGAGTTGTTTTTTCAGTTTGTTCAACTTTTTATTTGTTGAACAAATAAAATTCCTAGAAACATGGAATTATGGGATTGAGTGGTGACTTCTAAGCTTCTTGCATGCTGAACCAGAAATAGAGAGTCTCTAGCTTTTCTAATTAATTTCTAAGGATAGGATAAAATTAATTTTTTAGGGATAGTTTTAGATAAACATAAAAGTTTCAAAGATAGTACAGAGAGTTTATATTAATATAAACCCCAGGCCTAATTTCTCCTGTTATTAGCCTCTTACACTGGTATGGTACATTTACCACAACTAACAAACCATTGTTGATGAAATATTACTATATAAAGTCTATACTTTGTGTGGATGTCCATAGATTTATCTAATTTCTTCTTTCTGTTCCAGAAACTGCCATCCAAGAAACTTCATCACGCTTAGTCATTATGTCTCTTTAAGATCTTGGCTGTGAGAGTTTCTCAGACTTTCCTTGTTTTTGATTAACTTGATAGTTTTAGAGAGTACTCATAGTGTATTTTGTACAAAACATATCAATTTTAATGTATTTGTTATTTTTGTCAGTGTTAGACTGGAGCAATTTTTTTGAGTGGAGGAATAATACCACATAGGTAAAGCGGTATTTTTATCACATCACCTCAGGGATACATAATATCAACATGATTATTTTATTTATTTATTTATTTTAATTAGAGGCTGATTACTTTACGATATTGTATTGGTTTTGCCTATCCTGCCCTAGTTAGTGTTCTCCAGGTTTCTCAAAAATATTTGCTTTTTTTCCCCATTTTTATACTCTATTCTTTATTTTAACAGAATCTAGGAATTTATTAGTGACTGATATTTGTTATTTATTTTCTCATCTATGTGCCTATACTCTCTTCTTTAGAAACAAGTCACCAAACAAGGTGCACATGCAATGGGAGGAGAATGATTAAGCTCTACTTCTTGGAAGGAAAAATTATTTGAAACTTTTCTGTAAAGAACTGTTCCCGCTATTCCCATATTTATTTTTTTTCAATCATTTATCTATATCAGTATAAACTTGTGATATTTATTTTATTATTTGCATTATAATCAGATATTATATTATGTCCTATGTTGCATAGATTGTTCCAGGTTTGGTTAGTAGGACATATTTTAGGTTGACTCCTGTGTCCCTTTGATATTCCTTTATGCTTTTATTTTCTGAATAATAGTCTACTTTCTGAGCACTACCTTACTTTCTGATCCTACAAGATGTTCCAGGCTCATTTTCACTGAATACATTTCCTATCCTAGCTCTAATAATTTTTCTAGGAGCCTTGATTTTCTTTTATTGGAAGGATGGTACCTGCAAACTTAGATATGGTACTGCTGTGCTCAAAGCTACTGGGGTAGTCTTTCCAAGTCCTCTCAGTTGACAGATTTGGGAAATATATATGTGTATACTAACACTTGGTTATCCACACCTATCTATAATTATTTCTATATTTCTCCATCTGTATCCACATTAGGCTATATACATAATCATGCTGGTATCTTTGATCACAGTGCAATAGTATATGATTCATTCCAGCATTTCTCCCCTTGCTTATCTTCCCTCTCCAACCATAACGTACCCAGCTCCTACCATGCACTTTCCACTTACTTATTAGTTTCAATTCCAATGTTCATGTAAAGTAGTTTCAGAATTTTTAACCTGTACTTCTGTGAGAAACAACTTTACCAACTAGAGTACGATGTTTATGTATAAATCTTTTTGTATTTAGCCTTAAATTTTCTAGTCAAATCACTAGTTTCAAATTTTAATTAGGTCAGCTTTTTCCCCCATCCCCTTCAGTGAAGTCATGCTGTTTTGAGACAGATTCTGAATTTCATCCTGGATCCCTGACCTACTGTTTTTTCTTTGTTTCTTTCTTTCTTTCTTTTTTTTTTGCATTCACTGAAATTCACTCTGTGATGTACAGTATTTTGTGGCTTGACAAATACTAGTGCTGTGTATCTACTACATCAGTATCTCACATAAAAATTCCATCACCCTAATGAACCTGCTATGCATTTCCTTGTAATTGACCACTCCCCTCTCAAACCCCTGGAAACCATGTTTGTCTTCTGTCTCTATATTTTTGCCTTTTCTAGAATGTCATATGAATGGAATCATTTAATATGTAGCCTTTTAGATCTGACTTTTCACATTTAACAAACTGCATTTGTTTTATTCATGTTATTGTATGAATTACTAATTGATTCCTTTTTATTTTTACTGAATAATATGCTCTTTATAATTGTTCCACAATTTCCTTTTCCATTCACCTATTGAAGTAAAAAAAAAAAAAAAAAAAAAAACAGACATCTTGGTTGCTTCCACTTTTTGGTGATCATGAATAAAGCTCCTATAAACATTCATGTACAGGTTTTTGTATGAACATAAGTATTCAGTTCACTTGGGTAAATACTTAGGGATGTAACTGATGTTTTTACTGCATGAGTAACTACCAGAGTGTCTTCAAAGTGGCTATCCCACTTCTCATTCCCACCTGCAATGGATGAGAATTTCTGTTACTCCACAATTTTGTGAGTATTTGGTATTATCAATTACATGTTTTTAATTTCCATTTATCTAATGACATATGAAATTGAGCATATTTTCATATATTTATTTGTCATTAGATACCTTTGTTTAGACCTTTCATTCATTGTTTTATTTATCCCCCTTATTAATGAGTTTTAAGAGTTCCTTGTATATTCTGGACACAAATGTGATTGTTTTCATCAGATACATAATTTGAAAATATTTTCTCCTATTATTTCCCCCCTGGTCTTGTCATTCTCTTAACAACATATTTTTCAAATCAAAGCTTCTAGATTTGATAAAGTCCAATATGATGAGGTTTTTCTTCATAGGTCATACTTTTGCTGTGTCTAAAAGCTCATTGTCAAACACAGGGTTATGTAGATTTTCTCCTAGAAGCTTCATATTCTTTCATTTTTATAATTAGGTTTTTGATTCACTTTGAATTAATTTTTCAAAAGATATAAGGTATAGTTATGGGATTTTTTTTTCACATGGTCCTCCAATTTATTAACACTACTTGTTAAAAAGACTGTTCTTTTCCCACTGAGTTTCTTTGCATCTATTTCAAAAATCAGTTCATTTGGGTGTCTGTTTCTGGAATCTTTATTTTATTCAATTTATCTACATGTATCCTTTCACCAACACCACAATGTCTTGATTAATGTAGCTTTATAGCAAGTCTTGAAATTGAGTATTGTGCATTACCCAACCTTTTCTTACTTTTTCTTTTTTTTTTTTTTACTTTTTTTCTTAATTTTTTTTTATTATCCCACTACCTTTGAATTCCTATGTAAATTTTAGAATCAGCTTGTCATTATCTACAAAAATAAACCAAAAAAAGCTTGTGGAGATTTCTATTGAGATTGTGTGGAATATATTGAAAAATTGGAGAGAAATAACATTTTAACAATCTGGAATCTTCCATCCCATCTACATGGTATATATATATTTTCCCACTTATTTAGATCTTATTCTATTTTTCATCAGTGTTTTATACTTTTCTACATATAGATCATACCTATATACATATATATATATATATATGTATATGTTTTATACATATATATATACACACACACTAGATGGGTGGATGGGAAGAAATTTGAGGATTGCAATCAGCTGCTTTAAATGAATAGCTGGGAGTCTAGCTTCAGGTATTATGTAGTCCTTTTTTATACCTTCTGGAGGAAACCAAACCCTACAGAAAGGGACCAGAATATCTTAGCCCACCTGGAGTCTTAAGCATCCTCTGGCCTTAGAATCAACCATTCACTGTCTGGTGAACTAAAAGGAAATTCTCCTCCTAGGGAGACCAGTGAACCAGGCACTGTGCTTCAGTCCTCTCTCTACTTCTAATATTTTTGCATTCTCCTTATCTCAAGGTGCCTCCTTTTGGAGAATTGGTGGTGGTGGTGTAGTCACTAAGTCATGTCTGACTGCTGTGACCCCATGAATTGTAACCCATCAGGCTCCTCTGTCCATGGGATTTTCCAGGCAAGAATACTGGAGTGGTTTGCCATTTCCTTCTCCAGGGGATCTTCCTGATCCAGGGATCAAATCCAGGTCTCCTGCACTATAGGCAGATTCTTTACTGACTGAGGTACCAGGGAAGCAGTACTCAACAACATTGTAATATGTTATCTTTACTGATAAAATATTATTCCAGAAGAATTATTCAAAAACAAATTACTTTGTTGAAATTTCTGGCAATATGACATTAGTATAGAAAAATATTTTGGGATTAGGAGATTTCCCAATATCCACTAAATCAAAACACAAAAAAGTCATTATTCTTCCTATTCATAAAGTGATTCTAGGGTCTATGTCATGTACACATCAAAACATGAAAATAGAGAACTATTACTTAGTGAGTACTTGCTATGTGCCAGACACTGGGTTAAGTATTTTATGTACCTTCTCTCTCCTAATCAGTATTACATTGTAAGGAGGTAAGTATGGTCATCCTGATAGTACAACCAAGGAAACAGAAGTTTAAATTAGTTAAATAACTTGAAATGTCAAAGAGTTAGCAAATGACATAAACTTCAGAGTGTCTAATTCCTAAATAATTATGCTCATCATTATTTTATTGTTTTATGCTTTATTTACTAGAAAGGTAGCCAAAATAAACAATATGAATTTTACAGATAATTTCATAAAGAAAGCATATCTTCTGATTCTGAAACAACCTTTCTGAAGAATTAGTTTTAGATGTAAATGAAAGGTTCAGTGCTCAACAAAATAAAATTAGATATAATTAAACTATCACTAATAATAAGATTAACTGATGGAAAATATTTTGGCTTTAGAAATTCTTTTCCTCAAAACTCCCTCACTTGAAAAAATTTCTAAAGCCATGTTCAATTTCCTTTGAGCCTAGACTGTAATAGCTTTATATCCTTTCTCTTATATCCTCATCTTTTCTCAGCAACCTTCTAAAAACATTATGCCTGACAGCCATTATTAGTATCCCTGCTTGATTATATAATTATTGGCATTATTAATTTCAGCAGTATAAAATTCAGCAGAAAAAACTGAGAACTAATCAAGATGGAATGTTCAGATCACAGCATGTGAAGACCTGGAGTAAATATTCATTTGGAGATTGGAGATTTAAGGTGTGCAACTTTCATTAATATTTTATAATATACTTTCTCATTCTCCAAGTGTTAAAATTGGCACTTATAATATAGTGTGATCTAACAGGGTATCAAAAAGCATCAGCTAATTTAATTTATGCCCTGCTAGTTCTACTATGCTCAGCAAATAAGAAAGTGACCTTCTGTGTATGACAAAATGGTGGAGGTTGAAACTTCATTTGTGTTCTAACTCTGCATAAGAAAAATATTATGTAATATTAGAGCTACTCCACAACATACAAATATAATGGGAACCAGGTGGAGCACTAGTTTTACTTATCTATATTCAATGCACCTTGGGTCAGAAATCAGAGCGGAGGCTAGAGGCATCATTTTAATGATGCTAGTCCAATGCCTTGAATTTTAATAGCACGTTCCTGATGAGAATCTTAAGGCTTTGCTCACCTTCCAAGAATTCAAATAAGTGTGACATGGTGTATGTCCTAAAGACTAATAAAGTATGGAATCTTAGTGGGGTATTTATTGAAACAAATTAAATCCCAAACCAAGACCCTCTTTTATATATTCTTTTTCTTATTGGCACTACTGAGAAGGAAAGTTGGCCTTATATGAGCAAAATGATGTGAATAGATGCTATAGAAATTTATTTATTTATTTTTCGCACTACCACCTGTTCTGGATATCTTCCATTCGTCTTTTGGACCCATCCTCTACCCTGCATTGTGTTCCAGGAGACTTACCTACAAGAATCATATAAACAGAGCCCCCTTGTCGTCTAGCTTTGGACTGGGTTTGATTAATGGTGAGAGCTGGTAGAAGACTAGCAGGTGTGAGGAGAATGAAGGTGGAAAACTTACCCTCTTGTCTTTCACCCTGTAATTCCGTAGTCTAGGTGTACCCTTGACTAAAGGTCACAGCTCCTATCAGGATTATTTCCCCACACAGTTCTTTCTGTCTCTGTTCTTCTCCTTTGCCCTTTAGGACCTAAGGAGGTAACTGACACTTTCACCCCTAACTCAATGTTACAAATCCTAGAATCCTGCACCATCTCTTTGGATTTTTGTATGACACGCTTACTACTTTGTAAATAGGCCCTTTATTAAAATCACTGAAATGATTTAATTAGAGATTAGTTCAAGATTATCAGTGCTATTTTCCACCAGCATTCTGGTGATACATTATTCTGTAATAGTGTCTGACAAAACACATGAAAAGATGTTCAACATCACTCATTATCAGAGAAATGCAAATCAAAACCACTATGAAGTACCATTTCACGCCAGTCAGAATGGCTGTGATCCAAAAGTCTACAAGCAATAAATGCTGGAGAGGGTGTGGAGAAAAGGAAACTCTCTTACACTGTTGGTGGGAATGCAAACTAGTACAGCCACTATGGAGAACAGTGTGGAGATTCCTTAAAAAACTGGAAATAGAACTGCCTTATGATCCAGCAATCCCACTGCTGGGCATACACACTGAGGAAACCAGAAGGGAAAGAGACACGTGTACCCCAATGTTCATCGCAGCACTGTTTATAATAGCCGGGACATGGAAGCAACCTAGATGCCCATCAGCAGATGAATGGATAAGAAAGCAGTGGTACATATACACAATGGAGTATTACTCAGCCATTAAAAAGAATGCATTTGAATCAGTTCTAATGAGATGGATGAAACTGGAACCTATTATACAGAGTGAAGTAAGCCAGAAAGAAAAACACCAATACAGTATTATCATGTGTGAAACGAGTCACCAGTCCAGGTTCGATGCACGATACTGGATGCTTGGGGCTGGTGCACTCGGACAACCCAGAGGGAGGATATGAGGAGGGAGGAGGGAGGAGGGTTCAGGATGGGGAACACAAGTATACCTGTGGTGGATTCATTTCTATATTTGGCAAAACTAATACAACATTGTAAAGTTTAAAAATAAAATAAAATAAAAATAATAATAATAATAATAAAGAAATTTATTCTTTTGGCTTTCATCATATAACCAGAAAAGCGCTGCTTGAGATTTCAATTTTATTATCCATTACTTACATATCCTGCTTTCTGATGTAACAACTCACCATGCCTCTCATCATTCAAGGAAGGGCTATAAAATAATTTATCAATAGACTATTGATAGGAAATATGTGTTATGTATTTTTATATTGTTAAAGACAGTTTAGTATAGTGATTAAAGTCATGTCACCAGAAATTTTATTTATCAGAGCATAGTCAACTTACAGTGTTTTGTTAGTTTCAGGTGTATAGCAAATTGAATCAGTTACACATACACAACATATCCACTCTATTTCTGGATTATTTTCCATATAAGCCATTACGGAGTATTGAGGAGAGTTCCCTGTACTATACATATATAATAGTGTGTATATACATATACACACTATATATTTCATAATTCCATGGGCTAGGTGTACCACTACTATATATATATAGTAGTGTGTATATATCAATCCCGATCTCCCAATTTATTCTTCCTCCCTTTTCCCAATGGTAATCTTAAGATTGTTTTCTACATAGGTGACTCTTTTTCTGTTTTTTAAAGAAATTCATTTGTACCAATTCTTAGATTCCATAAGTGATTTCATACGATATTTGTCTTTCTCTGTCTGACTTCACTCAGTATGACAATCTCTACATCCATCCATGTTGCTGTAAGTAGCATATTTCATTCTTTCTTTGTAACTGAGTAATATTATATGGCATACATGTAGCACATTTTTATTCATTTGTCTATCAACAGTCATTTATTAATAGGTTGCTTTCTTATCTTGGCTATTGTAAATAGTGGTGCAATGAACATCAGGGTGAATGTATTCTTCTGAAGTAAGTTATTTTTCTGGGTATATGCCAAGAAGTGGGATTTCTGGATTATATGGTAGTTCTATTTTTAGTTTTTTAGGAACCTCCATACTGTTCTCCACAATATTTTCACCAATTTACATAACCACCAACAGTGTAGAAGTGTTTCATTTTCTCCACACCCTCTCCAGCATTTATTGCTTTTAGATCTTTTGATGATGGCCATTCTGACTGGTGTGAGTTGATACCTCATTGTAGTCTTGATTTACATTTATCTAACAATTAGTGATCAAGCATCCTTTCATGTGTTTTTTGGTCATCCATCTTCGATGGACAAATGTCTATTTAGATCTTCTGCTCATTTTTTTGATTGGATTTTTAAAAATTGAGCTGCATGAACTGTTTGTATATTTTGGAGATTAATCCCATGTCAATCACTTCATTTGCAAATATTTTCTCCCATTCTGTGGATTGTCTTTGCATTTTGTTTATGGTTTCCTTTGCTGTGCAAAAGCTTTTAAGTTTAGTTAGGTCTCATTTGTTTATTTTTGTTTTCATTACTCTAGAAGGTGGATCAAAATATATCTTGCTTCCATTTATACCAGAAAATATTCCACTCTATGCTTTCCTCTAAGAGTTTTATTGTATCTGGCCTTACATTTAGGTCTTTAATCAACTTTAGTTTATTTTTGTGTGTGGTGTTAGGGAGTATTCTAATTTCATCCTTTTACATGCAGCTCTTTAGTTTTCCCAGCATATGTTAATGAAGAGACTGTCTTTTCTCTACTGTATATTCTTGCCGATTTTGTCACAAATTAGTTGACTACATCTCCTGCTAGACTATGTCCAGTTTACCTTGATTCATGGACCTAACATTCCAGGTCCCTATGCAATATTGTTCTTTGTAGCATTAGACTTTACTTTACCACCAGACACATTCACAACTGAGTATTGTTTCTGCTTTGGCCCAGACTCTTCATTCTTTCTGGAACTATTTTTCCACTCTTCCTCAGTAGTATATTGGACACATAACAACCTGGAGGGCTCAAATTCTGGTGTCATATCTTTTTTCCTTTTACTGTTCATGGGTTTCTCAAGGCAAGAATATAGGAGTGGTTTGCCATCTCCTTCTCCAGTGGATCACACTTTATCAGAATGCTAAAGCTTTTGACTATGTGGATCACAACTGTGGAAAATTCTTAAAGACATGGGAATGCCAGACCACATTATCTGTCTCTTGAGAAACTGTATTCAGGTCAAAAAGCAACAGAACCAGACACGGAACAAAGGACTGGCTCAAAATTGGGAAAGGAGTATGTCAAGGCTGTATATTGGCACCCTGGTTATTTAACTTATATGTAGAGTACATCATGTACAGTGCCAGGCCAGATGAGCCACACACCGGAATCAAAGATGCCAGGAGAAATACCAACAACCTCAAATATGCAGATGATGCCACTCTAATGGCAGAAAGTGAAGAGGAGCTAAAGAGTCCCTTGATGAGGGTGAAAGAGGAAAGTGAAAACTCTGACTTAAGACTCGATATCGAAACAACTAAGATCATGGCATCTGGTCCCATTAATTCATGGCAAATAGATGGGGAAAAAGTGATGGATTTTATTTTCTTGGGCTCCAAAATCATTGCAAATAGTGATTGCAACCAGGAAAGTAAGACATTTGCTCCCTGGAAAAAAAGCTATGACAAAACTAGACAGTGTATTATTTTATTTATTTATTTTTTTACTTTACAATATTGTATTGGTTTTGCCATACATCAACATGAATCTGCCATGGGTATACACGTTTTCCTCTTCCTGAACCCCCCTCCCACCTCCCTCCCCATACCATCCCTCTGGGTCATCCCAGTGCACCATCCCCAAACATCTGTATCATGCATCGAACCTGGACTGGCGATTCGTTTCACATATAATATTAAACATGTTTCAATGCCATTCTTAGGCAGTGTATTAAAAAGAAGAGACATAAGTTTGCCAACAAAGCTCTGTAGAGTCAAAGCTATGGTTTTTTCAGTAGTCATTATGAACAGATCTGAGAGTTCGTCCATAAAGAAGGCTGAATTCTGAAGAATTGATGCTTTGGGGTTATGGTGCTGGAGAAGACTCTTGAGAGTCAATTGGATAGCAAGAGTCCAAAACAAGCAATCCTAATGGCAATTAACCCTGAATAATAATTGTGGAAGGATTGTTGCTGAAGCTGAAGCTCCAATACTTTGGCTGCCTGATGTAAAAATGTGACTCATTGGAAAAGACCCTGATGTTGGGGAAAATTGAGGGCAGGAGGAGAAGGGGTGACAGAAGATGAGATGGTTGGATCACTGACTCAATGGATATGAGTTTGAACAAACTCTTGGAGATAGTGAAGTACAGAGAAGTCCATGCGGTCACAAACAGTTGGACACAAATTTTTGACTGAACAACAACAGATGACCACAAGTGTATAGGTTTATCTTTGGGCTTTCTATCCTGTTTAATTTATGTGCCAGTTCCATAATGTTTCGATTACTGTATCTTTGTGAAACAGTCTGAAGTCAGGGAGCCTGATTCCTTCAGCTCCATTTTTCTTTCTTCAGATTGTTTTGGCTATTCGGGGTCTTTTGTGCTTCCATACAAATTGCAAAACTTTTTGTTCTAGTTCTGTGAAAAATGTTTTTTAATTTGATAGGATTGCATTGAATCTGTAAATTGCCTTGGTTGTATAGTCATTTTCAAAATATTGACCATCTAAGAACATAATATGTTTTCAATCTGTTTCTGTTTGCATCATCTTCGATTTCTTTCATCAGCATCTTATAGTTCCAGAGTACGAGCTTTTTGCCTGGTTAGATAAGTATACCTAGGTATTTGATTCATATTGATGCAATGGTAAATGGGATTCACAATAAACTGTGGAAAATTCTGAAAGAGATGGGAATACCAGACCACGTGATCTGCCTCTTGAGAAATTTGTATGCAGGTCAGGAAGCAACAGTTAGAACTGGACATGGAACAGACTGGTTCCAAATAGGAAAAGGAGTACGTCAAGGCTGTATAATGTCACCCTGCTTACTTAACTTATATGCAGAGTACATCATGAGAAACGCTGGACTGGAAGAAGCACAAGCTGGAACAAAAATCACCGGGAGAAATATCAATAACCTCAGATATGCAGATGACACCACCCTTATGGCAGAAAGTGAAGAGGAATTAAAAAGCCTCTTGATGAAGTGAAAGAGGAGAGTGAAAAATTTGGCTTAAAGCTCAACATTCAGAAAACGAAGATCATGGCATCCAGTCCCATCACTTCATGGGAAATAGATGGGGAAACAGTGTCAAACTTTATTTTTTGGGGCTCCAAAATCACTGCAGATGGTGATTGCAGCCATGAAATTAAAAGATGCTTACTCCTTGGAAGGAAAGTTATGACCAACCTAGATAGCATATTCCAAAGCAGAAACATTACTTTTCCAACAAAGGTCCGTCTAGTCAAGGCTATGGTTTTTCCTGTGGTCATGTATGGATGTGAGAATTGGACTGTGAAGAAGGCTGAGCGCCGAAGAAATGATGCTTTTGAACTGTGGTGTTGGAGAAGACTCTTGAGAGTCCCTTGGACTGCAAGGAGATCCAACCAGTCCATTCTGAAGGAGATCAGCCCTGGGATTTCTTTGGAAGGAATGATGCTAAAGCTGAAACTCCAGTACTTTGGCCACCTCATGCGAAGAGTTGACTCATTGGAAAAGACTCTGATGCTGGGAGGGATTGGGGGCAGGAGGAGAAGGGGGCGACAGAGGATGAGATGGCTGGATGGCATCACTGACTCAATGGACGTGAGTCTGGGTGGACTCTGGGAGTTGATGATGAACAGGGAGGCCTGGCATGCTGCAATTCATGGGGTCCCAAAGGGTTGGACACGACTGAGCGACTGAACTGAACTGATATGGGGTTATTTCCTTTATTTCTCATTCTGATTTTTTTTTTTTGTTAGTGTATACAAATGCAATAGATTACAATACATTAATATTGTATCCTGCAACTTTACTGAGTTCACAGATGTGCTCAAGTAGTTTTCTGATGGTATCTAGGATTGTCTATGTATAGCATCATGTCATCTGCAGTGACCATATTGCTTCTTCTTTTCCAGTTTGTACTTATTTATTTATTTTTCTTGTCTTATTGCCATGGCTAAGACTTGCAAAGCTATTTTGCAAAAAAAGCAGTGAGAGTGCACATCCTTGTCTTGTTCCTAATCTTAGAGGAAAGACTTTCAGTTTTTCACCATTGAGAATGATGCCTGCTGCAGGCTTGTCATATATGGCCTTTATTAGACTGAGGTAGATTCCCTCTATGCTCACTTTCTGAAGAGTTTTTATTATAAATGAGTGTGGAATTTTGCCAAAAGTTTATTCAGCATCTATTGAGATGATCTCATAACTTTTATTCTTTAGTCTATTAATGTGGTGTATCTTATTGATTGATTTGTGTATATTGAAGAATCCTTGGATCTCTTGGATAAATCCCATTTGACCATGGTATATGATCCTTTTAATATGTTGTTGGATTCGGTTTGCTGGTATTTTGTTAAGGATTATTATGTCTATGTTCATCAGTGATATTGGCTGATGAACATATATCTATGTTCATCACATACATGCTATCATAAGAGATCATATATCTCTTATGATCCTTTGTATTCTGTGGTGTCAGTTGTAATGTTTTCTTTTTCATTTCTAATTTTATTGAGTTGAGCTCTCTTTTTTTTCTTGATGAGTGTGACTAAAGGTTTATCAATTATGCTTATCTTTTCAAAGAACCAGCTTTTTCAAAAAACCAGTTTCATTGATCTTTTCTATTGTTTTCTTCATCTCCTTGTCATTTATTTCTGATCTGGTCGTTATGATTTATTTCCTTCTACTAACTTTGGGTTTTTCTTGTTCTTTCTCTAGTTGCTTTAGGTGTAAAATGAGGTTGTTTGTCACCAGAATTTTAACTGTGGTTCTGTTGATTGCTAATCATGTAACTTTGGATACTTTTCTCACCTTCATAAGTCTTAGTTTAATCATTTGTAAAAGAAGAATAACAACAGTACCTCACAGAGTTCTTATGATGATTGAATAAAGTAGTCATCCAAAGTACTTAACATAGTACATGATAACATAAATAGGTGCTAGCTATTATTAACACCTAGCGTATTTATTAATCTATGAATCCATCCATTTAATGAATGTTGAGTTCCTACTATGTGTTAAGCACTATGCTGTGCCTGGGAGATCAGCCCTGGGATTTCTTTGGAAGGAATGATGCTAAAGCTGAAACTCCAGTACTTTGGCCACCTCATGCAAAGTGTTGACCCATTGGAAAAGACTCTGATGCTGGGAGGGATTGGGGGCAGGAGGAAAAGGGGACGACAGAGGATGAGATGGCTGGATGGCATCACTGACTCGATGGATGTGAGTCTGCGTGAACTCCAGGAGTTGGTGATGGACAGGGAGGCCTAGCGTGCTGGGATTCATGGGGTTGCAAAGAGTCGGACACGACTGAGTGACTGATCTGATCTCATCTGATCTGTGCCTGGGATTAAAAGCTGAAGAAAACAACAAATGATCCCTACTTATAAGGCAAAAATTCAAGGACAAATAAAGGTAATCACAAATCACAGTCACAGGTAAATGTAATAAACACCATGTAGGAGAACTGCCTGGTATCATATGATTAAATCATAGAGAAGTTCTACCTCTGAAGAAGACTAGATACTAAATAGAGAAAGAGTAAAAAAATAATTTAAAAATGCAAAAGCAAGTATAGATACCATGGAGGGAAAAGAATAATGAATATGAATGAATGGGGAAGCCCAGCTGGTTATAGCAGAGAGCAAAATCAAGGTTGAAATGTAGTTAAGGATGAGACAACATAGGCCCTTGAACAAAATATTAAAAATTTTGCTGTTGTCTTAATGGAAATAGGAAGTTATGGAAGGTTTTAAGTGTGTGTGTGTGTGTGTGTGTGTGTGTGTGTGTGTAAAGCTCACTGTATTTTGGAAAAAAAAATCATTAATTTCATTGTGAGGATGCAAGGTAGATGAAGACAGACCAATTAGAAGGATATTACAGTAGTTCAGCCATGAAATTAAAAGACTCTTACTCCTTGGAAGGAAAGTTATGACCAACCTAGATAGCATATTCAAAAGCAGAGACATTACTTTGCCAACAAAGGTTCGTCTAGTCAAGGCTATGGTTTTCCCAGTGGTCATGTATGGATGTGAGAGTTGGACTGTGAAGAAGGCTGAGCGCCGAAGAAATGATGCTTTTGAACTGTGGTGTTGGAGAAGACTCTTGAGAGTCCCTTGGTCTGCAAGGAGACCCAACCAGTCCATTCTGAAGGAGATCAGCCCTGGGATTTCTTTGGAAGGAATGATGCTAAAGCTGAAACTCCAATACTTTGGCCACCTCATGCGAAGAGTTGACTCATTGGAAAAGACTCTGATGCTGGGAGGGATTGGGGGCAGGAGGAGAAGGTGACGACAGAGGATGAGATGGCTGGATGGTATCACTGACTCGATGGATGTGAGTCTGGGTGAACTCCGGGAGTTGGTGATGGACAGGGAGGCCTGGTGTGCTGCGATTCATGGGGTCTCAAAGAGCTGGACACGACTGAGCAACTGAACTGAACTGAACAATAGCTCAGGGAACAGATGATGTTCACTTGGATTAGAGTGATGGCAGTGAAGATTGAAAATAGTGGGTGGATTTAAATAGTAAAATTAGCAAGACTTGATGATGGATTGAATATATAGAGTGAAATTTCCCAGGAAGTCACCAATTTTTTTGATTTGTAGAACTTGGTTAACAATTGTGCCATTCACTGAATTATGGGATACTGAAAAGAACCAAGTTGGCAGTAGAGATAGCATATATTTTCTCTTTTGGATATGTTCTATGTGAGTTAATTTTGAATTTAAAGAGATATGTCACATTTTATTTTTTTTTAAGTTGTGTTATCTTTTATTATTATTATTTTTCACTTTACAATATTGTATTTGTCACAAACATTTTATTTTTTATAATTTTTATAATTTTTTCCAAATGAAGTATAGTTGGTTTACAGTGTTGTTAGTTTCAAGTGTATAATAAAGTGATTCAGATATATGTATGTATGTATATACTATTTTCAGATTCTTTTCCCTTATAGGTTATTACAAAATATTGAGTATAGATCTATGTTTTATACAGTAAGTCCTTGATGATTATTTTATATATAGTAATGTGTATATGTCAATCCCAAACTCCTAATTTATCCCCTCTTTACTCTTTTGTAAACATAAATTTGTTTTCTATGTCTGTGAGACTATTTCTATTTTGTATATAAGTTAATCTGTGTAACTTTTTAAAGATTCCACATATAAGTGATAGCATATGGTATTTGTCTTGTCTTATTTACTTCACTTAGTATGATAAACTCTAGGTCATCAATATTGCTGCAAATGACATTATTTCCATCTTTTTATGGCTGACTGATATTCCATTGTATATATGTTCCTCATATTCTTTATCCATTCATCTATCTATTGACATTTAGGTTGCTTCCATGTCTTGGATATTGTTATAGTGCTGCAATGAACATTGGGGTGAATATATTTTTGAATTATGGTTTTCTATGGATATATGCCTAGGAATGGGGTTGCTGGAACATATAATATGTTCCAGAATACACAGAAGAACTGTACAAAAAAGGTCATAATGAACTGAATTACTATGATGATGTGGTCAGTCACCCAGAGCCAGACATTCTGGAGTGCAAAGTCAAATGGGCCTTAGGAAACACTGCTGTTAATAAAGATAGTGGATGTGATGGAATTCCAGTAGAGCTATCCAAAACTCAGAAGGATGATGCCATCAAGGTGTTGCATTCTATATGTCAGCAAATTTGGAAGACCTAGCAGTGGCCACAGGACTGGAAAAGGTCAATCCTCATCCCAATTCCCAAGAAGGGTAGTACTAAAGAATGTGCTAACCATTGGACAACTACACTCATCTCCCATGCTAGTAAGATCAGGCTTAAAATCTTGCAAGCTAGGCTTCAGCATTATGTGAATCAAGAACTTTGAGATGTCCAAGCTTGATTCAAAAAGCAAGAGGAACCAGGGATAAAATTGCCAACATTCAAAGTTGCTGAATAATAGAAAAAATAAGGGAATTCTGGGGGAAAAAAATACCTACATCTATTCCATCAACTACACTAAAGCCTTGGACTATGTGGTTCATAACAAACTATGGAAAGCTCTTAAAAAAGATGTGAATACCAGGCCATCTTACCTGTCTCCTGAGAAACCTGTATGCAAGTCATGAAGCAACAGTTAGAATCCTGTATGGGACAAATTACTGGTTCAAGATTGAGAAAGAAATACAACAGAGCTGTCTGCTGTCACCCTGTTTGTTTAACATATACGCTGAGCACATCATAAGAAAGGCTGGGCTGGATGAATTACAAGCTGGAATCAAGATTGTTGTTCAGTCTCTCAGTCATGTCTGACACTTTGCAACCTCATGGACTGCAGCACGCCAGGCTTCTTTGTCCTTCACCATCTCCCAGAGCTTGCTTAAACTCATGTCCATTGAGTCAGTGCTGCCATCCAACCATCACATCCTCTGTTGTCCGCTTCTCCTTCTGCCTTCAATCTTTCTTGGCATCAAGGTCTTTTCCAATGAGTCAGCTCTTCACATCGGGTGGCCAAAGTATTGCAGCTTCAGTTTCAGTATTAGTCCTTCCAATGAATATTCAGGACTGATCTCCTTTAGGATTGACTGGTTTGATCTTGCAGTACAAGGAACTCTCAAGAGTCTTCTACAACACCATAACTTCTTCAGCACTCAGCCTTCTTTATGATCCAACACTCACATCCATACATGACTACTAGAAAAAATATAGCTTTGTCTCAATGGACCATTGTTGGCAAACTGATGTTTTTTGCTCTTTAATACACTGTCTAGTTTTGTCATAGCTTTTCTCCCAAAGAGCAAGCATCTTTTAATTTCATGGCTGCAGTCATCATCTTCAGTGATTTTGGAGCCTAAGAACATAATCTGTCCCTTTTTCTCCATCTATCTGTCATGAAGTGATGGGACCAGATGCCATGATCTTGCTTTTTTGAAGGTTCCATTTTAAGCCAGCTTTTTCACTCTCCTCTTTCACCGTCATCAAGAGGCTCTTGAGTTCCTTTTCACTTTCTACCATAAGGCTGGTGTCCTCTGCATATCTGAGGTTATTGATATTTTTTCCCAGAAATCTTGATTTCAGTTTGTGCTTCATCCATTTTGCATGATATTTACAGCATATAAGTTAAGTAAGCAGGGTGACAATATACAGCCTTGAAGTATTCCTTTCCCAATTTGTAACCAGTCCATTTTTCCATGTCTGATTCTAACTGTTGCTTCTTGACCCGCATACAGGTTTCTCAGGAGGCAGGTAAGGTGGTCTGGTATTTCCATCTCTTGAAGAATTTTCCAATTTGTTGTGATGCATACAGTCAAAGGCTTTGGTGTTATCAATAAAGCAGAAGTAGATGTTTTTCTGGAGGTTTCTTGCTTTTTCTATGATACAACAAATGTTGGCAATTAATCTCTGGTTCCTCTGTCTTTTCTCAATCAAGCTTGAACATCTGGAAGTTCATGATTCACATGCTGTTGAAGCCTAGCTTGGAGAATTTTGAGCATTACTTTGCTAGCTTGTGAAATGAGTGCAATTGTGCAGTTTTCTGAACATTCTTTGGCACTGACCTTCTTTGGCATTTAAATGAAAACTGACATTTTCCAGTCCTTTGGCCACTGCTTAGTTTTCCAAATTTTCAGGCATATTGAGTGCAGCACTTGCACAACATCATCTTTTAGGATTTGACATAGCTCACCTGAAATTATATCACTTGCCCTAGCTTTGTTTGTAGTAATGCTTCCTAAGGTCCACTTGCCTTCATGCTCTAAGATGTCTGGCTCTAGGTGAGCGATCACACCATCATGGTTATCTAGGTCATTAAGATCTTTTTTGTATAGTTCTGTGTATTCTCGTCATCTGTTCTTAATATCTTCTGCATCTGTTAGGTCCAAACTATTTTTTTCCTTTATTGTGCCCATCTTTGTATGAAATATTACCTTGGTATCTCTAATTTTCTTAAAGAGATCTCTAGTATTTCCTATTCCATTATTTTCCTATTCCATTGTTTTACATTGTTCACTTAGAAAGGCTTTCTTGTCTCTCCTTGCTAGTCTTTTGATCTCTGCTTTCAGATGGATATAGCTTTCATTTTCTTCTTTGCCTTTAGCTTCTCTTCTTTTCTTGTAAGGCCTCCTCAGACAACAATTTTGAAATCAAGATAGGCTGGAGAAACATCAACCACCTCAGATAGTCAGATGAAATCATTCTAACGTCAGGAAGCTAAGAGGAACTAAAAAGCCTCCTGATGAGGGTGAAGGAGGAGAGTGAAAGAGCTGACTTAAGACTAAATATTAAAACAGCTAAGATCATGGCATCCAACCCCATTATTCCATGGCAAATAGAAGGGGAAAAGGTGGAAGTAGTGACAGATTTTCTCTTCTTGGGCTCTAAAATCACTGCAAATGGTGACTGCAGCCATGAAATCAGAAGACAATCACTTCTTGGGAGGAAAACTATGACAAACATAGACAGTGTGTTGAAAAGCAGAGACATTACTCTGTAAACAAAGGTTAATATAGTCAAGTCTATGGTCTTCCCAGTGGTCGCTAGAGTTGTGAGAGCTGGACCATAAAGAAGGCATAATGCCAAAGAATTGCTGCTTTCTAATTGTGATGCTGGAGAACACTTCAAAAGTCCCTTGAAGAGCAAGGAGTTCAAACGAGTCAATCTTGATGGAAATCGACCCTGAATACTTGTCAGAAGGACTGATACTGAAGCTGAAACTCTAGTATTTTGGTCATCTAATGCGAACAGCTAACTCATTGGAAAAGTCCCTGATTCTGGGAAAGATTGAGGGCAGAAGGAGAAGAGGGCATCAGAAGATGAGATGGCTAGATGGCATCACCAATGCAATGGACATAAACTTGGACAAACTTCAGGAGATGGTGAGGGACAGGGAGTCCTGTTTTGCTGCAGTCCATGGGATCACAAATAGTTGGACAAACTGGGTGACTGAACAACAGCAACATGGATATATGTCTAGGAGTGAGATTGCTGGAACATATGGTAGCTGCATTTTTAGTTTTCTAAAGGACATGCCTACTGTTCTCCTTAGTGACTGTACCAATTTACATTCCCATCAATGAGGGTTCCTTTTTCTCCACACCCTCTGTAGCATTTATTATCTGGTGCTTTTTGATGATAGTGATTCTAACTGGTGTGGGGTGATACCTCATTAGAGTTTTCATTTGCATTTCCTTGATGATTATTATGTTAAATATCTTTTCATGTTCCTGTTGGACATCTCTCTGTCTTACTCTGATAAATGTCTATTTAGGTCTTTTATCCAGTTTTTGATTGGGTTATTTGCTTTTTTGTTATTGAGTTATATAAGCTGTTTGTATATTTTGGAGATTAAACCCTTGTCAGTCACATCATTTGCAAATATTTTCTCTCATTTTATAGGCTTTCTTCTCATTTTGTTCATAGTTTCCTTTGCTGTACAAAAGCTTTTAAGTTTAATTATGTCCCATTTGTTTATTTCCATTACTCTAGGAAATGGCTTGGAAAAGATCTTGCTGCAATTTACCTCAAAGTGTGTTCTGGTTATGTTTGCCTCTAAGAGTTTTATAGTATCTGGTCTTAACATTTAGGTCTTTAATCCATTTTGAATTTATTTTTATGTATGGGGTTGAAGAATGTTCTAATCTCATTTTGTAACATGTGCTTGTGCAGTTTTCCCAGCACCATTTATTGAAGAGTCTGTATGTCCTTCATTGTATAGTCTTGCCTCCTTTGTTATAGTTAATTGACCACAGGTGTGTTGGGGGGGATTATTTCTGGGCTTTCTATCCTAGTTTATTGATCTATGTATCTGTTTTTGTGCCAGTGTCATACCATTTTGCTTATTACAGCTTTGTAGTATAGTCTGAAGTCAGGGAACCTGATTTCTTCAGCCTCATGGTTTTGTTTTGTTTTGTTGGCCACATTTCAAACAGCTGAATTAGTGTAATAAATGCACCATATGGGAATAAATGTACTATGGGGTTAAAGAGGATGAACTTTTGGGGGGTTTCTTCCAATTCTTAGGTTATTAAATCTAATCTTGATTTTATCACCGATCAGCAATGTGGTCTTTAGTAAGACATTCACCTTTTTGAGACTTTACTTTTTCAACTGCAAATTGAGGAAGTTGAACAATATGATCTATAAAAATAAGGTACCTGTACTATCTATGAACTATTTGATTTTACAAGTGCTTATAAAATCAAGCCAAGGGCAAGATACAACTTTTATACTTTCATATTCTAATTATACAATTCCACTTCCTCTTATTTCCTAAAGGAATGGCCCAGAGCTAACTGCTACTTTAAATTAGGAATAGAACAACAGGTAGAATATGCCATCTAGGATATTAAAGTCAGTTATTTGACAAATAAAAATAAAATCATGGCTATTGTGGATCAAATTTCTGGAGACTAAAGTTTCCTGCCTTTTTGTTACCTTTCTTTAACAACAATCAATCAATTTTCTATTCTAAATTTCTATATTATTTTATTTCAAATAGCATCTGATTTATTATTATTGGTGTTATTTAAAAAGCTGTAGTTATATTTGATTATTCCAAAAATAACTTGAGGAAACTAATAATAAAAGGTAACTCAGTGCAATACAGTTGCTAAAATGAAAGTAGATACATATACTAAATATGGAAGAAAGGTTAGCAAAGGTGACTATAATCATTGTGAGAATGAACTTCTTGGCAAATAAAACAGAGAGAAGTGTGAGCAATTATATAATATTCATGGTCTGATCAAAAGAAACATGTTTGTACTCCAAAAGCAAATTTTCTCCCCAGACTACATTCTAAAAGAATTAATTACATAGATTCTTAGACTGGGAATATTGAAAGTAGCATAGTGTTTTCCTGTCTTTCTAGAAAATGAGAGTGCCCAAAGTCAGTAGGGATGTAAAAGGTGATAGGAATAGTATGAACATTAATGGTACCTACAGGTGACCTGTATTAGGTGTTTTATATGTCTTTTATCTTCATCAATGTCTTATGATTTAGTTATTATTCATATTTTAAATAGGAGAACACTGAGATTTGTAAAGATTAAGTATCCATTGCCTTTGTTTTAGATATCTGCAGTCTTTGGTGTGTTATACATCAAATTTAACAGTGTTTGTTCATATCAATTTTTACTGTTTACTGCCCATAGTGCTAGTTTTATGCCTGGTTCATGTCTCTGGGCTATATTGTTTTAATGTCACATTTGTGGCATAAGGATATGAAAGACACTCACATCCTAGTCATAAAGTTCAACTTCTCTAGTTGTACTAAGCATCCAACCCATCCATTTGCTATGACACCCTAAGGGTGCTGCTACCATTTTGTACATGGATTTCATGATTTTGATATGACTTCCCAGGAATCTCTTTTCCCCTTCTCCTTGAACTTATATGTCACTTTTTCATTACATCTGTCACTTAGGGGCACTGATATTATTTTTTGTGTATTCAGACTTTTACAAATGTCTGAGGCTGTTTCTGCTTCACAAAATTCTGGTCTTCTGATTGAAATGAGGTGAGGGAAAGCTGAACAACATACTTGTCCCAAGATATATCCTACAACACTATTAAGCTGAAAACTTATAAATAAAATCTAAATTTATGTGTGTTTTACCAATGTAGCATAGATCTTAAATTCATGGTCTTAGGAGTTAAACAGAAATGACTTGAATCCCAGTTCTGCCACTTAGTAGGTAGGTTTGTGTTTCTGGATAACTTATCTAACTTTTCTGCACACTTTCTGCATTTCCAAAGTTGGGATACACTATATTTGCCTAATAAGACAATTTGAGGGACTAAACGAGATCATAGATAAAAAGTGTTGAACACAATGTACAACATACACTAAATGTTCAACCATTAGAATATTCCCAAGTAACTTTCTCAGGGTGCATGATGAGCAAACCATATATAAAAATTAACTCAAATTGACCAAAGATACAAAAGTAAGAGTTCTCACTCTTATAAAACTCTTAGAAGAAAAGACAGGGAAGCTTCATGGCATTGATTTTGGCAATTATTTCTTGGATATTGCATCAAAATACAAGCAAAAAAAAGAAAAAAATAGATAATTGACTTCATCAAAATTTAAAAGCTCACTGCATCAAAGGACACTATTAACACAGTGAGAAGGAAACACACAGAGTGGCAGAAAACATTTGAAAATCATATATTTAATGAGAGATTAATATTCACAATATATAAATAAATCCTACAACTCAACAACAGAATAGAAAACAACATGTTTAAAAAATGGACAAAGAACTTGAAAAGATATACAAATGGCCAATAAGTACATGAAAAGCTTCTCAGCATCACTAATCATTAAGGGAGTTAAAATCAACCACGATAAGATGCCACTTTAAATTCATTTGGAGAACTACTACCAAACAACCACAACCACTACAACAACAAAAACAGAAAATAATGTGTTAGCAATATGGAGGATTCGAGAAATGATACAGAGAAATGGATATGGAGGATATGGGAAAATAATAACTCTTATGCATTGCTGGTGGAAATGTAAAGTAGTACAGTTGCTATGGAAAATGGTATGATAGTTTCTCAAAAATTAAACATAGAATTATTATATAATCCAGCAATTCCACTTCTAAGTCTATGTGGTTGTTGTTGTTCAGTCACTAAGTCACGTCCAACTCTTTGCAACCCCATGGACTGCAGCACACCAGACCTCCCTATCCCTAAGTCTATACCCTAACAGAATTGAAAGCAGGTACTCCGATATTTGTACAATCACATTCATAGCAGCATTATTCACAATAGCCAAAAGGTGAAAACAACCCAAGTGTTCTTGAACAGATCAATGTATGAATAAAGTGCATTATATACATATAGTGGAATATAATTCATCTCTAAAAAGGAATGAAATTTTGATACATGCTAAAACATGAATGAACTATGAAAATATTAGTCTAAGTGGAATAAACCAGTCAAAAAAGGACAAATGCTGTACTTTATGTGAAATGTCTAGAGCAGTCAAATTTAGAGATAGAAAGTAGAATGGTGATGCTTAGGTGTTAGGGGGATGGGAGGCTGATTGCTGCACACTTAAAAGCAGTCAAATTGGTAAATTGTATGTTATGTATTTATATTTGTTGTTGCTGTTTAGTTACTACGTTGTGTCTGACTCTTTTGCAACCCCATGGACTGTAGCCAGCCAGGTTCCTCTGGAGTGGGTCCATTCCCTTCCCCAGAGCGTCTTCCCAACCCAGGGATCGAACCTGTGTCTCTTGCATTGACAGGCAGATTCTTTACGATCTGAGGTGCCAGGGAAGCATTATATATATTTAGCCACAATAAAAAAAGAAAAATAAAAGAGAGAGAGAGAGAATGCTTACTAACTCTCAAGACTTTCAGGCAGAAATACCCTCATCTCTACTTAGAGAACAGGAAGTTCAATCTGACAACTCAAGATGCATTAGCTATATCACAAAATAACCCTTACAAACATGTTATAAACTCAAGTATGTGTTCTTATAAGTTAAGTATAGGTTTATGATTAGTTAGAAAATTCCCATCCCACTTACTGGTGTTCTCAGCACTCAGTTTCAGCCTTTCATTATGACATATTTTTCTCTGGAGTATTTTGGCCTTTAGGTGCCCTTTAGGTTAATATCATTGATCATTTAGCAAACCTGGGAATTAGCCTAGCCTGAGCTTTGTTTTTAACACATGTACATTTAAGATTAGCCCTAGGCAGGATTTTTAAGTAGGAGAGGTTTCCCTCTAATCTTTTTTTTTATTTTTTTAACCTGTTTTCCACCATTCAGAAACCTCACTTACAGCAGTTGATCCAAGTTATAGGACTTACTTTCTTTCCCAATCAATACAGATTTATCCTCTACCCCATTTTGGAAATCAAATCTCATACAAGATAAATTACTGTTTGATAATGGCTGAAACTATTTCCCATGTTTTATACGGTTTGCACTTTGACATTAGCTTTCAGTGCTTCACCCCAAATAAATGATGTGAAATTTTCAAGACACCACTGCAATGTTAAAGAAAATTATGAGGGGTAATTGGAAGATGAATCTTCCTTTGTGCAACTCAAATTGTAAGAAGGATGCTGTGTATTAAATCTAAATATGAGTCTGATATTATATAAAACAAGTGTTTTTTTTTTTCTCATAAACACTGGGGAAAGACAGGTCTAAAAATTGGCCAGTGTGTTATCTCTTGATATATTTATTTAACACCCTCTAATGTAGTTAATTCTGAGTATTTTTTAAATGATTTCTTGAGAGCAACACACCCTGACACACACAGTTTTCTCTTTGATCAAGAAATAATAGAATGGCATATCATTCAATGGCTCATTGCTAACAAAGGACACAGCAGACATCATTTAAGGAGGGAAAAGATGCCTTAAAAATAAATAAGTGAAGGGTGACGGTATTTCTAGGTAACATCACAGGAGATTCATTTCACAATTTGAATAGGGGGAACTACCAGGCTGAAAAAGATATTGATCTTCACCTGTAGGCATGGCACAGAGTATAGAAACAGGTACTGGGTATTAGCATCATGTTGCACTCATAATTTATTTTTTTAAATTTACTTTCAGCTGTGAAGTTTTATCTAATGCTTCTCATGTGGCCATATTGTTTTTAACTTTGGCATGTTTCTTTAAAAAAAAAGAACAGACAGGCAATGAAATTCAGAGAACAAAATGCCCTCAGCTTAGCTTTCTTTAACAATACAAAAGACTTTGTGTTGCTTTAGGGACAGCAGAAATAGAAGTTGTACTTCAGTAAAACTCTAAAGGAATAAAATTCATTAAGGGACAATTATTTCATGTTTGCAATTTCATGATTCACCTCCTCAAAAAGAGACATTTCTATGCATAAAAGTATAAGTCGCTCAATTGTGTCCAACCCTGGGACCCCATGGACTGTAGCCTACCAGGCATTCATGGAATTCTCCAGGCAAGAATATTGGAGTGGGTTGTCATTCGCTTTTCCAGGGGATCTTTCTGACTCAGGGGTTGAACTGGAGTCTTCTGCATTGCAGGTGGATTCTTTACCATCTGAGCTACCAGGGATGCATGGAACCTCAGTAAATGAACAGTAGAGAATCATTCCTATATTGTTGCAAAGAGAAACTTATTTTCCTTCCTTTATATTCTTTCACTTCTTCTCTTAGTTATTTTTCAATGTCTACTAGTCCCTAGTGGTTTTAATTTCAAATTGCTTCCTACACCAACTGTGAGATCTAGATCTATACCTCTCACAGTCCATATTGCTTCCTTTCACAGTTCATTTTGCATAACATCTCTTCAGCTCAATAGTAAACTCAGTTGAAAAAATAAAACATAAAATGACACTGATAGTATAGCATATGGGCCACCACTGGAAAGAGAAAAATGATAGCATATGTAATAAACACCTTTAATATTCAAATGGGCTATACTTACAATTTTTTGTCTTTCTAAAAGTCAGATGA
Source organism: Bos javanicus (assembly GCF_032452875.1). Classification (NCBI taxonomy): domain Eukaryota; kingdom Metazoa; phylum Chordata; class Mammalia; order Artiodactyla; family Bovidae; genus Bos; species Bos javanicus. The sequence goes on from NC_083897.1 coordinate 45,128,834, forward strand.
GAATACATTTCTGTGAAAGGGAAAGAAAGATAAGCTATAAAAAATGATAAATATCCTACACCAAAGACATAAAATGGAAACTGTCATGTTTTCCTCTTGTACTTTTCTTTGAGGTAAATATTTCTGAAAACCTCTTATTTTTGAGTTTGTTCTTTTTCTAGGCCAGAAGGGATTCAATGTTTACCTCTAGAAAAGCTGCAAGTTGTACTGTGAATATCAGTATTTAAAAACCAATTAGTTCTCAAATTAATTTTCTTTAAAAAGCTAGATCATTTAAGTATAGATTATAACCTAATTGCCCTGGGGCCAGGAAACAGGCAATTTCTACCCTAGTTGTTTTGTAGGGGACATATAATATTTCTGGAACCATACTCCTTAGTGATCTTTCCATTCAATAAGTATCATAGCTTTGAGATTCAGTCTGAGAATTCTTGAGAGGAAAGAAGATGTAAGTTTCCTCATTACTTTCTATTGTTTTCTTCCCTTTAGACCCTAACCTTAACCTGTAAAATTATCACTTTATAATGAATGAACTTTTGCCATAACCCATGTGCTTCTTGCTTCTTGCTTCTCCCTGTTTTTCTAAAGCCTAGGGGCATAAAAAGCATGTGCTGTGATTTCATACCAAAAATGTAGAAAAGATAAATTCTAAATCAAGTAGTTAAAGCAAATTCAAGCAATTTATTCAGAAGTCATGATACGAAAAACAACTACTGAAGGAAATGGGGGAGAGAAAACAAGATTTTCAACATACAATGAAGCCATAGCATGAATCCCATTCTTGTTTATGCTAAAAATTTCATTGGAACATTGTTGTATTGTACAGACTTGCAAGAAATACTTATTTTAATAAGATCCATATGGTACTATAATCATCAAACCTTGTAGAGGATTGAGTACAGAGCTATGTTACATGGATGTTACTAAACTTTAAAATGTTCTAAAATTACAGGATAAACCATATTTCTTTGATTTTTTTTTCACATTTTAATATTCCCAAAATCAAGATGCCCCTTAAAATTGATGGTATCAGAGTTTAGCAAGTGGAATCTTTTTATTTCTTGGTGTAAATATATAATTTCATATAATTGATGGAATTCTAATTTTAATAAAATATGGTATTACCTTGTATTGTTACTATATTTAAATTTATATGTACTTTATTTTCTACTTTTGATTATTGAAGTTTCCAAGAATGGGAAGTTTCTGCCTTAAGAACTTCCTAAATCCTGAAATAATGTTATTTTGATATCTTTCCTTGTGAATATTCATAATTTAATCTCATGCTACTTTGGTGCACTTCTCTTTCATATAAACTAAAATACTGTAAGGGTTGTCATGCAATATCCTCACTCTGAGATATTTATTGACTAGACTAGATGGACAGAAGCAACAATTATGATACTTTTGATTTCTTATGTATAGTTTTTTGATAGTTTCAATTTTGTTACTAAAACCACTCCTCTATCATCTATTACAGAAAACTTCTTTAGCACCACATCAGTGTTGGTATTTTAATTTGCCAGTGGCAAACAAATCCAAATTACATCATGAAGAACATTTTAACTTTGGTCCTAAATTTTATTTTGGCAGAGAAAAATAAATAAATAAATGCAATAAAATGGCAATGATAAAAATAAGAGTTTTATTGTATTTCATTTGTCATCAAAATTCCATTTGGAAATATGGATTAACATTTACCATAAAAATGCAGACAATAATTAAAATGATTTATCAAGTAATATCAATCTCTTGAAACATACACATTGAGGCTGTATTATACTCAATGCTGTGCTAAGCCGTTCAGGTGTGTCCGACTTTTTGCAATCCCATGGACTATAGCCCACCAGGCTCCTCTGTGCATGAGGATTCTCCAGGCAAGAATACTGGAGTGGGTTGCCATGCCCTCCTCTAGGGATCTTCCCAATCCAGGGATCGAACCCAGGTCTCCCACATTGCAGGCACATTCTTTACTGTCTGAGCCACCAGGGAAGCCCATTATACTGAATACTGTAATATAATTTGTAATATAAAATACAATTTCTAATAATTAACTGTGAAAAGTGAAGTCGCCCAGTCATGTCCAACTCTTTGTGACCCCCATGGACTGTAGCCTACCACACTCCTCTGTCCATGGGATTTTCCAGGCAAGAGTACTGAAGTGGGTTGCCATTTCCCTCTCCAGAGGATCTTCCCAACCCACGGATTGAACCTGGTTCTCCCACATTGTAGATAGAGGCTTTACCATCCAAGCCACGAGGGAAGTCCTATAATTAATTGTGGCTTCACTCAAACTTCAAAATATTTGGGTTGCTAATTTACTGTGAGCATAGGTCTTGTAATCAATATACACAAAGCAATTAATGTGGAATCAAAAACTAAATTTAACTAAGTTTATGACAAATTAACATAATAGGATCTTTTCTGTGGGCTTGGATTATCTATATTTGTATCCTATACTAAGTAAATTCATCATTAAATGATTATTCAAGCAAGGTGTTATATAATAAACTCTTAGAAGTCTCTTTTTATTAATTTTTTTATTCCCTCGGTACCTAGCAAAGTGCTTTGAATACAATAGCATTTTATTAATGGTCTGTGAAATAAACTGCAAAAGTAGAAAAGCATGTTGCCTAGATCTATCTATAACTAAGTGTTTGGATAAGGAATTATATATGTGTTTGTTTGTTTTCTGGACAATACAATATTTTCATATGCAAACATAATAATTCCAGACCTGAGGAGCATTTGTAATAAATGCTTGATACATTTATAATACTAGTTATGATTATAGATGAGAAACTCACCTCTTAAATACTCAGTATCATCATCTATAAAATCAGGAGATGAGACTAAAAAGTCCACATATAGACAAATTATACAAATATAAGTTTAAAAATTAAAAGAAAATAAATTCAGCACTTTGAAATTGCAGACATTAGGGTGCACCATTCCTCTGTGTGGGCTTCCTGGGTGGTGATAGTGGTAAAGAACCTGACTGCCAATGTAGGAGATAAGAGACATGGGTTTGATCCCTGGGAGGAGAAGATACACCAGAGGAGGGCATGGCAACCCACTCCAATATTCTTGTCCGGAGAATCCAATGGGCAGAGGAGCCTGGTTGGCTACAGGTTTGCAACAGGGTCACAAAGAGTCAGACACGACTGAAACTACTCAGCACACACACATTCCTCTGTGTAATAAAAAAGGTTGATATCATTTCTGATGTTTCACTTCTGACAGCTTTCAAGTCCCACCATTCTTCTTTCCTACATATGTCCTTCTGTCCTACATCTGAGCAAGCTGAGGAGAATAATGGAGTGTTCTCTTCTTTTTGGTGCCAGCAGGAAGTTAAAACCACACAAATCCTGAACTGCTTGTAAGAGCCCTAACCCTGACCTCGACCTCTAATCACATAAAAACCCCAAGCCAATCTCTTTTCCCTGGACTCTCAAGCCATTTTCAGGCCAGCTTGGTAACCACACTGCTCTGTCTAGAATGCTTCATTATCTAAGTAAGAAACTTTCAAAATAACTTCTTGAAATCACAGAAAAAGATAATTTATGCAGAGTCCCACATTATTTAGTAAAACGGAAAACACTAGAACCCAAAATTTCAAGTTCTTGGTTCAATGCTATTTTCACTATGCAACTTTGTTTTGTGACTGTCTATCAACTCCAAAGATACGTGGCCTTAGATTTTCCAGGGAGTGTCTTTCTCTTCACCTATAAAAAGTTATTCAGTATAGAGTACAAATTTCAAAGCATCCTGAGCAGCCATGTCCACTGACCTAACAATACCCTGAAACTTTAAGCAATTTCCTGCAAATTTACTCAAACTTCCTAAAAGGATCACTTTATAATTAGGAATCTCTGAGTATAGTATGTCAAATTAGTTTTAATTACTTTAATTATTTTAGTTATTTACTTTAATTATTACCTATTGTATGCATTATCTCTTTACTCAAAACATAAGTTTCATAAATGTACCAATACTGCTGGGCACACAGTAGTTGATCAATTAATATTCATTTGTTCATTACTACATGTGCACTATCAAGTGAGCACCACACCACATTATTAGAGGAAGAGAATGTAAACAATTTGTCTTTGATCATTATATTCAGAATTTTTCCACAACCCCAGTTTTATATTAAAAATAAAATATATAAAAAAAGTTGGTACTATGAATGTATTTTAAATCCTTTAACTGATTTTGATTCAGAGTTATATTTCAAGCTACTTCTTTTTCTTTAATCAGTGCAAATGTCCTAGTTTCATTCTTATGAATGTTTTTCTGATGGGTTGTTGGTCATTGACTAGCACATTGTGCTTAATTTATCTAAGCAATGAATAGTATTTTATAGGAGATAAAAGCAAGAGAAACAACAAAGGGAAATATAAAAAAGAATTTCAATAGTCCTTGTCTAAAATCTCCCTTTGGAGAGAACTATATAATTGACATATTTCAAAATTTTATCAAGTTCATGTGACCTAATGTAATTTTCCCCTTATATTACGTTGAATATTTATTTTTCCAATATTTATGGATTTATGGATTTAATGAAACAAGATTTTAATGTTCTAAAATATTATTATGGAGGAAGATGATTTAGAGAAGAAAATTGGCAACGGGGTTGCTCTCCATCTTCTCTAACTCTGCCCGACTTTCACGACTTCTTTGATTCCATTATCACCTGTGGGAAAGTTGGCACTGTTGAACACAGTGAGTCAGGACTAATTCACCCCACCCATACCCGCTAGGTCAGAGTTGCCTCCAAATTTGCTTCTACTAAATATATTCCAAGCCCTGGAAATGGCATGGGAACAGAGGGAATTATACCAAGACCCCAGAGCAGGTAAGTGGGTTCTTAGTAGGACAGGCTTCACAAGCTTCAATTTAGTGAAAGTGGCAGTTGGATGGAAGAAATGAATATGGTTTCTGACTGTTTCCTTTGCTGATCTGGACTGGTGCCGGCTGCCAGAACCCAGGATGTGATGCTGTGAACAAGAGTTTGTGGAGGACTCAAGCATGTGGCTGAGAGATGAGACACCTTAAAGATGACTGGGTATAGATATGAGGCTGCACTCTCTCCATCATGATGTAGTAGAGACAGCATAGCTGGCATTTTGCATCTTACAAGATACATGACACCCTTATGTTGGGTCTCCATTTCCCAACACTCTTGGATAATCCATAGGTACAGATTATTATCTAGCAATGTAAACTATACATTTTACTGTGAAAACATTTTCATGAATACTCACTAGTAAGTTATTCAAACAGATTTTGCAGCAATTAGAGTTTAGATCTCTAGGGATTGATATATTTAAACACAACATACCAGGTATCAGTTCATAACGTCTGTTCAATCATTGATCCAATGTGTTGCAGCACTAAAATATAGTTAAATTAACACATAATTTACCACTGTGTAGAACAACTGGAGAAGGAAATGGCAACCCATTCCAGTGTTCTTGCCTGGAGAATCTCAGGGACGGGGAGCCTGGTGGCTGCCGTCTATTCGGTCACACAGAGTTGGACACGACTGAAGTGACTTAGCATAGCATAGAACAACTGCAGAGATAGGGAGACAGAGGAAGAGACAGAACAAAGCAATAAAAATATAACGTTTCATCAGTTCAGTTCAATTCACTGTTGTGTCCCACTCTTTGAGACCCCATGAATTGCAGCATGCCTGGCTTCCCTGTCCATCACTAACTCCAAGAGCTTGCTCAAACTCATGTCATAATGTTTAATACTTTAACCTCCTCCCAATGTTGATACAGCATTTGTAAGTTTACCAGGTGAAGGCAGGTCATCTTTTTATCCATTTCACTAAGGTAACTGATTATCAGTAGTTGGCATGAAATTTCTTTCCAAATGAGACCTCTGGTTGGTGAAAGAAAGAAAAATAAAAGATTCAAGAAATCTCCCACCATACAGTCCCAAATAATTGGGTGTCAGAGTTTATTTTTGTTGGTATGTGTCAGTTCTATAAACTAATCAACATGTTATCTAGATCTCTTTTCTGTACTGCCACTAAAATGTTATCTAAAATAGAATAATTTATATTTTTAAATTTCCAAGTTAAAAAAAAAAAAACCTTCTATCTTAAAAAGTGAGCATGTAAACCAATCTTACAGGTTAAAACCTAATTGTAATTGTATTGTCATAATTGTTGTAAACAGATTTCTTTTTTCTTTTTCTTTTCCAGTCCAGGTTAGATGCAGGATACAGGAAGCTTGGGGCTGGTGCACTGGGATGACCCAAAGGGATGGTATGGGGAGGGAGGTGGGACGGGGGTTCAGGACTGGGAACACGTGTACACCCATGGTGGATTCATGTTGATACATGGCAAAACCAATACAATATTGTAAAGTAAAAAAATAAAAAACTTAAATATATATATAAAAGATAAACAGATTTCTAGGTTCTACTATCTAATCATTGTGATGTTCTGAAAATATGAATTCTTTTAATTATAATATACATATAACATGATAATGAAAGACAGTTACAACAACCTATATAACTGTTTTTCAAAAATATCAGCACAAAACTGAAACTGCACTTAACATAGCAAAGCATTATCAGCAAGGTTCTGCACATATTCACTATATTAGAGACTTGATGGTAATACTACATATTAATACATTTTCATAATTTATTAAATTTTCAGTACAACTTAATCTTATCACAAGCAATTAATTTTCTGAAGGTTGAAATGTATTTGTTTCATCTGTTTGCTACTCTGGCTTTTAACTTCTTTTTAAATGTGCCCATGAAGTATTATTTTTCATGTAGTCTCTGTTTCAACTAATCACAGGCATTTCTTTAAATGCTAGATATAAATCCACTTCAAAATTTGGAAGCTAAGCAGCTGAACATGAGAAATTCATGTTCCAAAGATTCCTGTATCATTTTACTGACAGCCAGAACTACATCAAAATCCTTGGTATCCCCATTTCCCTTTACCAACCCCATGCAGAAAAAGCAAACCAAAAAACCTTCTTCTCTATCCAGTTCTTCATGCAGAATCACACTGTTTGTACAAAAACAGTAATAAACTGACAACTATGTTAGTGCTGTTGACTACTAGTGTCAAAATACATTTACTTGTGTGAGGAGCTTAAAAAGTGTAATTGTTAAAAACAGAATCTCAGGAGACATACCACTCAGGTTCAAATGACCATTTCTGCAACTTAATATCATTGTGAACTGAGACAATTTACTAAATGTCTCTGTGCTTTTGTCTCTTCATCTGTGAAATGGTAATGACTATAGGACCTATATTAGGGCATTATTGAGAAGATTAAATTAATGTATATGAAACATTTAGAACAGTACCTCATCAGCAAGTTCCATGCTATCATTTGCCATTGTCATTGTTCAAGCTGATAAGCTTACTCAATTTACCAGAGGTTTCCCTGATAAGTTTTAGAGGAGCATTGCCATTTCTATGTGGAAGTATGTAAGTCATGAAACTCAGGAGAATAGTCTATGGATGATTTTTGGCTTTCCTTTGCTCTTAGTTTCAAGAGAGAACTGTTGCACTTAGCTGTAAAATCCTTAAATGTTTTGGTTTCTACCTACTGGCAAGCCACATACTATACCATGCTCAAACCACAATGACCCTGTCTCACCCTCTCATAATCTTTTTTTTCTATTTTGTTGGATGGAGCTATGCACTTGACCTCTATATAAAATGTTCTTCCCTCACTTGTTTATTTAACTCCTGTCATTTCAGTGTCATTCCTTGGGCCAAATCCACCATTAACTGCTCTCAGAGGTCTGTGAAACTCTTTCTAGACTTTATCTGAGTTGTAACTTTGCTTTAATTTATGTCATTAGTTGATTTTTTTGGTCTCCACCACTATATTTTTAAATACTATGAGGGCAGGAGTTGTGCATGATTTTCTTGACACTGTATCTCTCATTTGCCTGATAAACAGTAGGAACTCAAGTATTTGTTGAGTGAATGAATAAATGGAAATAAGGAACATTATGCATGGTGGTGCACCTTCTTCATTTACACTAAATAGGAGGCAAAAGAATGAATCTCAAGATCTTGATGGCAATGAATACTTTCCATGAAAAATGAAATTAGTAATCACTCTTGACTGGTAATTCATCTATAAACAAACATTTATTTTATAGGCAAGATTAACTTTGATAACAGTAATGTAGAAAGCTTTGAATCAATGTGATGAGACAAAGATTAGTACACCTCATTGGGCTCTTTCTTATGGAACATCTTGATGCTTTAGATCATTATAAGAAACTTCTCCCATGAGGATAAAATAAAGTTCTGAAAAACTTTCTGGAAAATTGTATCTAAACAGTTGAATTATTGAGGGTAAATACACTGAGATACAAATGGGGGAAGTATATTTTTCTCCAAACAGCAGGTAAAAGAAAACAAAGAACACCAAACAAACCTCTACATTTTTGTAAGAATCAGAAATATGATTCTTTTCAAACACACACCCAGTTCAGTTCAGTCACTCAGTCTTGTCCAACTCTTTGCAACCCCATGAACCGCAGCACTCCAGGCCTCCCTGTCCATCACCAACTCCCGGAGTCCACCCAAACCCATGTCCATTGTGTCGGTGATACCATCCAACCATCTCATCCTCTGTCGCCCGCTTCTCCTCCTGCCCTCAATCTTTCCCAGCATCAGGGTCTTTTCCAATGAGTCTGCTCTTCGCATCAGGAGGCCAAAGTATTGGAGTTTCAGACACACACTAATATATATATAAAATAAATAATAAGAATATGATGTATAGCACAGGAAATTCAACTCACTACTCTGTAATGGCCTATATGGGAAGATAATCTAAAAAAAAGAGTGGAGATTTTATATATATATATATATATATATATATATATATATATATATATATATGTATGTATGTATATAATGATTTGCCTTGGAAATGAACACAGATCATTCTGTCGTTTTTGAGATTGCATCCAAGTACTGCATTTCAGACTCTTGTTGACCATGATGGCCACTCCATTTCTTCTGAGGGATTCCTGCCCACAGTAGTAGATATAATGGTCATCTGAGTCCCAAAGAAAGGCAATGCCGAAGAATGCTCAAACTACTGCACAATTGCACTCATCTCACATGCTGGTAAAGTAATGCTCAAAATTCTCCAAGCCAGGCTTCAGCAATATGTGAACCATGAACTTCCTGATGTTCAAGCTGGTTTTAGAAAAGGCAGAGGAACCAGAGATCAAATTGCCAACATCCACTGGATCATAGAAAAAGTGAGAGAGTTCCAGAAAAACATCTATTTCTACTTTATTGACTATGCCAAAGCCTTTGACTGTGTGGATCACAATCAACTATGGAAAATTCTGAAAGAGATGGGAATACCAGACCACCTGATCTGCCTCTTGAGAAATTTGTATGCACGTCAGGAAGCAACAGTTAGAACTGGACATGGAACAACAGACTGGTTCCAAATAGGAAAAGGAGTTCGTCAAGGCTGTATATTGTCACCCTGTTTATTTAACTTATATGCAGTGTACATCATGAGAAAGGCTGGACTGGAAGAAACACAAGCTGGAATCAAGATTGCCGAGAGAAATATCAATAACCTCAGATATGCAGATGACACGACCCTTATGGCATAAAGTGAAGAGGAACTCAAAAGCCTCTTGATGAAAGTGAAAGAGGAGAGTGAAAAAGTTGGCTTAAAGCTCAACTTTCAGAAAACGAAGATCATGGCATCCGGTCCCACCACTTCATGGGAAATAGATGGGGAAACAGTGGAAACAGTGTCAGACTTTATTTTTCTGGGCTCCAAAATCACTACAGATGGTGACTGCAGCCATGAAATTAAAAGACGCTTACTCCTTGGAAGGAAAGTTATGACCAACCTAGATAGCATATTCAAAAGCAGAGACATTACTTCACCAACAAAGGTTCGTCTAGTCAAGGCTATGGTTTTTCCTGTGGTCATGTATGGATGTGAGAGTTGAACTGTGAAGAAGGCTGAGCGCCAAAGAATTTATGCTTTTGAACTGTGGTGTTGGAGAAGACTCTTGAGAGTCCCTTGGACTGCAAGGAGATCCAACCAGTCCATTCTGAAGGAGATCAGCCCTGGGATTTCTTTGGAAGGAATGATGCTAAAGCTGAAACTCCAGCACTTTGGCCACCTCATGAGAAGAGTTGACTCATTGGAAAAGACTGTGATGCTGGAAGGGATTGGGGGCAGGAGGAGAAGGGGACGACAGAGGATGAGATGGCTGGATGGCATCACTGACTCGATGGACGTGAGTCTGAATGAACTCCGAGAGTTGGTGATGGGCAGGGAGGCCTGGCGTGCTGCGATTCATGGGGTCGCAAAGAGTTGGACACGACTGAGCGACTGATCTGAGATATATATATATATATATATATATATATATAATTATGTGTCAGTCCATAGGGTTGTAAAGTGTCAGACACAACTTAGTACAACTGAACAACAAAAACAAATATATGTAAAGGTGATGTACACAAACCATCTATTAGGACCTAAAATAACTCAGAGAAAACTATACTTACTAAAGTAGTTTGGAAAGCTCTAAGAACAACATTAAAGCAGTTGGCAAAAGCATAGTCCTCTTCCCTTCTGCATCATAAGTTCTTACAATTATTTAAGACAGCACCATGATTGTACCTTTTAAATAGAGTTCTAGGGACTATACTAGGATTGCACTTTTAACTCTCTATTTAGAAACCTAACATTGGTTTTATGACTATAGAAAGAGGTCATAAACTTAGCGGGAACAAACTGAATAGCAGAATAAGAGGGATAGCTAAAAGTAATCTGGGATCTCCATGAAAGATTCTTCAGAAATAAAATCATCATTTGATGGCACTAAGTCTGTGTCCTCCATGGTAGAACCCTCAAGAACAGAGTCATCCAATAAAGGAACTGAAGAAGTAGTTAAATTTATTTATCTTTCAGATGCCATTTTAATATAACCACCAAGCCTCTGATCTAAGGGTTTATTGGTTCTGGACAAAGTAAAACGTAATGTAGCATTAAATGTAACTAGTTTTGATTGATATATATTTTTCCTAACCAGTGAAGGGCCTTGGTGGATGGGGTGAAAGGCCTTCTCATGTGTCCACCTGGTAAAATTTGAGGGTGCCCACTCAATGGGAAAAGGAGGCTAAGTCCTGTAATTGAGTGGTGACACTGATGACAAAAACTAGCTGTAAATATTTGATCTAGGTCAGCTTCTGAATAATCATTTTGAACAAGTCTAGTCTGGAGTAACCAGTGACCTAGACCCGGAGTAGGGAGACATGGCTCTTTACAATCAGGGCAACACCACTTGTCCAAAGGCATCTTTGTGGCAAGACTGTAGAATCAATTAACAAGAAGCAACAGTGCTAATTATAAAAGTAATTTTAGACTTAAGTCTGAAAAAATATGCTGTGTTTACTTATCCCCTAGTTTGCAGCCTCTATATTCAGGAAAATAGAGTAACAGCAGTGGAAGAACAACTTATCCACAAAATAATAATGTTCTAGTTAACAATTTTAACTTTGTAAACTCTCAGTACATTAAATGGTAAATAAAGCTATTGACATTAAATGAGAATAGTAAAGGGAAATAATTAGATAGGTTATTATTAATCTTGGGATTAATTTTAGCAACAGTATACTAGTCTATCCCACACTTGAAAGAGTTCCACTATCCTCAGTGGAATTTGTTGAGAACTCATGTCTCTCTCTCTTCTAAGAACAGTCTTAGTTCTTAAGAACCAGTTCAGTACAGGGAGGAGATTGTCCCTTTCCAGTGGCACAGTTCACAGACTTGGAATATTAGTTCTCCAAGATGAGATGAATTCTGTCTGACCAGTGCAATTTTATATAAATTCAGATGCTAAAGAAATCTTTCAGAAAGATCTATACAATCATCTCAGCTGGTGGTGTTATTATGTCCACTTGATTTTCAGAAGTTGAGCTGTTCAGCTGTTGTCTGGTGTAGGTGATTTACACCAGTGAAGTGTGTAAGTTTTGTCCTGTAATGTCCTGTAATGTGTAAGTTGACAGAAAAATCTTGTCAGGCTCCTTCTCAGACCATCTCTGGAAGAGTTCTTCCTTTGTGCCCCTAGACCTTGACCCAGTCTCTTAGAAGCAACTGATGAAAGGAATCTGATTATACTCAGGGTACCTGTAAAAAAAATTTTACAAATCCTATGAAAACTTTGGTAATGTATATAGCAAAATTAAAAATTTTTCTGGCTATTATGTGTTAAGTCTTTGTAAGTGTGGTTTGTTTTTCCTAGTTGTACTTATCTGATGTTTAAATTCATTTCAGTTCAGCTCAGTTCAGTAGCTCAGTTATGTCCAACTCTTTGCAACCCCATGAATTGCAGCACGCCAGCCCTCCCTGTCCATCACCATCTCCCGGAGTTCACCCAAACTTATGTGCATCGAGTTGGTGATGCCATCCAGCCATCTCATTCTCTGTCTTCCCCTTCTCCTCCTGCCCCGAATCCCTCCCAGCATCAAGGTCTTTTCCAATGAGTCAACTCTTCGCATGAGGTGGCCAAAGCATTGGAGTTTCAGCCTTAGCATCAGTCCTTCCAATGAACACCCAGGTGTTTAAATAAGCACAAGTTAATTAATCTGAATGTTGAATAAGCTTATGAACCATATGTCACATGACTGTATTTCTTGAAACTTAAAAAAAAAACTATAAACTTGTTAATTTTAGTTAATACATTGTAAGTCTATCATACTCAAATAACATCAAATAATAAAGTTAGGAAATAAAGTATCAATTAAATATTTTGGTCATTTTAGGACCCTTACTTCTTCATTTTAATATCTGACAAATGAAGTTTCTAATGTAGAGTTATTTATAATTATTTACTGTTACTCTGTCTTTTTAACAGAGTACATTTAAATTGCACTTTTAATATTAACATTAAAGCAGAGTAGAGTAGAGTAGCATTTTAGGACCAAGCCTGTAAGCTATTTGATAGGTTTTTAATTCAAGGTGGGATATTGATCTTGATGAGGATATGCAGATGACACCAGCCTTATGGCAGAGAGTGAAGAACAAAAGAGCCTCTTGATGAAAGTGAAAGAGGAGAGTGAAAAAGTTGGCTAAAAGCTCAACATTCAGAAAACTAAGATCATGGCACTCAGTCCCATCACTTCATGGCAAATAGATGGGGAAACAGTGGCTGATTTTATTTTTCTGGGCTCCAAAATCACTGCAGATGGTGATTGCAGCCAGGAAATTAAAAGATGCTTACTCCTTGGAAGGAAAGTTATGACCAACATGCTGCTGCTGCTGCTAAGTCACTTCAGTCATGTCCGACTCTGTGCTACACCATAGACAGCAGCCCATCAGTGTCCCCCATTCCTCTGATTCTCCAGGCAAGAACACTGGAGTGGATTGTCATTTCCTTCTCCAATGCATGAAAGTGAAAGTGAAGTCGTTCAGTCATGTCCGACTCTTTGTGACATCATGGACTGCGGCCTACCATGCTCCTCCATCCATGGGATTTTCCAGGCAAGAGTACTGACTAACCTAGACATCATATTAAAAAGCAGACACATTACTTCATCAACAAAGTCAAGGCTATGGTTTTTCCAGTGGTCATGTATGGATGTGAGAGTTGGACTATAAAGAAAGGTGAGCACAGAAGAATTGATGCTTTTGAATTGTGGTGTTGGAGAAGACTCTTGAGAGTCCCTTGGACTGCAAGGAGATCCAAGCAGTTCATCCTAAAGAAGATCAGTCCTGAGTGTTCTTTGGTAGGACTGATGTTGAAGCTGAAACTACAATACTTTGGCCACCTGATGCAAAGAGCTGACTCATTGGAAAAGACCCTGATGCTGGGAAAGATTGATAGCAGGAGGAGAAGGGGACAATGGAGGATGAGACGGTTGGGTGGTATCACTGACATGGGTTTGAGTGGACTCTGGGAGTTGGTGATGGACAGGAAGGCCTGGCATGCTGTGGTTCATGGGGTCACACAGAGTCGGATATGACTGAACAACTGAACTGAACTGTCTTAATGTAAAAGCTAAAATCATTTTGACTTAGATATGATATTTTATTATAAATTTACCTTTAAGTTAGTGAGATATCTATATGTTCTAAGCTAAACTACTGTAGAAAACAAAAGCAGATACTAAATAAGAATACACTGAAGAGATGAGAATTTGAAAAAGTTATAAAGCAATGGTTTAGAACGTATAAACACTATGTTTGAAATCTCTCCCAATTAAGGATTTTCAAATTTTATTTATATTTTTGTTTCATTTTAATGTAAGATAACTACAATGACAAGGCAAATCTTTTGGTGTGTTTTCTGAGGCCATATTATATGGAGAAGGACTTGAAAATATTTGTTTGCCTTGTCACAAGGTAGTATTACTGCAGACAAAAGTAAACATAGATATGAGAGATAGATTTATAGTTGATAAATATATAATTTTGGGTTTTATAGTTGGTATTTACATATTATAATAATATATACACTTGTTCAATATATCATGAACTGATTGTAAACTTTTCTGATAAAAATTCACTTGGTCAAAGAAAAAACATGGTCTCGTTTTGGACATTGATTATAAGATAGATCACAGATGCTATTCTGGAATTAATCTCTTTCATATGAATCTGCATTAATTTATTTAGAAATAATACAATAATTAGAATATATTTATCCTAAATTTACTCGGATAAAGCTCATTAAAATTAAATAGAAGGCTCAGGGTGCAAAAGAGAGGCTTTAGTTTGACAGATAGGGTATAAGACATAATAGCCTTAAGCTTCATTAAATTATTTATAGGGCTTCTCGCTTGGCTCAGATGCTAAAGAATCTGCCTGTAATGTGGGGAGACCCAGGTTCAATCCTGGGATCAGGGAAGATCCCTTGGAGAAGGGAATAGCTAGCCACTCCAGCATTCTTGCCTGGAAAATTCCATGGACTGAGGAGTTTCATTAGAATATTTTATAAGATATAAATTGCTAAATATTGTCCAATCAGACACTGATGTTGTTGATTACTAAACTGGATTTTTTATCTTGCATGTTTTTGTATTAATGAGATCATATTGGTCAGCTTTTACTGATTATTTAATTAGGTTTCATGGCTAATGCCATCATTCCTCTCTTTTTCATGGGTCATCCTGCATGTCACAAGACTATGATGCCACAAATATTTGAAGTGCAACATTCATGTGATCTTTTTGTTCAATATTAATTTCTATGACCTTGTGTGCTATAATGTTAAGCTTATAAGATCTGACACTGAGAAGCTTTTGAGTTATTAAAATTTACAAGATTTTAGGAAGAAAAAAAGCTACTGACTCAGGTTCAGAATTTGTTGAAAAGAGAAGTAATTTCCTAGGAATTTAATGAATACAAGTTTTATAGAATTCACATTTGGTTATATTAACCTGGTAAATAATTAAATCTGCTTGGTCAGTGTAATGTTGAGTCAGTTCTATAAGAATTTGTTTTCTTTTTTCTTCTGAAATATTTTTTAATTTATTTTAATTGGAAACTAATTACTTTACAATATTTTAGTGGTTTTCCCATACATTGACATGAATCCACCACGGGTGGACATGTGTTCCCTATCCTGAATCCCCCTCCCACCTCCCTTCCCATACCATCCCTCTGGGTCATCCCAGTGCACCAGCCCCGATCATCCTATATCATGCTTCAAACCTGGACTGGCGATTTGTTTCACATATGGTATTATACATGTTTCAATGCCATTCTCCCAAATCATCCCACCCTTGCCCTCTCCCACAGAGTCCAAAATACTGTTCTATACATCTGTGTCTCTTTTACTGTCTCACATACAGGGTTATTGTTACCATCTTTCTAAATTCCATATATATGCTTTAGTATACTGTGTTGGTGTTTTTCTTTCTGGCTTACTTCACTCTGTCTAATAGGCTCCAGTTTCATCCACCTCATTAGAACTGATCCAAATGTATTTTTTAATGGCTGAGTAATATTCCATAGTGTGTATGTAACACAGATCTCTTATCCATTTGCTGGTGGACATCTGGGTTGCTTCCATGTCCTGGCTATTATAAACAATGCTGCAATGAATGTTGGGGTACACGTGTCTCTTTCAATTCTGGTTTCCTCAGTGTGTATGCCCGGAAGTAAGATTGCTGGGTCATAAGGCAGTTCTATTTCCAGTTTTTTAAGGAATCTCCACAGTGTTCTCCACAGTGGCTGTTCTAGTTTGCATTCCCACCAACATTATAAGAGTGTTCCATTTAATCTACATGCTCTCCATTTATTGTTTGTAGACTTTTGGATAGCAGCCATTCTGACCAGTATGAGACAGTACAATATTGTGGTTTTGATTCACATATCTCTGATAATGAGTGATATTGAGCATCTTTTCATGTGTTTTTTACCCATCTGTATGTCTTCTTTGGAGAAATGTCTGTTTAGTTCTTTGGCCCATTATTTGATTGGGTCGTTTATTTTCTTGAAGTGAGCTGTAAGCTCATTTCAGTCGCTCAGCTGTGTCCGACTCTTTGCAACCCCATGAATCATAGCACGCCAGGCCTCTCTGTCCATCACTAACTCCCAGAGTCCACACAAACCCATGTCTATTGCGTCGGTGATACCATCCAACCATCTCATCCTCTGTCGTCCCTTTCTCCTCCTGCCCTTGATCTTTCCCAGCATCAGTGTCTTTTCCAATGAGTCAGCTCTTCGCAACAGGTGGCCAAACTACTGGAGTTTCAGCTTCAACATTAGTCCCTCCAATGAACACCCAGGCCTGATCTTCTTTAGGTTGGACTGGGTCGATCTCCTTGCAGTCCAAGGGACTCTCAAGAGTCTTCTCCAACACCACAGTTCTAAAGCATCAATTCTTAGGTCCTCAGCTTTCTTTATAGTCCAATTCTCACATCCATAAATGACTACTGGAAAAACCATAGCCTTGACTAGATGGACATTTGTTGACAAAGTAATGTGGCTGGTTTTCTACATGCAGTCTATGTTGGTCATAACTTTCCTTCCAAGGAGTAAGAGTAAGTGTCTTTTAATTTACTGGCTGCAATCATCATCTGCAGTGATTTTGGAGACCAGAAAATTAAAGTCTGACAGTGTTTCCCCATTTATTTGCCATGAAGTGATGGGGCCAAATGCCATAATCTTAGTTTTCTGAATGTTGAACTTTTAGCCAACTTTTCCACTCTCCTCTTTCAATTTCATCAAGAGGCTCTTAAGTTCCTCTTCAATTTCTGCCATCACAGTCGTGTCATCTGCATATTTGAGGTTACTGATATTTCTCCCAGCAATCTTGATTCCAGCTTGTGCTTCTTCCAGCCCAGCGTTTCTCATGATGTACTCTGCCTAGAAGCTAAATAAGCAGGGTGACCATATACAGCCTTGACATACTCCTTTTCCTATTTGTAACCAGTCTGTTGTTCCATGTCCAGTTCTAACTGTTGCTTCCTGACCTGCATATAGGTTTCTCAAGAGGCAGATCAGGTGGTGTGGTATTCCCATCTCTTGAAGAATTTTCCGCAGTTTGTTGTGATCCACACAATCAAAGTCTTTGACATAGTCAATAAAGCAGAAATAGATGTTTTTCTGGAACTCTCTTGCCTTTTTTATGATCCACCAGATGTTGGCAATTTGATCTCTGGTTCCTCTGCCTTTTTTAAAACCAGCTTGAACATCTGGAAATTCACAGTTCACATATTGCTTAAGCCTGGCTTCGAGAAATTTTAACATTACTTTACTAGCGTGTGAGATGACTGGAATTGTGCAGTAGCTTGTGTATTCTTTGGCATTGCCTTTCTTTGGGATTGGAATGAAAACTGACCTTTTCCAGTCCTGTGGTCACTGTTGAATTTTCCAAATTTGCTGGCATATTCAGTGCAGCAGTTTCTCAGCATTACTTAACAGGTTTGGAAATAGCTCAACTGAAATTCCATAACCTCCACGAGCTTTGTTCAGAGTGATGTTTCCTAAGGCCCATTTGACTTCACATTCCAGGATGTCTGGCTCTAGGTGAGTGATCACACCATCGTGATTATCTGGGTCAGGAAGATCTTTTTTGCACATTTATGTGTATTCTTGCCACTTCTTAATATCTTCTGATTCTGTTAGGTCCATACCATTTCTGTTCTTTACTGAGCCCATCTATGCCTCAAATGTTTCCTTGGTATCTCTAATTTTCTTGAAGAGATCTCTAGTCTTTTCCATTCTATTATTTTCCTCGATTTCTTTGCATTGATCGCTGAAGAAGGCTTTCTTGTGTCTCCTTGCTATTCTGTGGAACTCTGCATTCAAATGGGTATATCTCTCCTTTTCTCCTTTGCTTTTCACTTCTCTTCTTTTCACAGATATTTGTAAGGCCTCCTCAGACACCCATTTTGCTTTTTTGCATTTCTTTTTCTTGGGGATTTTCTTGATCTCTGTCTCCTGTACGATGCCACGAACCTCATTCCATAGTTCATCAGGCATTCTCTCTATCAGATCTAGTCCCATAAATCTATTTCTCACTTCCACTGTAGGAGTTTCTTGTATATTTTTGAGATTAATTCTTTGTGAGCTGCTTCACTTGCTATTATTTTCTCACATTCTCATGGCTGTCCACTCACCTTGCTTATCATTTCCTTGTTGTGCAAAAACTTATAAGTTTAATTAGGTCCCATTTGTTTATTTTTGCTTTTATTTCCAATATTTTGGGAGGTGGGTCATAGAAGATCCTGCCATTATTTATGTTGGAGAGTGTTGTCTATGTTATCCTCTAGGAATTTTATAGTTTCTGGTCTTATGTTTAGATCTTTAAACCATTTTGAGTTCATTTTTGTGTATGTTCTTAGAAAGTGTTCTAAGTTCAGATCAATTCAGTCGCTCAGTCGTGTCTGACTCTTTGCAACCCCATGAATTGCAGCACACCAGGCCTCCCTGTCCATCACCAACTCCCGGAGTTCACTCAGACTCACGTCCATCGAGTCAGTGATGCCATCCAGCCATCTCATCCTCTGTCGTCCCCTTCTCCTCCTGCCCTCAATCCCTCTCAGCATCAGAGTCTTTTCCAATGAGTCAACTCTTCGCATGAGGTGGCCAAAGTACTGGAGTTTCAGCTTTAGCATTATTCCTTCCAAAGAAATCCCAGGGCAAACCTCCTTCAGAATGGACTGGTTGGATCTCCTTGCAGTCCAAGGGACTCTCAAGAGTCTTCTCCAACACCACAGTTCAAAAGCATCAATTCTTCGGTGCTCTGCTTTCTTCACAGTCCAACTCTCCCATCCATACATGACCACTGGAAAAACCATAGCTTTGACTAGACGGACCTTTGTTGGCAAAATAATGTCTCTGCTTTTGAATATGCTATCTAGGTTGGTCATAACTTTCCTTCCAAGGAGTAAGCGTCTTTTAATTTCATGGCTGCGGTCACCATCTGCAGTGATTTGTTCTAGTTTCATTCTTTTACAAGTGGTTGACCAGTATTCCCAGCACCACTTGTTAAAGATATTGTCTTTTCTCCATTGTATATTCTTGCCTCCTTTGTCAAAGTTAAGGTGCCCATAGGTGAATGGATTTATCTCTGGGCTTTCTATTTTGTTCCATTGACTTATATTTCTGTCTTTGTGCCAGTACCATTCTGTCTTGATGACTGTATCTTTGTAGTATAGTCAGAAGTCAGGCAGGTTGTGGAGAAGGCAATGGCACCCCACTCCAGTACTCTTGCCTGGAAAATCCAATGGATGGAGGAGCCTGGTGGGCTGCAGTCCATTGTATCGTGAAGAGTCGGACAGGACTGAGCGACTACACTTTCACTTTTCACTTTCATGCATTGGAGAAGGAAATGGCAACCCTCTCCAGTGTTCTCGCCTAGAGAATCCCAGGGACGGGGAGCCTGGTAGGCTACTGTCTCTGGGGTCGCACAGAGTCAGACACGACTGAAGCAACTTAGCAGCAGCAGCAGGCATGTTGATTCCTCCAGTTCCATTCTTCTTTCACAAGATTTCTTTGGCCATTCGAGTTTTTTTGTTTTGTTTTGTTTTTGTATTGCCATACAAATTGTGAAATTATTTGTTATAGCTCTGTGAAAAATACCATTGGTAGCTTCATAGGGATTGCATTACATCTATAGATTGCTTTGAGTAGTATACTCATTTTCACTATATTGATTCCTCCAATCCATGAACATGGTATATTTCTTCACCTAATGATGTCCTCTTTGATTTCTTTCATCAGTGTTTTATAGTTTTGTACATATAGGTTTTTTTTTTTTTAGGTGAATTTATTCCTAAGCATTTTATTCTTTTCTTTGTAATGGTGAATGGAATTGTTTCCTTAATTTCTCTTTCTGTTTTCTCATTGTTGGTGCATAGGAATGCAAGGGATGTCTGTGTGTTAATTTTATATCCTGCAGCTTTACTTTGTTCATTGATTAGCTCTAGTAACTTTCTGGTGGAATCTTTAGGGTTTTCTATGTCGAGGATCATGTCATCTGCAAACAGGGAGTTTTACTTCTTTTCCAATATTGATTCCTTTTATTTCTTTTTCTGCTCTGATTGCTTTGGCCAAAGCTTCCAAAACTATGTTGAATAGTAGTAGTGAGAGTGGGTACCCTTGTCTTATTACTGACTTTAGGGGAAATGCTTTCAATTTTTCACCATTGAGGATACTGTTTGCTGTGGGTTTATCATATATAGCTTTTATTATGCTGAGGTATGTTTCCTCTATTCCTGCTTTCTGGAGGGTTTTTATCATAAATGGATGTTGAATTTTGTCAAAGGCTTTCTCTGCATCTATTCAGATAATCATATGGATTTTATCTTTCAATTTGTTAATGTGGTGTATCACATTGATTGATTTGTAGATAGTGAAGAATCCGTGCATCCCTGGGATAAAGCCCACTTGGTCATGATGTATGATCTTTTTAATATGTTGTTGGATTCTATTTGCTAGAATTTTGTTAAGGATTTTTCATCTATGTTTTTCAGTGATATTGGCCTGTAGTTTTCTTTTTTGTGTGGTATAATTGTCTGGTTTTGGTATTATGGTGATGGTGGCCTCATAGAATGAGTTTGGAAGTTTACCTTCCTCTGCAATTTTCTGGAAGAGTTTGAGTAAAATAGGTGTTAGCTCTTCTCTAAATTTTTGGTAGAATTCAACTGTGAAGCAGTATGGTCCGGGCTTTTGTTTACTGGAGGATTTCTGAATACACTTTAGATTTCTGTGCTTGTGATGAGTCTTAAGCATTTCTACTTCTTCCTGGTTCAGTTTTGGAAAGTTATACTTTTCTAAGTATTTTTCCATTTCTTCCAAGTTGTCCATTTTATTGGCATATAGTTGCTGATAGCAGTCTCTTTTGATCTTTTGTATTTCTGTGTTGGCTGTTGTGATTTCTCCACTTACATTTCTAGTTTTGTTGATTTGATTCTTCTCTCTTTGTTTCTTGATAAATCTGGCTGATGTTTTATCAATTTTATTTTTCTTCTCAAAGAACGAGCTTATAGCCTTTTTGATTTTTGCTATAGTCTGTTTTGTTTCTTCTGCATTTATTTCTGTTCTTATTTTTAAGATTTATTTCTTTCTACTAACTCTAGAGTTCTTCATTTCTTCCTTTTCTAGTTGCTTTAGGAGTAAAGTTAGGTTATTTATTTAACTTTTTTCTTGTTTCTTGAGGTAACCCTGTATTGCTATGAACCTTCACTTTAGCACTCTTTTTACAGTGTTCCAAAGGTTTTGAGTTGCTGTGTTTTCATTTTCATTAGTTTCTATGCATATTTTGATTTCTTCTGTTATTTGTTGGTTGTTCAGAAGTGTGCTGTTCAGCCTCCATATTTTGAAAGTTTTAATAGTTTTTTTCCTGTAACTGATATCTAATCTTACTGTATTGTGGTCAGAAAAGATGCTTGGAATTATTTGAACTTTTTTGTATTTACCAAGGCAAGATTTATGGCCCAGGATATGATCTACCCTGGAGAAGGTTCCGCGTGCACTTGAGAAAAAGATGAAATTCATTGTTCTTGAGTTAAATGTCCTATAGGTATCAATTATGTCTGACTGGTCTATTGTATCATTTAAAGTTTGTGTCTCCTTGTTAATTTTATGTTTGGTTGATTTATCCATAGGTGTGAGTGGGGTATTAAAGTCTCCCACTATTATTGTGTTATTGTTAATTTCCCCTTTCATACTTGTTAGCATTTGTCTTACATATTGTGGTGCTTCTATGTTGGGTGCATATATATTTACAAGTGTTGTATCTTCTTCTTGGATTGATCCTTTGAGCATTATGTAGTGTTCTTCTTTGTCTCTTTTCTCAGCCTTTATTTCAAAGTCTATTTTATCTGATATGAGTATTGCTACTCCTGCTTTCTTTTGGTCTCTGTTTACATGGAATATCTTTTTCCAGCCCTTCACTTTCAGTCTGTATGTGTTCCTTGTTTTAAGGTGGGTCTCTTGTAGACAACAAATATAGGAGTCTTTTTTTTTTTTTTTTTTATCCATTCAGCCAGTCTTTGTCTTTTGGTTGGGGCATTCAACCCATTCACATTTAAGGTAATTATTGATAAGTATGATATGATCCATTGCCACTTACTTTGTTGTTTTGAGTTCGAGTTTATACACCCTTTCTGTGTTTGCTGTTTAGAGAAAATCCTTTAGCATTTGTTGGAGAGCTGGTTTGGTGGTGCTGAATTCTCTAAGCTTTTGCTTCTCTGTAAAGCTTTTGATTTCTCCTTCATATTTGAATGAGATTCTTGCTGGGTACAGCAATCTGGGTTGTAGGTTTTTATCTTTCATCACTTTAAGTATGTCCTGCCATTTCCTTCTGGCCTGAAGAATTTCCATTGAAAGATCAGCTGTTATCCTTATTGGAATCCCCTTATGTGTTATTGTTGCTTTTCCTTTGCTGCTTTTAATATTTGTTCTTTGTGTTTGATCTTTGTTAATTTGATTAACATGTGTTTGTAGTGTTTTGACTTAGGTTTATCCTGTTTGGGACTCTCCGGGTTTCTTGTACTTGTG
Organism: Bos javanicus; assembly: GCF_032452875.1. NCBI lineage: Eukaryota > Metazoa > Chordata > Mammalia > Artiodactyla > Bovidae > Bos > Bos javanicus. The sequence continues at coordinate 45,151,846 of NC_083897.1, forward strand.
TGACTATTTCCTTTCCTATTTTAGGGAAGTTTTCAACTATTATCTCCTCAAGTATTTTCTCATGGCCTTTCTTTTTGTCTTCTTCTTCTGGGACTCCTATGATTTAGACATTGGGGCATTTAACATTGTCCCAGTGGTCTCTGAGGTTGTCTTCATTTCTTTTAATTCTTTTTTTTCTTTTTTCCTCTCTGCTTCATTTATTTCCATCTTTCTGTCTTCTACCTCACTTATCCTGTCTTCTGTCTCAGTTATTCTACTGTTGGTTCCCTTCAGAGTGTTTTTTTTTATCTCATTTATTGCAATATTCATTATTGATTGACTTTTTTTATGTCTTCTAGGTCCTTTTTAAACATTTCTTGCATCTTCTCAGTCCTTGTCTCCAGGCTATTTATCTGTAGCTCCATTTCGTTTTCAAGATTTTGAATCATTTTTACTCTCATTATTCTCAATTATTTTTCAGGTAGACTCCCTATCTCTGCCTCTTTTGTTTGGTTTGGTAGGCATTTATCATGTTTCCTCACTTGCTCAGTATTTCTCTGCCTTTTCTTCTTGTTTATATTGCTGTGTTTGGGGTGACCTTTTTGTATGCTGGAAGCTTGTGGTTCTTTATTGTGGAGGTTCCTCACTGTAGGTGGGGTTGGATGGGTGGCTTGTCAAGGTTTCCTGGTTAGGGAAGCTTGTGTCGGTGTTCTGGTGGGTGGAGCTGGATTTCTTCTCTCTGGAGTGCAATGAAGTGCCAAGTAGTGAGTTTTGAGGTGTCTGTGCGTTTGGTGTGACTTTGGGCAGCCTGTATATTGAAGCTCAGGCCTATATTCCTGCATTGCTGGATAATTTGCATGGTATGTCTTGCTCTGGAACTTGTTGGCTCTTGGATGGTGCTTGGTTTCAGTGTAGGTATCAAGGTTTTTGGATGAGCTCTTATTGATTAATGTTCCCTGAACTCAGGTGTTCTCTGGTGTTCTCAGGTTTTGGACTTAAGCCTCCTGCCTCTGGTTTTCTGTCTTTTTCTTACAGTATCCTCAGGACTTCTCCATCTATACAGCACAGATGATAAAACATCTAGGTTAATAATGAAAAGCTTCTCTACAGTGACAGACACCCAGAGTTACAGAGTTCACAGAGATAAATGGAGAAGAGAAGATGGAGGAGGGAGATAGACGTTACCAGGAGGAGAAGAGGGGGAATCAACAGGGGAGAGAGCAAGGTAGCCATTAATAAATTTCCTATGTGCTCTCTATAATCAGGACCCCTCAGAGAGGTTCATGCAGTTACACAGGGAAGAGAAAAGGGAGGAAGGAGACAGAGGTGACCAGGAGGAGAAAAGGTGGAATCAAAAGGAGAGAGACCAATATAGCCAGTAATCCGTTCCCTAAGTATTCTCCACAGCCCAGGACACACAAAGAGATTCACAGAGTTGTGTAGAGAAGAAAAAGGGGAGGGAGGAGATAGAGGTGACCTTGTGGATAAAAAGGAGAGTTGAAAAGGGGAAAGAGCAATCAAGCTAGTAATCACACTCCCAAGTAAAAAATGGTTACTGAAGATTGGATTCTTAAAGGTACAAAATTGATAACATTACCAAAACACAAAGATTAAAAATCTAAAGTAGAGGTTAGACTCTCAAAAATACAATATTAAAAAAACAAAACAGGAGGAGGAGCTAAGATGGCAGAGGAATAGGATGGGGAGAACACTTTCTCCCCCACAAATTCATCAAAAGAACATTTAAATGCCAGTAAATCCCACAAAACAACTTCTGAATGCTGGCAGAGGACATCAGGCACCCAGAAAAGCAACCCATTGTCTTCAAAAGGAGGTAGGAAAAATATAAAAGACAAAAAAAGAGACAAAAGAAGGAGCGATGGATCTCCGTCCCTGGAAGGGAGTCTTAAAAGAGAGAAGTTTCCAAACACCAGGAAACATTCTCACTGCCGAGCCTGTGCCGAGCCTTGGAAGCACAGAGGGTAACATAACAGGGAGGAAAAATAAATAAACAAAACCCACAGATTATGAGCCCTATGGTAACTCCCCCAGCGGAGAAGCAGCGCAGATGCCTGCACAAGCCATTAGCAAGTGGGGGCTGGGCAGGGAGGCACGGCGCGGGCTGCATCGCTTAGAGTAAGGATTTGGCCTGAATACCCCGAGCACTACCTGAGCAAAATAATATGGGCTAGCAAACCAGACTGTGGGATATCTACCATGTGAAAAGCCAGCCCTAGCCTCAGACACCGCCAGGCCTGCACATGGAACAAAGGACTGAACAGAGATAGCAGGCTGCAGACCTTCCCCCTCCAGTGACAGACAGCCAGAACCGGAAGGGGACAATCACAGCCCCGGAGAGACATTATCTACAAAACTGTAAGCAGGCTTCTTTGCTAACTAAAACTTCTTGGGGTTCTGGACAGTCAACATCCGCCTAAGAAGGTGCGATGGTTGTACACCCAGATAACCAAGCGGCGGGGAGGCGATAAGTCACAGCAACCGTGCTCACCAAACACCTCATCACCTGAGCTGCTCGAACCTGGGAAGGGCACAAAACGCAGGCCCAACCGAGTCTGTGCCTCTGAGTACTACCTGAGTGCCTGAACCTGAGCGGCTTAGACCCGGGAGGTGCAAGCAGCCCAGGGCCAGCCGGGGATGGTTCCCGGTGCAGCAACCTAGAGTCTGAGCAGTGTGGGCAGGGAGGCCACACGCGCGGTGAGCGGGGGCAGGCCCAGTGTGGCTGAGGCACTGCGAGCACACCCCAGTGTTATTTATTTGCAGCATCCCTCCCTCCCCACAGCATGACTGAACAAGTGAGCCTTTAAAAAAAAAAAAAAAAAAAGGTGTCCACCACTGCCCTCTTTGTATCAGGGTGGAAATCAGACACTGAAGAGACCAGCAAACAGAAGAAGCTATAACAGAGGGAACCGCCTTGGAAGCAACAGGCAATAGATTAAAATCCCGTGGTTAGTACCAACTACATAGGAAGGGGCCTATGGATCTTGAGAAATATAAGCCGGAACAAGGAACTAGCCGCAAATGAACTGAACCCACAATACCCACAACAACATCAGAGAAAGTCCTATATATATTTTTTACTATTTTTACGATCATTCTTTCTTTCTTTTTTTTTTTAAATTTTAAGTCCTCTATTACTCCTTTAATTTTCACTTTTATAACCTACTATTACTTTGCAAAAAAAAAGACCCTTTTTTTTTTTAAAAAAAAAGCAAACTTCATATATATATTTTTTTATAACTTTTGTGACCTTTTTTTTTCTTTCTTTTTCTCTTTCTTTCTTTTTTCTTCTTTTCTTTAACACTGTATTTTTGAAATTCCAAACTCTACTCTAGATTTTTAACTATTGTTTTTTGGTATTTGTTATCAATTTTGTACCTATATTTTCTTTATAATTTTTGTGACTTTTTTTTTAATTTTTCTCTCTTTCTTTTCCTTCTTCTTTTCTTTAACACTGTGTTTCTGAAATTCCAAACTCTACTCTAGATTTTTAATTTTTGCTTTTAGGTATTTGTTACCAATTTTGTACCTTTAAGAACCCAATCTTCAGTACCCATTTTTTACTAGGGAGTGAGATTACTGGCTTGACTGCTTTCTCCCCCTTCAGGCTCTCCTTTTTTTCCACCAGGTCGCCTGTGTCTCCTCCCTAACCCCTCCCTACTCTACCCAACTCTGTGAATTTCTGTGTGTTCCAGACAGTGGAGAACACTTAGGGACTGATTACTGGCTGGATCTGTCTCTCTCCTTTTCATTCCCTCCTTTTATCCTCCTGGCCACCTCTGTCTCCTTCCTCCCTCTTCTCTTCCCTGTATAACTCCGTGAACATCTCTGAGCAGTCCAGTTGTGGAGTGCACATAAGGAAGTGATTACTGGTTAGCCCGCTCTCTCTTCTATTGATTCCACCTCAATTCATTCAGGTCACCTCTAACTCCCTCCTCCCTCTTCTCTTCTCCATGTAATGCTGTGAACCTCTCTGGGTGACACTCACAGTGGAGAAACTTTTCATCTTTAACCTAGATGTTTTATCAATGGTGCTGTATAGAAGGAGAAATTTTGAGACTACTGTAAAAATAAGATGGATAACTGGAAGCAGGAGGCTTAAGTCCAAACCCTGACTCCAGGGAACATTAATTGACAGGAGCTCATCAAATGCCTCCATACCTACACTGAAACCAAGCACCACACAAGGGCCAACAAGTTCCAGGGCAAGACATACCAAGCAAATTCTCCAGCAACACAGCCCTGAGCTCCAATATACAGGCTGCCCAAAGTCACCCCAAAACGATAGCCATCTCATAACTCATTACTGGACACTTCATTGCACTCCAGAGAGAAGAAATCCAGCTCTACCCACCGGAACACCGACACAAGCTTCCCTAACCAAGAAAACTTGACAAGCCACCTGTACAAACCCACACAGAGCGAGGAAATGCCGCAATAAAGAGAACTCCACAAACTGCCAGAATACAGAAAGGACACCCCAAACTCAGCAATTTAAACAAGATGAAGAGACAGAGGAATACCCAGCAGGTAAAGGAACAGGATAAATGCCCACCAAACCAAACAAAAGAGGAAGAGATAGGGAATCTACCTGATAAAGAATTCTGAATAATGATAGTGAAATTGATCCAAAATCTTGAAATTAAAATGGAATCACAGATAAATAGCCTGGAGACAAGGATTGAGAAGATGAAAGAAAGGTTTAACAAGGACCTAGAAGAAATAAAAAAGAGTCAATATATAATGAATAATGCAATAAATGAGATCAAAAACACTCTGGAGGCAACAAATAGTAGAATAACAGAGGCAGAAGATAGGATTAGTGAATTAGAAGATAGAATGGTAGAAATAAATGAATCAGAGAGGAAAAAAGAAAAACGAATTAAAAGAAATGAGGACAATCTCAGAGACCTCCAGGACAATATTAAACACTACAACATTCGAATCATAAGAGTCCCAGAAGAAGAAGACAAAAAGAAAGACCATGAGAAAATACTTGAGGAGATAATAGTTGAAAACTTCCCTAAAATGGGGAAGGAAATAATCACTCAAGTCCAAGAAACCCAGAGAGTCCCAAACAGGATAAACCCAAGGCGAAACACCCCAAGACACATATTAATCAAATTAACAAAGATCAAACACAAAGAACAAATATTAAAAGCAGCAAGGGAAAAAATACAAATAACACATAAGGGAATTCCCATAAGGATAACAGCTGATCTTTCAATAGAAACTCTCCAAGCCAGGAGGGAATGGCAAGACATACTTAAAGTGATGAAAGAAAATAATCTACAGCCCAGATTATTGTACCCAGCAAGGATCTCATTCAAATATGAAGGAGAAATCAAAAGCTTTACAGATAAGACAAGCTGAGAGAATTCAGCACCACTAAACCAGCTCTCCAACAAATACTAAAGGATATTCTCTAGACAGGAAACACAAAAAGAGTGTATAAATTTGAACTCAAAACAATAAAGTAAATGGCCAAAAGATCATACTTATCAATAATTACCTTAAACCTAAATGGGTTGAATGCCCCAAACAAAAGACAAAGACTGGCTGAATGGATACAAAAACAAGACCCCTACATATGTTGTGTACAAGAGACCCATCTCAAAACAAGGGACACATTCTGACTGAAAGTGAAGGGCTGGAAAAAGATTTTCCATGCAAATAGGGACCAAAAGAAAGCAGGAGTAGCAATACTCATATCAGATAAAATAGACTTTAAAACAAAGGCTGTGAAAAGAGACAAAGAAGGTCACTACATAATGATCAAAGGATCAATCCAAGAAGAAGATATAACAATTATAAATATATATGCACCCAACATAGGAGCACCACAATATGTAAGACAAATGCTAACAAGTATGAAAGGAGAAATTAACAATAACACAATAATAGTGGGAGACTTTAATACCCCACTCACACCTATGGATAGATCAACTAAACAGAAAATTAAAAAGGAAACACAAACATTAAATGATACAATAGACCAGTTAGACCTAATTGATATCTATAGGACATTTCATCCCAAAACAATGAATTTCACCTTTTTCTCAAGCGCACACGGAACCTTCGCCAGGATAGACCACATCCTGGGCCATAAATATAGCTGTGATAAATTCAGAAAAATTGAAATCATTCCAAGCATCTTTTCTGACCACAATGCAGTAAGATTAGATCTCAATTACAGGAGAAAAACTATTAAAAATTCCAACATATGGAGGCTGAACAACACGCTGCTGAATAACCAACAAATCACAGAAGAAATCAAAAAAGAAATCAAATTTTGCATAGAAACGAATGAAAATGAAAACACAACAACCCAAAACCTGGGGGACACTGTAAAAGCAGTCCTAAGGAGAAAGTTCATAGCAATACAACCATACCTCAAGAAACAAGAAAAAAGTCCAATAAATAACCTAACTCTACACCTAAAACAACTACAAAAGGAAGAGATGCAGAACCCCAGGGTTAGTAGAAGGAAAGAAATCTTAAAAATTAGGGCAGAAATAAATGCAAAATAAACAAAAGAGACCATAGCAAAAATCAACAAAGCCAAAAGCTTGTTCTTTGAAAGGATAAATAAAATTGGCAAACCATTAGCCAGACTCATCAAGAAACAAAGGGAGAAAAATCAAATCAATAAAATTAGAAATGAAAATGGAGAGATCACAACAGACAACACAGAAATACAAAGGATCATAAGAGACTACTATTAGCAATTATATGGCAATAAAATGGACAACGTGGAAGAAATGGACAAATTCTTAGAAAAGTACAACTTTCCAAAACTGGACCAGGAAGAAATAGAAAATTTTAACAGACCCATCATAAGCACAGACATTGAAAATGTAATCAGAAATCTTCAAGAAAACAAAAGCCCAGGTCCAGACAGCTTCACAGCTGAATTCGACCAAAAATTTGGAAAAGAGCTAACACCTATCCTACTCAAACTCCTCCAGAAAATTGCAGAGGGAGATAAACTTCCAAACTCATTCTATGAGACCACCATCACCCTAATACCAAAACCTGACAAAGATGCCACAAAAAAAGAAAACTACAGGCCAATATCACTGATGAACACAGATGTAAAAATCCTCAACAAAACTCTAGCAATCAGAATCCAACAACATATTAAAAAGATCATACACCATGACCAAGTGGGCTTTATCCCAGGGATGCAAGGATTCTTCAATATCCGCAAATCATCAATGTAATACACCACATTAACAAATTGAAAAATAAAAGCCATATGATTATCTCAATAGATGCAGAGAAAGCCTTTGACAAAATTCAACATCCATTTATGATAAAAACTCTACAGAAAGCAGGAATAGAAGGAACATACCTCAACATAATAAAAGCTATATATGACAAACCCACAGCAAACATTATCCTCAATGGTGAAAAATTGAAAGCATTTCCCCTAAAGTCAGGAACAAGACAAGTGTGCCCACTTCCACTATTACGATTCAACATAGTTTTGGAAGTTTTGGCTGCAGCAATAAGAGCAGAAAAAGAAATAAAAGGAATCCAATTTGGAAAAGAAGAAGTAAAACTCTCACTTACATGATCCTCTTCATAGAAAACCCTAATAAGATTCCATCAGAAAATTACTAGAACTAATCAATGAATATAGTAAAGTTGCAGGATATAAAATCAACACAAAGAAATCCCTTGCATTCTTATACACTAACAATGAGAAAATAGAAAGAGAAATTAAGGAAACAATTCCATTCACCATTGCAACGGAAAGAATAAAATACTTAGGAATATATCTACCTAAAGAAACTAAAGACCTATATATAGAAAACTATAAAACACTGGTGAAAGTAATCAAAGAGGACACTAATAGATGGAGAAATATACCATGTTCATGGATTGGAAGAATCAATATAGTGAAAATGAGTATACTACCCAAAGGAATTTATAGATTCCATGCAATCCCTATCAAGCTACCAACGGTATTCTTCACAGAGCTAGAACAAATAATTTCACAATTTGTATGGAAATACAAAAAACCTCGAATAGCCAAAGCTATCTTGAGAAAGAAGAATGGAACTGGTGAAATCAGCCTGCCTGACTTCAGGCTCTACTACAAAGCCACAGTAATCAAGACAGTATGGTACTGGCACAAAGACAGAAATATAGATCAATGGAACACAATAGAAAGCCCAGAGATAAATCCACACACATATGGACACCTTATCTTTGACAAAGGAAGCAAGAATATACAATGGATTAAAGACAATCTCTTTAACAAGTGGTGCTGGGAAATCTGGTCAACCACTTGTAAAAGAATGAAACTAGAACACTTTCTAACACCATACACAAAAATAAACTCAAAATGGATTAAAGATCTAAATGTAAGACCGGAAATTATAAAATTCCTAGAGGAGAACATAGGCAAAACCCTCTCCGACATACATCACAGCAGGATCCTCTATGACCCACCTCCCAGAATATTGGAAATAAAAGCAAAAATAAACAAATGGGACCTAATTAAACTTAAAAGCTTCTGCACAACAAAGGAAACTATAAGCAACGTGAAAAGACAACCTTCAGATTGGGAGAAAATAATAGCAAATGAAGCAACTGACAAAAAACTAATCTCAAAAATATACAAGCAACTCCTACACCTCAATTCCAGAAAAATAAATGACCCAATCAAAAAATGGGCCAAAGAACTAAATAGACATTTCTCCAAAGAAGACATACAGATGGCTAACAAACACATGAAAAGATGCTCAACATCACTCATTATCAGAGAAATGCAAGTCAAAACCACTATGAGGTACCATTTCACACCAGTCAGAATGGCTGCTATCCAAAACTCTACAAGCAATAAATGCTAGAGAGGGTGTGGAGAAAAGGGAACCCTCTTACACTGTTGGTGGGAATGCAAACTAGTACAGCCACTATGGAGAACAGTGTGGAGATTCCTTAAAAAACTGGAAATAGAACTGCCTTATGACCCAGCAATCCCACTGCTGGGCATACACACTGAGGAAACCAGAATTGAAAGAGACACATGTACCCCAATGTTCATCACAGCACTGTTTATAATAGCCAGGACATGGAAGCAACCTAGATGTCCATCAGCAGATGAATGGATAAGAAAGCTGTGGTACATATACACAATGGAGTATTACTCAGTCATTAAAAAGAATACATTTGAATTAGTTCTAATGAGGTGGATGAAACTGGAGCCTATTATACAGAGTGAAGTAAGCCAGAAAGAAAAACACCAATACAGTGTACTAACACATATATATGGAATTTAGAAAGATGGTCACAATAACCCTGTATATGAGACAGCAAAAGAGATACTAATGTATAGAACAGTCTTTTGGACTCTTTGGGAGAGGGAGAGGGTGGGATGACTTGGGAGAATGGCATTGAAATATGTATAACATCATATATGAAACGAGTTGCCAGTCCAGGTTTGATGCACTATACTGGATGCTTGGGGCTGGTGCACTGTGACGACCTGGAGGGATGGTATGGGGAGGGAGGATGGAGGAGGTTTCGGGATGGGGAACACATGTATACCTGTGGCAGATTCATTTTGATATATGGCAAAACCAGTACAATATTGTAAAATTAAATAAAATAAAATTTAAAAAAATTAAAAAACAATGTTACAAAATTTATAAAATATATATATGAAGTTTGCTTTAAAAATAGGGTCTTTTTTTGCAAAGTAATTGTAGGTTATAAAAATGATAATTAAATGAGCAATAGAGGACTTAAAATTTAAAAAAATTAAAAAATGATAATAGTAAAAATATATTTATGAATATCTCTGGAGCTGTTGCAGGCAGTATGGGGTCAGTTCAGTTTTAGATATTTCCTCGATCCAGCTTATACTTCTCAAGATCTATAGGCCCCTTCCAATGTAGTCAGTGCTAACTACAGGCTTTTGATCTGTTACACCTGTCACTTTCCAAACGGTTCCATGTGTTTGTTTTAGCTTCTTCTGTTTGCTGGTTTCTTTAGTGTCTAATTTCCACCCTGACACATGGGGGCAAAGGTGGTCACTTATTTAGGCTCACTTGTTCAGTTGTGCTGTGGGGAAGGAGGAACACTCCAAACAAATATCACTGGCATGTGTGGAGAGTGCTCACAGCGTCTCGACCACGCTGGGTTTACCCCCACTCACGGCATGTGCACTTTCCCAGTCTACACTTCTCAGGCTCTAGGTTGCTCTTCCAGGGAACTGTCTGAAGCGGGCCCTTGGTTGCACGAACTTCCCAGGTCTAAGCCACTCAGGTTCAGGTTCTCAAGTACTCCACAAAGGTGCAGACTCGGTTGGGTGCCCTTCCCAGTTCCGGTCAGCTCAGACAACCAGGCACTCATAGTCTCCCCAGGTGGAGAGTGTGTCTTATCACCTCCCCACTCCCAGCCACCCAGTTTCCTGGGTGGTAGCACCCGCAGCCATCTCAGGTGTGCCATGTGTCTCTTCTGGGGAGCTGATCTATGGCTGTGACCTTCCCAGCAGATGTCAACCATCTAGAATCCCATGGAGTCTTGGTTAGCAACTGGGAGCTTGCTTGCAGTTTGGTAGAGAATGCCTCTCTGGGGCCGAGATTGCCCCTTTTCCAGCTCTGGCTGCCCCCAGTCTGCCTCCCTGTCTCTGGTGGGGAAATGGGCTGGTCCACTGCCAGCTAGCTCTCCTTTCGCATTTTCTTAGTCCTTTGTTCTGTGACTGGGCCTGGCAGTGTCTTAGGTTAGGGCTTTTTGCGGGATGGTTCTCTCTCTCTCTTTCCTCTTTTTTTTTCCCTCTCTCTCTCTGGCTATCCCTGTTTGGGTTGCTATCTCTCCGTAGCTCCCTCAGATTGCCCTCAGGGCATTCAGGTCTGGTCCTTACCCTAAGCAATGCAGCCCGTGCCTCCCTGTTCAGCCTCTCCTTGCTGGTGGCAGATGTGAGAGCTGGGAGTTGCTGTTAGGCACGTAATCTGTGGGTTTCATTTATTTATTTTTCCTCCCAGTTATGTTGCCCTCTGAGATTCCAAAACTCCTCACAGACCCACTGGTGAAAGTGTTTCCTGGTGTTTGGAAAGTTCTCTTTTAAGACTCCCTTCCCAGGAGGGATCTCTGTCCCTACCTCTTTGTCTCTCTTTTTATCTATTATTTTTTGTCCTACCTCCTTTTGAAGACAATGGACTGCCTTTCTGGGTGCCTGATGTCCTCTGCCAGAATTCAGAAGTTGTTTTGTGGAATTTGCTCAGCATTCAAATGTTTTTTCAATGAATTTTTGGGGGAGAAAGTGGTCTCTCTGTCCTATTCCTCTGCCATCTTAGGACCGCCTCTAGAAGAGCTTATTTTGGATTGAAAGAGTTTTCTGAATTGTAAGTTCCTATTTAAGAATGTAGGACTACTAACAGTCATGAAAGTACAATTTAAAATTGGAACTGCATGATTAAGACCTTTTTGTCTTTATTTCTGTAAGTAGTATTGAATACCAACTGAAGAAGATGGTCAATGCTTTTAGTTTCATGGCTAATTAAGACCTCAAGTATCTGGATAAGTGAATAAGAAACTCCAAATGAAAGTGATTTCACCTATTTTTAAAATATAGGAAAGTTTCTTTTAATAATGTGTATCTATGAGCCTGATATTTTTTAGAAGTGAGACTCATTAAGATAATTTCTCCATGGTTTAGTATCTGTTATTGACATTTGATAGAAGACTCCCTAATGATTGATATATTTTTTTTTTTCCTTTTGGTACTTATAAGTGATCTGGTAACCTTGACACAGAATTTCTGGTGGCTCAGATGGTAAAGTGTCTGCCTACAATGCGGGAGACCTAAAAACAACAGAATAGGAAAGACTAGAGATTTCTTCAAGAAAATTAGACATACCAAGGGAATATTTAATGCAAAGATGGGCTCGATAAAGGACAGAAATGGTATGGACTTAAGATAAGCAGAAGATATTAAGAAAAGGTGGCAAGAATACACAGAAGAATTGTACAAAAAAGATCCTCACGACCCAGATAATCACAATGGTGTAATCACTCACCTAGAGCCAGACATCCTGGAATGTGAAGTCAAGTGGGCCTTAGAAAGCATCACTATGAACAAACCTAGTGGAGGTGATGGAATTCCAGTTGGTGTGAAAGTGCTGCACTCAATATGCAAGCAAATTTGGAAAAGTCAGCAGTGGCCACAGGACTGGAAAAGGTCAGTTTTCATTCCAATCCCAAAGAAAGGCAATGCCAAAGAATGCTGAAACTACCACACAGTTGCATTTATCTCACATGCTAGTAAAGTAATGCTCAAAATTCTCCAAGCCAGGCTTCAGCAATATGTGAACGGTGAACTTCCAGATGTTCAAGCTGGCTTTAGAAAAGACAGAGGAACCAGAGATCAAATTGCCAACATCCACTGGAACATGGAAAAAGGAAGAGAGTTCCAGAAAAAACATCTATTTCTGCTTTATTGACTATGCCAAAGCCTTTGACTATGTGGATCACAATAAACTGTGGGAAATTCTTCAAGAGATGGGAATACCAGACCACCTGACCTGCCTCTTGAGAAATCTGTATGCAGGTCAGGAAGCAACAGTTAGAACTGGACATGGAACAACAGACTGGTTCCAAATAGGAAAAGGAGTAGATCAAGGCTGTATATTGTCACCCTGCTTATTTAACTTATATGCAGAGTACATCATGAGAAACGCTGGGCTGGAGGAAGCACAAGCTGGAATCAAGATTGCCAGGAGAAATATCAATAATCTCAGATATGCAGATGACACCCCCCTTATGGCAGAAAGTGAAGAGGAACTAAAAAGCCTCTTGATGAAAGTGAAAGAGGAGAGTGAAAAAGTTGGCTTAAAACTCAACATTCAGAAAACGAAGATCAGGGCATCTGGTCCCATCACTTCATGGGAAATAGATGGGGAAACAGTGGAAACAGTGTCAGACTTTGTTTTTGGAGGCTTCAAAATCACTGCAGATGGTGATTGCAGCCATGAAATTAAAAGACACTCACTCCTTGGAAGGAAAGTTATGACCAACCTAGATAGAATATTCAAAAGCAGAGACATTACTTTGTCAACAAAGCCCATCTAGTCAAGGCTATGTTTTTTTCCAGTAGTCATGTATAGATGTGAGAGTTGGACTATGAAGAAAGCTGAATGTCAAATAATTGATGCTTTTGAACTGTGGTGTTGGAAAAGACTCTTGAGAGTCCCTTGGACTGCAAGGAGATCCAACCAGTCCATCCTAAAGGAGATCAGTCCTGGATGTTCATTGGAAGGACTGATGCTAAAGTTGAAGCTCCAATACTTTGGCCACCTCAGGCGAAGAGTTGACTCATTGGAAAAAACCCTGATGCTGGGAGGGATTGAGGGCAGAAGAAGGGGACGACAGAGGATGAGATGGCTGGATGTCATCACTAAGTCCATGGACATGAGTTTGAGTGAAATCCGGGAATTGATGATCAACAGGGAGGCCTGGCGTGCTGTGATCATGGGATTGCAAAGAGTCGGACACGACTGAGCAAATGAACTGAACTGAACTGAACTGAACCCTGAGACATTACTGATACCCTCTGAGACCTAACTAAGATCAGTACCCTGACTTTTGAGTCTATCTGTTGTCAGTCATATCAGCTTGAGTTCTTCTTGGTGGCACTGACTGAAGATAAAGCCTTTGTCATTATCTGAGGACCTGTGCTACCCAGGGTCTCACCAAGGGTCATCCCTGGTGCACTGAAAACCATTTAATGCTCCTTAACCCAATTCATAGAAAAAAAATGAAAACCAACATTCAGGTAATTGTTGCCTTAAAACAATCTGTCCTGAAAGGTGATATGGGGTATTGATGAGGAGTTGGAGTTGGATTGCCAGGTTATGAATCCAAGTTCTAAAATTTCATCACTGAGTAAATTGGATTCTTCCTGCCTCGGTTCCCTTATATGTTAAGTGATGAAAATAAGGATATCTAAATCACACTGTTGTGAGTTAAGCACATGTAACTATTCCTAAGCACATAGTGGGAGCTATAATAGGCTTAAATATGTCAGGATCATATGGCCATCTGTCAGATGACCTGACTAAAGTCAACTTATCATCAGAGTTATGACTAGAAAATTTCTTACCTTAGTTTTCATTTTAGTGTTGCTGAAGAGAGATTCCTAACTCTTCATATTTATGTTAGATCACAAGACTATTAATTGTTGTGGTACAGGAATTGGCATTGCATACTGGTAATTAATCTGTAAGCAAGCTTCATGTTAGCAGAATAGGATATAAGCTGACTTCTATTATAAAGATGGATGAGGCAGTGAACTGAATTGAAGGTTTTACTATATCATGTAAGTATTATAAAGAGTCATGCTACATTGGAAGATTCACATGGATAACATATTCACATCTCATCCAAACTATTTTTCATAGGGTTAAAACAACATTCTTTAAAAAAAAAAACAAAAACAAAAACACTGTCCTAAAAAATCACAGTTTAGGAAGCTGAGCTTTGAGGTAAAAGGGAGGGAGTAGAAAGATGAATTGATTTGAGGGACTGGCTATAATTCTAATTATTTTTCTTTTCATTTCACAGAACTATGCTGTTTGAATAAAGTAGTGATAGAGGTTAGAACAGTGTGCGTCAAACACAGTCAACATCACCCGAGGAAGTGTAAAGATTCAGATTCCTAGGACCCACGACAAAGCTAATGAATAATTGTGGTAAGGGCAGAAATTTGTCATTTTTAACCTCCTTCAGCCACCTCTCACAAGCACCTCTCATCCCCGTTATTGCAAATAGGTCTATGCACAATGAAGTTTGTGGATCACTGGGTTAGCAACTCTCTCCAAAGGTTAACTGTGTTTAGAACTGTCCATGACAGTCCTGCCACAGTTATGTCTGAAGTGTGAAAAGTGATTGCAGCCTGGAAGACCAGACTCTGAATGCTTTTGTTATTGTTGTTCAGTAGCTAAATTGTGTCTGACTCTTTGCATGCTTAATACCATTGTAAATCACAAAGGAACTTCTTACCCTCATACTCTAAAAACGTTCAAGCATTCTACTTAGAAGCTAGGAAATGTTTTTAAAATATAGAAGTTTTCCATTAGAATATAATGACTTCTTTCAACAGAGAATTTTGATATTCATAACATAATCACACTGAACTGAAACAAAATATTAAAACATAAAAAAGGGTTTAAAATGTGTTATGCACTAAATACACACATATCTCTATGTGCTCTATACAAACACTATATAAGATGAAATTCAAACAAATTTATACAAAAAAAATGTACATACCACTACTGTTTTTTCATCTCTATATAATAATCACATTAAATTTTATTTCCCATTCTTTAAACTAAGAGTCTGGTATACTTTAGCTCTAAAATAGAAACACCTAGAAGGAATTCATACTTTCTTATTCCCTTATTTTATGCTTTTTAGCCTTTTAGAGGGGGCAAGGAGAGATCATAGACCACTTGTGGGAGCTAACAAATAAGAACTATCTCCCCTGCAAAATGCATGTAGACAGTTTTTCTACAAGTTCAGGGATGTTCACAGACACTCTGTGGCTTATGGACTCTGGTTAAGAACACCTGCTGTACCAGAAAACTGAAAAAAAAAATGTATAAGTTTCTTCAAATTCCAATGGAAATCCTTCTCCAAAGAGAACAAAAGGAAAGTCCATGAATTATTTTAAGTTTGAGAATATTAGTAAGTTCTTTTAAGCCCAAACATGCAGAACTGGATTGGTAATATGACTTCCTTTTCAAACAGCATTTTCTGATAATTATAATTTTATTAACGGTACTCAGTAACAATCTATTTTAGTAGCAGATGATATGATAAGAAATGTAGGTTAAGACAAATTACCATATTTTTAACAACTTTCAGTTCAGTTCAGTCATTCAGTCGTGTCCGACTATTTGCGACCCCATGAATTGCAGCACACCAGGCCTCCCTGTCCATCACCAACTCCCAGAGTTCACTCAAACTCATGGCCATCAAGTCAGTGATGCCATACAGCCATCTCATCCTCTGTCTTTCCCTTTTCTTCCTGCCACCAATCCCTCCCAGCATCAGAGTCTTTTCCAAAGAGTCAACTCTTCACATGAGGTGGCCAAAGTACTGGAGTTTCAGCTTTAGCATCATTCCTTCCAAAGAACACCCAGGACTGATCTTCTTCAGAGTGGACTGGTTGGATCTCCTTGCAGTCCAAGGGACTCTCAAGAGTCTTCTCCAACACCACAGTGCAAAAGCATCAATTCTTCAATGCTAAGCTTTCTTCACAGTCCAACTCTCACATCCATACATGACTACTTAAAAAACCATAGCCTTGACTAGACGGACCTTTGTTGGCAAAGTAATGTCTCTGCTTTTGAATATTCTATCTAGGTTGGTCATAACTTTCCTTCCAAGGAGTAAGTGTCTTTTAATTTCATGGCTGCAATCACCATCTGCAGTGATTTTGGAGCCCCCCAAAACAAAGTCTGACACTGTTTTCACTGTTTCCCTATCTATTTCCCATGAAGTAATGGGACCAGATGCCATGATCTTAGTTTTCTGAATGTTGAGCTTTAAGCCAACTTTTCACTCTCCTCTTTCACTTTCATCAAGAGGCTTTTTAGTCCCTCTTCACTTTCTGCCATAAGCGTGGTGTCATCTGCATATCTGAGGTTATTCATATTTATCCCAGCAATCTTGATTCCAGCCTGTGCTTCTTCCAGTCCAGCGTTTCTCATGATGTATTCTGCATATATGTTACATAAGCAGGGTGACAATATACAGACTTGACGTACTCCTTTTCCTATTTGGGACCAGTCTGTTGCTCCATGTCCAGTTCTAACTGTTGCTTCCTGACCTGCATACAGATTTCTCAAGAGGCAGGTCAGGTGGTCTGGTATTCCCATCTCTTTCAGAATTTTCCACAGTTTATTTTGATCCACACTGTCAAAGGCTTTGGCATAGTCAATCTGGAACTCTCTTGCTTTTTTCGATGATCCAGCAGATGTTGGCAATTTGATCTCTGGTTCCTCTGCCTTTTCTAAAACCAGCTTGAACATCTAGAAGTTCACAGTTTATGTACTGCTGAAGCCTGGCTTGCAGAATTTTGAACATTAATTTACTAGCATGTGAGATGAGTGCAATTGTGCGGTAGTTTGAGCATTCTTTGGCATTGCCTTTCTTTGGGATGGGAATGAAAACTGACCTTTTCCAGTCCTGTGGCCACTGCTGAGTTTTCCAATTTTGCTGGCATATTGAGTGCAGGACTTTCACAGCTTCATCTTTCAGGATTTGAAATTTAAGATATAATTCATACACCATAAGTATATACTCCAATGGATTGTAGCCTAGACTTGCCTATGTATAACTATTATCACACTTTATTTTATTTTATTTTTTTGGCCACATTGCATGGCTGGCAGGATCTTCCCTGATCAGGGATTGAACCCAAGCCATGGCAGTGAAAGCCCAGAATCCTAGCCTCTAGGCCACCAGGGAAGTTCCTCACCACATTTGGTTTTAAAATATTTTCATCAATTTAAAAAGAAACCCTGAACCATTATCAGTGTCTACTCCCCATTCCTCTCCCATACCTAATTTAAGAAGAAAGAAAGTGTTAGTTGCTCATGTCTGAATCTTTGTGACCCCATGGACTGTAGCCTGTCAGTCTCTTCTGTCCATGGAATTTTCCAGGCAAAAATACTGAAGTGGGTATCTATTCCCTTCTTTAGGGATCTTCGTGACATAGGGTGCAAAGCTGGGTCTCCTGCATTGCAGGCAGATACTTTACCATCTGAGTCATCACAAAAGCCCCCATACCTAACTAAACAACCAGGAATTTTTTTTTTCCTGTAACAACTAACTTTTTTTTTTCTGTCTCTATAAATTTTTCTCTTCTAGGTTCCCACAAAAATAATATTAATATAACATAATAATGTGGTCTCTTGTGACTAGCTTCTTTTACTCAGCATAATGCTTTCAAGGTCCACCCACATAACACCATAAACTAGTATTTCATTCCTTTTTAGTTGTCCAAGGTAAGGAGCAATGGCTGCGCTTTGCTGGAGCAGCTGTGAAGAGATACTCCACACCCAAGGTAAAAGAAACACAAGTAAGGTGTCGCAAGAGGGCATCATAGGGCAAACACACTGAAAACCATACTCACAGAAAACTAGTCAGTCTAATCACACTAGGACCACAGCCTTGTCTAACTCAATGAAACTAAGCCATGCCCGTGGGACAACCCAAGACGGGCAGGTCATGGTGGAGAGATCTGACAGAATGTGGTCCACTGGAGAAGGGAATGGAAAAACCACTTCAGTAGTATTGCCTTGAGAGCCCCATGAACAGTATGAAAAGGCAAAATGATGCAATACTGAAAGAGAAACTCCCCAGGTCAGTAGGTGCCCAATATGCTACGGGAGATCAGTGGAGAAATAACTCCAGAAAGAATGAAGGAATGGAGCCAAGCAAAAACAATACCCAGCTGTGGATGGGACTGGTGATAGAAGCAAGGTCAAATGCTGTAAAGAGCAATATTTCATAGGAACCTGGAATGTCAGGTCCATGAATCAAGGCAAATTGGAAGTGGTCAAACAAGAGATGGCAAGAGTGAATGTTGACATTCTAGGAATCAGGGAACTGAAATGGACTGGAATGGGTGAATTTAACTCAGATGACCATTATATCTACTACTGAGTGCAGGAATCCCTCAGAAGAAATGGAGTGGCCATCATGGTCAACAAAAGAGTCCGAAATGCAGTACTTGGATGCAATCTAAAAAATGACAGAATGATCTCTGTTCATTTCCAAGGCAAACCATTCAATATCACAGTAATCCAAGTCTATGCCCCAACCAGTAATGCTGAAGAAGCTGAAGTTAAACGGTTCTATGAAGACCTACAAGGCCTTTTAGAACCAATACCCAAAAAATATGTCCTTTTCAATATAGGGGACTGGAATGCAAAAGTAGGAAGTCAAGAAACACCTGGAGTAACAGGAAAATTGAGCCTTGGAATATGGAATGAAGCAGGGCAAAGACTAATAGAGTTTTGCCAGGAAAATGCACTGGTCATAACAAACACCCTCTTCCAACAACACAAGAGAAGACTATATACATGGACATCACCAGATGGTCAACACCAAAATCAGATTGATTATATTTTTTGCAGCCAAAGATGGAGAAGCTCTATACAGTCAGCAAAAACAAGAGCAGGAGCTGACTGTTTCTCAGACCATGTACTCCTTATTGCCAAATTCAGACTTAAATTGAAGAAAGTAGGGAAAACCACTAGACCATTCAGGTATTACCTAAAACAAATCCCTTATGATTATACAGTGGAAGTGAGAAATAGATTTAAGGGCCTAGATCTGATAGAATGCCTGATGAACTATGGAATGAGGTTCGTGACATTGTACAGGAGACAGGGATCAAGACCATCCCCATGGAAAAGAAATGCAAAAAAGCAAAATGGCTGTCTGGGGAGGCCTTACAAATAGCTGTGAAAAGAAGAGAAGTGAAAAGCAAAGGAGAAAAGGAAAGATATAAGCATCTGAATGCAGAGTTCCAAAGAATAGCAAGAAGAGATAAGAAAGCCTTCTTCAGTGATCAATGCAAAGAAATAGAGGAAAACAACAGAATGGGAAAGACTAGGGATCTCTTCAAGAAAATCAGAGATACCAAAGGAACATTTCATGGAAAGATGGGCTCGATAAAGGACAGAAATGGTATGGACCTAAGAGAAGCAGAAGATATTAAGAAGAGATGGCAAGAATACACAGAAGAACTATACAAAAAAGATCTTCACGACCCAGATAATCATGATGTTGTGATCACTGACTTAAAGCCAGACATCCTGGAATGTGAAGTCAAGTGGGCCTTAGGAAGCATCACTATGAACAAAGCTAGTGGAGGTGATGAAATTCCAGTTGAGTTATTCCAAATCCTGAAAGATGATGCTGTGAAAGTGCTGCACTCAATATGCCAGCAAAATTGGAAAACTCAGCAGTGGCCACAGGACTGGAAAAGGTCAGTTTTCATTCCAATCCCAAAGAAAGGCAATGCCAAAGAATGCTCAAACTACTGCACAATTGCACTCATCTCACATGCTAGTAAATTAATGTTCAAAATTCTCCAAGCCAGGCTTCAGCAATATGTGAACCATGAACTGCCTGATGTTCAAGCTGGTTTTAGAAAAGACAGAGGAACCAGAGATCAAATTGCCAACATCCGCTGGATCATGGAAAAAGCAAGAGAGTTCAAGAAAATCATCTATTTCTGCTTTATTGACTATGCCAAAGCCTTTGACTGTGTGGATCACAATAAACTGTGGAAAATTCTGAAAGAGATGGGAATACCAGACCACCTGATATGCCTCTTGAGAAATTTTTATGCAGGTCAGGAAGCAACAGTTAGAACTGGACATGGAACAACAGACTGGTTCCAAATAGGAAAAGGAGTTCATCAAGGCTGTATATTGTCACCCTGTTTTTTTTTTTTTTAACTTATATGCAGATTACATCATGAGAAACGCTAGACTGGAGGAAGCACAAGCTGGTGTCAAGATTGCTGGGAGAAATATCAGTAACTTCAGATATGCAGATGACACCATCCTTATGGCAGAAAGTGAAGAGGAACTAAAAAGCCTATTGATGAAAGTGAAAGTGGAGAGTGAAAAAGTTGGCTTAAAGCTCAACATTCAGAAAACGAACATCATGGCATCCGGTCCCATCACTTCATGGGAAATAGATGGGGACACAATGGAAACAGTGTCAGACTTTATTTTCCTGGGCTCCAAAATCACTACAGATGGTGACTGCAGCCATGAAATTAAAAGATGCTTATTCCTTGGAAGGAAAGTTATGACCAACCTAGATAGCATATTCAAAAGTACAGACATTACTTTGCCAAAAAAGATTCATCTAGTCAAGGCTATGATTTTTCCTGTGGTCTTGTATGGATGTGAGAGTTGGACTGTGAAGAAGGCTGAGCACCGAAGAATTGATGCTTTTGAACTGTGGTGTTGGAGAAGACTCTTGAGAGTCCCTTGGACTGCAAGGAGATTCAACCAGTCCATTTTGAAGGAGATCAGCCCTGGGATTTCTTTGGAAGGAATGATGCTAAAGCTGAAACTCCAGTACTTTGGCCACCTCATGTGAAGAGTTGACTCATTGGGAAAGACTGTGATGCTGGGAGGGATTGGGGGCTGGAGGAAAAGGGGACGACAGAGGATGAGATGGCTGTATGACATCACTGACTCGATGTACGTGAGTCTCAGTGAACTCCGGGAGTTGGTGATGGACAGGGAGGCCTGGTGTGCTGCAGTTCATGGGGTCGCAAAGAGTCGGACACGACTGAGCGACTGATCTTATCTGATATGGATATACTGCATTTTATCCATTCATCAGTTGATGAACATTTTAATTGCTTCTACCTTTTGGCTATGATGAATAATGCTGCTAAAAACAATCATCTACAAGTTTTATGGATGTATGTTTTCATTTCTTTGTGGTTTATACCTAGGAGTAGAATTGCTTAGTAATATGATAACTCTATGTTTAATCATTTGAAGACCTATCAGACTTCTCTAAGAGGGCTACCCCATGTTACGTTCCCAACAGCAGCATATGAGAGTTCTAATTTCTCTACATCTTTGACAACATTTGCTATAATCTGACTTTTTTAATACTAGCTAATCTAGTGTAAAGTGTAAAGTGATACCTCAGTGTGATTTTGGTTTGCATTCCCCCAATAACTAATGACATTAAGAATTTTTCATGTGTTTATTGGCCATTAATATATCTTCCTTGGAGAAATGTATATTCATATCCTTTCCTCATTTTAAAATTGTGTTTTATTTTTATTAATGAGTTTGTGTTCCTTATATATTCTAGATACCAATCCTTTATCAAATATATAATTTGCAGAAATCTTATGCCATTCTCTGGGTTGTCTGTTCACTTTCTTGATGATATCCTTTGAAGCCCAGAAGTTTTTATTTTGATGTAATTTAATGTATTTAGTTTTATATTGTTGTAGCCCATACTTTTGGTGTCATAGCTAAGAATCTTTTGCCAAATTTAGGGTCATAAAAAGTATTTTTCTAAGAGTTTTATGATTTTAGCTTTTACATTTAGATCTTTGATCCATTTCAAATTAATTTTTATATGTAGCATGAAGTAGGGGTCCAACTTCATTCTTTTGCACATGGATATTCCCCTGGTAGCTCAGAGGGTAAAGCATCTGCCAACAATGTGGAAGACACAAGTTCAACCCCTGGGTCAGGAAGATCCCCTGGAGAAGGAAATGGCAACCCACTCCAGTACTCTTGCCTGGAAAATCTCATGGACAGAGAAGCCTGGTAGGCTACAGTCCATGGGGTCGCAAAGAGTCGGACACGACTGAGTGACTTCACTTTATTGTTACCTCAGCACCATTTGTTGAAAAGATTATTCTTTCCCCCATTGAATGGTCTTGGCACACTTACAGAAGATCAGTTGACCATAAATGTGTGGTTTTACTTTTGGACATGCTTTTATTTCATTAATCTATATGTCTATGCTTGTGCTAGTGTCATAGCCATGTTTACAATTTCTTTGTAGTTAGTTTTGAAATCAAGAACTTTGAATCCTCCTACTTCATTTTTCTTTGTCAAGATTGCTTTGGTTATTTTTGATACATTAAAATTCTGTATGAATTTTACAATCAGGATGCCAATGTCTGCAGTCAGCTGAGATTCTGATAGGGATTAAGTTAAATCTGTAATTTATTTTGAGAAATGTTACCATCTTAGTATTATGAAATGTTCTAATCCATGAACATGGAGTGTTGTTTTATTTACTTAGATCTTTAATTTCTCTCAACAATGTTTTGCAGTTTTCAGACTATAAATTTTACATTCATTCATTAAATTTATTATTAATTATTTAATATGCTTTGATGCTATTTTAATTTATTCCTAATTATTTCATTTGCTTTAATGCTATATTTAAATGAAATTGTTTTCTTAATTTTATTTTGAGATTGTTCATTACAAATTATAGGATTACAACTGATTTCAGTATATTGGTGTGAATTGATGCATGCTATTCATGTTTTCATCCTGTAAGTATCAAACTAAAATGTTGAATGTGTTATGCTAGGAAACAAAGAATAAAAGAGTCATATAATTCTTAACGGGATTAAAATTTATTATATTATGTAGTCACTTACGCCAAAGTGACTACACCAAAGTCTTTGACTGTGTGGATCACAACGAACTGGAAAATTCCTCAAGAGATGGGAATACCAGACCACCTTACCTGCCCCCTAAGAAATTTTTACTCAGGCCAAGAAGCAACAGTTAGAACTGGACATAGAACAACAAACTGGTTCCAAATCAGGAAAAGAGTATGTCAAGGCTCTATGTTGTCACCCTGCTTATTTAACTTATATCAGAGTACATCATGTGAAATGCCAGGCTGGATGAAGCACAAGCTGAAATCAAAATTCCAGGAGAAATATCAATAACTTCATATATGCAGATGATACCCCTTATGCCAGAAAGCAAAGAAGAACTAAAGAGCCTCTTGATGAAGGTGAAAGAAGAGAGTGAAAATGTTGGCTTAAAATTCAACATTCATAAAACTACGATCATGGCATCTGCTCCCATCATTTCATGGCAAATAGATGGGGAAACAGTGACAGACTTTATTTTTGGGGGCTCCAAAATCACTGCAGATGGTGATTGCAGCTATGAAATAAAAAGACACTTGCTCCTTGGAAGAGAAGCTATGACCAACCTAGACAGCATATTAAAATGCAGAGACATTACTTTGTTAACAAAGGTCAGTCTAGTCAAAGCTTTGGTTTTTCAGTAGTCATGTATGGATGTGAGAGTTGGACTATAAAGAAAGCTGAGCACAGAAGAATTGATGCTTTTGAATTGTGATGTTGGAGAAGATGCTTGAGAGTCCCTTGGATTGCATGCAGATCAAACCAGTCAATCCTAAAGGAAATCAGTCCTGAATATTCATTGGAAGGACT
The DNA here is from genome assembly GCF_032452875.1 of Bos javanicus. Classification (NCBI taxonomy): domain Eukaryota; kingdom Metazoa; phylum Chordata; class Mammalia; order Artiodactyla; family Bovidae; genus Bos; species Bos javanicus. The sequence goes on from NC_083897.1 coordinate 45,175,856, forward strand.
GATGCTGAAGTTGAAATGCCAATACTTTGGCCACCTCATGTGAAGAACCGACTCATTGGAAAATACCCTGGTGCTATGAAAGATTGAAGGCAGGAGGAGAAAGGGATGACAGAGGATGAGATGGTTGGATGGCATCACTGACTCAATTAACACGAGTTTGAGTAGGTTCTGGGAGTTGGTGATGGACAAGGAAGCCTGGCATGCTGCAGTACATGTGGTCACAAAAAGTCACACATGACAGAGTGACTAAACCGAACTGAGTCACTTAAAATAATTTCAATTCAAGAAAGACGTCTTTAGATAAATATATCATAGTTTTGGGGGGGCAGACCTCCACACCTGGGCTCTGACATGTAAGAATGATCCTAACATTAGCCTGTACAAAGTGATTGCAGCCCCTTCCCTTCTGGCTCTGACAGCAAGAATCTGCCTGCAATGCAGGAGACCTGGGATCAATCTCTGGGTCGGAAGAACCCCTGGAGAAGGAAATAGCAACCCACTCCAGCATTCTTGCCTGGAGAATCCCATGGACAGAGGAGCCTGGTGGGCTACAGTTTATGGGGTCACAAAGAGTCGGACATGACTGGGAACTGAGTGTTGAGGACCCATATGAACAGCTATAAGTATAATACAATATAAAATAAATCTATCATTTATAAAATATGCTTAGATGTTAAGGTAGGAGATGTGGGAGAATATAAAAGTTGAGCTGGAAAAGTACTGAGCATCAAATTTGGAAATAATCATCACCCTATTTAGAAAGTGGTGGTTAAAACAACTACATGCAAATATTACTAAGGAACAGTTGAATAAAATATTCTTTAGAAATTTAAGATATATGCTTGTAAATAAAGATAACTCTTACTTGTTGAAGAGAGGGTAATGACGTTTTTAAACCAGGACAGTGATGGAAATGTGGTCATGCCATAGGTTCAGTGAACAGATACAAAAAGAAAGTAAAATTAATAGTTCCTTGATGAACACTTCCCTAGATTCTGTGTTACAGAAGATGACAAAAGGAACTGATTTCTTTTTCCCCATAAAGTAATAAAATCATAAACACCAAGTAAGTTAAATGACCTAGTTATGGATACAATTATTTCTAATCTGTGAAAAGTTTCTAAAGTTTTAGCGTTTTTTGGTTCCCCTTAAAATAAAATATCTGAAAACTATTTTAATATGAGGAAGTGAAATCTGTTCAAGCCACAGGGAAATCTCTTTAATTTTCAAAACCAAATATTTTCTTTAGAAAATTTCCCTTCCTCCCCCATTTCATTCTAATTTTCAATCACAGAGCTACCAATTAATATTTGAAGACAAACCAGGGATAAATGCCAGGCAAAATTGTAAAAGGCGACTAAGCTGATCTTCCTATCCCTCACATTCTGTTATACAAACCCTTCCCCTTTTCCTGGTTGCTGCTACCCAACCCACATGCACAATCCATTAATGCTGCTCCAGCCTTCCCAAAACCTTTCTAGAAGCATTTTCTATTTTGAAACTTTTACAAAGTTTTCATCAAAACTTTCCCTGGCCTGTCTAATAGGCTTGACATATAGGAGAATGTATCTGATAAACATTTCAAGTTTGAACTTTAAAGGATGAGAGCTTTAATATGCTTCATTTCTTTGAGTGCACTCTGATTTTAAACTAGAGCTCCCTAGAGACCCTGTATAGGCTATGACATTTGTAACTGGTTTTGGAAATTGGAGATCTTATTGAAAGCCTAACACAAAATAAACAAACAAAAAACACAATTCCTTGTCTGCCTATGTTTAAGGATGCATGGATTTGAGTAATAACAATAATAGGTACAATTACATAACTCTACTTCTCACTTTCTTTTATTTCTCCAGGGTTCAACTGGAGTATCACAGACAGAAAAAGGCCTACTACTTAGTTAGTTGTTGTAGTAGTTATTACTTAGTTACTAAGTAATTACTTATTGACTACATAACTATTAGTAACTATTAGTTACTAATAGTAATTACTTAGTAACTAGCAATTAGTAACTTAGTAACTATTAATTAAATAACTAAGTAGTTACTTAGTAACTAAGTAGTAACTACTTTAGTTAAATGGTCCCAAATAAAAAAATATAACTTATTCATAGTTCAAACTATAATTGGTTTACCTACAACCTGTATACCTGTGGTGGATTCATGTTGATATACGGCAAAACCAATACAATATTGTAAAGTTAAAAAATAAAATAAAATAAAAAATAAAAATAAATTTAAAAATTAAAATAAAAAATATTTTAAAGAGACTTTCTTACTTTCTGGAGAGCCAATTTTTGTGACATTGCACAAAAGTTTAGCATAATGATATATGCATAGCTAATTTTGAGAGATGGAGTTGAGAAATAGAATGTGTTCATAATTACTTTCAACTATCACAATTTAGGTATTTGTTAAGGCAAATATTATAAGAATAGCTATCCTTTTCTTTTTTCCTCTGAAAAGAGATCTGAAATGAAACATTCTAAGTTCTTGGATGGTAAATTGGTTCTGTAAATAAATAAATAAACAAACTTATGCCAGCATTTGCTATCTTTTAAATAAGTTCAGCATTTATTCATTCACTAAACAAGTGTTTATTGAGTGTCTCCCACATTCCAGGTACTCTTCTAGACAAAAAAGACACAACAGTGGAGAAGAAAGACTACATTTACAAACTGTGAAACAAGTCACTCAGTATTCTGTTAAAAAAAAAAAAAAGACAATCCATTTAAACCCAGTAATTAAATCTCTGAACCTTAAAAGGAACATTGTTTTCTAATTCTAAAGACTTTTTCTTTCTCTTCAGAAGAGCTAGTCTGGGATAAGGTAGAACATGTATTAGTAAGTATGTGTGTACATTATGCATATTTTTATTCATGTGGGTTGAGCTCCTTCTAGATGATATACTTTTTTCCTGTTCTAATTTTGGAAATAAAGATATGAGAAACTGAGTTGAAAAGGCAAGAGAGTCTCCCTAGTCATCTAAGGAATATAATTATAAATGTGTTTTTCATCCTTCATAAGGTTCATCTCAGGACAAGGTACTAAAATTATAACCAACCTACCTCATTAGATTTTAGGATAGATGACTGATAGATAGATGGATAGAGATAAGTAGATAGTAAATACTATTAATACATATTTATATCTCTACCTGTCTACCTACTACCTGCTTATCTAATGATAGATCTATCTACCTACCTATGTACTAAATGCCTTTGTTAAAACAATGTATATATATATTTTTTTCTCTCATTTTTTCTCTTTCAATAGGAAAAAAATATGTTTTTATGCCTTTATTTATTTTTTACTGACTTCCTGGGTGGCTCAGATGGTAAAAGCGTCTGCCTACAAAGCGGAAGACCCAGGTTCGATCCCTGGGTCGGGAAGAACTTCTGGAGAAGGAAATGGCAACCCACTCCAGTATTCTTGTCTGGAAAATCCCATGGACGGAGGAGCCTGGCAGGCTACAGTCCATGGGGTTGCAAAGAGTTGGACACGACTGAGCAACTTTACAACAACTATTACTAAAAATATTCAGGGTCAAAATAGGAGAAAAAAAAGTTAAACTACATACATAGGTCTGTAATCTTAATAAAAAATCACTTGGACTTTGTGATTATGAGTAAAGTAAATAAAAAGCTATGAAATTATTCTCTAAAGAGGTATATTTACATGATAAAGACTAGTTGAAAATTTGAATATATACAAAGTAGTCAAATACAATACTGCTGTAAAGTTTTATAGAATAACTAATAAAGAACTAGGAAGAGAGAGTAGAAAATATGTAATTGGCTGGGGCCACTGTCAACTACAAATTGGCCCTTGCCAAGACCATTTGCCAGTGACTCAACAACAACAACAAGGACATTTGTCATCTACCTCTGCAGAGAATGAACCCTGTGCTGCAGCTGTTGACCTTCAACAGCCCTTGAGGGAGTTCAGGGTGGAATGAGGCACCCTGTGCTCCAGGGAGTCTGGTGGAACAGGTCTTTGGATAGTTAGCTATTTTCAGGAACTGATTTCATGATCCCAATCCTTGCATCTCTTCATATCTAGAAAAGCACTAAATCTTTTCATAATATCAGCTCCTCATAACTAGCAGAAAACCCCTTGTAAAGTAAGTGCTTGATTGCACTGAACTCTCCCTTTACCAAAATCTTATATGTTGACCTTCCCCTCCTATTTTTTTGGAGCAGTTTCTCAGAACTAACTGAGGTGCTCCTGGGCTGCAGTCCTCATTTTGCCCCAAATAGAACTCAACTCAAAATTCTCAAGTTGTGCATTGTTTTAGTTGGCAACACATAGTCAAACTTTTTGTGGTAAGAAGCGTCAGATTTAGCTTGGCATTGGGGGTTTAGTTGACTGCACACATTGCATTTGTGGTCAAGCAGAGCATTTACTTCTAAGTTATCAAACTTTTAGTTTCCTGATGTGGAACTCCAAGCTGGAGTGGTCCTAGCTTGAGCCTAGAAATTTATTTCAACAGTCCTTCTTTCCTCCTTTTGATCATCCTCTTGACCACTCAAAAGTTTTGATAAAAAATATTAGTTTAAGAGTAGTGGCCAAGATAGGAGAATAGGAGAAGTTCACCGCCTCCCACAGGCACCAAAATTACAACTACTGGCAGAGAAACTATTGATAAGAAATACTGGAAGGTGAGAATAAAAGACCTTCCATAGAAAAAGATGTAAGTAAGAAACCACAATGAGACTGGTAGAAGTGGCAGAGACACAGTAAAGACTCATACATACCCTGATGTGGGAAACACACAAACAGAAAGATAATTACAATTTCAGAGGTTCTCCACCTCACATTGGGCTCCTGAGCCTGGGGAGGTACTGCACAAGGAGAACAAGACCCCAAGACATTTGGCTTTGAAGGCCAGTGGAACTTATATTCAGGAGACCCAGGAGACTGTAGGAAGTAGAGACTCAACTCTGAAAGGGAGCACACAAAATTTCACAAGTTCCAGTACCAAAGGCAGAAGCAACAATTTGAAAGGAGCTTAGTCAGACCCACCTGCTGATCTGGGAGAGAATCCAGAAACTGGATTTCATGCTAGAGACATAGACATTGGAAGCAACCATTTTGGGGAGCTCATACTACCAAGAGGACACTAATGTTGGTAAATGACATTGTGGAATCCTCCCTCTATCTTATGAGCTCTGGGACCTGGCTGTGTACACTAGCCTGTGGGAATTAATACTAGGAAGCCTCAGGTGAAGCAAATGGCTTCAGGTGAAGCCAGCTGCTTTAAGAACTCCTGAGTCAATAGCCACCCTGGGACCCAGCCCAGTCCACAAGAGGGCCCAGGACATGGCTTTGTACATCAGTCCAAGGACCAGTACAGCCCTGAAATGTGCCATGTTGGGACCAAACCCACCCAACAGCAGGCAGGCATCAGCCTCTGGACACATTGAGCACAGGCCCTATAAACCAGCACGTGAACACCATCTCTGGAACACTATGTGCGCTGCACCCAGCAGTGGCAGAAACTAGATCCATTCCCAAGTAGACCAACACCAATTCTGCATCCCACAGCGCCCTTTATTCAGTGCCCTTCATCCAGGGCCCTAGCTCTGCCCACCTATAGATGACCACTAGCCCCAGTGGCCCCCAGGGTCAGGGACCAGCTCTGACACATATCAGACACTCTAGCTAGCAATGTCAGAAACTTGTCCCATCTATCAGCAGATCAACACTAGATTTAGGACCTTATCCCCAGGGACTCCACAGCCAGCTCCCACTTATGAGAGACCAGCAGACTCCATGGAAAGCAAGACCTGGCAACAAACTAGACAGGGACCATTCACACCTATAAAACTGTCAACAGTAGTGAGCCCACAACAACACAAGTACCCACAAAGCCCACATAGGTGGCACCCATAAAACATATAGTCCTGGGGGTCAGAGGGCTAGAACATATAAGATCATAGCAATACAAGCTTACCTCAAGAAACAAGAGAAATATCAAATAAATAACCTAACTTTACACCTAAAGAAACTAGAAAAAGAAGAAATGAAGAGCCCCTAAATTAGTAGAAGGAAACAAATCATAAAAATCAGAGCAGAAATAAATGAAAAGAAACAAAGGAGAATATAGCAAAAATCAACAAAACTAAAACTTGGTACTTTGAGAAGATAAATAAAATAGACAAACCATTGGCCAGACTCATCAAGAAAAAAAGGGAGAAGAATCGAATCAATAAAATTAGAAATGAAAATGGATGTTACAGCAGACAACACAGAAATACAAAGGATCATAAGAGACTACAATGAGCAAATATATGCCAATAAAATGGACAGCTTGGAAGAAATGGACAAATTCTTAGAAAAATATAACCTTCCAAAACTGAACCAGGAAGAAATAGAAAATATTAACAGAACCATCACAAGCATGGAAACTGAAACTTTAATAGAAAAAATCTTCCAATAAACAAAAGCCCAGGACCAGATGGCTTCAGAGGTGAATTCTACCAAAAATTTAGAGAAGAGCTAACAGCTATCCTACAAAACACTTCCAGAAAATTGCAGAGGAAGGCAAACTCCAAAACTCATTTTATGAGGCCACCATCACCCTAATACCAAAACCAAACAAAGGCCACAAAAAAAGAAAACTATAGGCCAATATCACTGATGAATATAGACGCAAAAATTCTTAACAAAATTCTAGAAAACAGAATCCAACAACATATTAAAGAGATCATACCTCATGACCAAGTGGGCTTTATCCCAGGGATGCAAGGATTCTTCAATATGTGCAAATCGATCAATGTGATACACCACATTAACAAATTGAAAGATAAAAACCATATGATTATCTCAATGGATGCAGAGAAAGCCTTTGACAAAATTCAACATCAATTTATGGAAAAAAAAAAAAACAACTCCAGAAAGCAGGAATAGAAGGAGCATACCTCAACATAATAAAAGCCATCTACAATAAACCACAGCAAACATTAGCCTCAATGGTGAAAAACTGAAAGCATTTCCTCTAAAGTCAGAAAGAAGACAAGGGTGCCCACTCTCACCACTACTATTCAACATAGATTTGGAAGTCTTAACCACAATAATCAGAGAAGAAAAAGAAATAAAGGGAATCCAGATTGGAAATGAAGAAGTAAAACACTCACTGTTTGCAGATGACATGATCCTCTACATAGAAAACTCTAAAGACACCACCAGATAATTAATAGAGCTAGTCAATGAATGTATTGAAGTTGCAGGATATAAAATCAATACAAAGAAATCCCTTCAATTCCTATACACTAACAAATAGGAAAAGGAGTACATCAAGGCTGTATGTTGTCACCCTGTTTTTTTTTAACTTATATGCAGAGTACATCATGAGAAACGCTGGGCTGGAAGAACTACAAGCTGGAATCAAGATTGCAAGGAGAAATATCAATAATCTCAGATATGCAGATGATACCACCCTTATGGCAGAAAGTGAAGAGGAACTAAGGCACCTCTTGATGAAAGTGAAAGTGGAGAGTGAAAAGTTGGCTTAAAGCTCAACATTCAGAAAACGAACATCAGGGCATCCAGTCCCATCACTTCATGGGAAATAGATGGGGAAACAGTGGAAACAGTGTCAGACTTTTTTGTTGGGGGCTCCAAAATCACTGCAGATGGTGGCTGCAGCCATGAAATTAAGATGCTTACTTCTTGGAAGGAAAGTTATGACCAACCTGAACAGCATATTGAAAAGCAGAGACATTACTTTCCCAACAAACGTCCGTCTAGTCAAGTGTATGGTTTTTCCAGTGGTCATGTATGGATGTGAGAGTTGGACTGTGAAGAAAGCTGAGCACCGAAGAATTGATGCTTTTGAACTGTGGTGTTGGAGAAGACTCTTGAGAGTCCCTTGGACGGCAAGGAGATTCAACCAGTGCATTCTGAAGGAGATCAGCCCTGGGATTTCTTTGGAAGGAATGCTGCTAAAGCTGAATCTCCAATACTTTGGCCACCTCATGCAAAGAGTTGACTCATTGGAAAAGACTCTGATGCTGGGAGGGATTGGGGGCAGGAGGAGAAAGGGACGACAGAGGATGAGATGGCTGGATGGCATCACCAACTCGATGGACATGAGTTTGGGTGAACTCTGGGAGTTGGTGATGGACAGGGAGGCCTGGTGTGCTGCAGTTCATGGGGTCGCAAAGAGTCAGACACGACTGAGCAACTGAACTGAAGTGAACTGAACAATGAGAAAACAGAGAAATAAAGGAAACAATCCCATTCACCACTGTAATGAAAAGAATAAAATACTTAGGAATAAATTTACCTAAAGAAACAAATGACATATACATAAAACTATAAAACACCAATGAAAGAAATAAAAGATGACAGAAAAAGATGGAGAAATATACCATGTTCAGGGATCGGAAGCATCAATATAGTGAAAATGAGTATACTATCTAAAGTAATCTATAGATTCAATGCAATCCCTATCAAGCTAACGATGGTACTTTTCTGAGAACTAAAACAAATAATTTCAAAATTTGTATAGAAATACAGAAAACCTCGAATAGCCAAAGCAATCTTGAGAAAGAAGAATGGAACTGGAGGAATCAACCTGCCTGACTTCAGGCTCTACTACAAAGCCACAGTCATCAAGACAGTATTGTACTGGCACAAAGACAGAAATATAGATCAATGTAACAAAATATAAAGCCCAGAGATGAATCTATGCACCTATGGACACGTTGTCTTTGACAAAGGAGGCAAGAATATACAATGGAGAAAAGACAATCCCTTTAACAAATGGTGCTGGGAAAACTGGTCAACTACCTGGAAAAGAATGAAATTAGAACACTTTCTAATACGATACACAAAAATTAACTCAAAATGGATTAAAGATCTAAATGTAAGACCAGAAACTATAAAACTCCTATAGGAAAACAGAGGCAGAACACTTACTAACATAAATCACAGCAGTATCCTCTATGACCCACCTTTCAGAGTAATGGGAATAAAAGCAAAACTAAACAGATGGAACTAATTAAACTTAACCACTTTTGCACAATGAAGGGAACTATAAGCAATGTGAAAAGACAGCCTTCAGAATGGGAGAAAGTAATAGCAAATGAAACAATGGACAAAGAATTAATCTCTAAAATATACAAACGGTTCATGCAGCTCAATACCAGAAAAATAAACGACCCAATCAAAAAATGGGCCAGAGAACTAAACAGACATTTCTCCAAAGAAGACATACAGATGGTTAACAAACGCATGAAAAGATGCTCAACATCACTCATTATCAGAGAAATTCAAATTAAAACCACAATGAGGTTCAATCTCACACTGGTTAGAATGGCTGCCATCAAAAATTCTACAAACAGTAAATGCTGGAGAGGGTGCAGAGAAAAGGGAACACTCTTACCCTGATGGTGGGAATGCAAACTAGTGAAGCCACTATGGAGAACAACGTGGAGATTTCTTAAAGAACTTGAAATAAAACTGCCATACAAACCAGCAATCCCACTGCTGGTCATACACACAGAGGAAACCACAATTGAAAGAGACAGGTGTACCCCAATATTCATTGCAGCACTGTTTACAATAGCCAGGACTTGGAAGCAACCTAGATGTCCATTGGCACATACATAGATAAGAAAGTGGTGGTATATATACACAATGGAATATTACTCAGCTATTAAAAAGAACACATTTGAGTCAGTTCTAACAAGGTGGATGAAACTGGAGCCTATTATACAGACTGAAGTAAGTCAGAAAGAAAAACATGAATACAGTATATTAACACATATATATGAAATTTAGAAAGATGGTAACAATGACCCTATGTGCAAGACAGCAAAAGAGACACAGATATAAAGAACAGATTTTTGGACTCTGTGGGTGAATGCGGTGGTGGGATGATTTGAGAGAATAGTATTGAAACAGGTATATTACCATTTTTGAAATAGATCACCAGTCTACTTTCGATTAATGAAACAGGGCACTCAAAGCTAGTGCACTGGGATGACACAGAGGGATGAGATGGGGAGGGAGGTGGGAGGAGGTTTTAGGACAGGGGGACACATGTACACCCATGGCTGATTCATGTCAGTATATGGCAAAAACCACCACAATATTGCAAAGTAATTACCTCCAATTAAAATATATAAATTAGTTAAAAAAAAAAAAAAAAAAAAAAACGCTGGCAGAGATTGTGAGTACGTAATCCGATTCCCCTTTCCTGGTTGGTTCCAAAAAGTGTCATGCTGTAAACTGCTCTAAAGTAGTTCTGGACTGACTCTAAGTGCCCGACCCAAATACACATCCTTTCTGGAGGAAGGCTCCATCATCCTAGGTCTCAGAGAATCTCAGAAATATGAGCAGTTAACATACTAACAAGCTCATCAGGAAATGAGACACCAGAAGCCAGAAATACAACAGAAATCAGCAGAAATACATCTACAGTGGCTTCAGGTATCCTTCATTATCTACATTCTTATTTTGACTTCCAGAAACCAAATAGATTGAATTACTAGAATTCCCACTCTGTACAAAAGTTTGCCACATACTGCCCAGATTCAAGAACCTAATAGATTTGCATGACAAGACGATAAAAATCAATAAGCAAGTGACAGACATTTTATAAACTGGGGAAAGACTTGAACAGATCCTTCAGAGACAAGAATATCCACATGCCAATAAACACATGAAAAGTGCATACAGAATAAGAAAATTAACACCACAGTATGATAACAACTATACAGTCCCAGAAGAGCTAAATCAAAGTAGAAAGACAATATGTAAAGTACTGATGAACATGTGAATTGACTAGAAGTTTCAAACACTGCCATGGAATTAGAACCTAATAAAGTCCATTTTGGAAGACTGATTGCACTATAGGCCAAAGATAAAACCTATGACCTAGCAATTGTACTCACAATTGTTTCCTTAACAGAAATTCATGCTTATGCTCCCAAAAGATGTCTACAAGAATGTCTATTACTATCTGTAATAGCCCCAATTAGAAATATCACAAATGTATATCTTCAATGGAGTGGATTAATCTATTGTGATAAATTCATACTGTGGAAGACTACACCTTATGACAATGAAAATAAATAAAATACGGCTATCAGAACAACGTGGATGCATTTCATAAGCATAAAGTTGAATGAAAAAAAAAAAAGCCAAGTACACATTGTGTGATTTTTTTTCCTATGTAAGTAAAGTTCAAAAGCAGACAACATAAATATATATTATTAAAAGTAAAAAAAAAAAGATGTCTTACAAAAGCCATTAGTTCAAGGTCATGAACATAACCTACTACATATGTAGAAATAAAAGCATCAAATTAGACAAAATGATGTGATAGATGAATGTGTTCCAAATGAAGCAACAAGATAAAACCCCAAAGAAGAACTAAATCAGAGACAAGTGATCTATCCAGTAAAGTACTCCATGTAATGACTGCAAAGATGTTCAAAGAACTTGAGTGAAGATCCAGTGACAGAGTGAGAATTTGGAAGCTTTTAACAAACATAAAGTATAAAGAAGAACCAACAGAGATGAAGAATATAATACCTGAGATAAAAGTACACCAGAAAGGATCAACAGTAGATAAGCGAATACAGAGGAACAGGTTAGCAAGCTGGAAGACAGAGTAGTGGAAATCACTGAAATTGAACAGAAAAAAGAGAGAGAGAGAATAATGTAAGAGAACTCTAGGACAACATAAAGAACACTAACATTCACATTATAGGATCCCAGAAGAGAGAAAGAAACAGAACGTATTTGAAAACATAGTAGTTTAAATGTTCCTAACCTGAAAAAGGAAACAGATATCCAGGTCTAGAAAGCACAGAGAGTCCCAAACAGGATCAACCCAAAGAGGACCACACCAAGACACAGCATAATTAAAATAGTAAAAATTAAGGATAAAGAGATAATATTAAAAGAAGCAAGGGAAAAACAAGTTATATATAAGTGAACTTCTGTAAGGCTATTAGCTGACTTCATAGGCCAGTAGGTATGATATGTTTGAAGTGATAAAAGGGAAAAACCTACAACCAAGATTACTCTACCAGGAAAGGCTTTCATTCAGATTCGATGGAGAAATCAAAAGTTTTACAGAAAAGCAGAACCAGAAAGAGTTCAGCACTACCAAACCAACTTTATAAGAAGCTTTAAGAGAACCTCTATAAGAGGTAAATAAAAGATCATCACTACATATATGAAAATTACAAGGGAAAAATATCTCTACGCTGTGCTGTATTAAGTCACTTCAGTCATGTCTGACCTCTTGAGACACTATGGACTGTAGCCCATTGGGCTCTTCTGTCCATGGGATTCTCCAGATAAGAATACTTGACTGGGTTCCCATACCCTTATCCAGGGAATCTTCCTGACCCAGGGATTGAACCTGCATCTCTTATGTCTCTTGCATTGGCAGGCAAGTTTTTTATCAGTAGCACCACCCAGGAAGCCCAAAATATCTCTGGTAAAGGTAAACATACAGTAAGGAAGTAAATTATTGCTAATAATGAACTATTAGTAACAGAAAGAATAAAACATGATTCCATTTAAAATCATATAAAAAATATGTATACCTAGAAATAAATTCAGCCAAGGAAGTGAAAGACCTGTATTCTGAAAAGTACACAATGTTTATGAAGGAAATTAAAGGTGACACAAAGAAATGGAAAGATACCCACATTCTCAGATTGGAAGAATTAATGTTGTTATAAAGTCCATACTCAGTTCAGTTCAGTCACTCAGTTGTGTCCAACTCGTTGAGACCCCATGAATCGCAGCACACCAGGCCTCCCTGTCCATCACCAACTCGTGGAGTCTACTCAAAATGGTGTCCATCGAGTCGGTCATGCCATCCAGCCATCTCATCCTCTGTCGTCCCCTTCTCCTCCTGCCACCAATCCCTCCCAGCATCAGGGTCTTTTCCAATGAGTCAAGTCTTTGCATGATGTGGCCAAAGTATTGGAGTTTCAGCTTTAGCATCAGTCCTCCCAATGAACATTAAGGACTGATCTCCTTTAGAATGGACTGGTTGGATTTCTGTGCAGTCCAAGGGACTCTCAAGAGTCTTCTCCAAAACCACAATTCAAAAGCATCAATTCTTCGGTGCTCAGCTTTCTTCACAGTTCAACTCTCACATCCATACATGACCACAGGAAAAACCATAGCCTTGACTAGACAGACCTTTGTTGGCTAAGTAATGTCTCTGCTTTTGAATATGCTATCTAGGTTGGTCATAACTTTCCTTCCAAGGAGTAAATGTCTTTTAATTTCATGGCTGCAGTCACCATCTGCAGTGATTTTGGAGCTCAAAAAAATAGAGTCTGACACTGTTTCCACTGTTTCCCCATTTATTTCCCATGAAGTGATGGGACCGGATGCCATGATCTTAGTTTTCTGAATGTTGAGCTTTAAGCCAACTTTTCCACTCTCCTCTTTCACTTTCATCAAGAGGCTCTTTAGTTCCTCTTCAATTTCTGCCATAAGGGTGGTGTCATCAGCGTATCTGAGATTATTGATATTTCTCCCGGCAATTTTGATTCCAGCTTGTGCTTCTTCCAGCCCAGCTTTTCTCATTATGTACTCTGCATAAAAGTTAAATAAGCAGGGTGACAATATATAGCCTTGACATACTCCTTTTCCTATTTGGAACCAGTCTGTTGTTCCATGTCCAGTTCTAACTGTTGCTTCCTGACCTGCATATAAGTTTCTCAAGAGGCAGGTCAGGTGGTCTGGTATCTCCATCTCTTGAAGAATTTTCCACAGTTAATTGTGATCCACGCATGCAGCTGCAACAGAACATAAGCATGGTCAGCTGCGATGGCACACAAGCATGGCCGAGAGGAGCTACCCCACGCCCGAGGTCAGGGGCAGAAGCTGGGAGGACCCCAAGCCCGAGGGGCAGTGGCCGGGAGGAGCTAACCTCCGCCTGAGGCCAGGGGTGGTGGCCAGGAGGAGCTACCCCATGTCCAAGGAGCTGTGGCTGTGAGGGCGCCAGAGGGCCTAGAGGAGCCACTCCACGTTCAAGGTCAGGAGGGGCGGTGGTGAGGCAATATCCCTTGTCCAAGTTAAGGAGCAGCAGCTGCATTTTGCTGGAGCAGCCATGAAGAGATACCCCACGTCCAAGGTAAGAGAAACCCAAATAAGACGGTAGGTGTTGCAAGAGGGCATCAGAGGGCAAACACACTGAAACCATAATCACAGAAAACTAGTCAATCTAATCACACTAGGACCACAGCCTTGTCTAACTCAGTGAAACTAAGCCATGCCCTTGGGGCCACCCAAGATGGGCGGGTCATGGTGGAGAGGTCTGACAGAATGTGGTCCACTGGAGAAGGGAATGGCAAACCACTTCAGTATTCTTGCCTTGAGAACTCCAGAGGAATATTACTCAGCCTTTAAAAATAATAAAGTCCTGCCCCCTGTAACAATGTGGATGTATGTAGTGATTATTATACTTAGTGAAATAATACAGGCAGAGTATCACACACACACACACAGTATCACATATATATATATATATATATATATATATATATATATATATATATTCATTTCTTTTAATTTTGAGATTTTATATATATATAAATATATATATATAAATATATATAAAATCTCAAAATTAAAAGAAATGAATGTATATAAGAAAACTGAAAGAGTATGAAAGAGACTTACAGATACAGAGGGCAAAGTAATTACCAGTGGGGAGTTGAGAGGGGTGAGGGGAAAAACAGGGGAATGGGCTTAATAGATACAAACTACTATGTTTAAAATAGATGAACAACTAGAATGTATTATATGGCACAGGAAAATATAGCCATTGTCTTGTAAATAATTTAACAAGAGTATAACCTATGAAAATATTGAATCATTATGCTTTATACTTGATACTAATATAATATTGTATCATATATTTTTGCATTTTCATATCATTCATTGGATTCTCAAGGCAGAATATGGAGGTGGTTTGCCATTCCCTTCAGCAGTGGATCACCTTTTGTCAGAACTCTCCAGCATGACCTGTCCATCTTGCATGGCCCTGCACAGCATGACTCATAGTTTCATTGAGTTACACAAGGCTGTGGTCCATGTGATCATTTTGGTTAATTTTCTGTGATTGTGGTTTTCATTCTGGGGGCCATGGGATTATAGCTCTTACTTCTGTCTGCCTTCTGATGGATGAGAGTAAGAGGCTTGTACAAGCTTCCTGGTGGGAGGGACTGGATGTGGGAAAAACTAGGTCTTGCTCTGGCGGGCAAGGCCATGCTCAGTAAATATTTAATCCCATTTTCTTCTGATGGGGTAGGACTATGCTCCCTCACTGTTGTTTTTTCGGCTGAGGCAGCCCAGTCCTGGAGTCTGCAGTCTCTGTGGTATAGCTAAGGATCTATGGTAAGGCTAATGGTCACCTCCTCCAAGAGGACTTATGCCAACACACCATGCCTCCTAGCACTGCTGCTGCCAGTAGCCCTGACCCTGCAGTGGGCCATTGTTGACCCACGCCTCCACAGGAGACTCCCAGACACTCACAGGCAGGTATGGCTCAGTCTCTTGTAGGGTCACTGCTCCTTTCCCCTGGGTTCTGGTGCACACAAGGTTTTGTTTGTGCCCTCCAAGAGTCTCTGTTTCCTCCAGCCCTGTGGAAGCTCTGTAATCAAATCCCTCTGACCTTCAAAGTCAGATTCCCTGGGGATTCCCAGTTCCTTTGCCAGATCCTTAAGTTGGGAAGTCTGATGTGGAGCCTAGAACATTCTCAACAGTGCAAGGATTTCTCTGGTATAATTGTTCTCCAGTTTGTGGGTTGCCTGCCCAGCAGCTCTATGGGAGGGCTACAGGCTCTTTGGTAGAGTTAATGGTGACCTCCTCCAAGAGGACTTATGCCACACGGCCTGCCTCTCAGGAATGCTGATGCCAGTGCCCTGTCCCTGTGGCAGGCCACTGTTGACCCATACCTCTGCAAGAGACCTTCAAACACTCATAGGCAGGTCTGGCTCAGAACAACACCATTATAATATTGTAAATCAACTATAATTTAATAGGAAGCAAATTAGGATATATCTTACATGTGAAAAAAGAAAGAACAGTCTTATTTACAATCACATCAAAATAATAAAATAATCTTGAAATGATATAACTAAAGAACTAAAAGACTTGTACTCAGAAAATTATAAGATATTGATGAAAAAATTAAAGATGATACTAAAACATGGAAAGACATACCTTCTCGATGGATTAGAAGAATTATTATTAAAATGAATGTACTACCCAAGGCAATCTACACATTTAATGCAATCTTTATCTAAAAACCAATGGCATTTTTCTTCACAAAACTAGAATGATACTAGAATTTGTATGGAAGCACAAAAGACCCTGAATAGCCAAAGGGAACTTGAGAAAGAAGAACAAAGCTAGGGGTATCATGTATCCTCATTTCAAACTATACTACAAAGTTACACTAATCAAAATAGTATGTTACTGGCACAAAAACAAACACATAGGTCAATGGAACAGAATACAGAGCCTAGAAATGCACCCACACTTATTTGGGTGATTGATCTATGACAAAAGTGCCTTATCATACAATGAGGAAAAGATAGCCTCTTCAATAAACAGTGTTGGGAATTGTGTATGCAAAAAAATACAAACTGGACTACTCTCTCAGATGATATACAAAAATAATTCACAATGGGTTAAAAACCTAAATCTTATATCAGTAACCATAATACTTCTAGAAGAAAACAAAGGCAGAACACTCTTTAACATCAGTCTTCTTAATATTTTGGGGGTATGTTTCTTTAGGCAAGGGAACCAAAAGCAAAAATAAACACATAGGGCTACATCAAGCTAAAAACCTTCACACACCAAAGGAAACTATAAACAAAATGAAAAAGTCATCTATTAAATGGGAGAAGGTATTTACAAATAATGTATCTGATAAAGATTAGTATACAAAATATACAGAGAACCCATACAACTCAACATAAAAATAATCTCTGATTAAAAAATGGGCAGAGAATCTGAAAAGGCATTTTTCCAAAGAAGGCATACAGATGGCCAACAGGTACCTGAAAAGATGGTTAACATCAGGGAAATGCAAATGAAAACCACAATAAGATGTCACCTCACACTTGCCAGAAAGGCTATTATACAAAAGACAACAAAGAGTAAGTGCTTGTGAGGATTTGAAGAAATTGGAACCCTCATTCACTGTTGGTGGGAATGTAAATTGGTACAGCCAGTATGGAAAACAGTATGGAGATTGCTCAAAAAATTAAAAATAGAACTACTATATGATCAAGCAACTCCATTTCTTGGTATTTATCTGAGGAAAATGAGAACACAAGGAAGGTACAAAAGAACACTCTGTAAAGGTACATATATCCCTATGTTCGTCACAGCATTATTTGCAATAGTCAATATATGAAAGAAACTTAAGTGACCATGAATAGATGAATGAATAAAGATGTGGTATGTATGTATACACACACACACACACACACACACACACACACACACACATATATACACAGGCACACAGTGGAATAGTACTCAACCATGAAAAGGATGACATCTTACCATTTGTGATAACATAGATGGGTCTATATGGTATTATGCTAAATGAGATGTAATTCAGAGAAAGACAAATATTATATTATTTCACTTATATGTGGAATATAGAAAACAGCATAAATTAACAATAAAACAGAAAGCGAGCTATAGCTTCAGAGAAAAAATAGGTTTTTGCCAGAGGGGAGTGGTGTGGAGATAGGAGAGAAATAGGGAAATTAAGAGATACTAACTTTCAGTTACAAAATATATGTCATGTGTCTGAACTGTACACATGTATGGGAAATACGTGTGTTAGTCACTTGGTTGTGCCTAACTCTTTGCTACCCCATGTACTGTAGCCCACTAGGCTCCTCTGTCCATGGGATTCTCTGGGCAAGAATACTGGACTGGGTAGCCATTCCCTTTTTGAGAGGATCTTCCCAACCCAGGGATAAAACCTGGGTCTCCTGCATTGCAGGTGGATTCTTTACAGTCTGAGCCACCAGGGAAGTCCTATCTTTGTGTGGTAATATGTCATAACTAGATTTAGCACAGTTATTATTTTGAAAAGTATAGAAATGTTGAGTCACTATGTAGTGTAACGGGATAAACACAGTGTTATACACCAATTATGCTTCATAAACAAACTCCTATAAAAAGAGATCAGATTTATCATGACCAAAGGTGGAATTGGGGGAAGGGGAGTTAGATAAAGGGAGTCAAATGGTACAAACTTCCAGTTATAAGATAAATACTAGGAATGTAATGTTCAACATGATAAATACAATTAACACTGCGGCTTCCCTTGTGGCTCAGCTGGTAAAGAATCTGCCTTCAATGTGGGAGACCTGGGTTTGATCCCTGTTTTGGGAAGATCCCCTGGAGAAAGGAACAGCTACCCACTCCAGTATTCTAGCCTGGAGAATTCCATGAACTGTATAGTCCATGGGGTTGTAAAGAGTTGGACACAACTGAGCAAATTTCACTTCACCTGTTACATATGAAAGTTGTTAAGAGAATAAATCCTAAGAGTTCTCATTAAAAGGAAAATATGTGTTTCTTTTTTCTTTAATTTCACATCTGTATGAGATGATGGATGTTTATTAAACTTACTGTAATAATCATTTCATGCCGGGAGCCGGCATATTGCATATTGAGGGCATATTGCATATTGAGGGCATATTGCATATTGAGTGCAGCACTTTCCACAGCATCATCTTTCAGGATCTGGAATAGCTCAATTGGAATTCTATCACTGCTGGGAGCCAGTGTGAGGAACCCCGCCCATGACAAAGGTCATGAGGAAGGAGGCTCCGCATACGCAAAGGCGGTATCGAGCTTCAGGAGACCCCCTGGAAATTCTCGAGCATCTACCCCCAAAACCAGAGTCTGCCTACTTTCTGCTTTGTGCTTTCACCTATACCTCTGACTTTATGGGGGGCTGTCCCCCACTACCTCTCTCTGAAAAAGAGTTAGCTTACAGCTCCAGTTAATAATTCCTGGGTGTGACACTGTTTAACCTACAAACTCCTTTGGAAATCCTCTAGCCTGCCTGAATAGGTTTTTCCGGCCACATGTGATTGTTCAGAGCCTCCCAACTGTGAGAGGCAGGAGATGTTCTAAACTGTCTAAACACAGATTCTTTTGAGTAGTTAAAAGATTGATTAGAAATTGTATTGGTGAAAGGATTTTCACTTGTTGGGCCAATGTTTGCTGCTAAGTCTCCATATCCCTTACCTGCTGTGTCCCTGGCAGTGTATTGATTAATATAATTGGTGTAAGTAGTAGCTTTAATGTTTGTAACCTGGGACCCTTGAGTTAATTCTTTTTCTTGTTATAGCCCACCACACCTTTGCTCTGTAGGAATGTAACTTTATCTAATGCTTTTGGAGGGTGGCTCCTGACCAATCACCTTTAGAGAAAAATAAGTTTTCTGAAGAAAAGGTCTTAAAATGTTAACAGGCCTCCGGGCCAGAAGATGATGCAAATCACCTAAGCTTTTGCATATGATAAGTTTGCAGGAAGAAAGCCTGGCTTGCTGCCTGACTCTACCCCTTCCCCCATTATCCTCTATGCATAACTTAAGGTATAAAAACTACTTTGGAAAATAAAGTACGGGCCTTGTTCACTGAAACTTGGTCTCACCATGTCGTTCTTTCTCTTACCTTCTGGCTGAATTATTCAGCCTCTTTTCTCCACTGAATTTTCCTATTGAGCTATCCTCATTCTATTACTCTTTATATCCTTAATTAACGTTTAATTAAGCAATTGTTTCCTGATCTTCGCCTACGCCGTCTCTCCTTCGAATACCCTGTATCAGCCGGGGCTGGTCCCCGGCAATTTCATGATGGGTATAAGCCAAATTATTATGTTCTATACCTTAAACTTGCTGCTGCTAAGTCGCTTCAGTAGTGTCCGACTCTGTGCAAGCCCATAGACGGCAGCCCATCAGGATCCCCCGTCCCTGGGATTCTCCAGGCAAAAACACTGGAGTGGGTTGCCATTTCCTTCTCCAATGCATGAAAGTGAAGTCGCTTAGTCGTGTTTGACTCTTAGCAACCCCACAGATGGCAGCCCACCAGGCTCCTCCGTCCATGGGATTTTCCAGGCAAGAGTGCTGGAGTGGATTGCCATTTCCTTCTCCAGGGGACCTTCCCGACCCAGAAATCGAACCCGCGTCTCCCACATTGCAGTCAGACGCTTTACCATCTGAGCCACCAGGGAAGCCCTTAATTTTCGTAAAGCCAATTAAATAAAACTTTGTACAATTTAATTTGGTGACGTCATCCAAAAGTAAAATGATATCACACATCTACAGCATATATATGCAGATAAACATAGAGACAGACACATGGACCTTGTAACTTTTATTTTACAACTTTAGTCGTAGATTTTCAAGATGGCAGAGGAGTAGGGGGATATGGAGTGCATCTCTCTCCATGAATGCATCAAGAATACAACCACAGATGCAACATTTCTCACAGAACACTGGCTGAACACTAGCAGGAGTCCTTAACCACTGGAAAGAATTATACACATCCACGCATAACTGGGTTCAGTTCAGTTCAGTTCAGTCACTCAGTCGTGTCCGACTCCTTGCAACCCCATGTACTGCAGCACGCCAGGTTTCCCTGACCATCACCAACTCCCAGAGCCTACTCAAACTCATGTCCATCATGTCTGTAACACCACCCAATAATCTCATCCTCTGTCATCCCTTTCTCCTCCCGCCTTCAATCTTTCCCAGAATCAGCATCTTTTCCAATGAGTCGGTTCTTCACATCAGGTGGCCAAAGTATTAGAGTTTCAGTTTCATCATCAGTCCTTCCAATGAATATTCAAGACTGTTTTCCTTCAGGATGGACTGGTTGGATCTCCTTGCAATCCAAGGAACTCTCAAGAATCTTCTCCAACACCATAGTTCAAAAGCATTAATTCTTCGGTGCTCAGCTTTCTTTATAGTCCAACTCTCACATCTATACATGACTACTGGAAAAACCATAGCTTTGACTAGACAGACTTTTGTTGGTAATCTCTTTGCTTTAAAATATGCTGTCTAGGTTGGTCATAGCTTTTCTTCCAAGGAGCAAGCGTCTTTTAATTTCTTGGCTACAGTCACCATCTGCAGTGATTTTGGAGCCCCCAAAAATAAAGTCTGTCACTGGTTCCATTGTTTCCCTGTCTATTTACCATGAAGTTATGGGACTGGATGCCATGATCTTAGTTTTCTGAATGTTGAGTTTTAACCCAACGTTTTCAGTCTCCTCTTTGATCTTTTTCAAGAGGCTCTTTGGTTCTTCTTTGCTTTCTGGAGTAAGGGTGGTGTCATCTGTGTATCTGAGGTTATTGATATTTCTCCCGGCAATCTTGATTCCACCTTGTGCTTCATCTAGCCTGGCATTTCTCATGTTGTACTCTGCATTTATGTTAAATAAGCAGGGTAACAACATATAGCCTTGACATACTCCTTTCCCAATTTGGAACCAGTCTGTTGTTCCATGTCCAGTTGTAACTGTTGATTCTTGACCTGCATACAGATTTTTCAGGAGGCAGGTCAGGTGACTGGGTAGGATGAAAGAAAGAAGGGAGAAGGAGGAGAGCAAGAAGGACCAAACCTGCACCCCAGGGTAGAGGGGCTGAAGCAGGGAGAGATTCCTCCATCCAGGGAAATCGGTTGGGACAGAGGGGAAGAAATTGAGTCTGTTGGAGGGTAAAGCAGCTGATCTGTGATAGTCTGAAGGGAGCGAGAACCACACAGATAATCCTTGTCATGGCCCTACATACCCTGAATTGGGGTGTTGGTCCATTGGTGTGTGTGGCTGCTGGCAGATGGAGAATGGGAATTGGAGGGCAATCTCAGAGCAAGGACTGCTGTTGATGGCAGGGAGACAGCTGAGGGGATGGAGGGAGGAAATCCGCACCAAGAATGCCTTTGGAGAAAAACCAGGTGGCCACCAGAAACAGGATGTTACTGCTGAGTCACACAAAGAGGGTGGAGCCACCACTTTAGCCTCTCTCTCACCATATGCCAGCATCAGCAGCTGATCAATACAGAAGGAGCAGCTTGAGCTGCCCTTTGAGTGCCTGTTGCACTGAGCAATAGAAAAGGACCAGCTAGGGCTGTCCAGTAAGTGCCTGCTGGGCCATGCAATAAAGAAGGACCAGCCAGGGTAGCCCTTTGAGTGCCTGCTGCCAGAGGCTAGAAAAGTCTTCTAATAAAGCCGTATGTCTTGCACCCATATCTGCCAGTTTCCCTGTGCACATGGTGCCTCCAGAGTCCCTACAATCCACGCAGTTGCACCATCTCACACCCTGTCCTCACTCACTACAGCAGAGCCAAATCCTCCACCAAACTCCTGTGGATGGTCCACATGCAGAAGTGGGGATAAAACCACAATTGAACTCCAGGGGCAAGGTGGGTAAGGAAGAGGATCAAAAACCTTTCCATTAGCTGCACAAGTTACAGATTAAGTCAGCACCATCAACTAGACAGACTGTGTCTATGGAATATGTTAAAGGACAATGAGAGTTCCCACAAGGAAAATTCTCTAGCTCTGGCAGCTGTGGAGGAAGAAGGCAAGCACATGTGGGAGGAGGGCCAGATTAGAGTCTGAACTGTCCCCTCAGCAGATCCAGAGACCAGCTCTCCCCAGCACTGAAGGGTCCCCTAGAGAAGTGGAGGTGGGCTATGGCTCATAGCGAGGGCAAGAATACTGACAGCTAAGACCCTAGGAAAGCATTTATTATTTTTTTGATTTGAATTGTCCTATTGTTGGTTCTGGCTTTCTTTTTTCTCTGTTGTGGTTGTTGTTTTTATTATTGTTATTACTATTTAGGCTTTTGGGGGATTTTTTAATAATACTTTTTATTTCTTTTATATATTTCTACTATTTTGGCTTTATGCTGTTCTGTGTCTCTTTTTTGGATTCGTTTTTGTTGTGGTGGTTGATATATATATATATATATATATATATATATATATATATATATAATCTTTTTATTATGCAATTCCAACTTTGCTTTCCTAATTTTATTTCTTTTATCATTTTTGTCTGTTTGTCTTATTTTATTTGCTTTATTCCTCAGTTGGCACTCTGCTTCTGTTTTACTTTCTATTTTGTATTTTACATAGTTTTGTTTTTAATTGATTTCTTTGATTTCTGTTGTTCATTAGGTTGCTCTCTTGTAATTTGTTTTCTTTGGTTTTGGTTTCTTGTGTGTATGTGTGTGTGTGTGTGTGTGTGTGTGTGTTCCTTTGTTTTTGTTTTTATTAGACTGATTTTGCTTTTACTATTAGTGTCTGCTTCATTTTTTGTTTCCTGTATTTTTGTTTTGTTTTATTCCCTTTATTGTCATAATAACAAACTTGTGGAGTCTTGGCTTCCTGACTGGAAGTCAGTCCTCAGTCTCTGTAGTGAAAGTGATGAGTTCAATAAAATGGACAACCTGGAAGAAGAAATAGAAAATGTGAACAGACCAATCACAAGCACTAGAAATGAAACTGTGATCAAAAATTTTCCAACAAATAAAAGCCCAGGGCCAGATGGCTTCACAGGTGAATTCTATCAAATGTTTAGAGACTAGCTAACACTCTTGAACTCTTCCAAAAAAACTGCAGAGGGAGGAACATTCCCAAATTCACTCTACAAAGCCATCATCGCCCTGATATGAAAACCAGCAAATATAGCACACAAAAAAGAAAATCACAGGCCAATATTACTGATAAACATAGATGCAGAAATCCTCAACAAAATACTAGCAAACAGAATCTAAGAACAAATTAAAAGGATCATACACCATTATCAAGTGGGATTTATCCCAGTGGTGTGAGGATTTTCAATATATGCAAATCAATCAATGTGATACACCATATTAATAAACTGAAAGCTTTTAAAAAACATGATAATTTCAATAGATGCAGAAAGAACTTTCAACAAAATTCAATACCCATTTATGATTAAAAAAAAAAAAAAACTACAATAAGTGGATATAGAAGGAAACTACCTCAGCATAATAAAGACCATACATGACAAATACACCACAAACATTATTCTTAATAGCAAAAAACCTAAAGTATTCCCTCTAAGATCAGGAACAAGACAAGGGTGCCCACTCTTGCTACTATTATTTAATATAGTTCTGGAAGTCCTAGCAATGGCAATCAGAGAAGAAAAAATAAATAACAGTAATTTAGATCAGAAAATAAGATGGAAAACTCTCAGTGTTTGGAGGTGGTATGATACTATACATAGAACACCTTAGAGATGCCACCAGAAAAGTATTAGACCTAATCAATGAAATTAGTAGAGTCAGGATACAAAATTAATACACAGAAATCTCTTGCATTCCTATGCGCTAATAACAAAAAATCAGAAAGAGAAATTAAGGAAACAATTCCATTCACCATTGCAAGGAAAAAAAAAAAAAAAAACTACGAAGAAACCTACCAAAGGAGACAAAAGACCTGTATGCAGAAAACTATAAGACACTGATGAAAGAAATCAAAGATGAAACATACAGATGGAGAGATATACCATTTGGCTTGATTGGAAGAATCAGTATTATGAAAATGACTATACTATCCAAAGCAATTTACAGATTCAATGCTGGTGGCTCAGACAGTAAACAGTCTGCCTGCAATACAGGAGTCCCAGGTTCAATCTTGGGTTGGGAAGATCCCCTGAAGAAGGGAATGGCTACCCACTCCAGTATTCTTGCCTGGAGAATTCCATGGACAGAAGAGCCTTGTGGGCTATTGTCCATGGGGTTGCAAAGAGTCAGACACTACTGACTGAATAACACTTTCACTTTCACCCAAAGCAATCTATAGACTCAATGCAATCCCTATCAAATTACCAATGGCTTTTTTCACAGAACTAGAACAAAAAAAGTCAGAATTTGTATGAAAACACAAAAGACCCCGAATAGACAAAGCAATCTTGAGAAAGAAAAACAAAGCTGGAGGAATCAACTTTCCTTACTTCAGACTATAATATAAATCTACAGTAATCAAGACAGTATGACATAGCACAAAAACAGAAACACAGATCAATGAAACAAGATAGAAATCACAGAGATAAACTCACACACCCATTGGTACCTTGTCTTTGACAAATGAGGCAAGAACATACAAAAGAGAAAGGACAGCCTCTTCAATAAGTGGTCCTGGTAAAACTGGACAGCTGAATGTAAAAGAATGAAATTAGAACACTTCCTAGTGCCATACACAAAAATAAAATTGCAATGAATTAAAGATCTAAATGTAAGGCCAGACACTATAAAACTCTTATAGGAAAACATAGAGCATTCTTTGACATAAATCACAACAAGATCCTCTTTGACCCACCTCCTAGAGTAATGGAAATAAAAACAAAAATAAACTTATGGGACCTAATTAAACTTAAAAGCTTTTTCACAGCAAAGGAAATGATAAGGTGAAAAGAACTCTCAAAATAGGAGAAAATAATTACAAACAAAACAAGTGATGAAGAATTAATCTCCAAAATATATAAGCAGCTCATACAGGTCAATATCAGAAAAATGAACAACCTAATCAAAAAATGGGTGGGAAATTTAAACAGACATTTCTATAAGGAAGACATACAGATGGCCAACAAACATATGAAAAGATGCTCGACATGGTTCATTATTTTGTTGTTGTTGTTCAGTTGCCCACTTGTTCGACTCTTTGTAACCCCATAGATTCTTTGCAACTCTCTGCAGCACACCAGTCTTCTCTGTCACTCACCACCTCCCAAAGTTTGCCCAAGTTCATGTCCATTGCATCAGTGATGGCATCCAGCCATCTCATCTTCTGATGCCCTCTTCTTCTGCCCTCAATCTTTCCCAGCATCAGGGACTTTTCCAATGAGTCAGCTGTTCACATCAGATAACCAAAATACTGGAGTTTCAGATTCAGCATCAGTACTTCCAACGAGTATTCAGGGTTGATTTCCCTAAAGATTGACTGGTTTGATCTTTCTGTCCAAGGGACTCTCATCAATCCTCTCCAGCACGATAGTTTGAAGGCATCAGCTCTCCGGAGCTCTGCATTTCATATGGCTCACTATTAGAGAAATGCAAATCAAAACTTTAATACAATGAGGTATCACCTCACACCAGTAAGAATGACTGTCATCAAAAAATCTACAAACAATAAATGCTGGAGCAGATGTGGAGAAAATGTGAAGAAAACAAATTCTTGCACTGTTTTTGGGAATATAAAATGATATAGTCACTATGGAAAACAATATGCAAATTCTTTAAAAATACACTATGAATAAAAACTTAGCCATGAGATAGGTATAATAATGGAAAACTCTCTAGTTTATAAAAGAACAGTTCATTACAAAATGTGATTTCTGGTAGAAAGGATAAGATTACTTGTTTAGATGACTTACACATTTTGTTAATATTTATAGAGAAGACTTTTTATTCATCTAGTTTCCAAAGAGCCTTTCCCTTTTATTTTTGTTTCTTTTTGAAAAGAATTACCTTGATTCCTAAAAAAGACCAAGTAGAACATTTAAATCTCAAAAGTATATAGAAAGAATGTAAATTCCTCCAAGAAGGATTTTTGTTTCCTAAGGCCAGAATTTTTACAATAGGTATAGACTTTTGAGATAAATAGGGGAACTTTGGGGATTGGTAAAAATATATATCGCCTTTTTCTGTTTTTGTGAAGACTCAATTTTTTAAGGCAAGTTGTCCTCAATTGGTAGGATAGTTTTTAATTCCTCAAAAAAGTGGGCTGTAACCTGAATGATATTAAGGCACTGACCCACCCATCCAACTCCATTATCTTCAACTTGCTTCTTTATATCAGAGAATTCTTGAACAAAGATAGAAATCAGAAGATTCCTATGTTCAAGATTTAGACCTATTAATTTTTGGAATGTTTTTCTTTCTGTCTGGGTACACAGTTTCATTAAGCTTATGGGAGAAGGCCAAAAAAGTTCCCATTGGGCTCTGAATATCAGCTTACAATCTGTCCAACTTCTGACCACAGAGCTACTTGGAAAAAAAAATCCATTCAGATTTCTTGTTGGGCTTCAGTTGGTACAAACAATAAATATTCCTGGCAGAACTGAGTGACACCATGGATGAAATTGACATCCCCAAAGAACACACAAAAGATACAATCCTCCAAAGATTCAGAGCCACTCCCAAAGATAGCTGAAAGAAAGAAAGACTTAAACAAGATCCCTGAGAGCTGGAATCAGTTAGTAGAACCCTCGCTGAAAATGGAATGCAACCCAATTTTTGTATGATAACTTGTCAGTTGAATTGCCTGCATATGCAAGAACAAACGGACTTCCCTATTAGTCCAGTGGCTAAGGCTCCTTGGTCCCATTGCAGGGGGCAAAGGTTCCATTCCTGGTCATGTAACTAGATTCCACATGCCACAATGAACCAACAACCTGTACACCCCCAGCAGGCAGAAAGCCAAGCCAAGTTCTCAGGACACAAAATGAGACAAACAAAATAGCTATCCCTGGAAGAGAAAGGGTTGATAAGCAATGGGCACACCAAAATCAAATTCACAAGATTTTATATTTGGAAAGGAAGAAACAACAGAAAATGTTATCTTCCTTTCTTGACCAGTTACTACAGGTAGATTCAGGAGATCTGACACTGAAAAGAATTCTTACCTTTTGCTGGCTTCTGCCAGTTTTCTCAGGATCCCCTCTGCAGTCTCTCCAGAGCCAGTAGGGGTTAAAGTAGAAACTGTAGCCCTGGTGACTACCAGAATTTGACAACATTTTCCATTAATTTTAATTTTAGTTTCCCCTTGGCTGTTTAAGTGAATGAGGGGTAGCAGTTTACTGAAGAATCCCTCTGAGTTCTATATGTGAAGGGGATAAACAGGGACTAGGTATAAGTGTAAGTGTTAGTCACTCAGGCGTGCCCAACTCTTTGTGACCCTATGGACTGAAGCTCACCAGGCTCCTCTGTCCATGAGATTTTCCAGGCAATGATACTGGAGTGAGTTGCCATTTTCTTCTCCATAGGGGCTAGGTATAGGGACATTCAATTTTGTGTAGAACGATTAAAAAAAAAAAAATCTTTTAAGGACAACCTTTTTTTCTAGTGTCTCAGATGATTGCAAATGAGACATCAATAACTGGGCCAGTGCTTTGATGATTTGTTGCTGTTGTTTGGTCACTCAGTCACGTCAGAATCTTTGTGACCCCATGGACTGCAACGTTCCAGGATTCCCTGTCCTTCATCATCTCCTGGAGTTTGTTCAAACTCATGTCCACTGAGTCAGTGATGCCATTCAACCATCTTATTCTCTGTCTTCCCCTTCTCCTCCTGCCTTCAATCATTCTCAGCATCGGGGTCTTTTCCAATGAGTCAGTTCTTCGAATCAAGTGACCACAGTATTGGAGCTTCAGCTTCAGCATCAGTCCTTCCAATCAGTATTCAGGACTGATTTCCTTTAGGATTGACTGGTTTGATCTCCTTGCAGTCCAAGGTCAAGGGTCTTTTCCAACACCACAATTTGAAAGCATCAATTATTTGGCACTCAGCTTTTCTTATGGTCCAACTCTCACATTTGTACATGCTGCTAAGTTGTTGCTAAGTCGCTTCAGTCGAGTCCGACTCTGTGCAACCCCATAGACAGTAGTCCACCAGGCTCCCCCGTCTCTGGGATTCTCCAGGCAAGAACACTGGAGTGGGTTGCCATTTCCTTCTCTAATGCATGAAAGTGAAAAGTGAAAGGGAAGTCACTCAGTAGTGTCTGACTCTTAGCGACCCCATGGACTGCAGCCTACCAGGTTCCTCCACCCATGAGATTTTCCAGACAAGAGTACTGAAGTGGGGTGTCATTGCCTTCTCCAGTAAAGGAGACTAGAGGGGAATAATACAAATCATGACAGTCTTACAGTCTTTTGTTTTAGGTACCTCTTGTGTCTTTAATTTTTCGTTAACCTTTTGCAGTGGACTATTATGGAAATTTGAAGACTTTTGAACTCTTCAGCCTGCCTATTAAAATAGCTATCCTATTGTGTTTGTTGATTTGGAAGCCCTTGCTTTCAAGTGCACTTCTTGAATGACCTTATCTGATTGGAATGTTCCCCATAATGGTCATTGTAATTCTAGGATTTGTAAGATTTTGCTATTTTGTAGATATCTACAGCTTCTGTGACCACAGTTCTTAGATATAAAATAAGTGGTTCTGTCATAAGGGGATGCATTTTATTCTTTGAAACTTGAGGATCCCTCTTCTTCAGCTAAGCCATGGGTCTCTTGGAGCCAAATTAATTCCTAAAAGGTATGTGCTTCTGGTTTGAGTATTTTGTGGTGTTCTACAGCATACCTCACTGCACAGAAACTTTCTTGAGGCTGGCGGGTGACTTAGTGTCAATATAACCTGTTTGGTGACCAACTTATCCTAACATGGGAGTCTTACAGTTAGGTGATGAGCACTGTAACAGCTTTTAAGTGCTCGACCCATGCCTACCTTTCACACCTTTGGTTTCCAAGATATCCATTAGCAATAGATCTATGATTCCCTTCACTAGGTTTCTTCATATAGTTGGCCCTCCATATCTGTGGCTGTGGAGCCCACAGATACAGAGGGCAAAAATGTATGATGACATTTTATAGAAGGGACTTGAAGATCCATTGATTTTGGTAACTGCAAGGGATCCTATAACCAATCCCCCACAGGTACTGAGGGTTGATTGTAGGGGGAGACACCCTTGATAGCTTTTTCATAGTGTGACCTATGCCACCTTAGATTGTGATTTTGAGGTCAGAACATTCTGAATCTTTATTCTACATTCATTTTCCCAAGTGTAATTTCCTCAATACTTTAGGCTTCAACTTACCCCAAGGCTTTGTGAGTGCCCTAGTTGTTGTCACCCATCATGGACTCTCAATATAAAAATCCCAGAAGCTTTCCAGAGAATGATAACCTTTCTGGGAACAGTATTTTTAAAATAAGGTTTATTTGGCTCAGAGAGCTATACAAAGGGGAGTGAAGGTCAAATCCAGGAGTGACTTACCCATGACCCTTGGTAACAAAGATAAGAACAGTGAACTCAAAGCGTTCTGAGGACACCTCTCCTGTGAGTCTCATTGCCCCATTGGCCATTAACAGTCAGTTTCAGATCCCATTCTTCATCACCAAAAACTTTGGAACCCAAGAAAATAAAGTCTCTCACTGTTTTGGTTGTTTCCACACCTATTTGCCATGAAGTGATGGAACTGGATGTCATGATCTTAGTTTTCTGAATGTTGAGTTTTAAGCCTGCTTTTTCACTCTCTTCTTTCACTTTCATCAAGAGGCTTTTCAGTTCCTCTTTGCTTTCTGCCATAAAGGTGGTGTCATCTGCATATCTGAGGTTATTTATATTTCTCCCAGCAATCTTGATTCTAGCTCATGCTTCGTCCAACCCAGCATTTCACATGATGTATTCTGCATATAGATTAAATAATCAAGGTTACAGTATACAACCTTGACCTACTCCTTTCCCAATTTGGGAATCAGTCCATTGTTCCATGTCCAGTTCTAACTGTTGCTTCTTGACCTGTATACAGACTTCTCAAGAGGCAGGTAAGGTGGTCTGGTACTCCCATTTTTAAAAGAATTTTCCAAGGTTTGTTGCAATGCACACAGTCAAAGGCTTTAGCATAGTCAATGAAGCAGAAGTTGATATTTTTCTGGAATTCTCTTGCTTTTTCTATGATCCAGTTGATGTTGGCAATTTGATCTCTGGTTCCTCTGCCTTTTCTAAATCAAGCTTGAACATCTGGAAGTTCTTGGCTCATGTATTGGTGAAGCCTAGCTTGGAGAATTTTGAGCATTACTTTGCTAGCATGTGAAAAGAGTGCAATGGTGCAGTAGTTTGAACATTCTTTGGCATTGCCTTTCTTTGGAATTGGAATGAAAACTGACCTTTTCTTGTCCTATAGCCAGTGCTGAGTTTTCCAAATTTGGTGGCATATTGAGTGCAGCTCTTTCACAGAATCATTTCTTAGGATTTGAAATAGCTCAACTGGAATTCCATTACCTCCAGTAGCTTTGTTTATAGTGATGCTTCCTAAGGCCCACTTGACTTCACACTCCACGATGTCTGGCTCTAGGAGAGTGATCACGCCATCATGTTTATCTGGGTCATTAAGATATTTTTTTGTGTAGTTCTTCAGTGTTCTGTATAGTTCTTGCCACCTCTTCTTAATATCTTCTGCTTCTGTTAGGTCCATACTGTTTCTTTCCTTTGTTGTGCCCATATTTGCATGAAATGTTCCCTTGGTATCTCTAATTTTCTTGAAGAGATCTCTAGTTTTTCCCATTCTATTGTTTTCCTCTATTTCTTTACATTGACCACTTAGGAAGACTATCTTATCTCTCCTTGCTATACATTGGAACTCTCCGTTGAGATGGGTGTATATTTCCTTTTCTCCTTTGCCTTTAGCTTTTCTTCTTTTCTCAGCTATTTGTAGGGCCTCCTCAGGCAACCATTTTGCCTTTTTGCATTTCTTTTTCTTGGGGATGGTTTTGATCATGATCTCCTGCATAATGTTATGAACCTCCATCCATAGTTCTTCAGGCACTCTGTCTATCAGATTTAATCTCTTCAATCTATCTGTCACTTCTACTGTATAATAAGACTTCCCTGGTGGCTCAGAGGGTAAAGTGTCTGTCCACAATGTGGGAGACCCGGGTTTGATTCCTGGGTCGGGAAGATCCCCTGGAGAAGGAAATGGCAATCCACTCCAGTACTATTGCCTGGAAAATCCCATGGACAGAGGAGCTTGGTAGGCTACAGTCCATGGGGTCCCAAAGAGTCAGACACGACTGAGAGACTTCACTTTCACTTTCAATGTATAATCATAAGGGATTTTATTTAGATCATACCTGAATGGTTTAGTGATTTTTCTCTACTTTCTTCAATTTAAGTCTAAATTTCACAATAAGGAGTTCAGGATCTGAGCCACAGTCAGCTCCTGGTCTTGTTTTTGCTGATTGTATATAGCTTTTCCATCTTTGGCTGCAAAGAATGTAATCAATCTGATTTTAGTACTGGCCATCTGGTGATATTCATGCATAGAGTCATCTCTTGTGTTGTTGGAAGAGGGAGTTTGCTATGACTAGTGAATTCTCTTGGCAAAGCTCTGTTAGCCTTTGCTCTGCTTCATTTTGTACTCCAAGGCCAAACTTGCCTGTTACTCCAGGTATTGCTTTACTTCCTACTTTTGCATTCCAGTCCCCTATGACAAAAAGGACATCTTTTTTGGTGTTTGTTCTAGAATGTCTTGTAGGTCTTCACAGAAGTATTCAACTTCAGTTTCTTTGGCATTAGTGGTTGGGGCATCGATTTCGATTATCATGATATTGAATAATGGTTTTTCATGGAAACAAACCAAAATAATTCTGTTGTTTTTGAGATTGCACCCAAGTACCACATTTCAGACTCTTTTGTTAACTATGAGGGCTACTTCATTTCTTCTAAGGGATTCTTCCCCACAGTAGTAGATGTAATGCTCATCTGTATTAAATTCACCCATTCCAGTCTGTTTTAGTTCACTAATTCCTAAAATGCCAATGTTCACTCTTGCCATCTCGTTTGACCACTTCCTTTTTACCTTGATTCATGGACCTAACATTCCAGGTTCCTATGCAAAATTGTTCTTTATAGCATCAGACATTACTTTCACCACCAGACACATCCACAGTTGAGTGGCATTTTGATTTTGGCATAGCCAGTTCATACTTTCTTGAAGTATTTCTCCACTGATCTCCAGTAGCACATGGGGCACCTACTGATCTAGGGAGTTCATCTTTCAGTGCCATATCTTTTTGTCAAGTCATACTCTAATATCTAGTCACAGAAAAAAAAAATCTGGATTCTAGAAGGTGAAAGTTGATAACAAGTAACTTTAAAGGTGTTTCTTCAAACATGTTTTGATTCAGAAAATGTAGTATGGAAAAGTGTTAAGAAGATTTCATAGTTTTTTTTTTTTTTTCCAAGACATATTTAGTTGGTTTTATTTTTTAAATAAAATTTTTAAAAAATCTTAGAGTAGTAGGTTTCCAGAAAAAATGCTAAGACAGTAGGAAGTTCCCAAACACCCACCTCTCAAATCCCCTTATGGTGCTGCTAAGTCGCTTCAGTCGTGTCCAACTCTGTGCGACCCCATAGAGGGCAGCCCACCAAGATCCCCTGTCCCTGGGATTCTCCAGGCAAGAACACTGGAGTGGGTTGCCATTTCCTTCTCCAGTACATGAAAGTGAAAAAAATAAAGTGAAGTTGCTCAGTCGTGTCCGACTCCCAGCAAGCCCAAGGACTGCAGCCCACCAGGCCCCTCTGTCCATGGGGTTTTTCCAGGCAAGAATAAATCCCCTTATTGTACTGTGGTATTTTGTCACAAATAAAGAACCAACATCTTTACATTATTATTAACTAAATTCCACAGTTTCTTCAGGTTTCACTAGTATTTCCTTAATACATTTTCTCTGTTACATTTATTTGTCATGTCATCTAGTCTCTTCTGGACTATGATAGTTTCTCAGACTTTCCTTGTTTTTGATAACGTTGAACGTTTTGAAGAGTACTGATCAGGTATTCTGTGAAACATCCCTCGATTGGGATGTTTCTGATTTTGTCTAATGGCTAGAATGGTGTTATGGGCTCTTGGGAGGAAAACAACAGAGGTAAAGTGCCATTTTCATCAGACATAAGATCATGGGTATATGCAATGAACATGACTTGTCACTGGTGATCACCTAGATCACTCAATAGCGGTAGTGGTTGCCAGGTTACTCCAATGTAAATTACTTTTTCTCCCATTCAATACTCCATTCTCTCATGGTCTAGTCATTTAAAAGTATGTTCTTTATGGAGCAGTCTTAGATTGACATTCTATTTCATCTTGTTTTTTTTTTTTTTGTCTAAGAATAACATCTTTTTCTAATCTAGTTGGAAATACCTAACCATTTACTTAATATATTCTTTGTGTGAGACAATATTAGTTGTCTCTTAAAAGAAGAGTCAAGATACAATTATTACTTTATTGATTCTCAACATGAATATTTTATGCCATTTGATTATTTTTTTCATGATATAGTAACATATGGTTATAAACTTACTCGTTCTTTAAAGATACTGCTATCCCTGGACTTTATATTTTGGCTGTTACTGTAGATCTGTGATAGAGTCTTTTGGCCTAAAGAAGGCATTGAATGGCAACGCTATCGCTGCCCCTGCCACATGACATAGAACTGGAAGGTGATCCCTTGGAGAATATCAGGTCTTTTGTCTGTATAGTGCCTCCTCCCCAGGTGACTGACTGGGATTATCTCAATTGAATCCTTCTTCCTGGAATTTCCACAATGAACCAGTACCTAGATGTATTTCCCTGTTTTAAGGTTAGGACAGCAATTTGACTTATTAATATAAATAACAATAATCCTTTTACAGCTGATGAGTACACTCTTTTGCACCACAAGGCATATAAGTAGAGAATCTGTAGTGCATTAACTATCAAAAATACAGGCCCACCAGGATTGCTAAGTTCATGCCTAACCTACCAAATAAATCTTTCAGATGATTGACAATAGTGTGAAGGATTTCAGTGTTTTCTCTGCTTCTCTGGGGTTTTATGCTAATTCAGGAATCACTGGAGATTTTGAAACTGCAGGACTTCACTCAGATTATCTTTACTGATCCTGGAGTTGGCTAGTGAAGCCTTTATTTTAACTGTTAAGCACCTTTATAATTTTGTTGTTCTTGCCTTTGTTTGGCAAGGCTAGAGCTCAGTTAGTGCAACTTGGCTTGTTAAAGTGAGGGGTAGGTATCAAGAGAAGACAGATGGGGGGTGAAGCAAAGAACTGCTAGTGATTGCTATTGGAATCATTTTTTTTTAAATGGGGGTCGATGTACAACTTGGGTATTTTTAGGTGCATCAGCAATAGCTTTGACTTCAATGCATTTCTCTTTTTTTTAAAGCTTGCTTTGATGCAAGTAATCAATACTGTAGTTTTGGTGAAAAAATCCTTTTTGACAAAAGCTCCAAGATTGATTACCCAGATCAATACCATTTTTAAGAACAATTCATCAGGATTGTATTTAAACAGAGACTATGAGGCATTTAAACCATTAATAACACAAATCTTTTCCCCCTTCTCTCCTCCTTGTGGATTATCTCTTTTCATCCTCAACACAGTAGTAGATTTCACAGTAGAGTATAATGTCACACAGTTTTCCAGAGATTAAAATAGGATGACATGTCTTCCAAACTGTCGTTCCTCTCCTCTCTTCTGTTTCTCTCATGACTCTCTGTTGTTCCTAATTTGCATATAAACCCTCTATTGCCCTCACAATACTGAGGTTCTGGAATCTTTTGTTTTCTTGTCTTATAAAAATCAAGAAAACATATCCTGGAAAAAAATGAAGATGAAGAACTGCAGAGCTTTACTGCAAGCAAGCTCTTACACTTTTCAATCATCTGCCACTCTAGGAGTAGGTGTAATTGGCTCCATAATTCAGGTAAAGGCACATTTTTGGCCCGAGTCACTATTGTAATTGTGGATGTGTGGCTCCAGTTTAGTGGAGGATAAAAATGGTCCTCATATGTCAGGGTGTACTTCTAAAAATCATAACAATGAGAAGCAGCGCCTAGCTATAAGTAAAACTCAGAATGGTTTGGTGGTGGTGAAGTCGCTCAGTCATGTCCGACTCTTTGCGACCCCATGGACTGTAACCTACCAGGCTTTTCCATCAGTGGGATTTTCCAGGCAAGAATACTGGAGTGGGTTGCCATTTCCTTCTCTAGAGGATCTTCCTGACCCAAGGATCAAACCCAGGTCTCCCACATTGTAGACAGACGTTTTACCATCTGAGCCACCAGGGAAGTCAATCAGAATGGTTCACCACAGTTTTTAAGAATTAAATAATTATCCATTTGTTCAGAATGCAAAACTGACCTGAAAGTACTGAGATGAGAATGGTCCTCCAAACCACTTTTTCTATACTCTTTCTGAAAATATGAGTAAAATGAAACATGGATAATGGGGGGACTGCTCTGTGACAGCTATCAATTGGTAGCTTTAAAATTGCTTTTAACTTTCACCCTAATGGGGTCATTGGAGACTCAGCTAAAGGCTTCAAGAAGATCCACAGTAATCCCCTGAAGTTTGCCTTGGAATTCAGGTGTCATTTTTCAAAGCTCTTTCTATATGTACTTTCTCAGTTTGCCTCTAGATTGTGTTATCAGTTCAGTTCAGTCACTCAGTGTTACATGCAGTGCCAAGTGGGCCAAGAAGTGCTGTATGCAAACTAGACATATAACTCAGGCCAAGAAGAGGTAAATTGCATGCTGACTTAGGATGGTAAAAGACCCAAAATATTATTAATACATGAGTTTTTTCTTGGCAAGATTGACTGCAAAAAAGTCTAAGTTTCAGCTAAAAGTATTGTGCAAGTTCATTTTTAAAGGCATCAGTGAAATTGACGCTGAGCATTCTAAGTTGGTATACCACTAAGTTTCAAAGCTAATACTCAATTCATTTCGGATGTTCTACCTGTCCTTTGTGTGGAATTTATGTAGAAAAAGTGAGTTGTAGAAGATATTCTCGAATACATGGTGGGTTTACTAATGGCAATTTTACTTTCCACAGAGCCACTTTACAAAAGCCCCTCAGCTTTGTTTTTACTTTACCCATTTTCAGTGAAAAAACATAAGTGAAGTGTCCAGTTCATTAATAATATTTTATAGAGATTATGATCATTTATAAATGAGAGTTCAAGTGGCTCTCCTGCGTCTCTACACCTGTATTCAATGTCTGTCAGCATAAAGGCAGGTGGGTCAGATGAGGCCTTTGGAGTATCAATGTTTCCTGCAGTACACCCATCCTCACTCCAAAACATATCTTCTTTATCTTAATACATTTGCCATGTTCAAGAACAACATTCAAGTGAATTTGAAGATCTAAGTGACTTTGTTCAATGACTCATGAATTGGGCAGCATATCATGTAGTAAATAGAAGGATGTTCTAAGGAGGTGGACAAAAGGTAAGGATTTTCTAGAAACAGGGTGAGACAAAGAGGTTATTAGGAAAATAAAAGAAATATTGTTTCAGGTAACGTTACTCCCTAGGGCCAACCTAAAAATGTCAGATACTCCTTTCCTAGGAGAAGTTGAAACAACAATTAAATCTTGGTTTAGTGTCCTGGAGAGATGTGACTCCACCTTGGACCTGTTGTTGTTGTTGTTCAGTCACTAAATCATATCTGTCTCTGCGTGACCCCATGTATTGCAACATGCCAGGCTCCTCTGTTTTCTCTTTTTCCTGGGGTTTGCTCAAATTCATGTCCATTGACTCGGTTGATGCTATCTAACCATCTCATCCTCTGCCACCCTCTTCTCCTTTTGCCTTGAGCCTTTCCAAGTATCAGGGTCTTCTCCAGTGAGTAGGCTCTTCATATCAGGTGGCCAAAGTATTGGAGCTTCAGAATCAGTCCTTCCAATGAATATTCAGGGTTGATTTCCTCTAGGATTGATTGGTTTGATCTCCTTGCAGTTCAAGGGACTCTCAAGAGTCTTCTCCATCACCACAGTTTAAAAGTATAAAATCTTCATCACTCAGCCTTTTTTTTTTCTTTTTTAATATTTATTTATTTTTTAATTGATTGATGATTGGTTTACAATATTGGTTTGATTTCTATCATACACCAGTATGAATTAGCCATAAGTGTACATATGCTCCCTCCTTCTTGAATCTCCCTCTCAGCTCCTTCCCATTCCCACCCCCTCTAGGTTACTACAGAGCCCCAGTTTGAGTTACCTGAGTCATACAACAAATTACCATTGGCCATCTACTTACATGTGGTACTGCATATGTTACCATGCTACTCTTTCCATTCATCTCACCTTTTCCCTCTTCTCCCCCACCCTTGTCCATAAGTCTGTTCTCTATGTCTCTGTCTCCATTGCTACTCTGCAAACAGGTTCATCAGTATCATCCTTCTAGATACCATATATATGTGTTGATATACGATATTCTTTTTTTCTCTTTCTGACTTAATTCACTCTGTATAATAGGCTCTAGGTTCCTCTACCTCATGAGAACTGACTCAAATGTGTTCCTTTTTATGTCTGAGTAGTATTCCACTGTATATATGTACCACAGCTTATTTATCCATTCATCTGTTGATGGGCATCTAGGTTGTTTCCATGTCTTAGCTGCTGTAAATAGTGATGTAATGAACATTGGGGTATATCTGTCTTTCTTCAGGTTTGATTTCTTCAGGGTATATGCCTAAAAGTGGTATTGCTGGGTCATATGGTAGTCTTGAGAAAAGAATACTCAAACTACCACATGATTGCACTCATCTCTCATGCTAGCAAGGTCATGCTCAAAATTCTCCTAGCCAGGATTCAACAGTACATGAACCGTGAACGTCCAGATGTTCAAGCTGGATTTAGAAAAGGCAGAGGAACCCAGAGATCAAATTGCCAACATCCATTGGATCATCAAAAAAGCAAGAGAGTTCCAGAAAAATATCTATTTCTGCTTTATTGACTATGCCAAAGCCTTCAATTGTGTGGATCACCACAAACTGTTGAAAATTCTTAAAGAGATGGGAATACCAGACCACCTTACCTGCCTCCTGAGAAACCCATATGCAGGTCAAGAAGCAACAGTTAGAACCGGACATAGAATGACAAGCTGATTTAAAATTGGAAAAGAATACGTCACAGCTGTATATCGTCACCCTGCTTATTTACCTTGTATGCAGAGTACATCATATGAAATGCCATTCTGGATGAAGCACAACCCGGAATCAAGATTTCTGGGAGAAATATCAACAACCTCAGATATGTAAATGACACCACCCTTATGGCAGAAAGTGAAGAGGAACTAAAGAGCCTCTTGTGGGTGTAGTTCTAAGATGGCAGAGGAATAGGATGGGGAGACCACTTTCTCCCCCACAAATTCATTGAAAGGTCATTTGAATGCAGAGCAACTTCCACAAAACAACTTCTGAATGATGGCAGAGGACACCAGGCACCCAGAAAGGTAGCCCATTGTCTTTGAAAGGAGGTAGAATAAAATATAAAAGACAAAAAGAAAGACAAGAGTTAGGGGCAGAGACACATATCAGGGAGGGAGTTGTGAGGGAGGAGAAGTTTCCAAACACCAGGAAGCACTCTCACCAGTGGGTTTATGGGGAGTTTTGGAATCTCAGAGGGCAACATAACAGGAGGGGAAAACACACACACACACACACACACACACACACACACACACACACAGAATTAGTGCCTTAACCACAATTCCCAGTGGAGAAATCGCCCAGATGCTCACATCTGTTGTGAGGCATGGGTGGGTTGCATGCTTAGGGTAAGGACCAAGCCTGAATGCCCTAAGTACAATCTGAAGGTGCTAACATGAGATAGCTACCCAAACTGTGGGATAGCCAGAGAGAGAGAAAGAAAGAAAAAGGGGAGAGACAGAAAGAACTTTCCTGCAAAAAACTCTAACCTAAGGCACAGCCTGGCAGGCTCACAGAACAAAGGACTGAGCAAATACCCAAGGAGAGCTAGCTGGCTGCAGACCACCTCATGCCCCTGCTGGAGGTAGAGAGGCAGGTGGGTGACAGCCAGAGTTGGAAGGCGAGAGGCAATCTTGGCCCAAGAGACGTCATCCTCCACCAAACTGTGAGCAGATTCCCAGTTGCTAACAGTCTTCCTGGAATCCTGGACAGTTGACATCTGCCAGGAGGGTTGCAGCCTGACATCAGCCCCCAAGAGGAGACACATGGCACACCTGAGACTGCACTCTTGCAGCACACCCAAGAAACCGAGTGTCTGGGACCAGGGAGGTGATAAGATGCACTCACACCTGGGATAGTGCACTTGCCAAGCAACTGGTCGCCTGAGCTCCTTGGATCTGGAAAGGGCACAAAACACAAGCCCAACCGAGTCTGTACCTTTGTGGAGTACCGGAGAACCTGAACCTGATCAGCTTAGACCTGGGAAGTGTATACAACCCAGGACCCACTTTAGACAGTTCACCTGCAGAGCAACCTGGAGCCTGAGAACTGTAGACAGGGAAAGCACACGCTCTGTGAGCTGGGGCAAATCCAGTGTGGTCCATATACTGCAAGCACTCCCCACACATGCCAGTGATATTGTTTGCAGTGTTCCTCCCTCCCCACAACAAAACTATAAAAGTGAGCCTAAATAAGTGACCACCTTCACCCCCTTGTGTTAGGGTGGAACTTAGGCACTGAAGAGACTTGCAAACAGAGGAAACCAAAATAAACAAGAAGAGGGAGCCACTCTGGAAGTGACAGGTGCAACAGATTAAAACCCTGTAGTTAGCATTGACTAAGCATTGGAAGGGGCCTATAGACCTTGAGAAGAAGTATAAGCTGGAACAAGGAACTATCAGAAATTGAACTGACACCACACTGTCTGCAACAGCTCCAAAGAAATTCATAGATATCATTTTTTATTTTTTTTTTTATTTTTCAGTTTGTATTACTCATTTAATTTTCATTTTTATAACCTATTACCTTGCAAAAAAATGACCCTATTTTTAAGTTGCTGCTGCTGCTAAGTCACTTCAGTCATGTCCGACTCTGTGCGACCCCATGGACTGCAGCCTACCACGCTTCCCTGTCAATTGCATTCTCCAGGCAAGAATACTGGAGTGGGTTGCCATTTCCTTCTCCATATTTTAAAGCAGATTTCCCATATATATTTTTTATAATTTTTGTGATTGATTTTGTTTTGTATTTTTAATATTATATTTTTCGGAGTCTAATCTCTATTCTAGATTTTTAATATTTGCTTTTTGATATTTGTTATCAATTTTGTACCTTTAAGAATCTAATCTTCACTACTCATTTTTACTTAGGAGTGTGATTACTGGCTTGCTTGCTCTCTCCCCTTTTGACATTCCCTTTTCTCCCCCATATCACCTCTATCTCCTCCCTCCTCCTTCTCTTCTCTACTTAACTCTGTGAATCTCCTTGGGTGTTCTGGGCTGTGGAGAACACTTAGGGAACTGATTACTGGCTAGACTGGTCTCTCCCCTTTTGACTCCCCCTCTTCTCTTCCTGGTTACCTCTATTTCCCTTATCCCTCTTTCTCTTTTCTAAGGAACTCCGTGAACCTCTCTAGGTGTTCCAGACTGTGAAGACTACATAGGGAACTGATTACCGTCTAGATTGCTCTCTCCCCTTTTGATTTCCCCTCTTGTCCTCCTGTTCATCTCTATCTCCCTCATCCCTCTTCTCTTCTCCATGCAACTCTGTGAACCTCTCTATGTGTCCCTCATTGGGGAGAATCTTTTCACAATTACCTAGATGTTTTATCATCAGTGCTGTATGGATGGAGAAGTCTTAAGGCTACTGTAAGCATAAGACTGAAAGCCAGAGGCACAGGCTTAAATCCAAAACTTGAGAACACCAGAGAACTCCTGATCAACTCCTTAATCAACAAGAGCTCATCCAAAAGCCCCATACCTATACTGAAACGAAGCTCCACCTAAGAGTCAACAAGTTCCAGAGCAAAATATACTATGATAATCTTCAGCAACACAGAAAAATAGCCCTGAGCATTAAAATACAGTCTGCTCCAACAAACCAGTAGACACCTCGAAAGTCACTACTGGACACTTCATTGCACTCCAGAGAGAAGAGATCCAGATCCACCCACCAGAACACTGATGCAAGCTTCCCTAAGCAGGAAACCTTGACAAGCCAGTAGTGCAACCACACCCACAGAGAGGAACCTCCACAATAAAGAGGAACCACAAACTTCCAGCATACAGAAAGGCCACCAAAAACACAGTGATTTAAACAAAAGGAAAAGGCATAGAGATACTCAGCAGGTAAAGGAAGATGATAAATGCCCACCAGACCAAACAAAAGAGGAGGAGATAGGGAGTCTACCTGAAAAGTAATTCATAATAATGGTAGTAAAGATGATTCAAAATCTTGAAAACAAAATGGAGTTACAGATAAGTAGTCTGGAGACAAGGATTGAGAAGAAAGGTTTAACAAGGACTTAGAAGAAATAAAAGAGTCATTCAATAATGAATAATGCAATAACTGAGATCAAAAGAACTCTGGAGGGAACCAACAGTAGAATAACTGAGGCAGAAGATAGGATAAGTGAGGTGGAAGATAGAATGGTAGAAATAAATGAAACAGAGTGTAAAAAAAAAAAAAAAGAAAAAAAAAGAATTAAAAGAAATGAGGACAACCTCAGAGACCTCTGGGACAATGATAAACACCCCAACATTCAAATCATTGAAGTCCCAGAAGAAGAACACAAAAAGAAAGGCCATGAGAAAATACTTGAGGAGATAATAGTTGAAAACTTCCCTAAAATGGGGAAGGAAATAGCCACCCAAGTCCAAGAAACCCAGAGGGTGCAAAACAGGATAAACCCAAGGTGAAACACACTAAGGCATATATTAATCAAATTAACAAGGATCAAACACAAAGAGCAAATATTAAAAGCAACAAGGGAAAAGCAACAAATAACACACAACCCTTATGGGATTCCCATAAGGATCACAGCTGAACTTTCACTAGAAACTCTTCAGGTCAGCAGGGAATGGCAGGACATACTTAAAGTCATGAAAGAGAAAAACCTACAACCCAGATTACTATACCCAGCAAGGATCTCATTCAAATATGAAAGAGAAATGAAAAGCTTTACAGACAAGCAAAAACTGAGAGGATTCAGCACCACCAAACCAGCTCTCCAACAATTGCTAAAGGATCTTCCCTAGACAGGAAACACAGAAAAGGTGCATAAACTTGAACCCAAAACAACAAAATAAATGGCAATGGGATCATACTTATCAATAATTACCTTAAATGTAAATGGGTTGAATGCCCCAACCAAAAGACAAAGACTGGCTGAATGGGTACAAAAAGAAGACCCCTATATATGCTGTCTACAAGAGATCCACCTCAAACCTAGGGACACATACAGACTGAAAGTGAAGGGCTGGAAAAAGGTATTTCATGCAAATGGAGACCAAAAGAAAGCAGGAGTAGTAATACTCATATCAGACAAAATAGACTTTGAAGTAAAGGCCGTGAAAAGAGACAAAGAAGAACATTACATAATTATCAAAGGATCAGTCCAAGAAGGAGGCATAACAGTTATAAATATATATGCACCCAACATAGGAGCACCACAATATGTAAGGCAAATGCTAACAAATATGAAAGGGAAAATTAATAGTAACACAATAATAGTGGGAGACTTTAATACCCCACTTACACCTATGGATAGATCAACTAAACAGAAAATTAGCATGGAAACACAAACTTTAAATGATACAATGGACCAGTTAGACCTAATTGATATCTATAGGACATTTCACCCTAAAACAATGAACTTCACCTTTTTTTCTCAAATGCACACAGAACATGGTCCAGGATAGATCACATCCTAGCCCATAAATCTAGCCATGGTAAATTAAAAAAAAAATGAAATAATCTCAAGCATCTTTTCTGATCATAATGTGGTAAGATTAGATGTCAACTACAGGGAAAAAAAAACTATTTAAAAATACAAACATATGTAGGCTAAACAACACACTTCTGAATAACCAAGAAA
Source organism: Bos javanicus (assembly GCF_032452875.1). Lineage (NCBI taxonomy): Eukaryota > Metazoa > Chordata > Mammalia > Artiodactyla > Bovidae > Bos > Bos javanicus. The sequence goes on from NC_083897.1 coordinate 45,219,506, forward strand.
TCACAGAAGTAATAAAAAATGAGTCAAAATATGCATAGAAACAAATGAAAATGAAAACACGAAAACCCAAAACCTATGGGATTCAGTAAAAGCAGTGCTAAGGGGAACATTCATAGCAATACAAGCTTACCTCAAGAAAAGAGAAAAATCAAATAAATAACCTAACTCTACACATAAAGCAACTACAAAAAGGAGAAATGAAGAACCCCAGGGTTAGTAGAAGGACAGAAACATAAAAATTAGGGCAAAAATAAATGAAAAAGAAACAAAGTAGCCTATAGCAAAAATCAACAACAACAAAAAAAGCTGGTTCTTTGAGGAGATAAATAAAATAGACAGAGGGAGCTGCCCTAATATGGCGGACGAATAGAATGGGGAAACCACTTTCTCCCCTACAAATTCATCGAAAGGTCATTTGAACATTGAGCAACTTCCACAAAACAACTTCTGAACGCTGGCAGAGGACATCAGGCACCCAGAAAGGCAGCCCGTTGTCTTCAAAAGGAGGTAGGCCAAAATATAAAAGACAAAAAGAGAGACAAAAGAGTTAGGGACAGAGACCCATCCTGAGGAAGGAGTCATAAGAAAGGAGAAGTTTCCAAACACAAGGAAACCCTCTCACTGGCGCGTTTTTGGGGAGTTTTGGAATCTCAGAGGGCAACATAACCGGGAAGAAAAAATCAATAAATAAAACCCACAGATTATGCCCCTAATTACAACTTCCAGCAGAGAAGTAGCCCAGATGCTCAAGTCCACCACCAGCAAGCGGGGGCTGAAAAGGGAGGCGTGGGCTGCATTGCTTAGGGTAAGGACTGGGCCTGAATGCCCTGAGGGAAATCTGAGGGAGCTAAGGTGAAATAGTAACCCAAACCATGGGATAGCCAGAGAGAGAGAGAGAGAGAGAGAGAGAGAAAGAGGTAAGAGTGAAACAGAGAGAGCACTTTCCCGTGAATAGCTCTAACCTAAGGCACTGCCGGGTCCACTCACAAAAGAAATAATTGAGAGAATACCCAAAGAGAGCTAGCTGGCTGCAGACCTGCCCATCTGCCTGCTGGAGGCAGAGAGGCAGGCAGCTGGCAAGAAACACATGAGGGCTGTTTGTTCATACAAACATATGCAGGCTAAACAACACCCTTCTGAATAACCAACAAACCACAGAAGAAATCAAAAAAGTAATCAAAATATGCATAGAAACGAATGAAAATGAAAACGCAACAACCCAAAACCTATGGGATTCAGTAAAAGCAATGATAAGGGGAAGGTTCATAGCAATATAAGCCTACCTCAAGAAACAGGATAGAAATCAAATAAATAACCAAACTCTACATCTAAAGCAACTAGAAAAAGAAGAAATGAAGCACCCCAGGTTAGTAGAAGGGAAGAAATCATAAAAATTAGAGCAAAAATAACTGCAAAAGAAATGAGACCATAGTGAAAATCAACAAAGCTAAAAGCTGGCTCTTTGAGAAAATAAATAAAATAGTCAAACCATTAGCCAGACTCATCAAGAAACAAAGGAAATGAATCAAATCAACAAACTTAGAAATGAAAATGGAGAAATCACAACAAACAAGACAGAAATACAAAGGATCATAAGAGACTACTATCAACAACTATATGCCAATAAAATGTACAAATTGGAAGAAATGGATAAATTCTTAGAAAAGTATAACTCCCAAAACTGAACTAGGAAGAAATCGAAAATTTTAGCAGAACCATCACAAACATGGAAATCGAAACTGTAATCAGAAATCTTCCAGTAAACAAAAGCCCGGGACCAGACAGACAGCTTTACAGCTGAATTCTACTGAAAGTTTAGAGAAGAGCTAATACCTATCCTACTCAAATTCTTCCAGAAAATTGCAGAGGAAGGTAAGCTTCCAAACTCATTCTATGAGGCCACCATCACCCTAATACCAAAACCAAACAATGATGCCACAAAAAAAAAAAACTACAGGCCAATATCACCGATGAACATAGATGCAAAAATCCTTAATAAAATTATAGCAAACAGAATCCAACAACATATGGAAAAGATCATACATCACGACCAAGTGGGCTTTATCCCAGGGATGCAAGGATTCTTCAATATCTGCAAATGAATCGATGCAATATACCACATTAACAAATTGAAAGATAAAAACCATATGATTATCTCAATAGATGCAGAGAAAGCCTTTGACAAAATTCAACATCCATTCATGATAAAAACCCTCCAGAAAGCAGGAATAGAAGGAACATACCTCAACATAATAACAGCTGTATATGACAAACCCACAGCAAATACTATCCCCAATGGTGAAAAATTGAAAGCATTTTCTTTAAATTCAGGAACAAGATAATTCTGCCCACTCTCACCCCTACTCTTCAACATAGTTTTGGAAGTTATTGCCACAACAATCGGAGAAGAAAAATTTAAAAAGGGAATCAGATTGGAAAAGAAGAAGTAAACTCTCATTGTTTGCAGTGAGAGTAAAAGCAGAGAGAGTTTTCTATGATCCTTTACATAGAAAACCCTAAAGACTCCACCAGAAAATTACTAGAGCTAATCAGTGAATATAATAAAGTTGCAGGATATAAAATTAAGACACAGAAATCCCTTGCATTCTTATACACTGAGAAAACAGAAAAATTAAGGAAATAATTCTATTCACCATTGTAGTGAAAAGAATAAAATACTTAGGAATAAAACTACCTAAAGAAACAAAAGACCTATATATAGAAAACTATAAAACACTGATGAAAGAAATCAAAGATGAGACATATAGATGGAGAAATGTACCATGTTCATGGATTGGAAGAATCAATATAGTGAAAATGAATGTACTACTCAAAGCAATCTATGGATTCAATGCAATCCCCATCAAGCTACCAATGGTATTTTTCACAAAGCTACAACAAATAATTTCACAACTTGTATGGAAATACAAAAAACCTCAAATACCCAAAGCAATCTTGAGAAAGAAGAATGGAACTGGAGGAATCAACCTGTCTGACTTCAGGCTCTACTACAAACCACAGTCATCAAGACAGTATGGTACTGGCACAAAGACAGAAGTATAGATCAGTGGAGCAAAATAGAAAGCCCAGAGATAAATGCACGCACCTATGGACACCTTATCTTTGACAAAGAAGGCAAGAATATACAATGGAGAAAAGACAATCTCTTTAACAAGTGGTGCTGGGAAAAGTGTTCAACCACTTGTAAAATAATAAAACTAGAACACTTTCTAATACCATACACAAAAATAAACTCAATATAGATTAAAGATCTAAATGTAAGACCAGAAACTGTAAAACTCCTAGTGGAAAACATAGGCAAAACACTCTCTGATGCAAGTCACAACAGGATCCTCTATGACCCACCTCCCAGACTAATGGGAATAAAAGGAAAAATAAACAAATGGGCCCTAATTAAACTTAAAAGCTTTTGCACAACGAAGGAAACTATAAGAAAGATGAAAAGACAGCCTTCAGAATGGGAAGTATAATAGCAAATGAAGCAACTGACAAAAAACTAATCTCAAAAATATACAAGCAACTCCTGCAGCTCCATTCCAGAAAAATAAACGACCTAATCAAAAAATGGTCCAAAGAACTAAACAAACATATCTCCAAAGAAGACATACAGATGGCTCACAAACACTTGAAAAGATGTTCAACATCACTCCTCATCAGACAAATGCAAATCAAAACCACAATGAGGTACCATCTCATGCCAATCAGAATGGCTGCTGTCAAAAAGTCTACAAACAATAAATGCTGGAGTGGGTGCAGAGAAAAATGAACCCTCTTACACTGTTGGTGGGAATGCAAACTAGAACAGCCACTATGGAGAACAATGTGGAGATTTCTTAAAAGACTTGAAATAGAATTGCCATATGACCCAGAAATCCCACTGCTGGGCATACACACCAAGGAAACCAGAATTGAAAGAGACACATGTACCCTAATGTTCATTGCAGCACTGTTTACAATAGCCAGGACATGGAAGCAACCTAGATGTCCATCGACAGACGAATGGATAAGAAAGCTGTAGTACATATACACAATGGAATATTACTCAGCTATTAAACAGAATGCATTTGAATCAGTTCTAATGAGGTGGATGAAACTGGAGCGTATTATACAGAGTGTAGTAAGCCAGGAAAAAAAAAAAAAAAACACCAATACAGTATATTAATGCATATATATGGAATATAGAAAGATGGTAACAATGACCCTATATGCAAGACAGCAAAAGAGACACAGATGTAAAGAACAGACTTTTGGACTCTGTGGGAGAAGATGAGGGTGGGATGATTTGAGAGAATGGCATTGAAACATATATATTACCATATGTGAAATATATCACCAGTCTAGGCTTGATGCATGAGACAGGGCACTCTGGACTGGTGCACTGGGATGACCCTGAGGGATGGGATGGGGAGGGAGGTGGGATGGGGGTTCAGGATGGGGGACACATGTACACCCATGGCTGATTCATATCAAAGTATGGCAAAAACCACGACAACACTTTAAAGTAATTAGCCTTCAATGAAAAGAAGTCATTTAACTAAAAAAAAAAAAATAGAGCCTCTTGATGAAGGTGAAAGAGGAGAGTGAAAAAGCTGGCTTAAAACTCAGCATTTAAAAAAAAAAAAAAAGATCATGACATCTTATTCCATCACTTCATGGCAAATAGATAGGAAACAATGGAAACAGGGACAGACTTTATTTTCTTGGGCTCTAAAATCGCTGTGGATGGTGATTGCAGCCATGAAATTAAAAGATGCTTTCTCATTGAAAGAAAAGTTATGACAAACCTAGACAGCATATTAAAAAAGCAGAGACATTACTTTGCTGACAAAGATTGGTCTAGTCAAAGCTATCGTTTATCCAGTGGTCATGTACGGATGTGAGATTTGGACCATAAGGAAAGCTGAGCACTGTAGAATTGATGCTTTCAAACTGTGATGTTGGAAAAGACCCTTGACCTTGTACTGCAAGGAGATCTAACCAGTCAATCCTAAAGGAATTCACTCCTGAATATTGATTGGAAGGACTGGTGCTGAAGCTGAAGCTCCAATATTGTGGCCACTTGATTCGAAGGACTGACTCATTGGGAAAGATCCGGATGCTGAGAAAGATTGAATGCAGGAGGAGAAAGGGATGGCAGAGGATGAGATAGCTTGATGGAGTCACCAACTCGATGAGCATGATTTTGAGCAAGCTCCGGGAGACTGTGAAGGACAGGGAAGCCTGGTGTGCTGCAGTCCATGTGGTCAGAAAAAGTCAGACACGATTGAGCAACTGAACTGAACTGATAACCATATATAGCTATATAACTTTTCTTCATCCCTCCCTCCCTTCCTTGCTTTCCAGACTGTCCACTATAAGTATAAATATTTTTTTCAGAGATTCTCTTGGAATATAGATGAATACATCTACCAGATAGCTAATTCAACAAACCAATATAGAAACCTGATCCAAGAAAATTCTCCCTTCCAGCTTAAGTGTAGAAAAATCAGCCTTCTGTCTGCTTCTACTGACTTCCTTAGACATTGGGAAGCAGAATGGTTTCTCTTTTGTCAATCTTCAGAAGGTTTGGCAACCCACTCCAGTACTCTTGCCTGGAAAATCCCATGGACAGAGAAGCCTGGTAGGCTGCAGTCCATGGGGTCACAAAGAGTCGGACACGACTGAGCGACTTCACTTTGACTTTTCACTTTCATGCATTGGAGAAGGAAATGACAACCCACTCCAGTGTTCTGATCTGGAGAATCCCAGGGACGGTGGAGCCTGGTGGGCTGCTGTCTATGGGGTCGCACAGAGTCAGACATGACTGAAGCAACTTAACAGCAGCAGCAGCAGCAGAAGGTTTACTATGGAACTTCAGAAAACAAAATGAGAAGCAGCAGGTAATTCAATAAGTTATTTGGCAGCCATTTTAGGTATTATTTTACACGTATTGCTCTAATAGAAAATTAAACTAAGGCATTTGTTTCTTGCTTTATATTGCCATAGGTGATAATTTTTGAACTTACAACTGTTTGAAGAAATTTGTTTTCTGTACATATAGAAAATCTTTACTGCTGCTAAGTCGCTTCAGTCGTGTCCGACTCTGTGCGACCCCGGAGACGGCAGCCCACCAGGCTCCCGCGTCCCTGGGATTCTCCAGGCAAGAACACTAGAGTGGGGTACCATTTCCTTCTCCAATGCATGAAAGTGAAAAGTAAAAGTGAAGTCTCTCAGTTGTGTCCGACTCCTAGCGACCCCATGGACTGCAGCCCACCAGGCTCCTTCATCCCTAGGATTTTCCAGGCAAGAGTACTGGAGTGGGGTGATATCGCCTTCTCCTATTGTTCACAAATCCTCTAAGAGGATTTTACTGCTGCTGGGTGTACTCTTGTGTAAAAATTATACAATAAAGTAAGAAAAAGCATCTCCATTGTGGACTGACTCAGAAACTCTATTTTGGAAGACTGAATGTTATTGATATTAGTGTGGGTAAAGAGCATAATCGTCTTCAGAGTAAAAAAATGTCATGATTATTTTATAATATTTATATTAAGGGTTTTTTTTTTTTTTTTGGTGCTTACTGAATATTTCCAAATTCATTTTTTACCTGAGAATTGTGATTAAAAAATCAGATGTTCAGTTTGTCAAAATAGAGCCTATACACATATTATGGGTATTGTATACTTTTCTGTATGTATATTACACTTCAAAAGTTGTTATTTTAAAAAAGTCGTCCAATCAACTCACAGCATACATAGAAATAAGTACTTTAAAATGTCACAATCCTTGCATTTCAACACATTAAAAAAACCTTTCTATTTTATATTAGAGTATAGCTGATATGTTGTGATAGTTTCAGGTGGACAGCAAAGGGACTCTGTCATACATATGTATGTATCCATTCTCCCCAAAACTCCCCTCCTATCCAGTCTGCCACATAACATTGAGCAAAGTTTCCTGTGCTATACAGTAGGACCTTATTGGCTATCCATTTTAAATATAGAAGTGTCAACACAAATTTCCATTGCAGTTTTCTAGTTGCACAAGGAAACATTCCAAAGTGTAAATATATATGCTGCTAAGTCGCTTTAGTCGTGTCCAATTCTGTGCAACCCCATGGACTACAGCCTACCAGCCTCCTCTGTCCATGGGATTTTCCAGGCAAGAGTACTGGAGTGGGGTGCCATTGCCTTCTCCATATATTTGCTAGTATAACACAAATCAAACATGAGATATTTCGAGATGTTTTCTAAGATAGCCTAGAGAAATTTTGGGAATTCCATCCATCTGCACGCACACACACACACAGAGATATACTCCATTTGTTTATATTCACATGTTGATAGATATTTTTCTCACTTGTGAGCTATTATGAAGAATTTAGCTATAAACATTTGTGTACAAGACACAGGTTTTCATTTTTCTTGGGTAGATCCTAAGGGCAGATTTGCTAGGTAATATTGTAAATATATGTTAATCTTTGGAAGCAACATCAAACTTTTCTAAACCAGCTTGCCATTTTATATACCCATTATTTAATATATGAAAATTCTCATTTCTCCAAATTCTCACCAACACATATGATTATATATGTATGTTTATTATAGTTATTCAAGTGGGTTTGAAGTAGTATTCTATTGTGGCTTTAATGTGCATTCCCCTCATAATTAATGTCATAATCATGTTGTGCATCTTTGTCTGTGCTTATTGACCATTTCAATATCTTTTTTAATGAAATTACTATTCATATCTTTTCCTCATTTTTAATTGGGTTACTTTCTTTCTCATAATTGAACAGTAAATATTCTTCATGTATTCTGACTGCAAGTTCACTATTGGATGTTATATTATTTGAAAATACTTTCTCCCAGTTTGTGACCTTCCTTCTCATTTTCTCAATGGTGTCTTCTGAAATGCAAAAGTTTTAATTTTGATGAAGTTTAATATAACAAAATTTTCTTTTAGTACTTCTGTTTTTGGTGTCTTATTTTTAAATAAATGACTGTGAATTCAAGTGCTACCATATATTTTTGGCTCATTCATATGTGACCACAAAGATACACATAGGTTGTTATGCCAATATATCATTCTCTGTAAGGGAAATCAACTGAATATGAGGATTGTAGTTTAATCACTTTCTGAATCTTCAGGAGAAAGCACTTTTCTAAGGCATTCTAAACACCAAATAGTTTTCAATTTTAAATTGCCATAAACTCCATAGACTGTGAAACTCCCTGGTCCTTTGAATGCTGGGACATCTCAGGATTTAGTGCTGGACTCCCTTGGCTCCTCATTTTGTTCTCTTCATGATATCTTACCCCTTTCTGCATCCAGGCTAAGATTGGTACTTACCTCCTCAACTGCCTAAACAGCCTTTGTTTAACTCTGACTGTATTTACATTATAATGGAACTTGCATTACAAGCCTATCACCATCCTACTGTTAGTTCATGAAAATACTCTATTCATCCTTGTACAGACAAATCCGTGTATAGTGCCTGACACATGAAGGTTCAAAAATATTTATTACGTACTCAAAAGAGGCCCATATTTCCAGCCTCATCTCCTATTATGTTTCCATATAAACAGTTCCCCAGCTATACTACTGTTGCTCAAAGAACAAATTTAATTTTTGTGCATCCTGCTTTCTCTGCCTGAGATACCATTATTCCCCTTTCTCTCTCTAATGTTCATTACATGCTTTGGCTGACTGTTTGAAAACATTGAATTTATATAAGAGCTACACTCTTTCTTAAGTTTCCTCTCTGACAAGCCTAGGAATGCTTATTAAGGCTGGAATAGACAATCTATTAGGAAGCAATATCTACAGAGAAAAGGCGCAGATAATTTGGATATAATATTGTCAGGGAATAAAATGAAACCTTGATTACCAGAGTTTGAAAAAAACAAAGTAAAACAAACCTGTGTAGCTGATTGCAGGCGGAGAGTCTGCACTGGCAAAATACTAAAATGGACACTGGCAGACACAAAAAAATAAAGAACTGCCAGTAAGGATTATCACTCCTCACATTCACAAAAATACTCAGAACTATATGGTTCAAGATTCTAAAGCCTGCCATTTGCATGAATAAAGAAAAAGCAAAAAGCAACCGGATGGGCATAAATCCTTGATATTTGGATTCTTTAGCTACTGTCACTTAAAGCAGATAATACTTCTGTACAGAAGCAAATCACTGCTGAAGAAAACAGTGAAAAGTCTAAAATTAGCTTACAACTGACTACTGATTCACCATTTTCCATTTCTCACTAACCAACACAGTACTCATCTTCATCTTTTTGTTTTGGGTCCAGAAGACATCCTTGTGAGTTTGTATTTTTCTTCTTATCTCTGATTCCTCTAGTTCTCAGTTCAGTTCAGTTCAGTCGCTCAGTCATGTCTGACTATTTGCGACGCCATAAATTGCAGCATGCCAGGAGAAGGCAATGGCACCCCACTCCCGTACTCTTGCCTAGAAAATCCCATGGACAGAGGAGCCTGGTGGGCTGCAGTCCATGGGGTCGCTAAGGGTCGGACACGACTGAAAGACTTCACTTTCACTTTTCACTTTCCTGCGCTGGAGAAGGAAATGGCACCCCACTCCAGTGTTCTTGCCTGGAGAATCCCAGAGACAGGGGAACCTGGTGGGCTGCCATCTATGGGGTCGCACAGAGTCGGACACGACTGAAGCGACTTAGCAGCAGCAACAGCAGGCCTCCCCATCCGTCACCAACTCCCGGAGTTCACTCAAACTCACATCCATTGAGTCGGTGATGCCATCCAGCCATCTCATCCTCTGTCATCCCCTTCTCCTCCTGCCCCCAATCCCTCCCAGCATCAGAGTCTTTTCCAATGAGTCAACTCTTCGCATGAGGTGGCCAAAGTACTGGAGTTTCAGCTTTAGCACCATTCCTCTAGTTCCAGATATACCTAAAGCCTCCCTTGTCTTAGGACCTGACTCAAGGGTTTCCCTGGAGCAGCATTAGCCTTCCTTTGTCCATCTCTGTCAGATGATTCTCAATACAACTTCAATTAGTATTGATTATATTCTTGAATACTTTCTGCATGTCTTATGCACTTTGTACAAAACTCTGTAATTGTCACTCTGCAACTATTCTCTCTGTGATCAGCTTGGATTGTGTGGGTTGTAACTGGAAGGGGATTAGACATGAGACACAAGGACTGTATGTTTTATTTTTAAGAGGGTTTTCCTTTACAAAATCAGGAATTACATTTGCAAAATAATCACAACTGGAAAATTATTAGTCCATGTATTTTTCCCTAAAGGAGATATGTGAAAAATTACTTATGAGGCAAAAAAAGTACCACAGAAATAAAACATCTTCTCAGTACTTTTATTTCTTAGGCTAAAGACAAGAGTCTATGAATATTTAAATTCAGATGTTTCTTTGACCCAACAAAAAGAACTAGAAAGAAGTTCACATTAAGTAGTACAGCTGGCTCTCTGTATCTGAAGATTCAACCAAATTCAGATTGAAAATATTTGGAAAAAATTCCAGAAACTTCCTAAAAGCAAAAACTGAATTTGTTGTGTGCTGGCAACTATTTTCATAGCTGTAAATCCATAAATAAATTGTAAATTGATAAATAATTTACACTGTATTAGGTATTATAAGCAATCTAAAGATGATTTAAAGTATACAGGTGGATGCTTGGTTATATGCAAATTCTATGACATTTTATATAGGGGACTCGAGCATCCATGGATTTTGGTATTAGAAGGGAGTCCTGGAATTAATCCCCAAGGATACTGAGGGATGACTGTATATGAATTGAGTAATCAGATATTCTTTATAAGCCTTCAAACAGCATTATACGCACATACATTCTATGGTGTATAAATTGATTTCATGTATTTATTCATATCTATATTTTCACAACAAGAATATCTAACTCTACATTTCCATGATTTATATGCAAGTATGGTTACCTTTATGACTTTTGCAAGTTCATGTATAAGCAATACAAATTATTAATTCTAAAAAAAGCCCCTCCACCAGTGACTTATAAACAAAAAAAAATGTGAGTTGGCAGGTCGAGTTTCTTTCCCTCTACCAAAAAGTCAAAGTCACAAACATAAATAATTCTATGAGGCAAAATATCAAAATAGACTACAAACTTCAAAGGTTTTAATTCAACTCAAGGGGTGTGGGCAGCTCTGACCTACATTAACAACAAAAAAAAAAATTTTGGAATATATTTATCTGTATATCCATAGGGTACTCCCATTCTTCAACATGACACTGGCTAATTGGAAGATGAAGAGGGAAAAAAGAAATACAAGGTCATATACTATTGTTCCAGTATTCTTCAGGTTATGTATAGGTCTTTAGGGAATGGACTCTCATTCTTTCTGGGGTAGATCCAACTCAAACCTGCAACTAGGAAGTATTTGAGGCTCTCAGAATTCTAAGGAAGACCAGGAGACACAGAAAACATCTCAGTAGGCTCCCCTTTACTATATACTGCATGTTGTTTAGTATATGGTGATGGAGGATGAATCTTCTCTACCAATTCTTCTTTTTAAAAAAATGTTAAATATGTATATCTGAGATTAGCATGATTGAACTGGCCTGTTCAAGTGGTATTATCAAGAGAAAGGCATATTTTAATACCTACACATGTGACATCAAGCAGTTCTTGAAACTGTCATGTTTATGTGGTCTTCCTACAACCTGGTACATTTGTCTATTCTTATGCAGATGGCAAAAAGTTCTTTTGAAATAGCTCTCATGTAGCTAGAAGCCTGGAAGCTGGATTCAGTTGTTAAAAACTTTTGATGTCAAATTAACTTTAGTCTGTGTCCAGTGGACTACATTTAGCTGGATCACTATTTGGATGTACTCAAAGTTAGTAGAGAACAGTATATCCTAAATGATCATTTTTCAAACTATCTGCTAGCCCTCTCAACACTGGCAGTCTCTGTGGAAAATGAAGAGGAAAAAGAATAAGGGAAATCTCACTTTATCAAACAACCAACTAGACCAAGTATGTAAAACACATGCATTTTCATTTCACTAAAAAGAACAGGTTCAACAGAGCATTAAAGAACATATTACTACAGAGACAGGCCTACGTCAGCATATCAAATCAGGATATCTTCCTGATTTATGGGTCCCACAGCATCCTTCTGCCAAGGTTGAGTCCAATGAGAAGAGAGGCAGATTAACCCTAAAGGCATAAGTCATCTTTCATTTTTCCCCCATTCTCCAACAATTATAAATGAGATACTAACATCTAAAGGATGATCAAATTAAGAGCTATAAATACTGCAGGCCTGGTCTAGATCTCAGGAAAACAAACCTAAATCGGGTATACCATGTTCCCGAAAATACAAATATTATGACAGTCTGCATGCATTATAGCACTTGGTCTCCCTACCCTCAAAGCAGAAAATCCTGACTTCATATCTCTAGCTTCTGTGTCACTTGTTCTGTGATTTATTTTGTTTGCTTTTACAAGCAGTCCACATTTGTAAAAATACCTTTGATGACTGTCTGGGTGCCGAACATTTATTCATTCATTTATCCACTTCCTAACAAAGAAATCTCCAGTTCCTTCAATTCTCCAATATACATATTTTGATTTAATGTGGAATAAGAATAAATTACAAGTCAGAATTATGGATACTGTACTGCTCATAAGGAAAGTTAACATTAGGAACTTGATGCCAATATTTCGGTACCTAAAATATATTAAGTTGTGTGGCACTATTGCCATGGGAAACTAAAGCTAAACAGTATAGATTTTAATTTCTTTAGACATGGCAGTTGGAAAGGAGTCATTTTAAAACATTTTAGACAGTTAAAGATCATGGATCATGTTGTGTGGGAAAAGAGTACCTCAGTGAGCATAATAATTCTCATTAGGGGACAAGGTGTAGACACAACCTTTTTAAAAATATTCTTTTTTACTGCCTCAGAAGTAATTACAGTAGTGATGTATTGTCTTTTGGTAACCAAGATGACACTATTGACCCAAGATCAGTAGGTTAAATGCTTTGAATTGTGTATCCAGAAGTGAGGACTGTCTTTTCACTGGTTCATTTACATGTAGCCCTCTGACCCAGCATCCCCAGGAACAAGCATTTGCAAGGCTAAGGACTAGGGTCATGAGTGCACCCTGTAGCCATGTAATTGAATAAAGCTAACCAACCCACAAAGGGGTCAAACTATGACATCAGCCATAGCCAAATTAGAAAAAGAGCCAAGGTAAATAAGCCATCAGGGTGTCTCATTAATTTAGAAACACAGAGGGTAAAATGCCCCTAAGATTCTCATTCTAGTGAAAGCAGGAGCTAAATGGAGCTTTGGCTTCTTTGTGGTTATTTCAATTGGTTTACAAATGACCCCAAAATAAGAAAATTTCAATAGCATAGCCTCTTCCATAAGAAGATAGGTCAGCTCTCCAAAGGGAAAGTAAAAGTTGCTCAGTTGTGTTTGACTCTTTGTGATCCCACACACTATACAGTCCATGGAATTCTCTAGGCCAGAATACTGGAGTGGGTAGCCATTTCCTTCTCCAGGTGATCTTCCTAGCCCTGGGATCGAACCCGGGTCTCCCGCATTGCAGGTGGATTCTTTACCAGCTGAGCCACCAGGGAAGCCTGAGAATACTGGAGTGGGTAGCCTATCCTTTCTCCAGTGGATCTTCTAGACCCAGAAATCAAACTGGGGTATCCTGCATCACAGGCAGATTCTTTACCAGCTGAGCTACCAGGGAAGCAGATCTCCAAAACTGTGGCAAATCAGCATTCAAGAAGTAATCTGCAACAGGTTCATCCTCCCAGAGGCCAGTTAAACCAAGTATTTATTAAAAATGTGGTCCTCAGAATTCTAGTGTTTTGTTTATTTCAACAAGCATTTAGTGAGTTTCTTAAAAACAAACACACACACACAAGAAAAAACTGTACCAGATATTATATATATATATATATTATGCTTTGTGTTGAAACCTTTAGGTTAAGTATGGCACGGTGTCCATGAGAAGCTCACAAACAGACACATACATATGCACCTTGATGAAAATGTATAAAAGGGATGTAAAATGTTCACAGAGGGAAGCTATAAAGATTAGGCTGACAGGATGGGGATAGGGTGGTTGGCTGAGGAGAACATAAAGGCATTTGAGGAAGAATGTTCAGAATGAACAAAGGCATAGGTGTGTGGAACATCTGAGATATGGGAGCAGCTGGGGCTTCAAATAGTTTATAATTAAGGTGTGAGCCAAAGATTTTTTTTTCCCCTAGAGTTTTTAGTTTTATCTTTGTTGTGAAATAATTCATTTTCACTATGGTTTAATTTCATAGAGGGAGTTTTTAAAATACAGTTCCCTTTTTCTTATCTCCAAATGATGGCAAATACACATATTTGTGGAGAGAAAGAAGCAGGTATTATTATTAACAATATGATTTTTTTTAAATGAGTAATTGCAGAAATTCACTGAGAACAAGTGTGTAGAGACGGAATCTGTGGTGTGGTGCCATGGAGGAATTAAAAAACCCTCCTCTCAAAAAAATCAAATATTTGAAAGAAGACAAACACAAATTACTCAATTATATTGGATAGGCAGGTCTTCCCTGGTGGGCCAGATAGTAAAGGATCTATCTGCAATGCAGGAGACCTGGGTTTAATCCCTGGGTCAGGAAGCTCCCCGGAGAGGGGAATGGCTACCCAATCCAGTATTCTTGATACGCAACATAAGGGAAAAAGTAGCTAAACTAAGCATTCAAAATATTGAGTTTTTGTCTTCAAATGAAAGGAAAAGTTAATACTCAATATTCAGTAATCTAGACAGTTATGATGAACTTATCTATACTGACTCACCATGCTAGAAATCAGAAATGCAAATGACCACCAGAAAAATCCCTTATACTTATTTTAACTATGATGCAGATATGGAATAATATAACAATACCAATGCTTTCAAATATTATTCTAGAGAGATAAACAAAATATATATCCATGCAATGTAATATTATTCAGCCATGAAAAAGGATAAAATATTGAAACATGCCCCAACATGGATGACCCTTGAAAACAGTGGACTAAGTGAAAGAAACCAGACACAAAGGGTCAGAACTGTATGATTTGCGAGGGTTGAGGGGAAAATGAGGAGTGACTAATTAATGGGGTACGGAATTTCTTCTCAGAGTATAAACAGTTTCTAAACTTAGCTAGTGGTAATGATCTGAACAAATACACAAATATTCTAAAGAGGTCAGAATGGTGAATCCAATGGTATGTAAAGTACGTCAAAACAAAGCTTTTTTTTTTTTTTTTTTAAATTTTAATGTGATTTTTAGATCCCTTCAGCACAACCTGTGCTTCCCTGGTAGCTCGGCTGGTAAAGAATCCTCCTGCAATGCAGGAGACCCCGGTTTGATTCCTGGGTCAGGAAGATGTGCTGGAGAAGGAATAGGCTACCCACTTCAGTATTCTTGGGCTTCTCTGGTGGCTTAGCTGATAAAGAATCCACCAGCAATGCTGGATACCTGGGGTTCGATCCCAGGGTTAGAAAGATCCCCTGGAAAAGGGAATCACTACCTACTCCAGTATTCTGGCCTGGAGAATTCCATGGACTATACATGGGTCACAGAGTCAGACACAACTGGGCGCCTTTCACTTTCACTTTTCAACATAACCTGCAGGCATTGTGCTTTCCCTGTAGTCCGCTTTTCAGTCTATCCACCTCACCTCCATTCCCATCCCTGACCCCAAATATTGCTGCGGACAGGAAAAGGACGGAAAGGAGAGCAATGAACAAGTGGTCATTGAGACACGCAAGCTTCATCTTGAAGAAACTAACAAGTTTTAACAAAACTTAAGAGATGCCATCTGAAAAGAACAAGATGAGGAGTTGCTGTGACTCCTGACAAACTTTCTTTTTATTGGGTTATTATTTTTTTCTTAAGGACAGAAACTTCACATGCCCGAAGCAAACCAACTTCCGCCAGGCAAATCCTGCTCACTCTCACATACAACCAGGCACTCTCCTCAGAGCTCATTTCAAAGTTCAAACCACTCACTCCCAAGATCTCACGTCACCACATCCCTGTTTCATCATTTTCCCGCCAATTCCCATATCCCCCTTCTCTGTCAGTTGAGCCTCAGTCAGCTTTTAGTCAGCGACACGGCTCTGCAGCCACCAGCCTCTCTTCAGAGATGCCATGAGCTTCACGATTAGCAAAATCAAAGAGAAACAGCTCCTTGAGGAATCCCAAATCAAAGCCACCAAGAATCAGAATGATGCCCGTAAAATGTTTATCGAGGGAATAGCACATAATATCACTAAGCAAGCTCTTCTCTAATACTTGACTCAATTTGGTGAGATCATAGTCTTTACTCTTAAAACCCATCCAGACACTGGATTTTCCAGAAGCTTGGCATTTGTGCTTTTCAAAAATAAGGCCGCCATTGAAAAGTTAAAGAGCACAAACTGGATGGCAAAGTGATCAATCTTAAAAGGGCTAAAGCCTTGGACTCGTAATTCCCCTCAAGAAAAATTTTTGTGGGGGGGAGTTGAATCCTCGGATGTCTGAAGAAAAATATCAGAGAGTGTTTTGGGGCATTTGGCATGATTCATAATATTGAGCTTCTACTGTGTCCAAGAACAAACCAAAGACAAGCTTTTGGTTTTATCACGTACACTGACAAAAAACAAGTGAGAAGATGCTCAACATCACTCATTATCAGAGAAATGCAAATCAAAACCACTATGAGGTACCATTTCACACCAGTCAGAATGGCTGTGATCCAAAAGTCTACAAGCAATAAATGCTGGAGAGGGTGTGGAGAAAAGGGAACCCTCTTACACTGTTGGTGGGAATGCAAACTAGTACAGCCACTATGGAGAACAGTGTGGAGATTCCTTCAAAAACTGGAAATAGAACTGCCTTATGATCCAGCAATCCCACTGCTGGGCATACACACTGAGGAAACCAGAAGGGAAAGAGACACGTGTACCCCAATGTTCATCACAGCACTGTTTATAATAGCCAGGACATGGAAGCAACCTAGATGCCCATCAGCAGATGAATGGATAAGAAAGCTGTGGTACATATACACAATGGAGTATTACTCAGTCATTAAAAAGAATACATTTGAATTAGTTCTAATGAGGTGGATGAAACTGGAGCCTATTATACAGAGTGAAGTAAGCCAGAAGGAAAAACACCAATACAGTATACTAACGCATATATATGGAATTTAGAAAGATGGTAACAATAACCCTGTGTACGAGACAGCAAAAGAGACACTGATGTATAGAACAGTCTTATGGACTCTGTGGGAGAGGGAGAGGGTGGGAAGATTTGGGAGAATGGCATGGAAACATGTAAAATATCATGTATGAAATGAGATGCCAGTCCAGGTTCGATGCACGATACTGGATGCTTGGGGCTGGTGCACTGGGACCACCCAGAGGGATGGTATGGGGAGGGAGGAGGGAGGAGGGTTCAGGATGGGGAACACATGTATACCTGTGGCAGATTCATTTTGATATTTGGCAAAACTAATACAATTATGTAAAGTTTAAAAATAAAATAAAATTAATTAAAATTAAAAAAAAAAAAAGTGAGGAAGCTGTTAGAAACCAGATACCACCTGATTGGCTCTGGGCGGTGTGAAATTAAAATTATACTCCGGAAAGAATATGCAAAGTCACAGCCTAGGGGAGTAAGAGAGATTCCATTTGCCAGGCAAGGTAACCGCTGGGGAGGAATAGGCTCCTAGGCAAACCTGATTCCTTGCAGCCCAAACCCAATGCCATGCGAAGCAAACCCCAAGCCTCGCAGAACAAACCTGATGCCTTTCAGCAGCGGACCAAACCCGACACCTTGCAGTGCAAAGCAAACCGGATGTCTTTCCTCCGCGGACCAAACCTGATGCCTTTCGATGCAAACCACATGCCTGGCAGGGCAAACCCAAACGTCTTTGGTGCAGATCCAAGTGTTTATGGGGCAGCAGTTGGAGGTGCCGGTAGTAGAAACCCTCCTATCGTGTTTCTACCTGTTCCCTTCTCAGCCAGTAATAAAAGGTTTAATTTTTCTGATCAAATGTATGGCGATTTCCACAATGCCTACAATGATCAGTCAATTTTTAATACCTATGGTGGAGATTGTTCTGTTGGATATAACTATGGGCTTCAAGGGTTCGGAGCTCCATTTACTAATTGCAATGCACAAATAAATGAAGCAGCTCCTTACAGTAATAGTTTCCAGGGACTTTGCCAGTGGGTAATGGTTTCCATTAAGGACTTCCGGTAAGGATTTCCTTGGTGGCTCAGACGGTAAAGCGTCTGCCTGCTATTCGAGACCTGGGTTCAATCCCTGGGTCGGGAAGGTCTCCTGGAGAAGAAAATGGCAACCCACTCCAGTATTCTTGCCTGGAAAATCCCACGGACAGAGGAGCCTCATAGGCTATAGTCAGTCCATGATGTTGCAAAGAGTTGGACATGACTGAGTGACTTCACTTCACTACTAGTTTCCAGGGACTTTGCCAGCCTTTCTGAAGATGAAGAAAGAAGCCACCTCAGAGCCACTCTGTCCTCAAATGAAATGTTACGTTACTGAAATAAGGAATGACTGAATTTACTGAGTTTACTAGGACATTGTTACTAACTTTCTCTATTTCCAGCTGCTTTTAAGAACTAGTGTTTTTCCCTCCATAACCTTTGGACACTGTAATGACAAGACAATAACACAAGGATTTGAGACTTTTATTTTATGAAAGTTAATATTTTCTCAAAAATAAATGTTTACTGGTTTTATATGCAACTTTATACTGGCTTGTTTCCTGTTTTTTTTTTTTGTTTGTTTGTTTGTTTGTTTTGTTTGTTTCTGGGGGGAATGTGGGGTCTGTTTTGTTTTGTTTTTTTCGTCTAGGGTGGTTGGTTGGGGTAAGAGGTATATCTACATTCAGAACTTAAAGTTTCTCTTTAGATTTGATATTCAACCAGGTATTTCTTGCATTTATTCAACAAACATTAATAATTATTCTAAGCCAGAAAGATGTTCAAAGCAGGAGATTCAGAGAAGCAGCCCCCGGGCTTAAAAGAGGAAGAATTTGAAACCAGAAACACAATACAGTATGGTAAGTCTTAGATAAGGCTTTGTGAAGGATGATGTGGTATTACAGACACAGGGCATCTAAAAGAGGTCTTCAGAGTGGTCCAAGGTGGAGTGCAGTGGGTAGGCTTTTCCCAATGTGCTAAAATGAGAGAGAATACCAAGCAGACATGCAAAGAAATCAAAGCAGGAACTTAGCACACACTTTTGGAAGAGGGCAAAAAGACTTTTTAAAGGTAGAAACAAAGTTCATGTGGAAAATAAGGGAAAGGAGGTGGGCAGGGACTTGAGCATGTTCACCGGTATCACAGGTAAGCTACATATGTAATTTAAAATTTTCTAATTGTATTTTTAAAAGCAGGAAAAAAAATGTATTTTAAGAATAAACTGTATTTAATATAAACAGAATTTCATTTCAAGGTAATTATTCATGAGACCTTTTACAGCATAGTTTTGGTACTGAGTCATCGGAATCTAATGTGTATTTTACAGCACATCTCAGTTCAGACTAGCCATATTTCAAGTGCTCAATACATGTGACTAGTGGCTTAAATTACAAAGGCCCTAGCCTATATGCTGAAGGATTGAATTCTATCTTTAAGTCAATGAGAGATTAAAGGATTTAAAACAGGAAGTGACATGAAACAGCAAACATGTAGTACATGAGTAACACTGAGCTCCATGCTAGGAATCAAAAATCAATGAGACTCAATCTCTGCCTTCAGGTAATTCATTGTCAAGAAGGAAAGACAGACATGAAATCAAGATTCTGGTGGGACTAAATTTAAAAGGTGAGGAAGAAGTCAATTTTACTTAGAAAGAATCATAATGTCTTTACTTTTTTATTAGAATACAAATATTCTGAGGCCAATATATTGCATTCTTGTTTTTTCCTTAACCTGTAGCAAGCTAGCTAGCTCTATAGCAAAAACAAACTATACCTCTTGCACAAAGCAGGAACTTAAAAACAAATATTGTATAATAACACAGGAGCAAAGCTCAGGAGCAGATACACCATCATGAATAAGAGAAAGAAACAGGAGGAGACAACATAAAGAAAACATGAGGTAATTATTTCATTTTTAGTAGGAAATGTTTATTTAAATATCTAAGCAAGTGCTATCACTTTGATGGTGGAAGAATTTCAAATATATAATATGTAATAATTACACTTTGTTAAATATATGGAGATGGAGATTAAATGAAATAATAGACGTGAAACTGCTTTGAAAAGTTGAAATAACTGTACCAAAATCAGGTGTTATACACACACATCCCAGAATAGGCTTGCAATGGAGATTTTGATGCTTATTGCCCTTTGGTATTAAAAGTTATACCAAATACCAAACTGCAGTTTGAAAATTCCAGATCAACCAACTGAATTAATTGAAATACTCTT
Source organism: Bos javanicus (assembly GCF_032452875.1). NCBI lineage: Eukaryota > Metazoa > Chordata > Mammalia > Artiodactyla > Bovidae > Bos > Bos javanicus. The sequence continues at coordinate 45,239,989 of NC_083897.1, forward strand.
CCACATAATGCTTTTTAGAAAAATCTATAAAATCAGGCATGTTGTATTGGCACAAAGTAAAAGAAAATTCCTAGGTAGACTAATAAAAAAATCCATAAAACTAATTGGTATTTTGTAATATTTGAAATCATGAATGTCTGTCTGTATATACTCCAGACCAAGGACAAATATACAGATTGTTCCAACAGAAAATGTTCAGGAGGAATCAGCTTTAATTTACCAGAGTTAACTCGATGAAGCTAGGTGACTTTTGATTAAGAGCTTTTGTTCCTGGTCGCTCTGAGAACTAACTTGTCTATTGAACCAGACAAAATATAGCTATATCCACATTTGGTTGTTTGAACTAAAAAGTTAAACTAAAGTTTCAACCAATTCAGAATCAGTGTGGCAGATGTTTTGATATTTCAGTTTTGTCCTGCATTGATATTTATTTTTTAGAAGCTATATAATTTTTTTTCCCAGTTCCAGCTGGTTCATTTGTTGATTTAGGTTAAAAATCTCAGTAGAAAAAAGTATGGATTGGTTCAGATTTCAGTATATTATATAAGCTCAGCAAATTAGCATAAATTTGTTATTTTTTAATGGGGGGTGCAGTTCATGCTTAGTGTCAGGATGTTATTTTAGTTGTTAGAAAATTATTTGGCAGTTATGTCAAAACAACTGTTTCTGATCACAGTGACCCAATTAACCCTCAGACAGCAATATATGTATTTATGTATATGCATGTATTTAGATGCTATCTAAAAACATAAGATGTGAAAGCCACAGTCCAAGAGTTTGTTGCTATTCTTAGGGTAATGGCTAAGTCATATTTTCATTGGGTCTGGATTGACTGTCAGTTCAGTTTAGTTGATCAGTCGTGTCCTACTCTTTGTGACCCCATGGACTGCAGCCTGTCCATGACCAATCCCCAGAGCTTGCTCAAACACATGTCCATCACATTGGTGATGCCATCCAACCATCTCATCCTCTGTCATCCCCTTCTCCTCCTGCTTTCAATCTTTCCCAGCATCAGGGTCTTTTCTAATGAGTCAGTTCTTCACATCAGGTGGCCAAAGTATTGGAGCTTCAGCTTCAGGATCAGTGTCTCCAGTGAATATTAAGGACTGATTTCCCTTAGGATGGACTGGTTTGATTTCCTTCCAGTCCAAGGGATTCTCAAGGGTCTTCTCCAAAACCACAGTTCAAAAGCATCAATTCTTCAGGGCTCAGCTTTCTTTATAGTCCAACTCTCACATCCGTACATAACTACTGGATAAACGATAGCTTTGATTAGATGGACCTTTGTTGGTAAAGTAATGTCTCTGCTTTTTAATATGCTGTCTAGGTTGCTCATAGCTTTTCTTCCAAGGAACAAGTGTCTTTTAATTTAATGGCTGCAGTCACCATCTGCAGTGATTTTGGAGCCCAAGGAAACAAAGTCTCTCACTATTTCCATCATTTCCCCATTATTTGCCATGAAGTGATGGGACTGGATGCCATGATATTAGTTTTTTGAATGTTAATTTTTAAGCCAACTTTTTCACTCTCCTCTTTTACTTTCATCAAGAGGCTCTTTAGTTCCTCATAGCTTTCTGCCATAAGTGTGGTGTCATCTGAGGTTATTGATATTTCCCCTGGAAAACTCGATTTCAGCCTGTAAACACTGTAGAAATGCTTATATAATAATAAGCCTCAATGGCTGACCCAAACTGAAACTGCCAATTTTAAATATCTGATGTTAGAAATGGATATTCTAGTAAGACTAGTTATTAGTCAACTTTATTCTTCTCAGAGTTTGTATGTTACTGGTTTTTACATCAGCATATTTGAAGAAACTAGATTTTTGAGAAAAGCAAATGCGATTAAAGAGTTTAAAAATTGGACATATAAGAAAAAAGGACTGATTTGTTATAGAGAAAAAGTACTGAAAGGATAATTAAATGCAACCCTTTAATATTTTTAGTACTTCCTAAAGAAAAATGAGCAAAGCTAAATGGCTGTTTCTGAAGTGTGTCAAACTGGAGGCTATTAGTTTTTTTCTTGCAGGAAAGACACATTTTAAAATTATTTAAAATTATGTCATAACTGTGTAATTCTAGATACATATTATCTATGGACTTAGTGGAATTCCCACATTGGAATACAGTTAGAGATAAACTCTATTGTCTTTGGCCTAAATCCATGGTTTCAAACCTGGTTTGTCATAAGAATTCCTTAAAGGCACTGGAAAAAATTTCCTGTACTCTACAACTCCTGGAAAATTTTATTGAGTAGGTTTGTTTTGGTACCAGGAATCTGTTTTTTAAAGCTCCTCATATATGGTAATAAACCATATATGAGACCAATGAAGACAACTAAATAGAAGTCCAAGATCAAGATGTTGGGAGATTTAGTGTCTAGTAATGGCTTCCTGGTTCAAAGCTGACCCTCTTTTAACTCTGCTCATAAGACAGAAGGTTTAAGGGATCTTTGTTAGGTCTCTTTTATAAAGGAGAGGGCTCCCACTCCTGAGGACTCTGTACCCATGACCTAATCATCTCCCAAAGTCCCCACCTTCAGATTCCATCAACACTGAGGATCAAGTTTCAACAAATGAATTTGAAGGGGAACACATCCAGTTTATGGCAAAAACATTTTAACCCTCAGATTCTTAATTCTGTGATGTGTCTTATGAAGACCTCATTCAACTCTAGGGCTTTATGATTATAGTGTTAATATTCACATGAACCAGTCAGTTTTTATTTCATATATACCCTAAAGATCCTCAATTATGTAAGACAGCATCAATTTCAAATTTTTATAGTAGCCCTTGAAGCATAATTTGATTGAATTTCAGTTATATGAAAAATCAAACATCTCTTTTCAGAGAAGTAGAGGAGAGCGCCCCCCACCCCACTGTGTAAACTAGCAGGGTTCCTGCTAAGTAACACAGTATGATACATTAGTATTGTAAGGCATGCTTTTTTTTTTTTTTTTTAAAAGATGGACCTTGGAGATGAAATTGAGTTTAGAAAATAGTAAAATTTCTAATTTATGGAATAAATGACATTTTCTATATTATATATATATATATATATGTTGAAATATATATATATATATTTCCCCTTTCCCCAATCCATTAGATTTCTCACTTGCTAATTCTGCAATCTGTAGTCTTACAAATACATGATAAATCTTCCCAATTGTCTGCTAGGAAACTAGCCCTGAAGTGCAGACAAGATTCTATAATTTATGTTAATGATTGCTTAGAGTCCTTTTTAGGGGTACATAGCTTTAAAACACGGAGAAGGCAATGGCACCCCACTCTAGTACTCTTGCTTGGAAAATCCATAGACAGAGGAGCCTGGTAGACTGCAGTCCATGGGGTCTCTAAGAGTCGGACATGACTGAGCGGCTTCACTTTCACTTTTTGCTTTCATACATTGGAGAAGGAAATGGCAACCCACTCCAGTGTTCTTGCCTGGAGAACCCCAGGGACGGGGAGCCTGGTGGGCTACCGTCTATGGGGTCGCACAGAGTTGGACACAAATGAAGCGACTTAGCAGCAGCAGCAGCTTTAAAACATTCTTCTATAGTTAAGAGTCCAAGCACACGTGTAAATAAATGTTTTCCACCTCTAAAAATATGTCCTAGCCAAAGCCTATTCTCATACTATGGAAAAGAGCTCTGATGTGATGATACTTGAGATGAATGTAGTTGGTTTCCTGAGTTGATAAAAATCCCTTAATATCCACTTATTCAGTATAATATGTTTTACGATCACTGTCGACCTTGAAAGACAGTAACTGGTAGGTGTTAATTAATTCTTCTCCATTTACACTTTTCCATAATCTGCAACATTCTTTCTCACATACACAAATATGTAAAAGCGGGGCTTTAATAAGTAATAGCAGTCAATTTTGCTAGCTATAGTCCTGCTATAAAACTATATAATTCACTGGTCTGCAAAAAAACTATAATATAAAATATATTAAAGGTTATATATAAATGCAAATACAACAAAAAACACAATTGATATTTATGGATTTTGAGTCTTATATATAAGTAAAATCTGTGTAGATTACTAGACACAGTCTGATAAAATATCAAAATGGTTCCCTAAGGAAAATCAAAATGATGTTTCAGCATACCATTTTTAACAGCCCCCACTGTTCTTTGATACTCCCTGATTTGCCTGGGGAAACGGTTGTCACAGAAATGTTAAAAAGGCACCTACAAAAAATAAAACCATAAGCAGATATTGCTAACAGGGAAAAGACACATGGTAGCTGTCTCCAAGATTTCTCAGCTGAAATTCACTCTTGTAATTACATTTATACAGTCACATGAACATATAGGACTTCTAAACTGATTCATTAAGACCATAATAAAGGTTTCATTTCAAAACAATAAATAACTATCACTACAACCTAGTACTTACAGATTTTTATATGGTCAACATCTTTGGAGAAAACTAATCGGCTAATAGCCATCACTATTCCATACATAGATTATTTATTTCTTCCATATATACAAAGAGAAAGATTTGAGTAATTTTCCTAGCCTTTGGAGGCAATCAAGGATAATATTGAAATCTATTTCCAACCCCTTGTATCAGTCAGTAGAGCAGGCTGCTTAGTTCTTCCTGGTCTCTCAATCTAAAAAAACAGCAAAGAAGAATCCCCACCCCAAACAAAACACAATGGTAACAATAAAAATAACAGTAACTACCATATTCCAAGTACCACCTATTTGCCAGACCTGAACTAGATGTTTACATCTGTTATTTTATTTAATTTAACCTACACAATGACTACTTGAAGGAACAGATGACTGTTTACATTATATAAATGAGGAAGCCACAGTTATTGGTGTATAAACCCACATTTAGTCAGTGGCAGACTTGGGCTGTTTGTGAATGCAGCTGTTTATATTTCTCCAGGGCTTGTCATTCTTCCTGAATGACACTTCCTCTCTCAGCATAACATCGCGTGCAAACTTAGACTAACACTTTCAAGGTTTTCTAAGAAAACAGTAGTCAGGTAAACATAAGAATAAGGTCCAGAAATAAGGGTAAGTGAAGTCACTCAGTTGTGTCCTACCAGGCTCTTCTGTCCATGGGATTTTCCAGGCAAGAATACTGGAGTGGGTTGCCATTTCCTTCTTCAGGAGATCTTCCAGATCCAGGGATTGAACCTGGGTCTCCCACATTGTAGGCAGACGGTTAACCGTCTGAGCCACCAGGGAAGTTCAGAAATATATAGATTAAATATAAAGTGGTTAGGACAGGAGGTGAGATGGCAGTGGTAACAAAAGTGAAAATAAATTGGACATCAAGAAACCACTTTGAAATGTAGACAAAGGATATATTTTCAAATTGTGAAACTGCCAGGAAAGTAAATTTTTCTATTAAAAAAAAAATTAAAGTAAAAGTCACTTAGTCATGTCCGATTCTTTGTGACCCCATGGAACTCTCCAGGCCAGAATACTGGAGTGGGTAGCCATTCCCTTCTCCAGGGGATCTTCCCAACCCAGGGACCGAACCCAGGTCCCACATTGCAGGCAGATTCTTTACCAGCTGAGCCACCAAGGAAACCCCTAAAAAAGAATTAAGTTTCAAGAAAAAAAGATGATACTTTTGATGCTTGGTCCTGAATATTCAACTGACCAAAAATATATTTTTAAAAAGTGTTGTTTTGGTACAAAGAAAAAAAAAAAAAGAAGAAGGGAGGGCACAACACCAAAATTAGTTTAAAGAGACTAATCCTTTTGTCTGGTATTAGGAAACTTAATCTTTAAAACCTCATCAAATATTATTTTCAAATATTCCCAAAATATAAAAGGTCAATGGAGAGCAAATTTGTGAAAAGTTTGAGGGAGACAGCAAGCTGAACTCATTTCTTGGTATTGTAGTGAGGAAACATTCCTAATTCTGATATGCTAGCCTCTTTATTGGATTATCTTTATATTTTGGCTATACCTTAAACTAACAATGTTAAAAAACTGTCTAGAATAATAATGTCATCACAAACTATACTGGCTTATATGTTATTTCTAGCTGGTATTCCCACCTATGTATAAAGAGATGACTCTTAAATCACATTAATCTCTGCATAGTTCAGTTCAGTTCAGTTCAATTGCTCAGGTGTGTCCGACTCTTTGCGACCCCATGAACCGCAGTCCACCAGGCCTCCCTGTCCATCACTAATTCCCGGAGGTTACCCATACTCATATCCATTGAGTCGGTGATGCTATCCAACCATCTCATCCTCTTCCTCCCCTGCTCTTCCTGCCCTCAATCTTTCCCAGCATCACGGTCTTTTCAAAAGAGTCAGCACTTCGCACCAGGTGGCCAAAGTATCAGAGTTTCAGTGTCAACATCAGTCCTTCTAATGAACACCCAGCACTGATCTCCTTTAGGATGGACTGGTTGGATCTCCTTGCAGTCCAAGGAACTCTCAAGAGTCTTCTCCAACACCAGAGTTTAAAAGCATCAATTCTTCGGAGCTCAGCTTTCTTTATAGTCCAACTCTCACATCCATACATGACTACTGGAAAAACCATAGCCTTGACTAGACAGACCTTTGTTGACAAAGTAATGTCTCTGCTTTTTAATATGCTGTCTAGGTTGGTCATAACTTTCCTTCCAAGGAGTAAGCCTCTTTTAATTTCATGGTTGCAATCATCATCTGCAGTGATTTTGGAGCCCCCCAAAATAAAGTCAGACACTGTTTCCCTGTCTATTTATCATGAAGTGATGGGACCAGATGCCATGAACTTAGTTTTCTGAATGTTGAGCCTTAAGCCAACTTTTTCTCTCTCCTCTTTCACTTTCATCAAGAGGTTCTTTAGTTCTTCTTCACTTTCTGCCATCAAGGTGGTGTCACTTGCATATCTGAAGTTACTGATATTTCTCCCAGCAATCCTGATTCCAGCTTGTGCCTCCTCCAGCCCAGCATCTCTCATGATATACTCTGCATAGAAGTTAAATAAGCAGGGTGACAATATACAGCCTTGACGTACTCCTTTTCCTATTTGGAACCAGTCTGTTTTTCCATGTCCAGTTCTAACTTTTGCTTCCTGACCTGCATACAGGTTTCTCAAGAGGCATGTCAGGTGGTCTGGTATTCCCATCTCCTTCAAAATTTTCCAGTTTATTGTGATCCATACAGTCAAAGGCTTTGGCATAGTCAATAAAGCATAAATAGATGTACTTATGGAACTCTCTTGCTTTTTTGATGATCCAGCAGATGTTGGATATTTGATCTCTGGTTCCTCTGTCTTTTCTAAAACCAGCTTGAACATCTGGAAGTTCACGGTTCACATATTGCTGAAACCTGGCTTGGAGAATTTTAAGTATTACTTTACTAGCGTGTGAGATGAGTGCAATTGTGTGGTAGTTTAAGCATTCTTTGGCATTGCCTTTCTTTGGGATTGGAATGAACACTGACCTTTTCTAGTCCTGTGGCCACTGCTGAGTTTTCCAAATTTGTTGGCATATTCAGTGCAGCACTTTCACAGCATCATCTTTCAGGATTTGAAATAGCTCAACTGGAATTCCATCACCTCCACAAGCTTTGTTCGTAGTGATGCTTCCTAAGCCCCACTTGACTTCACATTCCAGGATGTCTGGCTCTAGATGAGCGATCATACCATCGTGATTATCTGGGTCATGAAGATCTTTTTGTACAGTTCTTCTGTGTATTCTTGCCACCTCTTCTTAATATCTTCTGCTTGTTTTAGTTCCATACCTTTTCTGTCCTTTATTGAGCCCATCTTTGTATGAAATGTTCCCTTGATATCTCTATTTTTCTTGAAGAGATCTCTAGTCTTTCCCATTCTGTTGTTTTCCTCTATTTCTTTGCATTGATCTCTGAAGAAGGCTTTCATATCTCTTCTTGCTATTCTTTGGAACTCTGCATTCAAATGGGTATATATTTCCTTTTCTCCTTTGCTTTTCACTTCTCTTCTTTTCACAGCTATTTGTAACGCCTCCTCAGACAGCCATTTTGCTTTTTTGCATTTCTTTTTCTTGGGGATGGTCTTGATCCCTGTCCCTGTACAATGTCACGAACCTCTGTCCATAGTTCACCAGGCACTCTGTCTATCAGATCTAGTCCCTTAAATCTGTTTCTCACTTCCACTCTATAATCATAAGGAATTTGATTTAGGTCATACCTGAATGGTCTAGTGGTTTTCCCTACTTTCTTCAATTTAAGTCTGAATTTGGCAATAAGGATTTCATGATATGAGCCACAGTCAGTTCCTGGTCTTGTAATTGCTGACTCTACAGAGCTTCTCCACCTTTGGCTGCAAAGAATATAATCAATCTGATTTTGGTGTTGACCATCTGGTGATGTCCATGTGAAGAGTCTTCTCTTGTGTTGTTGGAAGAGGTTGTTTGCTATGACCAGTGTGTTCTCTTGGCAAAACTCTATTAGCCTTTGCCATGCTTCATTCTGTACTCCAAGGCCAAATTATATGAAGCTGCACCCAAAACTAGGGATTTTTTTTGCCAGTGATTTCCTTTAAGACTATTTCCACTTATATGTGCACATGTACATGTATGCATGTATAAAAAGCTTTATTCCAAACCTAAAGTTTGCAGCAAAAATTAGATTAGATGATGTTTCCTCAGTAAAATACAGTACACACACACAAAAAATTCAAGAGACGCTAGTTTTAGAAGATAAAGACAGAGTGAATTAAAATCTCTGAACATGGACTCAAGTCTCTTAATACAACAACAGCTAGTGTCTTCAGAGAAAACACCTTCCCCCACAAGCTACACTAGGATAGAAAAGGGAGATGGTATAACCAAAAAAGAAAAAGGCAGGGGGCACTTACTGAAGCTTAAATACTCTTTCTGCCACTGAGTCACCTTGAAAATAACAAATGAAGTAGATGGAGGGGAAAAAAATCATATCTGTGTGTATCCTATGTGAACAGATATATGGCAGGGCATAGAAAGATGTGTGTTTGTATATACATATTCACAAACACAAATTCTCCTAAAGGACTTCTGAACTCTCAAGCACCTGTGCAAGTAATGTCTATGATATGGGAAAAACTCATGTTCTTGAAAATGAACTGAAAAGAGAGACTTGCTTTTAATCCACCAACAATATGCTATCTCCAAAGTCAAGGTCTTATATAGACTTTGAGGTTATCAGGAAAATTATTATCTGTTTCTCTTATTTTAGAGAGTACCCTGCAGAAACAAACCAGGGAGATTCAGGTGGGAAATGAGAATAGGAGGAAGTTTTACATTAAAAAACTTTATTGCAATACAAGAAGCATTAAACACTAGATTAGTAAACAAAATTGCAACCAAACTTAGCCATGTGATATTTCATACATTATATGAGCAAAGATTCAATTTTGAGGTTTTAGGGAAATGCACAATCAATTACATGCTATAATCTGGATCTCGTATAAAGATAGCCTTTGAAGTATACTTTAAAAGATTGCTTCTCCATTAACACTATCCCAAACAGTTATCACAGGGCTCCATTTTAAACTTCTGATATTTTATTTGGTGGTAACTACAATGATTCACAGAGAGTACCTGCACGATACCTATGGCTTGAAGCTACAAATGTCCTTGCCAACACCCTCAAGACATTTGATCATTTATTCAGTCTTTAGTAAATAACTTCTCTAAACAGTTCTGGACTAGGAGATTGTGTGTGTGCTTGTGTGTGCAGGAAGAAAGAAAGTTAATAGGAAGGAGACAGAAGCACAGTTCCCATTGTTGGGAAGATTATAATTTAACTGGAGGGAAAACACGGCCACATGGGCATCCTGACATTATGACTAGAATAAATTCATCACTGGATTACAAATCACTGAAGAAATAATTATCCATTATCATAATAATAAATAGCTAAATAAATACATAAATAAATAGATGAGGAGTGGGATAATCCATGATAGGTATACCTGTGGCGGATTCATTTCGATATTTGGTAAAACTAATACAATATTGTAAAGTTTAAAAATAAAATAAAAATTTAAAAAAAAGTTATAGGGATTGCTACAGTTAGGAAAATAATCATTTGCAACTGTCATAGTAAAGATTGATACAGACAAAGATTATCAGTGTATACTAAATCTGGAAGAGCCAACGTGATCAGGCAGGACTAGAACATTTTTATGCTCTTAAAATGTCTTCCCACAGATTACCTATTATTTGGAAAAAAATTAAAAAAGTTTACTATTGAGAAATTAGCAACACTTTCTCTAAATGATAAAATTAACAACACCATTAATGTGCAGAGGTACATTGTGTGTCTAGGGATGTCACACTCTAAGAAGGATACATCACTTATGTAGCATTTCACCCCAGGTTGTATAATCTGGATCTAATCATCAGGAAACAAGAGGTAAACTCAAAATGCCTATTAGTATTTTTAAAGCCCTGCCTTCTTCAAAGCTGTAAACATCTTAAAAGACACAGAAACTCAGAGGAATTATTCCCAGCTAAAAATACATGATTAGGTAAACTGAAAAAATTCAGAACACAGATGGACATCCTCATTCTTAGTAAATGCAAACTGAAGTATTTACTTTCAGTGGTTCAGAAAAAGTGTGTGTGTGTGTGTGTGTGTGTGTGTGTGTGCATGTGTGAGAGAGAGAAAGAGAGTAGGGGAAGCAAATGAGGCAAAGCAAATGAGTCAAACTGTTAATAGTCAAATTCAGTAAAGGAGATGCAGGTATTCATTACACTATTCTTATAACTTGCCTCAGTGTTTGAAATTATTTTCAAATAAAAGTAAAAACTGAGTGAATTTAGTGCTTCACTTTTTCTCCTCTCCAACATACACACATAACATATATACAAAGTGTTGATTTCAACTTATTTTATACTCTGTAACTTGTTTGGTTATAAGTCCACATCCACCCAGAAACCTAAGCCAGAAATTTGGGAATTTTATTTTACTTGCCCTTTAGTATTATTAGCAAATCTATCATCCAGAGACTAGCATGCTTCTCTAGACAACAACAATATCATCAAAATGCCAGTGTTCCCTAAATCAACTTATAAATATGTAAACTGCTTGAAATACCAACAGGTTTTTAAACTAGACATACTGATTCTTGAGTTCATATGGAAAAATAAGCAAAAAATAATCATGAAAAATTGAAAACAGAAGGGCAAGCAGGAGAAACCAGCCTTTCTAGGTATTAAAATTTAATATAAAGCCCTAAAGTAAAACACAGTCATGTAGTTGCATGAATTGACAGGCAGATCAATGCAACAGAAAGAAATGCAGAAATTGAGCCAATGCGTAGTGACATGGAAAAATACAGAATAAACAAATTAGCAACAGTTAAATGTGAAATGTGAGGTAGGACCTAGGTACAGGAGTTAATAGGAGACTTTTCACTTTGTTTATAGTTGTTCATTGTTAAGCCATGTGAATCTTTTCACAGAATTAAATTAATTAAGTGTAAAAAATCAAACAAAAACAAAACATTCATTGTGTTAAAGTTACTGAATTTGTAATTGTGCCAGAGTGAGACAGTAGGTAACTCTTTCCATGTGTAACGCTGCTCTGAAATCAAACCAGACTGTACAAAAAGAAACTAGTGGCTGCACTTTCAGGGTCATATTGCAAAGTGCATCTAACAGTTGGTTTCAATATATTCAATACAAGAGTCATCGAAAGGAATCTAACTTTGCCTTTACTTTCCCTAAGCTCAAACAAAGGAAGAGGGTTTTAATCATGTTATATGGAATATAAATTCTCTAACAGCATCCCATTAAAATCACAATACATCTAATGTTTAGGAATACTTGAATGTCCATAACCCTTTAAGACATCTGTGAGGCATTTAGAGGTAGAAAAGGTGTGACAGCCAACAGACTACCTGCTTAAATTCATTATAATATATATCATATGTCATATATATGAAAAAAGTTTATTTCTTTCTCTGATAGTTACTTTATAAAAGGTGCTTTAGGTTAAGAGGATAGACAAACCATATAATGGAGAGCCTAAGGGATGCCAGTGGAAAATATTAGAAACCCTAATTATATGATTATATGACTAACCTTAAGTTATTTAGGATTGACTAGAGCTTAATCAACTGCAAAGGTGTCAATCACCCAAACAATAAGACCTGGATGATTGACATTCTGTATTTCACATCAGAGCACGTGGATTCAAGTTTAGATAACATACTTTTCAAGCTTAATATTGTCTTTCCAGTAGGTACAGTATCTAGACAATAGTAGCGAGGGTCACTGGTTCAATCATCTCATCCCATAAAATCTGGAGATCATATATGAAATGCATTGGTGTTGCTGAATGCGAAAGGACTCAAGGTTGGGTCTATTCTCTGACCAGTAGTTATTTTTAGGGACCTACCCTCTGATAATCAGTGAAGCAGAAAAACCTTCCTCAGAAAGAAAGTGCAGTTTTTAACTCCTACTGCTTTAAATCATAACATATAATTTTATATAAAAAAATTACATCTTCCCAAAATTTAAGTACTTATGATATGAAAAGCACCAGTAATGCAAATCATCAAAGAGAATTTTCTCAGTTCACCCAACAGGTCATCTTCCAACATTGTAAAATGTAAAGAGTATAGTAACAGATGTTATATACAGTAAAAAAAAAAAAAAAAATCCCCAAAGTAATAATGCCACATTAGAGAATTATATACATGTTTAACATTTTTTTCATCCAGCTATGATTCAGCTGGCCTTTGAATAATGCCTTTTGAAATTCATTGTGAGGAGTTTTTACCCTCCTGTTCTTGAGTTTTTTATTTTTTAATTAACTGATTTTAATTGAATGATAATTGCTTTACAGAATTTTGCTGTTTTCTGTCAAACCTCTACATGAATCAGCCATGCTGCTGCTAAGTCGCTTCAGTTGTGTCCAACTCTGTGTGACCCCATAGATGGCAGTCCACCAGGCTCCCCCGTCCCTGGGGTTCTCCAGGCAAGAACACTGGAGTGGGTTGCCATTTCCTTCTCCAATGCATGAAAGTGAAAAGTGAAAGTGAAGTCGCTCAGTCGTGTCCGACTCTTAGCGACCCCATGGACTGCAGCCTACCAGGCTCCTCGGTCCATGGAATTTTCCAGGCAAGAGTACTGGAGTGGGGTGCCATTGCCTTCTCCTGAATCAGCCATAGGTATACATATATCCCCTAGTTTTTGAACCTCCCTCCCATCTCTCTCCCCATTCCACCCCTCTAGGTTGATACAGAGCCCCTGTTTGAGTTTCCTGAGCCATATAGCACATTCTCCTTAGCTATTTATTTTACATATGGTAATGTAAGTTTCCATGTTACTCTTTCCACGTTACTCTTTCCATACATCTCACCCTCTCCTCCCCTCTCCCTATGTCCATAAGTCTATTCTCTATGTCTGTTTCTCCATTGTTGCCCTGTAAATAAGTTCTTCAGTACCATTTTTCTAGATTCCATATATATGTGTTAGAAAACGGCATTTAACTTTCTCTTTCTGATTCACTTCACTCTGTATAATGAATCTAAGGTTCTAGGTTCATCCACCTCATTAGAACTGACTCAAAAGTGTTCCTTTTTGTGGCTGAGTACTATTCCATTGTGTATATGTACCGCAACTTCTTTATCCATTCATCTGTTGATGGACATCTAGGTTGTTTCTATGTTCTAGCTACTGTATATAGTGCTGCAATGAACAAACGGATACATGTGTCTCTTTCAATTTTGGTTTCCTCAAGGTATATGCCTAAGAGTGGGATTGCTGTGTCATATGGTGCTTTTATTTCTAGATTTTAAGGAATCTCCACACCAGCTTCCATAGTGGCTGTATCAATTTACATTCCCACCAACAGTGCAAGAGTGTCCCCTTTTCTCCACATCTTCTCCAGCATTTATTGTTTGTAGACTTTTTGAAGTGGGCCATTCTGACCAGTGTGAGGTGATAACTCATTGTAGTTTTGTTTTGCATTTCTCTAATAATGAGCAATATTGAGCATCTTTTCATGTGTTTGTTAGCCATCTGTATGTCTTCTTTGGAGAAATGTCTGTTTAGGTCTTTTCCCCACTTTTTGATTGGGTTGTTTGTTTTCCTGGTATTGAGTTGTATTAGCTGATTGTATATTTTGGAAATTAATCCTATGTCAGTTGTTTCGCTTGCTATCATTTTCTCCCATTCTGAGGGTTGACTTTTCACCTTGTTTATAGTTTCCTTTGCTGTGCAAAAGCTTTTAAGTTTAATCAGGTCCCATTTGTTTACTTTTGTTTTTATTTCTGTTACTCTAGGAAGTGGGTCATAGAGGATCTTGCATTGATTTATGTCATTGAGTGTTCTGCCAATGTTTCCTCTAAGAGTTTTATAGTTTCTGGTCTTACATTTAGGTCTTTAATCTATTTTGAGCTTATCTATGTGTATCCTCCAGCTCCATTCTTCTTTCTTAAGACTGCTTTGGCTATTTGGGGTCTTTTGTGTTTCCATATGAATTGTGAGCTTTTTTCTCTAGTTCTGTGAAAATATTGATAATTTGAATCTATAGATTGCATTTGGTAGTAGAATCATTTTCAAAATATTGATTCTTCCTACCCAGGAACATGGAATATCTCTCCACCTGTTTATGTCATCTTTGATTTCTTTCATTAGTGTCTTATAATTTTCTGTGTACAGTTCTTTAGTCTTCTTAGGTAAGTTTATTCCTAGATATTTAATTCTTTTTGTTGTAATGGTGAATGGGATTGATACCTTAATTTCTCTTTCTGAGTTTTCATTGTTAGTATATAGAAATGCAAGTGATTTATTTGTATTGATTTTGTATCCTGCAACTTTGCTAAATTCACTGATTAGCTCTAGTAATTTTCTGATACTATCTTTAGGGTTTTCTGTGTACAGTATCATGTCATCTGCAAATAGTGAGAGTTTTACTTCTTCTTTTCCAATCTGGATCCCTTTTATGTTGTTTTCTTCTCTGATTGCTATAGCTAGGACTTCCAGAACTATGTTGAACAATAGTGGTGAAAGTGGACACCCTTGTATTGTTCCTGACCTTAGGGGGAATATTCTCAGTTTTTCACCATTGAAGAATGTTTGCTGTAGGCTTATCATATATGACCTTTACTATGTTGAGGTAGGTTCCTTCTATGCCCATTTTTTAAGAGTTTTAATCATAAATGGGTGCTGAATTTTGTCAAAGGCTTTTTCTGCATCTATTGAGATTATCATATGATTTACATATTTCTATTTTTTAATATGGTGTTTCATATTGATTGATTTCCATGTATTGAAGAATCCTTACATCCCTGAAATAAACCCAACTTGGTCATGGTGTATGAGCTTTTTGATATGTTGCTGAATTCTGTATGCTAAAATTTTGCTGAGGATTTTTGCATCTATGTTCATCAGTGATATTGGCCTCTAATTTTCTTTTTGTGTGTGTGTTGTCTTTGTCTGGTTTTGGTATCAGGGTGATGGTTGCCTCGTAGAATAAATTTGGAAGTGTTCCTTCTTCTGCAATATTTTGAAAGAGTTTTAGAAGGATAGGCATTAGCTCTTATCTAAATGTTAGATAGAATTCTCCTGTGAAGCCATCTGGTCCTGGGCTTTTTTATGGGAGATTTCTGATCAGAGCTTCAATTTCAGTGCATGTAATTGGGTTGTTCATAATTTCTACTTCTTCCTGGTTCAGTCTTGGAAGACTGAACTTTTCTAAGAATCTGTCCATTTCTTCCAGGTTATCCATTTTATTGCCATGTAGTTTTTCATAATAGTCTCTTATAATCCTTTGTATTTCTGCATTGTCTGTTGTAACCTCTCTTTTTTCATATCTAATTTTGTTGATTTGATTCTTCTTTTTTTTTTTTTTCTTGATGAGTCTGGCTATGGGTTTGTTGATTTTGTTTATCTTCTCAAAGAACCAGCTTTTAGTTTTATTAATCTTTACTATTGTTTCTTTCTTTTTTTCTCATGTATTTCTGCTCAGATCTTTAGGATTTCTTTCTTTCTATTAATTTTGCAGTGTTTTTGTTCCTCTTTTTCCAGTTGTCCTAGGTGTAAAGTTAGGTTGTCTACTCGATGGTTTTCTTGTTTCTTGAGGTAGGATTGTATTAGTATAAACTTCCCTCTTAGAACTGCTTTTGCTGCATCCCATAGGTTTAGAGTTGTCATGTTTCCATTGTCATTTGTTTCTAGAAATTTATTGATTTTCCTTTTGATTTTTTCAGCAACCTGTTGGTTATTTATAAACGTGTTGTTAAATCTCCATGTGTTTGTGTTTCTTACAGTGTTTTCCTTGTAATTGATATCTAGTCTTATAGTGTTGTGGTCAGAGAAGATGCTTGATATGATTTAAATTTTCTTAAATTTACTGAGATTTGATTTATGACCCAGGTGGTGGTCTATCCTGGAGAATGTTTCATGTGCACTTGAGAAGAAGGTGTATTCTTCTGCATTTAGATGGAATGTCTTGAAAATATCAATGAGATTCATTTCATCTAATATATCATTTAAGGCTTGTGCTTCCTTATTAATTTTCTGTTTTGATGATCTGTTCATTGGTGTGAGTGGGATGTTAAAGTCTCCTACTATTATTGTGTTACTATCAATTTATCCTTTTATGTCTGTTACTGTTTGTCTTATGTATTGAAGTACCCTATGCTGGGAGCATAGAAATTTACAGTTGTTATGTCTTCCTCTTGGATTGATCCTTTGATCATTATGTAGTGTCCTTCCTTATCTCTTATAGTCTTCTGTATTTTAAGGTCTATTTTGTCTGATATGAGGATTGCTACCCCAGCTTTCTTTTGCTTCCCATTTGCATGGAATATATTTTTCCATCCTCTCACTTTCAGTCTATATGTGTCTTGAGGTCTGAAGTGAATTTTTGATAGACAGCATATATATGGGTCTTATTTTTGTGTCCATTTAACCAGTCCGTGTCTTTTGGTTGGAGCATTTAATCCATTTACATTTAAAATAATTATTGATATATATATATATATATATTTTTTCTATTGCCATTTTCTTAATTGTTTGGGGTTGATTTTCAGATTTTTTTTTCTTCTGTTGTATTTCTTGACTATAGAAGTCCATTTAACATTTGTTGTAAAGCTGGTTCGGTGGTACTGAATTCTCTTAACTTTTGCTTGTCTGAAAAGCTTTTGATTTCTTCATCAATTTTGAATGAGATCCTTGCCAGATACAGTAATCTTGGTTGTAGATTTTTCCCTTTCAGTGCTTTAAATATATCCTGCCATTCCCTTCCGGCTTGCAGATTTTCTGCTGAAAAATCAGCTGTTAAGAGTATGGGGTTTCCCTTGTATGTTACTTGTTGCTTTTCCCTTGCTGCTTTTAATAGTCTTTGTTAGTTTGATTAGTATGTGTCTTGGACTGTTTCCCCTTGGGTTTATCCTGTATGGGACTCTTTGTGCCTCTTGAACCCTGAGTTTTTTTCATGATGATAGAATTGTTCAAATTCTTCCTCTTGATTTTGTTTTCTACTTACCATGTTTCTTTCAGGATCCTTCTTTATTTAGTCATTGTCATATGCAGAATTCTAGGATATCCTCAAATAAGTCAAGCCTTTGTATAATCTCCTTTCCTTGAGAACTGGCAGAACATATCATTCCTTTCTAGTTAACGAAGTATGTCAAAGGACTCCCTTCATCAGGTTATGCTATATGGCAAAGGTGTCATGTTACTTTATATGCCTGTTTTAGCTGACTGGAATGAGGTATTCTCCTGGGGGCTTTAAAGAAATAAGCCACCATGTTGTGAGGCAGCTTGTGAGCAAAGTGACCAGGAACTGCAGGGTGAGTCCTATAACTGCAAGTAACAGATTTCTGCCCATAACCACGAGTTTGTATTAATAAAATGACTTTAGTACCAATTCCAATGTGTGGTGAGGATTTTTCACACCACAAAGCAATTCTCTGACACCAGCTGGGTGTCCTACACTTCAACTCAATTCTGACACTATTTATCTGGAGCTAAAATTAGATTCCACAGGTTTAGGGTTCAGTCCCACAAGACTGCCCCTACTTCAGATGCCGATTGAAAGCCCACGTTGTTACCTGTGCTTCTGACCCATTGACCATAAATCAGAGCTTCCGACAATTTCCTCCTTAGGTTTGATTAATTTGTTAAAGTGGTTTACAGAACTCTGAGAAACATTTACTTACTAGATTGCCAGTTTATTATATATAAACATATAAATAACTCAATAACAACCAGATAGAAGAAATGAATGGAGAGGTAATGAATGGGGAATGAGCACAGAGCTCTGCATCTTCTCTGAGAGTACCATTCTCTCCAAATATTCATGTGTTCACCAACCCATAAGCACTTGGAACCCTGTATTTTGGTTTGCTATGGAGGCTTCGTTACACAGGCATGATTGAATAAGTCATCGGCTACTATGATTGAACTCAATCTTCAGACCCTCTCCTCCCTGGAGAATGGAGGTCAGGGGCTGGGACTAAATATTTAAACCCTCTAATAACAGAGTTGGCTCTCCAGACAACCAGCTGCAATTCTTAGCTGCTTTTCAAAAGTCACCAACATAACAAAAGACATTTTTTGCCTCTCATCACTTAGAAAGTTCCAAGGATTTTAGGAGCTCTGTGCCAGAAACCATGAGTGGAGATCAAACACATAGTTTTTCCATTATAAGTCACAATATCAGAGCTTGTTTCCTCCAGAAATGATACAACCTTGACAAGCCTTGAGTGCAGCCTTATGAGACCCTGAGATCTCTGATCCTTTGACTAAGATCAAAGATCTTGTGACTCAAGGCCATATTAAGATTCCTGAATCAGAAAAGTTATGAGATAGTAAACATATGCTATTTTTAAACCACTGAATTTGTGGTAATTTGTTAAGCAGTATATAAATTGGGCTTCCCTAGTGGCTCAGATGGTAAAGAATCCACCTGCAATGCAGGAGACCTGGGTTTTATCCCTGGGTCAGAAAGATCTCCTGGAGAAGGGAATGTCAGCCCACTCCAGTATTCTTGCCTGGAGAAGTTCATGGACAGAGGAACCTGGTGGGTTATAGTACATGGGGTTGCATAGAGTTGGACGCGACTATCACATATAAAACTGATCAACAGGAATCTCAGTTAAAAAGACCTAGGTAACCAGAAGCAGGACCTCTTATGCCGTGTGATAATAGCAGAGCCCAACAGGAAGAGGAGAGACTCCTCTTCTTTCCTGGCAAGGACTCAGCCCAATGAAAATCCACAGACTCTTTGTTTCCTACAGCCTTTCCACCTTTCTTCTCCCCTCTATAGAAGCAGTCTCTTTTCCTTGCCATGCCAGGATTTGCACATGGCTTGACATGGTTGCAGATTCTGAATTGCAATTCTCTGCTAAGTATCTGGCAGTATATTTGTTTCAGGCCAACAAGTAACAGAAAACTAACCCAGTCACTGAATTTTCACTTCTAAGAAACTTTCAGTCTTCTAATCAATGAAGTCTCACTTCTAAGAACCTCTTCTTAAATAACAGGAAGATCTCCTTGATTTCATTCCTCTGTCGATGGACATTTAGGTTGTTTCCACATCCTGGCTATTGTAAATGTGGTACATATATACACATATTACTTACACATTGAAAAAAGAACAAAATAATGCCATTGGCAGCGACATGGATGGACAAAGAGATTCTCAAACTAAGTAACTCAGACAAAGAGACAAATATCATATGGTACTGCTTATATGTGAGATCTTAAAAAATGGTACAAGCATATTTACAAGACATAAATAGAGTCACAGATATTAAAAAAAGAAAAAAAAACTTATGGTTACCAGAGAGGAATAAGGGGGAGTGACAATTTGAGACATTGGGATTGACATATATACACTGTTATATATACAACAGATAACTAATAAGGACATACTATATAGCAAAGGGTACTCTACTCAATACTCTGTCATGACCTATATGGGAAAATAATTTTAAAAATAGTGGATACATGTATATGTGTAACTTATTCACTTTGCTGTATGCTATAAATCACACAGCAAAGTGCATCAGTTATACTGACACTAAAATATAACATTGTAAATCAACTGTAAACCAATAAATTTTAAAAAATAAATAACAGGAAGATGAGTAGAAAATCCCCCAAGATTCTAAATGGGCAACACCTATGGCAATCCTTAAACTGATTTATTCATCCATAGCATTGAGGCAGGCCTTTTTAAAGTGGGGGTTATTGATTATCTTTATTTTATTTTATTTTATTTTTTTTCTAATTTTATTTTATTTTTAAACTTTACATAATTGTATTAGTTTTGCCAAATATCAAAATGAATCCGCCACAGGTATACATGTGTTCCCCATCCCGAACCCTCCTCCCTCCTCCCTCCCCATACCATCCCTCTGGGCCGTCCCAGTGCACCAGCCCCAAGCATCCAGCATCGTGCATCGAACCTGGACTGGCAACTCGTTTCCTACATGATATTTTACATGTTTCATTGCCATTCTCCCAAATCTTCCCACCCTCTCCCTCTCCCACAGAGTCCATAAGACTGTTCTATACATCAGTGTCTCTTTTGCTGTATCGTACACCGGGTTATTGTTACCATCTTTCTAAATTCCAAGGAAAAACATAAATACAGTATACCAACGCATATAATATGAAGTTTTTTTTTTTAATTTAATTTAATTTTATTTATTTATTTTTTTTAATTTTTTTTAATTTTTTTAATTTTTTTTTTAATTTCAGGTATACACGTGCTCCCCATCCTGAACCCTCCTCCCTCCCCCTCCCCATACCATCCCCCTGGGCCGTCCCAGCGCACCAGCCCCAAGCATCCAGCATCGTGCACTGAACCTGGACTGGCATCTTGTTTCATACATGACATTTCACATGTTTCAATGCCATTCTCCCAAATCTTCCCACCCTCTCCCTCTCCCACAGAGTCCATAAGACTGTTCTATACATCAGTGTCTCTTTTGCTGTCTCGTATATTACTCAGCCATTAAAAAGAATACATTTGAATCAGTTCTAATGAGGTGGATGAAACTGGAGCCTATTATACAGAGTGAAGTAAGCCAGAAGGAAAAACATGGATACAGTATACTAACGCATATATATGGAATTTAGAAAGATGGTAATGATTATCTTTATTTTATAGTCACATTTCATATATCATATAGAGAAAACCAGAGCTTTGTGAAGAAAGCTGAGCACCAAAGAATTGAAGCTTTTGAACTGTGGTGTTGGAGAAGACTCTTGAGAGTCCCTTGGACTGCAAGGAGATCCAGCCAGTCTGTTCTAAAGGAGATAAGCCCTGGGTGTTTTTTGGAAGGAATGATGCTGAAGCTGAAACTCCAGTACTTTGGCCACCTCATGCAAAGAGCTGACTCATTGGAAAAGACTCTGATGCTGGGAAGGATTGGGGGCAGGAGGAGAAGGGGATAACAGAGGATGAGATGATTGGATGGCATCACCGGCTTGATGGACGTGAGTTTGAGAGAACTCCGGGAGTTGGTGACGGACAGGGAGGCCTGGCCTGCTGCGATCATGGGGGTCGCAAAGAGTCGGACACGACTGAGCGACTGAACTGAACTGAACTGAGAGCTTTGGGAGCATGTTAAACAGAGAAGAGATTTGTCAAAGTGGGCTCCTGGACAGCCTGCATCTGCATCACTTGGGCATTTCTTTTTAAAATGTGAAGTCCTAGGCCCATTCTCATACACACTAAATGTGAAAGTCTGGGGCTTAGACATCTACCTTTTTAACTAGCTCCCCAGCTAATTATTTCTGCATAAAATTTTTAGAACAAATGAGTTAGCACTGGTTTATAACACTAGCTCTCCATTAGTTATACCTAAAGAGCTTAAAAAAAAATACCAGTCCCTAAGCCCCACTCAATTAATGGAGACTCTGTTGTACTGGGGGTTCCCAGGTGCTGTTGTTGTTGTTCAGTCACTCAGTCGTGTCTGACTCCTTGTGACCCCACGGACTGCAACATGTCAGGCTTCCCTGTCCTTCACTATTTCCTGGAGTTCACTCAAACTCATGTCCATTGAATTGATGATGCCATCCTTCTCCTCATGCCCTCAATCTTTCCCAGCATCAGGGTCTTTTCCAATGAGTCGGCTCTTCCCATCAGGTGGCCAAAGTATTGGAGCTTCAACTTTAGTATCAGTCCTTCCAATGAATATTCGAAGTTGATTTCCTTTAAAAGTGACTGTTTTGATCTTGTTATCCAAGAGACCTTCAAGGATTTTCTCCAGCACCACAGTTCAAAAGCAGCAGTTCTTCAGTGCTCAGCCTTCTTTATGGTCCAGCCCTCACATCTGTAAATGACTACTGGAAAAAGCATAGCTTTGTCTAGACAGACCTTTGTTGGCAAAGTGATGTGGTAAAGAATCCACCTGCCAATCCAGGAGATGCAAGAGATGTGAGATGAATCCCTGGGTCAGGAAGATTCCCTGGAGTAGGAAATGGCAACCCACTCCAGGATTCTTGCCTAGAAAAGTCCATGGATAGAGGAGCCTGGCAGGCTACAGTCCATGGGGTTGCAAAGAGCAACTGAGTGCACACACACACCTATTGGGAGTAGGCATAGGCAGATGTAAAATCTCCTAACATGTGCTTCTTTGAGGAGCCATGGTTGAGAATTAGTGCTTCAGTAGGTGTATTGGAGCCTGTTAATCATGATGAATCTAGGCAATGATTACATAAATATCAGGTAGATTGACTTCTCTTTCACCTAAGAGTTTGTGCTAAATAGAAAACAGAAGACTAAACCCTTAGGATATAGACTGATGTAGAGAAAGTACCCTCAGGAAAATAGAACAGAGAAGACAAGCTAGAATTGCTGTTATATTCCTTTGACTCTATCCTTATCGCTCCTCTTATATCTTTTCTGTCTTAAGTCTACCTTCTGTACCCCATTTATACACCATACTAACTTTTATTCTCTCCATATACATAGTTCTTCCTCTTAACATTTCCATGTTGCTGCTGCTGCTGCTGCTAAGTTGCTTCGGTCGTGTCCAACTCTGTGTGACCCCACAGATGGCAGCCCTCCAGGCCCTGCCATCCCTGGGATTCTCTAGGCAAGAACACTGGAGTGGGTTGCCATTTCCTCCTCCAATGCATGAAAGTGAAAAGTGAAAGTGAAGTCACTCAGTCATGTCCGACTCTTAGCGACCCCATGGACTGCAGCCTACCAGGCTCCTCCATACGTGGGATTTTCCAGGCAAGAGTACTGGAGTGGGTTGCCATTGCCTTCTCCGATTTCCATGTTACCGTTGTCCATTTCCTGTTATAAGGACATCTAATTTATTAAAGGTTTTACTTCATGCATTGTTTGCCCAAGGTGCTTTTTTGGGGGGAAGGTGGTGTGGGGGTAGGTAGGGGCAGTCATATTCATAAGGGGTAAGCTGGGTGGATTCAGCCTAGGTAATCAGTTAGGAATGAGCTACAGAGTGAAGTGAGTGGAAAATAAGATGTGCTTCTACTGTGGGAAGTAAACAAATTAAATATCCATGTATATGCAATTTATCAATATGTTCATTTGTTAGTATGCCTTTGACATTGCCTTCTTAGCTTTGGAGTTGCTTGAGATCAGGCTTCCAAATCATGGATAAGATCCTACGTCTTGAATAAAATCCATAAGAATGTAAACTTTTACATGTTCTTTGATGATAGTTTCCTTTTAAATTAAGCTGTACCTGGTTTATCTTACCTTTCTTTTTTCTAAAGGTTTTACTTGTAAATAATAGGATTCATTCTAATGCAATGCACTGCTGCATATTATTGCATTAGACCAAGAAGAAACCAGCATTCAGCTAAATGGTTCAGTTTGTACTCTCCTATCTGCATAGATTTTCTTTAAGTTCCCAATCATTTTATTACATCTCACTGTTGCTAAAGTCTCAATCACACCTGCCACTGTTTTCTAATAATTTGATCCTAATCTTTGCTTGAAGACAATTCACCTAAGCAAACTCCTTACTCTGATGGAGATTTGTCTTTGGAAGATAGGAAATTTTCTTTAGCTTTTTATCTTGGTCTAGTCTCCTATACTTGGATTAATGTGTCCACTTCCTAGCAATGTTTTCAACAGCATGACTACTTGCTGGAGCTCAGACAGCTTCCTTGCCCTGGCCTGAATCCAACTTTCTTTGCACTTTCCTGGAAATGAATTCATGTCAATTATTATTGGAAAAGAGGAGAGATACTTTAACCAAGGCCTAAGGTTTGTGAATTATAAGTATCTATCGCACAAATTCTCCATGGATAAGAATAGAATAGCCCTTTAGAAATGCTTATTTTACTTTGTTTTCTTATGTTTAATGAAAGTCTTGCCATTCTTCCAATAACTACTTCTTCTTATTTACCTTATCAGTTTATAGGGGGTGAAAATTAATATCAGTTCTTGCAGAAATGTTCTGTTTATTTCCCCCAAAGCTTAATTTGTAGTCCTAGTTTGTATATATGTAGTGCTTTGATGTCGTTTACAAAGACATCATGTATAAGTCTTAAAATGTGAATGGTTCATTTTCATTATTTTTTTGAAAACCATCCATGAAAACTTGATACGATGGTGGTGAAACAAAAACTCTGTGCCTTACTTCAGCTACATTCCATTAGGTGATTCAACATTACTTTTCATATTAGTTACTATTTACCTTTCTTGCATCTTGTGAGATAGATTTGAGGGCTTTCCTGTACTCTGATATGGGTAGAAACTACATCTCAGTTCCAAATGAATACAAATGTTTACATGAGTGAGTTACATATCCATTATATCAAAAAGGGTATCTGCATTTGAAATATTCCCTTATGGGGATAAATCTCTGCCCTATCTCCAATAACAGGGATAAAATTTTTTATAGAAGTGCATTCAGATCTCCACTGTATGACTAAGGGAAAAGATAACAAGGACCTATACTTCCAATAAGTACAATTATATACACCTGATCTATATGGACCAGACCTGAACAATAACACCAGGGGTTTAATGGAATTAACTACAAAAAGAAATGATACATCTTATGCCTGTGCTGTGCTGTGTTTAATTGCTTAGTTGTATCCAACTCTTTGCAACCCCATGGACTGTAGCCCAACAGGCTCCTTTGTCCATGGGGATTCTCCAGGGAAGAATACTGGAGTAGGTTGCCATGCCCTCCTCCAGGGGATCTTTCCAACCCAAGAATCGAACCCAGGTCTCCTGCATTGCAGGTGGATTCTTTACTGTCTGAGCCACCAGGGAAGCTGACATTGTGTGCCTAGTCAGGGGCCAAAATGGTATTCTTAGTGACCTGTGCTTGTTTGTCCTGAAAGTTTTGCTGCCTGAGTTTGGGTTATCCTGAGTGCCTTAAAAGGCACCTTCCCTCTCCTTAATTCAGGCATAATAAAGGATCAAGCCCAGTGTATGTAAAATGGGCAAATGATTCTATGTTTCATTTTGCCCCAATGAAATTTTGTGTGTGGAATTTAGAATACAAGGATTTATTGGGGATAACTCTAAAGTCAAGGTGACAGTCAAGTATCTGAGAAAGTATAGAAGATTACCCTGATAAAAGGATGGTTGTCTACATAATATTTTGAGGCTTTTCTTGAAAGTGATTAGGTGATATTTTAACCTCCTTTAGGGAGCATATATAGCACATTTCCAGTCCATAAAAGAAGCCCACATATCACTTAACCACTTTTAACAAATAAGTCCTAGTCGAAGAGGAAGTAAGAAGAAATGAAAAATATAGAAAGGGAAGCATATTTTGGAGAATCTATTTTTATTCCATGGAAAAATAGTTAATAGGTTACTTGAATGCTCCTACAGTATTATAGTTAAAGCTGGGTGCTTTTAATTTCACACAGAATACAAACGTACACCCTCCTGGTTTTACTTTTTCATGAGTTATTTATTCTTTAATTCTCCTGAAACAAGGTGAGAACGGTTTTATAGTTAGAAAACCTACTTTTTCCTGTTTGATATTTATCATCTACAGAACCAACTACACTCAGTAGAATGAATTGGTATCCCATCTTTAAAAATTCATTGTGACATAAATACAGTATACTAACGCATATATATGGAATTTAGAAAGATGGTAACAATAACCTGGTGTACGAGATAGCAAAAGAGACACTGATGTATAGAACAGTCTTATGGACTCTGTGGGAGAGGGAGAGGGTGGGAAGATTTGGGAGAGTGACATTGAAACATGTAGAATATCATGTAAGAAACGAGTTGCCAGTCCAGGTTCGATGCGCAATACTGGATGCTTGGGGCTGGTGCACTGGGACGACCCAGAGGGATGGTATGGGGAGGGAGGAGGGAGGAGGGTTCAGGATGGGGAACACATGTATGCCTGTGGCGGATTCATTTTGATATTTGGCAAAACTAATACAATTATGTAAAGTTTAAAAATAAAATAAAATTTAAAAGAAAAAAAATAAATAAAATTCATTGTGACTTATAAAATAAGATCAGTGAAATTTGGTTTACTGTCACTTCTGAAAGTCATAAAATGCCACTTCAATATGGTCTAAATAGTAAAGCATTTTATAATAACTTAACCCCCTTTTTCTCTTTTTAAGAACAAAAAATAATTTAGCATGACATCAAAGAAAAGTTTAAAAATCTGAAGATCAGAGTTCAAATTTATATTGCTGACCTTATTCACAGAAAGAGACCTTTATAGTTACTGCACACTCTAATTTGTCATATCCATAAGCAATGAAACTCCACAGAAAATACTGTTGGTAAAAACAAACACCTCAGCATTTACTGGAATGATGTTACTTGGTGGCAAGTAAAAACCAAAAACAGAAAAAGAAATCATATGTATGGGATATGACTAAATAACTTTATTCATGGCATACTGGAAGCTACATCAATTGATTCAACTCTGAAGGGATTTAGTAAATGACAGGATTGAAGATACCAAATCATAGGACACAGTCCAATTTAACCTTGGATTATATAACCAATTTCCACTAAAAAAACAAACAAACAAACAAACAAACTAAAAATAAACACTCCTTTTTCTTTGACCTTTTTTTCCTATTAACTTTTATGTTTCAAAGATGATGCCATTACTGTTTATTAAATTATAGAGCTGAGGAGACTAATGCAGGATGACCAATACAATTTGGAAGATGAATAAACTTCTAGTTGAAGACTCTATTTGGGGGGAATTCTGATTCCGTTTTAAAGATGGCTGCCCCAACCTCAATTGCTGGACACCAAGTCCATCAGTCTGCTGTTGCTTCCCTAATGTCTACACATCACCCTAATAGTTTGAAATTATAGTCAAGAAGTTTGAGGGTACTTTTGCAATTACCCTACTTGGCATCACTGACTCAATGGACATGAGTATGAGCAAACTCCAGGAGATAGTGAAGGACAGGAAACCTGGTGTGCCACAGTCCATGGGGTTGCAAAGAGTCAGACACAACTCAGCTACTGAACAACAACAAACTCACAATAGCAAAACTGCTTTGGGATCTTTGCTGCCATCTAATTACATGTATTTTGCCTAATGGAACTTGCCATGACAAGTAAATGATGCTAGTATTACTTTGAAGATCTACCTCTATGATTACATGAAGCAGGAAGAATGATCATTTCTTCTACTTCTTCCTGCTGCTGCTGCTAAGTCGCTTCAGTTGTGTACGACTCTGTAAGACCCCAAATACAGCAGCCCACCAGGCTCCCCAGTCCCTGGGATTCTTCAGGCAAGAACACTGGAGTGGGTTGCCATTTCCTTCTCCAATGCATGAAAGTTAAAAGTGAAAGTGAAGTCGCTCAGTTGTGTCTGACTCTTATCGACCCCATGGACTGCAGCCTACCAGGCTCCTCCATTCTTGGGATTTTCCAGGCAAGAGTACTGGAGTGGGGTGCCACTACCTTATCCTCTATTTCTTCCTATCAGTGGTTAAAAGGCACTGTAAGATTCTATAGGAAAAAATAGTACCACTCTTTCCATAGCAATTTGAATACATGTCTGAAGAAAGGATCACCCATATGAGATGCTCCATGGTTTTGAGGCACATTTACATTGTCCTCTGGACCAGGGCAGAAAACAAAGTGGAAAGTAGAAGCTCTTCCCCTACATACTTTCCAACATGCTTCCCCTTACCCTTCATTCCCTCTGCCTGACAACCACACTGTGTCCTCATGTTGCTGTCTATCCTTCACCACCATCCCTATTTGTTGTCCTATCTTACCCCAGAAATATTCATAATTCCTATCTCCTTCAATATACAGATAGTTCCACATTCTCTTAGCAGGAGCCTTGCTTCTTAAAAAGTTGAGATTATCTGAGTGGGCCTATCGTAATCATAGGCACTCTTAAAAGGTGAAAACTTTCTCCAGCTGACAGCAGGAGAGTAAGAGAAAAGCATGTGGAATTTGAACCAGGAGAAGGATTTGGCCATTGTTGGGTTCAAGATGGAAGGGGTTATGGAGAAGAAACGTGAGACGTTTTCAGGAACTAACAGACGATCCCAATTGACAACTGGAAAGAGAATGGGGATCTCAGTCCTACAAATGCAAGAAAATGAATGTGACCAAACACCTGAAAAACCCTGGAAGTAGACTTTTCCCCAGAATATCCAGATAAGAACTCAACCCAACAGACACTTGGATTTTAGTCTTGTGAAACCCTCAGCAGAGAATCAGTTGAGCTTTGCTGGACTTCTGACCTACAGAACTATGAGCTAATAAATTTGTGTGCTGCTTTCAACTATAATATTTATGATATATATATATATATATATATATATATATATATAATGTAGCAATACAAAACTAATACAATAGTTGAATTAGATAAATGCATCTTCACTAAATATGCTACCTGGTTAATGCGTGATCTCTCTAAGAAACAAATTGTCTAAAAACACTTAAAATTCATATGTTGCAAAGATACATTAATCAAACTCAAAAGTAACATGTTAGGAATGGCATTATGAATATAATAAAAGTAAAATTTGGAGCAAATGTATTAAAGGAGATAAGGAGGGTCATTTTCTAGTGATATGAGCTATAATCAATAATGAACATATAACATTATTAAAATATATATGCCTATAGCAAATCCCTAAGGAATGAGCCTAAGCATGTGAATTAGAAAATTTACATAGGGATTGGACTTCAAATCACATCACATAAGCATCTATCTCTTCTACCTTTGAATAAGGCCAGTCTTGCCTAGATGCAAATTTGGGGAGATAACCCATGATTAGAAAATGAATCAGCACTGAAAAGTGAATGACTACTTGTAAATCAATATGCCCAACACTGTGGTAACAGACATGACACAGTTAATTTACAATGCATGTCAAATTATTTGCACAGCTCACCTAGAATAGCAGAGGCTAACCAGATCCCCGGAGAAGGCAGTAGCACCCCACTCCAGTACTCTTGACTGGAAAATCCCATGGACAGAGGAGCCTGGTGGGCTGCAGTGATGGGGTCGCTAAGAGTTGGACACGACTGAGCAACTTCACTTTCACTTTTCACTTTCATGCATTGGAGAAGGAAATGGCAACCCACTCTAGTCTTCTTGCCTGGAGAATCCCAGAGATGGGGGAGCCTTGTGGGCTGCCATCTATGGGGTTGCATAGAGTCAGACACGACTGAAGTGACTTAGCAGCAGCAGCAGCCAGAATCCCATGAAAGAACCTTTCTTCACACCTGGAGACTGCAGAGTATCAAGTACTATGGATTTCACTGGCAGAAAATTTCATAGCTCTTTAGAAGTGATAGGCAGCCTTGCCTAACTCCAAGAATTCACAGATCAGCAAAAATAAAACCCAAATGTAAGAACCACACAAAATGAAACTGGCCTGAAACTTGATGAGATAGTTTGGGATAGTAGAAAGAATATTCTAGTTCTTTTATTTGTGTAACCTTAATCATACTATTGGATAAGGCAATGGCACCCCACTCCAGTACTCTTGCCTGAAAAATCCCATGGATGGAGGAGCCTGGAAGGCTGCAGTCCATGGGGTCACTGAGGATCGGACATGACTGAGTGACTTCACTTACACTTTTCACTTTCATGCATTGGAGAAGGAAATGGCAACCCACTCCAGTGTTCTTGCCTGGAGAATCCCAGGGACTGGGGAGCCTGGTGGGCTGCTGTCTATGGGGTCGCACAGAGTCGGACACAACTGAAGCGACGTAGTAGTAGTAATAGTAGTAGTAATCATACTATATCACTTCCCTAATCCTAGTTTCCCCATCAGTGAAATAAAAGGAAGCTGAAGTAGATAATATAAAAGTGTTCTCTTCACTCTGATACTTTTTTTTTTGATGATCCCTATGTCATGGTTATTTTATTTCCTCTCTTGATTTTTTAACTTGTTGTTTTATATTGGAGTATGGTTGATTAACAATGTTTAAAGGACCATAGAACTTAGAATCCACTGCCCGTCAAATGTGCCAGAAATATTTTCCCTGACAGATACTCATTCTTATTGATCGGTGGTTGAGAATCCATCTGATAAATCTTCCCACTTGGCTATGTATCATCTTGGACATGGCCAATTTCTTACAATGGCATTCAATTTGTTCACAATGACCCAACCTATATTCGCAGCCTCTTTTATCATCATTGTTAGACCAGATGATTTGCTGTTTCATAAACATATAGACTGTTTCTTCCAGTAGTCATGTATGGATGTGAGAGTTGGACTATAAAGTAAACTGAGCGCTGAAGAATTGATGCTTTTGAATTGTGGTGTTGGAGAAGACTCTTGAGAGTCCCTTGGACTGCAAGGGGATCCAACCAGTCCATCCTAAAGGAAATCAGTCCTGGGTGTTCATTGGAAGGACTGATGATGTTGAAGCTGAAACTCCAATACTTTGGCCACCTGATGTGAAGAGCTGACTCATTTTAAAAGACCCTGATGCTGGGAAAGACTGAGGGCAGGAGAAGGAGATGACAGAGGATGAGATGGTTGGATGGACTCAATGGACATGGGTTTGGGTAGACTCTGGCAGTTGGTGATGGACAGGGAGGTATGATGTGCTGCAGTTCATGGGGTCACAAAGAGTCGGACATGACTGAGTGACTGAACTGAACTGAAACATATTCCTTGCCTCTTTGACTTTACTCAAGCCTTGATTCAAAATCCAATTCATTATCTGTAAAAACACATCTCTCAATTTCTAGGTTAAATATCAACTCATTTATGAAACCTTTGCCAAATCATAATAGAGAACTATTCAGGAGCTTCCTAAAGTTAAAGTTCAGGATCACGTTCTTGCCCCACAAAGGATTTTCAAAGTTCTTTCTATAAATGAAACATTTATTAATTTATTTATTTGCCAGGTCCCAGGGCACAAGGTGGAGAAGGCAATGGCACCCCACTCCAGTACTTCTGCCTGGAAAATCCCATGGACGGAGGAGCTTGGTAGGCTGTAGTCCACGGGGTCACTAGGAGTCGGACACAACTGAGCGACTTCACTTTCACTTTTCACTTTCATGCATTGGAGAAAGAAATGGCAACCCACTCCAGTGTTCTTGCCTGGAGAATCCCAGGGACAGGGGAGCCTGGTGGGCTGCTGTCTATGGGGTCACATAGAGTCAGACACGACTGAAGTGACTTAGCAGCAGCAGCAGGGCACAAGGTGAAACAGCAAATGTTGGTGGGTATTAGCCCACAGATTCACTTGTTTGGCCAATATATTATTTTCTTAAGAATCTGAATTTGATTGCCTTCAAACATACATTTCATTCTCCAGGTTGCCACAGACCCCATCACTCAACAATGGTCTTACACTATATGCTTCACATATACATGCTTTGCAAGTATCCCATTTTATTTTATTTTTTAAGGCTGTCACCAGCCATAGTATTTCTTGGATCTTCAACCCCGAAGTCTAATTGTGGACTACAATGCAGTTTCCATAATTATAAATGCATGTTCAGAGCCTCCTGTTAAAATGATTTTCACTACTGTTTACAATAGGAAAATATGGGATAACAAATTAAGAGACATAGATTAACCAGTTCCTCCTCAAAAGTACATTCTCTTCTCAAATCTCCTGAAGCTTTATTATTTACTGCATTCCTGGAGAGAAGAGAAGTGCTATTTAACCTTGTCTACTTCTTCTGATACAAGATTTATTTTAAATGGCATTTTTATTAGAGAAACAACCTACCATCTTCTAGTTTATTCTCCTTATACACAAACAAGAAAACTACATAATAAAGGTAACTGCTAAAATGACTATAAGAGAGGAGGAGCTAAGATGGCGGAGGAGTAGGACAGGGAGAACACTTTCTCCCCCACAAATTCATCAAAAGAACATTTAAACGCTGAGTAAATTCCACAAAACAACTTCTGAATGCCAGCAGAGGACATCAGGCACCCAGAAAAGCAACCCAAGTCTTCAAAAGAAGGTAGGAAAAAATATGAAAGACAAAAAAAAGGACAAAAGTGAGAGGGACGGAGTTCCGTCCCAGGAAAGGAGTCTTAAAAAGAGAGAAGTTTCCAAATACCAGGAAACCTTCTCACTGCCGAATCTGTGCCGAGCCTTGGAAGCACAGAGGGCAGCATAACAGGGAGGAAAAATAAATAATTAAAACCCGCACATTGCGAGCCCTATGGTAACTCCCCCAGGGGAGAAGCAGCGCAGACGCCTGCATCCGCCATTAGCAAGCGGGGGCTGGGCAGGGAGGCGTGGTGCGGGCTGCATCGCAAGAATCTGGCCTGAATACCCCGAGTGCTATCTGAGTGAAATAATTTGGGCTAGCAAACCAGACTGTGGGATATCTACCACGAGAAAAGCCAGCCCTAACCTATGATACCGCCAGGCCCGCGCACGGAACAAAGGACTGAACAGAGATAGCCGGCGGCAGACCATCCCCCTCTGGTGATAGGCAGCCAGAGCCGGAAGGGGACAATCGCAGCCCCAGAGAGACATTATCTATAAAACTGTAAGCAGGCTTCTTTGCTAACTAAAACTTCTTGGGGGTCTGGATGGTCAACATCTGCCTGAGAAGGTGTGCCGGTGCACAACTAGATAACCGAGCGGCGGGGAGGCGATAAGTCGCAGCAGTCGTGCATGCAAAACACCTCATCACCTGAGCTGCTCGGATCTGGGAAGGGCACAAAAAGCAGGCCCAACCGAGAGTCTGTGCCTCTGAAGACTACCCAAGTGCCTGAACCTGAGTGGCTTGGACCTGGGAAGTACAGGCAGCCCAGGGCCGGCCACGGATGGTTCCCAGTGGAGCAACCTAGAGCCTGAGCAGCATGGGCAGAGAGGCTACACGCGCCATGAACGGCGGGCAGACCCAGTGTGGCTGAGGCACTGTGAGCACACACCAGTGTTATTTGTTTGCAGCATCCCTCCCTACCTCCCCTCAGCGCGACTGAACAAGTGAGCCTTTAAAAAAAAAAAAAGTGTCCTCCACCGTCCCCTTTGTGTCAGGACGGAAACCAGACACTGAAGAGACCAGCAAACAGAAGAAGCTATAACAGAGGGAACCGACTTGGAAGCTACAGGCAATAGATTAAAACCCTGTGGTCACTACCATCTACATAAGAAGGGGCCTATAGATCTTGAGAAATATAAGTCGGACCAAGGAAATAGCCAAAAATGAACTGAACCCACAATACTCACAACAAAACCGGAGAAAGTCCTAGATATATTTTTACTATTTGTACGATCATTCTTTCTTTCTTTTTTTTAAATTATTTTTTTAATTAAAAAATTTTAAGTCCTCTATTATTCCTTTAATTTCCACTTTTATAACTGCTTACTTTGCAAAAAAAAGAAGACCCTATTTTTTTAAGCAAACTTCATATATATATATATATATATTTTATAATTTTTTAACTTTTTTTTCCTTATTCCTTCTTTTCTTTAACATTGTATTTTTGAAATTCCAAACTCTACTCTAGATTTTTAATTTTAGTTTTTTAGTATTTGTTATCAATTTTGTGACTATAGTTTTTGTTTTTGTTTTTATATAATTTCTGTGACCCTTTTTTCTTTTTTCTTTTTCTTTTTCACTGTTTCTTTCTCTTCTTCTTTTAAATAACATTTTATATCTGAAATTCCAAACTCTACTCTAGATTTTCAATTTATGCTTTTTGGTATTTGTTATCAATTTTGTACCTGTATTTTTTTTTAATAATTTATGCGACTTTGTTTATTCTTGTTTTTTTTTTTTTTTCTCTCTCTCTTTCTTTTTCTTCTTTTTTTAACATTGTATTTTTGAAATTCCACACTCTACTCTAGATTTTTAACTTTTGCTTTTTGGTATTAGTTATCAATTTTGTACCTGTATTTTCTTTATAATTTTTGCGACCTAGTTTGTATTTGTTTGTTTGTTTTTTCTCTCTTTCTTTTCCTTCTTCTTTCCTTTAACATCGTATTTTTGAAATTCCAAACTCTACTCTAGATTTTTAATTTTTGCTTTTATGTATTTGTTACCAATTTTGTACCTTTAAGAACCCAAATTTCAGTACCCATTTTTCACTAGGGAGCGAGATTACTGGCTTAACTGCTCTCTCTCCCTTTGGACTCTCCTTTTTCTCCACTAGGTCGCCTGTGTCTCCTCCCTAACCCCTCTCTATTCTACCCAACTCTGTGAATTTCTGTGTGTTCCAGATGGTGGAGAACACTTAGGGAACTGATTACTGGCTGGATCTGTCTCCCTCCTTTTCATTCCCCCCATTTATCCTCCTGGCAACCTCTGCCACCTTTCTCCTTCTTCTCTTCTAACTCTGTGAACAACTCTGAGCCGTCCAGTTGTGGAGTGCACATAA
Source organism: Bos javanicus (assembly GCF_032452875.1). Classification (NCBI taxonomy): domain Eukaryota; kingdom Metazoa; phylum Chordata; class Mammalia; order Artiodactyla; family Bovidae; genus Bos; species Bos javanicus. The sequence goes on from NC_083897.1 coordinate 45,274,679, forward strand.
GGAAGAGATTACTGAATAGCCCACTCTCTCCTCTATTGACTCCACCTCAACTCATTCGGGTCACCTCTAACTCCCTCCTCACTCTTATCTTCGCCATATAACGCTATAAACCTCTCTGGGTGAAACAAGTTTCAGGGCAAGACATACCAAGCAAATTCTCCAGCAGCAAGGAACACAGCCCTGAGCTCCAAGATACAGGCAGTCCAAAGTCACCCCAAAACCACAGACATCCCATAACTCATTACTGGACATTTCATTGCACTCCAGAGAGAAGAAATACAGCTCTACCCACCAGAACACCGACACAAGCTTCCCTAACCAATAAACCTTGACAAGCCACCTGTACAAACCCACACAGAGCGAGGAAATGCCACAATAAAGAGAACTCCACAAACTGCCAGAATACAGAAAGGACACACCAAACTCAGCAATTTAAACAAGATGAAGAGACAGAGGAATACCCAGCAGATAAGGGAACAGGATAAATGCCCACCAAACCAAACAAAAGAGGAAGAGATAGGGAAATCTACCTGATAAAGAATTCCAAATAACGACAGTGAAATTGATCCAAAATCTTGAAATCAAAATGGAATCACAGATAAATAGCTTGGAGACAAAGATTGAGAAGATGCAAGAAAAGTTAAACAAGGACCTAGAAGAAATAAAAGAGTCAACATAAAATGAATAATGTAATAAATGAAATTAAAAACACTCTGGAGGCAACAAATAGTAGGATAACAGAGGCAGAAGATAAGATTAGTGAATTAGAAGACAGAATGGTACAAATAAATGAATCAGAGAGGATAAAAGAAAAACGAATTAAAAGAAATGAGGACAATCTCAGAGACCTCCAGGACAATATTAAATGCTACAACATTCGAATCATAGGGGTCCCAGAAGAAGAAGACAAAAAGAAAGACGATGAGAAAATACTTGAAGAGATAATAGTTGAAAACTTCCCTAAAATGGGGAAGGAAATAATCACCCAAGTCCAAGAAACCCAGAGAGTCCCAAACAGGATAAACCCAAGGCGAAACACCCCAAGACACATATTAATCAAATTAACAAAGATCAAACACAAAGAACAAATATTAAAAGCAGCAAGGGAAAAACAACAAATAACACACAAGGGAATTCCCATAAGGATAACAGCTGATCTTTCAATAGAAACTCTTCAAGCCAGGAGGGAATGGCAAGACATACTCAAAGTGATGAAAGAAAATAACCTACAGCCCAGATTATTCTACCCAGCAAGGATCTCATTCAAATATGAAGGAGAAATCAAAAGCTTCGCAGACAAGCAAAAGTTGAGAGAATTCAGCACCACCAAACCAGCTCTCCAACAAATACTAAAGGATATTCTCTAGACAGGAAACACAAAAACAGTGTATAAACTCGAACCCAAAACAATAAAGTAAATGGCAATGGGATCATACTTATCAGTAATTACCTTAAATGTAAATGGGTTGAATGCCCCAACCAAAAGACAAAGACTGGCTGAATGGATACAAAAACAAGACCCCTACATATGTTGTCTACAAGAGACCCACCTCAAAATAGGGGACACATACAGACTGAAAGTGAAGGGCTGGAAAAAGATTTTCCATGTAAATAGGGACCAAAAGAAAGCAGGAGTAGCAATACTTATATCAGATAAAATAGACTTTAAAACAAAGGTTGTGAAAAGAGACAAAGAAGGTCACTACCTAATGATCAAAGGATCAATCCAAGAAGAAGATATAACAATTATAAATATATATGCATCCAACACGGGAGTGCCACAATATGTAAGACAAATGCTAATGAGTATGAAAGGAGAAATTAACAATAACACAATAATAGTGGGAGACTTTAATACCCCACTCACACCTATGGATAGATCAACTAAACAGAAAATTAATAAGGAAACACAAACTTTAAACGATACAATAGACCAGTTAGACCTAATTGATATCTATAGGACATTTCATCCCCAAACAATGAAGTTCACCTTTTTCTCAAGGGCACATGGAACCTTCTCCACGATAGATCACATCCTGGGCCATAAAGCTGGCCTTGGTAAATTCAAAAAAATAGAAATCATTCCAAGCATCTTTTCTGACCACAGTGCAGTAAGATTAGATCTCAATTACAGGAGAAAAACTATTAAAAATTCCAACATATGGAGGCTGAACAACACACTGCTGAATAACCAACAAATCACAGAAGAAATCAAAAAAGAAATCAAAATTTGCATAGAAACTAATGAAGATGAAAACACAACAACTCAAAACCTGTAGGACACTTTAAAAGCAGTCCTAAGGGTAAAGTTCATAGCAATACAGGCATACCTCAAGAAACAAGAAAAAAGTCAAATAAATAACCTAACTCTACACCTAAAGCAACTAGAAAAGGAAGAAATGAAGAACCCCAGGGTTAGTAGAAGGAAAGAAATCTTAAAAATTAGGGCAGAAATAAATGCAAAAGAAACAAAAGAGACCATAGCAAAAATCAACAAAGCCAAAAGCTGGTTCTTTGAAAGGATAAATAAAATTGACAAACCATTAGCCAGACTAATCAAGAAACAAAGGGAAAAAAATCAAATCAATAAAATTAGAAATGAAAATGGAGAGATCACAACAGACAACACAGAAATACAAAGGATCATAAGAGACTACTATATGCTAATAAAATGGACAACGAGGAAGAAATGGACAAATTCTTAGAAAAGTACAACTTTCCAAAACTCAACCAGGAAGAAATAGAAAATCTTAACAGATCCATCACAAGCATGGAAATTGAAACTGTAATAAAAAATCTTCCAGCAAACAAAAGCCCAGGTCCAGATGGCTTCACAGCTGAATTCTACCAAAAATTTAGAGAAGAGCTAACACCTATCCTGCTCAAACTCTTCCAGAAAATTGCAGACGAAGGTAAACTTCCAAACTCATTCTATGAGGCCACCATCACCCTAATACCAAAACCTGACAAAGATCCCACAAAAAAAGAAAACTACAGGCCAATATCACTGATGAACATAGGTGCAAAAATCCTTAACAAAATTCTAGCAATCAGAATCCAACAACACATTAAAAAGATCATACACCATGACCAAGTGGGCTTTATCCCAGGGATGCAAGGATTCTTCAAAATCCGCAAATCAATCGTTATACACCACATTAAAAAATTGAAAAATAAAAACCATATGATTATCTCAGTAGATGCAGAGAAAGCCTTTGACAAAATTCAACATTCATTTATGATAAAAACTCTCCAGAAAGCAGGAATAGAAGGAACATACCTCAACATAATAAAAGCTATATATGACAAACCCACAGCAAACATTATCCTCAATGGTGAAAAATTGAAAGCATTTCCTCTAAAGTCAGGAACAAGACAAGGGTGCCCACTTTCACCATTATTATTCAACATAGTTTTGGAAGTTTTGGCCACAGCAATCAAAGCAGAAAAAGAAATAAAAGGAATCCAAATTGGAAAAGAAGAAGTAAAACTCTCACTATTTGCAGATGACATGATCCTCTACATAGAAAACCCTAAAGACTCCACCAAAAAATTACTAGAACTAATCATTGATTATAGTAAAGTTTCAGGATATAAAATCAACACACAGAAATCACTTGCATTCCTGTACACTAATAATGAAAAAACTGAAAGAGAAATTAAGGAAACAATTCCATTCACCATTGCAACGGAAAGAATAAAATACTTAGGAATATATCTATCCACCTAAAGAAACTAAAGACCTATATATAGAAAACTATAAAACACTGGTGAAAGAAATCAAACAGGACACTATAGATGGAGAAATATACCATGTTCATGGATTGGAAGAATCAATATAGTGAAAATGAGTGTACTACCCAAAGCAATGTATAGATTCAATGCAATCCCTATCAAGCGACCAACGGTATTCTTCACAGAGCTAGAACAAATAATTTCACAATTTGTATGGAAATACAAAAAACCTTGAATAGCCAAAGCTATCTTGAGAAAGAAGAATGGAACTGGAGGTATCAAACTACCTGACTTCAGGCTCTATTACAAAGGCACAGTTATCAAGACAGTATGGTACTGGCACAAAGACAGAAATATTGTTCAATGGAACAAAATAGAAAGCCCGGAGGTAAATCCATGCACATATGGACACCTTATCTTTGACAAAGGAGGCAAGACTATACAGTGGAGAAAAGACAATCTCTTTAACAAGTGGTGCTGGGAAAACTGGTCAACCACTTGTAAAAGAATGAAACTAGAACACTTTCTAACACCATACACAAAAATAAACTCAAAATGGATTAAAGATCTAAACCTAAGACCAGAAACTATAAAACTCCTAGAGGAGAACATAGGCAAAACACTCTCCAACATACATCACAGCAAGATCCTCTATGACCCGCCTCCCATAATATTGGAAATAAAAGCAAAAATAAACAAATGGGACCTAATTAAATTTAAAAGCTTCTGCACAACAAAGGAAACTATTAGCAAGGTGAAAAGGCAGCCTTCAGAATGGGAGAAAATAATAGCATATGAAGCAACCGACAAACAACTAATCTCAAAAATATACAAGCAACTCCTACAGCTCAACTCCAGAAAAATAAATGACCCAATCAACAAATAGGCCAAAGAACTAAATAGACATTTCTCCAAAGAAGACATACGGATGGCTAACAAACACATGAAAAGATGCTCAACATCACTCATTATCAGAGAAAGGCAAATCAAAACAACAAAGAGGTACCATTTCATGCCAGTCAGAATGGCTGCAATCCATAAGTCTACAAGCAATAAATGCTGGAGAGGGTGTGGAGAAAAGGGAACTCTCTTACAGTGTTGGTGGGAATGCAAACTAGTACAGCCACTATGGAGAACAGTGTGGAGATTCCTTCAAAAACTGGAAATAGAACTGCCTTATGATCCAGCAATCCCACTGCTGGGCATACACACTGAGGAAACCAGAAGGGAAAGAGACACGTGTACCCCAATGTTCATCACAGCACTGTTTATAATAGCCAGGACATGGAAGCAACCTAGATGTCCATCAGCAGATGAATGGATAAGAATGCAGTGGTACATATACACAATGGAGTATTACTCAGCCATTAAAAAGAATACATTTGAATCAGTTCTAATGAGATGGATGAAACTGGAACCTATTATACAGAGTGAAGTAAGCCAGAAAGAAAAACACCAATACAGTATACTAATGCATATATATGGAATTTAGAAAGATGGCAACAAAAACCCTGTGTACGAGACAGCAAAAGAGACACTGATGTATAGATCAGTCTTATGGACTCTGTGGGAGAGGGAGAGGGTGGGGAGATTTGGGAGAATGGCATTGAAACATGTATAATATCATGTATGAAACGAGTCGCCAGTCCAGGTTCGATGCAGGATACTGGATGCTTGGGTCTGGTGCACTGGGACGACCCAGAGGGATGGTATGGGGAGGGAGGAGGGAGGAGGGTTCAGGATGGGGAACACAGGTATACCTGTGGCGGATTCATTTCGATATTTGGCAAAACTAATACAATGTTGTAAAGTTTAAAAATAAAATAAAAAACAAACAATAACAACAACAAAAAAACTACAATCACCCCAGGTAAATAAAAAATAAAAATAAAAAAAATAAAATAAAATGACTATAAAATTTTTGTTTCCTTTTGAACTAAAACTAAATAAAAGAAACTACATGTCATTCAATTTTTAAGTACTCCAATTCAGGATTTGTTCCATTAAAACTTTGAACTACTATCCCTTATTTCTATTTTCTTTTTGAGATTCACTCTTGCATTCTGCCAGGGCTTCAGGATTGCACAGCTAGTGGTAATGATCTAAGAACGCTTTAATTTCCTTCTCTACTGTTCCCCCAAAGATGTGATATGTCACATTAAATTAATTTCACTAACAGAGCAGCATCTTTTTCTGCTCAAAAGAATTTAACCTAGTAGAGATGAAGAAGAGAGATATTTTAATTTCAGCAAAAATTTCATGCCGCACTTCTTTACCAGATTATCTCTGGTTTGTTTCTGTTTTGTATGCTGCTGCTTTTTATTGGTGACTTTCTGCTAGCATTTTTTAAGAAGCAAAGATATATATTTGCTGAGCTCACTCTAGTCCCCAGGCAGTCAGCATTTCTCCCACCACCAAATGCAGAAAAATGCTTCTCTTTTGCTGAGCAGAGCTGCATGTAATTAAAATTTGGCAAAAGCAGAGCAGGTGCTACAAGGATTTGCTAAACTTAACACTACTGTGAATTGAAGCTAGTTAAATAAAATTTTTAGCAGGATACTTTATTTTTTTATCATACTGCAAGTTGAGGTGACATGGAGATGATACCTTAGATCATCAAGAGGACTTCCATATCTAAAAAGGCCACAAAGCTCTCCATCCAAGGTACACTGAGTTATTCATGCACATGTGTAGTTAATTCCAGAAAAGTGTGAAAGGGCCAGCCTGGCACCCCCTCACTTCCCCATTACCAGTATTCATTGCATCCTCTCTCCTTCTACACATTCCAAGTTCCTATGTTAGATGATGTTTCTATCGATTTAACTAGGAATTTATTGGAAGCAAATTAAGTCATGATCCCTCTGATGGAATAATTGCTTTAAAATAGCTAAAGCCTTCAGTGTGGTAGACTCTAGGGATATCTTAATGGTGGATTATTTATTTGAGGACAGTACCTCCTTAAAGCCCATTCCTAGTCTAGTTACTCCTAAGTCCAAATTCCTATTATCTAAGGAAATGTATTATGGGCAAAAAAAGTCCTCATTTGAGACTGATGCCATATTCAAAATTTTACTTTTTTTTTTTTTTTCTTATAAGGCGTGTCACAATGTTCCATAGTTCCTACTTAGAACCTAAAAGAACACCTTCCTTAAAACAAACAAGCAAATAAAACCCGTTTTATCTCTGAAACTAAACAGGCTTAACACAGCTAATATACAGAGGGTTTCCAGTAGACTTCTTCTAGCATAAGAGTTTTTTATTAAAAATTTGAAATTGATTATACATTCACACATTAAACCATTGACCACTGCTTAAAATCCATTCTAGTCAAATTCTATATATCTCAGCTTTCATAGACTGAAAATGATTTGTTTGTATTTTATTCTTGGCAAACAAAGCCTTATGTGAAAATCACATAAGTATTATTTTAATTATTCCATATCAAGAAATGGCAAAGTCAACCAGTGGGACTACTCAAAAGCTTCTGCACAGCAAAAGAAACAACACAATGAAAAGATAATCTACAGAATGGGAAAAAGAAAACGTATCTCAGATAAGGAATTAATATTCAAAAATGTAGAATGAACCCAAACAACTTAATAAAAAAGAAAGCAATCCAATTAAAATGGGCAGAAGAACTAAATAGTTCTTTTTCCAAAGAGGGACATCAAAATGGCCAAAAGGCACATGAAAAGATGCTAATCATTGAGAAAATGCAAATCAAAACCATAGTGAGATGTCATCCCACACCTGTTAAAATAGCTGTTATGAAGACGACAATACAAAAGGTGTTATTGAGGATGTGGTGAAAAGGGAACCCTTATACATCATTGGTGGGAATGTAAATTGGTCCAGCCCTTATGGAAAACAATATGGAGGTTCTTCAAAAAATTGAAAAACGTCTCTGTTTTCTTCTCCTTCCTTAGTAACTGAATCAACGGGTATCACTATACACAAAATCATGTTGAGTCAGTAAAAGTTAATTATTAATTTCCATGTGACTATATATCATGAAACTAGTCATCTCTGTCATGGTTTTAATTACAAAAAGAAGTTACCATATTCATATTTTAACTCATTTTTTTCATATTTTAACTTATTGACGTCCTAGGGAATGCATTTCATCAAAAAGAAAAGGCATATTTCTATTCAAAAAGTTAAGAAATATCCAGAAAAAATACAAACAAGTATTCTAATCATGAAACAGAATAAAAGAGCAGTGGATGGTCGCATTTCTGGCTGGCAATAATGACTGAACATTTTATTTATTTATTTTGACTGAACATTTTAAAATGATAAACATGTCAAATATACTCTTAAATTACTGAGAGTAAATTTTCACTCTAGCTATTTGCCATGCTTTTATTGATCTCTACCAATTGTATTAAATGACTTCATAAAATTAAATCATTCATGCAGAAAGTATTATGCACACTTACACTTAAGAATCACATATGTGGGCCGCCGGGAGGACCAGGAGGATGAGCGCTGAGGAAAAAAAAAAAAAAGAATCACATATGTGTTGAAGCTATAATTCATTTTTCCCTTAATATTTAGTATCATGACTTTGCATCAATAACTTAGTAAGTACTTTTTGGGTTTTATGTTCACCAAAAGGAGTAATTACTTATAACTTTGAAAACTGCTAGAGAATATATTCTGGAAGGCCAACCATAATTTCTACTTGTATTAAAGAGAATCACCAAGGTGGGAATGCAAATTGGTGTAGTCACTATGGGAAAAAAGTATGGCGGTTCCTCAAAAATCTAAACATTGAGTTTCCATATGATCCAGCAATCCTACTTCTGGGCATATATCCAGACAAAACTATAATTTGAAAATATACATGCACCCTTAAGAACATATCTTAGCAACACTATTCACAATAACCAAGACATGGAAACAATCTAAATGTTCATTAACAGATGAACAGATAAAGAAGATGTGGTACATATATATAATGGAATACTACTCAGCCATAAAAATGAATGAAAGAATGTCATTTGCAGCAACATGGTTGGATTGATGAGATTATCATACTAAGTGAAGTAAGTCAAACAAAGAAAGACATATGATGTAACATCTATGTGGAATCTCAAATGCAACATAAACGAACATATCTATGAAACAGAAATAGATTCAGAGATATAGAGAACAGACTTGTGGTTCCTAAGGAAGGGGGAGTGGGGGAAGGAAGGGTTTGGAGTTTGAGATTAACAGATACAAACTATTATATATAGACTGGATAAATAAAAAGGTCCTATTGTATAGCACAAAGAACTATATTCAATATCCTGTGATAAACCATAATCACAAAGAATATGAAAAAGAATATATGCACATATGAACCACTTTGTTGTACAGCAGAAATTAAGTGGTGTCCCTGTTCAGGCGCCACTTGCTGGAGTCCAGCTCCAGCAGCCAGGGATTCAACCTGAAGAGATGGACGGTGTCAGCGATGATGATGTAGCCTCTGACTCATAGTACAGGACTACATCCGGCGGACAATGATGTAGCCTCTAACTCAAAGTATGGGACTACATGTTTATTTCAAGCTTCAGGTTCTCTTTTATACTTTGAAAAAAGCATTAGGTCAGAGGTTTGACGTTTTTAGCTTCCCCCACCCAGATTTACTGTACTTAACTTGTTGATTACATTGTAATTCCTCAGTTTATTCCTCAGCTACATTCCTCAGTTTATTTCTTATCTTTATAAATCCTGTTTTTCCCTAGCATCTTAAGATCAGTATCTCCTAAAAAGGCTTCTAGTTATTCTTAATTAACCCTAAACCCAGCAAACTTCTTTTACCATAAACAGTCCCCTCACAAACAGGTCTCAGATAATAATCCTTCCTGTTGCCTCAAGCTGCGGCCTACATGCTCATCCTGGAACATTCTTTGTAAAGATCCTTAAACAGATTATTTTCTGGGCACAACTGCAAAAGGCTTTGTGCTTTCTCATGTTTCTCTCAAGCACAATAAGCACCTTAACATTCTTTCCAGCCAACTCAACTGAAGAAAGGAAAGAACAAGTCAAAATCACAAGGCCTAACTCCTTCATCCCAGGACTGTGCCTGTGAGATGAGGAGAGGGGGTTGGGGCCGTGCCTCCATTTTGTCAGTAATGCCTAATATGGCTTCCAACAGTAAACCAACTATATTTTAACAAAATTTTTAAGACAAGAGAAATGCCAAGGTAATAGCAAGGGATGTTACATAAACTCAAAGTTCCAAAAACATTTAGTTCACTTTTAAAATACTGAACATTGTCTTCCTTTCTTGTAGACCAATATAAGTGACTAGGTCATTTTAATTATAGTTTAAATATTAAGGTTGAAATCCAACTATGTTGTTCCATGGCTTTTTAATCCAATAATATTTTCTGCTCTTCTCTACTCAACCAGCAAGACCCAAAGTATAGACTGCATCCTCCAAAAACCTTCTTTTCCACAGCACGAGTATAAATCTTACCTGACATCCTACATCATATTCTATATTATCTAGCATTTGCTCATGCTATCTTTTAAACACTTCACTAATAGCTTCATATTTGCTAGTCTAACCTCTCTAAAGTAGCTTTACATGCCTGGGTTAGGAATCAGTGTCTTCTATTTCTCTTGAGTCAGATTATATGACCTTAAGCCTGTAAAAATCCAAAGGGCATTCATCCTGTGACCTTTCCTCATTGTACATATGCTGAGACAATTGAGATTCAGGGAAGACTGTAACAAGATTTGAATCCAAATCTCTCGACTTCCAATTCCTGTTCTTATCACTACACTATGTTCTTTTCTCTGTTCTCCTTAGCATCTAGCTCACTGATGGACTCCCAGGAAGCTGCTCAGGAACCTTGTGCAATGAAGCAAACTTCAGGGACCTGTAGTCTATACTTATTGCTACTGTCTCCAAACACTGCCAAGTTCTATACTCAGCTAAGAATGCTTCATAAGCTCCATCTAGAATTCTCTGAAAATTGTGACATTCATCATTTATATTTTAATATTCTTTCTTCGTTTTTTTAATGTTATTTGAGCTATTGTGGTGATCTGATAAATGTATGTATATGTGTATTATATGTATATACCTATGCATGGATTATTTTAACACGGAAATATGAAGGAAACATGGCTTGAATTAAATTGTTGGTTTTAGAGTGGGATAAATCTCTCACAGTTTTGAAAGCTGGTACCAGATAGCCTGGGGAAAAATGCCACAAACCCTAAAAATTCTGAAGTTTAGGTTAAAAACAACTTTCTTAGGCCTTCAGGGATTTCAGGTTAATCTTTCTTATAACTTTCTTAGGCCTTCAGGGATTTCAGGTTCATCTTTCTTATACACGTACACATCTACTGAAAATGGCCAGCACATAATAGGTTTTTACAAATAGACTAGAATGTGTATCTTCTTGTTTTGGGGGAGTGGGGGAAAATGGGGGCCTGTGAGCTCTTTGTTGCAGTGCATGGGCTTCTCTAGTTGTGGTCTGGGGGCTCTAGAGCACAAGCTCAGTACTTGCAGCTCAAGAGCTTAGTTGCCCTGTGACATGGAATCTTAGTTCCCTGACCAGGGACCAAACCCATATCCCCTGCATTGGATGGTGGATTTTTGACCACTGGATCACTGGGGAAGTCTGTAGAATGTGTATCTTCTTAAAGCAACTGAAACAATTGCAAGAAATACCTGTCATAGTTCACAAAGACATGTTATACCTCACAAAAGCATTTTGCCCCTATTTCCATTAAACAAGAATACAGCTGACACTTAGGGGTAAAACAACAACAGCAACAACCACCACCACATCTACACCACCACAAAATCTGCTGAGGGATGGATATTTGCCCTTTCCTTTCTTTTCTTTGAGTGAATGGTAAAGAAGTTGACTGCACCACACACTATATGAGCTAGAATGAATGAATCTCTATTGGTGTTCAGCCAAACTGAAAATTACATCGAAGCTATGCAATCTCAGTCCAATCAAATGCAAAGCTGATTAAATGGTCCTTTGTTTAGGAGTTGTAAGTGACTTGGCAAGGATTGAATTGAATCCAGATATTGAAGTACTTTTGAAGTACCTACCTCATAGATTTTCTAATCTTAATGATTGATAACCCTAGGTATGCTGGCATTTTTACTCATCCTTGAATTATAACTGTTACCTATGCTTTTCACATTCCAATCTTTACTGTTAGCTTCTTATCCAAGTGATCACAACAGATTCATCAGGTAGCCCACTCTGCCTCAGTATTAATGAAAATTCTTAAACAATATTTAGGGGTTAGGTATTATTTCTTTTGAAATGAAAAGAAACAGCTTTTAGGAAGTAAATAGGCAACACAACCTATCTGTATTAATGTGCCTAAGTTATAGCTTTAATATTCTGCCATGTATCTAGGATCAGTTGTACAACAACAACCAGGAAGGTGATTTATTTTTCATTTATTTGTTTCAGTCAAGCTGAAAGCTGCAATGATCTTGGAAACTGGAGCAGCCTCTGGATCGAATATGATCAGTTTAAAGGGACTCAGTATAAATACTACCCATAACTCTTACATCCTAGTTAATAATAAGCTCTGAGATAGTTTAGCTTAAGTCTAGGGCTTCCCTGGTGGCTCAGATGGTAAAGAATCTGCCTGTAATGCAGGAGACTGGGTTCAATCCTTGGGTCAGGAAGACCCCCTAGAGAAGGAGATGGCTACCCACTCCAGTATTTTTGCCTGGAAAACCCCATAGACAGAGGAGTCTGGCAGGCTACAGTCTATGAGGTTGCCAAGAGTCAGACACGATTGAGCAAATAACACTTTCATCTATCAGGGAACTGTAAATTTCAGTGTATTCGGCCAATTAAGGAAGTTAAGAAGAGATATTCACCAGAATTTTAAATTATTTCTCATAAATGACCAAAATAGACTTTTACTGAAATTGCTCCTTAATTGTCTGCATCCAAAACTGAATTACAACATCTTGGGATGTTGGTAGGCTATCCTTTTCATTGTCATACTCCACCTGCAACACATACTTATTGGCACTCAATAAATAATTACATTGAATTAGATCTTCAGTATCTTGAGGTATTTGACACCCATAGTGAGAAAGTACCATTTATATGGGCTTCCCTGATGGCTGAGATGGTAAAGAATCTGCCTATTGCAAGAGGCCCAGGTTTGATCCCTGTGTCAGGAAGATACCCTGGAGGAGGGCATGGCAACCCACTCCAGGATTCTTGTCTGGAAAATCCCATGGACAGAAGAGCCTGGTGGATTACAGTCTATGTGGTCCCAAAGAGATGGACACTACTGAGAAAATAACACTTTCACTTTCTTCACCCAGTTGTCTTTGTTGTTTTTAAATTATTAAACTTTCAAATTAAAAATAAAATAATTTTGACAACAGTATGGAGAGGACATATGTATACTTAATGGCTGATTCACGTTGTTGTATGGCAGAAACCAATGCAACATTGTAAAGGAATTATCCTCCAATTAAAAAATAATAAATAAATGAATATCATTTATCAATATTAGAAAAACATAATGATCTGGGTAACTTTAAGTTCCCTCACAATTCATGCAGATTATTTATGAGTTACTTTGTAAGAATGAATATTCCCTAATAAATAGTTGGTTTTCAAAAATTTGTATGAAGATATATAAAAATATAAAATCTCTATGGTCATCATTAGATAGCATGATATTTCTCCATATGCCCAATTTCTTTTCTCATTCCCTTGAATCTGTGTCATATTCTGTTTCTAAAGTTTATATTCAATTGCAAATTTTCACAGCAGTCAATTTCTTGTCAAATAGAACAAATCAGATGAGAAGTGATCATGTATTCAAAAAAATAAGGCAGATTAACATAACTACATTAAAATGTCCTTCATCTGCTCTTGCCTTATTTCTGGAACTCAAGCTATTGGTACAATAAAATACTTTCTCAGGTCTTAACAAGTTATTTTAAGGACATCCAGACAAATTGACCAAATCAATTCTAGAGGATTTGGGAATCATATCAATAAGTCTATGCTTATTTTGCTAATATTATTCTACATTGACTCTTTCATTTTCTGGCTACTTTTATACTCACAATATTCAATATGTCTACTAAATGTATCACTGAAGTATATTAGACTAGAAAAATTCATATCTAAATCTATTGTTTTTACTACCTATAAAATAGACCATGGCCATTTAGAAAGGGTGACAAAAATGTAGTATCTTATTGACTCACAGACATAGAAAACAGACTTGTTGTTGCCAAGTGGGACAGGGTATGGGGGAAGGATGAATTGGGCATTTGAGATCAGCAGATGCAAGCAATTATATATAGAATTGATTAAAAAAATAAGGTTCTACTGTATAGCACAAGGAAATATATTTAATATTTTGCAGTTATCCATAATGGAAAAGAATATGAAAAATAATATACATATATATGTGCTATACAACACAAATTAACACAGCACTGTAAATCAACTATATATCAATACAATAAAAATTTTCTAAAAGTATGGTTCATTGTTCAAAGAAGTTTTAATAGCAGAGATGATCAATTTGGGCAATTCATGCTTGAATATCTTTTGGGTTTCATTTTTGTTTAGGAAATCTTCAACCATGCTCATATATATATATATATATATATATATACACTTGTAAAACTTGGATATCAGTCTCTTCTTCCTAGAGAGGTGTTCAATTCAACCTTTTATTTATCAAAACAAATTACAAAAAAAAAAAACAATTAATAGATGTGACTTGCCTATAAAATATCAAGTACAAGACAGAACTCTGGGGATGAATATTCAACAATATCTCTAAACGTAATTTATTCACTTGGAAGAATTAGTGGGGGGAAGTTTATTTATAGAAAACAGAAGGGAGCTTCACTATGCAAATAAGCCATTTATTTCTCAGTCTGTACAAGGTAGTGAATGGCAGACCAAATATCTTGCCCCATCACTTCCTTTTCTTTATTATTTGCTATTTCTGAGAGAGGCTGCTAATCACAATAGACTAAGTTTAGAAGTTGTCATCATTATTATCATGTTTAGTTAATTTTGAGGCTATACTGTCAAAACCTTAATACTTTTAGGTTTACATCTATTTCAGAATATGTGAAACTCTTTGCTACCAAATGTAGAGCAAATTCCTGTGTTGGAAGGACTCAACATTATATCTATATCTCAGGATGCTGGCTGGATTGGTTTTAAATTATCACAATAATTCCAGGTTGAAGGCTTTTTCTTGGCATTCATTACACACATGAATGTTGCCATTTTAATCTTATGTGATTTCAGTCTAGTCTATTTTAAAGTTTATAATGGAAACCCCAGGGCTAGGATCTAGTTAGAAAACTACAAATGATATATACTGTATTGGAGAGTTCAGAGAAAAACTCAGAAACAATTCTTAAAAAATTCTTCATATTAGAATATTAACAAAGCAGTGTACTCATTTGCTTCCCCAGCAAAGATCCATACATTCATTCAGTCTCACTTTTCCAACGTCTCCAGGACACAGATGTACAATCATTCCTCTTCTATCTGAACTAAACTATCAACTAGAGATGTTAACTCTAGTCTTTTCACACTCAAATTCATCAGGCTTACAGCTTCCAGATGGATTTTACTTAAATAACCCTTTGTCATGTCACTACTCTACCTAAGAATCTATTGCGTAACATATCAAATAGAAAGTCTTCCCCACTTTTGAAGGTTTTCAATTCTGTCTCCATAGGTAAACTTCCAAAAGGAAAACTTGAAAAAAAAGACAGCTCAGTATTTAAGCAGGGGGGATAACAGAGGATGAGATGGCTGGATGGCATCACTGACTCGATGGACGTGAGTCTGGGTGAACTCCGGGAGTTGGCAATGGACAGGGAGGCCTGGCATGCTGCAATTCATGGGGTCACAAAGAGTCGGACATGGCTGAGCAACTGAACTGAACTGAACTGAAGACAGAGACTCTGGAACTTCAAACATAGCTATAGGTAGGCAGGGGATGGATGAGGAGCCCAGATAACTGGAACATCTGAAGTTCTTATAGGTAAGAGCAACTTATCAATTCTAAGGAACTAAGCAAGGTTTGCAGGGATGGAAGTTCTTGAAGATAAAGACAGAAAATGGCTCCAAATACAGTAGGAATGTTGGTTATATGCTGCGTACCACCACATAAAGTAAATAAAGAACAACTCTTTATCAGTCTATGGGTCACTGGGTGGTTCTGCTGATATAGGCCAACTGTGGCCGACTGCCACTGGGATCACTAATGTCTGTGTAGTCAGCTCATGGGTCAACCGGGGACTAGTTTGTGCAGCATGGGATCTTCTCAGATAACTTAACTTTCCTCCATTTGTTTCTGACATCTTTCCAGCAAGCCTGCCCAGACCTCTTGTCATGACATTGGCAAAGGTCAAAGAAAGGAAACAAAAATGCACTTGAACTTTGAAAGTCTCTGCCTACATTAATCTTGTTAACATCTTATTTGCCAAAGCAAGTCACATAGCCAAGAGCAGAGTCAGTCTGGAAGAAAGTAGAGTGAAAGAAGCTTTAACCTTTATATTAGTATAGGCCTTACTTGCATCCTGCCTATTCTCCTTCCTCATTTCATTTGTAAAGAAGTGTGTTCAGGGGTGAAATATCTATGAGTTATAATTATAATAGCAGTTGCTGAGAATTTCCTAATATAACTTTGTGGCAAAAGTGTTTGTCCTGTATTTTATATATTCCCAGGAGTCATAGAAAGGAGGAATATACCACCTGGAAATGTTCCATGAAACTAATGCCTTGGGGAATTCATAAACATTTCACAGATGGGAGTGTTATATGAAAAAATAAGTGATTCTCAGTACTTCAAGATATAAAACCTATACTTCTAAACTAAATTTCAGTGTTGTTCAGAAAGGTAATGACTGTTCATTCTAGCTCTGGGCTTTTAGTCAGTCCTACCATTTTTCTAGCAAGTAGTATTTTAAATATTTACCCCAGAGTTCTCTCCCACCTTCTTACTTATTCCTAACCTACCTGTTTCCTAATTCTATTTCCACTGGGCTTTGAACTTTAAGCTTTTTGATCCTGAAGTAAATTTCCATCTCTGGATCCTGTGTATTTAGTTTTTCCTCAAGTATTTGAACAACCTTCAGTTAGTAGAAGAGTTGTGCCTTAGGTAGGCCTATCCCCTTTAAAACAAATCACCATCCCTAATAAGTGATTCCATGGGAGGTGGGGTGAAGGCTGGTGTGGGAGCCACAGTGGTGACCAGGACAACCGTGGTGTCTGCCCTCACTAGAGCTTAAAATTTAGTGAAGACATATAACATTTAAATATAATTGAAGAAAGTAATCACAATCCTAAGCCATCACTTTTCTTCTCATTTCTTAATCACTGAAAACAGATACCTATAAAGGAAGTGAATGAGTAGGTCACAATGCATGTGACTAAAAACATAGCTGGACACTCTAGCTTGTCTATGTAAGTCTCCTAATATGTGAGAGCTCATTCTCTGTGTGTTTGTATATGTATGTGTTTAGTCCCTCAGTTGTGTCTGACCCTTTGCAACCCCATGGACTGTAGCCCACCAGGCTCCTCTTTCTATGGGGTTTCTCAGGCAAGAATACTGAAGTGGGTTGCCATTTTCCTCATCACGGGATTTGCCTGACCCAGGGATCAAGCCTGCGGTTCCTGCCACGTTTCTTGCATTGCAGGCAGATTCTTTACCACTGAGCCACTGGGAAAACCTCATTCTATGTAAGGTATTGTATTTGGTAGAGTGGTAAAATAAAATAGGTGAAAGAAGAGAGTGAAAAAGCTGGCTTAAAATTAAACATTAAAAAAACTAAGATCCTGCCATCCGGTCCCATCACTTCATCATAAACAGATGGGGAAACAATGGAAACAATGACAGACTTTATTTCCTTGGGCTCCAAAACCACCGCGGAGTACAGCCATGAAGTTAAAAGATGCTTGCACATTGGAAGAAAAGCTATTACAAACCTAGACAGCATATTAAAAAGCAGAGACATTACTTTGCAGACAAAGGTCAATATAGTCAAAGTTATGGTTTTTCCAGTAGTCGTATATGAATGTGAGAGTTGGACCATAAAGAAAGCCGAGCACCAGAATTGATGCTTTTGAACTGTAGTGTTGGAGAAGACTCTTGAGAATTCCTTGGACTGCAGGGAGATCAAACCAGTAAATCCTAAAGGAAATCAACCCTGAATATTCATTGGAAGGATTGATGATGAAACTGAAGCTCCAATACTTTGGCCACCTGATGCAAAGAGACAACTCATTGAAAAAGACCCTGATGTTGGGAAAGATTGAAGGCAGCAGGAGAAGGGGATGACAGAGGATGAGATGGTTGAGTGAACTCCGGGAGATGGTGAAGCACAGGAAACCTGGCATGCTGCAGTCCAAGAGGTCACAAAGAGTTGTAAAGGACTGAGAGTTAAGAACAACAAAATAAAATAAGGCCCTGATATCTGCTCTTAAGGAGTTTACATGCTAGTAAGAAAGAAATACACTGTCTACTGATAGTTCAGATAGACAGATTCTAAAATCTTCAGAGTTCCAGCAGTAAAAAGATGATAAGATAATGTTCTTTTTCACTTGGAAAATGGATTTCCTTAAAAGTTTGCATGCCGATTATGAAGAGAGGTTTTCTCCAATAAGGAAAAAAAGACCATCAGATGGTGTTCATGGAGAAAATAATTTACAGATGTCTTAACCATGTAGTAATCTGCTTTGTATATCAAAAATTTTCCTATGAGAACAGAAAGAAGTTATAGGGACTGCAGAGAGTAGCCATGGAGAGAAAAACCTTTCACTTTTATCACTGGTAGATTAGTAAAATAACAGTAGGTAAAATCTTGGTCTGCCTTAACAAATTGATGGGAAATATTTCTAAACAGTGGGGGGGGAAAAGAAGTTTATCTTTAAAAACTACTGCTCTGACAGCCCCCCAAATCACTAATGCCCCCAAATGCATGTCCTATAATGTAAAGCTGCATCTGAGCCCCATCTACCTGCCCAAAAGCATCCCTTGCTATTCTTTACCTGGCTGACCATACCACAAGACTACTGGCCTCATTTCAGCTTCTGAAACAGGCCTAAGCTCTCTACCATCTCAAAGTCTTTACATAGCCTGTTTTTTTTTTTTTCTTCCTAGAGATCTGGTAGCTCAGCTGGTAAAGAATCTGCCTGCAGTACAGGAGACCTGGCTAGATTCCTGGGTTGGGAAGATCCCCTGGAGAAAGGACAAGCTAGCCACTCCAGTATTCTTGGGCTTCCCTGGTGACTCAGATGGTAAAGAATCTGCCTGAAATGCAGGAGACAGGAGTTTGATCCCAGGGTTGGGAAGATCCCCTGGAAGAGGGTGTGGCAGCCCACTCCAGTCTTCTTGCTTGGAGAATCCCATGGACAGAAGAGTCTGGCGGGTTGCAGTCCATGGGGTTGCAAAGAGTTAGATATGACTGAGCGACTAAGCACAAGCAGAGATTTTGAAGCATTGATCACATCCTTCAGAATCTCAATAGCCAATTTTGACTTTACCCTAAAGCTTTCAACTTAGCTGTCACTTCCTTAGAGGGAATCCCTTTTTATCCTATCTAAATATTTTCCTGCTACCTTTTGCCACCACCACATTATTCTCTAATGATTTTCCTATTTAATTCCTTCCTAGTACTAATAGCTCATTATAAACTGTAATTAAATGTTTTCTTTATTTGTTTAACATAAGTCTTTTCCCCTAAACTGTAAGTTATGTGAGGGTAGGGACCTTGTCTATCATATTCACTGGTGCATACTCAAATCATAGCGGAGCACTTGGCACCAAATAGACATTCAAAAATACCTTTTGAATAAGTGAATGAAATATATATATATATATATATATATATATATATACACACACAGTAACTTGAAACCAATATTAAGTAATAGGTAATATTGATTTTATTTATGTTTTTGTTTAATCTTAGAAGAAAAAACATGACAGGGCTTCCTCTGATTTGTTTCCATGATGATGGACTCATCTTCCAAATATTCTGAAGCTTTCGGTTGCTGTACACTAGGATGATATAACAGCTGTTCCTTGGCTTCCATAATAGATAGCAGCACTTGCCTCATGAATGACCAAGGTACATGATCTGTGCCTAGCAGGAACAAAACCTTCCCTAAGAAGCAGGCTTAAATTGATTATTATTTCTGTGTGAACAACAGTCTCAAATTATTGTCAAGATTCTTTTGGAAAGGTCATATTTAAATCATAAATAAAGCAAGTTATACATTGACATAGGTATTTCCTATACTTGTTTGCCACTGGATTATTGGTCATCAGCATCTGTTTATTTACTGGTAACAAGTCAGGTTTGCCAGTAGAATATTGACTCTTTTAGGCCATTCTTGCAGTTCTGTGAGTAAAACGTAAGGAGCATAAACACTCAACTTTGAATTAACATCATGCATACCACCAGTATTGGCAACCCACTCTAGTACTCTTGCCTGCTGTAAAATCCCATGGATGGAGGAGCCTGGTAGGCTGCAGTCCATGGGGTCGCTACGAGTGGGACATGACTGAGTGACTTTACTTTCACCTTTCACTTTCATGCATTGGAAAAGGAAATGGTAACCTTCTCCAGTGTTCTTGCCTGGAGAATCCCAGGGACGGGGGAACCTGATGAGCTGCCATCTATGGGGTCGCACAGAGTCGGACACGACTGAAGCGACTTAGCAGTAGCAGCAGCAGCATACCACCAGTATTTGCTAGAAGAAGCTATTTTCGTAGTTTATAAGTGACCAACTATATCTAAATCAAACACCTATGTCTTAAACTGATAGAATTGGTAATTTATGTCAGGTTAGAATGAATGGCATTCTTTCATGTTCAGCATTTTCTAGGGTTTGTGTTCCCACACCCCACCTATCCCACCCAAGCCTTAATACACACGAGACACTAGTCTTCTAACAATAGTGAAAGATTGTGTGTGTCTGTCTCCACCAACTAGAAAACAGCTTTCATTCTACAGTTAAAAAAAAAAAAAAAACTTTTCATTTAAGAAAATTTTCTCCCCCTAATTCATTTAATGATGGACTAATTTACATAATAGATACCCCCATGCTGTATTATTGGAAAATTCTTAAGCTTTACTCAATATCATCTCAGAATCTTAATGCTACATGTATTAAATGATTGTAATCAGAGGACTTACAAACAGTATGAGGACTTCCCTTGTAGCTCAGCTGGTAAAGAATCCACTTGCAATGCAGGAGACCCCAGTTCAATTCCTGGGTCAGGAAGATCCACTGGAGAAGGGATAGGCTACCCACCTCAATATTTTCAAGGTTCCCTGGTGGCTCAGTTGGTAAAGAATCTGCCTGCAATGCCAGAGACCTGGGTTCAATCCCTGGATTGGGAGAATCCCTTGGAGAAGGGAATGGCTACCCATTCCAGTATTCTGGCCTAGAGAATCCCATGGACTGTATAGTCCATGGCGTTGCAAAGAGTCGGACACGATTGAGTGACTTTCACTTTCCCTTTCAACAGTATATTCTTTAAAGTGTTGTTGTTGTTGTTTTTGTAAGCAAAATTTAAGGTTTGGGAATATGACCAGCCTAAGAAAAAAAATTAGATTCTGTACATGTAATAATTAGTTCCATAGCAAAGTTCTATGCTACTTAATATCACACATTTTCTTTTACTGTAGTCTTATTTTGGTGCCACAGAGACATAGTTAGTCTCCTTAGCTCTTGTATAACTTCTTTCAACCGTTTAAAATCTGGTAATTTGATATTTTTTCTTCCATGTAGATTAATTTAAAAGTCAAATATATTTGGCATTTACAAAAGTCATAACTCTTCTTCTTCTTGGAAATTCTCTGAAACCTTACATTTTGTTAATAAAATTCATCTACAGTAGCATAAAAATTCACAATTCCAATTCTGTTTAAGTTTTGAATGACAAATTGTCCTATTGCCTCATTTCTTTCTTGCTTCACTTGACTAAACAAATGCCCTATAGTAGGAACATCTGCTTGTGAAGAAAAGATTAATCCATCTTTTTAAGAACTCTGTAATAAAATCTTTATAATCCCCCAAACCAGTGAAAGTAGTGAATACTTCATATCTAGTTTCACAATTCTATTAAAAGCATCACAGACATTCATATTTTTATAAATCAAAAACACAGAGGATCACCTGTTTTACCTTGCTGAAACCTACCATTTTTAAATTTCAAAATATTTAAGCAATGAATAGAAGTCTTCTTTTAAATTTCAGAGCCTATCTTCCTTTTTTAAAGGATCTTTCTTCTAAATATAAAATGGATATTTCTTAGCAACAGTAAGTAGCATTTAGGTCTTAAATTATTTTGCATTTTTTAACCTAAAAATTAAAAGAGCTACAAAATACTTTGTGTTTACTTGCAAATATATATTTTTAATTTGATACCTCCCCCCAAAATCTCCTCTTATTTTCTCTTCTCTCTCAGATGATTTCATTTGCTACTATTATTTTTGGCATTTGTAGCATTTAACTAAATGTTCTACTAAGTACCTAGACTGGATAGATAGTTTTTAATCACTGATGTAGCAAATAATTAATCTTTCCAAAAATAATAGGAAAAGAGAAACAAGTTGTGACAACAGTAAGGAGGGAAGAAACAATGTAAAATCATGTGCATCTGGGAACCCATCTTGAATCTTTTTTGCTGATGACACTAAATAATTAAAAGATGGAAATAAGGAAAGTTACGACCAACCTAGATAGCATATTCAAAAGCAGAGACATTACTTTGCCCACAAAGGTCCATCTAGTCAAGGCTATGGTTTTTTCAGTGGTCATGTATGGATGTGAGAGTTGGACTATGAAGAAAGCTGAGCACCGAAGAATTGAAGCTTTTGAACTGTGGTGTTGGAGAAGACTCTTGAGAGTCCCTTGGACTGCAAGGAGATCCAACCAGTCCATTCTAAAGGAGATCAGTCCTGGTTGTTCTTTGGAAGGAATCATGCTAAAGCTGAAACTCCAGTACTTTGGCCATCTCATGCGAAGAGTTGACTCATTGGAAAAGACTATGATGCTGGGAGGGATTGGGGGCAGGAGAAGAAGGGGACGACAGAGGATGAGATGGCTGGATGGCATCACCAACTCGATGGACATGAGTTTGAGTGAACTCCGGGAGTTGGTGATGGACAGGGAGGCCTGGCGTGCTGCAGTTCATGGGGTTGCAAAGAGTCGGACATGACTGAATGACTGAACTGAACTGAAAAATATATATGGGTCAAAAAATATGCAACATAGCAAATATGAAAAATTTACATCTACCTGATTGTATGCTACTGCTACTAAGTCACTTCAGTCATGTCCGACTCTGTGTGACCCCATAGACGGCAGCCCACCAGGCTCCCCCATCCCTGGGATTCTCCAGGCAAGAACACTGGAGTGGGTTGCCATTTCCTTCTCCAATGCATGAAAGTGAAAAGTAAAAGTGAAGTCGTTTAGTTGTGTCCAACCCTCAGAGACCCCATGGACTGCAGCCTACCAGGCTCCTCCATCCATGGGATTTTCCAGGCAAGAGTACGGGATTGAGGTACCATTGCTTTCTCTGACCTAATTGTATAAGTTATGCTAGATGCTGTAACACTCTTAGAGGAAAGTATAGGCAGAACACTTTATCATAAATTGCACCAACATGTTTTTTGATCCAACTCTAAGAGTAGTGAAAATAAAAATGAAAAATATGAGACCTAATTAAACTTAAAAGTTTTTTGTATAGCAAAAGAAACCATAAGCAAAAAGAAAAGACAGCCCTCAAAATAGGAGAAAATATTTGCAAACGAAATTAGCAAGGGATTTATCTCTAAAATATACAAACAGCTCGTGCATTTCAATGTAAAAAAACTAACCAACCAATCAGCTTCCCTGGTGGCTCAGATGGTGAAGAATCTGCTTGCAAAGTGAGAGACCCAGGTTTGATCTCTGGATTTGGGAAGATCCCCTGGAGAAGGAAATGGCAACCCATTTCAATATTCTTGCTTGGAGAATTCCATGGACAGAGGAGCTTAGCAGTCTACAGTCCATGGGTTTGCAAAGAGTCAGACATGACTGAGCAACTAACACTTTCAGTTTTCACTTTTTTTTTTTTTTCCAACAACCTAATCAAAATATGGTCATACTATCTAAATAGACATTTCTGCAAAGAATACATAGAGATGGCTGGAAATTACATGAAAACATGCTCAACATCACTAATTATCAGAGAATTGTATATCAAATCTACAGTGAGTCACCAGTCAGAATGGCCATCATCAAAAGGCCTACAGACAACAAATGCTCGAGAGGGTGTGGAAAAAGGGAACCCTCTCATACTGTTGGTGGGATTGTAAATTGGTACAACCACTATGGAGAACAGTATGGAGGTTCCTTAAAAACTAAAAATAGAGCTACCATATGATCCAGCAATCCCATTCCTGGGCATGTATCTGGAGAAACCCACGATTCAAAAGTGTACATGTACCCCAGTGTTCATTGCAGTGCTGTTTACAACAGCCAAGATATGAAAACAACTTAAATGTCCATCCACAGAGGAATGAATAAAGAAGAAGTGGTATGTATGTACAATGGAATATTACTCAGCCATAAAAATAATGAAATAATGCCATTTCCAGCAACATAGATGGACCCAGAAATTATCATACTGAGTGAAGCAAGCCAGACAAAGACAAATATATCACTTATATATGGAATCTAAAAACATGATGCAAATTAACTTATTTAGAAAATAGAAACAGACTTCAAAATCAAACTTATGGTTACCAAGAAGGTAATATCGGGGGCAGGATGGATTGGGAGTTTGGGATTAACACATAAATGCTGCTGCTGCTGCTAAGTCACTTCAGTCGTGTCTGTGCGACCCCATAGACTGCATAGACTGCAGCCCACTAGGTTCCTCTGTCCCTGGGATTCTCCAGGCAAGAATACTGAAATGGGTTGCCATTTCCTTCTCCAATGCATGAAAGTGAAAAGTGAAAGTGAAGTCGCTCAGTCCTGCCCGACTCTTAGCGACCCATGGACTGCAGCCTACCAGGCTCCTCCATCCATGGGATTTTCCAGGCAAGAGTACTGGAGTGGGTTGTAATTGCCTTTTCTGTAACATACAAATACTACCATATAAAAGATAGATAATCAACAGGGACCTACTGTATAGCACAAGGAACCTTACTCAATATTCTGTAATAACCGATATGGGAAAAAAATCTGAAAAAGAATAGATGTATGTATATGTATAACTGAATCACTTTGCTCTACAGCAGAAACTAGCACAACATTGTAATTCAACTATTGTTGTTGTTGTTTTAGTCACTAAGTTCTATCTGACTCTTTTGTGACCCCATATACTGCAGCCTGTGAGGTTCTTCTGTCAATGGGATTTCCCAGGCAAGAATACTGGAATGGGTTGCAATTTCCTTCACCAAGGGATCTTCCAGATCCAGGGCTCAAACTTCTGCTTGGCAGGTGGATTCTTTAGCACTGAGCCACCATGGAAAACTCCAACATAAAAAAAAGAAAAGAAAAGAAAAGAAAAAGAAAGCTTAATGAATCTAGGATAGTAAATCTTCAGCATTAGAATGGATATGTTTTCTAAAGTGCAAACTCCTAGAACCATCATTTTTATTTTATATTTCACATATCTTGTTATCATACAGAAGTCAAAAATTTTTTTCAAAGAAAACATTTGCTTCAAGACTACTTTCTCATGGCTCGAAAGTCATACAGTTCCTTACAGAATAGAACTGTAATTTAAGAGGTCCATCTATTTAGGAGCAATTTTGAACATAGCATTTTACTATTATGCTCTTATTTTCTCATATTTTACTTAAAATATCATTAGTGCTTACTTTTTAAAAGCCATACTGAGACTAACAAAGTAAATTTTAGTAGCGCCATTTTTCTCATTGAAATGCAAAGTAGAGATATTCTAACAACCTTTACTATAAGCTGCCCTTTGTTTGGGCTTCCCTTGTGTCTCAGCTGGTAAAGAATCCGCCTGCAATGCGGGAGACCTGGGTTGGGAAGATCCCCTGGAGAAAGGAAGGACTACCCACTGCAATATTCTGGCCTGGAGAATTCCATGGGCTGTATAGTCCATGGGGTGGCAAAGAGTCAGACATGACTGAGAGACTTTCACTTTCACCCTTTGTTTAAGATTTGTGAGGATAAAAAAATAAATTTATTCATTCTGGGATTTTTGTAGTGGATAATGATAAAAGTATATTAAAACTAGAATCAATGAAATTAATCAAACTGACACAAAATAGAAGAGTGGCATTTAAATGTACTGCATCAATGACAAAAGAGGTAAAACTTTTCAAGAAGTTAAAATAAGAAAAATGTTAATTGAATATAAAAATAAAATAAGTGATCTCAATGTTTAGAATACTAGACATATAGACTAATTTATAGACATGTTTTTAAATATCTGCAGGAAATCTTAATTGTTTTTTGGATCATAACCTCTCCTACAAAATTTGAGGTTATAGAATCCAATTCAAGAATTGAAAGAGACGTGTTTACCCCAATGTTCATTGCAGCACTGTTTATAATAGCCAGGACATGGAAGCAACCTAGATGGCCATCAGCAGATGAGTGGATAAGAAAGTTGTGGTACATATACACAATGAAGAATTACTCAGCCATTAAAAAGAATACATTTGAATCAGTTCTAATGAGGTGGATGAAACTGGAGCCCATTATACAGAGTGAAGTAAGCCAGAAAGAAAAACACCAATACAGTATACTAATGCATATATATGGAATTTAGAAAGATGGTAACTATAACCCTGTATGCGAGACAGCAAAAGAGACACAGATGTATAGAACAGTCTTTTGGACTCTGTGGGAGAGATCGAGGGTGGGATGATTTGGGAGAATGGCATTGAAACATGTATAATATCATATAATAAATGAGAAAACAATAATTTTGAAACATGCAAAAAATATAAAGGTTAAAACATTCTGGGGAAAAAAAAATCCAATGCAAATAAGCTTTATTACATTTGAGACTTTCTGATAAAACTTTAGATCAGATTTACATTACTTCTCATAAAGTTTCAATTTGTGATTTATTCAATCCTTGTTATTACTAGATGTGCAATTTTATATCTGTAATTCGGTACATATAAATATCCAGAGGTTACCATTCATTTCAGATGTGCACTTACTCAATGTATCATGGCTCCTATTACTGTTAGGATCCCATTCCCTTTTTGTTTGTTTTCTGACAAGGAACATAACTCTTCCTGATGTTAATAGCATTGTAGGAGACCAGAGAGACTTTGTTCCTTTCAAGGGGAGTAACTGAAGTCATTAAAGATAAGCTGAGATAGCGAGGCAAAGAGCCAAATGAGGTAGAAAATATAAAAGTAGCTAGACTCCTAGATTTATTCCTTTATTCTTCCATGTTCAAGAAAAGGATTTAACATATACTGATAGGTTGGGGGGACATGATCTTAGCTATATTCATATTAGGAATAGAACAGTGGTCATGACTAAGGTATTCAGGGTTCTGTTAATCTTCAACTGGAATTGAGAAATAGTGATGATAAGACACCACCATCACGCCAACATGTAGATGTTTCTAAAGGTAGAGCACTGTGTTAATAATTTTTGTAGTACCTCAAGAAGGACTATGCCTCAATAAGCATAGAATGTTTTGAGAATCCAGTTTTGTTTCAGGCTTATGGGAGAGTGGTAGATAGACTAAATTCCCATATATTATAGGCATATCATCCCTGTCCTGAGCTGGAAGAACTGGAGAGCGTCAGAGAAAGATAGAAACACTAATCCAAACATTGAGGCCAGGAAGAATAATGGTGGTGTTAGAATACGATCCCAACTTCTTTTTTTCATGACATTTAAGATAGGGTGGAGTTCATAGTATTTGAAAATTTTCAATAGGAACATTGTAAAAGTCAGCAAATGCCTTGAATTAACCTGTATATTTGATGTATAGAGGTATCTGATATTAAAATTTCATGTCAGTGATTTATCTTATATTGTTATTTTGTATTCATTATCCTTACATGTTGAAAGCTTCCCACAGATTCTGAAATTGAGGAAACAGAGCATTCTAAAGCAGATTTTCTCATTTCTCTACTGGATTCTACAAATTTCACACATTCAAAGACTGTGTAGTAGGCTGAATAATGGCCACACAGGGATATCTGGTTCTCATCCATGGAATCTATGAATGTTACCTTATAAGAAAAAGGAGTCTTTTCAAATGGGGACTAAATTTTAAGGATCTTGAAATGGAGAGATTATTTTGGACTCTCCACGTGGGCTCTATAACAAATCACCAGTGAGAGAGGCAGAAGGGGGTTTTGATACATATGGAAGAGGAGAAGGTGATGTAATCATGGAGGTGGAAACTTGGAGTGATACAGCCACAAGGCAAGAAAGACAAGGAATACCAACAGCTACAAGTAGCTGGAAGAGGCAAGGAAATAGTTTTCCTCCTTTCAGCCTCCAGAGAGAGGGCAGACCTGCTGACACCTTGATTTCAGCCCAGTACTATTGGTTTCAGATTTCTGATTTTAGTGAGAGAATAAATTTCTCTTCTTAAAATTCACTAAATTTGTGGTAATTTATTAAAGCAGATTGATGTCCCCTCCACCTCCTACTACTAAAGATATCCACACCCTAATTCCCAGAACACATTAATATGCTATATTACATAGCAAAGGGGAACTAAGGTTGCAGATGGAATTAAGTTTCCTAATCAGCTGACCTTAAAATAAGGAGATTATCCATGATTCTCCAAATGAGCTCAAAGTAATCAAAAGGGTCCTTAAATTGAAAAAATAAAAGAGGGCAGAACAATCAAAACCATATAGATGGTATCATAAGAAAGACATAACCAGCCACTGTAGGCTTTGAAGATGGAGGAAGGGATACCGAGTTGAGAAATGCAAGTAGCCTCTAGAAGCTGCCAGTCAAGAAAATGGATTCTCTCCTAAAATCTCCAGAAAAGAACACAGCCCTGCCAACACCTTTATTTAAGCTCATTGAAACCCACTTGACTTCCAGAACTGTAAGATGATAAATACTGTTGTTTTAAGCCCCCAAGTCTGTGATACTATGTTATAGCAGCCATAGGCGCTAATACACTATCCCATAAGAAGAAAATGTAGGGAATTCCCTGGTGGTCCAGTGGCTAAAACTCTGTGCTCCCAATGCTGGGGGCCTGGGTTACATCCCTGATCAGGGAACTAGATACCATGACTAAGAGTTCAAATGCTGCAACTAAAGATCCCATGTGCCACAACTAAGACCTGGCACAGCCAAATACATTAATTTTAAAAAAAGAAGAAAATGCATGTAAAAGTAAAGTGAAGACATGTACATTTATGCAGAAAACTGTTCAAAGTATGTAACAAACATACAAAATATTAGTACATTTTCTGTAGTTACAATATCCCATCTGCATCCCCTGATACTCTATAGTTTCCTTTTCACATCTAATGATGGCACATATACTAGCACATAAAAGTATAACTTCCTTGACTATTAAACACTAAGAATTTCACTAGTCCCATCGATTTTTAATTCAAAACAAATCTAACTTTTAATTCAAAAGTCAAATGTAAACATTACCAGTTAACCAACTTACCCAGATAGTGTTAATTTTATGTGTCCATTTGATTGGATGACAGAGTACCCAAATATTTAGCTAAATGTTATTTCTCAGTGTGTCTGTAAGAGAATTTCCAGGTGAAGCTGGCATGTGAAAGGGGGAACTCAGTTAAGCAGTGTACTATCATCAGTTTGTGTAGGCATCATCCAGTCTGTTGAGAGCCTACATATTTCAAAAAGACAAAGGAAGGAAGAAGTCAGCCTCAAACATTCCTGCCTTATTTCTTGAGATGAAGCATCAGTCCTCTCACTCCTTCTCTTGGCACTCCTGGTTCTCAGAAATAATGGTTAAGTTGGACTTCATTAAAAATAAAAAAATAAAGAAACTTCTGCTCCA
This sequence comes from Bos javanicus, assembly GCF_032452875.1. Lineage (NCBI taxonomy): Eukaryota > Metazoa > Chordata > Mammalia > Artiodactyla > Bovidae > Bos > Bos javanicus. Next base: position 45,304,427 of record NC_083897.1, read on the forward strand.
TGAAAGGTAATAGCAAGAGAATTAGAAGACAAGCCATAGACTAGGAGAAAATATTTGCAAAAGATACATGGTAAAGTACTGTCATTCAAAATATACAAAGAACACTTAAAACTCAACAATATGAAAATGAGCCACCCATTTAAAAAATGTTATGGGCCAAAGACCATAACAGACACTTCATCGAACCCAGGTCTTCCACATTGCAGGTGGATTCTTTACCATCTGAGTCACAAGGGAAGCCCAAGAATACTGGAGTGGGTAGCCTATTATTAAATTATTAAATGTGTATTACTCAGTGAAAGAAGCCAATCTGAAAGGACTGCATAATGTGCAATTCCAACTATATAACATTCTGGAAAAAGCAAAACTATGGGGACAACAAAAAGATCAATGATTGCCAAGGGTGGATAGCACAGGGAAATGAATAATCAGAGCAGAGAGGATTTTTAGGGCAGTAAAAATATTATGTGTGATATTATAATGATGGTTATATGTCATTATACATCTATCTAAAACCATAGAAAATACAACACCAAGAATAAACTCTAAGATAAACTCTGGACTTTAAGTGACTATGACATATCAATGTAGGTTCACCCTTGATGAAAGAACGTGCCATTCTGGTGTGTAATGTTAATAATGGGGGAAGCTATATATGTGAGGAGATAGATGGTACACAAGAATGCTCTGTACCTTCATCTCAATTTTCTTGTAAACTTAAAACTACTCTAAAATTTAAGGTCTTTACAGGAAAATAAAAGAAAATATAAAAGTACAAGTTTCAACATTTGGGTTTGTTTGTAGGAATTAGAAACAAAGATTCTTTGCACACGTCATGACTTAACATTTGATGTTTCCAATTGAGTTTGACTATTAAATTCAAATAAGTATCTAAATTTAGATACCAAACAAAAACATTATCCATTAGTCAAGCAAATGCAATGTAAATATAAATTTAATTATTAACAACGTACCTCACACGATTCTACTATCTTATACTGCTAAGCACAGTCAGGCAATACAAACACCTTCCCCAAAGATATTCTAATACTTAAATTATAATTTTCAGTTGTCTAACATTTCACAGTAATCAAACATGCAAAATACAAATATATAAATCACAATTTGTAACCAAAATTAGTCTTCTCTGAAACTAGCTCCTATGTCTTAATTGCAACACCTTGCTTAGATTTTTACAAAGTGTGATCTTTCTCCTAACTAGTTTTACTAAAAATAATGTTTTCCTAATGCTTATTCAGGCTTCCCATGTGGCACTAGTAGTAAAGAACCTACCTGCCAATGCAGGAAATGTAAGAGATGCTGGTTCAATCCCTGGGTAGGTAAGATCCCCTGGAGGAGGACATAGCAATGCACTCCAGTATTCTTGCCTGGAGAATCCCATGGACAGAGGAGCCTTGTGGGTTACAGTCCACATAGTCACAAAGGGTCTGACACAACTGAAGCGACTTAGCACACAGCATGTGTGCACACAGAGCACAATGCTTATTCAATTTTTATTCAAAATCCCTTCTAACTAATATCTGATATGTGGTTACTGAGCTATTTCATATTTCCTCTCTATAAATACAGAAAGGGAATGCTATCATTTCCTGTAAATGTATTTTTTAAACAATCAGCTATACTTCCAGATTTTATTATTGCTATTACTATTGAAATCCTTAGGTAATATGACTTTATCCTACATTTTTTCTTATGACTATCTTGAATTTTGCATTATGGATTTCTGTCACAATTCTATTTATGTCATCAAGTCACTGCATAACTTGTCTGTGACTTTGGAAGTCTTTCCAAGGAAGCCACACATTTATCAAAGTCAACTACACTGTAATTTCTCAAGATACGGCCAAACATTTCATTAATCTGGGGTATGCTAAACACAATAGAGTCAATCATGTTTTACAAGAAGTTTATTTTTTTAGGTAAAGAGCCACCATGGAAGGTCAACTTTTTGATACTCATTTAGTAAGAATCACATGATTTGAAATTTGTATTCAAGTACTCAATACTCCAATGACCTATTAGATCACTTTATGTCATAATAGACAGGAGTTTTCAACTCAAGAATTTGCTCCAACAGTGCTGTAAAAACTAGCAAGATTGTGGGAATGATTTTAAGTGGACTCTGAGAATGTCTTTGATGTAACCAATACCACCATTAATCATGATGGTATGGTTACTCACCTAGAACTAGATATCCTGGAATGGGAAATTGAGTGGGCCTTAGGAAGCATCACTATGAGCAAAGAAAGTGGAGGTGATGGAATTCCAGTTGAGCTATTTCAAATCCTAAAATATGATGCTGCTAAAGTGCTGCACCCAATCTGTCAGCAAATTTGGAAAACTCAGCAGTGGCCACGGGACTGGAAAAGTTCAGTTTTCATTCCAGTCCCAAAGAAAGGCAATGCTAAATAATGCACAAACTACCACACAATTGCACTCATCTCACACACTAGTAAAGTAATGCTCAAAATTCTCCAAACCAAGCTTCAACAGTATGTGAACCATGAAATCCCAGATGTTCAAGCTGAATCTAGAAAAGTTAGAAGAACCAAAGATCAAATTACCAACATCTCTTGGATTATCGAAAAAGTAAGCGAATTCCAGAAAAAACATGTACTTCTGCTTTATTGACTATGCCAAAGCCTTTGACTATGTGGATCACCACAAACTGTGGAAAATTCTCAAAGAGATGGGAATACCAGACCACCTGACCTGCCTCTTGAGAAATCTGTATGCAGGAAGCAACAGTTAGGATTGGACATGAAACAACAGACTGGCACCAAATTGGGAAAGGAGTATGTCGAGGCTGTATATTGCCACCCTGCTTATTTTACTTGTATGCGGAGTACATCATAAGAAATGATGGGCTGGATGAAACACAAGTTGGAGTCAAGATTGCCAGGAGAAACATCAATAACCTCAGATATGCAGAAGACACCATCCTTATGGCAGAAACCGAAGAAGAACTAAAGAGCCTCTTGATGAAAGTGAAAGAGGAGAGTGAAAATGTTGGCTTAAAGCTCAACATTCAGAAAACTATCACTTCATAGCAAATAGAGGGGAAAAAGTGGAAACAGTGACAAACTTTATTATCTTGGGCTCCAAAATCACTGCAGATGGTGACTGCAGCCATGAAATTTAAAAAAAAGCTTACTCCTTGGAATAAAAGTTATGACCAACCTAGACAGCATATTAAAAAGCAGAGACATTATTTTACCAAAAATGGTGCATCTAGTCAAAGCTATGGTTTTTCCAATAGTCATGTATGGATATGAGAGTTGGACTATATAGAACGCTGAACACAGAAAAATTGATGCTTTTGAGCTGTGGTATTGAAGAAGACTCTTGAGAGTCTCTTGGGCTGCAAGGAGATCCAACCAGTCCATCCTAAAGGAAATCAGTCCTGAATACTCATTGGAAGGACTGATACTGAAGCTGAAACTTCAATACTTCAATACTTTGGCCACCTGATAGGAAGAATTGACTGATTTGAGAAGACCCTGATGCTGTGAAAGACTGAGGATGGGAGAAGAAGGGGATGACAGAGGATGAGATGGTTGGATGACATCACGGACTCAATGGACATGAGTTTGAGTAAACTCCGGCAGTTGGTGATGGACAGGGAGTCCTGGCATGCTGCAGTCCATGGGGTCGCAAAGAGTCAGACATGACTAAGTGACTGAACTGAACTGAAGTGATGGGCTGGTTGGTGCACTGTAAGACAAATACCCTTTTTAGAAAGGATCAGCAAGCACATCAACACGCATTTCATTTCTGATCCTTCCTTCCTTGGGTTATACTAAATATGGCAGCAAAGTCTAACACATTTTAATAATTGGTAGCCATATTATTTTTCAAATGTCATGAGCCAGAGAAACATAGTAAACAAATTTGGATAGTAAATCACAATCACAGAAACAAATCTAACAGACCTAAGATGTCCCCAAATTTCATCATTTAAAGGGATCAGGTCATTTAACACTAAAATGTATGTATCCTCAGGCTAAATAATAACATCTGTGAAGCAGCACCCAGCAACATTATGAAGTTAAGAATATCTAATTGAGACATTAGAAGGAATTACAGCTGTTAGACCTGAATCATGAAGGATCCAATGACATCTAATGTCTCACAAACCATAAGTAGGATAAGTTAACTTCAAGAAAGTGACAAACTATGAGAGAAAAATTCCAGAGTGAAGTGTATATGCCCAGTCAATTGAAATTGAGAAGGCAAATATTTATCTGGTAAGAGTGATAGCTGCTGACTCACCTAATATTTGAATCCAAAATACTTATCTAAAGAGGATGACTCATTCTTATACCTCTCCCAGAACCCTCAGTCCAGCAATAGTTCTTTAAGAAACGAATCACCAGTCCAGGTTCCATGCGGGATACAGGAAGCTTGGGGCTGGTGCACTGGGATGACCCAGAGGGATGGTATAGGGAAGGATGTGGGAGGGAGGTTCAGGATGGGGAACATGTATACATCCATGGCGGACGCATGTTGATGCATGGCAAAACCAATACAATATTGTAAAGTAAAATAATAATAATAATAATAGTAAAAAATAAACAGAAAAGAAAAAGAAATTTTAAGAGCTATTAAAATAAACAGAAAAGAAAAAGAAATTTTAAGAGCTATTTATTCAATCAGAGACCAGGGTTCATCCTAAGACCCATCCAATTCCCGCCTCTTAAAGAAAAACAAAAATTTAGAGCTAGAATGTACTTGCAAAATTGCCTATTTAAATACCAATTAAAGTACAAACAGGGAACACAGCGTACTCAAAACATAGCAATTAAGTAATCAAGTTAGGACTATAGAGTAAGGGCAGCTGGGGTCTCAGTGTAGGGCACTTTCTACTTTATTGTCTATTTTTGCTGTCTCTATTGATGATAATAGTCACCTAGACAGAGAATCAGGAATCCAGTGTTTTTTTCCAGATATCACTAACTTTCAATTTGCCCTTATACAGATCACATTTGCCTTTACTAAATTATAATGTTTTAAAAAGCATGACTGTGACAGTGGTTTGAAATGGATATGTACTGTCATAGTTCAGTCATGGGCATACTTACCTGAACTACATAATGATGATATGGTTGACATTGTAGGCTACCTTACCTCATAAATATTAGAAGTGGTCAGGTTCAAAACTATTATGATACCCTTTATGGTATGATGGTCAATATAAAGTTTAGGAATTCTCTGTGTCATTGACAACCTGGTGGTGGGAGTAGAAAATACTATACAGATAATGTACTAAGGTGCTTGAAATGACTGACTCAATGCAGAATTTATGAGAAAAGGCTAAGACAGCAATTACAGATAAGTGGAGTATTAAGTATCAAAGGAAATAAAACTTGGATTTATTTATTCATTGAAAGAGAAAAGCAACTGAGTGTATAGAGAAGGAAGCTCAGACTCACTGATCCCTGACTACCTGGTTTATAGCTACATCTAGTTTATAAACTACTAGTTGATATAGCACAGCAAAACAAGGACATAAAATGAAAGTATTTTCAGAAATGAGGAAATCCAAAAGAAAGAGTTTGGAAAATTAAACTGACTAAAAATAAAGAATCATATAAAATGTGGTAGTCACCAACTTATAAGAAAATAAAAGAAAGTAAGAGTCATTCAGGTTTCATGAGACATTGCCACTAGTTCTATAAATGGAATGGAATAAAACAAAGAGATTGAGCCTGGACACACTGTAGCAATTTAAAGAGGATTCTTACTGAAAGCAAAGAGTGAGAAGAAAACAGAACATAAATATCGTCAGTCAAGGCTTTCCTAGAAAGGGGTAAAGTTGGAAAAGAAGAAAAGTAATTCAGTCAGTCAGTAGTCCTATAAAGGATATAAAAATGGATTTTTTCAAATAGACTAGAAATTCTAAAGAAAAAGCAGGTCAATGAATATTTAAATAGGAAAAGAGAAAAACTAAACCGACCAATCTCCATTTCATAAATTGCCTATATCATATTATAGATTGGTATTCTTAAATATTAAGCACCAACATTATGATATGATATAACTTTTACTATATCCAGATACATACATTATGCATATGCTGAAAATTTTTGAATATAAAATAACCTAAAACATCTTTTTTCAAATAAAAAACAAAGCCAAGGGATGAAAAGAGGTTTACCTAATGAACAAATAATTTTAAGAAAGCAATGAAGCCAAAATAGGACTAGACCAACACCAAATGGGGAACAACAATTGGAGCAAGTTATTGCTAGACAATATTTAATACATAAGGATTTTAGAGCATGAAACTGAATAGTCATATATACAGATAATAATGGGCAGAGTCAGTTTCCTTCAGATCAGTCACTCAGTCGTGTTCGACTCTTTGCAATCCCCGTGAACTGCAGCACACCAGGCCTCCTTGTCCATCACCAACTCCTGGAGTTTACCCAAACTCATGTCCATTGAGTCGGTGATGCCATCCAACCATCTCATCCCCTGTCGTCCCCTTCTCCTCCTGCCCTCAATCTTTCCCACCATCAGGGTCTTTTCAAATAAATCAGCTCTTCGCATCAGGTGTCCAAAGTATTGGAGTTTCAGTTTCAACATCAGTCCTTCCAATGAACACCCAGGACTGATCTCCTTTAGGATGGACTGGTTGGATCTCCTTGAAATCCAAGGGACTCTCAAGAGTCTTCTTCACACTACAGTTCAAAAGCATCAATTCTTCAGTGCTCAGCTTTCTTTATAGTCCAACTCTCACATCCATACATAACTATTGGAAAAACCATAGCCTTGACTAGATGGACCTTTGTTGGCAAAGGGATGCCTCTGCTTTTGAATACGCTGTCTAGGTTGGTCATAGCTTTTCTTCCAAGGAGCAAGCATCTTTAAATTTCATGGCTGCAGTCCACCGTGATTTTGGAGCCCATGAAAATAAAGTAGGTTACTGTTTTCATTGTTTCCCCATCTATTTTCCATGAAGTGATGGGACCAGATGCCATGACCTGAGTTTTTTGAATGTTGAGTTTTACCATTTAGCTTTGGTAAAACTTTTTATGGACTGATACTTGAGAACTAGAATTCAACACTGGTTCTTCCATTGTTTTAAATTGAAATATAGTTGATCTACTGTATTATATAGTTTCAGGTATACACATAGTAAATCAATATTTTTATAGGTTATACTCCATTTAAAGTTATAAAATATTGGCCATATTCCTTGTGCTGTACAGTAGATCCTTATATCTTATTTTATATATTGTAGTTTGTACCTCTTAATCCCCTACCCCTGTTTTGACCTTCCTCATTTCCCCTCTCCCCACTGGTAACCACTTGTTTGTTCTCTATATCTATGAGTTTGCTTCTATTTTACCATATTCACTGCTTGTTTTATTGTTTAGATTCTGCATTGATACCATTCTTTATGTGTCTTTCTCTGTATTCAAACTTCACTAAGCATTTTACCTTCCAAGTCCAGCCATATTGTTGCAAATTTCATGGCTGAGTAGTATTCCATTGTGAGTGTGTGTGTATGTGAGTGTGTGTGTGTACATGTGTCTGTGTGTACATCCTCTTTATCTGTTTGTTTTGATGGGCATTTATGTTGTTTCCATATCTTGGCTATTGTAAATAATACTGCTATGAAAATGGAGGTGCATGTATTTTTTTCAAATTAGTGTTTTCTTTTCCTTCTGATATATAACCAAGAGTGGAATTGCTGGATCATATTGTTGTTTAATCACTAAGTCTTGTCTAACTCTGCAACCCCATGGACTGTAGCATGCCAGGCTCCTCTGTCCTCCACTGTCTCCCAGTTCCCTCAAATTCATGTCCATTGAGTTGGTGATGCTATCTAACTATGTCAACTTCTGTTGCCTGTTTCTCCTTTTATCTTCTATCTTCCCCAGCATGAGAGTTTTTTCCAATGAATGGGCTCTTTGAATCAGGTGGCCAAAGTATTGGAGCTTCAGATTCAGCAACAGTTCTTTCAATGACTATTCAGGGTTGATTTCCCATGGGACTGACTGGTTTAATCTCCTTGCAATTTGGATCATGTGGTAGTTTTATTTTATTTATTTATTTATTTATTTATTTATTTTTTTGAGGAAACTCCATATTGTTTTTCATAGTGGCTATACCAATTTACATTTCCACCAACAGTGTACCAGGGTTCCCTTTTCTCCACATCCTTGCAAACATTTGTTATTTTGCTCTTTTTATACCATTCTGACAGACATGAAGTGATATCTCATTGAGGTTCTGAATTGCATTTCTTTGATGATTAGTGATGTTGGGCATCTTTTTATACGCCTCTTGGTTATCTGTATGTTTTCTTTGGAAAAAAGACTATTCATATTTCCTTCCCACTTTTTTAATCAGTTTTTTTGTTTGTTTGTTTGTTTTTTGCTATTAGGTTGTATTAGCTGTTTATATATTTTGAATATTAACCTCTTATCAGTCATATCATTAGCAAATATTATTCATTAGGTTGTATTTTCATTTTCTCAATGGTTTCCTTTGGTGTGCAAAAGCTTTCAAGTTTAGTTAGGTCTCATTTGTTGATTTTTATGCTCCCTTTGTCTCAAGAGACAGATCCAATAAATTATAGCTACAAGTTATGTCAAAGCGATTTCTGCCTATGTTTTCCTCTAGGAGTTTTTATAGATTTCAGTCTTACATTTAGGTCTTTTATCCATTTTGATTTTATTTTTGTATATGATATTCAAGAATGTTCTAATCTCATTGTTTTAAATATATCTGTCCTGTTCCCCAACACTGTTTACTGAAGAGGCTTTTTCCTATTGTATATTATTTCCTCCTTTGCCATAGATTAATTAACTAAATGTGCATTAATTTATTTCTGGGCTGTCTACTTTGTTCCATTGATTTATGGGTCTGTTATTGTGCCAGTACAATACTGCTTTGATCACTGTAGCTTTGTAGTGTAGTCTGAGTTCAAGAAGCATGATACCTCCAGCTTTGATCTTTTTGCTTATGATTGCTTTGTCTATTTGTGGTCTTTTGTGGTTTCATATAAACTGTAGGATTATTTATTCTAGTTCTGTGAAAAATGTCATAAGTATTCTGATAGGAATTGCGTTAAATCTGTAGATTACTTGGGTAGTGTGGACATTTTAGCAATATTAGTTCTCTCAATCAATGAACATAAGACATCTTTCTATTTCTTTGTGTTTTCTTCAACTTCCTCCATCAGTGTTTTATAGTTTTCAGAGTATAAGTCTTTCAACTCTTTGGTTAAGTCTGTTCCTTTGTATTTTATTCTTTTTGATGAGGTTTCAAGCAAGATTATTTTCTTGGTTCTTGAATTTTTAAAAAAAGTTAAACTTTAGGGACTTCCCTACTGGTCCAGTAGTTAAGAATCTACCTTCCAATGTAGGGGATGCAGATTCAATCCCTGGTCAGGGAACTAAGATCCCACATGCCACAGGGTGACTGCATGCCACAACTAGAGAAGACTGTTCTCTATGAGCCTCAATGAGAGACTCTCCATGCCACAATGAAGATATCCTGTGCTTCAACCAAGACCTGATGCAGCAAAATAAATAAATAAATACATATATATTTTTAAAGTTAACCTTTAGATCTCCCCAAAGGGATGGCTTTCATTTTTCACAAAGTATTTAGTTTTGGATCTATTTTCCTTAAAAATATCCACAGATAAGTGAAAGGTCCTATTCAAGTCTTGGAAAAGAGTGTTTAGAGCTCAATCTTTCTCTCTCTTTCTTTCTTTCACACATACAAAGTCTTTTCTTACTGCATATCAAATAAAATATTGATAGGCCATAATTCAAATACTCAAAATTTTGAGCAAACCAGTAACACACACACACACACACACACACACACACACACACATATATATATATATATATATTTACATACACACAACTTGGTCAAAGTTCTGGAGCTCCAGAGTCAGTAAAAATTTAGCTCAATCCTTTAATCCCTCAAAATATATAGGACTGAAACATGAGGCAGGACACAACCTTTCAAAGAATGACATAGCCTGAGAACACAACATAAACTTGTTAGAATCAAATGGACCCTAGATGGCAGCAAAGTTAGCTTCAACGAGACCTCAGTATAAGCTCATTGTAATGTATCAGCAAGCTAAATGATACACCCAGAAACACCATGACAGTTCCAAGGCCAATCATCAAAGTTCAAAAAGTGGTCCAGTTCCTGGAAATCTCTGCTCTTTCCCCAAAATAGTTGGAATAATAATCCTCCTACTCATTAGCTTATGATATTACCCAACCCATAAAAGCTAACCACACTACATTTTGAGGCCACACTCACCCTCTGTGATGGCCCACACTCTTGTCTGTGGAGTATGTTTCTCCCAAGGCTACTCTCACCTTCTGTGATGGCCCACACTCTGTCTATGGAGTGTGTTTCTGTCTAAATAAATTCACTTATCTATCACTTTGTCTCTCACTGAATTCTTTCTGTGATGAGACATCAAGAACCAGAGCTACATTAGGTCCTGAAACCAGGTGGGTGACCTCAGTTTGAAGATCGTGGGTTTTGGCTGGGTCTGAGTCCCGGCCATGTGGATTACAGTCCCAAACTGGGTTTTGGCTGGGTTTGAGTCCTGGCCATGTGAGTTCAAGTACCAAGCAGGGTTTTGGCTGGGTATGTCTAAAGTGAGGCCCAGAAATCTCTATTTAAATGAACAAATTACCAAGCAAACCCTGCATAGCTCAGTAGGTAAAGCATCTGCCTGCAATGTGGGAGGCCTGGCTTCAATTCCTGGGTTGGGACATTCCCCTGGAGAAGCAAATGGCAACCCACTCCAGTTTTCTTGCCTGGAGAATCTCATGGACAGAGGAACCTGGAAGGCTACAGGTCCATGGGTTACTTTAAAAGAGGAAGCTGTAAAGGACTTTCTTCGTGGACCAGTGGTTAAGACTATGTGTTCCCAATGCAGGTGGCATGGATTTAATACCTGGCTGGGAAACTAAGGCTCTCCAAGCTGTGTGGAGAAAAAAAGGAGCTGTAAATGTTTTTTAAGTACATATACATGTCATAACAATATATTGTATTTGTTCTTTGCTTATCCAAGTTATTGCATTTTGAATAAGAGTTCTTTAAAAGAATGTTGGACAGGAAACATGACAGTTTGAATTCTCTTAAAATTTATTTTCAATATCCCTTGCTAATACAAATAATATTTTACACAATTTTGACATACTGTTTTTGTTTGCTTATTTATTTACAGTAGAGCATATGCTTACACTTAATTCATTAAGGGTTTCAGGTTGATCAGATTTGTCTGTGTATTTTTTAAACTAATAAATCATTTTGTTGATGGCTCAATCAATTTTTGCCATTTATTATTCCATTTCATCACCTACTTAATTCTCCAAATCAATCTTTATTTGTAAAAAAGCTTGTCTTCTTCCCCCTCTGTGTCATAATTCATGCTATACATTTTGATCCTTATGGACCAAGGACAGAGCCAGAATGTGGAAGTAGATACAGAGTACAACAGAAAAAGCAGAGACACTATTTGGCCACATGCTGGAGTAGAAAACATAGTATATCAAAATTATCTTGCTGCTGCTGCTTCTGCTAAGTCGTGTCAGTTGTGTCCGACTCTGTGCGACCCCGTAGACGAAAGCCCACCAGGCTCCTCTGTCCCTGGGATTCTCCAGGCAAGAACACTGTAGTGGGTTGCCATTTCCTTCTCCAATGCATGAAAGTGAAAAGTGAAAGTGAAGTCGCTCAGTCGTGTCCAACTCTTAGCGACCCCATGGACTGTAGCCTACGAGGCTCCTCCATCCATGGGATTTCCCAGGCAAGAGTATTGGAGTGGGGTGCCGTTGCCTTCTCTTAGCTTCATTTAAAGAGAAACCTTTCTTACAATTATTAATTTTACAATTGTGCCATTTTTCAAAAAGTTAATAAAACTATGTCATTTGGTAATATAATTTATAAACTGGAGCTGGGCATATTATCTAATATCTAAAATCTGTGACTACATTTATAATTCATTCAATTTTCTTATAGAAAAGTAAAGCTTCTGTCTCTGGAAATAATAAATCCTCTTTCTGATAGTTTATTTCCACATTTCAATGTTCAAAGTTTGTTTGGAATTAAAAAAAATTCTAATACTTATTTGTTGTTTAAGTTAAAACCAATAATATAGTATAATTTCTAACACCCATTTGTAATTTTTATTATATTCATTCATTCCATTAAGCATTTATTTTATCATCTACTATATGCCAGACACTGATCCGTCTGTACTTTTAAAATTTTAATATACATATGCATAAACTCTAAAATACAGATTCTGCACTGCTAACAAACCAGATTATACCAACTGTACTTTGAGTAGCAAGGGTCTAATCCATATTGAGGCAGGAGGCAGATGAGAGAAGCCCCATGAGTTCCCCAGGGTAAAGTAATTGGAGATTCATTCTCTATTGACCAAAACTCCAAGATAAGTATAGTAGGGCAATTAAGGGAGGAGGCTGGGCCTTGCATAGACCACATATTTCTCATTCCCAAAGTTAGGAGACCTCCCTGACCACACATGCACAGAAAATGCTTCTTTGAAGCCAAAGGGGAGTCATGTTAAGGGGTGTTCTACCCAGAGACCTTTTTGGTAGGATCCATCTTGGCTAACAGATACCTGCACATACATGGAAGTAACCTGAGATATACCCAATATGAACTATGCATCAGGCAAATCAAAATGACTGACCAAAGGAAACCCAGAAAAAATGTCGCACATAATTGATTTAAACTACTATGTGGGGTGACTCAGACTCTCCTTCTGAGTCTGCCTGTATGTCTTTCCACATGTATTATACTCTTTCTTCTCCTAGTAAATACTTTACTTGCTTCACTACTTTCCATCTTTGTGGAAATTCTTTTCTGGAAAGCCAAAGGGCCAGGGTTCTTGTCACTGACCAGTGGTCTAGTGGATAGGATCTGGTGCTTTCACCACTGTGAGCGAGCCCCAGTCTCTGGCTGGGAACCCAAGCCCTGCTCCAAGCCATTGCAGGCTGAGGCCACCTGAGATCAATATGTCTAACTTGAAAAGAATAAAGAAAACATCTCAATAATACCATCCTAGAAGAATATGTAATCTGTCATTGTAGACTGCAGTCAAACTATTGATTGTAGTAAGGATTGTTGTAGTTTTAAAACTACTACAAAAGCTGTGCTGTGCTTAGTTGCTCAGTCTTGTCCGTCTCTTTGTGACCCCATGGACTGTAGCCTGCCAGGCCCCTCTGTCCATGGGGATTCTCCAGGCAAGAATACTGGAATAGGTTACCATGCCCTCCTCCAGGAGATCTTCCCAACCCAGGGATTGAACCCAGGTTTCCCGCATTTCAGGCAGATTCTTTACCAGCTGAGCCATAAGGGAAAGCCATGAATACTGGAGTGGGTAGCCTATCCTTTCTTCAGGGTATCTTCTAGACCCAGGAATTGAACCAGAGTCTCTTGAATTGCAGGCGGATGCTTTACCAGCTGAGCTACCATGGAAGCCCACAAGAACAGCTAAGGAATTTAATATGACCCAGTACACAAAAGACAATTAATACTACCAGAACATAATGACTAGTGCCAGTGTCAGAGAGAAAAATATAATACAGAGATAACTGTATATTTCAAGGATTAATAACTTATTGCTAGTTGAGATAACTTATTGCTATCATAGGAATTTTAAAAATTTAAGGATAGAAGGAGGGAGCTTGGCTGACCCTGAAAGCAAACAATAAACGCTTGCTAAAGAACGACGGATCTCATGGCACTGTACTCTCAGGCTAAAAGGGAATCTCTATAGTCAACTTTAGCTGTTGACCTAATGACAACTGTGATGTATTCCTATTATTGGAGAAAAATGTCATAGAGCAACTAAGGAATATTTTCCCAAGTAAACAGAGAATACAAGTAGAAAAGCAACACCACCTGGGCCGTAGCAAATTTTAGAAAACAGGGTACAGCATTGCTCTCCTCTTTCTCCAAAGCAGTCAGTATGCTTTTTTTGGTTATGGATTAAAAGGAATTAGACATACAAATAGGAATGTGTTTCAAGAATAGTAACACATACACATGTTTATTTTTTGTGTATTTACACTTACTTATATATGGATCTAATTGAATATTCATTGGAATCATTATGAGTACCATTTAAGGAATTGGCATTAACACTCAAATTAAGTTTTTGGATATTAGTCTGTTCTCATATAAGATAATCTGACTTTCAATCAGAATTAATAGTGAAGGAAAAATAAGGTGTATAATATCATTGTCATGATGATAAAAATTTTCACTTCTAAACAAGTCCAGAAGAGCAGAAAAAGAAATAAAAGGAATCCAGATTGGTAAAGAAGTAAAACTTTCACTGTTTGCAGATGACATGATCCTCTACATAGAAAACCCTAAAGACTCCACCAGAAAATTATTAGAGCTAATCAATGAATATAGTAAAGTTGTGGGATATAAAATTAACAGAGAGAAATCCCTTGAATTCTTACATACTAACAATGAGAAAAAAGAAAGAGAAATTAAGGAAACAGTTCCTGATGTGATGTATGTTGGAGAGTGTTTTGCCTATATTCTCTCTCCTCTAAGATTTTTATAGTTTCTGGTCTTATGTTTAGATCTTTAATCCATTTTGAGTTTATTTTTGTGTATGGTGTTAGAAAGTGTTCTAGCTTCATTCTTTTGCAAGTAGTTGACCAGTTTCCCCAGCACCACTTGTTAAAGAGATTGTCTTTTCTCCACTGTATATTCTTGCTTCCTTTGTCAAAGATAAGCTGTCCATAGGTGCATAGATTTATCTCTGGGCTTTCTATTTTGTTCCATTGATCTATATTTCTGTCTTTGTGCCAGTACCATACTGTCTTGATTACTGTGGCTTTGTAGTAGAGCCTGAAGTAAGGCAGGTTGATTCCTCCAGTTCCATTTTTCTTTCTCAAGATTGCTTTGGCTATTTGAGGTTTTTTGCATTTCCATACAAATTGTGAAATTATTTGTTTTAGCTCTGTGAAAAATACCGTTGGTAGCTTGATAGGGATGGCATTGAATCTATACATTGCTTTGGGTAATATACTCATTTTCACTATATTGATTCTTCCAATCCCTGAACATGGTATATTTCTCCATCTATTAGCGTCCTCTTTGATTTCTTTCACCAGTGTTTTATAGTTTTCTATATATAGGTCTTTAGTTTCTTTAGGTAGATATATTCCTAAGTATTTTATTCTTTTCGTTGCAATGGTGAATGGAATTGTTTCCTTAATTTTTCTTTCTATTTTCTCATTATTAGTGTATAGGAATGCAAGGGGTTTCTGAGTGTTAATTTTATATCCTGCAACTTTACTATATTCATTGATTATCTCTAGTAATTTTCTGGTGGAGTCTTTAGGGTTTTCTATATAGAGGATCATGTAATCTGCAAACAGTGAGAGTTTTACTTCTTCTTTTCCAATTTGGATTTCTTTTATTTCTTTTTCTACTCTGATTGCTGTGGCCAAAACTTCCAAAAATATGTTGAATAGTAATGGTGAAAGTGGGCACCTTGTCTTGTTCCTGACTTTAGGGAAAATGCTTTCAGTTTTTCACCATTGAGGATAATGTTTGCTGTGGGTTTGTCATATATAGCTTTTATTATGTTGAGGTATGTTCCTTCTATTCCTGCTTTCTGTAGAGTTTTTATCATAAATGGATGTTGAATTTTGTCAAAGGCTTTCTCTTCATCTATTGAGATAATCATATGGCTCTTATTTTTCAATTTGTTAATGTGGTGTATTACATTGATTGATTTGCAGATATTGAAAAATCCTTGCATCCCTGGGATAAAGCCCACTTGGTCATGGTGTATGATCTTTTTAATGTGTTGTTGGATTCTGATTGCTAGAATTTTATTAAGGATTTTTACATCTATGTTCAGCAGTGATATTGGCCTGTACTTCTCTTTTTTTGTGGCATCTTTGTCAGGTTTTGGTATTAGGGTGATGGTGGCCTTATAGAATGAGTTTGGAAATTTACCTTCCTCTGCAATTTTCTGGAAGAGTTTGTGTGGGATAGGTCACAGCAAGATACCCTATGACCCACCTACCAGAATATTGGAAAAAAAAACAAAAATAAACAAATGGGATCTAATTAATATAAAAAGTTTCTGCACAACAGAAGAAACTATAAGCAAGGTGAAAAGACAGCTAATCAATGAATATAGTAATAGCAAATTAATATAGGAATAGCAGCAATTAGAGAAGAAAAAGAAATAAAAGGAACACAAATTGGAAAAGAAGAAGTAAAATTCTCACTGTTTGCAGATGACATGATCCTCTACATAGAAAACCCTAAAGACTTCACCAGAAAATTACTAGAGCTAATCAATGAATATAGTAATAGCAAATGAAGCAACTGACAAACAACTAATCTAAAAAATATATAGGCAACCCCTGAAGCTCAATTACAGAAAAATAAACGACCCAATCAAAAAATGGGCCAAGAACTAAATAGAAATTTCTTCAAAGAAAACATACATATGGCTAACAAACACATGAAAAGATGCTAAACATCACTCATTCTCAGAGAAGTGTAAGTCAAAACCACAATGAGGTACATTTAACACTAGTCAGAATGGCTGCTATCCAAAAGTCTACAAGCAATAAATGCTGGAGAGGGTGTGGAGAAAAGGGAACTCTCTTACACTGTTGGTGGGAATGCAAACTAGTACAGCCACTATGGAGAACAGTGTGGAGATTCCTTTAAAAACTGGAAAGAGAACTGCCATACGACCCAGATATCTGGGTCTGCTGGGCATACACACCGAGGAAACCAGAACTGAAAGAAACACGTGTACTCCAATGTTCATCACAGCACTGTTTATAATAGCCAGGACATGGAAGCAACCTAGATGTCCATCAGCAGATGAATGGGTAAGAAAGCTGTGGTACATATACACAATGGAGTATTCAGATCAGATCAGTCACTCAGTTCTGTCCGACTATTTGCAACCCCATGAATCGCAGCACGCCAGGCTTCCCTGTCCATCACCAACTCCCAGAGTTCACTCAGACTCACATCCATCGAGTCAGCAATGCCATTCATCCATCTCATCCTCTGTTGTCACCTTCTCCTCCTGCCCCCAATCCCTCCCAGCATCACAGTCTTTTCCAATGAGTCAACACTTCGTATGAGGTGGCCAAAGTACTGGACTCTCAGCTTTAGCATCATTCCTTCCAAAGAAACCCCAGGGCTGATATCTTTCAGAATGGACTGGTTGGAACTTCTTGCAGTCCAAGGGACTCTCAAGAGTCTTCTCCAACACCACAGTTCAAAAGCATCAATTCTTCGGCACTCAGCCTTCTTCACAGTCCAACTTTCACATCCATACATGACCACAGGAAAAACCATAGCCTTGACTAGACGAATCTTTGTTGGAAAAGTAATGTCTCTGCTTTTGAATATGCTATCTAGGTTGGTCATAACTTCCCTTCCAAGGAGTAAGCATCTTTTAATTTCATGGCTGCAGTCACCATCCGCAATGATTTTGGAGCCGAGAAAAAATAAAGTCTGACACTGTTGCCTCATCTATTTCCCATGAAGTGGTGGGACCAGATGCCATGATCTTCGTGTTCTGTATGTTGAGCTTTAAGCCAACTTTTTCACTCTCGACTTTCAGTTTCATCAAGAAGCTTTTGAGTTCCTCTTCAGTTTCTGCCATAAGGGTGATGTCATCTGCATATTTGAGGTTATTGATATTTCTCCCAGTGATCTTGATTCCAGTTTGTGTTTCATCCAGTCCAGCGTTTCTCATGATGTACTCTGCATATAAGTTAAATAAGCAAGGTGACAATATACAGCCTTGACGAACTCCTTTTCCTATTTGGAACCAGTCTGTTGTTCCATGTCCAGTTCTAACTGTTGCTTCCTGACCTGCATACAAGTTTCTCAAGAGGCAGGTCAGGTGGTCTGGTATTCCCATCTCTTTTAGAATTTTCCACAGTTTATTGTGATCCGCACACTCAAAGGCTTTGGCATAGTCAATAAAGCAGAAATAGATGTTTTTCTGGAACTCTCTTGCTTTTTTGATGGTCCAGCGGATGTTGGCAATTTGATCTCTGGTTCCTCTGCCTTTTCTAAAACCAGCTTGAACATCAGGAAGTTCATGGTTCACATATTGCTGAAGCCTGGCTTGGAGAATTTTAAGCATTACTTTACAAGCGTGTGAGGTGCGTGCAATTGTGTGGTAGTTTGAGCATTCTTTGGCATTGCCTTTCTTTGGGATTGGAATGAAAACTGACCTTTTCCAGTCCTGTGGCCACTGTTGAGTTTTCCAAATTTACTGGCATATTGAGTGCAGCACTTTCACAGCATCATCTCTCAGGATTTGGAATACTTCAACTGGAATTCCATCACCTCCACTAGCTTTGTTCATACTGATGCTTTCTAAGGCCCACTTGACTTCACATTCCAGGATGTCTGGCTCTAGGTCAGTGATCACACCATTGTGATTATCTGGGTCATGAAGATCTTTTTTGTACAGTTCTTCTGTGTATTCTTGCCATCTCTTCTTAATATCTTCTGCTTCTGTTAGGTCCATACCATTTCTGTCCTTTATCGAGTCCATCTTTGCATGGAATGTTCCTTTGGTATCTCTGATTTTCTTGATGAAATCCCTAGTCTTTCCCATTCTGTTGTTTTCCTCTATTTCTTTGCATTGATCACTGAAGAAGGCTTTCTTATCTCTTCTTGCTATTCTTTGGTACTCTGCATTCAGATGTTTATATCTTTCCTTTTCTCCTTTTCTTTTCACTTCTCTTCTTTTCACAGCTATTTGTAAGGCCTCCCTAGACAGCCATTTTGCTTTTTTGCATTTATTTTCTATGGTAATGGCCTTGATCCCTGTCTCCTGTACAGTGTCACGAACCTCATTCCATAGTTCATCAGGCACTCTATCTGTCAGATCTAGGCCCTTAAATCTATTTCTCACTTTCACTGTAAAATCATAAGGGATTTGATTTAGGTCATACCTGAATGGTACAGTGGTTTTCCCTACTTTCTTCTATTTAAGTCTGAATTTGGCAATAAGGATTCACGGTCTGAGCCACAGTCAGCTCCCAGTCTTGTTTTTGCTGACTGTATAGAATTTCTCCATCTTTGGCTGCAAAGAATATAATCAATGTGATTTCGGGGTTGACCATCTGGTGATGTCCATGTATAGAGTCTTCTCTTGTGTTGTTGGAAGAGGGTGTTTGTTATGACCAGTGCATTTTCTTGGCAAAACACTATTAGTCTTTGCCCTGCTTCATTCCGTATTCCAAGGCCAAATTTGTCTGTTCCTCCAGGTGTTTCTTGACTTCCTACTTTTGCATTCTAGTCCCCTATAATGAAAAGTACATTTTTTTTGTTTGTTAGTTCTAAAAGGCCTTATAGGTCTTCATAGAACCGTTCAACTTCAATTTCTTCAGCATTACTGGTTGGGGCATAGACTTGGATTACTGTGATATTGAATGGTTTGCCTTGGAAATGAACAGAGATTATTCTGTCGTTTTTGAGATTTCATCTAAGTACTGCATTTCGGACTCTTTTGTTGACCATGATGGCCACTCCGTTTCTTCTGAGGGATTCCTGCCTGCAGTAGTAGATATAATGGTCATCTGACCATATCTGAGTTAAATTCACCCATTCCAGTCCATTTCAGTTCGCTGATTCCTAGAATGTCGACATTCACTTTTGCCATCTCTTGTTTGACCACTTCCAATTTGCCTTGATTCACGGACCTGACATTCCAGGTTCCTATGGAATATTGCTCTTGCAGCATCGGACCTTGCTTCTATCACCAGTCACATCCACAGCTGGGTATTGTTTTTGCTTTGGCTCCATGCCTTCATTCTTTCTGGAGTTATTTCTCCACTGATCTCCAGTAGCATATTGGACACTACTGACCTGGGGAGTTCCTCTTTCAGTATCCTATCATTTCGCCTTTTCATACTGTTCATGGGGTTCTCAAGGCAAGAATACTGAAGTGGTTTGCCTTTCCCTTCCCCAGTGGACCACATTCTGTCAGATCTCTCCACCATGACCCACCCATCTTGGGTTGCCCCACGGGCATGGCTCAATTTCATTGAGTTAGACAAGGCTGTGGTCCTAGTGTGATTAGATTGACTAGTTTTCTGTGAGTATGGTTTCAGTGTGTTTGCCCTCTGATGCCCTCTTGCAACTCCTACCATCTTACTTGGGTTTCTCTTACCTTGGACGTGGGGTATCTCTTCACGGCTGCTCCAGCAAAGCACAGCCATTGCTCATTACCTTGGACGAGGGGCATCTCCTCACCACTGTCCTTCCTGACCTTCAATGTGGGATAGCTCCTCTAGGCCCTCCTGTGCCCGTGCAGCCACGGCTCCTTGGACGTGAGTTTGGTCCTCCTGGCCACCGCCCCTGGCCTTGGTCATGCGGTGCTCCTCCCCACCGCCGCCCTTGGCCTCGGGCTTAGGGGTGTGGGGTAGCTCCCCCCGCCTGTAGCCCCTGGCCTCCGGCTTAGGGGCATTGGGTATCTCCTCCAGCCCGCCACCCCTGGCATCAGGCTTGGGGCGTGGGGTATCTCCTCCCCACCACCGCCCCTGGCCTTGGGCGTGGAGGCGTGGGGTAGCTTCTCCCGGCCGCCATCCCTGACCTCGGACGCTGGGTATCTCCTCTCGGCTGCCCCCCCCGACCTCGGATGCGGGGTAGCTCCTCTTGGCCGTTCCTGTGCCGTTGCAGTCTGGTACTCTTCGCCACTGCCCCTGACCTCGGACGTGGGGTAACTCCTCTTGGCCACTGCCCTTCGGGCATGGGGTCCTCCCGGCTTCTGCCCCTGACCTTGGACGTGGGATGGCTCCTCTCGGCCGTGCTATGGCACCCCTGTCGCAGCCGCCTGCGCTATCACGCGCCCGTAGCAACCGCCTGTGGTATACTCAGCCATTAAAAAGAACACATTTGAGTCAGTCCTAATGAGGTGGGTGAAACTGGAGCCTATTACACAGAGTGAAGTAAGCCAGAAAGAAAAACACGAATACCATATACTAATGCATATATATGGAATTTAGAAAGATGGTAACGACAACCGTGTATGCAAGACAGCAAAAGAGACACAGATGTATAGAACAATCTTTTGGACTCTGTGGGAGAGGGAGGGGTGATAATTTGGGAGAATGGCATTAAAACATGTATAATAGCATATAAGAAATGAATCGCCAGTCCAGGTTTGATGCAGGATACAGGAAGCTTAGGGCTGATGCACTGGGATGACCCAGAGGGATGGTATGGGGAGGGAGGTGGGGGGAAGGTTCAGGATGGGGAACACGTGTATACCCATAGCGGATGCATGTTGATGTATGGTAAAACCAATACAATATTGTAAAGTAAAAATAAAATAAAATAATACATGTTAAGAAAAAAAGAAAGAAAGAAAACAGTTCCATTCACCACTGAAATGAAAAGAATAAAATACTTAAGAATACATCCACCTAAAGAAACAAAAGACCTATATATAGAAAACTATAAAACACTGATGAAAGAAATCAAAGATGATACAAATAGATGGAGAAATATACCATATTCAAGG
Source organism: Bos javanicus (assembly GCF_032452875.1). Classification (NCBI taxonomy): domain Eukaryota; kingdom Metazoa; phylum Chordata; class Mammalia; order Artiodactyla; family Bovidae; genus Bos; species Bos javanicus. The sequence goes on from NC_083897.1 coordinate 45,326,028, forward strand.
ATTGGAAGAATCAATATACTGAAAATGAGTATACTACCCAAAGCAATCTATAGATTCAATGCAATCCCTATCAAGCTAACAACAATATTTTTCACAGAACTAGAACAAATAATTTCACAATTTGTATGGAAATACAAAAAACCTTGAGTAGCCAAAGCAATCTTGAGAAAGAAGAATGGAACTGGAGGAATCAACCTGTCTGACTTCAGACTCTACTACAAAGCCACAGTCATCAAGACATTATGCTTTGGCACAAAGACAGAAATATAGATAAATGGAACAAAATAGAAAGCCCAGAGATAAATCCACACATGTATGGACACCCTATCTTTGACAAAGGAGGCAAGAATATACAACGGAGAAAAGACAATCTCTTTAACAAGTGGTGCTGGGAAAACTGGTCTGTTGCTGCTGCTAAGTCACGTCAGTCATGTCTGATTTTTTGCGACCCCATTGACGGCACCCCACCAGGCTCCAACCACTTCTAAAAGAATGAAACTAGAACACTTTCTAACACCATACACAAAAGTAAACTCAAAATGGATTAAAGATCTAAATGTAAGACCAGAAATGATAAACCTCCTAGAGGAAAACATAGGCAAACACTCTCTGACATAAATCACAGCAGGATCCTCTATGACCCACCTCCCAGGGTAATAGAAATAAAAGCAAAAACAAACAAATGGAACCTAAATAAACTTAAAAGCTTTTGCACAACAAAGGAAACTATAAACAAGGTGAAAAGACAACCTTCAGAATGGGAGAATATAATAGCAAATGAAACAACTGACAAAGAATTAATTTCATTACAGCTCAATTCCAGAAAAAATAAACGACCCAATCAAAAAATGGGCCAAAGAACTAAACAGACATTTCTCCAAAGAAGACATACAGATGGCTAACAAACACATGAAAAGATGCTCAACCTCACTCATTCTCAGAGAAATGCAAATCAAAACCACAATGAGGTACCATTTCACACCAGTCAGAATGGCTGCTATCCAAAAGTCTACAAACTATAAATGCTGGAGAGGGTGTGGAGAAAAGGGAACCCTCTTACACTGTTGGTGGGAATGCAAACTAGTACAGCCAGTATGGAGAACAATGTGGAGATTCCTTAAAAATGAAGTGGATGAAACTGGAGCCTATAATTCAGAGTGAAGTAAGCCAGAAAGAAAAACACCAATACAGTATACTAACGCATATACATGGAATTTAGAAAGATGATAACAATAACCCTGTATCAGTCAGTCAGTTCAGTTCAGTTCAGTCGCTCAGTCATGTCCGACTCTTTGAGATCCCGTGAATTGCAGTACGCCAGGCCTCCCTGTCCATCACCAACTCCCGGAGTTCACTCAGACTCACGTCCATTGAGTCAGTGATGCCAGCCAGCCATCTCAACCTCTGTCATCCCCTTCTACTCCTGCCCCCAATCCCTCCCAGCATCAGAATCTTTTCCAATGAGTCAATTCTTCACATGAGGTGGCCACAGTACTGGAGTTTCAGCTTTAGCATCATTCCTTCCAAAGAAATCCCAGAGCTGATCTCTTTTAGAATGGACTGGTTGGATCTCCTTGCAGTCTTCTCCAACACCACAGTTCAAAAGCATCAATTCTTTGGTGCTCAGCCTTCTTCACAGTCCAACTCTCACATCCATACATGACCACAGAATAACCATAGCCTTCACTAGACGAGCCTTTGTTGGCAAAGTAATGTATCTACTTTTCAATATGCTATCTAGGTTGGTCATAACTTTCCTTCCAAGGAGTAAGCGTCTTTTAATTTCATGGCTGCAGTCACCATCTGCAGTTGATTTTGGAGCCCCCAAAATAAAGTCTGACACTGTTTCCACTGTTTCCCCATCTATTTCCCATGAAGTGATGGGACCGGATCCCATGGTCTTCATTTTCTGAATGTTGAGCTTTAAGTCAATTTTTTCACTCTCCATTTTCACTTTCATCAAGAGGCTTTTTAGTTTCTCTTCACTTTCTGCCATAAGGGTGTGTCATCTGCATATCTGAGGTTATTGATATTTCTCCCAGCAATCTTGATTCCAGCTTGTGCTGCTTCTAGCCCAGCATTTCTCATGATGTACTCTGCTGCTGCTGCTCCTGCTGCTAAGTCACTTCAGTCGTGCCCAACTCTGTGCGACCCCATAGATGGAAGCCCACCAGGCTCCCCCGTCCCTGGGATTCTCCAGGCAAGAACACTGGAGTGGGTTGCCATTTCCTTCTCCAGTGCATGAAAGTGAAAAGTAAAAGGGAAGGCGCTCAGTCGTGTCTGACTCTTTGTGACCTCATGGACTGCAGCCTACCAGGCTCCACCATCCATGGGATTTTTCAGGCAAGGGTACTGGAGTGGGGTGCCATTGCCTTCTCCGGATGTACTCTGCATATAAGTTAAATAAGCAGAGTGACAATATACAGCCTTGACATACTCCTTTTCCTATTTGGAACCAGTCTGTTGTTCCATGTCCAGTTCTAACTGTTCCTTCCTGACCTGCATACAAATTTCTCAAGAGGCAGATCAGGTGGTCTGGTATTCCCATCTCTTTCAGAATTTTCCACAGTTTATTGTGATCCACACAGTCAAAGGCTTTGGCATAGTCAATAGACACTGATGTATAAAACAATCTTTTGAACTCTATGGGAGAGGGAGAGGGTGGGATGATTTGGGAGAATGGCATTGAAACATGTATAATATCATATATGAAACGAGTCACCAGTCCAGGTTCGATGCACGATACTGGATGCTTGGGGCTGGTACACTAGGAAAACCCAGAGGAATGGTACGGGGACGGAGGAGGAAGGAGGGTTCAGGATGGGGAACACGTGTATACCTGTGGTGGATTCATATTGATATATGGCAAAACCAATGCATTATTGTAAAGTCAAAAAAAAAAAAAAAAAAACTGCCTTATGATCCAGCAATCGCACTGCTGGGCATACACACTGAGGAAACCAGAAGGGAAAGAGACACGTGTACCCCAGTCTTCATCACAGCACTGTTCATAATAGCCAGGACATGGAAGCAGCCTAGATGTCCATCAGCAGATGAATGGATAAGAAAGCTGTGGTACATATACACAATGGAATATTACTCAGCCATTAAAAAGAATACATTTGAATCAGTTCTAATGAGGTGGATGAAACTGGATTCTATTATACAGAGTGAAGTAATCCAGAAAGAAAAACACCAATACAGTATACGAACGCATATATATGAAATTTAGAAAGGTGGTAACAATAACCCTATCTGTGAGACAGCAAAAGAGACACAGACGTATAGAACAGTTTTTTGGACTCAGTGTGAGAGGGCAAGGATGAGATTATTTGGGAGAATGGCATTTAAACATGTATATTATCATATATGAAACAGTTCGCCAGTCCAGGTTCGATGCATGAGACAGGGTACTCGGGAATGTTGCACTGAGATGACCCAGAGGGATGTGATGGGGAGGGAGGTGAGAGGGGGTTTCAGGATGGGGAACACATGTACACCTGTGGCCGATCCATGTGAATGTATGGCAAAACCAATACAATCTTGTAAAGTAACTAGCCTCCAATTAAGATAAATAAGTTTATATTAAAAATAAATAAGTAAATGAACTAGTCCAGAGAATACATTTATTGTGGACCAAACCCAGACTCATTACTCTGCTCATTTGCCAAAGCTTCCACTCAGACCACCAAAGTCTAGCCTTTAACTTTTATCTCTTTTTACATCTTTATGAATCACAGGCACAAGCCATTTGTCTTGGGAAAAATCAGAAGCATTTAGATAAACACAAGAATTTTCTATATCATTAATCCCTATAATATATGCAGCTAAGCTAAAATTGGTCTACTGTATTTTCTGATTGCCTCAGTTTGAGGTACTTTGTGTTGAACTGTGATTCATGAGTTGTTGAAAACTAATCAATATACTGCTTAGTTTCAAACAAAAATTTAAAACAAAGCCATTTATGATAAATAACTGAAGTAAAAAGGCAAAGATTTCCATTGCATTGTATTATTTCAATTTGAATGATCCTTTGTGACTGATTTGCAGGTGGTAATGACTTGCAAATTAAGTTGTCTGGAAACTGGGCTATGGTGACCCAGTAACCAAGATTTCACAGAGCTAACAATGAACACTGGGCATTCGGAAGCTTCAGACTTTATTGCTTATGTGCAGGATGAGAATGCTTTTTTGCAGCTTTCTTCAAAAAACATCACTAATGAATATTGTCAGTCTACCATTTCATAGTTAGATGACAAGAGGTTAGCATCTCTGCCTCAACACTAATTGACTGGTTGAAGTGCTTGACCAGGAAATTATTTCTTTTCCTTTTCAGTATCTTCTCAGTAAAAAAGATTGCTACCTTTTAACACCAACTCCACTTAACATCACAGTCATGCTCTTTTAGAAATGAAACTCAATATAAAATTTCAATTTACATACAGAGTACACACCCCTGGGTTCAATTAATCTTTGAACTTTGCACAGATGTTCATTCAGTCATAACAGTGTAAGATGGTTCAAGGGAGCCAAGAGTCTTTGAAGAATTGAACAAAAAAGAGGAGATATCTAGTCTAAAAAAAAAATGAACAATGTCATCACTCAGATGCTATTTGTAGATTCTATACACCAGCTGACACATTTCCTTTTTAAATAATTTCAATCTACCAATAGTTAGAGCTTTCACTGACAGGGTTTTTCAAAGTACATGATTTACCAAACAGGAAATTTATCATGTGTATGTTTCAGCTTAGAGGGCTGATGTCTAATTCTTGCTGCACCTAAATGTAAATGTGCACATGTGAAAGCAACAAGTTGAGCTGAAGAAAATGTCGACTGAAAAAAAAATGCACAGTCTAAAAGTTGAGAGTTATGTTTTATTTGGTGGATATTCTGAGGACTTCAAGCCTGGAACACAGCATCTCTGTTAACTCTGAGAAATGGTTCCAAAGAGGCAAATGGAGACCCAGGATATATTAGAGTTTTTGCAACAAAAGACTAGGTAGTAGGAACAGCAAAAGATTATTGTTTATAAAAGAAAACCAAATATCTCAACGTAATGCTCAAAATTCTCCAAGCCAGGCTCCAGTAATACATGAACCATGAACTTCCAGTTGTTCAAGCTGGTTTTAGAAAAGGCAGAGGAAGCAGAGATCAAATTGCGAACATCCATTGGATCATCGAAAAAGTAAGAGAGTTCCAGAAAAACATCTACTTCTGCTTCATTGACTATGCCAAAGTCTTTGACTGTGTAGATCACAATAAACTGTGGGAAATTCTTCAAGAGATGGGAATACCAGACCACCTGACCTGCCTCTTGAGAAACCTATATGCAGGTCAGGAAGCAACAGTTAGAACTGGACATAGAACAACAGACTGGTTCCAAATAGGAAAAGGAATACGTCAAGGCTGTATATTGTCACCCTGCTTATTTAACTTATATGCAGAGTACATCATGAGAAATGTTGGGCTGGATGAATCAAAAGCTGGAATCAAGATCACCGGGAGAAATATCAATAACCTCAGATATGCAGATGACACCACCCTTATGGCAGAAAGTGAAGAGGAACTCAAAAGCCTCTTGATGAAAGCGAAAGAGGAGAGTGAAAAAGTTGGCTTAAAGCTCAACATTCAGAAAACGAAGATCAGGGCATCTGGTCCCATCACTTCATGGGAAATAGATGGGGAAACAGTGTCAGACTTTATTTTTGGGGGCTCCAAAATCACTGCAGATGGTGATTGAAGCCATGAAATTAAAAGAGGCTTACTCCTTGGAAGAAAAGTTATGACCAACCTAGATAGCATATTGAAAAGCAGAGACATTACTTTGCCAACAAAGGTCCATCTAGTCAAGGCTATGTTTTTTCCAGTAGTCATGTATGGATGCGAGAGTTGGACTATGAAGAAAGCTGAACACCGAAGAACTGATGCTTTTGAACTGTGGTGTTGGAGAAGACTCTTGAGAGTCCCTTGGACTGCAAGGAGATCTAACCAGTGCATTCTAAAGGATATCAGTCCTGGGTGTTCTTTAGAAGGAATGATGCTAAAGCTGAAACTCCAGTACTTTGGCCACTTCATGTGAAGAGTTGACTCATTGGGAAAGACTCTGATGCTGGGAGGGATTGGGGGCAGGAGGAAAAGGTGACGAAAGAGGCTGAGATGGCTGGATGGCATTGCGGACTCAATGAACGTGAGTTTGAGTGAACTCCGGGAGTTGGTGATGGACAGGGAAGCCTGGCCTGCTTCAGTTCATGGGGTCGTAAAGAGTCGGACACGACTGAGCCACTGAACTGAATTGAACTGAAGCAATTCAGTGCTTTTCTACATATAGGAAGATGCAAGAGTCCGGGCTTAGGGAGAGCTTCCCTGGTGGCTCAGACCGTAAAGAATCTGCCTGCAATGTGGGAGACCTGGGTTCAATCCCTGGGTTGGGAAGCTCCCCTGGGGAAGGGAACGGCTACCCACTCCAGTATTCTGGCCTGGGGAATCCCATGGACAGAAGGCTCACTGAGATCATTCCTTTGCTATCTCAGCTATCTGGAGCCAGCATCCTGTGCTTTCTCATCCTGTCTCCTCAGGGTACACCATCAGGGGTTTCCTATAGCAGTTGACTGCTAGATGGGTGGCACCCTTTGTTTCCTTCCTGAGTTCCCTCAGGGCTCACCATCTGCACAGCTATAATGTGGTGGCTTGATGGCTGCACATCCTTTGTTTATTAATATGGCAGTCAATATTTTAGTTCACAAAAAGGAAAGATGATAGGAAAATAACCTTTATTGAACAGGATCATCTAAGTTCATCCTACTTTATGTGCTTTATCCATTTTAACTTTTGCAAACATCCTGTAATTATATTTGGCTGACCCAAAGTGCAATTGGGTTTTTCGTAACTTCTTTTGGAAAAACCCAAACACACTTTTTGGCCAACCCAGTTATTAGTACTCACATACATCCCTCAGCTGGTTTTGAAGTTATACAGCCATTAAGTACTAATGCCTTGCTCATATCCAGCCCTGTTCCATTTAGCTCAATCATTACTTCCTTCAGAAATTCTTTTTTTTTTAATTTTATTTTATTTTTAAACTTTACAATATTGTATTGGTTTTGCCAAATATCGAAATGAATCTGCCACAGGTATACATGTGTTCCCCATCCTGAACCCTCCTCCCTCCTCCCTCCCCATGTACCTCCCATCCCAGTGTACCAGCCCCAAGCATCCAGTATTGTGCATCAAACCTGGACTGGCGACTCGTTTCATATATGATACTATACATGTTTCAATGTCACTCTCCCAAATCACCACCCTCTCCCTCGCCCACAGAGTCCATAAATGCTGGAGAGGGTGTGGAGAAAAGGGAACCCTCTTACACTGTTGGTGGGAATGCAAACTAGTACAGCCACTATGGAGAACAGTGTGGAGATTCTTTAAAAACCTGGAAATAGAACTGCCTTATGATCCAGCAATCCCACTGCTGGGCATACACACTGAAGAAACCAGAAGGGAAAGAGACACGTGTACCCCAATGTTCATCACAGCACTGTTTATAATAGCCAGGACATGGAAGCAACCTAGATGTCCATCAGCAGATGAATGGATAAAGAAAGCTGTGGTACATATACACAATGGAGTATTACTCAGCCATTAAAAAGAATATATTTGAATCAGTTCTAATGAGGTGGATGAAACTGGAGCCTATTATACAGAGTGAAGTAAGCCAGAAGGAAAAACACTAACGCATATACATGGAATTTAGAAAGATGGTAACGATAACCCTGTATACCAGACAGCAAAAGAGACACTGATGTATAGAACAGGCTTATGGACTCTGTGGGAGAGGGAGAGGGTGGGAAGATTTGGGAGAATGGCATTGAAACATGTGAAATGTCATGTATGAAATGAGATGCCAGTCCAGGTTCAATGCACGATGCTGGATGCTTGGGGCTGGTGCACTAGGACGACCCAGAGGGATGGTATGGGGAGGGAGGAGGGTTCAGGATGGGGAACACATGAGAAATAAAGGAATAAAAAATTAAAAAAAAAAAAAAAAGACTGTTCTATACATCAGTGTCTCTTTTGCTGTCTCGTACACCGGGTTATTGTTACCATCTTTCTAAATTCCATATATATGTGTTCGTATACTGTATTGGTGTTTTTCTTTCTGGCTTACTTCACTCTGTATAATAGGCTCCAGTTTCATCCACCTCATTAGAACTGATTCAAATATATTCTTTTTAATGGCTGAGTAATACTCCATTGTATATGTGTACCACAGCTTTCTTATCCATTCATCTGCTGATGGACATCTAGGTTGCTTCCATGTCCTGGCTATTATAAACAGTGCTGTGATGAACATTGGGGTACACGTGTCTCTTTCCCTTCTGGTTTCCTCAGTGTGTATGCCCAGCAGTGGGATTGCTGGATCATAAGGCAGTTCTATTTCCAGGTTTTTAAAGAATCTCCACACTGTTCTCCATAGTGGCTGTACTAGTTTGCATTCCCACCAACAGTGTAAGAGAGTTTCCTTTTCTCCACACCCTCTCCAGCATTTATTGCTTGTCGATTTTTGGATTGCAGCCATTCTGACTGGCGTGAAATGGTACCTCATAGTCATTTTGATTTGCATTTCTCTGATAATGAGTGATGTTGAGCATCTTTTCATGTGTTTGTTAGCCATCTGTATGTCTTATTTGGAGAAATGTCTATTTAGTTCTTTGGCCCATTTTTTTCAGGCTCTACTACAAAGCCACAGTCATCAAGACAGTATGGTACTGGCACAAAGACAGAAATATAGACCAGTGGAACAAAATAGAAAGCCCAGAGATAAATCCATGCACCTATGGACACCTTATCTTTGACAAAGGAGGCAAGAATATACAATGGATTAAAGATAATCTCTTTAACAAGTGGTGCTGGGAAAACTGGTCAACCACTTGCAAAAGAATGAAACTAGACCACTTTCTAGCACCATACACAAAAATAAACTCAAAATGGATTAAAGATCTCAATGTAAGAGCAGAAACTATAAAACTCCTAGAGGAGAACATAGGCAAAACACTCTCCGACATACATCACAGCAGGATACTCTATGACCCACCTCCCAGAATATTGGAAATGAAAGCAAAAATAAACAAATGGGACCTAATTAAACTTAAAAGCTTCTGCACAATAAAGGAAACTATTAGCAAGGTGAAAAGACAGCCTTCAGAATGGGAGAAAATAATAGCAAATGAAGCAACTGACAAACAACTAATCTCAAAAATATACAAGCAACTCCTACAGCTCAATTCCAGAAATTCTTTCTTAACACCAAAAAGGCTGCTACTACTGTGTCTGTTTTTTTAGAAAAACCCCATTGGTGTCAAGTATGCTGTGCTTCTTTCTGTGTTTCCAGGTTGTTTTCTAATTGTCCTTTTCTACATGTTTCTCCCACACCAGACTTTGTATTCTGAGAAAGTGAAGCTATGTCTTATATTTATTCCCTAGTGGGTCTAGCACAGTGTCTGACACACAGAGGACCCTCAGGAAATATTTGTTGAATGATGACAAAAATAACTTCAAAATTTATGAACATTAAGCTATTTCCTAATATTTTTATCTCCTAACCACACCAAATCAGAAGTCATATCTTGCTTTTCTGATCTTGTCAAAAAGTTTTTCATCTCTGAAGGCTTTTACTACTTATGGTCTAGTAGTATAGTTATTTTGCATTTGTCATGTTTTCTCTCCCATAACATAAACTTTTTGAGTATTGCTCATGTTCCCTTAGCAATCATCCACAGTGGCTCACTAAAGATAACTTTCCTACATATGTTGATTGAACACCTAGTCTGTCCTACTTTTCTTTGCTAGGTACTAGGTAGGGGCCATCAAAGTTAAACATTCAGCTTCCTCTCAAGGGGATAGTAGTCTAGTCACAATATTTATAATGGAGTATGAAAAATACATGACAGATGCATGAGCAAAGTGCTATAGAAGCATACAGAATAAGTTGTGTCTGCTTTCACAGAGGAGATGATATTTAAATGAAGGCTTAGGGCATTGGGTGATAATGTATGAAAAGCACTTTGTACATGCATGGCATGTGATAAACACTTCATAAATGGCAGTTGTTATTGTTACAAAGGTAGAAATATGAAATTTCACAAGCCTATCTGAAGTGGAGTGAGTAAATGAGTTATGTTAAAATCACAGGTTCATATACAAGAATAAATGAAAAAATCTGGGATGGTTGATAAAGGCTAATTTGTGATGGTTTTGAATGTCAGGCTAAGGAATTTAGATTTTATTAGAAAATGTTTTGCCTGGAGAATCCCAGGGACGGCGGATCCTGGTGGGCTGCCATCTATGGGGTCACACAGAGTCGGACATGTCTGAAACGACTTAGCAGTATCAGCAGAAAATATTTTACTAAAAATGTTCCATCTTCAGTTAAAATCCATTTATGGATTTACCACTTCAAGCCTCAGTAGTAAGATAGAATTTGAGAAAGGAGAAAGTAAGTGATTTCAAATATATAGTAATATTGCAGAGCAATAGTACAGGTTATTCTGGTTGTCTTACTCAAAAGTTTTATGAAATTAATCAATAGACACATTTTAAGACTTCCTTCTTTCCATACTGTATAAAATGTTTGTAATGTCCATTTTTACCTCCTCTCTGCTAGTCTGAGGGATTCTGTGATCTGGTTAACTGATGATAGTTCCTTTTCAAGTACTTAAGGCAACAACACAAGACTCATTTGATTCTGCAAGTTCCATTAAATTAAACCCCTAACAACACTATAAAGCATTAGTTCAGTTCAGTTCAGTTCAGTTCAGTCACTCAGTCGTGTCTGACTCTTTGTGACCTCATGAACTGCAGCACGCCAGGCCTCCCTGTCCATTACCAACTCCCAGAGCCCACCCAAACCCATGACCATTGAGTCAGTGATGTAATCTAACCATCTCAGCCTCTGACGTCCCCTTCTGCTCCTGCCCTCAATCTTTCCCAGCATCAGGGTCTTTTCTAGTGAGTCAGCTCTTTGCATCAGGTCGCCAAAGTATTGGAGTTTCAGCTTCAACATCAGTCCAACCAATGAACACCCAGGACTGATCTCCTTTAGGATGGGCTTATTGGATCTCTTTGCAGTCCAAGGGACTCTCAAGAGTCTTCTCCAACACCACAGTTCAAAAGCATCAATTCTTCAGCGCTCAGCTTTCTTTACAGTCCAACTCTTGCATCCATACATGACCACTGGAAAAACCATAGCCTTGACTAGACAGACCTTTGTTGGCAAAGTAATGTGTCTGATTTTTAATATACTGTCTAGGTTGGTTATAACTTTCCTTCCAAGGAGTAAGTGTCTTTTAATTTCATGGCTACAATCACCATCTGCAGTGATTTTGGAGGCCAGAAAAATAAAGTCAGCCACTGTTTCCACGGTTTCCCCATCTATTTCCCATAAAGTGATGGGACTGTATGCCATGATCTTAGTTTTCTATAGCACATGTAATTATAAATCTTTGGTATTTATCAGTGGGACACAATCTGAAAATGTCCACCTACCCAAGTGATGGCTCTACTATTCCACCTAATTGAAACAGGAAATAACAAAGGTGATATACAGCTAAGTATGCCACTTTCTACACTGCTGAGACTAGGGGGAGACTATGCTAGAAATTGTCAGTGGTGCTGAATACTCTGTATACCAATTAGACACATGATAGCATAAAATCTAATAGAATAAGAAATGTACTTCTGAATCTAAGCTATTGAACTCTGATGAGCACAATATCAAGTTTATGTTAAAAACAATCCCATATTTCATGATAAATTTTTGCAAGGGGAATAGATAAACTTATGCAGAATAGTGTGATTTTAATTTTAAGTTCCTTTGCTGACTGATTTAAAGCCTGAAAGTGAAAGTGAAGTTGTGTCCGACTCTTTGCGACCCCATGGACCGTAGCCTACCAGGCTCCTCTGTCCATAGGATTTTCCAGGCAACAGTACTGGAGTGGATTGCCATTTCCTTCTCCAGAGGATCTTCCCAAACCAGGGATTGAACCTGGGTCTCCCACATTGTAGACAGACACTTTACTGTCTGAGCCACAAGGGAAGTCCTGGTGATTTAAAGCCTAGTTTATTTCTAACTCTACAAGATGAAGATGTTTTACTTAAAGTAAAATCACAAAAAGCTCTAATATAGAAGTCATATTATAAAGTAATATATTAGGGTTGACAACTAGGATATGTTGATTTACCAACACCACTGACATTTAGCATTCACTTTAATTTCTGGACATCTCTGATGAGAATCTGAATCAGACATTCACTGTAAGAACTCTGAGCAATCTGAAGTGGATTGTTATCAAAATACATGTGGTGATCTATATATGGGGTTCTTCAGTTATACCTTTCATATTTATATTCAATTGCCCTGCACCTCACATAGTGCAATATGGACCATCAAGCTTTGAAGAGGAAAAAAGTCTTTTCTTTGAATTCATTGTTCTGCTATCATGGGTTTACCTCAACTGTTTAATGATGATTTTCTTATTTTTTACTAAATAAAAATCTTTCAATTCTGGAACTCAACTTTTTACTTTACTTGCACTCATCAAAAGATACATTGGCATAAATTTAATGTCAATAACAAACTAAAAATTCATCTAACATGTAATATGACTTATGACTTCCAGCAGACAAAATCAGTTAAGTATTTTTTAACAGGAATTTGGTGGAGAATGGGATTGGAGTGTGTAAGATTGATTGGGAAATGACTACAGGGGAGACCAGAAGTGACTTTCTGGGCAAAGAGAAAAGAGAAGGGTTAAAAAAAAAAAACAGTGACACCACAAAAACAAAAAAACAGAGAGAGGAAAGAAGGCAGAGGATGGAAGAAGAAAAAGAGGTACACACAGGTTCACATGCATGCACACACTAATAATTTCTTCTTTCTATTAAGACAAAACATGTGAGCTAAATATTTCACTGTGGCTTAGAAAACAGAGGGATTCACTCACAGGGGATCCCACAATATTGTGAGGTATAACACCAGGAGCTCAGTTGGATCCCATAGTAAATGCTTGAGAAAAATCCCCACAGGTTTTCAGCAGTGGGAATGGAAAAGGAACAATTTTTAAATACTTCAGAGCTCTCTATTCCTCTTAATAAGGTCTGCCCTCAGGAAAAATTAGTTAACTACAGCTTAACCTGCTTGGGTATTATCAGAACCTAAATAACCTAACCTGCAGTAGTAGATATAATGGTCATCTGAGTTAAAGTCACCCATTCCAGTCCATTTTAGTTCGCTGATTCCTAGAATGTCAGCATTAACTCTTGCCATCTCTTGTTTGACCACTTCCAATTTGCCTTGATTCATGGACCTGACATTCCAGGTTCCTATGCAATATTGCTCTTTACAGCATCGGACCTTGCTTCTATCACCAGTCACATCCACAGCTGGGTATTGTTTTTGCTTTGGCTCAATCCCTTCATCCTTTCTGGAGTTATTTCTCCACTGATCTCCAGTAGCATATTGGACACCTACTGACCTGGGGAGTTCCTCTTTCAGTATCCTATCATTTTGCCTTTTCATACTGTTCATGGGGTTCTCAAGGGAAGAATACTGAAGTGGTTTGCCTTTCGCTTCTCCAGTGGACCACATTCTGTCAGATCTCTCCACCATGACCCGCCCATCTTGGGTTGCCCCACAGGCATGGCTTAGTTTCATTGAGTTAGACAAGGCTGTGGTCCTAGTGTGATTAGATTGACTAGTCCTCTGTGAGTATGGTTTCAGTGTGTTTGCCCTCTGATGCCCTCTTGCAACACCTACCATCTTACTTGGGTTTCTCTTACCTTGGACGTGGGGTATTTCTTCACGGCTGCTCCAGCAAAGGGCAGCTGTTGCTCCTTACCATGGACTAGGGGTATCTCCTCACAGCCACCCTTGCTGACCTTCAAAGTGGGATAGCTCCTCTAGGCCCTCCTGCGGCCATGCAGCCACGGCTCCTTGGACATGGGGTTGGTCCTCCCAGCTACCGCCCCTGGCCTCGGGCATGTGGTTGCTCCTCCCAGCCACTGTACTCGGCCTCGGGCGTGGGGGCATGGGATAGCTCCTGCCAGCCGCTGCCCCGGGCCTCAGGCTTGGAGACGTGTGGTAACTCCTTCCAGCTGCCGCCCTGAGCTCGGACACAGGGTAACTCCTCTCGTCACCGCCCCTGACCTTGTGGAGTAGCCATCATGGTCAACAAAAGAGGCTGAAATGAAGTACTTGGATGCAATCTCAAAAACGACAGAATGATCTCTGTTCGTTGCCAAGGCAAACCATTCAATATCACAGTAATCCAAGTCTATGCCCCAACCAGTAATGCTGAAGAAGCTGAAGTTGAATGGTTCTATAAAGACCTACAAGACCTTTTAGAATAACACCTCAAAAATATGTCCTTTTCATTATAGGGGACTGGAATACAAAAGTAGGAAGTCAAGAAACACCTGGAGTACCAGGCAAATTTGGCCTTGGAATATGGAATGAAGCAGGGCAAAGACTAATAGAGTTTTGCCAAAAGAACACACTGGTCATAGCAAACACCCTCTTCCAACAACACAAGAGAAGACTCTACACATGGACATCACCAGATGGTCAACACTGAAATCAGTTTGATTATATTCTTTGAAGCCAAAGATGGAGAAGCTCTATACAGTCAACAATAACAAGACCAGGAGCTGACTGTGACTCAGATCATGAACTCCTTATAGGCAAATCCAGACTTAAATTGAAGAAAGTAGGGAAAACCACTAGACCATTCAGGTATGAAATAAATCAAATCCCTTATGATTATACAGTGGAAGTGAGAAATAGATTTAAGGGCCTAGATCTGATAGAGTGCCTGAGGAACTATGGAATGAGGTTCGTGACATTGTACAGGAGACAAGGATCAAGATCATCCCCATGGAAAAGAAATTCAAAAAAGCAAAATGGCTGTCTGCGGAGGTCTTACAAACAGCTGTGAAAAGAAGAGAAGCAAAAAGCAAAGGAGAAAAGGAAAGATAGAAGCATCTGAATGCAGAGTTCCAAAGAATAGCAAGAAGAGATAAGAAAGCTTTCTTCAGCGATCAGTACAAATACATAGAGGAAAACAACAGAATGGGAAAGACTAGAGCTCTCTTCAAGAAAATTAGAGATACCAAGGGGACATATCATGCAAAGATTGGCTTGATAAAGTACAGAAAAGGCATGAACCTAATAGAAGCAGAAGGTATTAAGAAGAGGTGGCAAGAATACACAGATGAACTGTACAAAAAAGATCTTCACGCGCCAGATAATCACGATGGTGTGATAACTCATCTAGAGCCATACATCCTGGAATGTGAAGTCCAGTGGGCCTTAGAAAGCATCACTACGAACAAAGCTAGTTGAGGTGATGGAATTCCAGTTGAGCTATTCCAAATCCTGAAAGATGATGCTGTGAAAGTGCTGCACTCAATATGCCAGCAAATTTGGAAAATTCAGCAGTGGCCACAGGACTGGAAAAGGTCAGTTTTCATTCCAATCCCAAAGAAAGGCAATGCCAAAGAATGCTCAAACCACCACACAATTGCACTCACCTCACACGCTAGTAAAGTAATGCTCAAATTTCTCCAAGCCAGGCTTCAGCAATATGTGAACCATGAACTTCCTGATGTTCAAGCTGGTTTTAGAAAAGGCGGAGGAACCAGAGATCAAATTGCCGACATCTGCTGGATCATGGAAAAAGCAAGAGAGTTCCAGAAAAAACATCTATTTCTGCTTTATTGACTATGCCAAAGCCTTTGACTGTGTGGATCACAATAAACTGTGGGCAATTCGGAAAGAGATGGGAATACCAGAGCACCTGATCTGCTTCTTGAGAAATTTCTATGCAGGTAAGGAAGCAACAGTTAGAACTGGACATGGAAAAACAGACTGGTTCCAAATAGGAAAAGGAGTACATAAAGGCTTCATATTGTCACCCTTATATGTTAACTTACATGCAGAGTAAATGATGAGAAACGCTGGACTGGATGAAACACAAGCTGGAATCAAGTTTGCCAGGAGAAAGATCAATAACCTCAGATATGCAAATGACACCACCCTTATGGCAGAAAGTGAAGAGGAACTAAAAAGCCTCTTGATGAAGTGAAAGAGGAGAGTGAAAAAGTTGGCTTAAAGCTTAACATTCAGAAAACAAAGATCATGGCATCTGGTCCCATCACTTCATGGGAAATTGATGGGGAAACAGTGGAAACAGTGTCAGATTTTATTTTTTTGGGCTCCAAAATCACTGCAGATGGTGACTGCAGCCACAAAATTAAAAGACGCTTACTCCTTGGAAGAAAAGTTATGACCAACCTAGATAGCATATTCAAAAGCAGAGACATTACTTTGCCAACAAAGGTCCGTCTAGTTAAGGCTATGGTTTTTCCTGTGGTAATGTATGGATGTGAGAGTTGGACTGTGAAGAAGGCTGAGCACCAAAGAATTGATGCTTTTGAACTGTGGTGTTGGAGAAGACTCTTGAGAGTCCCTTGGACTGCAAGGATATCCAACCAGTCCATTCTGAAGGAGATCAGCCCTGGGGTTTCTTTGGAAGGAATGATGCTAAAGCTGAAACTTCAGTACTTTGGCCACCTCATGCGAAGAGCTAACTCACTGGAAACGACTCTGATGCTGGGAGGGATTGGGGGCAGGAGGAGAAGGGGACGACAGAGGATGAGATGGCTGGATGGCATCACTGACTCGATGGACATGAGTCTGGGTGAACTCCTGGAGTTGGTGATGGACAGGGAGGCCTGGCGTGCTGTGATTCATTAGGTCGCAAAAAGTCGGACACGACTGAGTGACTGAACTATCCTGTGGGAAAGGAAACACCCAACTCTAGCCAGCTCTAGCCTCTCACATGGAAGAAGGAAAATACACAATTCCAGCCCACAGTAGCCATCCTCTCCCACTTAAGAAGGGAGAAAAAAACAGAAATACTTTTGTAGTTCTCAGTCCAGAGGCATTAGCTCACTGAAAGACTAAGACTTAACCATACGGCTACAGAAACTTCCTCTACCCCTAACATTTGTTCCTCTCAGCCTATAGTTCATGGCCAACTATTAATAAAAAGCTACAAGGTATACACAAAAGGCAAAAAGTACATTGAAGAAACAGTGAAAGTGTTACTTGCTTAGTTGTGTCTGACTGTTTTTTTTTTTTTAATTTAAATTTATTTATTTTAATTGGAGGCTAATTACTTTACAATATTGTATTGGTTCTGCCACACAACAACATGAATCCACCACTGGCCTACACATGTTTCCCATCCTGAACCCCCCTCCCACTGCTCTCCCCATACCATTTCTCTGGGTCATCACAGTGCACCAGCCCCAAGCATCCTGTATCAAACCTGGACTGGCGATTCATTTTTTTTATGATATTATACATGTTTCAATGCCATTCCCCCAAATCATCCCACCCTCCTCCTCACCCACTGAGTCCAAAAGACTGTTCTATACATCTGTGTCTCTTTTGCTGTCTCGCATACAGGGTTTTCGTAAACCATCTTTCTAAATTCCATAGATATGCATTAGTATACTATATTGGTGTTTTTCTTTTTGGCTTACTTCACTCTGTATAATAGGCTCCTGCCAGGGTCCAGCCCCAGTGGATCCAGGGAATTCGAAGTGGGGACGGCGTCAGCAAGGATCAGGAAACAATTGCTTAATTAAACGTTAATTAAGGATATAAAGAGTAATAGAATGAGGATAGCTCAGTGAGGAAATTCAGTGGAGAAAAGAGGCTGAAATAAGGATAGCTCAGTGAGGAAATTCAGTGGAGAAAAGAGGCTGAATAATTCAGCCAGAAGGTAAGAGAAAGAACGACATGGTGAGACCAAGTTTCGGTGAACAAGGCCCGCACTTTATTTTCCAAAGTAGTTTTTATACCTTAAGTTATGCATAGAGGATAATGGGGGAAGGGGTAGAGTCATGCAGTAAGCCAGGCTTTCTTCCTGCAAACTTATCATATGCAAAAGTTTAGGTGATTTGCATCATCTTCTGGCCCGGAGGCCTTTTTCTCTAAAGGTGATTATTCTAAAGTCAGGCGCCAGCCTCCAAAAAGCATTAGATAAAATTGCATTCCTACAGAGCAAAGGTGTGGTGGGCTATAACAAGAAAAATAATTAACTCAAGGGTCCCAGGTTACAAACATTAAAGCTACTACTTACACCAATTATATTAATCAATACACTGCCAGGGACACAGCAGATAAGGGATATGCAAACTTAGCAGCAAACATTGGCCCAACAAGTGAAAATCCCTTCACCAATACAATTTCTAATCAATCTTTTAACTGCTCAAAGGAATCTGTATTTAGACAGTTTAGAACATCTTCTGCCTCTCACAGTTGGGAGGCTCTGAACAGTCACACGTGGCCGGAAAAACCTATTCAGGCAGGCTAGAGGATTTCCAAAGGAGTTTGTAGGTTGAAACACTGTCACACCCAGGAATTATTAACTGGAGCTGTAAGCTAACTCTTTTTTCAGAGATGTAGTGGGGGACAGCCCCCCGTAAAGTCAGAGGTGTAGGTGAAAGCACAAAGCAGAAAGTAGGCAGACTCTGGTTTTGGGGGTAGATTGCTCGAGAATTTCCAGGGAGACTCCTGAGGCTTGATCCCGCCTTTGCGTATGCCAAGCCTCCTTCCTCATGACCTTTGCCAGGGGCGGAGCTCGCTCCCCGCAGCTCCAGTTTCATCCACCTCATTAGAACTGATTCAAATGTTTTCTTTTTAATGGCTGAGTAATACTCAATTGTGTATATGTACCATGGCTTTCTTATCCATTTGTCTGTTGATGGACATCTAGGTTGCTTCCATGTCCTGGCTATTATAAACAGTGCTATGATAAATATTGGGGCACATGTGTCTCTTTCAATTCTGGTTTCCTCGGTGTGTATGCCCAACAGTGGGATTGCTGGGTCATAAGGCAGTTCTATTTCCAGTTTTTTAAGGAATCTTCACACTGTTCTCCATAGTGGCTGTACTAGTTTGCATTCCCACCAACAGTGTAAGAGGGTTTCCTTTTCTCCACACCCTCTCCAGCATTTATTGCTTGTAGACTTTTGGATTGCAGCCATTCTAACTGGCGTGAAATGGTACCTCATTGTGGTTTTGATTTGCATTTCTCTGAGAATGAGTAATGTTGAACATCTTTTCATGTGTTTGTTAGCCATCTGTATGTCTTCTTTGGAGAAATGTCTATTTATTTCTTTGGCCCATTTTTTGATTGGGTCATTTATTTTTCTGGAATTGAGGTGTAGGAGTTGCTTGTATATTTTTGAGATTAGTTGCTTGTCAGTTGCTTCATTTGCTATTATTTTCTCCCATTCTGAAGGCTGTCTTTTCACCTTGCTCATAGTTTCCTTTGTTGTGCAGAAGCTTTTAATTTTAATTAGGTCCCATTTGTTTATTTTTGCTTTTATTCCCAATATTCTGGGAGGTGGGTCATAGAGGACCCTTCTGTGATTTATGTTGGAGAGTATTTTGCCTATGTTCTCCTCTAGGAGTTTTATAGTTTCTGGTCTTTCATTTAGATCTTTAATCCATTTGGAGTTTATTTTAGTGTATGGTGTTAGCAAGTGTTCTAGTTTCATTCTTTCACAAGTGGCTGACCAATTTTCCCAGCACCACTTGTTAAAGAGATTGTCTTTTCTCCATTGTGTATTCTTGCCTCCTTTGTCAAAGATAAGGTGTCCATAGGTGCGTGGATTTATCTCTGGGCTTTCTATTTTGTTCCATTGGTCTATATTTCTGTCTTTGTGCCAGTACCATACTGTCTTGATGACTGTGTCTTTGTAGTAGAGCCTGAAGTCAGGCAGGTTGCTTCATCCAGTTCCATTCTTCTTTCTCAAGATTGCTTTGGCTATTCAAGATTTTTTGTATTTCCATATAAATTGTGATATTATTTGTTCTAGCTCTATGAAAAATACCGTTGGTAGCTTGATAGGGATTGCATTGAATCTATAGATTGATTTGGGTAGTATACTCATTTTCACTATACTTATTCTTCTGATCCATGAACATGGTATATTTCTCCATTTGTTAGCGTCCTCTTTGATTTCTCTGACTCTTTACAACTCCATGGACCCCATGGAGGACCACCAGGCTCCTCTCTCCATGGGATCTCTAGACAAGAATACTGGAGTGGGTTTCCATTTCCTTTTCCAGGGGATCTTCCAGGAATTTAACTCACTTCTCCTGCATTGGTAGACATATTGTTTACCATTTGAGCCACCAAGGAAGCCCCAGCAAGCACCCAAACCAGAGAAGGCACTGATGTTATAATTATCAGACTAGATATTTCAAACAAGTTAAAAAAAAAAAGTATATATGATACACTAAGAAAAAAGAGAAGATAGAATCCTATTAAATTCTCAATTAACACAACAAAAGACAAAAAAGTGGAAGATAAAATTAGGAACAAAGAATAAGGGCAACAAATAGAAAAGAGTAGTGAATCTGAGTGTTAGTCACTCAGTTATGTCCAACTCTTTGTGACACCATGGACTATAACTTGCCAGGCTCCTTTGTCCATGGAATTCTCTAGGCAAGAATACAAGAATGGGTTGCTGTTCCCTTCTTCGGGGGTCTTCCTAACCCAGGGATTGAACACAGGTCTCCTGCATTGCAGGCAGATTCTTTATCATTGAGACACCAAAATAAGTGAAGTCGCTCAGTCATGTCTGACTCTTTGCAACCCCATGGACTCTAGCCTATCAGGCTCCTCCATCCGTGGGATTTTCCAGGCAAGAGTGCTGGAGTGGATTGCCATTTCCTTCTCCAGGGGATCTTCCTGACCCAGGAAGCGTAGTAATGAATATGGTAGATATTAATCCAAATATATCAAAAATCACTTTGAATATCAGGACTTCCCTGTGTAGCTCATGATAAATCATTCCAGTATTCTTTCCTGGATAATCCTATGAACAGAGGTGCCTGAGGGGCTAAAGTCCATGGGGTCACAAAGAGTCAGACATGACTGAGTGACTAACACACACACCTACTTTGAATGTCAGTGGCTTAAATGTACAAATTAAATGACACTAGTATGAGTTGATTAAAAAGCGTAAGTCTTTTGGACTCTGTGGGAGAGGGCGAGGATGGGATGATTTGGGAGAATGGCATTGAAACATGTATAATATCTTATGTGAAACGAATTGCAGTCCAGGCTCAATGCATGATACAGGATGCTCGGGGCTGGTGCACTGGGATGACCCAGAGGGATGGTATGGGGAGGGAGGTAGGAGGGGGGTTCAGGATGGGGAACACGTGTACACCCATGGCAGATTCATGTTGATATATGGCAAAACCAATACAATATTATAAAGTAATTAGCCTTCAGTGAAAATAAACAAATTTATATTAAAAAAAGCATGATGCAAGATGTGTCATCAACAATAAACCCAATTTAAATACAAAGACACATATAGATTAAAGGGAAATGAATGGAGAAAAGTATATCATCCAAACCAATCAAAAGAAAGCAGGAATAGCTATATTAATTTCAGACAAAGTAGACTTCAAAGTAAGGAAAGTCACCAGGGTTAAAGGCCATTATATAGTGAGAAAGGGATCAAGTTACCTAAAAAGACATAAAAATCCTTAATGTGTATAACAGCAGAGCATCAAACTATGTAATGCACAAACTGATAGAACCATGGGGAAAAATAAATGACTCTACTGTTATAGTTGGATACTCAACACCCTTCTCATAAATGGACAGATCCAGTGCATAGAAAATCAATAAGTACGTAGTTGAATTCAACAATACCATCAACCAACTGGATATAATCAATATCTATAGACTCTTCATTCAACAACAGCAGAATATACATTTTTCTCAAGTTCACATGGGATATACACTAAGATAAACTACATTCTAAGTCATAAAACACAGCTGAACAAATTAAAAGAAGATAAATCATACAATGTCTTCCATCACACCACAATGGAATTAAGCTAGAAATCATTAACAAAAATAAAACTTGAAAAGCCCCAATATGTCAAATATTAAACAAAATACTTTGAAATAACACATAACTCAGAGAAGATATCTCAGTTGACATTTAAAAGTATTTTCAATTCAATGAAAATACAATGTATCAAAATTTGTAGAATGCAGTGAAAGCAGTGTTTAGAAAAATTTTTATAACACTGAATATATACATTAGCAAAGAAGGAAGGTCTAAAATCAATCATCTGTTTCCACTAGAAAACAATCAAATTAAATCCCCAAAGCAAGCAAAAGAAAAGCAATAATAAAAATCAGAGCAGAAATCAATGAAACTGAAAACAGGAAAATAATGGAAAAAAATTAACAGAACCAAAAATTGGTAATTTGAAAAGATCAGTAAATCAATAAGCCTTTAGCCAGGATAAGAAAAGAGATAAGACACAAATTCCAATAACAGAAATGAAATGACTAACTACAGATTCCATGAACATCAAAACGACAATAATAGTTCAAACAAGACTATGCCCACAAATCTGATAACCTAGATGAAATTTAGTAATACTATGAAAGTCACAGTCTGCCAAAACACACAAAAAGAGATGGTCAGACTAAGCTTATATCCATTAATAAAACTGAACCAATAAATAATAACCTTCCCAAAGAGAAAGTATCAGACTCAGATAAATTTACTATTGAATTGTACCAAACAGTTAAATAAGAAATTATGCCAATTAGCTACAATCTTTTCTCAGAGGACAAAAGCATAGGGAATAATTCCTAACTCATTTCCTGAGGCCAGTTTTACCTTAATATAAAAACCAAACAAGACATTACAAGAAAAGAGTACTACAAACCAATGTATTATGAACACAGTTGGAAATATTCCCAATGAAATATTATCAAATCAAATATAAAAAAAAAAAGAAAAAAAATTATAAGAAGCCTCACAGTGACTAAGTGGAACTTACCCTAGGTATAGGAGACTGGTTTAATATTTGAAAATCAAGTAATATAATCTACCATATCAACTGATTAAAAAGAATAAATAACACGATCATATCAATAGATGCAGGAAAAGCATTTAACAAAACCTGTCATTCATGATAAAACCTCTCAGCAAATTAAAAATTGGGGAGAACCTTCTCAGTTTGATTGAGACTATCTACAAAAACTTAAAGCTAACATATGCAATGATGAGAAGCTTAATACTCTGCCACTAACATCAGGAACAAGGCAAGGATGTCCCCTCTCTTCTCTACTCCTTTCCAGTATTGTACTAGATGTTCTTGCCAATGCAACATAGCAAGAAAAGGAAATAAAAGGTATACAAATTGGGAAAGAAGATATAAAACTGTTTATGTTTGCTGATGACATGATCATCTACATAAAAAATCTTAAATATTGACCAAAAAAATCCTGAAACTAATAAGCTATTAAAACAATTTTGCAAGATTAATACATGCATACAAAAATCAATTATTTTCCTATATATCAACAATGAACAAGTGGAGTTTGAAACTGAAACACAATGCCATTTACATTAGCATCCAACAAAGCAAAAAACTTAGGTGCCAATCTAATAAAATGTATGCAAGATCTATATAAGAAAAACTACTAATAAAAAGTTCTGATGAAATGAATAAAAAAAGAACTAAATAAATGTAAAGATATTCCATATTCATTGATAGGAAAAAAATCAATATTGTGACAATGTCAATACTTTCCAAATTGATCTATAGATTCACTGAAATCCCAATCAAAATTCTAGCAAGTTATTTTATGGATATTGACAAATTGATTATAAAGTTTACAGGGAGAGGCAAAACACACACAATGGTATTTGTGAAATGAAATGTTTTCTGCTTTAGGCTCTACCAGTGGACAAGTCTTTCTCAAACGCAAATATATGAGCCCAAGTAAAACAAAGTCAATGATTTGGAAGCAATCAGCTATCTCTTCCTTGGTAAGTGCTGAAGAGCTGTTGGGGATGTGAAAGGAGGCTGTCTGCCACATTCACCATCTCTTAGGGTAAATGAGGAATTAGTATATGAACAATAGAAAAAGCAGAATTGGTCCCAGACAGCTAGACACATATGCAAGACATCATTTCAGCAAGCCTGGATGCTTGCACCTTCGCATTCATCAGTTCAGTTCAGTCACTCAGTCGTGTCCGACTCTTTGCCACCCCATGAATTGCAGCACACCAGGCCTCCCTGTCCATCACCAACTCCCGAAGTTCACTCAGACTCACGTCCATTGAGTCAGTGATGCCATCCAGCCATCTCATACTCTGCCGTCCCCTTCTCCTCCTGCCCCCAATCCCTCCCAGCATCAGAGTCTTTTCCAAAGAGTCAACACTTTGCATGAGGTGGCCAAAGTACTGCAGTTTCAGCTTTAGCATCATTCCTTCCAAAGAAATCCCAGGGCTGATCTCCTTCAGAATGGACTGCTTGGATATCCTTGCAGTCCAAGGGACTCTCAAGAGTCTTCTCCAACACCACAGTTCAAAAACATCAATTCTTCGGCCCTCAGCCTTCTTCACAGTCCAACTCTCACATCCGTACATGACCACAGGAAAAACCATAGACTTGGCTAGACGGACCTTTGTTGGCAAAGTAACATCTCTGCTTTTGAATATGCTATCTAGGTTGGTCATGACTTTTCTTCCAAGGAGTAAGCATCTTTTAATTTTGTGGCAGCAGTCACCATCTGCAGTGATATTGGAGCCCCCAAAAATAAAGTCTGACACAGTTTCCACTGTTTCCCCATCAATTTCCCATGAAGTGATGGGACTGGATGCCATGATCTTCGTTTTCTGAAAGTTGAGCTTTAAGCCAGCTTTTTCGCTCTTCACTTTCTCATTCATCAAGAGGTTTTTTAGTTCCTCTTCACTTTCTGCCATAAGGGTGGTGTCATCTGCTTATCTGAGGTTATTGATATTTCTCCCAGCAATCTTGATTCCAGCTTGTGCTTCTTCCAGCTCAACATTTCTCATGATGTACTCTGTATATAAGTTAAATAAGCAGGGTAACAATATACAGCCTTGACATACTCTTTTTCCTATTTGGAACCAGTCTGTTTTTCCATGTCCAGTTCTAACTGTTGCTTCCTGACCTACATATAGGTTTCTTAAGAGGCAGATCAGGTGGTCTGGTATTCCCATCTCTTTCAGAATTTTCCACAGTTAATGGTGATCCACACAGTCAAAGGCTTTGGCATAGTCAATGAAGCAGAAATAGATGTTTTTCTGGAACTCTTGCATTTTCCATGATCCAGCGGATGTTGGCAATTTGATCTCTGGCTCCTCTGCCTTTTCTAAAACCAGCTTGAACAACTGGAAGTTCATGGTTCACATATTGCTGAAGCCTGGCTTGGAGAATTTTGAACATTACTGTACTAGCATGTGAGATGAGTGCAATTGTGCGATAGTTTGAGCATTCTTTGGCATTGCCTTTCTTTGGGATTGGAATGAAAACTGACCTTTTCCAGTCCTGTGGCCACTGCTGAGTTTTCCAAATTTGCTGGCATATTGAGTGTAGCACTTTCACAGCATCATCTTTCAGGATTTGAAATAGCTCAACTGGAATTCCATCACCTCCACTAGCTTTGTTCATAGTGATGCTTTCTAAGGCCCACTTGACTTCACATTCCAGGATGTATGGCTCTAGGTCAGTTATCACACCATCGTGATTATCTGGGTCATGAAGATCTTTTTTGTACAGTTCTTCTGTGTATTCTTGCCGCCTCTTCTTAAT
Organism: Bos javanicus; assembly: GCF_032452875.1. NCBI lineage: Eukaryota > Metazoa > Chordata > Mammalia > Artiodactyla > Bovidae > Bos > Bos javanicus. Next base: position 45,351,772 of record NC_083897.1, read on the forward strand.
ACCTTCTGCTTCTGTTAGGTCCATACCATTTCTGTGCTCTATCGAGCCCATCTTTGCATGAAATATTCCCTTGGTATCTCTAATTTTCTTGAAGAGAGCTCTAGTCTTTCCCATTCTGTTGTTTTCCTCTATTTCTTTGCATTGATCTCTGAAGAAGGCTTTCTTATGTCTTCTTGCTATTCTTTGGAACTCTGCATTCAGATGCTTATATCTTTCCTTTTCTCCTTTGCTTTTTGCTTCTCTTCTTTTTACAGCTATTTGTAAGGCTTCCCAGACAGCCATTTTGCTTTTTTGCATTTCTTTTCCATGGGTATGGTCTTGATCTCTGACTCCTGTACAATGTCACGAACCTCATTCCATAGTCCATAGTTCATCAGGCACTCTATATATCAGATCTAGGCCCTTAAATCTATTTCTCACTTCCACTGTATAATCATAAGGCATTTGATTTAGGTCACACCTGAATGGTATAGTGGTTTTCCCTACTTTCTTCAATTTAAATCTGAATTTGATAATCAGGAGTTCATGATCTGAGCCACAGTCAGCTCCTGGTCTTGTTTTTGTTGACTGTATAGAGCTTTTCCACCTTGGCTTCAAAGAATATAATCAATCTGATTTCGGTGTTGATCATCAGGTGATGTCCATGTGTAGAGTATTCTCTTGTGTTGTTGGAAGAGTGTGTTTGCTATGACCAGTGCATTTTCTTGGCAAAACTCTATTAGTCTTTGCCCTGCTTCATTCCGTATTCCAAGGCCAAATTTGCCTGTTACTTCAGGTGTTTCTTGCCTTCATACTTTTGCATTCCAGTCCCCTATAATGAAAAGGACATCTTTTTGGGGTTTTATTTCTAAAAGGTCTTGTAGGTCTTCATACAAGACCTACAAGACCTTCAACTTCAGCTTTTTCAGCGTTACTAGTTGGGGCATAGACTTGGATTACTGTAATATTGAATGTTTTGCCCTGGAAAGGAACAGAGATCATTCTGTCGTTTTTGAGGTTGCATCCAAATACTGCATTTTGCACTCTTTTGTTGACTATGATGGCTACTCCATTTCTTCTGAGAGATTCCTGCCCACAGTAGTAGATATAATGGTCATCTTAGTTAAATTCACCCATTCCAGTCCATTTTAGTTCACTGATTCCTAGAGTGTTGACATTCACTCTTGCCATCTCTTGTTTGACCACTTCCAATTTGCCTTGATTCATGAACCTGACATTCCAGATTCCTATGCAGTATTGCTTTTTACATCATCGGACCTTGCTTCTATCACCAATCACATCCACAACTGGGTATTTTTTTATAGAAGATCACTAAAACTCTTTATGTGTGAGATTTAGTTTTCTCTTTATTAACAGTAATCTTTTCATACTCAGATTACCTGCCCCTTGCTGAAAACTTGTATATAGCCTGGCTCTTCCCCTGCCTCTTCAGAGTCAGCTCTCTTGGGCTCACTTGAGATACTTTTGCTGGGTTCAAGTCTTAACATTCTCACTGAATAAAATTTAATTCTCAACTTTTAGTTTGTATTTTTTTAGTTGACAGTTTTGGCAACCAACATGAAGGGACCCAGAGTAGATCTCTCTCCTCCACCTGAACTCTATGAGAAATCAGAGCCATGGTACCAGCAGAGGCCCCTTGTGCCCATCCATTTCCTTGGGAGTTTGGAATGGGTTTGAGAAGTCTGTCCTGATCCCCCGATCTCCCATATTTGTTGAGATCCTGAATTTTTATTTGGTGGAGTATAGCAGGTACCTGCCCACCTCTCATTTGAAGAAATGTAGTGGGCCCAGCTGAAAGACCACCAGGACATACCCACCTGGGACCTAGATACTGGGTGGGGCTCAGTTGAAGAATACTGATAAAATACCCACCCAGTAGAAAGGCACTGGTGAAGGCAGGCTCAGTCGTATGTTAAGGAGAAATATCTGGGGCTCTGTTGAGAAACACTGAGGTGGTTCTGTTCTAGAAAGACATGAGGAACAGAGCTCATGCTTGCAAGTACCTAGTTAACTGGAGAAATTAAATCTCTCCCTAAATATTGAGGGGGCTCTTTAGTGTGTAAGTAGTCAAAACTTAAAAAGCCAGCTTGGTAAAACCTTAAACAAGGCATTCTAGGGGGAAGCTCAGATTTCTCTGTGTCTTTGAGTTGTAAATGTTCTGTCTGATCTTCCTAGGTTGTTCTATTGTGTGTTGTGTTAGGCCTATAAGAGGTCTTTTTGCATTCTTAATCATTTGCATCTCTCTGGAGATATAATTTATTGGGGGCCAAATGGGATCCTTTGAAAATTAGAGAAATTAACAAATTCTTAAATCCAGAGCACTCTCATTGTAAACAATTGTTTTGTTTGAACCTATAAAACAAAAGTCAAATTGACCCAAGAACTTTTTATTTTAAAATGAGAAACTGGCTTAGGAAGCCTCATTGAGGCCTTCTCCTCAACGAGCCTTACAGATGCAATAAGAGCAATTGAGAATATCACCAAAAAGCTTGGGGGGAAAAAGTCTAGCTATTATTTCAATGACGTTTAAAAAAATTAAAAAGGAGTTACCCAAAATGAATTTTAAAACATTCTTTGGATGGTATTTAGAATGGTGTAAATAAAATAGACATTTATGTGATTAAAATAAGATTTGATATTACTGCACTACCTAAAGTTAATAAGCCAAGAGAGATCCCCCCTACTGGTCCCCAACATTAAAAACCAAAAAAGTTTGTTCTATTTACTCAGTTTACAGTTATATATTTAAGGGGCTAGAAAAATTTACACTGAAATGTCTGACCAACAATTATTTTGGGACAGTTAGGCCAAAGGGCCTGACTTCCTTTGCTCTAACCTACTCTGAGAATCCCAGAGCTTTCTATATAAAAGTAGGTAAAATAAGGATCAACAACAAAAAAGCTTTCTAAACTCTCTTCTAAGATCAAGCAAAGCTTGTTGACTGGATCCTTACGAAAACTAAAGTTAAAGGTATAGAAGTTGGTAGAATTTAGATAAAGGTATATAAATTAGTAGATTTAAAGGGGCTTGACATAAAGTCGTTATAGCTCTTATTTAATTATATTGTGGAATAAACAAGGCATATAGATTGCCACTAAGGAACTATTAACTAATCGTACCAAGGAAACCAACAGTTACCTGAGTAATACAAAGTAAGTAAACTGAGAACTAACATGTAAGGGTTAATATATTTTTTTTTAATAATGATTTTGCATTGATTTAATTTATAAACTCAGAGACATCTTTTTTAAATGCCTTATACAAACCTTTGAAGACATAATCAATTAAAACTCTAAAGTTATAAAACATGTTTGTTTGTGCTAAGTCACTTCATTCGTGTCTGACTTTGTGACCCCATGGACTGCAGCCTGCCAGGCTCCTCTGTCTGTGGGATTCTCCAACAAGAATACTGGAGTGGGTTGCCATGCCCTTTTCCAGGGGATCTTCCTAACCCAGGAATCGAATCCACATGTTTTATGTCTCCTGCATTGGCAGATGGGTTCTTTACCACTAGCGCCACCTGGGAAGCCTCTAAAAAAAAGTTACGAAAGTTTTAAAGCATAGAACTTCTTTTTTAAAAATTATTTATTTATTTTAATTAGAGGCTAATTATTTCTTAAATTAAATTTCAGTTTGATTAAAAATCTTACTTCTGATTTTAGTAACTTTAGATGGCAGAAAGGTTCTTTGGAAAACTGCTTTTGTTTCACATATGTCTAAACAAGAATATGAATAAGGCATCTAGGAGCTAAGACTAAGTCCAATTAAGCAATCAAGACTTGAGAAATCAAGGGGGGGAAAAGTGGCAGTTTTAAATTGAAACTGCTGAGTATGTTCCCTCAGCCAAACCTTACAGATAGTAAGCCTTAATCATATGAACAAGTAACTTTAAATTATTCCAACTGTTTAACTGTTTGTAAGTTGATATCAATATTGTAATATCTGGTTCATATCTAAGCTTTTAGTGAAGCCATGAGATCTCTAGATTGTCTATGTCTGTGTACACATTATACATATGAGATATCTCTACTTCTGAAAGGTATTATTAGAATCATATTTATAAAGAGCTCTATTTAATTTTAATAAAAAGCACTTAACATTTAAAGAAAACTGGCCAAGATGACTTTCAGGTTCAAGTGAATGGGAAATATTCACTATTAAGTTGATACCTGATGTTTAAGTCTGTGGATTGAAATTAACATATGTCAACTACAAATTGGCACTTACTGAGAGCATTGCCAATGACTGAACAACAAAGGCATTTGCCATCTGCCATGGAGATTGAACCCCATGCTGCTATAGCTGTTGACCTTCAACAACCCCTGAGGGAATTCAAGGTGGAGTGAGGTACTCTGTGCTCCAGAGAATCTAGTGAGACAGTCTTTAGATAGTTGGATGCTTTTAGGAATAGATTTTATGATTTCAATCTTTGCATCTCCTCATATCTAGAGAAGTACTAAATCCCTTCATGGTGACATCAGATCCTCATGACTAACAAAAAACCTTTTGTAAAATGAGTGCTTTATGGTATTGAACTCCCTCTTCACCAAAACCTTATGCATTGACCTTCCCCTACTGCCGCTCTGGAGCAGTCTCTTGGAGCTATATGAGATGCTGCCTCCCGGGCTGTAGTCCTCATTTTGCCTGAAATAAAACTTAACTTGCAACTCCCAAGTTGCACATCTTTTTTAGTTTACAATTATTGTGATAACGAAGGGACCCAGAGTGGACTTTCTTACTTCGACTGGACTCCAGGAGGAACTGAAACTATGGTACCAGCAGTGGCCCCTTGTGCCCATCTGCCTCCTTGGGGAGTGGAAATGAATTTGAGTAAGTCTTTCCTGGTTCTTGAATTTCCCATATTGGTTGAGATTCTGAATTTTATTTGGCAGTGGAGCAGGTTACCTGTCCCCTCCTAGTAGGAAAGATATGGGGGGAGGGATGAAACATCCGGGGCATACACACTTTTGGTCTAAACACTGAGTGGGACTCAGTTGAAAGATACTGAGAAATTCCTACCCAGGCAAAAGATACTGGATAGGGGACTGGCTGAAAGGCACCAGGTGAATTACCCACCCAGTGGAAAGGTACTGGGTAGGGGGGCTCGACTGGGGGAAAAAAATCAAAGAATACCCAGGGTTCAGCTGAAAGATGCCAAGGTCACTCCATTGTAGTGGACTGAATGGTATTGGCTGAGTGGTTAAGTAAGAGGCTGATCTGACATTTTCCCTCAATTCGACTGCCATTATAGAATTTGTCAGGATAAAAGTGAGGAGAATATGGAAGAGCTTTGGTCCAGAGAAAAAGGACAAGTCTCCTCCTGGCTGGTTTCGGTCTTCACAGGTGACTGAAAAATTTACAGGAGTGGTGGAGGCCTAGTCCTCATACCATGCAGTGGTCTCATTAATTAAAATACATGTTCATCCCAAGGTTGCACATAAGAACTGGCCATTTAGCGACCTGAGCAGCCATGGTGGTCTTAGATTGCTGGAGGCAGAATCCGAGATGTGTAAGACAAGCTAAAATGACTCTAGGGTGACTCCTGGAGGAGTTAAGCTCACAAGCAGCACACAGGCCCACTACAGAGTTCACTAGTGATTTTTATCCCTGACAAATTCAACCTAAAATGGGAAACAGAAACTCTCAAAAACGGAAACAAAAGGGTGTCAGAAAGCCAGTCTCTGACTAACAGTCCAGCCAGATTTACGTACAATACGTACAGAGCTCATACTTGCAAGTACCTAGTTAATTGAAGAAATTATACTGCAAGAGATCTCAACCTAAAATGGCCAAAATGGGATTCTTTTGATATTCCAAAATTGGTATTTTTGCATGCACAATTAAAAAAGGCCAATCATGCTTCCTTGACTGGTATCTAGAAAGTTCTAAATGAGGAAATGATAGAGTAACTTCTTCACAGGAAGCCAACAAGAAATTGCTTGAAACTATATCAGAACTAAAAAGGCTGCTAACACTGACTCTGCCAGGTTGCAGGTCTAGTGGAACTGGGAAATCATGTTCGGCATGTTTGCCACTTGGCTTTTGATTTCTGGGCATCACTTTACCATCTTTTGGGGGTATTCTTGCCTCTTGGCTTTTGATTTCTGGGCATCTCTTTGCCTTTTGTTTCATTTGCAGTGTGACTCCTGTCTGGTGAAGTTCTGGTTCAGTTTGGTATTGTTAGTTTGGTTTGAGTGCACAGACATCTGGTACAAACTGCTGGAGCTAATATGGGAATTGCTCACTCTAAGGTTCCACATTCCACCTGGGAATCCTTTGGGAGAAAAAAAGTTTTTTTTTGACTGGTCAATCTACAGCTTTGATCCAATTACAAGAAAAATGGCTGAAAATATTAGAACTTCATTGACATAGGAAAATGGACTGAAGTTATGTCCAAGACTTTCTCCTATAATCAACAGCCTTGGGCTGATCAAATTGAGACCCCCACTTCCCCAGAGGGGCAGTCCCTGCTGGGATCAATCTGCAATTGTAATCAGGGCCAATTTGAACACTATCTGGTCTAAATTCTGGCTATAAAACTATTATCACAGAAAAATACGATTTTTGACAATGTTGTCGCAATATTCTTTAGACTCCAGAGAAAGTTTGAAGAAAAAAAAAATCTCTTTAAGAATTCTTTCCCTGAGGAAATAATTCCTCCTATACCTTTAGACCAGAGCTCTCTGGATCACTTATCTAGACCATCCCTAATTCCTGAAACCAAAAGGGAAAAAAAAGGAGGGACAAAACCTTTTAAAAACTTATTCCAATCATTTGTTTACAACTAGTGAGTTTCATGGAGAAGGCAATGGCAACCCACTCCACCATGGATGGAGGAACCTGGTAGGCTGCAGTCCATGGGGTCGTGAAAAGCCAGACACCACTGAAGCGACTTAGCAGCAGCAGCAGCAGTGAGTTTCATATTGTGCTATCTGATTCATAACTAAGTTTGAAAAACAAATTTATAGGATCTCTTGTCATGTCTATTTGGATATATGTATGTCTCAGTGTGTGTCTTTGTTTTGGGGAATAATATTGCTCATTGCTGAGATCAGTTTGTAAATGAGCTTTAATCTAATTGGCCTTTAAAAAAAAAGTAAGTGCTTACAAACCAAATAATTCTAAATAGAAGATAAGTTAACCTAAATGAATTTCAGGTTCATGTGAACTGGGAAATATTCAGTATTAAATACCTTATATTAATGTTTGTTTGTTGATCTAACTAATATAGATGTATCTTAGAGCAATTAACATTAAGTAGAATATTTTCATTGTACCTAGGTTTAATAGAAGTTAAATATTATATCTGTTACAACTTTGTCAACAAGGAAATTACCTCGAGTGAAGAAACTTCTAAAAAATGTAAATGGGATATGAGCTGTACATAAAATCTATTAAGAATAATTATGCTTTAGGAATATCTGTCTAAAATAGTCTCTCCAGAGTGGGGTAACTTGAATTTCTAAGGGCTGTGCTAGCTAAGTGTTGGAAGTCTATTGAACAGCTAGGTCATTTCCAAATAAAATAAGATTCTGAAATATTCATTACTTAACACTAACTTCCTCTTAGAGAAACTAGAGATTATGGACTATTAATGAATAGTGTTTTGTGCCATCCTGAGAAGTTCTCTATAAGAAAGCAAATTTTTCTTTTGTTTCATTTTAGAAATTATTACTCTTATTTATGCTCTCCAATCTATAAATGCTAATAAAAGACAGTTCTTGGTTGCTAAAGGAAAGTATGAAATGTGTTTCCAGTAAAGAAGGTATGAGGAATAGAACTGTATTTTGTGAAGGGAAAAGGAAGTAAGCCTGACTTACAGGTGGCTTTTTTAGGATGAAAGAACAGAGTAATGGATACAGAAATTGATAAGGTTTGTGGAAACTGAACCATGAGGAAAGAGTTTTGTACATGGTTAGGACTAACTTTCAAATAAAGTTAATTAAGTTTACCTTTTAAGTAAAGTAAGCTGGTGAAAAAACTTGAATTTAACTTCTTCAGATATTAAACTGCCTTTGATAATAGATTTAAGTTTCTTTATCTCTTAAATGATCTGTTCTGAAATCCTTTATTATAACTTTGGCTAAGTGAATAGCTATTATTTCTAAATGACCTTTATTTTAATCCTATCTGACTGAGTGTTCTAAACCTTTTTGATATTTGTTAACAAAGCTTCCTGGGGCTTCCCTTGGAGAAGGAAATGGCAACCCACTCCAGTGTTCTTGCCTGGAGAATCCCATGGATGGAGAAGCCTGGTAGGCTGCAGTCCATGGGGTCGCACAGAGTCAGACACGACTGAAGAGACTAGGCGGCAGGCAGGGGCTTCCCTGGTGGCTCAGAGTTTAAAGCATCTGCCTGGAATGCAGGAGACCCGGGTTGATCCTTGGGTCAGGAAGATCCTCTGGAGAAGGAAATCGCAACCCACTCCAGTACTTTTGCTTGGAGAATCCCATGGAGGGAGGAGCCTGGTGGGCTACAGCTCATGGGGTCGCAAAGAATCGGACACAACTGAGCGACTTCACTTTAACAAAGCTTCCTAAATCATTCTAATGAACAACTTGATTTATAGCTAACTTTAGGATGCTTCAGAGGGTCCCTGAAATATCCCAAAGAGAGATATTACATTAATTAGGTTCATTTTGTATACAAAATTGGCTGTGCAGTGCTGGAGCAGTGGCTGCACAGTGCTGAAGTGACTTTGAGGAGATACCTTATGACCAAGGGTAAAGGAGAAGCCCCAGCAAGACAGTAGGAGGGGCAAAATCATGTTTAGAATTGAGTCAAACCTCATACCTGCCAGAGACACTCAGAGGGTTCAAACAAACCTTGGACCCAGAGACCACACAGAGACTGAGACAGAACTGTGTTTAAGTGTTTCCTGCGGAGGTACAGGTCAGCAGTGGACTGCTGCAGGGGCAAGGGCTCTGGGTGCAGTCGACCTGGGTATGGCATAAGCCCTTTTGCAGGAGGTCACCATTAACCCCACCATAGAGCCTTCAGAACTTACACAGGACTGGGGAAACAGACTCTTGGAAGGCACAAACAAAACCTTGTGTGCACCAGGACCCAGGAGAAAGGAGCAGTGACTCCACAAGACACTGACTCAGACTTGCCCAGGAGTGTCCAGGAGTCTCTGGTGGAGGCATGGGTTGGCCGTGGCCTACTGCAGGCTTGGGGGCACAGAGTACAGCAGTACCCGCATGGGACTTTTGAAGGAGATTGCCAGTATCTACATTACTTCCACCATAGTTTTGCCTCAGATCAAATAACAGGGAGGGAACACAGCCCCAACCATCAACAGAAAATTGGATTAAAGATTTACTGAGCATGCCCCTGCCCATCAGAACAAGACCCAGTTTCCCCCTCAGTCAGTCTCTCCCATCAGGAAGCTTCCATAAGCCTCATCCTTCTCCATGAGAGGGTAGAAAGAATGAAAACCACAATCACAGAAAATTAACCAATCTGATCACAGGGACCACAGCCTTGTCTAACTCAATGAAACTTTGCACCATGCCATGCAGGGCCACCCAAGACAGACAGGTCATGGTGGAGAGTTCTGACAAAATGTGGTCCACTGGAGAAGGGAATAGCAATTGCCTTGAGAACCCCATGAACAGTAGGAAAAGGCAAAAAGATATGACACTGAAATATGAACTCCCCAGGTTGGTAGGTGCCCAACATGCTACTGGAGCTCAGTGCAGAAATAACTCCAGAAAGAATGAAGAGACAGAGCCAAAGCAAAACGACACACAGTTGTGGATGTGACTGGTGAAAGAAGCAAGGTCTGATGCTGTAAAGAGCAATACTGCATAGGAACCTGGAATGTTAGGTCCATGAATCAAGGCAAGTTGGAAGTGGACAAACAGGAGATGGCAAGAGTGAATGTCGACATTCTAGGAATCAGTGAACGAAAATGGACTGGAATGAGTGAATTTAACTCAGATGACCATTATATCTATCACTGAGGGTAAGAATCCCTTAGAAACAATGGAATAGCCATCATAGTCAACAAAAGAGTTAAAAATGCAGTATTTGGATGCAGTCTCAAGAACAACAGAATGATCTCTGTTTGTTTCCAAGGCAAACCATTCAAAATTACAGTAATCCAAGTCTATGTCCTGACCAGTGATGCTGAGGAAACTGAAGTTGAATGGTTCTATGAAGACCTACAAGACCTTCTACAACAAACAGTCAAAAAATATGTCCTTTTCATTATAGGGGACTGGAATGCAAATGTAGGAAATCAAGAAATACCTGGAGTATTTGGCCTTGGAGTACAGAATGAAGCAGGGCAAAGGCCAATAGAGTTTTGCCAAGAGAATGCACTGGTCATAGCAAACACCTTGTTCCAACAACACAAGAGAAGACTACACATGGACATCACAAGATGGTCAATACTGAAATCAGATTGATTATATTCTTTGCAGTCAAAGATGGAGAATTTCTATACAGTCAGCAAAAAACCAGACCGGGAGCTGACTGTGGCTAAGATCATGAACTTCTTATTGCCAAATTCACACTTAAAGAAAGTAGGGAAAACCACTAGAATATTCAGGTATGACTTAAATCAAATCCCTTAGGATTACACAATGGAAGTGACAAATAGATTCAAGGGATTAGATCTGATAGACAGAATGCCTGAAGATATACGGATGGAGGTTTGTGACATTGTACAGGATACAGGGATCAAGACCATTCTCAAAAAAAGAAATGCAAAAAGAGAAAATGGTTGCCTAAGGAGGCCTTACAAATAGCTGTGAAAAGAAGAGAAGCAAAAGGCAAAGGAGAAAAGGAAAGATATATCGATTTAAATGCAGAGTTCCAAAGAATAGCAAGGAGAGATAAGAAAGCCTTCCTCAGTGATCAGTGCAAATAAATAGAGGACAACAATAGAATGGGAAAGACTAGAGATCTCTTCAAGAAAATTAGAGATGCCAAGGCAACATTTCAGGCAAAGATGGGCTCAATAAAAGACAGAAATGGTATGGACTTAACAGAAGCAGAAGACATGAAGAAGAGGTGGCAGGAATACACAGAACAACTGTACAAAAAAGATCTTCATGACCAAGATAATCATGATGGTGTGATCACTCACCTAGAGTCGAACATCCTGGAATGTGAAGTCAAGTGGGCCTCAGGAAGCATCACTATAAACAAAGCTAATATAAGTGATGGAATCCTCATCAAGCTATTTCAAATCCTAACAGATGATGCCGTGAAAGTGCTGCACTCAATATGCCAGCAAATCTGGAAAACTCAGCAAAACTGGAAAAGGTCAGTTTTCATTCCAATCCCAAAGAAAGGCAATGCCAGAGAATGCTCAAACTACCACACAATTGTACTCATCTCACATGCTAGGAAAGTAATGCTTAAAATTCTCCAAGCCAGGCTTCAACAGTACATGAACCATGAACTTCCAGATATTCAAGCTGGTTTTAGAAAAGGCAGACGAATGATAGATCAAATTGCCAACATCTGTTGGATCATTGAAAAAGCAAGAGAGTTCCAGAAAAACACCTGCTTTATTGACTATGCCAAAGTCTTTGACTGTGTGGCTCACTACAAACTGTGGGAAATTCTTAAGAAATGGGAATACCAGACCACCTGATCTGCCTCTTGAGAAATGTGTATTCAGGTAAAGAAGCAACAGTTAGAACTGGACATGGAACAACAGACTGGTTCCAAATCGAGAAAGGAGTACATTAAGGCTGTATACTGTCACTCTGCTTATTTAACATATGCAGTGTACATCATGAGAAATGCTGGGCTGGATGAAGCACAAGCTGGAATCAAGATTTCCAGGAGAAATATTAATTACCTCAGATATACATATGACATCACCCTTATGGCAGAAAGTGAAGAAGAACTAAAGAGCCTCTTGATGAAAATGAAAGAGGAGAGTGGAAAAAGTTGGCTTAAAACTCAACATTCAGAAAACTAAGATCACGGCATCTGGTCCCATTACTTCATGGCAAGTAGATGGGGAAAGAACGGAAATAGTGACAGACTTTGTTTTGGGGGGCTCCAAAATCACTGTAGATGGTGACTGCAGGCATGACATTAAAAGATGCTTGCTTCTTGGAAGAAAAGTTATGGCCAATCTAGACAGTTTAACACAAAGCAGAGACCTTACTTTGCCAACAAAGATCCACGTAGTCAAAACTATGGTTTTTCCAGTAGTCATGTATGGATGTGAGAGTTGGACTATAAAGAAAGCTGATCACAGAAGAATTTATACTTTTGAACTGTGATGTTGGAGAAGACTCTTGAAAGTCCCTCCATGTAATCAGTCCGTCCTAATGGAATTAAGTCCTGAACATTCACTGGAAGGACTGATGCTGAAGCTTAAACTCCAATACTTTGGCCACCTAATGTGAAAAACTGGCTCATTTGAAAAACGCAATTCTGGGAAAGGTTGAAGGCGGGAGGAGAAGTGGACCTCAGAGGATGAGATGGTTGGATGTCAGGAAGCATTTAACAGGAGGCTTCCTGTGTGCTGTTTTGAATCTGTCAAGAATTCTCTGTTCCTTAGAGGAGAGGCAAGCCTCTCCAGGGGACTGAGGAATCCAGGCATTTCCTTCATTAGTGTTTCCATATGGTAATAAGTACCCTCTTTCTTCTTGTGATCCATATGGTAAAAGTGATTGTTTACAACTCTCTCTCTCTTTAATATTGATCGCCTATATTTTGTAAGACTGGAATTTCAATCTTTATCTTTGCTGAGAATAACTACCTTGTAAGACAGTATATATGCCCACACCATGTAAATTAAAATACCTTTGCTCCATCAGAGCTCTGTTCCCCGTGTCTCTCTCTCTCCCTCCCTCCCTCCCTCTCTCTCTTTTTCAGGCTGATCCCCTGGAGTGCAGATGCTCTCTGAGTTCACTTTCTTGCCCAGGCTTCTAAGACCCTCCCGAGAAGGTGCTCAGCACCTTCACCCCATTGAGAGGGCACCTGAGGCCTTCGTGAACAATGCAAGCCCCGTGCAGGGGCTTTATTGGCTTTCTGTGTAAACCAAGGAATATCAGCCTCTTTCTCTCTCCTTTACTTTCTTATTGGTCAACTCCGGACCACTAGGTTCTGGTCCATTTAAGGACCTCAACAGTTGTATGGCATCACTGACTCAATGGACATGAGTTTGGGTAACCTCCAGGAGTTAGTAATGGACAGGGAGGCTTGGCATGCTGCCCTCCATGGGGTCAAAAAGAGTAGGGCATGAATGATCGACTGAACTGAACTGAACTGCATACAATATTACATGGGAAGTATTGTCAAGTGAGTAATACATCTCTGGTTATATTGTATGGTAATTACTAACATAGAATTCCTAGAAACTATATGGTGTTCCTAAAATTCTGATAGGTTTGGATAAAATGTTATTAGTCATAATTCTAGTTAGTATCTCAAAATTATTGTCACAGCAGTAACCAAGTTTGACAAAAATTCTTCCTCTTCACAAAGATTTATAGAAAGGACTTTTGGAAAAATACAAGTTTCTGAACTGGGTAAGGATTCTAATGGAAAACCTGATGACTTCACAAAGTTTAACAAAAGGACTGATTGAACTGGTGAATATGCTCATAATTTTTAAGGTTTCTATTTGAAAAATTGCTGATTTGAATCTGTGTTTTCCAGGTGTAAGAAAAACCTTCCCCTCAAACTAATTATGATAGTAATTCGGTAAGATTATGTTTTGTAAACAAATTAAAACATTTAATCTTTTCTCTCTATCTGAACCCTCCAGAGATTGGAATCTTTTAGTTTCCAGTAACTTTATTTATTCCTAACTTATTAAGATAAGTTAGGAAGATTATCTCATTAACAGGTACAGAAATATCAAGGAATTTTGGACACCTTGAGAAGGGCGAAATTAACTTAGATCTAATAGGCAAATCTGTGACAAGCCTTTGGTGTGATGTTCCTTGCTCTAAAAGTTTTGATGCAGGATACAGGAAGCATGGGGCTGGTGCACTGGGATAACCCAGAGGGATGGTATAGGGAGGGAGGTGGGAGGGGTGTCCAGGTTTGGGAACACGTGTACACCTGTGGTGGATTCATGTTGATGTATGGCAAAACCAATACAATATTGTAAAGTAATTAGCCTCTAATTAAAATACAAAAATTTAAATTAAAAAATAAAAATAAAAGTTACAGCAAAGCAAAAAAGTCTATGATCAATTACGGTTAAATAAATCATCAGACCAAGTCTACTGAGACCAGAACTATATCACAAACAACTCTTAATTTGGTTATAATAGTTGGTGAAAATGACACTGATTTTAGGGAAAAACAATGTTTCAATGACTGTTAAATCCCACTTTGCTAATGGAGATCTGCAATTACTAAAACTCATTTCCTGGGTAGAGTTTTGCTGTTAAGGTATATTAATGTAAAATTTAATTAAATTATTAAAGGGCACTAAAAGACTAATAGAGTTTTGCCAAGAAAATGCACTGGTCATAGCAAACACCCTCTTCCAACAACACAAGAGAAGACTCTACACATGGAAATCACCAGATGGTCAACACTGAAATCAGATTGATTATATTCTTTGCAACCAAAAATGGAGAAGCTCTATACAGTCAACAAAAACAAGACCAGGAGCTGACTGTGGCTCAGATCATGAACTCCTTATTGCCAAATTCAGACTGAAATTGAAGAAAGTAGGGAAAACCACTAGACCATTCAGGTATGACCTAAATCAAATCCCTTAAGATTATACAATGGAGGTGAGGAATAGATTTAAGGGCCTAGATCTGACAGATAGAGTGCCTGATGAACTACGGTCGGAGGTTCGAGACATTGTACAGGAGACAGGGATCAAGACAATCATCATGGAAAAGAAATCCAAAAAACCAAAATGAGTGTCTGAAGAGGCCTTATAAAGAGCTGTGAAAAGAAGAGAAGCAAAAAGCAAGGGAGAAAAGGAAAGATATAAGCATATGAATGCAGAGTTCCAAAGAATAGCAAGAAGAGATAAGAAAGCCTTTCTCAGAGATCAATGATAAGAAATAGAGGAAAACAAAAGAATGGGAAAAACTAGAAATCTCTTCAAGAAAATTAGAGATACCAAGGGAACATTTCATGTGAAGATGGGCTCGATAAAGCACAGAAATGGTATGGACCTAACAGAAGCAGAAGTTATTAAGAAGAGGTGGCTTCTTAGTATCAGGGATATCAGGAATACACAGAACTATACAAAAAAGATCTTCATGACCAAGATAATCACGAAGGTGTGATCACTCACCTAGAGCCAGACATCCTGGAATGGGAAGTCAAGTGGGCCTTAGAAAGCATCAATAGGAACAAGCTAGTGGAGGTGATAGAATTCCAGTTAAGCTATTTCAAATCCTGAAAGATGATGCTGTGAAAGTGCTGCACTCAATATGCCAGCAAATTTGGAAAACTCAGCAGTGGCCATAGGACAGGAAAAGGTCAGTTTTCATTCCAATCCCAAAGAAAGGCAATGCCAAAGAATGCTCAAACTACCACACAATTGCACTCATCTTACACGCTAGTAAAGTAATGCTCAAAATTCTCCAAGCCAGGCTTCAGCAGTACATGAACCATGAACTTCCAGATATTCAAGCTGGTTTTATAAAAGGCAGAGAAACCAGAGATCAAATTGCCAACATCCGCTTGATCATGGAAAAAGCAAGAGAGTTCCAGTAAAACCTCTATTTCTTCTTTACTGACTATGCCAAAGCCTTTGACTGTGTGGATGACAAAAAACCCTGGAAAATTCTGAAACAGATGGGAATACCAGACCACCTGAACTGCCTCTTGAGAAACCTATATGCAGGTCAGGAAGCAAGAGTTAGAACTGGACATGGAACAACAGACTGGTTCCAAATAGGAAAAGGAGTACGTCAAGGCTGTATATTGTCACCCTGCTTATTTAACTTATAGGCAGAGTACATCATGACAAAAGCTGGGCTGGAAGAAGCACAAGCTGGAATCAAGTTTGCCAGGAGAAATATCAATAACCTCAGATATGCAGATGACACCACCCTTATGGCAGAAAGTGAAGAGGAACTAAAAAGCCTCTTAAGAAAGTGAAAGTGGAGAGTGAAAAAGCTGATTTAAAGCTCAACATTCAGAAAATGAAGATCATGGCATCTGGTCCCATTACTTCATGGGAAATAGATGGGGAAACAGTGGAAACAGTGTCAGACTTTATTTTTCTGGGCTCCAAAGTCACTGCAGATGGTGATTGCGGACATGAAATTAAAAGATGCTTACTCCTTGGAAAAGTTATGACCAACCTAGATAGCATATCCAAAAGCAGAGACATTACTTTGCCAGCAAAGGTCAGTCTAGTCAAGGCTATGGTTTTTCCTGTGGTCATGTATGGATGTGAGAGTTGGACTGTGAAGAAAGCTGATCACCAAAGAATTGATGCTTTTGAACTGTGGTGTTGGAGAAGACTCTTGAGAGTCCCTTGCAAGGAGACTGCAAGGAGATCCACCCAGTGCATTCTGAAGGAGATCAGCCCTGGGGTTTCTTTGGAAGGAATGATGCTAAAGCTGAAACTCCAGTACTTTGGCCACCTCATGAAAGAGTTCACTCATTGGAAAAGAGTCTGACGCTGGGAGGGATTGGGGGCAGGAGGAGAAGGGGACGACAGAGGATGAGATGGCTCAATGGCATCACTGACTAAATGGACTTCAGTCTGACTGAAATCCAGGAGTTGGTGATGGACAGGGAGGCCTGGTGTGCTGCGATTCATGGGGTCACAAAGAGTCAGACACGACTGAGCGACTGAACTGAACTGAACTTAGGTTAGCTTCTGAAGCTTATCTCAGTAATATATCTTTGAATGAAGATTAGATGCCTCACGCACGACCTCCAACCAAGACTGGAAAAAGACATAATTTAAGAAATTGTCTCCAACCTGGGTGGAAGGACCTTTCTCTTGAGTACTCTTAACTGACTCATGCACAGTGAAAGTGCAAGGAAATTGACTCTTGAATTAACTCCCACTTCCAAAGGCCCCTAAGCTGAACTGGTCTAAAGAGAGGCCTGCTGACCTCAATCTCACCTTATAACGAGTCTCAAAGAGAAAGCTGCACTACCCTAGAATGAGAAGATGATGACGTCAGAAGTAGACAGCTTGCCCAAGATGCTGGACTTGATTCATATGATCATTTATAATGTTTTCTTAACTCCTTGGACCTGTGCCTACACATCAAATGTTTTCTATCATGGACACGATTCTACGCTAGTTTAAATCTCAATCCAATTGTTGAGTTGTGGCCAATTTCCTATCTCTAGTACTTCTGGGTTACCATGGTGAATATCTCTCCTTCAGGGCTCTGATTAGATACCCTCTAGGAAATTTATTTTAAATGAAAGTTCAGTTCCGTCCTATCTATTCACAATGTTACTAGATGGGAATCCTCTAATCTGGCCAATTAATAATACCTGCTCTGATTCTGGCCATAAATTTAAGTTTTCTCTTAGGATCATTCAAACTCAATCAGAGTGACAAGCTAAGTCTCAATTAAAAAAATAAAAAATAAAACCCCCTCGTTTACTAAAAGGAAAACTCCCACAATTATGGGGTGGATCTATATGGTTAACACCAAGCTATGGTCATTTAAGTTTAAAAGGTCCTCTATGTTTGAAACAGTTAAATCATACTGAAAATGATCAACACATTAATTATGGGACAAGGCTGGGTACTTTATGAACTATGCCTATTATTACCCTTAGAGAGAGTGGTTGGTATGGAACTCAGTGGATTTGTGGCACTTTTATGGCCTTGATATCTACAGGGATGGATGCAAATGTGTGTCCTGGGATTCCCATAAATTTAAGGTCATACATGTTAAAAAATTAGAGGTAACCCCAACCAATCTATGATTGGTATGATACCAATGGGTCAAAGATCTGTATTCTGGTATGACCATTTAGCAGCTTTGTGTGTGTGTGTGTGTGTGTGTGTGTGTGTGTGTGTGCATGCCTTCACTGGGGTTGAAGGATGTAATTTGCCATATTGAAGCCTTAACAACTTTCATAAGCTTTAAATGATAGTAACTGAGCTATTAGCCTATTGAATTCTGAGATCTCTATGATGAGAAAGGAAGTGCTACACAACTGCAAGGTCCTTGACCCCTTACAGTATCTCAGGGAGATATTTGCACTATAATTCAAAGTGAATTCTATATTTTCATTCCTGATAAATCCTTTAATGTATCACACTTGATGAACCATATTAAAAATCAGATTTCTGCTTTAAGTGACCCATTCCCTAGTCTTGACAATCTTTTAGAAAACTGGCTTGTGAGTAAGGCTCATGGCTAAAATATTTACTTTAATTCCAGTATAGTTACTATTTGTATATTTGTATCACAAGATTATTATTTTTATAGTAATATCACAAATATTTGTATAGTAATATCACAAAATATACTATTTGTATATTTATGTCACAAGATTATTGTTTCTTATATTACCAAGTGTATGACTGACCCTCCAATGAAAATAATGATGACTAGACTTGAAGCAGTTAATCAAATGTATAGCTTGATATATGATCAATGATTGTAATAGTGTAACTTTAGATATGGGAAGATGCAATGAAAGGGAATACTTTCCTGGATCATAACTAGAAGACAGGTGTCCAGAGATCTTTAACCAAGATCTAATCCAGCAATAGCACATTGAGTGGCCTACCAGCAAAAACCTTTTTCAGAACTGGGAACGAGCTTTCCGAGCAATGCCAGACAAAATGGTCATGAAATGCTCCCCCCACCCAAAGTATAGTCAGATTTATGACCACAAGGGGGCTATGTCAACTACAAATTGGCACTTAACAAGAGCATAGTCAATGACTGAACAACAAAGGTATTTGCCATTTGCCATGGAGATTGAACCCCATGCTGCTATAGCTGTTGACTTTCAACAATCCCTGAGGGAATTCAAGGTGGAGTGAGGCACAATATGCTCCAGGGAATCTGGTAAGACAGGCCTTTAGGCTTTTAGGAACATATTTTATGATCTCAATTATTACATCTCCTCATATCTAGAGAAGCAATAAATCCCTTCATGGTGACATCAGATTCTCATAACTAAAAAAAAAAAAAAAAAAAAAACAAACCTTTTGTTAAATGAGTGCTTCATGGTATTGAACTCCCTCTTCAGCAAAACCTCATATATTGACCTTCCCCCACTGCTGCTTTGGAGCAATCTTTAGAGCTATCTGAGATGCTGCCTCCCAGGCTGCAGTCCTCATTTTGCTTCAAATAAAGCTTAACTCGAAACTCTCAAGTTGAACAAAGGCATTTTAGTTTATAGTCAAGCAGAGGGGCAGGGTCCTCCAGGCAAGCCATTGAGTATGATTATGATAATAAAAGTAAGTCAAAGATATTGGCCTTTTGTCTTGACTTTGAAATCTTTTTGGAAATCCATGGGTGAGAACTCCTGTTTGTCTGGTGGTTTTTCTATTCCTCCCTTCCTCCATCCTTCCTTTCCTCTCTTCCTTCTCCTTCAGATTTATTGAATGATAATTTTAAAAGTTTTATATATTTAGGGATGTGGCCCTAAGATGGCAGAGGAATAGGACAGGGAGACCACTTTCTCCCGCAAAAACACATCGAAAGATCATTTGAATGCTGAGCCAATACCACAAAACAACTTCTGAATGCTGGTGGAGGACACCAGGCACCCAGAAAGGTAGCCCATTTTCTTCAAAAGGAGGTAGGACAAAATATACAAGATAAAAAGAGAGATAAAAGAGTTAGGGATGGAGAACCATCTCAAGGAGGGAGTCTTAAAAGAGAAGTTTCCAAACACCAGGAGACTATCTCACCGGTGGGCCTGTGGGGAGTTTTAGAATCTCAGAAGGCAACATAATGGAGAGGAAAAAATAAATAAATAAATAAAACCCACAGATTGCGGGTCCAATTACAACTCCTAGCGCAAAAGTAACCCAGACGCTCATGTCTGCCACCAGCAAGCGGGGGCTGAACAGGGAGGTGCGGGCTGCACTCCTTAAGGTAAGGACCCGGCCTGAATGCCCTCAGGGCAATCTGAGATTTGAGGCAGCTAACGTGAGATAGCAACCCAAACCATGGGATAGCCAGAGAGGGAGAAAAAAAAAAAAAAGAGGAAAGAGAGAGAGAAAACTTTTCCATGAAAAGCTCTAACCTAAGGCACTGCTGGGCTCGATCACAGAACAAAGGACTGAGCAAATACCAGAGGAGAGCTAGCCCACTGCGGACTGGCCTATCCCCCGCCAGAGGCAAGGAGGCAGGCAGGCACCAGCCAGAGCTGGAAGGAAAGGGGAAAACTCAGCCTCAGAGACAGCATCCCCTACCAAACTGCAAGCAGGCTCTCAGTCACTAACCAAGTCTTCCTGGGATCCTGGGTGGTTGACATCCATCAGGAGGGTCTCAGCCAGAGATCAGCTCCCCTGAAGAGACACATGGCACACGTGAGATGCAGCTGCACACTCAGGATACTGAGCGGCTGGGACCGGGGTGGTGATAAGATGCAGTGCACCTGGGGAGTGTGCACTCGACAAGCACCTGGTCAACTGAGCTGCTCGGACCTAGGAAGGGCACAAAACGTGGGGACAAAACTCAGGCCCAACTGAGTCTGTGCCTTTGTGGAGTACCCAAGAACCTGAACCTGAGCAGCATAGATCTGGGAAGTGCACACAACCCAGGGCCCACCTCAGACAGTTACCAGCAGAGCAACCTGAAGCCTAAGCAGTGTAGACTGGGAAAGCACACACGCCGTGAGTGGGGGCAAACCTAGTGTGACCCAGACACTGCGAGCACTACCCACACACACCAGTGATATTTGTATGCAGTGTTCCTCCCTCCCCACAGCACAATTGAACAATTGAGCCTAAATAAATGACCACCTTTGCCCCCTTGTGTCAGGGTGAAAGTTAGATACTGAAGAGACTTGCAAACAGAGGAAGCCAAAATAAACAAAGAAGAGGGAACAGCTCTGGAAGTGATAGGTGCAACAGATTAAAACCCTGTAGTTAATACTGACTACATTGGAAGGGACCTATAGACCTTGAGAAGAAGTATAAGGTGGAACAAAGAACTATCTGAAACAAAACGGACCACACACTGCCCTCAACACCTCCAGAGAAATTCCCAGATATATTTTACTATTATAATTTTTTAACTTCTTTTTAATTGTTTTATTTTAAAGTTCTTTATTAATCTTTAACCTTCATTTTTAAAACCTACCTTGAAGAAAAAGACCCTATTTTTAAAGCAAATTTCGCATTTTTTACATAACTTTTGCAATTTTGTTTAATACTGTATTTTTGAGAGTCTAACCTCTACTCTAGATTTTTAATCTTTGCTTTTTGGTATTTTTTAATCAATTTTGTACCTTTAAGAATCTAATCTTCAGTACCCATTTTCACTTAAGAGTGTGATTACTGGCTTGATTGCTCTCTCCCCTTTTGACTCTCCTTTTTCTCCCCCAGGTCACCTCTATCTCCTCCCTTCCCCTTCTCTTCTCAGCTTAACTCTGTGAATCTCTTTGGGTGCTCCAGGCTGTGGAGAAAAATTAGGGAACTGATCACAGGCTAGACTGGTCTCTCTCCTTTTGACTCCCCCTCCTTTCCTTCTGGTCACCTATATCTCCTTCCTCCTTTTTTCTCTTCTCTATGGAACTCCATGAACCTCTCTGAGTGTTCAGACTGTAGAGAGCATATAGGAAATTGATTACTGGCTAGACTGCTATCCACTTATGATTCCCTCTCTTCTCCTTCTGGTTTTCTCTATCTCCCTCCTCCCTCTTCTCTTCTTCATGTAACTCTGAACCTCTCTGGGTGTCGCTCACTGTGGAGAATCTTTTCACCATTAACCTAAATGTTTTGCCATTGGTGTTGTATGGATGGAGAAATCTTGAGGCTACTACAAGAATAAGACTGAAAGCCAAAGGCAGGTGGCCTAAAACCAAAGCTTGAGATCACCAGAAATCTCCTGACTCCAGGGATCATTAATCAACAAAAGCTCATCCAAAAGCCTCCATACCTACACTGAAACCAAGCTCCACCCAAGAGCCAACAAGTTTCAGAGCGAGACATACCAAGCTAATTCTCCAACAAAGCAGGAACATAAACCTGAGCACAAAAATACAGGCGGCCAAAAGTCACACCAAACCACAGACATCTCAAAACTCACTACTGGACACTTAATTGCACTCAAGAGAGAAGAGAGCCAGCTTCACCCACCAGCTTCCCTAACCAGGAAATCTTGACAAGCCACTTGTCCAACCCCACCCACAGGGAGGAACCTCCACAAAAAAGAGGAGCCACAAACTTCCAGCATACAGAAAGGCCACTGCAAACACAGCAACCTAAACAAGATGAAAAGGCAGAGAAATATTCAGAAGGTAAAGGAACATGATAAATCAAACCAAACAAAAAAGGAGGAGATAGGGAGTCTAACTGAAAAAGAATTCAGAATCATGATAGTAAAAATGATATAAAATTTTGAAAACAAAATGGAGTTACAGATAAATAGTCTGGAGACAAGGATTGAGAAGATGCAACAAAAGTTTAACAAAGAACTAGAAGAAATAAAAAAGAATCATTCAATAATGAATAATGCAATAGCTGAGATCAAAAGCACTCTGGAGGGAACCAACAGTAGAATAACTGAGGCAGAAGATAGGATAAGTGAGGTGGAAGATAGAATGGTGGAAATCAATGAAGCAGAGAGCAAAACATAATTAAATGAAATGTGGACAACCTCAGAGACCTCTGGGACAATGTCAAACGCCCCAACATTCGAGTCATAGGAGTCTCAGAAAAAGAAGACAAAATGAAAGGCCTTGAGAAAATACTTGAGGAGATAATAGTTGAAAAATTCCTAAAATGGGGAAGGAAATAGCCATACAAGTTCAAGAAACCTAGAGAGTCTGAAACAGGATGAACCCAAGGCGAAATACCCCAATACACATATTAATCAAATTAACAAAGATCAAACACAAAGAACAAATATTAAAAGCATCAAGGGAAAAACAACAATTAACCCACAAGGGTGCCGGGGTCCAGCCCCGGCTGATCCAGGGAGTTCGAAGAGGGGACGGCGTTGGCGAGGATCAGGATACAATAGCTTCAATTAGATATTAATTAGAAATATAAAGAGTAACAGAATGAGGATAGCTCAGTAGGAAAACTCAGTGGAGAAAAGAGGCTGAGTGGCTTGGTTTATGTGGGAGACCAATAAAACTTCAAGACAAGAAGCTTGCACCACTTACATAGGCCGCAGGCGTCCTTCCATTCTCCCGAAGGAGAGGAGACACTGAGGCCTCCCCGGTCGGATCTTAGAAGCCCAGGCAAAATTAGTAAGCTTGGTGGGTTCTGTGCTCCAGATGGAGATTCAGCCAGAGTGAGAGAGAGAGAGAGACATGGGGAGACCAGTATTTCGAGAAACTGATCCCAATTCTTTATTTTCCATGGTCTACTTTTATACACTGAGATGTTATGCAAAAGTCATGTGGGGTCAGCAGTCCTGACTTTTATCAAAGTCAGGTGCTTCATACAAATGTATACAGAGGTCTTAGGGGTGTTACATCATCTTCTGGCCAGGGGGCCTGCTGACAATTTATGACCCTCTCCTTGTGACAGCAGTCAGTCAACCAGGACACTTATTTCTCCATGGGTGATTATTCTTAAAACAGACACCACCCAAATAAAGTTACATTCCTATAGGGTGAGGGTATAGTGGGTTTTAGTTAAGAAAAGAATTTACTTAGCCTAAGGTCTAACATGATTTATATCAAAGGTTAATACTTATTTCTTCTATATATTCATTAATGTGTGTAAGGGCAGGGGATGTGGAGACTTAGCAACAAACATTGGCTCAACAAATGAAAAACCCTTCACCAATACAATTTCTAATCAGCCCATTATACTTATACTAATAGTTTTCTAACTTTTCTAAGGAACCTGTTTTTAGAAGGTTTAAAGCATCTCGTGCCTCTCACAGTTGGGAGGCTGTGAGCAATCACATGTGGCCGGACAAGCCTGTCAGGCAGGCTAGAGAACCTTCAGAGGAGTTTGTAGGTTAAAACACTCTTGTCATGCCCAGGAGTTTTTATTAACTGGAGCTTTAAGTTAACTCCTTCTCCGAAAGAGGTGGTGGGGGACAGCTCCCCGTAAAGTCAGAGGTGTAGATGAGCACAAAGTAGTAAAGTAGGCAGGGTCTGGTTATGGGGGTAGATGCTCGAGGATTTCCAGGGGGACTCCTGAGGCTCGATCCCGCCTTTCCGTGTGTCGAACCTCCTTCCTCATGACCTTTGCCACGGGCAGAGTACCTCACTCTGGCTCCCAACACAAGGGGATCCCCATAAGGATAACAGCTGATCTGTCAATAGAAACTCTTCAAGCCAGAAGGGAATGGCAGGACATACTTAAAGTGATGAAAGAAAATAACCTACAACCCAGATTACTACACCCAGCAAGGATCTCATTCAATATGAAGGAGACATCAAAAGCTTTAAAGACAAGCAAAAACTGAGAGAATTCAGCACCACCAAACCAGCTCTCCAACAAATCTAGACAGGAAGCACAAAAAAGGATTATAAACGTGAACCCAAAACAATAAAGTAAATGGCAATGGGATCATACTTATCAATACTTACCTTAAATGTAAATGGGTTGAATGCCCCAACCAAAAGACAAAGACTGGCCAAATGGATAAAAAAATAAGACCCCTATATATGCTGTCTACAAGAGACCTACCTCAAACCTAGGGACACATACAGACTGAAAGTGAAGGGCTGGAAAAAGATATTTCACGTAAACAGAGACTAAAAGAAAGCAGGAGCAGCAATACTCATATCAGATAAAATAGACTTTGAAATAAAGGCCATGAAAAGAGACAGAGAAGGACACTACATAATGATCAATCCAAGAAGATACAACAATTATAAATATATATGCACCCAACATAGGAGCACCGCAATATGTAATGCAATGCTAACAAATATGAAAGGGGAAATTAACAGTAACACAATAATAGTGGGAGACTTTAATACCCCACTAACATCAATGGATAGATCAACTAAACAGAAAATTAGCAAGGAAACACAAACTTTAAATGATACAATGGACCTGCTAATTGATATCTATAGGACATTTCACCCTAAAACAACGAATTTCACCTTTTTCTTAAGTGCACATGGAACCTTCTCCAGGATAGATCACATCCTGGGCCATGAATCTAGCCTTGGTAAATTAAAAAAAAAAAAAAAACCTGAAATCATCTCAAGCATCTTTTCTGATCACAATGTATCAACTACAGGAAAAAAAAAAAAACTATGAAAAATACAAACATATGGAATGCAAACAACACACTCCTGAATAACCAACAAATCACAGAAGAAATCAAAAAAGAAATAAAAATATGCATAGAAACGAATGAAAATGAAAACACAACAACCCAAAACCTATGGGATTAAATAAAAGCAGTACTAAGGGGAACGTTCATAGCAATATGAGCCCACCTCAAGACATAGGAGAGAAATCAAATAAATAACCTAACTCTACACTGAAATCAACTAGAAAAGGAAGAAATGAAGAACCCCAGCATTAGTAGAAGGAAAGAAATCACAAAAAGTAGGGAAGAAATAAATGCAAAAGAAACAAAAGAGACCATAGCAAAAATGAACAAAACTAAATGCTGGTTCTTCAAGAAGATAAATAAAATAGACAAACCATTAGCCAGACTCATCAAGAAACAGAGAAGAATCAAATCAACAAACTTAAAAATGAAAATGGAGAAATCAAAACAGACAACACAGAAATACAAAGGATCATAAGAGACTACAATCAGAAACTATATGCCAATAAAATGGACAACTTGGAAGAAATGGACAAATTCTTAAAAGTATAACTTTCCAAAACTGGACCAGGAAGAAATAGAAAATCTTAACAGACCCATCACCAGCACAGAAATGGAAACCATAATCAGAAATCTTCCAACAAACAAAAGCCCAGGACCAGAAGGCTTCACAGCTAAATTCTACCAAAAATTTAGAGAAGAGCTAAAACCTATCCTACTCAAACTCTTCCATAAAATTGCAGAGAAAGGTAAACTTCCAAACTCATTCTATGAGGCCACCATCACCTTAATACTAAAACCTGACAAAGATGCCACAAAAAAAGAAAACTACAGGCCAATATCACTGATGAACATAGATGCAAAAATCCTGAACAAAATTCTTGCAAACAGAATCCAACAACATATTAAAAAGATCATACATCATGACCAAGTGGGCTTTATCCCAGGGATGGAAGGATTCTTCAATATCCACAAATCAATCAATGTAATACACCACATTAACAAATGGAAAGACAAAAACCATATGATTATCTTAATGGATGCAGAGAAAGCCTTTGACAAATTTCAACATCCAGTTATGATAAATACCCTCCAGAAAGCAGGCATAGTGGGAACAAACCTCAACATATTAGAAGTCATATACGATAAACCCACATCAAACATTATCCTTAATGGTGAAAAATTGAAAGCATTTCCCCTAATGTCAGGAACACGACAAGGTTACCCACTGTCACCACTACTATTCGACATAGTTCTGGAAGTTTTGGCCACAGAAATCAGAGATGAAAAAGAAATAAAATCAATCCAGATAGGGAAAGAAGTAAAACTCTGACTGTTTGCAGATGACATGATCTTCTACATAGAAAACCCTAAAGACTCTACCAGAAAATGGCTAGAGCTAATTAATGAATACAGTAATGTTGCAGGATATAAAATTAACACACAGAAATCCTTTACATTCCTATACACTAATAATGAGAAAATAAAAAGAGAAATTAAGGAAACAATTCCATTCACCATTGCAACGGAAAGAATAAAATACTTAGGAATAAATCTACTTAAAGAAACAGAAGACCTATATATAGAAAACTATAAAACACTAATGAAATAAA
Source organism: Bos javanicus (assembly GCF_032452875.1). Classification (NCBI taxonomy): domain Eukaryota; kingdom Metazoa; phylum Chordata; class Mammalia; order Artiodactyla; family Bovidae; genus Bos; species Bos javanicus. Next base: position 45,378,713 of record NC_083897.1, read on the forward strand.
TAGAAGATGACACAAATAGATGGAGAAATATACCATGATTATGGATTGGAAGAATCAATATAGTGAAAATCAGTATACTACCCCAAAGCAATGAATAGATTCAATGCAATCCCTATCAAGCTACCCAAATAGCTATCAAGCTATTTTTCAGAGAATTAGAACAAATAATTTCACAATTTGCATGGAATTACAAAAAACCTCGAATAGCCAAAGGAATCTTGAGAAAGAAGAATGGAATTGGAGGAAGCAACCTGCCTGACTTCAGGATCTACTACATAGCAACCGTCATCAAGACAGTATGGTACTGGCATAAAGACAGAAACGTAGATCAATGGAAGAAAATAGAAAGCCCAGAGATAAATCCATGCACCTATGGACACCTTATCTTTGACAAAGGAGGCAAGAATATACAATGGAGAAAAGACAATCTCTTTAACAAGTGGTGCTGGGAAAATTGGTCAGCCACTTGTGAAAGAATGAAACCAGAACACTTGCTAACACCATACACAAAAATAAACTCCAAATGGATTAAAGATCTAAACGTAAGACCAGAAACTATAAAACTCTTAGAGGAGAACATAGGCAAAACACTCTCCGACATAAATCACAGCAGGGTCCTCTATGACCCACCTCCCAGAATATTGGGAATAAAAGCAAAAATAAACAAATGGGACCTAATTAAAATTAAATGCTTCTGCCCAACAAAGGAAACTATAAGCAAGGTGAAAAGACAGCCTTCAGAATGGGAGAAAATAATAGCAAATGAAGCAACTGACAAAAAACTAATCTCAAAAATATACAAGCAACTCCTACACCTCAATTCCAGAAAAATAAATGACCCAATCAAAAAATGGGCCAAGAAATAAATAGACATTTCTCCAAAGAAGACATACAGATGGCTAACAAACACATGAAAAGATGTTCAACATTACTCATTCTCAGAGAAATGCAAATCAAAACCACAATGAGGTACCATTTCACACCAGTTAGAATGGCTGCTATCCGAAAGTCTACAAGCAATAAATGCTGGAGAGGGTGTGGAGAAAAGGAAACCCTCTTACACTGTTGGTGGGAATGCAAACTAGTACAGCCACTATGGAGAACAGTGTGAAGATTCCTTAAAAAACTGGAAATAGAACTGCCTTATGACCCAGCAATCCCACTGCTGGGCATACACACCGAGGAAACCAGAATTGAAAGAGACACATGTACCCCAATGTTCATCACAGCACTGTTTACAATAGCCAAGACATGGAAGCAACCTAGATGTCCATCAGCAGATGAATGGATAAGAAATCTGTGGTACAAATACACAATGGAATATTACTCAGCTATTGAAAAGAATACATTTGAATCAGTTCTAATGAGGTGGATGAAACTGGAGCCCATTATACAGAGCAAAGTAAGTCAGAAAGAAAAACACCAATACAGTGTATTAACGCATATATATGGAATTTAGAAAAATGGTAATGATGACCCTATATGTGAGACAGTAAAAAGACACAGATATAAATATCAGACTTTTGGACTCTGTGGGAGAAGGCAAGGGTGGGATGATTTGAGAGAATAGCATTTAAACATGTATATTATCATATCTGAAATAGATTGCAAGTCCAGGCTTGATGCTTGAGGCAGGGTGCTCAGGTCTGGTGCACTGGGATGACCCTGAGAGATGGGATAGGGAGGGAGGTGGGAGGGAGGGTCTGAATGGGGAAAACATGTACACCCATGGTTGATTCATGTGAATGTATGGCAAAAACCACCACAATATTGTAAAGTAATTAGCTTCCAATTAAAAAAATAAATAAATAATAAAAAAATAATAAAAGCAAGTCAAAGAAACAGTTTCCAACATGGAATCATAATTGGCTTCCTCCCTGCAACATTATTTTATTAGGCGGGAGTGTTTAAGACTCTGAGTGCAGGAGGGAGCATCTCAGTAGCTCTGAGAAAACTGCTCCAAGAAGGTAGGAGGGCAAGTCAGGCCTTATACAAGTTTGCAACAAAGAGAGCAGGCAATCTGGACATTAAAGATCAGGTATCAAGTTAAGGAATTTAGCACTCTGGGCTCACTGAATTCATTCCTTTCATATGCACCTCAGCTATCTGGGCCAAACCTGTTTCCTTATTCACCTTGCTTCTTGTATTCCCCCGGCTCCTCAGCAATCACCACGTTGGGGTTTGGCATCATCCTTTGGATCAAAGTTTCGGGAGCTCTCATTCAAATCTGGAGGCCAGAAATCACTGATGGTGTGACATTTCTTGTTTATTAATATGGCAGGAGATATTTTCATTTCACACTTCATCGTTTTTCTAAAATTATGATTTTAAGAGTTGAGGATTCTAATTTAAACATAATTAAAGCTATTAGAAATAATACGGTAAATTTTCTGAAATAGAAGGAAATAAAATGTATGTTTTCAGTAAAGAAGATATGAGGAATGAAATTACATTTTAGCAAAAAAAAAATGTGCTGTTTAATTTTATTTGTATGAAAAATGAGAGATGGGCTAGATACAAAAAGTAATAAGAGATTATGAAGAGGAATCCTGTGGAAAAGGTTTTATACATAGTCAGGATCAACTAAGGGCTTCCTTTGTGGCTCAGCTGGTAAGGAATCCACCTGTAATGTGGGAGTCCTGGGTTCAGTCCCTGGTTTAGGAAGATCCCCTGGAGAAACGAAAAGCTACCCACACCAGTATTCTGGCCTGGAGAATTCCATGGACAGTCAATGGGGTCACAAATAGTCAGACATGACTGAGCGACTTTCACTTTGACTTTTCAGGATTAACTAAATTTAGATTTAAGTTAACCAAAGTGAATGGACTCTGTTAAGTGAGATAAGTGCAAGACTGGAAATTTTGTTTCTGTCTGTTATAAGTGCTCCTTTTGATAATAGATTGTGTGAGTTTCTGTGCCCTTAAATGATCTATATTTATTTTCTTTGTGACCTTGGTTAAATGAATAGGTATTATTTCAGTGACCTACGATCCTGTGTTTTAAAATATTTTTGGTATTTCTAACAAACTTCCCCAAATCAAAATCTAACTAAGCTCTTTAGCCTCCAGTTGACTCTGGGATGGATGTATCAAAGAAACATCTCTGCGGAACCTCAGAGACAAATGTTAAGCTAAATTTATTTGGTATTTGTAATTCAAAAACTTTGTCAAGTGATTAAAAGTGAGCTTTAGGCTGTAATATATAGATAAATATCACTAATAGAGATATTCTAAAATTTATATGGATTCCCTAACATCTGATATGTCTCAATATAATGTTATCAGTCAAAATTCTAGTGATTTTACTAAAATGTTTTATGTTGCAAAAATATCCAAGTTTCCTAACTACATAGTATTTAAATAGTTAACCATGCAGAAGGGCCATGGCAAAATTATAGGGAGGCTGCTTTTAGAAAGAGTGATTCCCATCTGGGGAATCCCCTTCGAACTACATAGTGACAGAGGTACCCATTTTACTGGACAAATTTTTGAGGAAATTTGGCCTATTATGTAATATTTCCATTGTGCCTATCTCCCCCAGCCTTCTGGGTTAGTGGAAAAATCAAATGGGACAATTAAAACTCAGTTGGTTAACATTATGGATGCTCATTCCTTACCTTGGCCTAAGGCCCTTCCACCGGTTCTCCTTAACTTCAGATCCACTCCTTTTGGCAAACATCATTTGTCTCCTTTGAAATTATTATAGGGATATCAATGAGATTGGATAAAAGACTACATGATCCTATATTACTTAAGGGAGATAAATTATTGCAAGGGTTTAATCAAATTATTGCAAGTCATCTAAACTTGTTTCTGAAGCTTATCATAGTAATCTATCCTCAAATGAAGATCAAATGTCCCATGACTTACAACCAGGAGATTATGTATACTAGAAAATACATCACTTAAAGGATTCCCTCAAACCTGACATAATTTAAAGGACTCCCTCCAACCTAGATGGAAGGGCCCTTATTGGGTTATTTTGACTAGCTCATGCACAACAAAACTGAAAGGAATTGACTCTTGGGTTCATATTTCCCACCTAAAAACGGCTCCTGCACAAGACTGGTCTATAGAAAGAACTGCTGCCCTCAAACTCACCTTAAAGCAATGCTCTGATAATAAGGAAACACCAACACCAGGACGAGAAGAAGACATTAGAAGTAGACAGCTGACCCAAGATGCTGGACCCGACTTGTATGATTGCTCATAAAGGTTTATTCTTGGTCTCTTGGACACTAGCACATAAATGTTTTTCTATTATGGGCACAATCTTGGCAAATTTTAGAAATCAATCAAATTGTTAGGTTATGGTCAATTACCTGCATCCAGTACCTCTGGTTTACCTTGGTGGGTATCTTTCCACAAGGGCTCTGATTGGATGGCTGTTAGGAAGTTTATTTTAGAATAAAGGAATTATAGTTCTGTCTGGGCTATTACTTATATTGCTAGATAAGACCCATTCACTTGGCCAATCAAATATACTTATTCTAACCGTGGCCATAAATATGAATTTTCTCTTAAGGCACTCTAGCTCAGTCAGAACATAAATTCCAGTCCAATAAATAAATAAACTCTACACTATTAAGAGGGATGCTTCCTCTGTTATGGGATGGATTTGATAGCTTAAGATGAATGATGTCTGATTCGTGATCTCCAAAGAAGAAGATTTAGTTTTGGGACTGGGGACCAGGCTTGATCATTCAAGAGCTTTCATGTAGCAGAGTTATATTAAAATGATAAAGGACAGAGAAAGCTTCTGACACAGACATCAGAAGGGGGACAGAGAGTGCCCCCACTCGCTAGTCTTAGCAAGGGAGTTATATACTTTTTAAATTGGTTACTACAATAAATTGAAAGAATGTCTCAAGTTTGCAAAGCTCTTACTAGACCCACTCCCACAATTTACATTTTAAAATGACAGGATTAGAACTAACAATAGAAAGATCTTACCAGATCCACTCCCATAATATACATTCTAAAATAACAGGATTAGTTAAAAGGTTTTCAAGAAAGGGAAACTGTCCTCAAGCAGGATACATTATTGTTGTTATATAATCCTTAGTACAGAGTTTAAACAGAGTTGTTTGTTGTGTAATCATCAGTTCCCAGCTTAAAAAAAAAAAAATGTTTTATGTGACTAAGGCTAAGGAATGTAGAGGAAAAAAAGACATTTGTCTTTTCCTTCTTGAGAATTCCAGACCCCTATCTCCTCCTCAAAAGCCTCAGGCCCCTTTCTCCTGGGGGACCCCAGACTTCTTATCAACCTGCCTAGGAACTGACTCTCTCAGATTTATCTGGCTAACACCAGGCTATGATCATGTAAACCTAAAGGTCCCACTTTGCTGGGAAAATTAAATCATACCAAAGATAATTAAGCTAATAACACTAGAAAATTAGATTGGATGTCCTATAAAAGCTGTCAAAGTCCAATTTCTCTTAAAGACTGTGACTGGTATGGAACAGACTGGGTCAGACATCCAGAAATATACTGGCCAGCACCTAATAAGACACAATGGCTTTTTGGGTCCAATTTACGGCCCTGGCTTCCACCAGGATGGCTAGGAAGGTGTACTTGTGTTGCAGAAGCCAGTAATCAAGAAACCAAGCACCACACTCAAAGAATTGGAGAATTCAGGTTTATTATGCTGGCAGGCCCAGAGGAGTTAACACTCCAAGCTCTGAGCCCAGAGCAAAGGGGTTACAGAGATTTTATAGACAGACTATAGTGAGCAAAACTAGCTGCTAATAGGCTGATTTAAACTAAGAGGTTTTGTATGCATGGGAACAGTGGTCAAGGCAGGAGGGGGATCCCTGACCTTTAAATGGACAGGCATGATTTAGCAGGTTTGCAGGAGTTGGGCAGTTGCAAACAGCAGCACAAGGATGAGTGAGATAACCTCCAGTTCCTAGTATCATAAGTCCCCACTTTCTGAGACTATGTGACCTACGTGATCCAGGTTTTGCAAGGAGCAAGCTGAGTTACAGAGGCAGAAGGGGCAGGAGGTTATGTAAAATTTTAACTTTTCCTCTAAATTCCCCTCTTGATGTTTCTATCACTCATTGTAGAAAGCATCATCTCATGTTTTGATAGGACATTCAGAGCTCCCCATTGTTTACGGGGCTCTATTGAGCTATTACCATTTGTAACTTTATGGATTCAATCCAAGAGGTTATGAACTGGGTAATTGCATTGAGAATATGAGGGCCAAACAAGAGCACTGCAAAGAGCATGAAGAGAGGACCTGTTAAAGGGAGAAGCCATGATGCTCAGCTCCAGATATTTTCCCAATTACCCTGGGAATTTGCTAGTTCCTCTCTCTTTTTTGTGATTTGTTCCCTTAGATGTTGGGCCATGTCCCTGACCATTGCTGATCGGTTTACATAAAAACAGCATTCTTCATTCAAGAAGAGGCAGAGTTCTCCCTTTTCAGTTGTCAGTAGGTCTCGTGCTCGCCTACTCTGTAAAAACCACCTCAGCCAGGGAATCTAGTTGGTCCTGTAACAAAGAGCCCAGCAATAATACCAATTAAAGACAGAGGACTTGGCTACTCTCTTAATGTAGTCTGTGAAGTCCTTGCATAGTGTATAGTAGAAGGTGTTTGATGAAGCAATTCTTCCTATCCCCATACCTATCCCAGCCATAATTCTCAGACCAACTAGTAGGCAGGTAAACTGAATGACTCTTTTTGACCGCATATGTGCTGCCAGAGGTATGGTGAGAGTCTGTTTGTTAGAGACAATATTCATCTGGGGAGTGAAGAAAGCTAAGGTGCAAATACCCATCCAAATGACTGGTAGACATAAGTAAGTATCTGTCCCACAAATAAAAGGCTTTGATGGGGGTGGCACCATATTGTGTTTATGGCACATTCAAGGGAAACCCAAGTAAAATGGTAGGTGTTGCGAGAGGGCATCAGAGGGCAGAAACACTGAAATCAAAATCACAGAAAACTACTCAATCTAATCACATGGACCACAGCCTTGTCTAACTCAATGAAACTAAGCCATGCCCTGTGAGGCCACCCAAGATGGGCGGATCACGGTAGAGAGGTCTGACAGAATGTGGTCCACTGGAGAAGAAAATGGCAAACCACTTCAGTATTCTCGCCTTGAGAACTCCATGAACAGTATAAAAAGGCAAAATGATAGGATACTGCAAGAGGAACTCCCCAGGTCGGTAGGTGGCAATATGCTACTGGAGATCAGTGGAGAAATAACTCCAGAAAGAATGAAGGGATGGAGACAAAGTGAAAACAATACCCAGTTGTGGATGTGACTGGTGATGGAAGAAAGATCCAATGCTGTAAAGAGCAATATTGCATAGGAACCTGGAATGTTAGGTCCATGAATCAAAGCAAATTAGAAGTGGTCAAACAGGAGATGGCAAGAGTGAACGTCAACATTCTAGGAATCAGCGAACTAAAATGGACTGGAATGGGTGAATTTAACTCAAATGACCATTATATCTACTATTGTGTGCAGGAATCCCTTAGAAGAAATGGAGTAGCCATCATAGTCAACAAAAGAGTCCGAAATGCAGTACTTGGATGCAACCTCAAAAACGACAGAATGATCTCTGTTCATTTCCAAGGCAAACCATTCAATATCATAGCAATCCAAGTCTATGCCCCAACCAGTAATGCTGAAGAAGCTGAAGTAGAATGGTTTATAAAGACCTACAAGACCTTCTGGAACTAACACCCAAAAAAGATGTCCTTTTCATTATAGGGGACTGGAATGCAAAAGTAGGAAGTCAAGAAACACCTGGAATAACAGGCAAATTTGGCCTTGGAATACGGAATGAAGCAGGGCAAAGGCTAATAGAGTTTTTCCAAGAGAACACACTGGTTATAGCAAACACCCACTTCCAATAACACAAGACGAGACTCTACACATGGACATCACCAGATGGTCAACACCGAAATCAGATTGATATACTCTTTGCACCAAAGATAGAGAAGCTCTATATAGTCAGCAAAAACAGGACAGGGAATGACTGTGGCTCAGATCATGAACTCCTTTTTGCCAAATTCAGACTTAAATTGAAGAAAGTAGGGAAAACCACTAGACCATTCAGGTATGACCTAAATCAAATCCTTTATGATTATACAGTGGAAGTGAGAAATAGACTTAAGGGACTAGATCTGATAGATAGAGTGCCTGATGAACTATGGGCGGAGGTTCGTGACATTGTACAGGAGACAGGGATCAAGAAAATCCCCATGGAAAAGAAATGCAAGAAAGCAAAAGGGCTGTCTGGGGAGGCCTTACAAATAGCTGTGAAAAGAAGAGCAGTGAAAAGCAAAGGAGAAAAGGAAAGATATAACATCTGAATGCAGAGTTCCAAAGAATAGCAAGGAGAGATAAGAAAGCCTTCTTCAGCGATAGATGCAAATAAATAGAGGAAAACAACAGAATGAGAGAGACTAGAGATCTCTTTAAGAAAATTAGAGATACCAAGGGAACATTTCAAGCAAAGATGGGCTCGATAAAGGACAGAAACGGTATGGACCAAAAGAAGCAGAAGATATTAAGAAGAGGTGGCAGGAATACACAGAACAACTGTACAAAAAAGATCTTCATGACCAAGATAATCATGATGGTGTGATCACTCACCTAGAGTCAGCAATCCTGGAATGTGAAGTCAAGTGGGCCTTAGAAAGCATCAGTATGAACAAAGCTAGTGGAGGTGATGGAATTCCAGTTGAGCTATTTCAAATCCTGAAAGATGATGCTGTGAAATTGCTGCACTCAATATGCCAGCAAATTTGGAAAACTCAGCAGTGGCCACAGGACTGGAAAAGGTTAGTGTTCATTACAATCCCAAAGGAAGGCAATGCCAAAGAATGTTCAAACTACCACACAATTGCACTCATCTCACATGGTAGTAAAGTGATGCTCAAAATTCTCCAAGCCAGGCTTCAGCAATAAATGAACCGTGAACTTCCTGATGTTCAAGCTGGTTTTAGAAAAGGCAGAGGAACCACAGATCAAATTGCCAACATCCGCTGGATCATGGAAAAAGCAAGACAGTTCCCGAAAAACATCTATTTTTGCTTTATTGACTATGCCAAAGCCTTTGACTGTGTGGATCACAATAAACTGTGGAAAATTCTGAAAGAGATGGGAATAGCAGACCACCTGACCTGCTTCTTGAGAAACCTTATATGCAGGTCAGGAAGCAAGAGTTAGAACTGGACATGGAACAACAGACTGGTTCCAAATAGGAAAAGGAGTATATCAAGGCTGTATATTGTCACCCTGCTTATTTAACTTCCATGCAGAGTACATCATGACAAACGCTGGGCTGGAAGAAGCACAGGCTGGAATCAAGATTGCTGGGAGAAATATCAGTAACCTCACATATGTAAATGATACCACCATATGGCAGAAAGTGAAGAGGAACTAAAAGGCCTCTTGATGAAAGTGAAAGTAGAGAGTGAAAAAGTTGGCTTAAAGCTCAACATTCAGAAAACGAAGATCATGGCATCCGGTCCCATCACTTCATGGGAAATATATAGGGAAACAATGGGAACAGTGTCAGACTTTATTTTTCTGGTCTCCAAAATCACTGCAAATGGTGATTGCAGCCATGAAATTGAAAGACGCTTATGCCTTGCAAGGAAAGCTATGACCAACCTGTAATTAAAAGATGCTTACTCCTTGCAAGGAAAGTTATGACCATCATAGACAGCATATTAAAAAGCAGAGACATTACTTTGCCAACAAAGGTCCGTCTAGTCAAGGCTATGCTTTTTCCATTAGTCATGTATGGATGTGAGAGTTGGACTGTGAAGAAAGCTGAGCACCAAAGAAATTGATGCTTTTGAACTGTGGTGTTGGAGAAGACTCTTCAGTCCCGGGACTGCAAGGAGATCCTACCAGTCCATTCTAAAGGAGATCAGTTCTGGGTGTTCTTTGGAAGGAATGATGCTAAAGCTGAAACTCCAGTACTTTGGCCACCTCGTGTGAAGAGTTGACTCATTGGAAAAGACTCTAATGCTGGGAGGGTTTGTGGGCAGGAGGTGAAGGGGATGACAGAGGATGAGATGGCTGGATGGCATCACCGACTTGATGGATGTGAGTTTGAGTGAACTCCAGAAGTTGGTGATGGACAGGGAGGCCTGGCATGCTGGAATTCATGGGATCACAAAGAGTCGGACACGACTGAGCGTTGGAACTGAACTGAGTGGGCCACTCACCTTTTAAAGTTTGATTACATTCGTCCCTGGCTGAATTGCCTACAGGCTCAGTTCCTTCACCATTTTTAAAGCATTCTGGAGCCATTTGAGTTAATTCTATTTAAGACTGACCCTTGTAAGCATGGATCTATAGGAGTTCCCATGGCTTTTGCATTATTTCATGGTACTGGTGTAGATAAGTATGATGGAGCTCCTAAGGATAAGCAAAGGCAGCCATCCCTGACCAGTTGGGGGTTGGTGTCATTAAGAAGGTGATCAGTTGCACTGAGAACCTGGTACACACGAGGGTCTAAGGGGAAGTTAACTCTGTAACCTGGTTCATACTGCCAATAAGGGACTGCCAATCTCAGGGACAGAGGCAATTCTGGGGCCAAGAGGACCTTAAAGATTGACTCGGGGCTCACTGCGAGGCTTCGTTGGTTGCTGCCTCCTTGGCAGCCTCGTCAGCCAACCAATTTCCTTTTCTGATTGGATATGTTCCTCTCTGATGGCCTTTACAATGGATGACTACCACTTGGGAAGAATTCCAGACTGCTTCTAACAGCTGAAGGATTTCTTTTTTTGTTTTTAATCTTTCTCCCTGCTATCAATAGTCCCCTTTCTTTATAAATGGCTCCATGAACATGTTAAGTAGCAAAGGCATACCTTGAATCAGTATAGATGTTGACTCATTTCCCTTTGGCATGCGTTGGTACCTGGGCGAGTGCCCATAGCTCAGCCCATTGTGCTGACCACCCTTGTGGCAAGGCCTCAGCCTTCACTATCTCGTCAGTTGTTGTTATGGCATAACCTACTTTGCACTGCCCATCTTGGATTAAACTGCTTCCATCAGTGAACAGTTCCAGTTCTGGGTTCTGGAGGGGAATGTCTGTCAGGTCTGGCCTGTTCAAGTAAATTTCATCTATGACCTCCTCACCACTATGATGGCGGGTTCCTGCTTCTGTAGGTAAAAAGGTGGCAGGGTTCAGTGTCCACACAGTCTTGAGTTGGACCTGTGGGTTTTTGAAAGGCAGTCCTTGATAGTGAATCATCCTGGAGTTGGTCAGCCCTTATGCCCCTGGCTGTTCATTAGGGCAATAACAGCATGGGAAACCTTTAAATATATATTTTGTCCTAGAGTAAGCTTATCTGCTTCTTTGACCAAAACCACAGTGGCAGCTAATACCCAGAGGCATGGCAGCCATCCCACAGCCACTGGATCTCGTCGTTTGGACAGGTATGTGACCAGGCACTGCCATGGCCCAACTGTTTTTGTGAGGATCCCCAGTGCAGTGTGATTTTTCTCGTGTATAAAGAGGTTAAAGTCCCGTGTCACATCTGGAAGCCCTAATGCTGGAGCACTGGTCAAGAGTATCTTTATCTCCTTGAAGGCCTTTTCCTGTTCAGGTCCCTACTCCTAGGGGTCTTCCCCAGACCCTGCTGTGGCTTTAAACAAAGACTTGGAAATTTCAGAGAAACCCAGTATCCAGATCTGGCAGAATCCAGCAGCCCCAAGGAACTCACAGAGACTTCTTTCGTGGTGTTCAGCCAAGGTATTGAACAGATGGCTTGCTTCCTCTCATGTCCAAGCACCCAATGTCCTTTTGAGATGACAGACCCAAGGTACTTGACACCCTGTCTGCAGATCTGAGCCTTTTTCCATGACACCTTGTACCCTGTGGTGAAAAGTAGAGCCAACAAGGCTTTGGTACCTCTCCAGCAGTCCCTTTGGGTGGGACTGGTTAGCAACAAGTCATCCATGTACTAGAGTAGGGTGCAGTTGAAAGTTTCTCTGGGAAAGGCAGCAAGGTCCACAGCCAGGGCTTCACCAAACAGGGTAAGGTAAGTTTTTGAAGCCTTACAGCAAGTCAGGTCTAAGTCAGCTGTGTCTTTCTCCTGGTATGTGGGTCTTTCCATTCAAAGGCAAACAAGGTGTGGCTGGCTGGTGACAGCCAGAGGCAGAAGAATGCATCCTTGAGGTCAAGGCAGGTGAACCAGCTTGCCTGAGTAGGAAAGAGACTCAGGAAAGTGTAGGGATTTGGGACCTCTGGATGGACGGTGATCATTGCACTGTTGAGGGTGTGGAGGTCCTGGACGTGGGGTACTCATTCCCTCCAGACTTTTTGACTGGTAACAGTGAAGTGTTCCAGGGAGAGTCACATTCATTTAGGATCTCGGCATCTCATAGGCACTGGATGTGGTCTCAAATTCCCAGACGTGCCTCCCCTGGTACTGGATATTGTTTCTGTCTAATAGGAGTAGCTCCTGGCATCAGGTCCACTACAATGGGGGCATGGATTTTGGCCAAACCTGGGGACTCCTTCTCTGCCCAGACATCAGGGAATTATTTTATCATTCTGGGGTGGGGTTACTTGTTTCCTCCCTGAGGAACAGAGACACCATTAATCTTCCCTGGGCATGGTCACAGCCATCATCAGAGCTGATTGGCTCCCCAGGGTGAGGCTTGCAGACTTTCCAGGGGCAAAAGTGATTTGTGCCTCCAGCTTTGTCAGTAAGTCTCTACCCAGCAGGGAATGAGGCATTCCAGTAAGTAGAGAAATTCATGAGTCACCAGATGACCCCCTAGCTGACATGAACGGGCTTTGTAAAATGAGCAGGCTGCCATGTCCCCTGTGGCCCCAACAATAGTTGCTATTCAGCCTGTGAGGGAAGCCACAGGTGTGATTACCACGGAGTGTTCAGCTCTGGTATCCACCATAAAATTCATTGATTGGCCACCTACTTTCAGCATGACCATGGGCTCCCAGGGGCCCAGGATCAGGGAGCCTGGTCTTCCCTAGTCTTGTTCTGTTCCAGCCAGGCTGATAAGATTTTGGACAGTCAGCTCAGAATGGTACTTTTCTTTGTTGTGTCAACTGAACTTCTTTGACCCTTTAGCTGTCCCTCTGTAATGGGGGCACTCATTCCTCTAGTGTCCCATCTCTTTGCAATAGGTGCACTGGTTGTGGCATAGTGGTGGTCTCTTCTTAGATTCCCATTTCCACAAGGGAACACTGTTTCATTTGATCTGAGCTCCTCAATGCTGCTGCTAGCAGGGCTGCTTTCTGTTTCATTTTTTTATCTGCTTCTCGTTGGGCTTCATGGTCTCAGTTCACAAAGACTTTATTTGCTACCTCCAGTGGCTGTGTGACATTCATCCCAGCGAAGCTTTCCAACTTTTGGAGCTTTCATTGGATGTCTGCATAGGATTGAGCCACAAAGGCAGAGTTAATCATCTGTTGATTCTTGAGTATCTCAGGGTCAAATGGGGTGTATGTCCAGAACACTTCACACAGTCTTTCATAGAAATCGGTGGGAATCTCTTCTGCTTTTTGGATTATCATTGTAATTTTGGACATATTGGTGAGCTTTTTGGCTCCCACTCAAAGTCCATGTAGAAGGGCATCATGGTAGTGATCCAGGGTTTCTTGTCCTTCTCTGGTATTGAAATCCCAATTAGGTCTCATCTCTGGCATTGCTTCTCATGCCCATCCCTCTACATCTAAGACCTCTGCAGGGGCTTGTAATCTGAGCCAGTTTTGGGCTTCTGTCGAGATGTGTTGCCTTTCTTCAGTGGTGAAGAGAGATATAGGAGCTGGCGATAGTCATCCCATGTAGGCTGGTGGGTGTGGAAAATGGACTCTAGGAGGTCAATAATAGCCTGTGGTTTATCAGAGTATGCTGGATTATGGTGTTTCCAGTTTAGAAGATCAGTAGTGCTGAAGGGCTGGTAATAGAGAATGGAGCGATCAGGCTGGACTGAGCCATCCTCATTCATTTGTTGAGGACCTTGAGTTTCTTCCAGTGGCATCTGATGGGCTGTGGCCAGCTGGCTAGATTGTTTGGTGGAACAGAGCCGCTTCCCTACTGGCTTGGAGCTGGAGTCTTGCTCATGAGGTGGTGAAGGGAACATGGAAGAAGGTGGACTGCCTGGCAATGGGTCCAGCTCTGGCTGTGCCGGGGCTTGTGGAGTCAGGGGAATGTATGGTGGGGGCAGCAGTGGGTCCTCCATTGGATCTCCCTGGAATACAGGTTTTTTCCCCCTTCTTTCTTTTTTCGGAGTGGTTGGACCACAGATACTCTATTCTGTCCCTGTCCATTCATGCAAAATCTTGCCCATGGGGGCAGGGTCTGTGCTATTAGAAGCCAGGATCCTATGTAAGGAAACTGATCTGGATGTCCTGGAGTCCCAGAGACTACCTGGTGCACTGATTGGACAGTGGGCAGGTCCAGAGTGCCCTCTGGTGGCCATCCAACATCAAAGGATGGCCAATCGAGCTCACATAAGTTGCAAACCTTCCTGGGGATCATTTTGACTCCGTATTCTCCTGCAAAGCCCTTGTTAAAGTTTTTTATCATGAAATTTAATACTGTTGGCTTAGAGGAACTTCCACCCATGTTAACAAACCCTATCTGGCAGGATTTTGAGGAAAACCTAATCTCTTAGATGTCGGCTCAAGGAGTCAGTCAACAGAAAAATAACCAGTAACCAATAATTTCTCCCTCCCTGTGTATCCTGCCCTGAGTTGGTAGTGCAAAGACAAACAAGTGTGGGTGCCCCCTCAAAAGAGGAGACCATTCAGGTTCCTGCTTGGCCATGTCCCCAGGGGGAACTTAGGTGCCTCTTAGCATTGGTGGAGCAATATAAACCCCTGATCTGGATCTGTCTCTCAGGGAGGGACTGGGCCCCAGAGAGGCAGACACTGCCTTGAGCCATATGAGATCACCATGGAATCGCAAGTTAGGGCCCACTCGGACTCTGTAGTCATGAAGGCCATGAAGCCACACAATCGAGCCCGAAGAGCAAGTGAATCAGGCTGCACAGTTGTTCACATTCATTTTTTGTCCACCTGCCTGCTCTCCCGAGGGAGATTTAAGATTCCTGTTAGCAGTGACAGGTCAGTATAAACCCCTGACCTGGACCAGCCTTGCAGAGAGGGATCAAATCCCCTGGAGACTGGCCCTGCCTTTCAGCCTTATGAGGTTGTCAAGTAACTGCAGGCTGTGGACCCTCTCAGGCTCTGTAGTCCGAGGACTGTGGTGCTCACCTTCACTTCCTTCAGTCAGCAATCATGCATACACAGTCACTCAGAAGTTATAACAATACCTCCCTTTTCCCAAGTCCCTAGGCCTCCCTATCTGATGCTCCCTTCCTGGGAGCTCCAAGGAGGTGATCAGTCTCCTCTTCTACCTGTTGGGGTAGGACCTGACTGCGGACTGGCCCAGGGGCTTTACCTGATCCTGTGGCTATTCCTGGTGAGATGGTCCCTCCAATGAATCCAATCAGAGCAGCCGCCCAGAGAGTCAGAACACCGGTCCAAAAGAGAACCCAGAATACCGTCAGGTGGTACACCTCCTTGTTCGTCTTGAGGCTCCTCCAATCTGACCCAGCCAAGCCACCAGTCTGGTGGCTTAAGGGACTGGTGTGGTTGGAATCTCACTGCGGCCTCCAGAAATGTTGCAGAAACCAGTACTGGAGAGACCAAGCACCACACTCAGAGAGTTGAAGAACTCAGGTCTATTATGCCAGTGGGCCCAGAGGAGTTAACACTCTAAGATCTGAGCCCCAAAGAATTTTTATACATGGACAGGGATGATTAAGGAGGTTTGCAGGGGCTAGACAATTGCAAAGAGCAGGACAAGAGTGAGTGAGATAAGATCCAGTTCCTAGTATTGTGAGTCTCCACTTTCTGAGACTACGTGATGTACATGATCCAGACTTTGCAAGGAGCAAGCTGAGTTACAGAGGCAGAAGGAGCAGGATGTTATGTAAAATTTTAACTTTTCCTCTTCACTAGGAAGATGGCTTGGTTCTGGGAGCTCATGGCTTAAATCCCTACTTGTAACTTTAACAACATTATTAGCTGTATTGTTTATAATGTTTATTTTTATAAGATTGTTGTTTCTTGTACTACACGATGTATAACAAGGCCCCCAGACAAGTTAATGATAACTAAACATCTTGAAGAAATAGATTACATTTATAATGTAAAATAAGTGTAATAGTGTGATTCTAGGTATGAGAAGAAGCAACAGGGAAATATCTCCTGGGTCCTATTAGATTAGAAGATAGAGGATCCAGAGAATCTTTTATTATCTATCAATGGACCTAATCCAGAAATTAACACCTAGAGCGATTTCTCAATGAAGAACTTTTGCCTGATCTGGGATAAGCCTCGCAGCACAGTGGAACAAAAAGAAACAATGGTCATGAAATATCTCCCAATATTTCGACCAAGGGGAACAACTGTGAAATGAAATGTTTTATGCTTTAGGCTCTACCAGTGAACAAGCCTTTCCCAAATGCAAATATATGAGTCCAAAAAACAAAGTCAACTATTTGGAAGCCATCAGCTACTTCCTCCCTGGTAAGTGCTGAGGAGCTGTGGGGGATGTGAGAGGAGGCCATCTGCCACATTCACCATCTCTTAGGGTAAATGAGAAATTAATATGTGAACAATAGAGAAAACAGGATTGGCCCCAGATAGCTAGACGCATATGAAAGACATGATTTCAGCAAACCTGGATGCTTGCATCTTCCCATACATAGAAGATCATTAAAACTCTTCATGTGTGAGATTTAATTTTCTCTTTATTAACAGTAATCTTTTCATATTCAGATTACCTGCCCCTTGCTACAAACTTATATATAGCCTGGCTCCTCCCCTGCCTCCTCAGAGTCAGCTCACTCTGGGTCACCTGAGATAATGTTTCCTGGGCTCGAGTCTTAACATTCTCACTGAATAAAATCTAACTCTCGACTTTTAGGTTGTGCATATTTTTTTTAGATGACATATTGAATGAGAAGAACAAAATTTGAGGACTGATGCTACACACTTGAAGACTTAGTATAAAGTTTCAGTAATCAATGCAGTGTGGTATTGGTGAAAAAATAGACAAACAGATCAATAGTTCAGAAAAGAGCCCAGAAATAGACCCTCATAAACATAGTCAACTGATCTTTGACAAAGAAGCAAAAGCAATACAGTGGAGCAAAGACAGTCTCTTCTATAAATAGTGCTGAAACAACTGCACATGCATCCTTCCAAAAAATGAACCTCAAATGGATCACATATCTTAATGTAAAATGAAAAACTATAGAATCCTAGAATATAACTTAGGAGAAAATCTAGATGACCTTAGGGATGCTAGTGCCTTTTTATATAAAACACCAAAGATGCAATCCTTGAAGGAAATAATCAATAAGGAAGACTTCATTAAAATTAAAACCTTTGCCCTGCAAAGGACAAAGTCAAGAGAATGAGAAGACAAGCCACACACTGGGAGAAAATATTTGTAAAAGTCACATCTGAGAAAGTGCTGTTATTCAAAATATACAAAGAAATCCTAAAAGTCAACAATAAGAAAATAACCAACTTGATTAAAAAGTGAGTCAAGGACTTTAACAGACACCTCATGAAAGAAGATGTGCAGATGGCAAATAATCATATTAAAAGTTGTCACATCACATGTCATGAGGGAAATTAAAACAATGAGATATCACTACATACCAATTAGAATGGCAAAAATCTGAAACATTGCCAGTACTAAATGTTAAAACTATGGAGCAACAGGAACTATCATTCATTGCTAGTGAAAATGCATAATGAATTCCCTGGTGGATCAAACAGCAAAGAATCTGCCTGCAATGTGGGAGACTTGGGTTCAACCCTTGGATCAGGAAGATCCCCTGGAGAAGGGAATAGCTACCCTCTCCAGTATTCTTGCCTGGAGAATCCTCATGGACAGAGGGGCCTGGTGGGCTACAGTCCATGGGGTTGCAAAGAGTCAGACACGACTGACTAACTAACACATCGTCACTTTGGAAGACAGTTTGGTGGTTTCTTCCAAAAGTCAGTATACTCTTACCACAAGATCCAGCAATTGTGCCCCTTGGTATTTACTTAAAGAAGCTGAAAACTTATGTTCACACAAAAACCTGCTCATGGACTTTTATAGCAGGTTTATTCACAATTGTCAAAATGTGGAAGCAACCAAGATATCCTTCAGTAGGTTAATGGATAATTTGACTGTAGTACATCCAGGCAATGGAATATCATTCAGCACTAAATTAAATTTACTCTCAAGTCATGAAAAGATGAATGAACCTTAAATGCATATTCCTAAGTGAAAGAAACCAATTTAAAAGACTACATACTGTATGAGTTCAACTCTATGACATTTTGGGGAAAGCAAAATTATGGGGATAATAAAAAAGATCAATGGTTGTCATGGGTGGGTAGAGGAGAGAGATGAATAGGCACAGCACAGAGGACTTTTAGGGCAATGAAAATATTCTGTGTAATATTATTGATGATTACATGTCATTTAACATTTGTCCAAACCCATAGCACTCGTCTCACACACTCATAAAGTAATGCTCAAAATTCTCCAAGCCAGGCTTCAGCAATACGTGAACCGTGAACTTCCTGATGTTCAAGCTGGTTTTAGAAAAGGCAGAGGAACCAGAGATCAAATTGCCAACATCTTCTGGATCATCAAAAAAGCAAGAGAGTTCCAGAAATACATCTATTTCTGCTTTATTGACTATGCCAAAGCCTTTGACTGTGTGGATCACAATAAACTGTGGAAAATTCTGAAAGAGATGGGAATACCAGATCGCCTGACCTGCCTCTTGAGAAACCTGTGTGCAGGTCAGGAAGCAACAGTTAGAACTGGACATGGAAAAACAGACTGGTTCCAAATAGGAAAAGGAGTACGTCAAGGTTGTATATTGTCACCCTGCTTATTTAACTTATATGCAGAGTACATCATGAGAAATGCTGGGCTGGAAGAAGCACAAGCTGGAATCAAGATTGCTGGGAGAAATATGAATAACCTCAGATATGCAGATGACACCACCCTTATGGCAGAAAATGAAGAGGAACTAAAAAGCCTCTTGATGAAAGTGAAAATGGAGAGTGAAAAAACTGGCTCAACATACAGAAAACGAAGATCATGGCATCCGGTCCCATCACTTCATGGGAAATAGGTGGGGAAACAGTGGAAACAGTGTCAGACTTTATTTTTTTGGGCTCCAAAATCACCGCAGATGGTGACTGCAGCCATGAAATTAAAATATGCTTACTCCTTGGAAGGAAAGTTATGACCAACCTAGATAGCATATTCAAAAGCAGAGACCTTTGCCAACAAAGGTCTGTCTAGTCAAGGCTATGGCTTTTCCAGTGGTCATGTGTGGATGTGACAGTTGGACTGTGAAGAAAGCTGAGCACTGAAGAATTGATGCTTTTGAATTGTGGTGTTGGAAAAGACTCTTGAGAGTCCCAGGACTGCAAGGAGATCCAACCAGTGCATTCTAAAGGAGATCAGCCCTGGGATTTCTTTGGAAGGAATGATGCTAAAGCTGAAACTCCAGTACTTTGGCCACCTCATGCGAAGAGTTGACTCATTGGAAAAGCCTCTGATGCTGGGAGGGATTGGGGGCAGGAGGAGAAGCAGACGACAGAGGATGAGATGGCTCGATGGCATCAATGACTCGATGGACGTGAGTCTAAATGAGCTCCGGGAGTTGGTGATGGACAGGGAGGCCTGGAGTGCTGTGATTCATGGGGTCACAAAGAGTCAGACACGACTGAGGGACTGAACTGAACTGAACTGATAGAAAGTACAACATCAAGAGTGAATCCTTTATGGACTTTAGGTGATTATGGTGTGTGAATCCTTAATGAAAAAATGTACCTTATGCTTAGTGATGTTGATAATGGGGGGAGCTCTAACATATGTGAGGCCAGGGAATATACAGAAAATCTCTGTACCTCCTTCTCAAATTTGTTGTAAACCTAAAACTGCTCTTTAAAATGAAAGTCTTTTTTTTTTTTTGTTTTAGTGTAGTCATGCATAAGAAAATGTTGAAAAGTCAAGCACTTTCTTGTCTATCAGCACTACGCTGCTAAAAAGCATCAAGAACCGCTAGACTTTATTAATAATGACAATAATTCTTAGGAATAAACTTAAAGAGATATGTATTGGGGCTTTATAAAATGTAATTTCAAATGTAATGTAAAACCTCATAAATTCATAAAAGGAGTGTCTTGAGTGAGAAGATGAAGTAAAAATGTGATATACTCCAAATTACTTTATATGTTTAATATAATTACCATAAAAATCATACCAGGGTCAGATCTAGAGACAGGATAAGTCTGTGAAATGATTTTCAAAATTACATGAAATAATGCATGATAAGAATATACAAAGACATTAAGAATAAAAAGCACTGTGGTTGAAGAGAGGATTGGCATTACAGCCTTTTTGTATTTTAAAACATTTCTTTTACATTTTTAAAAATATCAAGAAATAAAATTCATCCTGGGGCAGAAAGAGATACAGTTCAGTGGAACAGAATTAAAAGCCCATAAATAGATGCAATCATATAAAAGCAATATATGATTAAAGGTTCTGCACCCAATTCCAAGCAATTATCCAATACCAACTGGGTGTCCTACAATTCAGCACAATTCTGACACTATCACAGATTAAGTTCTCAGTCCTACAGAGCTGCCCCCCACCACATCAGATGCCAGTTGCAAGTCCAGGTTGTAATAACTTCCTCCCTGGGTTAGATTAATTTGCTAGAATGGCTCACAAAACTCAGAGAAATATTTTACTTACTAGATTAGTGGTTTATTATAAAGGGATATAATTCAGCAGTAGTCAGATGAAAGAGATGTACAAGGCAAGGTATGGGGAAAGGGCATGGGGCTTGTATGCCCTATCTGAGCACACTACTCTCCCTAAATCCCCATTTGTTCATAAACCCAGAAGCTCTCTGAACCTCCTCCTTCTGAGTTTCTATGGAGGCTTTATTACATAGTCATAATTGGTTTAACCCTTGACCATTGACTACTGAACTCAGATTCCAGGCCCTCCTTCCTCCCAGGAAGTCAGGGGAGTGAGCTGGGACTGAAAGTTCCAAACCTCTAATCACTTGATTCATTCCCCTGGCAATCAGCCTCCATCTTTAGAAGCTTTGCAAAAGTTACCTCATTAGCATAATGGAACACATCTTACTGGCCCTCATCATTTAGGAAATTCCAAGGGTTTTACAATCCTATCTCTGTGCCAGAAGTAGGGAGGAAGACCAAATATGTATATTTCTTATTATAAATCATAATATCACATGATAAAGTATGCTTTACAAAATAAGGGTTATTTGGAGATTATTCAAAAAATGATGTTGAGATAACTGAACAGTGAGGGGTTGCTAAATACATGATCCCCAAATATGCCACTTTGGCATGTGTATTATTCTTAGCTGAAGGCAATCAAGGCCTAACAGACTCAGGAATAGCTTTTTTTTTTTTTTTTAATATGTCTCATAAATGCCTAAAATAACTTGGATGGGAAGCCTGTAGTTACTAGAAAGAAAACTATTACCAACTTTTTACATTAGAAAAGTTATCTGCACAGCAAATATTTGTTTACCAAACATCTGCTCTTTCCATCTTCCAATTGTTTTCCTTTCCTTTGAAGTCTGAGACCCATACCCTCTTCTCCTTAGCTTAAGATGGCATATAAGCCTCAATTGCCTGACTGTTGGAGAATCTCATATCCCTGGGGGTTCCCCTATGAATAAAATTAGTTTTGCTGGTTTTCCTCCCATTAATCTGTTTTCTGTCAATTTAATTATTAGGCCAGCCAAAAATGAATTATACTCATCCTTGTACCATAAAAGAAAATAAATTACAGATGTATTAAAGAATTGAAATATGGAAAAGTTAAAATATAGAAAGACTAGCAAAGACAGGACAGAATGTTCACTACTACCGCTGTGGAGAGCTGAGTTTTCTGTTTTGAAATAAAAGGACATATAAACGAATGAAAATTAAGAATCTAAAATTAAAGTGTAAACAGTCTATATTAATAGATAATCAAAAATAAACCAAATGAACAGCAGAGAATTATTTATATCAAGTATGACATAGGAGTAATCTAAAATATAACATGGTAATTTATAACTGTAAGAGAAACTTTCAGTTCTTAATGGTTAAAAGGGAAATGAATATATATTGACAATTCACATAAAGGGAACACAAAGAGTAACATACATGTGGTTGATAACTGCCTTCAACCCTAAAAATCTCTAAATCCTATTGACTCCAATTTAAATTTTTAAGAAAAAAATATGCACTCCAATTTTGCTTCATCTCAACTTTTCTACTCCAGGTAAGGTCCTCAATCTCTTTCCCCTCCACCTTGTAGGAATGTCCTTACTTATACTACTTGATTCTAGCTTTGCCTGCCAAATCATCAGAGTTTTGTTTCTCATATGTAAATCTGACTCCATCACCAACCTTCCCTTGTGATGACCCTCAACCTAGAATCTTTAATTTATTCCATTATAAGCGTCAGGATAAATTTCACTACTCTTAATATTTTATGCAATGTGTGACATGTCCAAAGAAAACTTTGATAATCTTTACATTGTTTTACATTCCATAAAAAAAATGAAACCATATATAATGTTAATCAAGGTACATATTTCTAAAGTCAAAGAGACCTACAAAGCCTATGAAAAAAATCAGCCCACCCCTCTTTCATCCATGTCTCTTCATGCTTTTTTTGACTCCACTTGATGAAAGTGGAAGTGGAGAGTGAAAAAGTTGGCTTAAAGCTCAACATTCAGAAAACAAAGATCATGGCCTCCGGTCCCATAACTTCATGGGAAATAGATGGGGAAACAGTGGAAACAGAGTCAGACTTTATTTTTCTGGGCTCCAAAACCACTGCAGATGGTGACTGCAGCCACGAAATTAAAAGACGCTTGCTCCTTGGAAGGAAAGTTATGACCAACCTAGATAGCATATTTAAAAGCAGAGACATTACTTTGCCAACAAAGGTCCGTCTAGTCAAGGCTATGGTTTTTCCTGTGGTCATGTATGGATGTGAGAATTGGACTGTGAAGAAGGCTGAGCTCCGAAGAACTGATGCTTTTGAACTGTGGTGTTGGAGAAGACTCTTGAGAGTCCCTTGGACTGCAAGGAGATCCAACCAGTCCATTCTGAATGAGATCAGCCCTGGGATTGCTTTGGAAGGAATGATGCTAAAGCTGAAACTCCAGTACTTTGGCCACCTCATGAAAGAGTTGACTCATTGGAAAAGACTCTGATGCTGGGAGGGATTGGGGGCAGGAGGAGAAGGGGACGACAGAGGATGAGATGGCTGAATGGCATCACTGACTCAATGGACGTGAGTCTGAGTGAACTCCAGGAGTTGGTGATGGACAGGGAGGCCTGGAGTGCTGTGATTCATGGGGTCGTGAAGAGTCAGACAGGACTGAGGGACTGAACTGAACTGAACTGAACTGATTCGCCCCAAAGGCAGTGTGCATAATGGAAAAAATGCCATCTGGAGTAGGGGATGAAGGGGAAACAGTAGTAAAATTTATCTTAACCTTCTATTTTTTTTTGTTTGTTTAAAATGTTTTGTATTTATTTTTCAAAGATCTAGAAAAGTATGTTACTTCTGAACTTAGACTTTTGTATGTCACATATTGGAAATAGTTGGTAGTTTATGCAAGATAGCATGAGAAAATCTGAATCCTATCTGAC
Organism: Bos javanicus; assembly: GCF_032452875.1. Taxonomy (NCBI): domain Eukaryota; kingdom Metazoa; phylum Chordata; class Mammalia; order Artiodactyla; family Bovidae; genus Bos; species Bos javanicus. The sequence continues at coordinate 45,402,464 of NC_083897.1, forward strand.
ATTTTATTTTTTATTTACTTTTATTTATTTTAATTGAAGGCTAATTACTTCACAATATTGTATTGGTTCTGCCACACATCAGCATGAATCCGCCATGGGCATACACATGTTCCGCATCCTGAAGCCCCCTCCCACCTCCCTCCCCATACCATCCCTCCAGGTCATCCCAGTGCACCAGCCCCAAGCATCCTGTATCAAACCTGGACTGGTGATTTATTTCTTATATTATATTATACATGTTTCCATGCCATTCCCCCAATTCATCCCACCCTCTCCCTCTCCCACAGAGTCCAAAAGACTGTTCTATACATCTGTGTCTCTTTTGCTGTCTCGCATACAGGGTTATCATTACCATCTTTCCAAATTCCATTCCAACTGATTCAAAAGCATTCTTTTTAATGGCTGAGTAGCACTCCGTTGTGTATATGTACCACTGTTTTCTTATCCACTCATCCGCTGATGGACATCTAGGTTGCTTCCATGTCCTGTCTATTATAAACAGTGCTGCAATGAACATTGGGGTACATGTGTCTCTTTCGATTCTGGTTTCCTCGGTGTGTATGCCTAGCAGTGGGATTGCTGGGTCATATGGCAGTTCTATTTCCAGTTTTTTTAAGGAATCTCCAAACTGTTCTCCATAGTGGCTGTACTAGTTTGCATTCCTGCCAACAGTGTAAGAGGGTTCCCTTTTCTCCACACCCTCTACAGCATTTATTGCTTGTAGACTTTCAGATAGCAGCCATTCTGACTGGCATGAAATGGTACCTCATTGTGGTTTTGATTTGCAGTTCTCTGATAAAGAGTGATGTTGAACATCTTTTCATGTGTTTGTTAGCCATCTGTATGTCTTCTCTGGAGAAATGTCTGTTTAGTTCTTTGGCCCATTTTTTGATTGGGTCATTTATTTTTCTGGAATTGAGCTGTAGGAGTTGCTTGTATATTTTTGAGATTAGTTGTTTGTCAGTTGCTTCATTTGCTATTATTTTCTCCCATTCTGAAGGCTGTCTTTTCACCTCGCTTATAGTTTTCTTTGTTGTGCAGAAGCTTTTAAGTTTAATTAGGTCCCATTTGTTTATTTTTGCATTTGTTTCCAATATTCTGGGAGGTGGGTTATAGAGGATCCTGCTGTGATGTATGTCGAAGAGTGTTTTGCCTATGTTCTCCTCTAGGAGTTTTATAGTTTCTGCTCTTACATTTAGATCTTTAATTCATTTTGAGTTTATTTTTGTGTATGGTGTTAGAAAGTGTTCTAGTTTCATTCTTTTACAAGTGGTTGACCAGTTTTCCCAGCACCACTTGTTAAAGAGATTATCTTTTCTCCACTGTATAGTCTTCCCTCCTTTGTCAAAGATAAGGTGTCCATAGGTGCGTGGATTTATCTCTGGGCTTTCTATTTTGTTCCATTGGTCTATATTTCTGTCTTTGTGCCAGTACCATACTGTCTTGATGACTGTGGCTTTGTAGTAGAGCCTGAAGTCAGGCAGGTTGATTCCTCTGGTTCCATTCTTCTTTCTCAAGATTGCTTTGGCTATTCGAGGTTTTTTGTAATTCCATGCAAATTGTGAAATTATTTGTTCTATCTCTGTGAAAAATATCGTTGGTAGCTTGATAGGGATTGTTTTGAATCTATAGATTGCTTTGGGTAGTATACTCATTTTCACTATATTGATTCTTCTGATCCATGAACATGGTATATTTCTCCATCTATTAACCTTCTATTTTTTAAGCATGAAAAACTAGTTTTGATAGAGGAAAGGCAAGAATCTTGGTTTGAACAATTTGAGTTTGGGGTGCCTGTGGAACTTCCAAGTGGAGATGCTCAATGTTCATTTGAGAATTATGAATCTAGAGTTCAGGAAAAATATCTGGCTGAGGAGACATATTATAGAAGATAACTGAAGAAAGGGGGTGTGTCAAGTGGCCTTAGCAAGAGATATATATTGAAAAACTAAGGATAGAACCTTGTAGAAGTTGGTGTGCAGAGGACTTTGACAGGGGTGAACTGCAAAATTGAAACAGTGGGTGAAGACTTCCCTGGTGGCTCAGACAGTAAAGAATCTGCCTGCAATGCAGCAGACTCGGGTTCAGTCTCTGGCCAGGATGATCCCCTGGAGAAGGAAATGGCAACCCACTCCAGTATTCTTGCCCAGAGAATCCCATGGACAGAGAAGCCTGGCAGGCTACAGTCCATGGGGTTGCAAAGTGACTAAGCATGCACAAAGTTCTATGCATGTATATAGTTTCAAATTTTAGTTTATAAATATATTATAATTTTTTTAATTAAAACATTTTCTTGGTTAAAAACTCCAATAGGGACTGACATCAGCATCATGGTGGCATGATATATTCCTTTTGTCTCTCCCTATCAATCTATGGGCTTCCCAGGTGGCTCAGTGGTAAAGAATCTGCCTGCCAATACAAGAGCAGCAGGAGGCGCAGGTTCAATCTCTGGGTCGCAAAGATCCCATGGAGGAGGAAATGGCAAGCCACTCCAGTATATCTGCTGGGAGAATCTCATGGACAGAGGAGCCTGGCGAGCTACAGTCCATGGGGTCACAAAAAGTCAGACATGACTGAGCGACTAAGCATGCACATATGCATCAATCTACAACTAGTAAAGCATTCATAACTCAAAAGTGGTTCCATTGCCCAATATACCAGGATGCCAGACACATACACATTTGTATGTATATCTGAAATTCCCTGGATTGGAACACATAGAGGAGGCAGAACTGAGAGAACAGCAGAATTGGCACTTATAATGTCCATCCCTTGGCCTTGGCAGCTTTTCACATAATCCCAGCAACAGAGGTGGTGTACATAACTCTCTGGCCTCCAGGCTACAATGGTACTCATGGCCATAGGGATTCAGGCAGCAATATGATGGGGCCCACAACCCCAGGACTGTGGTGACACCCATGACTCCCTCTATCTCTCTACCCATCTCCTCCCCCTCCACCACAACACTGGTGCCTGTGACCCAGGCAAACCCAGACACAGTGGAGGCGCCAGCCATCCCAGTACCCAGGGTAGCAACACCAGCAATACCAGCAACATTGTCTATAACAAGGCACGAGTAACACTGGAGTCACAGGCAATGATGAAGAGGACACCAGTGATACCTCTTGCAGAGGCAGGATGAAAAGTGCCCATTCTCAAATATAGCCAGAGGCAGCTCAGGTAAGAAAAAACAAAAACTTCAGCTATGGTGCCACCTATTGAAAAATTTAAAAAGAGCCTCTAATTACAAACTTGTTGAACTGTTAGAATCAAAATAAATATAAACACGATTTTACTTAAATAAGAAAAGTGTTCACTACTTCAAATGCACTGGCAGAGAAACAACTCATCAAGCACCAGTAAAAACCATGGTAGCTCCCTAGACCCACTCCAACTTCATCTATGGCATTATCAAGCTAGGCCTGGGCATTGACGAAGATAATGTGACAGCAGAGGAGCCCAGGGCTGCTGTTCCTGATGAGATTCCCCCTTGAGTGTGATGAGGAAGCCTCTTGAATAGAAGTAAATTAGGAGTTTCTGCCTACAAATTTTGTTCCCTCTGTATAGTGTCCCCATGGCTCCCCAGGAGCAGCCGCAGTGGCCCTGGCTTACCAGGTCCCCTCTACTGATGTCTAGTGAATTTATTTCTGCCCTTCTGTCTAAGGCAGTGTATAAGGGCCTCAGGCCCTATTCCTTTCCACATTTGCCAGAGGTTTGAATGCTGTGTATCATGTTATTTTTTTTAATATGTTCTGAAATTAAATTACACAAAATGAAAAATACGCAAGTTTAAAAAAACCCATGGTAATTCAGTATCACAAAGAAAAAAATGAGAATATTGCAGAAACCAAACTTAAAGTCATGGAAGATTGTGATCTGATAGAGTTCAAACTAGCTGCCATGAAAAAACACAATGAGCTACAGGAAGACTCAGAAAGGCAGTTTAATGAGCTTAGGAATAAAATTAATGAACAGAAGGAAATTTTACCAAACAGACTGAAACTAGAAAAGAATCAAACAGAAATTCTGGAGCTGAAGAACTCAATAATGAAAGAAAGCATCAGAAAGCAACGGAAATGGAACTGACTATATGGAAGACAGAATTAGCAAGCTTAAAGAGAGAAGTCTAGATAGGATTCGGGTATAAAGGGAGGGTGAACTAATTGTTTTTGTTTTTAATAAAGAAACTCTGTGAGAACTATCTATTAGAAAAGGCAACATAAGGATAATGGGTATTCCAGAAGGAGAAGAGGAGATGGGACTTGATGGCTTCATTCAGAACAGAAACAAAATTAATTCATTGGATATAGACCCCCACCTCTGGAGAGATTGACTGACTATTCCCTGCAGGAAGAAGTGGCCAGCTAAGAGACAGGTCACTGGGCTCTCCAACCTGGGAGGAAAAGAATGAAGGAAAGGAAGGGGAACGTTTTTTTTTTTTTTTACTTCATAACTCTTCTGGCATTAAATATGTGAGGACTTTTGCCCCACATAAACTAATTCTGACACCAACTGGGTGTCTTATAGTTCAATTCAATTCTGCCACTAACTATCTATAGTTAGCACAGACTCCACAGTTTAAGGGCTCTATCCCACAAGACTTCCCTTGCTTTACATGCCAGTCATAGGTCCCAGGTTGCCATCTGTATTTCTGAAGAACCAAACATGTATTGTGGAGAAGGCAATGGCACCCCTCTCCAGTACCATCTCTACCACTTAGGTATATCCCTCTGTTGTAATTCTCAACCTTTTCTTTACATCAAGATTTGAAAAATGCCCTGAGAAAAAAAGTGACTCAGAATGTTTACTTCCCTCTCTGAGGTTCCTTTTCTCACCTCAAGTTGCCTCAGCTGCTCTCTGATGTTTTTAAACAGATGGTTTGGTATTGTATCCAGTTTTCTATTTTTTTCAAAGTAGGAATATTAGTCTGCTACAAATTATTCCATCATATTTGGAGTCATAAGTCTCCTGTCTATTCTATTCTTGTTCTCAAGTTAATGGTACCCCTATTCACTCAGGCTTCCAAGCCAGAAGCTTGTGTAAAATCTGCTTCTACTCCCAAACCAATTGATCACAAGATCTTTCTGATTCTACATGACAAACATTTCAAATCCAGTCTTTTCTCTCAATCGTCATTTTTTACTTAATTGGGAACACTCATAATCTTCCTTAAACCAGTCTTTTTCCACTCCAGTTCATCTTTCTTATAGAGGACATTGAATATTTTTAATAAACTAATATGGTGTTTGTTGTTGTTGTTCAGATGCTAAGTCATGTCTGACTCTTTGTGATTACATAGACTGCATGCAGCACACCAGGCTTCCCTTTCCTTCACTATCTCCTGGAGTTTGCTCAAACTCATATTTATTGAGTAGATGATGCCATCCAACCATCTCATCCTTTGCCCCTCCTTCTCTTCCTGCCATCAATCTTTCCTAGCATCAGGGTCTTTTCCAATGAGTCAACTTTACATCAGGTGACCAAAATATTGGAGCTTCCACTTCAGCATCAGTCTTTCCAATGAATATTCAGGGTTGATTTCCTTTAGGATTGACTGGTTTGATGTCTTTGCAGTCCAAGGGACTTTCAAGAGTCTTCTCCAGCACCACAGTTCCAAGGCATCAATTCTTCAGTGCTCAGACTTCTTTATGGTCGTCCAGTTCTCATATCATACATGACCACTGGGAAAATCATAGCTTTGACTATACAGTCCTCTGTCAGAAAAGTAATCTGTTTGCTTTCTAAGATGCTGTCTAGTTTTGTCTTAGCTTTCCTTCCAAGGAACAAGCAGCTTTTAGTTTCATGACTGTAGTCACCACCCACAGTGATTTTGGAACCCAATAAAATAAAATAAAATCTGCCATTGTTTCCACTTTTTCTCCATCAATTTGCCATGAAGTGATGGGACTGGATGTCATAAGCTTAGTTTTTTGAATGTTGAGTTTTAAGCCAGTTTTTCACTCTCCTCCTTCACCCTCCTCAAGAGATTCTTTAGTTCCTCTTCACTTTCTGCCATTAGAGTGGTATCATCTGCATATCTAAGGTTATTGATATTTCTCCCAGCAATCTTGATTCCACCTTGTGCTTCAACCAGCCCGGCATTTCACATGATATAATCGGCATGGAAATTAAATAAGCAGGGTGACAAACTCCTTTTTCAATTTTGAACAAGTTCGTTGTTTCATGTCAGGTTCTAACTGTTGTTTCTGGGCTTGCATACAGCTTTCTCAAGAGGCAGGTAAGGTGGCCTGGTATTCCCATCTCTTTAAGAATTTTCCACAGTTTGTTGTGATCTATACAAAGGCTTTAATGTAGTCAATGAAGCAGAAGTAGATGTTTTTCTGGAATCCCTTTGCTTTCTCTATGATCGAATGGATGTTGGCAATTGATCTCTGGTTCCTCGGCCTTTTCTAAATCCATACAAAAGCTCAGTAAATTTACATAAAATGAACTACAAAAACTAAAATAGAAACAGCTAAAGTAATAAATAATGCCTGATTTTGACAAGAATGAAATGAAACTGATGTAGCAACTTACTTCTGTTGACTAATTTAAGTAATAACACCTCTGAAGCAAGGACCATGATTATGTTAAAATTGACTTAGTAGCCCCACTCCTAGGACTTTAATCTCAAGAAATAACTTTTCTGCTATGCTTCATCCATTCCATGGCTTGCGTTCATCTTGTATGAATACTGCTCCACACTCCTACAGATGCCTCCAGCATCCTGGTCCTGGAAAAGCTGACATCTAGATGGCATATAGGTGGCATGTAGATGGCAGTAAGGAGGTGGCATCTTGGTAGTCCTGTGGGCACCTACCCAAAGTTTTAATGGACCCTGAGCAGAGTTCTTGGCACTGATGAAATGTTGAAACACTGGGTTTCTCTGTATCCCAAAGCAACAGCTTGTTCAAGAAATTTGTCTCAGGAGGGAAAATTGATATGAATATCCTTCCTTGAGATCTCAGCTTACTTACAAACAAACCAAATTGGAATTCCTAATGAAGAAGGCCTCAGAAGACTTGAAAGTTGAGCCCAGTGTGTCCAAAACAAGAACAGGGACAGTTGACTAAGTTGATGACACAGATGAAGAAGAGAAAGAAGAAAGTGAAGTCCCTTATGTACAATTACATCTCCAAGAATTACTTGTGGGTTGAATAAGTAAAGATGATCTAGATGATGGTGGTTTATTTTTTTGAAGCACACACACCAGAATATGATTATGATTTACAAGAAGCAGAAAAGACTTTGGAGGCTAAGAGAGGAGGTGACAAAAAGATATCAAGTTCATTTGTTTCAGAATGCAAAGGAATTAAATTGGTGAGGAACATCCCTGCTGATCAACTCTTTGTGGGGAGTTAAACTGATGCAGAACAGTTGCTGCCATGGAAGTCTGTACTATGTACTATGTTTACACATGAACTCTGCTTTTAAAAAAGTAAAAATAAATTTTGAATGTATCAAATAGAAGGCATTTATATGAGATGGTGTCCTCTATGACTTCAGATACTTACAAGGAAGGGTAAAAGTAAGAGGACTGGTAAAGTGAGACACATGTTGTAAAATTAAAACTGTTGAATGGTATTGTCTGCCATTTTGCTAATTACAAGTTTTATAGTTTTTTCAACTATTTAAATATAATTTCTTACAGATGAAAGACATAAAGTTACTTCTGTTTCTTCTCAAAAAAAAAAAAAAAAGAGAAAAAAATCTTAAAAGCAAAAAAGAAACATCAAAATTCTCTATAGCAAGGGTCCCCAACCTCTGGGATCTAATGCCTGATGATCTAAGGTGGAGCTGATGTAATAATAATAAAGTGCACAAAAAATGTAATATACTTGAATCATCCCCAAACCATCCACCCCTCTGTTCATGGAAAAATTATCTTCCACAAAACTGATCCCTGGTGCCCAAAAGGTTGGGGACTGCTGGTCTACAGTACTATTTAAATCAGTAAAAATTATGATGCAACCTACATGACTAGGAAAACAGCTTAATAAATTATGGCATATCAGCAATGTAAGCTACTAAGTCTGCATTAAAATTCTAATAATTTTTAAAAACTTTAGAAACACTGAACTCTATTCCTGATACAATATTAAGAGAGAAGAAGAAAATAAGCAATAAGAATAGTATAACTGTAGCTATGTAGAAAATAATTGTAAAATGTATAATAATGAAAAGTATCATTTTATATTAGTATTAAATGTGAACTTAAAATGCTTGAGATTTTAACATATTTTCAATAAAATAATAGTGATCATTAATAAATTTGAAATGTATAATCACAATCAACATTTTACTCACTTTCTAAAAGATAAATTATTATATTATAATCAAATACCTCAGAGTAGTTCTTCCCTAATAACTCTCATTGAAAATAAAACCCATGAAATTTTATTAATGCAATATGTTCTATTAGTAGAGAGATCATCATAGTAAGATTATTATCAGTATCAAATATACTATCTTGTACATCAAAAGATTTCTTAAAAACAAATAAAATAATGTTGTTTCCCTAATTAAATTCTGGAAATTTGCATTTCCTGATTCAGTTTTGCTTCTGGAAAATATTATTAGAAACACATTAGAAACTCTTCAATAATGAAAAGACTGCTGGGGGAGGAGGAGTGTTGTTATGAAAATAGTCTTCTCTTTACACATATTTTTGAATTGAAAAGGAATCAAAATGCAAAAGTTCTAATCAAAATTAGAAAATTAAAATGTATTAGCTAGGAAGAGAATTCTACTGGTCCTCAAATGCTCTGAAGTGAAAGACTTGAATATTTTGATTTTGTTTAATGAGGTTTGCAAGTTTCAGCACAAATCATTGTTGTTGAGTTGCTAAATCATGTCCGACTCTTTGTGACCCCATGGATTGTAACCCACCAGGCTCCTCTGTCCATAGAATTCTCCAGGCAAGAATACTGGAGTGGGTTGTCATTTCCTTCTCCAGGGGATCTTTCCGACCCAGGGATCAAACTCTGGTCTGCTGCATTGCACGCAAATTCTTTACCACTGAGCCACCAGGGAAGCCCCAACACAAATCATATTTGAGATAAAATTTTAAAAGTCACCTGCACTTATGGATTTCCATCTGAAATATCCACCTCTCAAAACTATAGCAGCTGCTGGTTGCTGCTCTTGTTCTATAAATTATACTGATTGAGTGATGTGTCAGAAAGAACAGGGCTATGGTTCCAAGTATGTGATACACGGAAATTAGCCAACCACTTAAGAATATTAAACAATCAATATCTAATGAAGTTCATAAATTTGAATTTTGAAAAAGAAAAAGCCACTTGTGCATTATTTTGTCATATAGAAGTGTCTATCATTAGTTTCCAAAAGGAGTCTCTGCACCACTCATGATTGTCTTCTTTGCTTAGGGTAAACACAGATAATTTTTTATGTTCCTGAGACAAGATGGCCATTTCTCTTTTCATGGCTTCTTATTTCCAGAATAAATACTTTGAATAAGTCACTTAAAAATATTCTCAGCTGATTCTTCCCTACATCTAGTATTTTTCTCTCCTTGATCACACCCAATAGTCAATAATCTTCAAGGTGAGAAAACTTGCTTTCTTGGTATATTTTCACGGAAAAAATATATTTATATAATCTCAGTTACCCATTCTCTTCAAACTGCATTCTTTTTGCTTTTAAAAAAGCTTAAGACACACACACACAGAAAACACCATTGCTTCAAAATGCTTTTAATTAACTCAAAACTAAATACATAATATTAAAATCTTGTTGTTCTTTAGTCACTAAGTCATGTCTGATTCTTTGCGACCCTATGGACTGTAGCCCACAGGCTCCTCTGTCCATGGCATTTCCCAGGCAAGAATACTAGAGTGGGTTTCCATTTCTTCCTCCAAGGGATCTTCCCAACCCAGGGTTCAAGTCCACATCTCCTTCACTGGCAGGTAATTCTTTACTACTAAGGCACCAGGGAAGTCCAGAGAATAGTATATTGGAGTTGCATTTTGTGCTTAGCATAGTGCATGTGTGCATGCTAAGTCATTTTAGCCGTGGGACCCCATGGACCATAGCCTACCAGGCTCCTCTGTCCATGGGGATTCTCCAAGCAAGAGTACTGGAATGGGTTGCCATGCCTTCCTCCAGCAGTATACAATAAATTGGGCAATTAATAAGAGCCCAAAATATACTCACTATCCTTTTATCTTGCCCTCACTCTGGATCCTCATAGGAGGATTGAACTTTATACATTTTAAAGGCCCTTATAATATATTTTGTTCAGCATCATATTAATTTTTTGTTTTCATAGTCTCTGCCATGAAGGCACCTACTGCACAATGAAAAGAATACCATACTTAGATTGAGACAGATATGAGTTGGAATTCAGATTCTACCATTCAACTACTTATGTGACTGGTTAAGCTCTTTAACCTCTCTGAGCCTCAATTTCAGTATGTGTCAAATAGGTATAGTTATGCTTAGCTGATAAAATTTTAAGAATTAAATGAGATGAGAATGTAAGCTGGTCAATAAATATTTTTTTTTAGTCCCTCACACATCACCAAGTAGACTGTGAGTTTTTGTCCATTGTATTTATTTAATTGATCTTTACTTCTTCATTTCCTCTCAGCCAGTAATTTAAACATGGCATACATTCTTTAAGAGGGATAGGATGGGGAGGTAGGTTCAAGAGAGAGGACATATGTATACCTAAGGCTGATTCATGTTGATGTTTGGCAGAAACCAACACAATTCTGTAAAGCAATTATGCTTCAGTTAAAAAGCAAATTTAAAATTAAAAAAAACTAAAAAATAATTAAGGCTTAGTGAATAAATTAATTCTATGTAGGTATATCTGTTTTGTGGCTGTTCTTTTCAAGAAAATTTCCCTAAAGGCAAGAGTACCATCATTATAATTTTTCATACTAGCTAACAAGGTTTGAGTTATTACTCTGTGCTAGCTCCTAAGCTAATCAGATGCTTTCTTTTATATGTTGTGGTCTTCTATAGCAACTACCTAATATTTCACTAAGCATCTTATTCATTTAAGAAATATCTATGAACATTATTACTTGAAATTGATATAAAGTATAACATATTTTTGATCATAATACTTGAGGAAATGTGACATTTGGTCAAATAAGGGTCACTTAAACCATTTATGACTACAGGTAAATGGTAAAAAATGATCTTATGTTAAAATATACCAAATTCCCTCACACTGTCTTAGTAAAGTATTGCTATAAGTAACGTTCCTTCCTCCCAGTTCCTTTTTTTTCTAGATTTTAGATTTCTGCCCCAAACTTTCCAACTCTAAGCTAAATAAAAAGGAAGAATTGTATAAATAACTATATTTACAAATCCTTAGAACATATTTAACATGATTCTGTATCAGACTCTGAAATTTCCTTTCTCTACTTTTTAATTTCCTAAAATACTAAATATTTAAAATATTAAAGCAAACAAACCAAAAAACCCACCATTATTGTTCCAAGACTCCAGATCTCTGCCTCACAGACCATTTGCAAACTACATGGTTGACAAATACAGTTGACCCTTGAACAAGGTGGGCTTAGGGGCACCAACTCTTTGTGTAGTAAAAAATCTCTAAATGCACTTGACTCACCACATCAGAGATTCCACAGTAACAGAGTCAACCAACCATGGCCTGTGTAGTATTGTAGTATGCATTTAGTGAAAACAAAATACATGTGTAAACCAACCCTCCCAGTTCAAATCCATGTCAAAAAAAAAAATGTCAGAATTAGATTAAACAACTTCACGATGCTAATTCAGCTTGTAACACTGCTAAACTGCCTTCAAGACACAGCTCAATTTAATTCCATCAAGGCAAACAACTTGGAAACAAAAAATAAGAAAAAATTACAAAAAGCTGATATATGAATATCACTTCAATGTCCCTTCATTCTTGATGAAATAAGATACTAAGGAAAACAGGACAAGCAAAATCATGATGATTTTAATCAATGCAGACTGTATCAGGTGTTTAGATGGAAATTTTTTTTCCCCCTAGTCAAATGAATCAGACTGTCTGGATGACAGAACTTCTAAAATAGTAATCATCATCACTTACTGAGAACATATGTGTTAGGCTCTGTGCTAATTTAAGTGTTTTGCATGAATTACCTCATTAAATTATCTATGAAGTAGGTACTGTCCCCAATTTTACAGATGAGGAAAATAACACATGAAAGTTCAGCAGTTTGCCCAAAGTTCAGTGATGACAAGGAGCAGAGGTAAATTTTAAATAATAGGCAGACTCTCTCCAGAGTAAATAGCTTCACACTAGTATCTAAAATAATTCAAATTATTTGAGGGTCCTAGTTAGGAAAGTGCAAGATTACCCATGCTACTGTAGTACTGAAACATTATTTTGTACTAATCTCCATTACACTAGACTGTGAGGTCTTCAAGAGAAAAGAGTATTTATTAATCTTTCAGTCACAGATGTACTAAGATCCTCAACACATAATTCAATACTGAATTAATGCCACTGAGGCAACCAAACAATAAGCAAATGCAATGCTGAAAATATCATTTTCATAAGGAAATCAGTCAGGAGACCATCTAAGTTGGTATATCTATGTTCATAAAGATACCGTTGCAGGGCAATGGACAATCTATCTTAAAACATGTGTCACAGTATGAATCTGTGTTTGAAAGGAAGTTTACAGATTTGTGGGCTCCTGGAGTTGATTTCTCATGGCAGATTTTCAAGAAATTGAAAATGAAAAAACAACTGTGAAAGTTTATTACTTTGAGGACAAAGACAGATGACATTTGGTGGTGTAGCAATACACTTATCCAAAGCAACAAACAAACTTGTTCATTCTTGGATTCATTCAAGAAACATTTGTTGAAAAATAGACTCACAGAGAAAACAAACTTATGGTTACCAAAGGAGAAAGGAGGGAGGGATAAATTAATAGTTTGGAATTAACAGATACAAACTTCTATATATGAAATAGATAAACAACAAGGTCCTACTGTATAGTACAGGGAACTGTTTTTAGTTTCTTATAATAAACTACAGTGGAAAAGAATCTGAAAAAATATATATGTAACTGGATCACCTTGCTGTACACCTGAAATTAACATGACATTGCAAATCAACTATACTTCAATATTTTAAAAAATAAAAAAATAACATTATATTTTGTTTGTAATTTCAGGTGTATAGCAAAGTGATCCAGTTCCATATAATTTTTTTTCAGATTCTTTTCCATTATAGTTTATTATAAGATACTGAAAATAGTTCCCTGTACTATACAGTAGGACCTTGCTGTTTATTTTATACATAAAAGTATGTATCTGTTAATTTCAAGCTATTATATTGGTAAATGTTAATAGGAAATTAAAATATCCCTATTTGATAGTGGGTGAGAGTGGATACACAACTTTACAGATGTGTGACATTTACACTGAGACCTAAAAGTACCATGTGCACATACACTAAAGTAGGAAAAAGTTTAACCTGTTCAAGGAGCAGAAAGCAGGCCGGGGTGGTTTTAACAAAGGGAATGAGTGTGAGAAGGGGACAGCATGAAACCAAAGGGACAGGAAGTTGTAGAATCTTGTAAACCACAGTTAGGATTTAAGATTTAATTCTAATGACAGTGAGGATCCATTAGTGGATTTTAATCAGGAAAATGATATTATCATTTTAGAATTTATAAGAACTTTCGAGCTTAATGGGAAATACCCATTTGAATGTAAAATCTAGCATCTTCCTGAAACAAATCAAAGCTGGCTGTGAATTCTAAGACAAAAACAATAAATAAATAAATATTTTTCCAGAGCTCTAGAAAGAGATATATAGTACTGTTTGGCTAAGGAACAGTGAGAAAGATCTTTAAATATATTTTATTGGTGTGCATCAAGTATTGTAGGGATATGATTAGAGGCAGCAAACTTGTTCAAATAAAGTAAGACCTGCAATGAACCTTCGTCCAAGTCTTGAACCAAGCATTTTATTTAAAATGTAGTTCATATAAGTTTACTGACCTTAACGACATGATCATTTTTCTTTTCTTTATTCTTATAACTTCTCCAAAGCATCAGAAGACCAAATTTGCTTATATCCTACTTAATCTAAAGCAAAATTATAGGCCATGATTAATGTTACATTTAAAAGAAAAAAAAAAAGGCAAATGTGTTTCTGCTCAAAAATCGAGTTATAGGAACAAGATCAAAATGCAAATAAGAAGACTGCCACAAACTAGACAAATCAGTCTTAGTTCAACCATGTCACTTATCAGAACATTACTGGTTTATTATTTGTCTTTCCCCACCCTATAATGTAAAAGCTGGGATGTTATCTGTTCACCCATCTATTCCCAGTTTCTAGCATAGTATCTGCTTCTTAGTAGGGCTCATTAACATTCAATATATGTTGATCACTTTATCTAAAAATATTAAGTGATCATTAATACACAGTATACAGTTGCACAAATACTCAGAGTTAAACATGGTCCTCATATTCCAAACACTTATCCTCTGAATTGGCATCTTCAATGAGGCGTGGATGAGCTTTATCGTCTGAGCCACCAGGGAAGTCCAATTGAGAACATGCTGCTGCTGCTGCTGCTAAGTCGTTTCAGTCGTGTCCAACTCTGTGCGACCCCATAGACGGCAGCCCACTAGGCTTCCCCGTCCCTGGGATTCTCCAGGCAAGAATACTGGAGTGGGTTGCCATTTCCTCCTCCAATGCATGAAAGTGAAAAGTGAAAGTGAAGTCACTCAGTCATGTCCGACTCTAGCAACCCCATGGACTGCAGCCTACCAGGCTCCTCTGTCCATGGGATTTTCCAGGCAAAAGTACTAGAATGGGGTGCCCAGGAAGTCAGTTTACAACCAGAAGAGGGAAAGGGGAATGAAGAGTTACAGCTATAATCCTAAAAGGTCCCTTCCCAACTGCAGGAAATACTATTTTATCGGGAACTCACCTTATCTAGAAGTGAAGAGATTGCCATATCCTCGAAGGGTCAGGTGCAATTGCTGGTCCTTTCAGTTCAGTTCAGTCGTTCAGTCGTGTCCGGCTCTTTGCGACCCCGTGAATCACAGCACGCCAGGCCTCCCTGTACATCACCAACTCCCAGAGTTCACTCAGACTCACGTCCATCTAGTCAGTGATGCCATCCAGCCATCTCATCCTCTGTCGTCCCCTTCTCCTCCTGCCCTCAATATTTCCAAGCATCAGGGACTTTTCCAAAGAGTCAGCTCTTCGCATCAGGTGGCCAAAGTATTGGAGTTTCAGCTTCAATATCAGTCCTTCCAATGAACACTCAGGATTGATCTCCTTTAGGACGGGCTGGTTAGATCTCCTTGTTCTCAAGAGTCTTAGCCAACAGCACAGTTCAAAAGCATCAATTCTTCGCCACTCAGCTTTCCTTATAGTCCAACTCTTACATCCATACCTGACCACTGGAAAAACCATAGCCTTGACTAGACGGACCTTTGTTGGCAAAGTAATGTCTCTGCTTTTTAATATACTGTCTAGGTTGGTCATAACTTTCCTTCCAAGGAGTAAGTGCCTTTTAATTTCATGGCTGAAATCACCATCTGCAGTGATTTTGGACCCCCCAGAAATAAATTCAGCCACTGTTTCCACTATTTCTCATGAAGTGATGGGACCAGATGCCATGATCTTAATTTTCTGAATGTTGAGCTTTAAGCCAACTTTTTCACTCTCCTCTTTCACTTTCATCAAGAGGCTTTTTAGGTCCTCTTTACTTTCTGCCATACGGATGATGTCATCTTCATATCTGAGGTTATTGATATTTTTCCCAGCAATCTTTAGGCAGGTACAATTACATATACATATGTATACATGTATGTATAAATACACGTGACACTGAAACTCCAGTACTTTGGCCACCTGATGTGAAGAGCCAGCTGACTCATTGGAAGAGACCCTGATGCTGGGAAAGACTGAAGGCAAAAGGAGATGGATGCAGCAGAGGATGAGATGGTTAGATGGCATCACTGAAAATGGAAATGAATTTGAGCTAACTCCGGGAGATAGTGAAGGACAGGAAAACCTGGTGTGCTGCAGTCCATGGGGTTGCAAAGAGTCAGACCTGAATTAGTGACTAAACAACAACAAATATATGTATATATTTAAATATACATTTTATCATTAGCACATTATAACAACCTATATTTGTTAATAATCCCTATTGTTTTCTGCCAAGAATTTGGAGAAATAGGGGGTCTAAATTATTAGAATAGTTCACTCATGCTTTTCCGGGGCTTAGTAGCATTGATTTGGGCCTTATATATTCCAGTGTTTGTCTGAACTTAGGATGGATATAGATTACTATGGAAATTGGCACACTTTTGTCAATTCCCTGGGTAATGTAGATAAAACAACCAAACATTTCTGTCAAATTTACTTATTTTAACAAAGTACCTTCACATTAAGTTTCTCTTGATGTTCTAATGGTAATCAAATACATAATGCTTCTTTTTTAAAAATGTAGATATCATTTTCAGTATCTGCTACTGCTACTGCTGCTAAATCGCTTCAGTCGTGTCCGACTCTGTGACCCCATAGACGGCAGCCCACCAGGGATTCTCAGGCAAGAACACTGGAGTGGGTTGTCATTTCCTTCTCCAATGCATGAAAGTGAAAAGTGAAAGTGAAGTCGCTCAGTCGTGTCCGACTCTTAGCAACCCCATGGACTGCACCCTACCAGGCTCCTCCGTCCATGGGATATTCCAGGCAAGAGTACTGGAGTGGCGTGCCATTGTCTTCTCCGTTTCAATATCTAGATTCATACTATTTGGTATGAATTTCCCTCACCCACATTCCACAACCTATTCCACAATATACCAAAGAGTCCATCAGGTGTTTCAGACAACATCCTCTATCTTAGCAAAGATTGACCATTATCACTGCAAAATACACATCTGTTTCAAACCACAGAGAAGTATGCCTTTATGTACTTATAGCCATAAAGAGAAAAGCACTGAATACTTTAATATTCAGCTTCCTTATATGAATGCTGAAATACTTTCTGCCTCAAAGGCAATCATGTGATAAGTTCTCAAATTAGTCAAAAACAGAATTGGTTTAAAATAACTCTTTTAAATAAGGCACATATCCTTCCCTGCAGTTTCAGATTCCATTTCCCTTAGCCCCAAAAGCACAGACTAGACCTGGTGGTCATGCAGCCAGCCTGGATGGGCCTTGGTAAAGTTGAGTGTCAAAATGTGTGAGAGCTTTGCAGCAAGCACTGGGAGCTGACAGACCATTAGGCATATTGGGACTGTGTGCAGCTGTCTGCATGCTGCTAAAATTGCTACATTCTTTGTCACAGGATTATGCTGTCAGAGGGATCGCAGACCCTGCTTTTTGAAACACCTTTATTTTCTTTGATGTGAATTTGATCTGTGGGAATTCAGATTTTTTAGAATAGTCTCATCTGGAAAAAAGAATACTTTCAAATGCCTATATTCTAATATTTTTATGGTAACATGAGCAGCTCAACTTTCCCTCATGGTCACTTATGATGATGTGCTGGGATACTTTTTAAAGGATCATTTGAATCCTTATGTTCAAATCCTTTGCAAATTTAATTTTCTTTATTAGCCAAGTATTCTGCATGGATATTATGCCTTTTGACATAAATTCTGTTTGTGCTTGTTTTTGCTTCAGCGGGTTTTGAACACTGAGTATAAGAAAGTGTATATTCAAAAATCAGTCTACAGGTCGAATTTTGTAAGGTTTAACACTTAAATTCCTACCTGTTTGGATTACCATTAGTAGTCATTAATTGCCTATTTTTTTCAAATTTTAATTACATCCTATTTGTTTAATACCTGTATTTTACGTTGACAAATAGAGTTACCATTATCATCCTCATGTTTATAATTAACCTGCCAAAGCCATAACAAATATCTTACATCATCTCTGTGGGAGTTTTAGTCATTTGGATGATAATTTCCACTTCACAAAACTACTACTGGTGAGCTTCAAGAAATAATCTACTACAGTGTTCTTAATAAAGATAGAACTTTCTGTTTCTAACTCAAGTGACATGATATACAAGGACATGTCTATGTCCACACCATCCATATGCAGGTACATAGCCTGCATTTCATGGATTATAATAAAAGTTAAAAGTCAATATATTTTTAAATAATCAGAGGTGTCATAAATATTCACAGTGCAGGATTTCCTCAATAGGCTGTCAGCTTGCTGTAGATTACTCTGCAGACACAGTGTAGCCTTACTTAAAGATGGGTCTCTTGAGAGCAATAGACACACCCTGGAAATTAGGAGATGACACTAATACAAAATGCAAAGACATTTCTGCATTTTACATCAGTGAATTTCGTGATCATCTTTTTTCATCTTGTAAATACGTGGGATGAGTCATTTTTTCCCATCTTTCTCTCACTAAAACTTACCTAGATTTTAGACGTCAATATGAAGAATATTAAAGTTCTAATATCGACCTTTAATAAAGGCTCATTCCAATAAAATTTAGTTCTATTGCATTTCAAATTCAAGTCACTGATATATATGGTGGATTTAAAACTGTAAAACTGGATGCAAATGGAAAGGGAGACCATAAAGGACTTAAACAAGATCCTAATGGGCTGTGCATTTGCACCTTATAAATGGCCAACCTTATGGCTGTAAAGAAATGTTACTGCAGTGCTTCATAGGACAGTAAAATACCACATTTCTTAAATCTATACATTTGTGTCTCTGTGTTTAAAACTGAACTCAAATATTTGATTTTTTGTTTGACTTTAGGGTATTTCAGTGATAGTTGCTTTTCCTCTCTCTGACTCTGGATTAGATTAACTCTAAAATATAAACAGCTGTCTCTATGCAATCTCTTACATTCCAATTTCAATGCTGTTTTTATTTTTCCTTTATCACAGCATGAATTGAAAGCAAGATGAAAAAGTCATTTCAAGAACCCAAATACCAGCATTACATGAACATTTATTTCTCTGGCCTGATCAGCATTCTGCATCCAAGGGTGCTTTGTTTCCTAGGGCATCTTCGTTAAAAGTAGTCTAGGGGTTAAAACTTCTTATTTATGAATCCCTGGTGGACTTAAAATATCTAGTGTAAGAACATGCTGCCAAAACTAGCCCCTCCCCAAAGTCTTTTTTGCAAATGCTCCCCTTATAAAGGAACAGAGAAAAACTGCCACACTGCAGCATCTCTGTTTTGTCCTCTGGAGCTACAGAGAGGAGAAATAATGTTTTGTGATATGCATAGCTCTCACCTCAATTACTCCACTTTCAGTCTGAGAGACTTTCAATGTAAGCATTTTCTAATTATGCTGTATGATGTGTAGAAATTATTTCAAAAATTAAGGCCAGGGTATGTATGGGTCATAAAATAGTGAATCTGATAGAATATCTCTGTTCATCAAAAACAGTCACTAATCACTAATCTTAGAGATCTAAGTGAAGTCCTTGAGGCAGACAGGGCAGATAGCTCCTTTCCACATCAGCTCTGAGCAGGATTGGGAACAAGCCCATTCTCCCACAAAATAGTTTGCAAATCAATTCAATGAAATAGTTGTCATAAGAATGCTGATTAGATATTTTTAAACTAAAGTGTGTGTATTAAATACGGGGATGTATTTCTATTATGGGAATACTTGCTAAATGCCAGATATCTGCACACTTTATGGCAAAATCTATTCCACCGACTAGGCTTTTGTGGTTGTTTTTGTTATCAATCTCCAAGATGGTAGGATATAGGAGTTTTTAATTTTTAGGTTGCCATTCCCTTCTCCAGGGATAAACTGTGCTAAAAACTGCTTATAAAAAGCCAAAAACCTAAAGTGAAGCAACAGAACTGGACATGGAATAGTGGACTGGTTCAAAATTGGGAAAGGAGTATACAAGGAATATACAAGGCTATATATTGTCACCCTGCTTATTTAACTTATAAGCGGAGTACATCATACAAAATGCTGGGCTGGATGACTCACAAGCTGGAATCAAGATTGCTGGGAGAAATATCAACAACCTCAGATATGCAGATGATACCACTTGAATGGCAGATAGTGAAGAAAAACTAAAGAGCCTCTTTATGAAGGTGAAAGAGAGCAAAAAAGCTGGCTTAAAACCCAGCATTCAAAAAATGAAGATCGTGGCATCCAGTATCACTTCATGGCAAATAGATAGAGAAAAAGTGGAAACGGGATCAGATTTCATTTCCTTGGGTTCCAAAATCAACGTGGACAGTGACTGCAG
The DNA here is from genome assembly GCF_032452875.1 of Bos javanicus. Classification (NCBI taxonomy): domain Eukaryota; kingdom Metazoa; phylum Chordata; class Mammalia; order Artiodactyla; family Bovidae; genus Bos; species Bos javanicus. Next base: position 45,422,699 of record NC_083897.1, read on the forward strand.
CCGTGAAATTAAAAGACTTTCTCCTTGGAGGAATAGCTATGACAAACCTAGGTGGTGGTGGTTGAGTTGCTAAGTCGTGTCTGACTCTTGAAACCCCATGGACTGTAGCCTGCCAGGCTCCTCTGTCCATGAGATTCTCCAGGCAAGAATACTGGAGTGGGTTGCCGTTTTCTTTGCCAGGGGATCTTCCTGACTCAGGATTAGGAATCCAGGTCTCCTGCATTGCAGGCAGATTCTTTACCAACTGAGCTATGAGGGAAGCCCAATGACAAACCTAAACAGTGTATTAAAAAGCAGACATCACTCCGCTGACAAAACATCTGTACAGTCAAAGCTATGGTTTTTCTAGTGTCATACACAGATGTGAGAGTAGAAACAAGGAGGCTGAGCGCTGAAGAATAGATGCTTTGAAACTGTGGTGCTGGAGAAGACTCTTGAGAGTCCCTTGGACTACAAGGAGATCAAACCAGTCAATCCTAAAGGAAATCAACCCTGAATATTCATCGGAAGGACTGGTGCTGAAGCTGAAGCTCCAACACTTTGGTCATCTGATGACAACAGCCGACTCATTGGAAAAGACCCTGATGCTAGGAAAGATTGAGGGCAAGAGGAGAAGGGGGCAACATACGATGAGATGGTTGGATGGCATCACTGACTCAATCAATGGACACGAGTTTGAGCAAACTCTGGGAGATAGTGAAGGACAGGGAAGCCTGGAATGCTGCAGTTTACAGGGTCACAAACAGTTGGACATGACTGAGCAACTGAATAACAACAAAGTGATTAATTGAACTTCAGTTGTTTTAACTTCTTACATGTTTATCCATTTATCTGGTTATTCTGCTCCTAACAACCTTTTTGTTTTCGTAACTGCCAGGGAAGCTGCCTGCTGAATGAGACACCAGGCTAACACAGACACTGGGTTTTGAATAAACTGCGTTTGAACAAAGGTCAACATGATTGTTTCTTTTTATTCTTTTTCTAAAAGAAATGAAACCGTCTGGCACCTTTTATTTGTATCCTCTTTTCTGTCTAATAAATATTACATTTTTCTCAAAAAAAATTTATGTTATTGAAGTATCATTAATTTACAATGTTGTGTCATTTCTACTGTACAGCAAAGTGACTCAGTTTTATATACATATATACACACACAATCTTTTTCATATTCTTTCCCACTATAGTTTATCACAGGATATTGAGTACAGTTCCCTGGGATATATAGTAGGACTTTGTTGTTTAATTTAGCTGGTCCTATCATGGAGACTGCCTATGAATGCTATTTCAAAAACATTGTCAGTTTATTTTCATTATAACTCCGATATAGCCACAACTTAGTACAGAAGTATCCTAAAAGCACACTCTTAGACACATGCATGTTTACACTTTCCATCTCTGTGTCTCTCTCTCTCTGTCTTTCTTTGAGTGCCTACTCCTGAATATTTGCTTGTTTATGAAATAGCAAGTTCAGACTTAAGCACAGAAACTGGAGGGATAAAGAAAGTTTGGGTGACCATACTCTCTTAAGACTGGAAAATACTTAGAGAGATTATCTAATTTGTTCACATCTAGTACGATGAAACAAACTGTGCTTTGAAAAGACCTTCATTTTCACTGAACAAATAATTTTCTATTATAAAGGCAAGATTTTCAGCTTCTCTTCCTTTTTTGTCAAAGATAGGAAAGAATTTGATATGTTCTTGAATCAGTTTTTGCAAGCAAATTTTTTTCAGTGTGTCAATACTCTTACTGAATAATAATGAGGGAATTTCTTTTAGGAATATTATACCATTGCTGCACTATCTACAGTAAGTACTTTGCATGGCCTTTCCAGTTAGTGGGAGAACAAGCACTGTAGTGTGGCAAATTGCAATTCTTCAGATGCACAGTATGACCTTGGGAAGTTATTCTCACTTTTCTGAGTCTCACATTTTGAACATCTATTAAAATATGGCCTACAAAAATGAGGCCTATCTCATAAGATATCTGTGTGAGGATTAAGTCAAACAATATATGCAAAACACCTAATAAGAGTGTCTGGTATATGGGAGCTCTTATAAGTACCCTATTTTCTAGAATTGCCTCTCCATAACCCCTATCCTTTCTCTAGTGGGAAAGATTTACAAGGAGATATTTGGACTAACATCTTCAGGTGTCCCAATAATTTATACCATGTATTTGTGAAAAGATTGGCTACAGTAAAAAGAATGAGGGATCTTTCTAGAGAACTGGGCTTTACCCAAGGTTTCTCAGCCTCAGTATTGTTAACATTTTGGGCTGGATAATTCTTCGTTGTGGAAGACGTTTAATAGCATCTCTACCCACTAGATTCCAGAAGTATGGCCCATTCATGCCCCTGTTTTGGCAGCCAAAATTGTCTCCAGACATTGCCAAATTTCCCTGTCAGGGCAAAAACCCTCTCATTAAAACCACTGGCTTAAGCTAATAATGGAGCAGAGATGTTAATCTCATGATTCCCATTGATTAACCCACTGAACTAAATCATATACCTGTATGTGAATATGATTTAATGACTTTAAAAAGGCATTTCATAGGTAATGAAATGAAGTGCTTTTCTGATTAGAAAATTAACTCTTAACTCTAAAAAAAATGTAATTCTAAGTCACACAATTCTGCTTTGTTCTCTATTTGCTATATCCTTATTCTAATAACAACTGTTGCATAGATAATTTGGTGCAAATTTATGCATGTACAAACCCCATTTGAAAAAATTGAAATTTGAAGAAAAACACATTTGAAAAAGCATCTATGATCTATAGATGTTGCATTTTGATTCACACAATGAGACAATTGAAGTTAAAATACAGGAGTGGGTCCATTATAGTATAAAAGGAAAGCACTTTATTTCCATTATAATAATCATGTATTTTTAATAAATGTCAAGTTTTCATAAGACGTATATAAAATAAAACAATTCAGAAGGGTGGGAAGGAAACAATGATAACCAAATAAAGTAAAATGAAAGGATTAGCCATAATCATGTTAAATCTTCTCTTAATCATACTGTGAGTTACAGTGGAAATGCTTTCACCTTTTTATTATAAAACAAAGAAAGAAATGGTAGAATGGGAAAGAAAGGAAAATAGCAAAGAGGACCTTTTAAGATTATGATTTCTACACCCTGATAATTCAAAAAATTGAATGAAGAGGAGGATAGATGCCAGAGAAATCCAATCCAGAAAGTCAGAAAATCTCATGGCAGCATATCATTCAATTTGCCCTCTATATAGGGACTAGTACAGTCAGGGTACTAAAATGAAACACATTTTTCCTTGTGATACATGCATGTGCTGCCACTAAGATTCAGATACAACAGTCTCCTAAACAGCTTTTGGACATATCTAGTACCCTGTTTAGCTGGTGGCCCCTGATGACAGCTGAGCAATTCTCTACTTAAACAGGCTCAAGTCCCATTGAAGCACAAAATGCTTCTCTCTTTGCCTGGGTCAGAGTATTCTGTGAATATGGAATCATTATTAAAAGTGCTTGTGAATGTCTCATCAACAGTCTTTATTCAACATTCATATTCCTCCATCTCTTTGCACAATAGGAAATTGTCCTACAAGTCTCTAACAAATTAATAAACTGAAACTTAGGGTTGAGAGACTGGCAAGGGCTCAGCCAATGAAAACCATGGACTCTGTTTACTGTAGACCTCCTAACTTTCTTTTCCTTCCTATGAAAGCATTCTCTTTCCCTTGCTGGATAGGGTCTTGCATGTAGCTCACCATGATTGCAGAGCCCAAACTTCAATTACCTTCTGATCACAAATAAACCTATCTTCACTGGTGAAATATTTGGCTGTCTATTCATTTCAGGCCAACAAGTTCAGTTTTCTTAAAACTTGGCTTTGTGTGGCAAGTTATATACCTCCTCTTTCCTCTCTGCTACCTATACTTTATCTCCATCACAGGTTTCCTTTCCTCCTCCCACACAGAAATATGAATACTACTTAAGGATCTATCCTTTGACTGTTTTAATTTTTATTTATCATACTTTTCTTTCTAAAGGCCATTTACTTGTGCCTTAAACTTTCTATCATTTTTTATTTGGATGACCCCGATTTTTCTCCAGAACTAACAACGCTGATCTTTAGTCCCATATGTCATGTTGTCTACAGTGTAATTCTAGTGATAGCTGTTTTTGGTAGCAAGTCATGCTGAACATTGCTTCCTTTCCAAATCTAAGTTTCTTCTTTGGTTTTCGTTATTTCTTCCTCCAACCATAAGATGAATATTTCTAAAACACAAGTCTATTCATATTACTTATACATTGCTCAAATCTTCCCATAGCTCCCCTTGTGTGTTAGGTAAAAGGTCAAATGCCTCCATCTGACTCTTATAGTTACCCCAAGTCTGGTAGTGAGGTATAGTGGAAAGAGAGATTCTTAAACTATTAGTTTAAAATCAAACAGATTTGGGTACCAGGCTATGCTTAGTCACATAGTAGCAAGATAGTATTGAATAAGTCAATTGATGTTTTGGGATCTCCATTGATTTGTATAAAATGAATGGTTTTAAACCAGAAGATTTCTGAGGATCCTTCTAAATTCAATTTCATATAATTTTGGTTTTATTTTATAAGCTTATCTCTCAGCAATCTCATAATACATATTCTACACTTTAACCATTCTAAAGCTTATTATCTCTTGAGTATGTGCATTCCCACCACCATCCCTTTGTCATGACTATACATTTTCTTTTAATTTATTTCTTTTTATGTATATTGAATACTTCATCCATTTTTAAGGCCTTGCTCAAATTCCACCTTCTCCAATAAAAATGGTTTGGTATCCCTATCCAGAAGAAATCTTTGGTCTTCACAACTTCAATAGTATCTCATTTATGTCTTTAGACATTTATCATATGCTTCTTCATATTTTCACTATATCTCCTCACTGGATAATTATTGCCAGAAGGAGAAAACATCATGTCTTAAAAATCATAGAATTTTGATACAGAAGAGAACTCATCTTGTACTAGTTCCCATATAATACAGGAAGCTGTTTTTTTTTTTCTAATATTATTCACAGATAATAATATAAACAGTGCTCAAATAATTTCTTTCTTATGAGGCAGCCTATCCAATGGATAGGAACATTTAATGATGGAAAATTTCTTCCAACTAGTAAAATAAAACAGATTTCTCCATGACTTCTACATAGTCTTGCTTTTCTAATTGGTAGCCTGTGTTTCCTAAGTATTTTTATTTTTTTCAGTTATTGTTCCCATCATGGGGAACATTCCTGCTTCATCAAAAGTAGATCCATGACATAACTCCAGGGCTGCTGACTTTCTGCTCCACTTTCTCCTCTCTGTCACACCAGACTCACTACAATATTGATAATGATTTCAGTGCCCTGTCTTCTTAGGATGATCTTCATTGTCCATTTCTTTATGATCATTGCTTCATTTAGTATTGGGCTCCTTCATCCTATCAAGTATACCAGAGATCAGGAACTCACTCTTCAAGCTCATTAATCCACCCATCCTTTCAATAAATATGGAGTGTCTATTATATGCCAAGCACTGTGTTGGACTCTGGGGGGAAAATGTAAACAAAAATAGACATGGACTATGATATAATGAAGATCACTGTGTCATCACCAAGACAGATCTTATTAAAAAGTTATTATTTAAAGAAAAAAAAAACCTGAAAGAATACTAAGGCTTTGAAGGAGAGGAGCATTGAGCAGCATTTAATAGAAGGGGTTGTTCTAGTTAGGGAGGTCTGGGAAGGCTTCTCTGACAAAGTGATATCTAAACAGAAATATGAGGAATGAATATCAAGCAAGCAAAACATAGGGAGTTAAAGGAAAACCCAGTAGAAAGAAAAAGATACACAGGCATCTGGAGCCAGGGAGTACAAAGATATTTTGATAAACTGAAAAAAAAAATTAGAATGACTGGAATACAGGAAGTATGGTGGAAGTTGAGGGCAGAGGAAAGCAAGAGCCAAAGACGGCAGAGGAAAGCAAGAGCCAAAAACTATAAACCATATAAATGATTTTAATTGTATCTTAATAACAAGAGAAACCTGGATATGGAAATGACAACCCACTCCAATATTCCTGTCTGGAGAACCCCATGGACAGAGGAGCCTGGTGGGCTACAGCCCATGGGGTCACAAAGAGTTGGGCACAGCTTAGTGACTGAACAACAACAACAAAAGAAAACACTGAATTTGGGTGTGGGGCAAGGATGGTAAATGATCAGATATGCACAATTTTTTCATCTCACACAATTAAATACTCATATCTTAAGGGTCCTGATGAATGCATATCAAGTCACAGAATTGCTCCATCATGCCAGAAAATTCCCTGTGCTCCTTCCCAGTCAATCCTTAAATCTCAGAAGTGAAGTGAAGTGAAAGTCACTCAGTCGTGTCTGACTCTTTGCAACCACATGGACTATACAGTTCATGGAATTCTGCTGGCCAGAATACTGGAGTAGGTAGCCTTTCCCTTCTCCAAGGAATCTTCCAAACCCAGGGATTGAACCCAGGTCTCCCGCATTGCAGATGGATTCTTTACCAGCTGAGCCACCAGGGAAGCCCAATCACTGATCTATCATCTTAGGTTAGTATTGCCTACCTCAGTACTTAATGTAAGTGGAATCATGCAATACATAATCTTCAAAGAAACTTCTTTCACTCAACATACTAATTTTAGCATCTGTTTTCTATAACTATATACTTATAAGAGAAGTGTTCATAATATGTCTCATCTACAACCCCGAATAGATATTGGAAGGAATGATGATGAAGCTGAAGCTCCAATACTTTGGACATCTAATGCAAAGAGCCAGCTCATTGGAAAAGACCCTGATGCTGGGAAAGATTGGGGGTAGGAGGAGAGGGGGTGACAGAGAATGAAATGGTTAGATAGCATCACCGACTCAATGGATATGAGTTTTAGTAAACTCTGGGAGATAGTGAAGGATAGAGAAGCCTGGCATTGTGCAGTCCATGGGGTCACAAAGAGTTGGACACATTAGGAACTGAAAAACAACAGCAATGTTGTTGTACATATTAGTTTATTTATCCATTCTCCTTTTTATTAGGCTGTTAGGAATGGATGAGAAAGAAAGTGAGACTCAAAGTAGATGCTTTTAGAAGTTTCTTACTTTATGTAGTAGAAAGTATAGATAGGAAAAAAAAATGCACAACCCAAAAGTTGAGAATTATGTTTTATTCAGCAGACACACTGAGGACTTAAGCCCAGGAGACAGGCTCTCAGATAACTGTGAGGGGCTGTTCTGAAGAGGTAGGGAGGAGCCAGAATATATTGGAATTTTTGCAAAGAAACAAACAAAAAAACAGGTAGTCAGAGCATCAGGATGGGGAACACATGTATACCTGTGGCGGATTCATTTTGGTATATGGCAAAACCAATACAATATTGTAAAATTAAAAAATTAAATTAAATTAAATTAAAAAAAGAATATTATTATTAATTAAAGAAAAAATAGACATCTGAAGTTAATGAATTTGGTACTTTTCTATGCATGGGAAGATGCAAGAGTCTGGGCTTTTTGAAACCACACCACTGATATACATCTTAACTATTTAATGCCAGTATCCCATTTTTCTCCATGCTGAATCTCCCCAAGGTACACATTCAGGGGCATCTTCAGTGGGCAATGTCTTGATCACCACAATATCCTTTGCTTACTGATGTGGTAGGTGATGCTTTTCATTCATAAAGGTAAAATTTTAAATAGTTTGAATGGTTTGTTTAATTGGGGGTGGAAGCAAATGGGTGATTTCAAGAGAGATTTAGGAAGAGGTAAAATAAATGGGATTTAATGACAGATTGGAAGTAGAAGTAAAAGTTATAAGAGAGATTGAGAGTAACTCCATCTTTTTGGCTTATGCAACTACATTCACAGTAGTTTCATACAGAAAACTAGGGAAATGTGAAGAGAACCATATTTAGAACATGTTGCGAACATCCTACATATTCTATTTTGAGCATACTGTATTGAGTTTGAGGTAGTACTTTTGATTTATTCAAAGTGGCAATGTCAAGTAAACTACTTAATATATGCATCTGTAGCTCAGCGAACAAGCCAAGATCACCTCCTGATGAACTTTTTCATCTCTGTTCCTAGCAGGGAGACCAGTTTTCATTTATACTATGCAGAAATGGTGGCTGCCTCAGGCCAGAACACAAATGCTGCAGCTTTTCCCACACTGACTGACCAGATTTTGCAGGACTAAAATGAAACTATTAAACTTCTAAAAGATCTTTAAACAGATGTAACCCTCTTATTTCCAAGTTCTAGGGGCTCCTGGGAGCATTAATTTATGGGAGACTAATTGACCCTTTCTCTTCCCTACTAACTTTCCCAAATTGCTAGATAGTAGAAATTCACTCCTTTTTCATGGTTAGACAGGACGCTAACATCTTTAGTCAAAAACAACAAATATATAGGTACAAAAAATCTCCTTACTAATTTTAGCACCCGTTTCCTATAACTATACACTTCTAAGAGACCACTTTCATGTATTAAATATGCTATAAATGTATGCTTACATCCAGTGTAGCCCATCTTCAACAAGAAACAGATGAAAAGACCTGTGACTTATTGAGCTGTACTCTCTAATGCCTTATACAGTACCATATACATGAAAGTGCTGAGTAAATACATCAAATCATGATTTTAGGCTCAGGTAGATAAGAGATATTAAAGAATATGGGAGATAACTATTCTAATGTATAAATTTCATTTGTCCCATGATTAAAAGTGTTTTATAAGAAACGGAAGATGAAGTTATTCTAGAGTGCACCAATTCTTAATTCATAATATAAAAAATAATATAAAAAATATAAAAAAAATAAGACATTATATGGTTCTTGAATCTAAAATAAATAAATAAATAAATAAAAAGCTTATGAAAAGAACAAGGAAAATGGCATTTCAATAAAAATAACAAGTTTTTCAATATTTAAACAGACTACCTTCCCAAAGTATCTCTTCCTCCAAAAATTCTCATTAAGATGAATTTGCTCATTTGTTTCAAAGGAAATTTAATTTCACAATTTGTATGGAAATACAAAAAACCTCGAATAGCCAAAGCGATCTTGAGAAAGAAGAATGGAACTGGAGGAATCAACCTACCTGACTTCAGGCTCTACTACAAAGCCACAGTTATCAAGACAGTATGGTACTGGCACAAAGACAGAAATATTGATCAATGGAACAAAATAGAAAGCCCAGAGATAAATCCACGCACATATGGACACCTTATCTTTGACAAAGGAGGCAAGAATATACAATGGATTAAAGACAATCTCTTTAACAAGTGGTGCTGGGAAATCTGGTCAACCACTTGTAAAAGAATGAAACTAGAACACTTTCTAACACCATACACAAAAATAAACTCAAAATGGATTAAAGATCTAAACCTAAGACCAGAAACTATAAAACTCCTAGAGGAGAACATAGGCAAAACACTCTCCAACATACATCACAGCAGGATCCTCTATGACCCACCTCCCAGAATATTGGAAATAAAAGCAAAAATAAACAAATGGGACCTAATTAACCTTAAAAGCTTCTGCACATCAAAGGAAACTATTAGCAAGGTGAAAAGACAGCCTTCAGAATGGGAGAAAATAATAGCAAATGAAACAACCGACAAACAACTAATCTCAAAAATATACAAGCAACTCCTACAGCTCAACTCCAGAAAAATAAATGACCCAATCAAAAAATGGGCCAAAGAACTAAACAGACATTTCTCCAAAGAAGACATACAGATGGCTAACAAACACATGAAAAGATGCTCAACATCACTCATTATCAGAGAAATGCAAATCAAAACCACTCTGAGGTACCATTTCACACCAGTCAGAATGGCTGCAATCCAAAAGTCTACAAATAATAAATGCTGGAGAGGGTGTGGAGAAAAGGGAACCCTCTTACACTGTTGGTGGGAATGCAAACTAGTACAGCCACTATGGAGAACAGTGTGGAGATTCCTTAAAAACCTGGAAATAGAACTGCCTTATGATCCAGCAATCCCACTGCTGGGCATACACACTGAGGAAACCAGAAGGGAAAGAGACACGTGTACCCCAATGTTCATCGCAGCACTGTTTATAATAGCCAGGACATGGAAGCAACCTAGATGTCCATCAGCAGATGAATGGATAAAGAAAGCAGTGGTACATATACACAATGGAGTATTACTCAGCCATTAAAAAGAATACATTTGAATCAGTTCTAATGAGGTGGATGAAACTGGAGCCTATTATACAGAGTGAAGTAAGCCAGAAAGAAAAACACCAATATAGTATACTAACGCATATATATATGGAATTTAGAAAGATGGTAACAATAACCTGGTGTACGAGACAGCAAAAGAGACACTGATGTATAGAACAGGCTTATGGACTCTGTGGGAGAGGGAGAGGGTGGGAAGATTTGGGAGAATGGCATTGAAACATGTAAAATATCATGTAAGAAACGAGTTGCCAGTCCAGGTTCGATGTGTGATACTGGATGCTTGGGGCTGGTGCACTGGGACGACCCAGAGTGATGGTATGGGGAGGGAGGAGGGAGGAGGGTTCAGGATGGGGAACACGTGTATACCTGTGGCGGATTCATTTTGATATTTGGCAAAACTAATACAATTATTATAAAGTTTAAAAATAAAATAAAATTAGAAAAAAAATAAAGTGAATTAAGTTTGAAAACTGGACTGAAATGAAGCTCATACTTATGCAGGGATGTAAGAATATAAGTATGAATATGAATTGAATTCTTTATACTTTACATTTTGGTCAATCACACTGATTCATATATTCTACCTAAAACCAGTGGTTCAGAAGCACCTACTGTAGTCTTTCTCAAAGTGTGTTTCAAGGATCATACTTAATGCCTAATCCTGAGAGATATCCAATTAAAAGAGGTATCCATGGCTATATAACTTTGGGAAAGCATATATAATACCCGACTGTTGCTTCACAGTATTTCATGCCATATTAATGCTTTGAAAGCCCTGAGAAGTCTCCGAGTAATAAAATCTAGAATACTTACTATGGTTTAACAGGCTTTATGTAATCTAGACCTTCACTGCACCTTGTTCCCCACCACAGTTCACCTTACAGTTATGCTCCAGTCACACTGGCCTTATGTTGGTCCCCAAATACATCGAGCATATTCCCATATGAGACCCTTTGAATTTGCACTTTCCTCTACTTCGAAACTGGAGTAGGAATTGCAACCCATTCCAGTATTCTCTCCTGGAAAATCCCATGGACAGAGGAGCCTGGTGGGTGACAGTCCACAGGGTCTCAAAAAGTCAGACATGACTGAGCACACATGCACTATTTTGAAAACTCTCCTCACCTTTACCTCCTGTCTAAAATGAACCTCGAAACTCCATCACTCTTCATCATCTATCCTGCTTTAATATCCTTCACAGCAGTTTTATCTATGTAGTATTAACATGACATAACAAGTATTAACATACTTGTTGTTCATTTATATCTTTCCCTAAAGACTCAGTGTCATGATGGTAAGGCCTTATTTTGTCTTGTTGAACACTGATTAAACAATACTTGGAGAATAAATATTCATTGAATTAATGAATAAATAAATAACCCTCTTCACATTTGCTTTAACCAAGTGTTCCAAAAATTGTTTGATTGTGGTATTATTTTCTTATGTAACACATATTAAACATCTAAAGGAACCAATGTTCTACAGAACAAACATCTTTTGGAAATTCTGATTCAGGCTAATATAATCTGAAAAAGAGAACATTACCAGAGGCTTAAGAAGAATGAAATAGTCTAGTTGGTGGAATATCTAAGACATCTGGAGAATTATTAGTGTTATAATTGAGAAAAAAAGAAAGACAATTAAATGTTCCAATTAATGTTTAGTCAATATAAAAACATTTCAATTATTTTCAAAGATTCTTTGAGCTTATCAGACTGATAAACTTATAAATTGTGTTATATTTGTATGCTTAAAAAGAAGCAGTGCAAGAGGAGGCAGAGGTTATGTTAAGCAAACATATTCTAATTGTATTAATTCAATAAAGTATGTTATGATTGTTACCTACAGAATGAACTAAGCCAGGCAGCTTAGTTAATTAGTGAACTTAGTTAAGTAAAAGGGTAAAGCGATATGACTCATTCTTTACTTATGACTTAGGACTTACGGTCTCCAGCATATAAATATTATCACTTTTTTTCTTTCCTATTATATTGACATAAGCTTTTTAACTGCACACCTAGAAAAGTTTGATTAACTCTTAGAAGAATTTAAATGATACAACTGTGGTCTTAAATAAATGCTGCAGTACAGCTGGACCTGCTCTTATTGTTCCCATTTATTTCAGCATATATGAAGTAAACTTGTACAATTAAAGATAATGAGGTCTTTATTTGCCAAGAGGTAGAAGGGTACTTTTTATTGTATTACAAAGGCAAAACTAATGTCAGCAAAGGCTCTCTTCAAAGTCTAGGACATAATAAAATTTCCTTCCAGCTGCCTGGAGTAAGGGTAGGTGGAGATGGAGGTAGCACAAAGAGACAATCACTATTATCACACTTAGGGTGTTCTTTCTCTGACTACTGGAAAATAAGAAGCAAAAAATGAACAATCTCCCTGATTTTTCATCCCACAAACAAGAAAGCTGAGCAGTTACAGCATCTCAGGAAAAATGTGTTTGATGGAGAGATAAGATAAAGCAGTGATGAAGGGTTTCAACTGTCTGTTGGTACAGAAGGAAGGAAAGACGGTGAAAGAAAGAAAGAGTGTTTTTCCACTTTAATGCTAAGATTGGCACAACTATAGAAAGAACTTTAGATATTCTGCTTTTTCAAGGGATAGTAAGGAACTGTTAGACGTGACTGGGTGCTATTTCCCAGAGCTTGCATTATGCAATAAGGACAATATATTTATGTTATAATCAGCACACCTAGGCTCCTGAGTATCCAAAACCAAAAGTAAAAAGATGATACTGAATAAGAGCTACTTTTCTGACAGGAAAGGGTACTGATGATCTATATGTATTATGGTGCAATTTTCAAATGATTTTTTATATGTATATTTTTAGGTAGAAGGATAGATTATCTCCAGTCTAGCCACATTTTGTCACTAGTAATCTTCCACAATCAGTAACATGCCTTAGGAGACATATGGATGGAGTTAGAGATAGACTCTATATTATTTGAATGGAGAAAGGTAACTGATCTCCATGGAGATTTAATTCTTAAATTTCAAATTTCCAGATTTGGTTTCTAACATAATGATTCTCAAATGCTAATTAATGGGTCATGGTGCTGGTTAAGGTCTCTTTTTTTTACTCATCTGTAGTGAAATTGCAAAAAGCAAAATTTTATATATAGTCAATTAATCACCCACTGTCACTTTTTCAAAAGGATTACTCATTTTATTCTACTTTTTCTTGATGTTAATATATCCTTTCTTATATGAAATAAGTGTATGATAGCATGTGTGTTAAACACTATACTTTCTTAGCAAAATCAAAAGCTGGCAGCCTAACTTGTTCCTCAAAATTTGGGGAGGAATATTTCATTTTAACCCCCAAATTTTGGACCCAATGTACAGTCCAACTTTATAGCACACCAATTTCTGAGATATTTAAAATCAATTGAGTATTATTTTGACCAGGGATTGAACCCAGGACATGTTATTGAGAGCTCATAATCATAATCACTAGACCACCAGGGAACTCCCTAGAGGTACATCTTTACATAGGCAGTTATCCCTATCTATCAAGGAATCCAATTTTCTTTACATACTGATGAATTCCTGTGAAATATCAATAGACTTTATGGGACTTTCATTTCCAGAGCTATGACGATTTTTTTTTTTTAAGAAAACCAAAGAGCAAAGTAATATGACAGAACCAACAGAAACAGACAATAGAATAGTAATCAAATAAGAATTAAGGAATTGGAACTATAAAACACATGATATTAAATAATTGTGTTTAAAGTTTCAAAAAATAAAGGAGAGCCTTGAAAACAAAAATAATGGCAAGATATCTAAATATGAAAACTTTTCAAGCTTTTTAATTTATATTTTATAATTTAATAATTAAAAAAATCTCAACCGTGAGTAAAAGCATTAAAGGGACCTTGTTGTTGTTTAGTCATTATGTCACATCCAACTCTTTTGCAACCCCATGGACTGTAGCCCACCAGGCTTCTCTGTCCATGAGATTTCCTAGGCAAGAGTACTGGAATGGATTGTCATTTCCTTCTCCAGAGGATCTTCCTAATCCAGGGATTGAACCAGGGTCTCCTGCATTGACAGGAAGATTCTTTACTACTGAGTCACCAGGGAAGTCCCATTAAAGGCACCTAACAACATAAAAAGCTGGAAGATAGACCTAAATAAATCATTAGTATGCCATATGGAAAGACAGACATGTAAAATATACAAAAAGGATTTAAGAGACATGGAACATGGAGTAAAAGTTTTAACATCCATATAATTGAAGTTCCAAAAATAGAGGAGGGAGAGAAAGGGGTAGAGGTAATATTTGAAGATTGAATGGTTAAGAAGTTTCCAAAACTTGGGCACAGAAGGGCCTAGAGGAGCTATCCCACATTGAAGGTCAGGAAGGGCAGCAAAGAGGAGATACCCCTCATCCAAGGTAAGGAGCAATGGCTGCACTTTGTTGGAGCAGCCGTGAAGAGATACCCCATGCCCAAGGTAAGAGAAACCCAAGTAAGACGGGGGATGTTGCAAGAGGGCATCAGAGGGCAAACACACTGAAACCATACTCACAGAAAACTAGTCAAACTAATCACAATAGGACAACAGCCTTGTCTAACTCAATGAAACTAAGCCATGCCCGTGGGGCCACCCAAGATGGGCGGGTCAAGGTGGAGAGATCTGACAGAATGTGGTCCACTGGAGAAGGGAATGGCAAACCACTTCAGTATTCTTGCCTTGAGAACCTCATGAACAGTATGAAAAGGCAAAATGATAGGATACTGAAAGAGGAACTTCCCAGGTCAGTAGGTGCCCAGTATGCTACTGGAGATCAATGGAGAAATAACTCCAGAAAGAATGAAGGGATGGAGCAAAAGCAAAAACAATACCCAGTTGTGGATGTGACTGGCGATACAAGCAAGGTCCAATGCTGTAAAGAGCAATATTGCATAGGAACCTGGAATGTCAGGTCCATGAATCAAGGCACATTGGAAGTGGTCAAACAGGAGATGGCAAGAGTGAACATCGATATTCTAAGAATTAGGAAACTGAAATGGACTGGAATGGGTGAATTTAACTTAGATTACCATTATATCTACTACTGCAGGCAGGGATCCCTCAGAAGAAATGGAGTAGCCATCATGGTCAACAAAAGAGTCTGAAATGCAGTACTTGGATGCAATCTCAAAAACGACAGGATGATCTCTGTTCATTTCCAAGGCAAACCATTCAATATCACAGTAATCCAAATCTATGCCCCAACCAGTAATGCTGAGGAAGCTGAAGTTGAATGGTTCTATGAAGACCTACAAGACCTTTTAGAACTAACACCCCCCCAAAAAAATGTCCTTTTCATTATAGGTGACTGGAATGCAAAAGTAGGAAGTCAAGAAACACCTGGAGTAACAGGCAAAATTGGCCTTGGAATATGGAATGAAGCAGGGCGAAGACTAATAGAGATTTGCCAAGAAAATGCACTGGTCATAACAAACACCCTCTTCCAACAACACAAGAGAAGACTCTATACATGGACATCACCAGATGGTCAACACCAAAATCAGATTGATTATATTCTTTGCAGCCAAAGATGGAGAAGCTCTATACAGTCAGCAAAAACAAGACCAGGAGCTGACTGTTTCTCAGACCATGAACTCCTTATTGCCAAATTCAGAGTTAAATTCAAGAAAGTAGGGAAAACCACTAGACCATTCAGATATGACCTAAATCAAATCCCTTATGATTATACAGTGGAAGCGAGAAATAGATTTAAGGGCCTAGATCTGATAGATATAGTGCCTGATGAACTATGGAATGAGGTTCATGACATTGTATAGGAGATAGGGATCAAGACCATCCCCATGGAAAAGAAATGCAAAAAAGCAAAATGGCTGTCTGGGGAGGCCTTACAAATAGCTGTGAAAAGCAGAGAAGTGAAAAGCAAAGGAGAAAAGGAAAGATATAAACATCTGAATGCAGAGTTCCAAAGAATAGCAAGAAGAGATAAGAAAGCCTTCTTCAGTGATCAATGCAAAGAAATAGAGGAAAACAACAGAATGGGAAAGACTAGAGATCTCTTCAAGAAAATCAGAGATACCAAAGGAACATTTCATGGAAATATGGGCTCAATAAAGGACAGAAATCGTATGGACCTAACAGAAACAGAAGATATTAAGAAGAGATGGCAAGAATACACAGAAATGTACAAAAAAGATCTTCACGACCCAGATAATCAAGATGGTGTGATCACTCACCTAGAGCCAGATATCCTGGAATGTGAAGTCAAGTGAGCCTTAGAAAGCATCACTACCAACAAAGCTAGTGGAGGTGATAGAATTCCAGTTGAGCTATTCCAAATCCTGAGAGATGATGCTGTGAAAGTGCTGTACTCAATATGCCAGCAAATTTGGAAAACTCAGCAGTGGCCACAGGACTGGAAAATGTCAGTTTTCATTCCAATCCCAAAGAAAGGCAATGCCAAAGAATGCTCAAACTACTGCACAATTGCACTCATATTACATGCTAGTAAAGTGATGCTCAAAATTCTCCAAGCCAGGCTTCAGCAATACATGAACTATGAACTTCCAGATGTTCAAGCTGGTTTTAGAAATGGCAGAGGAACCAGAGATCAAATTGCCAACATCCACTGGTTATCAAAAGAGCAAGAGAATTCCAGAAAAAAACATCTATTTATGCTTTATTGACTATGCCAAAGCCTTTGACTGTGTGGATCACAATAAACTGTGGAAGATTCTGAAAGAGATGGGAATACCAGACCACCTGACCTGCCTCTTGAAAAATTTGTATGCAGGTCAGGAAACAACAGTTAGAACTGGACATGGAACAACAGACTGGTTCCAAACAGGAAAATGAGTACCTCAAGGCTGTATATTGTCACCCTCTTCATTTAACTTATATGCAGAGTACATCATGAGAAATGCTGGACTGGAAGAAACACAAGCTGGAATCAAGATTGCCGGGAGAATATCAATAACCTCAGATATGCAGATGACACCACCCTTATGGCAGAAAGTGAAGAGGAACTACAAACCCTCTTGATGAAAGTGAAAGTGGCTTAAAACGTTGGCTTAAAGCTCAACATTCAGAAAATGAAGATCATGGCATCCGGTCCCATCATTTCATGGGAAATAAATGGGGAAACAGTGGAAACAGTGTCAGACTTTATTTTTCTGATCTCCAAAATCACTGCAGATAGTGACTGCAGCCATGAAATTAAAAGACGCTCACTCCTTGGAAGGAAAGTTATGACCAACCTAGATAGCATATTCAAAAGCAGAGACATTACTTTGCCAACAAAGTTTCGTCTAGTCAAGGCTATGGTTTTTCCTGTGGTCATGTATGGATGTGAGAATTGGACTGTGAAGAAGGCTGAGCACCAAAGAATTGATGCTTTTGAACTGTGGTTTTGGAGAAGACTCTTGAGAGTCCCTTGGACTGCAAAGAGTTCAAACCAGTCCATTCTTAAGGAGATCAGACCTGGGATTTCTTTGGAAGGAATGATGCTAAAGCTGAAACTCAAGTACTTTGGCCACCTCACGCAAAGAGTTGACTCATTGGAAAAGACTCTGATGCTGGGAGGGATTATGGGCAGGAGGAGAAGGGGATGGCAGAGTATGAGATGGCTGGATGGCATCACTGACTCGATGGACGTGAGTCTCAGTGAACTCCGGGAGTTGGTGATGGACAGGGAGGCCTGGCGTGCTGTGATTCATGGGGTCTCAAAGTGTCGGACACGACTGAGCGACTGATCTGATCTGATCTGATCTGAATCTATGAGTTCAACAAGCATAATAATTCTCAGTTGGTAAAGAATCTGCCTGCAGTGCAGGAGACCCGGATTCGTTCCCTGGGTTGGGAAGATCCCCTGGAGAAGGAAATAGCAACCCACTCCAGTATCCTTACCTGGAAAATCTCATGGACAGAGGAGCCTGGTGGACTGCGTAGTCCATGGAGTCGCAGATTTGGGCATGACTGAGCGACTAACACTAATAATTCTCAGAGTTTACATAAAAAGAGATCCACTTTCATGCACATCAGAGTGCAAGTGAAGGTTTTTAAAGCCACTGGAAAAGAAAAGAAAAATCACATACAAAAAATGTAGTTATACTAATGGCTGGCTTTTCAAAAGCAAAAGTAGAAACCAGAAGACAGTGGATTTGTATCTTCTTTGTGCTGAGGAAAAATAGATGTCAACCAAGAACTCTATTTTCTGAAGAAATATATTTTAAGAATGAGGGCAAAATAAAGGCTGTTTAAAGCTAACCTAAATGTACTGAGATTTATACTACCACACCATCACTAAAACAAATGCTTAAGGAAGTATTTTAAGCAGAAGAAAAAGTGTCCCCCATGGAATGTCTGAGATAAAGAAAGAAAGAATAGCAAAGATAGTGGTAAATATTGATTCTATAAAAATTATATAGTCATAATATAGAAATAAAAAGCACAACAATAACGTATAAGTCGGAAGGGAAGGTTGCCCTTAATGTACTCTAAAATTCTTAACTGATTGGAGGAATTTAAAGATATTAATTTAGGAATTCATAAATTTAGTCATGTTAAATTTCCTGTGGCTCTCATTTAAGGAATGGGTGCAGAGCGTATACATTCTAAAATGGAGAAAAAGGGGATGGGAAAAAAAACTGAAAGAAGTCAAGAAAAGAGAGAAAAAACAAGTATACAAAAGTTGGGGCAAATAGAAGGTGTAAAATAATTTAGTAGAAAAATATCTAAATATACCAATATTTATAATAAATATAAATGGAAAATATAAATATACCTGTTAAAGATCATTGGACTTTTTTTCTATAGAGCTATATGTTGTTCATAAGAGATTCAACTAAAAATGTAAGACAAATAGAATGAAAGTAAAATTATGATAAAAAGTATAACAAATACTATTTTAAATATAACTAGTTTACCTATATTGATATCAAATAAAATGTTTTATGATAAAGTGATAAAAAAGGCAACTACATAATGATAAACGGTCACTTCACCAAGAAGATATAACAATTCTATATATGTATGTATCAATAACATAGCATCAAATTATATAAAGCAAAAACTGACAGACTTACAGGAGAAATTTTAAAATCCACAATTATGGTAGGATATTTTAAATTAACCTCTTTCTCATTATTTGGAAAAGCGAAAAGGTAAAGAATTCAGTAAGGGTGTAGAATAGTATAGAGCAATTTAATTATCAAATCTTATCTAATAGATGAATATAGAACATCTGAGAGTACCAGTTACTTTAAACACACTTAGGGAAAAAATAATGTAAATTCTGAGGAAAAATCCAAGTCTCAATAAACACATTATATATTATCATTCTACAGAGGAAATTCGCTGATAATAAATACAGTTAAATTATAAATCAGTGACATGAAAATATACTAGAAAATAACCATATGTTTCTTTAAAAATTAAGTAACTCTTAGGCCAAAGAAGAAATCAGAGTTAAAATTAGAAAATGTACCAAGTTAATAATGAAATATCACATATTAAAATTTCAGAGACAGAACTTATATCACATTAAAATTGGCTTCAGAATTTTTGACAGTCTTCCCATTGAGCTAATGGGCCTCATTCCCCATATTTTCCCATCGTCTTGAATCTGGGATGGACTAGGATTGCTTTGGCCAATACAGTAGGGTAGAAGTGCTGCTTTGTTAGGTCCAAGCTTCATCTTTAGGAATTGGAAAGCTTGTTTCAGTCTATGGAACTCCTGAGCAACCACATAAGTCTAACTGTCCTATTGCTATTATACATTGAAAAATACCTAACAACCAGTACTTTGAAAGGCAGTGTGCACAAATACAGAGCGAGGGAGAGAGAGAGAACAACAGTAACTATATCTAAAACAGTACTTAGAAGGAAATTTATTCTCTTTTTTTTTTAAATTTTTTTTTCTTTTAAATTTTATTTTATTTTTAAACTTTACATAATTGTATTAGTTTTGCCAAATATCAAAATGAATCCACCACAGGCAACATGTGTTCCCCATCCTGAACCCTCCTCCCTCCCCACACCATCCCTCTGGGTCATCCCAGTGCACCAGCCCCAAGCATCCAGTATCATGCATCGAACCTGGACTGGCAACTCGTTTCTTACATGATATTCTACATGTTTCAATGTCACTCTCCCAAATCTTCCCACCCTCTCCCTCTCCCACAGAGTCCATAAGACTGTTCTATACATCAGTGTCTCTTTTGCTATCTCGTACACCAGGTTATTGTTACCATCTTTCTAAATTCCATATATATGCGTTAGTATACTGTATTTATGTTTTTCCTTCTGGCTTACTTCACTCTGTATAATAGGCTCCAGTTTCATCCACCTCATTAGAACTGATTCAAATGTATTCTTTTTAATGGCTGAGTAATACTCCATTGTGTATATGTACCACTGCTTTCTTATCCATTCATCTGCTGATGGACATCTAGGTTGCTTCCATGTCCTGGCTATTATAAACAGTGCTGCGATGAACATTGGGGTACACATGTCTCTTTCCCTTCTGGTTTCCTCAGTGTGTATGCCCAGCAGTGGGATTGCTGGATCATAAGGCAGTTCTATTTCCAGGTTTTTAAGGAATCTCCACACTGTTCTCCATAGTGGCTGTACTAGTTTGCATTCCCACCAACAGTGTAAGAGGGTTCCCTTTTCTCCACACCCTCTCCAGCATTTATTATTTGTAGACTTTTGGATTGCAGCCATTCTGACTGGTGTGAAATGGTACCTCAGAGTGGTTTTGATTTGCATTTCTCTGATAATGAGTGATGTTGAGCATCTTTTCATGTGTTTGTTAGCCATCTGTATGTCTTCTTTGGAGAAATGTCTGTTTAGTTCTTTGGCCCATTTTTTGATTGGGTCATTTATTTTTCTGGAGTTGAGCTGTAGGAGTTGCTTGTATATTTTTGAGATTAGTTGTTTGTCGGTTGCTTCATTTGCAATTATTTTCTCCCATTCTGAAGGCTGTCTTTTCACCTTGCTAATAGTTTCCTTTGATGTGCAGAAGCTTTTAAGGTTAATTAGGTCCCATTTGTTTATTTTTGCTTTTATTTCCAATATTCTGGGAGGTGGGTCATAGAGGATCCTGCTGTGATGTATGTCGGAGAGTGTTTTGGCTATGTTCTCCTCTAGGAGTTTTATAGTTTCTGGTCTTAGGTTTAGATCTTTAATCCATTTTGAGTTTATTTTTGTGTATGGTGTTAGAAAGTGTTCTAGTTTCATTCTTTTACAAGTGGTTGACCAGATTTCCCAGCACCACTTGTTAAAGAGATTGTCTTTAATCCATTGTATATTCTTGCCTCCTTTGTCAAAGATAAGGTGTCCATATGTGCGTGGATTTATCTCTGGGCTTTCTATTTTGTTCCATTGATCTATATTTCTGTCTTTGTGCCAGTACCATACTGTCTTGATAACTGTGGCTTTGTAGTAGAGCCTGAAGTCAGGTAGGTTGATTCTTCCAGTTCCATTCTTCTTTCTCAAGATCGCTTTGGCTATTTGAGGTTTTTTGTTTTTCCATACAAATTGTGAAATTATTTGTTCTAGCTCTGTGAAGAATACTGTTGGTAGCTTGATAGGGATTGCGTTGAATCTATAAATTGCTTTGGGTAGTATACTCATTTTCACTATATTGATTCTTCCAATCCATGAACATGGTATATTTCTTCATCTATTAGTGTCCTCTTTGATTTCTTTCACCAGTGTTTTATAGTTTTCTATATATAGGTCTTTAGTTTCTTTAGGTAGATATATTCCTAAGTATTTTATTCTTTCCGTTGCAATGGTGAATGGAATTGTTTCCTTAATTTCTCTCTCTGTTTTCTCATTATTAGTGTATAGGAATGCAAGGGATTTCTGTGTGTTGATTTTATATCCTGCAACTTTACTATAGTCATTGATTATTTCTAGTAATTTTCTGGTGGAATCTTTGGGGTTTTCTATGTAGAGGATCATGTCATCTGCAAATAGTGAGAGTTTTACTTCTTCTTTTCCAATTTGGGTTCCTTTTATTTCTTTTTCTGCTCTGATTGCTGTGGCCAAAACTTCCAAAACTATGTTGAATAGTAATGGTGAAAGTGGGCACCCTTGTCTTGTTCCTGACTTTAGAGGAAATGCTTTCAAGTTTTCACCATTGAGGATAATGTTTGCTGTGGGTTTGTCATATATAGCTTTTATTATGTTGAGGTATGTTCCTTCTATTCCTGCTTTCTGGAGAGTTCTTATCATAAATGGATGTTGAATTTTGTCAAAGGCTTTCTCTGCATCTATTGAGATAATCATATGGTTTTTATTTTTCAATTTGTTAATGTGGTGTATTACATTGATTGATTTGCAGATATTGAAGAATCCTTGCATCCCTGGGATAAAGCCCACTTGATCATGGTGTATGATCTTTTTAATGTGTTGTTGGATTCTGATTGCTAGAATTTTGTTAAGGATTTTTGCCTCTATGTTCATCAGTGATATTGGCCTGTAGTTTTCTTTTTTTGTGGCATCTTTGATAGGTTTTAGTATTAGGGTGATGGTGGCCTCATAGAATGAGTTTGGAAGTTTACCTTCCTCTGCAATTTTTTGGAAGAGTTTGAGCAGGACAGGTGTCAGCTCTTCTCTAAATTTTTGGTAGAGTTCAGCTGTGAAGCCGTCTGGACCGGGGCTTTTCTTTGCTGGAAGATTTTTGATTACAGTTTCAATTTCCTTGCTTGTGATGGGTCTGTTAAGATTTTCTATTTCTTCCTGGTCGAGTTTTGGAAAGTTGTACTTTTCTAAGAATTTGTCCATTTCTTCCAAGTTGTCCATTTTATTGGCATATAATTGTTGATAGTTGTCTCTTATGATCCTTTGTATTTCTGTGTTGTCTGTTGTGATCTCTCCATTTTCGTTTCTAATTTTGTTGATTTGATTTTTCTCCCTTTGTTTCTTGATGAGTCTGGCTAATGGTTTCTCAATTTTATTTATCCTTTCAAAGAACCAGCTTTTGGTTTTGTTGATTTTTGCTATGGTCTCTTTTGTTTCTTTTGCATTTATTTCTGCTCTAATTTTTAAGATTTCTTTCCTTCTACTAACCCTGGGGTTCTTCATTTCTTCCTTTTCTAGTTGCTTTAGGTGTAGAGTTAGGTTATTTATTTGACTTTTTTCTTGTTTCTTGAGGTGTGCCTGTATTGCTATGAACTTTCCCCTTAGGACTGCTTTTACCATGGCCCACAGGTTTTGGGTTGTTGTGTTTTCATTTTCATTCGTTTCTATGCAAATTTTTATTTCTTTTTTGATTTCTTCTGTGATTTGTTGGTTATTCAGCAGCGTGTTGTTCAGCCTCCATATGTTGGATTTTTAAATAGTTTTTCTCCTGTAATTGAGATCTAATCTTACTGCATTGTGGTCAGAAAAAATGCTTGGGATGATTTCTATTTTTTTGAATTTACCAAGGCTAGCTTTATGGCCCAGGATGTGATCTATCCTGGAGAAGGTTCCATGTGCGCTTGAGAAAAAGGTGAACTTCATTGTTTTGGGATGAAATGTCCTATAGATATCAATTAGGTCTAACTGGTCTATTGGATCATTTAAAGTTTGTGTTTCCTTGTTAATTTTCTGTTTACTTGATCTCTCCATAGGTGTAAGTGGGGTATTAAAGTCTCCCACTATTACTGTGTTATTGTTAATTTCTCCTTTCATACTTGTTAGAATTTGTCTTACGTACTGTGGTGCTCCCGTGTTGGGTGCATATATATTTATAATTGTTATATCTTCTTCTTGGATTGATCCTTTGATCATTATGTAGTGACCTTCTTTGTCTCTTTTCACAGCCTTTGTTTTAAAGTCTATTTTATCTGATATGAGTATTGTTACTCCTGCTTTCTTTTGGTCCCTATTTGCATGGAAAATCTTTTTCCAGCCCTTCACTTTCAGTCTGTATGTGTCCCCTGTTTTGAGGTGGGTCTCTTGTAGACAACATATGTAGGGGTCTTGTTTTTGTATCCATTCAGCCAATCTTTGTCTTTTGGTTGGGGCATTCAACCCTTTTACGTTTAAGGTAATTACTGATAAGTATGATCCCGTTGCCATTTTCTTTATTGTTTTGGGTTCGAGTTTATACACTGTTTTTGTGTTTCCTGTCTAGAGAATATCCTTTAGTATTTGTTGGAGAGCTGGTTTGGTGGTGCAGAATTCTCTCAGCTTTTGCTTGTCTGAAAAGCTTTTGATTTCTCCTTCATACTTGAATGAGATCCTTGCTGGGTACAATAGTCTGGGCTGTAGGTTATTTTCTTTCATCATTTTAAGTATGTCTTGCCATTCCCTCCTGGCTTGAAGAGTTTCTATTGAAAGATCAGCTGTTATCCTTATGGGAATTCCCTTGTGTGTTATTTGTATTTTTTCCCTTGCTGCTTTTAATATTTGTTCTTTGTGTTTGATCTTTGTTAATTTGATTAATATGTGTCTTGGGGTGTTTCTCCTTGGGTTTATCCTCTTTGGGACTCTCTGGGTTTCTTGGACTTGGGTGATTATTTCCTTACCCATTTTAGGGAAGTTTTCCACTATTATCTCCTCAAGTATTTTCTCATGGTCTTTCTTTTTGTCTTCTTCTTCTGGAACCCCTATGATTCGAATGTTGTAGCGTTTAATATTGTCCTGGAGGTCTCTGAGATTGTCCTCATTTCTTTTAATTCATTTTTCTTTTATCCTCTATGATTCATTTATTTCTACCATTCTATCTTCTAATTCACTAATCCTATCTTCTGCCTCTGTTATTCTACTATTTGTTGCCTCCAGAGTGTTTTTAATTTCATTTATTGCATTATTAATTATATATTGACTCTTTTTTATTTCTTCTAGGTCCTTGTTAAACCTTTCTTGCATCTTCTCAATCCTTGTCTCCAGGCTATTTATCTGTGATTCCATTTTAGTTTCAAGATTTTGGATCAATTTCACTATCATTATTTGGAATTCTTTATCAGGTAGATTCCCTATCTCTTCCTCTTTTGTTTGGTTTGGTGGGCATTTATCCTGTTCCTTTATCTGCTGAGTGTTCCTCTTTCTCTTCATCTTGTTTAAATTGCTGAGTTTGGGGTGTCCTTTCTGTATTCTGGCAGTTTGTGGAGTTCTCTTTATTGTGGCGTTTCCTCACTGTGTGTGGGTTTGTACAGGTGGCTTGTCAAGGTTTCCTGGTTAGGGAAGCTTGTGTCGGTGTTCTGGTGGGTGGAGCTGTATTTCTTCTCTCTGGAGTGCAATGAAATGTCCAGTAGTGAGTTATGAGATGTCTATAGTTTTGGGGTAACTTTGGGAAGCCTGTATCTTGAAGCTCAGGGCTGTGTTCCTTTGCTGCTGGAGAATTTGCTTGGTATGTCTTGCCCTGGAACTTATTGGCCCTTGTGTGGTGCTTGGTTTCAGTGTCGGTATGGAGGTATTTGATGAGCTCCTGTCAATTAATGTTCCTTGGAGTCAGGAGTTCCCTGGAGTCAGGGTTTGGACTTAAGTCTCCTGCTTCCGGTTATCGGTCTTATTTTTACTGTAGTTTCAAAACTTCTCCTTCTATACAGCACCATTGATAAAACATCTACATTAAAGATGAAAAGTTTCTCTACGATGAGGGTCACTCAGAGAGGTTCACAGGGTTACATGGAGAAGAGAAGAGGGAGGAGGGAGTTAGAGGTGACCCAAATGAGATGAGGTGAATCAATAATGGAGAGAGTGAGCTAGCCAGTAGTCACTTCCTTATGTGCACTCCACAACTGGACCACTCAGAGATGTTCATGGAGTTATACAGAGAAGAGAAGGAGGAGGAAGGTGACAGAGGTGGCCAGAAGGATAAAAGGGGGAATGAAAAGGAGGGAGACAGATCCAGCCAGTAATCAGTTCCCTAAGTGTTCTCCACCGTCTGGAACACACAGAAATTCACAGAGTTGGGTAGAGTAGAGGGGTTAGGGAGGAGACACAGGCGACCTGGTGGAGAAAAAGGAGAGTCCAAAGGGAGAGAGAGCAGTCAAGCTAGTATTCTTGCTCCCTAGTGAAAAATGGGTCCTGAAGATTGGGTTCTTAAAGGTACAAAATTGGTAACAATTACATAAAAGCAAAAATTAAAAATCTAGAGTATAGTTTGGAATTTCAAAAATACGATGTTAAAGAAAAGAAGAAGGAAAAGAAAGAGAGAAAAAACGAACAAACAAAAACAAACAAGGTCGCAAAAATTGTAAAGAAAGTACAGGTACAAAATTGATAACTAATACTAAAAAGCAAAAATTAAAAATCTAGAGTAGAGTTTGGAATTTCAAAAATACAATGTTAAAAAAAAAAAAGAAGAAAAATAAAGAGAGAAAACAGACAAACAAAAACAAACAATGTCACAAAAATTATAAAGAAAATACAGGTACAAAATTGATATTATTCAGATATACAATGTTATATAGAAGAAGAAGAGAAAGAAACAGAGAAGAAGAAAAAAAGAAGTCACAGAAATTATATTAAAAAAAAACTATAGGTACAAAATTGATAACAAATACCAAAAAGAGAAAATTAAAAATCTAGAGTAGAGTTTGGAATTTCAAAAATACAATGTTAAAGAAAAGAAGAAGAAAAAAAAACAAGGTCAAAAAATTATAAAATATATATATATGAAGTTTGCTGAAGAAGAAAAAAATAGGGTCTTTTTTTTTTTTTTGCAAAGTAATAGGTTATAAAAGTGAAAATTAAAGGAACAATAGAGGACTTAAAAAATTTTTTTTAATTAAAAAAAAAGAAAGAATGATTGTAAAAATAATAAAAATATATCTAGGACTTTCTTGGTGTTGTTGTAGGTTCAGTTCATTTTTGGCTCATTCCTTGGTCAGACTTATATTTCTCAAGATCTATAGGCCCCTTCCTATGTAGTCCGTAGTAACCACAGGGTTTTGGTCTATTGCCTGTAGCTTCCAAGGCGTTTCCATCTGTTATATCTTCTTCTGTTTGCTAGTCTCTTCAGTATCTGGTTTCTGCCCTGACACAAAGGGGACGGTGGAGGACAATTTTTTTTTTTTTTTTTTTTTTTAGGCTTACTTGTTCAGTCGCGCTGTGGGGAGGGAGGGAGGAATGCTGCAAACAAATAACACTGGCGTGGGCTCGCAGTGCCTCAGCCACCCCGGGTCTGCCCCCGCTCACGGCGCATGTAGCCACCCTGCCCACACTGCTCGGGCTCTAGGTTGTTCCGCTGGGAACAATCCAAGGCCGGCCCTGGGTTGCATGCACCTCCCAGGTTCAAGCCGCTCAGGTTCAGGCACTCGGGTAGTCCTGAGAGGCGCAGACTCAGTTGGGCCTGCATTTTGTGCTCTTCCCAGGTCCCAGCAGCTCAGGTGATGAGGTGTTTGGCGAGCGCCAATGCTGCGACTTAACGCCTCCCCGCCACTTGGTTATCTGGGTGTAAAACCGGCACACCTTCTCAGGCAGATGTTGACCATCCAGACCCCCAAGAAGTTTTAGTTAGCAAAGAAGCCTGCTTACAGTTTTATAGATAATGTCTCTCTGGGGCTGCGATTGCCCCCTTCCGGCTCTGGCTGCCTGTCACCGGAGGGGGAAGGTCTGCAGCCGGCTATCTCTGTTCAGTCCTTTGTTCCGTGCGCGGGCCTGGCGGTCTTAGGTTAGGACTGGCTTTTCGCGTGGTAGATATCCCACAGTCTGGTTTGCTAGCCCAAATTATTTCGCTCAGATAGCGCTCAGGGTATTCAGGCCAGATTCTTACTCTCAGCGATGCAGCCGGCGCCGCACCTCCCTGCCCAGCCCCCGCTTGCTAATGGCGGATGCAGACGTCTGTGCTGCTTCTCCGCTGGGGGAGTTACCGTAGGGCTCTCAATCTGCGAGTTTTAATTGTTAATTTATTTTTTCTCCCTGTTATGTTGCCCTCTGTTCTTCCAAAGCTCAGCACAGATTTGGCAGTGAGAAGGTTTCCTGGTGTTTGGAAACTTCTCTCTTTTTAAGATTCCCTTCCAGGGACAGAGCTCCATCCCTCCCTCTTTTGTCTCTTTTTTTGTGTCTTTAATATTTTTTCCTACCTCCTTCCGAAGAGTTGGGTTGCTTTTCTGGGTGCCTGATGTCCTCTGCCGGCATTCAGAAGTTGTTTTGTGGAATTTACTTGACGTTTAAATGCTCTTTTGATGAATTTGTGAGGGAGAAAGTGTTCTCCCCGTCCTACTCCTCCGCAATCTTGGCTCCTCCTCCTCGGAAATTTATTCTCTTAAATGATGACATTAGAAAAGAATAAAGGCTGAAAATTAATGGGTTGAATAAGAAATGAGAAAGTTTAAGAAATGAGAAAGAGAATATAAAAATAAACCCAAATAAAATACAAGGAAAAATATAGAAGCAGAAATGAACTTTACCTCCAATTAAAATAAATAAATTTATATTAAAAAAGAAATGAACTTTATTCTAAGAAAGCAAACTTAGAAAAAAGAAGGTAAAAAGAAAAATGTTTTTTGAAGAGACCAGTAAGTCTAACCCAAAACAGATAAATAAAAACCTAAAATGGCCAAAGAGAAAAAAAAGGAGGGAGTAAAAAAGAAAGTTACAAATAAAAAGCATATGGAATAAAAAAGACAGAAATAGGATTTTGGAAATAACTATCTTCATAAATTAAAAGGCTTAGATAAAGACTTAATAAAAGCATCTTGGGAAAAAAAAGAAAATATCCAAATATTAAGTAATTGGAATCAATAGTTTAAAATAGTCTCACAATGAAAACTTCAGGACCAGGTGGTTGTGCTGGTGAGATCTCTCAAGCAATCAGTTGTTCAGTCACTCAGTCATGTCTGACTGTGCGACCTATGGACTGCAGCACACCAGGCTTCCCTGTCCTTCACTATCTCCCAGAATTTGTTGAAATTCATGTCCATTGAGTCAGTGATGCCATCCAACCATCTCATCCTCTGTTGCCTCCTTCTCCTCCTGCCTTCAGTCTTTCCCATTATCAAGGTCTTTTCCAATGAGTTGGCTCCTTGCATCAGGTGGCCAAAGTATTGGAGCTTCAGCTTCATCATCAAGCCTTCCAATGAATATTCAGGGTTGAATTCTTTTATTTTATTTTTTTTTTATTTTTTATTTTTTAAATTTTATTTTATTTTTAAACTTTACATAATTGTATTAGTTTTGCCAAATATCAAAATGAATCCACCACAGGTATACATGTGTTCCCCATCCTGAACCCTCCTCCCTCCTCCCTCCCCATACCATCCCTCTGGGTCGTTCCAGTGCACTAGCCCCAAGCATCCAGTATCGTGCATCGAACCTGGACTGGCAACTCGTTTCTTACATGATATTTTACATGTTACAATGTCATTCTCCCAAATCTTCCCACCCTCTCCCTCTCCCACAGAATCCATAAGACTGTTCTATACATCAGTGTCTCTTTTGCTGTCTCGTACACCAGGTTATTGTTACCATCTTTCTAAATTCCATATATATGCATTAGAATACTGTATTTATGTTTTTTCTTCTGGCTTACTTCACTCTGTATAATAGGCTCCAGTTTCATCCACCTCATTAGAACTGACTCAAATGTATTCTTTTTAATGGCTGAGTAATACTCCATTGTGTATATGTACCACAGCTTTCTTATCCATTCATCTGCTGATGGACATCTAGGTTGCTTCCATGTCTTGGCTATTATAAACAGTGCTGCGATGAACATTGGGGTACACGTGTCTCTTTCCCTTCTGGTTTCCTCAGTGTGTATGCCCAGCAGTGGGGTTGCTGGATCATAAGGCAGTTCTATTTCCAGTTTTTTAAGGAATCTCCACACTGTTCTCCATAGTGGCTGTACTAGTTTGCATTCCCTGAATTCTTTTAGAATTGACTGGTTTTATCTCTTTGCTGTCCAGGAGACTCCCAAGAATCAAGAAACAAATAACCTCAATATTTCACAAACTATTTCAGAGTATCAAAAAGAGGAAACACCTCTGGCTCATTTCCCTGAGATAGCACAACCATAATATGAGACTTAGAAGGAAAAGGAAATTTATAAGCCAATATGCCTCATGAAATTGATTCAAAATAATAATTGGAGGTTTCTCTGGTGCCTCAGTGGTAAAGAATCTGCCTGCCAATTCATAAGACAGGGTTTGATTTCTAGGTTGGGAAGATCCATTAAAGAAGGAAATGGCAACCCAATCCAGTATTCTTGCCTGAAAAATCCCATGGACAGAAGAGCCTGGCAGGCTACCGTCCATAAGGTCACAAAGAGTCAGACATGACTTAGAGACCAAACAACCACAAAATAAGCAAATTATCAGTAACTCAAATTCACTGCACAAAACATTAGCTACCATAACCAAGTTGGGCTTATCCTGGAATTTAAAGTTGATCAACACTCAATAAACAACAATTATTTTTAGTCCTCATTTGGCCCCATCCTCCACCCATGCATAAACATTTGCATGCAAATGGGGAAATTGAACATGAAAAAGATGGACAGACAGTATAATGGAGCATTCTCAACTGTGGACAACTTGGTTTTGACCATTGTGGAGCCACAAAGAAAACACCTTAGAATTATCCATTCCAAACAAAGAAGATGAAAATACATCTTCACTGGCTTCAGTTACCTCAAGGGGCTTTAACTCTTTCTTATTCTGTACATAATCTCCAAGCAGGTACCCACAGCTTTCTATACCATGGCACTGAGAAGTCCCCAGGGTAAAGGGTGAGAGATAGGAAATACAGCAAAGAGTGTTGCTAAAGGGAAAGGGGAGAGATGGATAAATTAGGAGTATGGTATTAACAGATACCAACTACAATACATAAAGTAGATATGCAACAAGGATTTACTGCATAGCACAGGGAACTATACTCAATATCTTGAATGACCTATAATGGAAAAGAATATGAAAAAAAAAATGTGTGTGTATATATATATGTGTGTGTGTGTATATATATATATATATATATATATATATATGTATGTATGTATATATATATAAAACTGAATCACTTTGCTGTATATCTGAAACAAACACAATACTGTATATCAACTATTAAATTAAAGAATATTAAAGAAAAAAGAAGTATAGAAGTATAACAGAGATGAGTGCTGCTAGGTTACACTTGCAAAAGCTGGTTGCTCTGCCTGTCACCACAAGGAGTGGAGTAAAAGGTAGACTAAAAGACATGAATGTGTGGCTAAGTGGTATACAATATGATAATTCACCACATTAACAAGTAAAAGGGAAAAATCATTTAAAGAGCTTTAGAAAAAAAGTTTACAATAAAATTCAATGTTTTTTAAGATACAACTTAACAAACTAAAAAACAAAGAAAACTTCTTTAACCTTATAAAGAATATTTTAAAGAATTCCTTCAACAAACATGATATTCATTGGCAAAATATTAAAATTATTCCTTTTAAGATTAGGAACAAGAAATGAAAGCTGCTTTCAAAAATTCTCTCCAATATTTCACAGGAAATCCTTGCTAGTACATAAGGCAAGCAAAAAG
Source organism: Bos javanicus (assembly GCF_032452875.1). Classification (NCBI taxonomy): domain Eukaryota; kingdom Metazoa; phylum Chordata; class Mammalia; order Artiodactyla; family Bovidae; genus Bos; species Bos javanicus. Next base: position 45,454,405 of record NC_083897.1, read on the forward strand.
GAGTGGTGCAGAATAATGATCAGGAATAAAGAAATAAAATTGCCATTATTTACAAGTGATCAGATTGTATTTAAAGAAACCAAATGTAATCTACAGATAAATATTTAGAATAAGACAGTTTAGCAAGATAGCTGAAAATCAAATACCCAAATCAACTGTATTTCTATATCCCAGTAACAAATTGTTTGAAAGTGTAAAAATAGCTACCTTAAACAAAAGTATAAAGAGTATCAAATACTTAAGAATAAAACCAAATAAACTGAAAACATTTTATGGAGATAATCTTAACATTTTAGAAAAAAACTTAAAATTGAGATAAATTATTGCTATGGATTGGACGACTCAATATTATAGTAATGTCAATCCACTTCAGATTAAAATAGAGATTTCACACCATACCAAATCAAACCCTAACAGGTAGGTGTTTGTGTGTGTGTGTTTGCACGAATGTATAATTTATAAATATGATTCAAAAATGTATATGGAAGAACAAAAAGATCAAGAATAGTCATAACAATCCATAAGTAGAAAAAGTAATGATCAAGAATTTTTATAAAACTATAATAATTAAAATAATTTAGTATTAATAGAAGGATAGACAAATCAATTCATGAAATAGAATTATGAGCTCAGAAAAACACCCATATATACATATATATATGAACTTGGCATTGCAGATCAATGAGGAGAGGATGACCATCTCAATAACAATTCTAGAACAACTTGCTCTGCTTTTGGGAACTGAATCCCTACCTAACACCATAAACAAACAAAAATCCAAATAGATTTAGAAAGTTAAATGTAAAAAGCAATAATACAAACAATGTAGGAAAATATCTTTATGAACTTAAGGTAGAGAAGAATTTATAAAAACACACAAAGAAAAGACAGAAAGAAAAAGATTATCAAATTTGGTTATGCCTACATTTAAAACTTCTGTTTATTGAAACATGTCATCAAAATGAAAAGACAAATCACAAACTGAGAGATGATATCTGCAACACATAATTGACAAAGGAATAGGGTCTAAAGTGTATTTTTTAAAAACAATAAGAAAACTACAAAACTTTAATAGACAAATGGGCAAAAACCTTGGCCAGTCACTTTATATTAATAGAAATACAAATGGTCACAAAGCATATGAAAGAAACTCAACCATTAAATTTGACAATATTAAGTGTTGTAAAAGATGCAGAATAACTGAAGCACTTATGCATAACCATTTTGAAAAATAAACTGGCATTATCTAGTGAAGTTGAAGTCACACATATCTTATGACCCAGTAACACACTCTTAGTACACTGGATAAACTCTTGCAGACGTGCACCAGGAGCTAGCTACAGGAATGTTCATAAGAGCACTTTTTGTAATAGTGGAAAAAAAAAAAAAAGGTAAATAACTCAACTGTCCATCAGTAGTAGAATTAATAAATATATTCTTGAGTAGTCACATAATGGAATTTTCTATACAACAGCAAATAGTAATGAGTTAAAACTTCATGAAACAAGAATGTCTTAAGAACACATTATTTGTCTTAAAAACTAGTCACAGAAAAATGCCTACAGTAGGATTTCCTGTATATAAAAATTAAACTGTGCAAAACTAAAAAGATTACAGAGGGATACAAACATACCAACCTAGACAGCATATTGAAAAGCAGAGACATTACTTTGCCAACAAAGGTCCGTCTAGTCAAGGCTATGGTTTTTCCAGTGGTCATGTATGGATGTGAGAGTCAGACTGTGAAGAAAGCTGAGCACCCAAGAATTGGTGCTTTTGAAGTGTGGTGTTGGAGAAGACTCTTGAGAGTCCCTTGGACTGCAAGGAGATCCAACCAGTCCATTCTGAAGGAGATCAGCCCTGGGATTTCTTTGGAAGGAATGATGTTTTGGAAGGAATTAAGTTTCAGTTTTAGGCTGAAACTCCAGTACTTTGGCCACCTCATGCGAAGAGTTGACTCATTGGAAAAGACTCTGATGCTGGGAGGGGTTGGGGGCAGGAGGAGAAGGGGACGACAGAGGATGAGATGGCTCAATGGCATCACTAACTCGATGGACGTGAGTCTGAGTGAACTCCGGGAGTTAGTGATGGACAGGGAGGCCTGGCGTGCTGCGATTCATGGGGTCACAAAGAGTCGGACACGACTGAGCGACTGAACTGAACTGAACTGAACAAACATACAGTAAGAGTAGAAAGAAAGTAAGAAAATGATAAATAAAAAATTTAGGATAGAGAATGTCAATAAAAGGAGGGATGGGTAGGGCACTCAGAGAACTTGAAAGAAATGATAATATTCTTCTTCTTAAACTGGGTGAGAAAAAAGTGTTAATTATAGTGCATTGTATCTTACATATAATTTACAAATAATGCATTCTTTTGTATATTCTCAATGTTGAATACAATGTTTTAAAGAATAGAATTCCTCACAATTTTTTAAAGAATAGACAAACCCATATTTCGTTTCTCTCCTGCATTGGCAGGTGGGTTCTTTACCACAAGCACCACCTGGGAAACCCCATATGGAAAATTTGTTGTTCAGTCACTCAGTTATGTCTGACTTTTTGTGACCCCACAGATTGCAGCATGCCAGGCTTACCTGTCCTTTACCATCTCCCAGAGTTTGTTCAAACTCATGTCCATTGAGTTGGTGATGCCATTCAGTCATCTCATCCTCTGTCATCCCCTTCTCCTCCTGCCTTCAATTTTCCCCAGCATCAGGGACTTTGATGAAAAAATAGTTGCTACAATTTTTTGAAGAACAGTGAATTTGGTAAGCAAGATTAAACTCTAGCTTAGCAGCTGAAGCAAAATTTCTAGGGGCAGTTTGCCATCTTGTATTGATGTAGTGTGAAGCACACTTTTTGTGTGAAGCAGTGTCTCTCAAAAACATACCTGGAGAACAGCCAAATGCCAAAGCCGACTGTCAACCTAAGAAAAGCAGTATAATCTTGGCACAAAACTAGAAACCCATTGAATTTGCCTTTCCTATGTAGTTAAAAAATCTTGTGATGTTGTTCCACTAGTAAGGAAATAATAGGCAGCAGACAGTATAACCACAGAAGCACTGAACTTTACCAAACAGAATCTTAGAGTTTACAGTCAGTTGTCCCAAATATGAAAGCAGTACCTCTGAGGGATAAAAACACATAGGAGTTCTGCTTCAGGGAAGGAAACTTATTGAAATTCAGATATAATTTATAATCGATGGTGAATTCTCTGGAATATTTTTATAACCAAATTGCTATGTAGGCTAAAAATATATCTGAAGTTCTCCCTCTCCATAGTACATGAAAGATGCATGCATGCATGTTAAGTCATTTCAGTAGAGTCCAGCTCTTTGTGACTCTATGGAACATAGCCCACCAGGCTCCTCTGTCCATGGGATGCTCCAGGCAAGAATACTGGAGTGGGTTGCCATGACCTCCTCCAGGGAATCTTCCTGAACCAGGGATCAAACCCATATCTCATTCATCTCCTTCATTGGCAGGTGGGTTCTTTACCACCAGCACCACCTGTGAAGCCTCTTATGGACGATTTGTTGTTCACTCAGTCGTGTCTGTCTGACTCTTTGTGACCCCAGAGGCTGCAGCATGATAGGCTTCCCTGTTCTTTACCATCTTCCAGAGTTTGTTCAAACTCACGTCCATTGAGTCAGTGATGCCATCCAATCATCTCATCCTCTGTCACCCCCTTCTCCTCTGGCCTTCAATCTTTCCCAGCATCAGGGACTTTTCCAATGAGTCAGCTCTTTGCATCAGGTGGCCAAACTACCGGAGCTTCAGCATCAGTTCTTCCAATGAATATTCAGGACTGATTTCCTTTAGGATTGACTGGTTTGATATCTTGCTGTCCAAGGGACACTCAAGAGTCTTCTCCAGGACCACAGTTCGAAAGCATCCATTCTTTGGCACTCAACTTTCTTCATGGTCCAACTCCCACATCCATACATGACTCCTAGAAAAACCATAGCTTTGACTAGACAGACCATGGTTGGCAAAATGATGTCTCTGCTTTTTAATATGCTGTCTAGGTTTGTCACAGCTTTTCTTCCAAGGATAAAGCATCTTTTAATTTCATGGCTGCAGTCACCATCTGCAGTCATTTTGGAGTCCAAGAAAATAAAATTTGTTACTGTTTCCATAGTTTCCCCATTTATTTACCATCCAGATGCCATGATCCTAGTTTCTTGAATGCTGAGTTTTAAAGCAGCTTTTTCACTCTCTTCTTTCACCTTCATCAAGAGGCTCTTTAGTTCCTTTTCGTTTTCTGCCATTAGGGTGGTATCATCTGCATATCTGAAGTTGTTCATATTTCTCCCAGTATCTTTATTCCAGTTTGTGATTCATCCAGCCTGGCATTTCACCTGATGTACTCTGCGTAAAAGTTAAATAAGCAGAAATAAGCAGGGTAACAATACACAGCCTTCACATACTCCTTTCCCAATTTGGAACCAGTCCGTTGTTCCATATCCGGTTCTAACTGTTCCTTCTTGACCTGCATACACATTTCTCAGGCAGCAGGTAAGGTGGTCTGGTATTCCCATATCTTTAAGTATTTTCTATTAGTGTAGTCAATGAAGCAGAAGTAGATGTTTTTTTCTGGAATTCTTTTGCTTTTTCTATGATCCAACACACGTTGGCAATTTGATCTCTGATTCCTCTGCCTTTTCTAAACCCAGCTTGAACATCTTGAAGTTCTCAGTTCACGTACTGTTGAAGCCTAGTTGCTTTTTCTATGATCCAACACACGTTGGCAATTTGATCTCTGATTCCTCTGCCTTTTCTAAACCCAGCTTGAACATCTTGAAGTTCTCAGTTCACGTACTGTTGAAGCCTAGCTTGAAGGATTTTGAGCTTTACCTTGCTTGCATGTGAAATAAGCACAATTGTATGGTAGTTTGAACATTTTTCATCTTTGCTCTTGTTTGGGATTGGAATGAAAACTGACCAGTTCTGTGGCCACTGCTGCATTTTCCAAATTTGCTGGCATATTGAGTGCAGCACTTTCACAGCATCGTCTTTTAGGATTTGAAATAACTCAGCTGGAATTCCATCACTTCTACTAGCTTTATTAGTAATGATTCCTAATGTCCACTTGACTTCATATCAGGGCTCAAACGGGAGTATTAGAAGGATTAGACATGTATAAGATTATTAGATATTTGCCTATATACTCCAATAAAGTTCATTGTCAACCTTGAAGATCTGTACAGTTTTTCTAGTGGAGAAAATACAGTAGTTGGAGTCTGGAGCTATGGATTTTGCTGTCATTCTCATTTCTAGAAATCATTTTCAGTGTTCTGATAATATAGCTGTCTCAAACCTATTCTGATTGTTATATCTCATCTGTTACATATTGTTATATTCAAATAGTGACAACTTTGAAAAAGATTCTAGAAGCACCTAGAAAATACTTTGTTTTTTTAAGAACTACTTCTCTAAACTTCAACTGGATTTAAGGGAAGAAAAATATGCTTGATAAGCAATAATTTGGGCAAAAGGATACTAATTATTTTGGGTTATCAAAATATTTTTAACAACTACTAGTAGGTTTTTCAGGTGGCACTGGTAGTAAAGAACCTGCCTTCCAATGCAGGAGACATAAGAGATATAGGTTCTATCCCTGGATTGGGTAGATTCCAACACTGGATTGGATGTAGGTTCGATCCTTGGATTGGGAGAAGGGAATGGCTACCCATTCCAGTATTCTTGCCTGGAGAACCCCATAGACAGAGGAGCCTGGCAGGCTACAGTCCATAGGGTCGTAAAGAATCGGACAGGACTGAAGCAATTTAGCATGCATGTGGTGGCATAATGACTTGAAAGATAAATGTATAGACACTATTTCAAGCAACATTAATAAAAGCCCCTGTTACCATAGTTTACCCTTAAAAACTTTACCACTAACCCTGAGATTTTAACAGTATAATTATACAAATATACTGCCTCGACAGGGTTTATTTTGACAATCAAGCAATTTTTAGTATAAATTCTAACGTCAGGCTTTATGGTCACAAGAATCAGAAGTCCTCTGGAAAATCAGAAATTTAGAGAGTTATCTAAATGTTACTTACTCATTGGCATACTAAACTCCCTTGAGAAATGTTGGGGAAATGTAAGAGAAAAGCATTCCACAAATTACAACTATCTTCAAGAAAACCAGCAGAATAGGGTGGTACCATGCTGATTGTTGGGAATACAGTATGTGTGGAAACTGGGAGAGACAGACCACCTCCCTCCAAAACTAGGGAAGAGAGAAACATCAAACAAGATTTTACCTCCTAGTTTTACAGAAATACAGAATTTGTGTAATTGTAAAAGATTATGATTTATGTAATTATAAAAAATTTTTTACCCAAACTATCTTCAGTATTGGTACTATGCAGGAGAAACGAAAAATGTGGATCTATATAAGAGAAAGGAAAATAAGTAAGTGTGGTAATTTCTAGATTTGGGCAGGTATAATGTAATGAATGGAAGGAGATGGAAAAGCTAACAACAAATTTGCACCCCTGAGACAATTTTTTAAATTTTACATGGCCTTTTAACTGAATGAAATTTATCTCATTTCATTTTTGTTTATACTATCTCATGGCTTAAAATAAGGAAATTCTTTATTAAATGAGAGATTCACTTTTTACATCACTTCTTCACATAATCTTTTGCAAATACTTGATTTTTTAAGAGACTGCATGGGTAGAACACAGACTTCATGATAATGAATTTCAAACACAGTGTTTTAATTATCCTAGTTCTTCAGCACCAAGCAATGGACTGCATGGTCAAGCAGTTGCACCAATTTAAGAAGCAAAAGGACCATAAATATTTCTGGCTACTGAAATCATATTAACAGTACTTAACTGATACCCAGTTAAGTCATCAATAAATGCAAATAAATCAATAAATATAACAAAATATATCCAAATTCTCAATATATTCAGGGGATGATATTCCACAAGAGAAATCCAAAATTATGATAGCCACTTTTCTCTTTATAGGAATATATAATTTCTGGAGAATTTTTACATTCTCTCAGAAAACTCTATTTTATATGAAATCTTTACTGATTAATAGACAGCTGGGTCTTGATGCACAAAAGTTGTTTTCTGACTCCTCTGAGCAACATACCTCATACCAGAGAAACTCTCCCCCCAAAACATCTAGAAACCTGAATAGAGGGACCACCAGGCTATGACAACTATCTTTATTTTCCAACTCTCTATTTATATTTAAGAATATACATTGTACAAATTTCAATTTGGTTTTCACCCTATTTCATTCAAAATAAAAGTCAATATGGTCTTATTTATATCCAGAGTAAAATAAAATGTACTTAACTGAAATATAACTGATTTACAATGCTGTTAATTTCTACTATTAAAGGCAAGTGACTCAGTTATACATATTTGTATGTGTATGTATACACACACTCACACACATTCTATTTCATATTTTTTTCCATTATAGTTTATCACGGGATGTTGAATAACCCTAACCCTGTGATATAGAGTAGGATATTTTCATTTATCCATTCTATATATAATGGTTTGTAAAATGTATTTTAATTACATAAATTTCACTATAAATCTAATCTACAATTAGTTTTGCTTATACTTTCTAAAAAAGCTAGAGTGTGCCTAAAAAACATTAAGCCATGACCTGGGATAAATATGCTATTCATTCAGTTTTTAAATCAATTTTTTTTCATTCAAAGTATTTTCTTTATGTTCTAGCTTCTTGTTCCAAGTTCTTAACTGCAAAGACCCCACTGAAATGTTCCCAAAGCAGAGATGGCTGTGTGCCAGAATGCTACATAACCTTGCTAATGCTCAGTCACTCGGAACTACTCCATCTGTGTTTCTGTCCATCCAAAGAACCAGCTGCTCTAAACAAATGCTTTCCTCATTTTGCTTGTTGTATCACTAGCTGAAATATGCCTCTGTCATAATTACCATTCTCAGCTTCTTGATAGAGCCAGAAACCAACCAACAATTTATTGAGTACACAGGCTGGTGCTAATTGCTTGGTCATATAATTGGGTGTAGGATTATTTTATTACTGCTGACTAGAAGCAGCTGTACTCCCTGAGAACTCAATGGGGACAACACATTTGCTTACACATGGAACATGTATCTGCAATATGGAGGTAAATATTAGGAGGTGACAAATGTGAAAGATCGTGAATACCCGAGGAGGTCTACTACCCAGCAAAAGTGCTCAGATTAGGAGTGATTATTGATATTGGGAAGGTACTGTTTACAATTGCTTTTTATTACCACCGATCTGGGGATACAGCTTGCTGAGAGAAGTGTGACATTTACAGTGATGTCCTTAGGGATTTTCTGGATACTCCTCTTTAGCCTCAAGACTAATTCCTATAACAGTGTGCATGTGTGCTAAGTTGCTTCAGTCATGTCCAACTTTTTGGGACTCCATGGACTTTAGCCCACAAGGCGCCTCTGTCCATGCAATTCTCCAGGCAAGAATACTGGAGTGGCTTGCCATGCCCTCCTCCAGGGGATCTTCCCAACCCAGGGATCAAAACCACATCTTTTATGTCTCCTGCAATTGGAGGTGGGTTCTTTACCGCTAGCACCACCTGGGAAGCCCAACAGTAGCACTGGGGAAAAAGGAAATGCAAAATAGGAGCAATGCAAGAAGCTAGGTCTAGCTTTCACTAAGCCCTGTGCCTGAATAAACGAGAGTAAATGTGTAAAGTGACCTCATATCATCCATGTAAGCTCGCTACTACAATGCAACTGAGGGGAAACAATGTTCTGTCCAACTGGTACTTAGATTACTGTCTGATATATCAGTTCAGTTCAGTTCAGTCACTCAGTAGTGTCCAACTCTTTGCAACCCCATGAATCGCAGCATTCCAGGCCTCCCTGTCCATCACCAACTGCCGGAGTTCACCGAGACTAATGTCCATCGAGTCAGTGATGCCATCCAGCCATCTCATCCTCTGTCGTCCCCTTCTCCTCTTGGCCCCAATCCCTCCCAGCATCAGAGTCTTTTCCAATGAGTCAACTCTTCACATGAGGTGGCCAAAGCACTGGAGTTTCAGCTTTAGCATCATTACTTCCAAAGAAATCCCAGGGCTGATCTCCTTCAGAATGGACTGGTTGGAACTCCTTGCAGTCCAAGGGACTCTCAAGAGTCTTCTCCAAAACCACAGTTCAAAAGCATCAATTCTTCAGCACTCCGTCTTCTTCACAGTCCAACTCTCACATCCATACATGACCACAGGAAAAACCATAGCCTTGACTACACGGACCTTTGTTGGCAAAATAATGTCTCTGCTTTTCAAAATGCTATCTAGGTTGGTCATAACTTTTCTTTCAAGGAGTAAGCATCTTTTAATTTCATGGCTGAAGTCACCATCTGCAGTGATTTTGGAGTCCCCAAAAATAAAGTCTGACACTGTTTCCACTGTTTCCCCATCTATTTCCCATGAAGTAATGGGACCAGATGCCATGATCTTCATTTTCTGAATGTTGAGTTTAAGCCAACTTTTTCACTCTCCACTTTCACTTTCATCAAGAGGCTTTTGAGTTCCTCTTCATTTTCTGCCATAAGGGTGGTGTCATCTACATATCTGAGGTTATTGATATTTCTCCCGGCAATCTTGATTCCAGCTTGTGTTTCTTCCAGTCCAGCATTTCTCATGATGCAATCTGCATATAACTTAAATAAGCAGGGTGACAATATACAACCTTGACATACTCCTTTTCCTATTTGGACCCAGTCTGCTGTTCCATGTCCAGTTCTAACTGTTGCTTCCTGACCTGCATACAGATTTCTTAAGAGGCAGATCAGGTGGTCTGGTATTCCCATCTCTTTCAGAATCTCCCACAGTTTATTGTGATCCACACAGTCAAAGGCTTTGGCATAGTCAATAAAGCAAAAATAGATGTTTTTCTGGAACTCTCTTGTTTTTTCCATGATCCAGCGAATGTTAGCAATTTGGTCTCTGGTTCCTCTGCCTTTTCTAAAACCAGCTTGAACATCAGGAAGTTCACGGTTCACATAGTGCTGAAGCCTGGCTTGGAGAATTTTGAGCATTACTTTCCTAGCGTGTGAGATGAGTGCAATTGTGTGGTAGTTGGAGCATTCTTTGGCATTGCCTTTCTTTGGGATTGGAATGAAAACTGATCTTTTCCAGTCCTGTGGCCACTGCTGAGTTTTCCAAATTTGCTGGCATATTGAGTGCAGCACTTTCACAGCATCATCTTTCAGGATTTGGAATAGCTCAACTGGAATTCCATCACCTCCACGAGCTTTGTTCATAGTGATGCTTTCTAAGGCCCACTTGACTTCACATTCCAGGATGTCTGGCTCTAGGTGAGTGATCACACCATCGTGATTATCTGGGTCGTGAAGATCTTTTTTATACAGTTCTTCTGTTTATTCTTGCCATCTTCTTAATATCTTCTGCTTCTGTTAGATCCATAAAATTTCTGTCCTTTATTGAGCCCATCTTTGCATGAAATATCCCCTTGGTATCTCTAATTTTCTTGAAGAGATCTCTAGTCTTTCCCGTTCTGTTGTTTTCCTCTATTTCTGCCGGGAGCCGGCATATTGCATATTGAGTGCATATTGCATATTGAGTGCAGCACTTTCCACAGCATCATCTTTCAGGATCTGGAATAGCTCAACTGGAATTCTATCACTGCCGGTAGCCAGCGTGAGGAACTCCGCCCATGACAAAGGTCATGAGGAAGGAGGCTCAGCATACGCAAAGGCGGGATCGAGCTTCAGGAGTCCCCCTGGAAATTCTCAAGCATATACCCCCAAAACCAGAGTCTGCCTACTTTCTGCTTTGTGCTTTCACCTACACCTCTGACTTTACGGGGGGCTGTCCCCCACTACCTCTCTGAAAAAGAGTTAGCTTACAGCTCCAGTTAATAATTCCTGAGTGTGACACTGTTTAACCTACAAACTCCTTTGGAAATCCTCTAGCCTGCCTGAATAGGTTTTTCCGGCCACATGTGATTGTTCAGAGCCTCCCAACTGTGAGAGGCAGGAGATGTTCTAAACTGTCTAAATACAGATTCCTTTGAGCAGTTAAAAGATTGATTAGAAATTGTATTGGTGAAGGGATTTTCACTTGTTGGGCCAATGTTTGCTGCTAAGTCTTCATATCCCTTACCTGCTGTGTCCCTGGCAGTGTATTGATTAATATAATTGGTGTAAGTAGTAGCTTTAATGTTTGTAACCTGGGACCCTTGAGTTAATTCTTTTTCTTGTTATAGCCCACCACACCTTTGCTCTGTAGGAATGCAACTTTATCTAATGCTTTTGGAGGGTGGCTCCTGACCAATCACCTTTAGAGAAAAATAAGTTTTCTGAAGAAAAGGTCTTAAAATGTTAACAGGCCTCCGGGCCAGAAGATGATGCAAATCACCTAAGCTTTTGCATATGATAAGTTTGCAGGAAGAAAGCCTGGTTTGCTGCAAGACTCTACCCCTTCCCCCATTATCCTCTATGCATAACTTAAGGTATAAAAACTACTTTGAAAAATAAAGTGCGGGCTTTGTTCACCGAAACTTGGTCTCACCATGTCGTTCTTTCTCTTACCTTCTGGCTGAATTATTCAGCCTCTTTTCTCCACTAAATTTCCTCACTGAGCTATCCTTATTTCAGCCTCTTTTCTTCACTGAATTTTACTGAGCTATCCTCATTCTATTACTCTTTATATCCTTAATTAACGTTTAATTAAGCAGTTGTTTCCTGATCTTCGCCTACACCATCTCTCCTTCGAATACCCTGGATCAGCCGGGGCTGGTCCCCGGCATATTTCTTTGCATTGATCACTGAAGAAGGCTTTCTTATCTCTTCTTGCTATTCTTTGGAACTCTGCATTCAGATGCTTATATCTTTTTTTTTTTTTTTTCTCCTTTGCTTTTTGCTTCTCTTCTTTTCACAGCTTTTGGTAAGGCCTCTCCAGACAGCCATTTTGCTTTTTTCCATTTCTTTTCCATGGGGATGGTCTTGATCCCTGTCTCCTGTACAATGTCACGAACCTCTGTCCATAGTTCATCAAGTACTCTATCTCTCAGATCTAGGCCCTTAAATCTATTTCTCACTTCCACTGTATAATCATAAGGGATTTGATTTAGGTCATACCTGAATGGCCTAGTTGTTTTCCCTACTTTCTTCAATTTAACTCTGAATATGGCAATAAGGAGTTCATGATCTGAGCCACAGTCAGCTCCTGGTCTTGTTTTTGTTGACTGTATAGTGCTTCTTCATCTTTGGCTTCAAAGAATATAATCAATCTGATTTTGGTGTTGACCATCTGGTGATGTCCATGTGTAGAGTCTTCTCTTGTGTTGTTGGAAGAGGGTGTTTGTTATGACCAGTGCATTTTCTTGGCAAATCTCTATTAGTCTTTGGACTGCTTCATTCCGTATTCCTAAGGCCAAATTTGCCTGTTACTCCAGGTGTTTCTTGACTTCCTACTTTTATATTCCAGTCACCTATAATGAAAAGGACATCTTTTTCGGGTGTTAGTTCTAAAAGGTCTTGTAAGTCTTCATAGAACCGTTCAACTTCAGCTTCTTCAGCATTACTGGTTGGGGCATAGACTTGGATTACTGTGATATTGAATGGCTTGCCTTGGAAACGAACAGAGATCATTCTGTCATTTTTAGGATTGCACCCAAGTACTGCATTTCAGACTCTTTTGTTGACCGTGATGGCTACTCCATTTCTTCTGAGGGATTCCTGCCCACAGTTTCTTCTGAGGGATTCCTGCTGCAGTAGTAGATATAATGGTCATCTGAGTTGAATTCACCCATTCCAGTCCATTTGAGTTCGCTGATTTCTAGAATGTCGACATTCACTCTTGCCATCTCTTGTTTGACCACTTCCAATTTGCCTTGATTTATGGACCTGACATTCCAGGTTCCTATGCAATATTGCTCTTTACAGCATTGGACCTTGCTTGTATCGCCAGTCACATCCACAACTGGGTATTGTTTTTGCTTTTGCTCCATCCCTTCATTCTTTCTGGAGTTATTTCTCCATTGATCTCCAGTAGCATACTGGGCACCTACTGACCTGGGAAGTTCCTCTTTCAGTATCCTATCATTTTGCCCCTTCATACTGTTCATGGGGTTCTCAAGACAAGAATACTGAAGTGGTTTGCCATTCCCTTCTCCAGTGGACCACATTCTGGCAGACCTCTCCACCACGACCCGCCCATCTTGGGTTGCCCCACGGACATGGCTCAGTTTCATTGAGTTAGACAAGGCTGTGGTCCTAGTGTGATTAAATTGACTAGTTTTCTGTGAGTATGGTTTCAGTGTGTCTACGCTCTGATACCCTCTTTCAACACCTACCATCTTACTTGGGTTTCTCTTACCTTGGGCGTGGGGTATCTCTTCATGGCTGCTGCAGCAAAGCGCAGCCACTGCTCCTTACCTTGGACGAGGGGTATCTCCTCACTGCTGCCCTTCCTGACCTTCAACGTGGGGTAGCTTCTCTAGGCCCTCCTGCGCCCATGCAGCCAGGGCTCCTTGGACGTGGGGTTGGTCCTCCCGGCTGCTGCCCTTGGCCTCGGACTTTGGGGCATGAAATAACTCCTCCCGGTTGCTGCCCCTGACTTCGGACGCGGGGTAACTCCTCTCGTTGCTGCCCCTGACCTCGGATGTGGGTTAGCTCCTCTCGACCGTTCCTGTGCCGTCACAGTCTGGCACTCTCAGCCACTGCCCCTGACCATGGACGTGGGGTAACTCCTCTTGGCTGCCACCCTTCGGGCATGGGGCCTCCCGGCTTCTGCCCTGACCTCGGACATGGGGTAGCTCCTCTCGGCCGCACTTAGTGTGCCGAACAGCCGCCTGTGCTTAGTGTGCCAATAGTAGATGCTTAATAAACTTTTTCCTAATACATGTGGAACAAATTAGAGCTTAAAGCAACTGATTTTTGCAGTTATCCTTCAATGTTGGATGTCCACCATATTATCTAATACACATAATATTGGTACCTAATTGTGATTTATGTTTATTGAAATTTAAAATGCATATACGTTGGCCACTTGATGCAAAGAACTGACTCATTTTAAAAGACCCTGATGGTGGGCAAGATTGAAGGAGGGAGGAGAAGGGGATGACAGAGGATGAGATGGTTGGATGGCATCACTGACTCAATGGACATGAGTTTGAGTAAACTCCAGGGGTTGGTGATGGACAGGGAAACCTGGATTGCTGGAGTCCATGGGGTCACAAAGAGTCAGACATGACTGATCGACTCAACTGACTGACTGATCCCCTTTGAAGCATTTCTAAGAATTTACCTAGACATACGCTTGCATATGCACACAAAGGTAGACATGCAAGAAGATTCATTGCAAAGCTTTCTATAGCACAGAAAGATTGAAAAAGCCCTAAGTAGTCCTTCAGTAGGTGATAGGTTACATAAATTATAGTACATCCATAAGATGGAATACCATGCAACTGCTAATAAGAATAGAAAACTCTGTTTATACTAAAATAGAACTATAGTCAACATATATTTTTAATTTAAAAAGGAAGATGCACAACAGAGTGAGGAGTGAGCTCCCATTATTGTTAAAACAAATGAAGATTCATGCACATAGATATGATTACATATTCATAGAATATCTCTGGAAGAATATCCAGGGAATCAGTAATATAGATTTTCTCTGGGGAACAGGGAACTGAAAGCACGAGGATTAGGTATGTGAGACATATTTGCCACCATTGAACTTTTTGACTAGTACAATACCTGTCATGTGCATTAATTATCCTGAAGAAAAATAAATTTTAAAATAGAAAAACATAATGCAATTTGTTTATATAAATATGCATACTGGAAGAAATAACTGATTGGCCAAACTCTTTCAGCACACACATGTTAGTATTTTTTGGGAATAAATCTGGCAATTTTCAGATCATTTGAGAATGTAGTATGCTGCTAAGTTGCTTCAGTCGTGTCCGACTCTGTGCGACCTCATAGACGGCAGCCCACCAGGCTCCCCCGTCCCTGGGATTCTCAAGGCAAGAACACTGGAGTGGGTTGCCATTTCCTTCTCCAATGCATGAAAGTGAAAACTGAAAGTGAAGTTGCCCAGTCGTGTCCAACTCTCAGCGACCCCATGGACTGCAGCCTACCAGGCTCCTCTGCCCATGCGATTTTCCAGGCAAGAGTACTGGAGTGGGGTGCCATTGCCTTCTCAGAGAATGTAGTATAGGGGTCCCATAAAACCTGGTTCCCCACTGTTCCCTTTCTGCTTACAGTTTTCCAAGAGCCAGTCCTTCAGTTTATGATTTACTGACAGATATAGAGCAAATTTGGAGAAGGCAATGGCACCCCACTCCAGTACTCTTGCCTGGAAAATCCCATGGATGGAGGAGCCTGGTAGGCTGTAGTCCATGGGGTCATGAAGAGTCAGACACTTACTGAGCGACTTCACTTTCACTTTTCACTTTCATGCATTGGAGAAGGAAATGGCAACCCACTCCAGTGTTCTTTCCTGGAGAATCCCAAGGACGGGGAGCCTGGTGGGCTGCCGCCTATGGGGTCACGCAGAGTCGGACACGATTGAAGTGACTTAGCAGCAGCAGCAGCAGCATAGAGCAAATTCAATCTTGGGCAAAACTGTGAAGAAGGCTCATTGATATTTTGTAAAACTATCTCTCTCTTCTTACCTTTTCTACCACCTTACCCAGGGTCTGGACCCACACATATACACTTACTCCAAAATAACTCCTATAGAATACCTTCCTAGATTCAGCATTTATGAACCAAGTCATCACCCTCCACTATGGAAAGTTTTCTTTCCAATTCTCTTCTTAGCTGTGTTCTCTTTTTAATTTTTAAATATATTATATCTGAAAACCTGAATGCATTAATGCTATTAAAGAATATTAAACTTTACTTTTCAATGGCCAACTAAGTCTTGGAGGGTCTTTCTTGGTAAAGACTCAGTCAGACCAAGTGGGGGAGTTAATTTGGAGTCAAGAAGACAGTATAGATCTCTGACCATGCACTGATCCTATCTAATGAACATTAACAACTGTCAACATTTTATGACTCAGCAAATTTCTGTCCAAAGATGGGAGAAACCATGGCTCAAGAAGAGGAAATAAGATCAAAGCAGAGGGGGACTTGGTTTCTGCTGGTGCATTGTTTGCAATCTGAGAGGAGTGAGTCAGGGAAATTAAGTCTAACTGTTGGACTATCATATGCCTTTGCTACAAGTCTTTTACTTCTGGATGGGGCTTGAAAATGTTAATGAAAAAGCATATTCTTGATTTTTGTTTTGTTCACCAGTGCTATCTTCTAGGAGCCTAGCCTATTTGAGGAAAGGACATTCTCTTTGTTTATGACACATTAGGAAGCAGTAAAGGAGGTTTTTAAGAAGGTTTAAAATAAGTTCCTCAGAAAGGAAAATAAATATATGCAGAAAAATAAAATTATAAGAATTTTCAACACATTTAAGAAAGGAAACAAACTCAACACTTCTGATTCCTCAACTCTGAGAGTTTCCTTAAGTAGAATATTACATTTAATTAAATATATGTTGACTTGAAGAGGAGTGTATATGTAACCTTTCTAATTTCCATAATTTGGTACATTTTCTACAGGAGTAAAAATTCATTATCTTTGATATATCACATAGCATATTTTGTCTATGCACAAAGTATATCAAATATAACAATATGTTCTAACTACATCAAGATAATGAATTGAACTAATTTATAGTATTTTCAATCAAGGTAGAAGGGAGAAAATTAAATATATTCAGTTTCCTGCAACAATAAGAACATTTCTATATCTAAACATATTGAATTGAACACATTTTATGCAAGTAGAAGATAAAAATTACATTTGAAATATGTTTCATTGGCTTTAATATTATATATTTTATATGATGTAAAAATGTTACTTTCAAAAAGTAAGTTTAATTCACAAAGCAAACTGAACTATACTTATTTGCATTTGCTTTAATGATGAAAAGTCTTCAAATGTAGAGTCCTTATTAAATGTATTTCTATCCTCTGTAGTCCCTAATATAGTGTGTTACATATGTGATAGTCCCTAATATAGTGTGTTACATATGTGATATTTATGGTTTTATAGTTAAAACCATTTATGGCTTTTTTTTTTCCTAAAAGATATGAAGAAGCTATTTGTTATAAACTAAATGTTTGTGTCCCTCCAAAATCCATGTGTTGAAATCCTAAATCCCAATATGATGGTATTTGGAGATGGGACCTCTTATAAATAATTAGGGTTAGATGAGGGCGTGAGGGTGGGGCCCTCGTTATAGGACTTGTGCCCTTCTAAGAGACACTAGCAAGCTTTCTTTTCCCCTGTCTCCCAGGATGCACAAAGAAAAGGTCATATAAGCACACAATGAGATGAGAGATGAGATCACAAGCCAAGAGAAGAGATCTCAGAATAAAACCTACCTTCATGGCACCTTAATCTTAAACTTCTTGCCCTCCAAAAGTATAAGAAATAAATTTGTTGTTTAAGCCACTCAGTCTATGACATTTTGTTATAGTAGCCCAAGCTAAGATATTATCAAAATAATGTAAAGTAATTCATGATATTTAAAGGTTAAAACAGAATAGAATAATTAAATAGATCTAGAGAAACTAAATGTTCTTAGGTACCTGTAGTAGTGGTAGTAGTTTAGTTGCTAAGTCATGTACCACTCTTGCAACCCCATGGACTATAGCCCACCAGGCACCTCTGTCCATGGGATTTCCTATGCAAGGATACTGCAGTGGGTTGCCATTTCCTTCTCCAGGGGGATTTTCCTGAACCAGGGATTGAACCTGGGTCTCCTGCATAGCATGCAGTCTGTTGCATTACAGGCTGATTCTTCACCGATTGAGCCACCAGGAAGCCTTTAGGTACCTGAGATATGCTAATTACTACTGTTTGGGACTGAAATTCTCTCTGTTTTCTAGCAGGTAAGGCACAGCAGGAAATATGATTAATTATATAGTTTTGAGGTATCAAGTCTTCTAATGTCTCATTAGAAACATTATTGTAAGAAATGGTAAGAAATTTCCACAGAGCACACAGAGCACGGGCAGCTGTGACAGCGCACAGAGTGCAGCCGAGAGGAGCTACCCCACGTCCGAGGTCAGGGGCAGTGGCCAAGAGTGAGGTCAGGGGCGGCAGCCAAGAGGAGCTACCCCGCATCTGAGGTCAGGAGCAGCAGCCAAGATTGCCAGGCTGCTATAGCGCAGGAGCAGCCAAGAGGAGCTAGCCACATCCGAGGTCAGGGGCAGAAGCCAGGAGGACCCTATGCCCGAGGGGCGGCAGCCAAGAGGAGTTACCCCACATCTGAGGTCAGGGGCAGTGGCCTAGAGTGCCAGGCTGCGACGGCGCAGGAATGGCCGAGAAGAGCTACCCCATGTCTGAGGTCAGGGGAGGCGGCTGGGAGGAGCTACCCCATGTCCAAGGAGTGGTGGCTGCATGGGCACAGGAGGGCTTAGAGAAGCTAGTCCGTGTTCCAGGTCAGGAGGGGCGGCGGTGAGGAGATACCCCTCCTCCAAGGTAAGGAGCAATGGCTGCACTTTGCTGGAACAGCTGTGAAGAGATACCCCACGCCCAAGGTAAGAGAAACCCAAGTAAGATGGTAGGTGTTGCAAGAGGGCATCAGAGGGCAGACACACTGAAACCATACTTACAGAAAACTAGCCAATTTAATCACACTAGGATCACAGCCTTGTCTAACTCAATGAAACTAAGCCATGCTTCTGGGGCCACCCAAGATGGGCAGGTCATGGTGGAGAGGTCTGACAGAATGTGGTCCACTGGAGAAGGGAATGGCAAACCACTCCAGTATTCTTGCTTTGAGAACTCCATGAACAGTATGAAAAGGCAAAATGATAGGATACTGAAAGAGGAACTCTCCAGGTCAGTAGGTGCCCAATATGCTACTGGAGATCAGTGGAGAAATAACTCCAGAAAGAATGAAGGGATGGAGCAAAAGCAAAAACAATACCCAGCTGTGGATGTGACTGGTGATAGAAGCAAGGTCCGATGCTGTAAAGAGCAATATTGCATAGGAACCTGGAATGTCAGGTCCATGAATCAAGGCAAATTGGAAGTGGTCAAACAAGAGATGGCAAGCGTGAACGTCGACATCCTAGGAATAAGCGAACTGAAGTGGACTGGAATAGGTGAATTTAACTCAGATGACCATTATATCTATTACTGTGGGCAGGAATCCCTTAGAAGAAATGGAGTAGCCATCATGGTCAACGAAAGAGTCCGAAATGCAGTACTTGGATGTAATCTCAAAAATGACAGAATGATCTCTGTTCATTTCCAAGGCAACCCACTCAATATCACAGTAATCTAAGTCTATGCCCCAACTAGTAATGCTGAAGAAGCTGAAGTAGAACGGTTCTATGAAGACCTACAAGACGTTTTAGAACTAACATCCAAAACGATGTCCTTTTCATTATAGGTGACTGGAATGCAAAAGTAGGAAGTCAAGAAACACCTGAAGTAACAGGCAAATTTGACCTTGGAATATGGAATGAAGCAGGGCAAAGACTAATAGAGTTTTGCCAAGAAAATGCACTGGTCATAGCAAACACACTCTTCCAACAACACAAGAGAAGACTCTACACATGGACATCACCAGATGGTCAACACCAAAATCAGATTGATTATATTTTTTGCAGCCAAAATGGAGAAGCTCTATACAGTCAAAAAAAAAAACAAGACCAGGAGCTGACCGTGGCTCAGATCATGAACTCCTTATTGCCACATTCAGAGTTAAATTGAAGAAAGTAGGGAAAACAACTAGGCCATTCAGGTATGACCTAAATCAAATCCTTTATGATTATACAGTGGAAGTGAGAAATAGATGTAAGGGCTTGGATCTGATAGATAGAGTGCCTGATGAATTATGGACGGAGGTTCATGACATTGTATAGGAGACAGGGATCAAGACCATCCCCATGGAAAAGAAATGCAAAAAAGCAAAATGGGTGTCTGAGGAGGCCTTACAAATAGCTGTGAAAAGAAGAGAAGCAAAAACCAAAGGAGAAAAGGAAAGATATAAGCATCTGAATGCAAAGTTCCAAATAATAGCAAGAAGAGATAAGAAAGCCTTACTCAGCGACCAATGCAAAGAAATACAGGAAATAAATAGAATTGCAAAGACTAGAGATCTCTTCAAGAAAATTAGAGATACCAAGGGATGGGCTCGATAAAGGATAGAAATTGCATGGACCTGACAGAAGCAGAAGATATTAAGTAGAGGTGGCAGGAATACACAGAACAACTGTACAAAAAAGATCTTCATGATCAAGATAATCATGATGGTGTGATCACTCACCTAGAGCCAGACATCCTGGAATGTGAAGTCAAGTGAGCCTTAGAAAGCATCACTACCAACAAAGCTAGTGGAGGTGATAGAATTCCAGTTGAGCTATATCAAATCCTGAAAGATGATGCTGTGAAAGGGCTGTACTCAATATGCCAGCCAATTTGGAAAACTCAGCAGTGTCCACAGGACTGGAAAAGGTCAGTTTTCATTCCAATCCCAAAGAAAGGCAATGCCAAAGAGTGCTCAAACTACCACACAATTGCACTCATCTCACACGCTAATAAAGTAATGCTCAAACTTCTCCAAGCCAGGCTTCAGCAATATGTGAACCTTGAAATTCCAGATGTTCAAGCTGGTTTTAGAAAAGGCAGAGAAACCAGAGATCAAATTGCCAACATCTGCTGGATTATCAAAAAAAAAAAAAAAACAAGAGAGTTCCAGAAAAACATGTATTTCTGCTTTATTGACTATGCCAAAGCCTTTGACTGTGTGGATCACAATAAACTGTGGAAAATTCTGAAAGAGATGGGAATACCAGACCACCTGATCTGCCTCTTGAGAAACCTGTATGCAGGTCAGGAAGCAACAGTTAGAACTGGACATGGAACAGCAGACTGGGTCCAAATAGGAAAAGGAGTACATCAAGGCTGTATATTGTCACTCTGCTTATTTAACTTATATGCAAAGTACATCATGAGAAATGCTGGGCTGGATGAAGCACAAGCTGGAATCAAGATTGCCGGGAGAAATATCAGTAACCTCAGATATGTAGATGACACCACCCGTATGGCAGAAAGTGAAGAGGAACTCAAAAGCCTCTTGATGAAAGTGAAAGTGGAGAGTGGAAAAGTTGGCTTAAGGCTCAACATTCAGAAAACGAAGATCATGGCATCTGGTCCCATCACTTCATGGGAAATAGATGAGGAAACATTGGAAACAGTGTCAGACTTTATTTTTGGGGGGCTCCAAAATCACTGCAGATGGTGACTGCAGCTATGAAATTAAAAGACACTTACTCCTTGGAAGGAAAGTTATGACCAACCTAGATAGCATATTCAAAAGCAGAGACATTATTTTGCCAACAAAGGTCCGTGTAGTCAAGGCTATGGTTTTTCCTATGGTCATGTATGGGTGTGAGAGTTAGACTGTGAAGAAAGCTGAGTGCTGAAGAATTGATGCTTTTGAACTGTGGTGTTGGAGAAAACTCTTGAGAGTCCCTTGGACTCCAAGGAGATCCAACCAGTCCATTCTGAAGGAGATCAACCCTGCGATTTCTTTGGAAGGAATGATGCTAAAGCTGAAACTCCAGTACTTTGGCCACCTCATGCAAAGAGTTGACTCATTGGAAAAGACTCTGATGCTGGGAGGGATTAGGGGCAGGAGGAGAAGGGGACGACAGAGGATGAGAAGGCTGGATGGCATCACTGACTCAATGGACGTGAGTCTCAGTGAACTCCCGGAGTTGATGATGGACAGGGAGGCCTGGCATGCTGCGATTTATGGGGTCCCAAAGAATTGGACACGACTGAGTGACTGAACTGAACTGAACTGATATAATATTGATTATTTTTTGTATTTTTAAAGCAAATATTTTGGCTGTTTTAAACCTTTTTTTGGAAGGATAACAACCAAAACAAAGAATCTGTATGGAAATGCTCCAGGAGGACCCAAGGATCCTCAGTGAATGCTTCACTGTCAAAGAAGGCGTAAATTGGGCATAGCATTTGAATAGCCAATAAAGCAAACCTTTCACCAATGAAACAGTCTTCATCTCCCCTTACTTTGGAAAGGGTAATCCTAGGCCCAGTGGAATAAGCATCAACTTTCACTGCTGGGGAGTCCCAACTGTTTAATAATACCTTAAAAAACTGGAAATAGAACTGCCTTATGACCCAGCAATCCCACTGCTGGGCATACACACCAAGGAAACCAGAACTGAAAGAGACACATGTACCCCAATGGTCATCACAGCATGGTACATATACACAATGGAGTATTACTCAGCCATTAAAAAGAATACATTTGAATCAGTCCTAATGAGGTGGATGAAACTGGAGACTATTATACAGAGTGAAGTAAGCCAGAAAGAAAAACACCAATACAGTATACAAATGCATATATATGGAATTTGGAAAGATGGTAACGATAACCCTGTATGCGAGACAGCAAAAGAGACACAGATATATAGAACAGTCTTTTGGACTCTGTGGGAGAGGGCAAGGGTGGGATGATTTGGGAGAATGGCATTGAAACATGTATAATATCATATAAGAAAGGAATCGCCAGTCCAGGTTTGGTGCAGGATACAGGATGCTCAGGGCTGGTCCACAGGGATGACCCACACGGATGGTACGGGGAGGGAAGTGGGAGGGGGTTCAGGATGTCCCCATGTACACACGTGTACACCCGTGTACACCCATGGTGGACTCATGTTGATGTATGGCAAAACCAATACAATATTGTAAAGTAATTAGCCTCCAATTAAAATAAATAACTTTAAATTAAAAAAAACCCTCTTGATGAAAGAGGAGGGTGAAAAAGCTGACTTAAAACTCAACATTCAGAAAATAAAGAACATGGCATCTGAATATATATATATATATATATATTCTTTTTTTTTTTACCAACCTTGATGATATGCTTAAAGTTACAGTATTTGTTCCTTTATGTTGAGAAAAACTATCTCCAATAATTCATCATTAAGATGCAGATTAAATCTCTCATTTAATAAAAGCTGAAAACTCTTTTGAAAATGTTTCTGTATACACACAGAAACTTCTTTTAGTACAATTAATATTAAATATTTGGGAACAATTTTAAAAGAAGGAAATTCTAATTCAGTGCTACACTACTTTTTAAGGCTTGTGATGTGGACACTAATTTTAATCTAAAAAAAAATGTTCTAGTTGGTGCTGCTGTGCTTAGTCGTTCAGTCATGTCCAACTCTTTGCAACCCCATGGACTGTAGCCCACCGGCTCCTCTGTCCATGGGGATTCTCCAGGCAAGAATACTGGAGTGAGTTGCCATGCCCTCCTCCAAAGGATCTTCCCAATCCAGGGATTGAACCCAGGTCTCCTGCAATGCAGGCAGATTCTTTACCAGCTGAGCTACCAGGAGAGTTGGTCCCCAAGGAATATATTTTTATGTTTCTTTTAGAGTTTGGATCTTGAATATTCTTGATGTCAATCACCATTACACTGACCTGTATAGGAGACTGGGTTGATTGCTTATAGATATCTATCAGGATGTACCCTAGGATTTTCCTTTTTTTTTTTTTATTAAGTTCCTGCTTTCTAGTATAATAATTTGCCTCTTTCTTCTACAAAATTAATTTAAAAAGTGAATGTCAATATTTGAATGATTATGATTCAATTAATTGGCATTTTATTGCATCATGAGAGAGGCTATGTAAGGAAAGAACAAGGCAAACTCCCTCAAAAAGTTTTTAATTAAAATCAATGTCCAAATTACAATCCTAAATAAATACTGCAATGCTCAATTAAATTTCCTTCTTTCAAAATTCTTCCCAAATATTTCCTCAGATTAATTGTCACTGTATGAAAGAAGGTGCCATGTGTACAATGGTAACCATGGAATCCTTCACATTATCTGCATATTGCATGTGTAATTCATTCCTATGCAAAACATAATTAGAATGTAGTATACTTCAGTTTCTCCGGAAGCATCCCAAGGTCATTATATGAAATGCATATAGTCAAACCATAGGTGCTGTCACAAAGGGGAATAAAAGAACAAAAGAAAAGAGAGAAAAGAATTAGGTTAGTATTACTTGTATAGATTGTGTGATCACCAGATCAGTCACAAATAGTTGGAAACCATCTCTTTGACATGCAGAATCCCAGCTATACTAACTTGTTTCCCTATTTTATGACCAAAAGGTGGCAGTGTTCCATTTATTATGAGCTTGGCGTACTACAGTCATTCGGTAATGTTCTCCGCTGAAACTAGCAAGGTGTGCATCATTAACCATTCTGCTTCACAGGTCCTCATATCAAGAGGATCATACCAGCAGCTACTGTGACATAACTCATTAAGAAATTGTTGTAAATAAGAATCTTGTAGAAAAGCATAACGGCAGGTCAAATCAGCTCCCCCACCTTGGAAGGAAGCTAAATCCTTGTGGCTGACCTGCTGTTGGGCAAAAATAAATTACTATTTGCATCATAAAAGATGGGAGCATTCCGCCAAGCACAGAGACAGCTACAGCTAAGACTCTGTGACATTTGGTTCATTTTTCTCTCCAAGCCCCATCCAAGCAAGGTGATTTATTCTCCCAAAGCAATGACTGAAATGTTTACCTATTCACCTGGTCAGGCAGTCACAAGCACATTTTAAACAGCTATGGGAAATGGTTTTAACTGACAGTAGAGGTGCCCTATTAAGAGCAAGATGGGTGTCTAACTTTTTGAAACAAAT
This sequence comes from Bos javanicus, assembly GCF_032452875.1. Lineage (NCBI taxonomy): Eukaryota > Metazoa > Chordata > Mammalia > Artiodactyla > Bovidae > Bos > Bos javanicus. The sequence goes on from NC_083897.1 coordinate 45,479,174, forward strand.
TTGCCAAAATGAAAGTTAAAAAAAAAAAAGTCAAAACAAAAAAACTGGCTGGAGGCTTTACCCAATGTCTCATCAGCATTCAACAACAGCTCCTTAGGGCTTAAATCAAACAAGAAAAAGAAGATCCTGAGACAAATACAGAAGAGATCAGTGAAAATTTCTCATCACTTATACAGTCAGCCACAGGGAATAGAGATAGGAGCTGCTTAAATGCCTCTTTTTTTTGGTGGAAATATGATGGCCATGAATGAAGAAGTAAGATGTAGCTCCCAAAATATATTCCATCAAGTACAAACAGAATACTATATATAATTGCATTACATTACAGCTTGTATTGATTGGTTAGATTTTCCCCATGGCACAGTTCCATTTCACATTCTCAACCTCGTTGTAACAAAGGATTACAAGAGTTCTGTATATCATTAGGATTTATTTAATCTGCGTTTTCTTGTCGGTAAATATATTCTGAGTTCAAAACACAATGGAATAAATACTTAGGCAATTTTAGGCAAAAATGAAAAATAAAAGCCAAATTCTGGATAATTTGTGAAGCTGAATTCTTCAGTTCTTCACTTTTCACTCTGGCAGTGGAAACATGACCTTTTAATGCAATGGCATAACACAGTTGAAATGGCTCAAGTTGTTAGGAATGAAAGAGAGGCAGGTTAAATTCAAATGATGGAGTTCTCTAATTACTGAACCCTATACTGGACATGGAACAACAGACTGGTTCCAAATAGGAAAAGGAGTACGTCAAGGCTGTATATTGTCACCCTGCTTATTTAACTTATATGTAGAGTACATCATGAGAAATGTTGGGCTGGAGGAAGCACAAGCTGGAATCAAGATTGCCGGGAGAAGTATCAATAACCTCAGATATGCAGATGACACCACCCTTATGGCAGAAAGTGAAGAGGAACTAAAAAGCCTATTGATGAAAGTGGAAGTGGAGAGTGAAAAAGTTGGCTTAAAGCTCAACATTCAGAAAATGAAGATCATGGCATCTGGTCCCATCACTTCATGGGAAATAGATGGGGAAACAGTGGAAACAGTGTCAGACTTAATTTTTTGGGACTCCAAAATCACTGCAGATGGTGATTGCAGCCATGAAATTAAAAGACACTTACTCCTTGGAAGAAAAGTTTTGACCAACCTAGATAGCATATTGAAAAGCAGAGACATTACTTTGCCAACAAAGGTCTGTCTACTCAAGGCTATGGTTTTTCTTGTGGTCATGTATGGATGTGAGAGTTGGACTGTGAAGAAAGCTGATGCTTTTGAACTGTGGTGTTGGAGAAGACTCTTGAGAGTCCCTTGGACTGCAAGGAGATCCAACCAGTCCATTCTGAAGGAGATCAGCCCTGGGATTTCTTTGGAAGGAATCATGCTAAGGCTGAAACTCCAGTACTTTGGCCACCTCATGAGAAGTGTTGACCCATTGGAAAAGACTCTGATGCTGGGAGGGATTGGGGGCAAGAGGAGAAGGGGACGACAGAGGATGAGATGGCTGGATGGCATCACTGACTCGATGCACGTGAGTCTGAGTGAACTCCGGGAGTTGGTGATGGACAGGGATGCCTGGTGTGCTGTGATTCATGGGGTTGCAGAGAGTCGGACACAACTGAGCGACTGAACTGAACTGAACTGAACTGATAGCAGAGTACCTGCCTAACACAGACTTTACTGAATGACCCTCTGTTGACCACCTAATACACCTAATAATAAACAGTGTCAGGGCACTGTTGATTTGTTGACCAAAAAGGAGAATGCTTTCTGAAATCCTATGTCAGGGAGATTACAATTATACTCATTAGGGAAAAGGTATAAATCTCATTATTATGAAAATGAGACTTCAGAATTAATTTTTATTCTGTGCTATTTTCTTAACATCCACAAGAGCTGATGCCTAATCTCTCTCTTTAAATTAACAAGTGAAAAGCAGTATTTTAGATATTGATGGAGGAAAACAAAGAGGACATAAATATTCCTGGAGGGTGGTAACAAGAGGTAACAAGGATGGTTTCATGTACACACCTATAAGCTACCTCATCTCAATGTCTTACTCCTTCTTTTTGAACTTGCAGGTCTGTTGGAACACGCTCTTTTGTGTACATTTTGTTAGCAGGAGATATGGAAGATTTTACATCTTCCTAGTTTTAGGGATTAGTAGGTATTGGCACTGTTTGAGAAGATGAAAAAGGAGGGGTCAGTAACGGCTATTGGACTGACCACAGCAACCCCTTAGTTCACCTTCTATCCCTCCTCCCACCAGGAGGCAAACATTGCAAAATACATATGTGGGCACTTTTCATACATTGATAGTCATGTGAACCAAAATTTGCCTGAAATACTAATTCTCATCTAAAGAGAATTCTGTCAGAAATAACTACAATAACAGTGATACCACTTTGCAGTTAATCCACAATAGCTTCTATGGAATTGTATACACACATGCAACTAACAGCAAGATTAATGTAAAAGAGCCTTTCTTAGCACCTGTGTGAGGTGCCATGTGAAGCTTGCAAAAACCTTACACTTTGCTCCTGTCATTTTCTGGACCCAAATACTCTGCCTTTCATTCTGTCCCATCATTCTCTGCTGCTTGCCTAGGTCTGTTTTTCTGCAATTTCTAATTCAGTCTCCAACCTCTATGTGATATTTTTACAGGCCTCACTAATCCACATCTAGATTTTTATACCCCCCTCCCAGAAATATCACATATATCTCTGTATTGCCAGTAAAGTGCAGTAATAGTGCTTTATACGTTTATACACGATAGCATTTTAAGAAGTTTTTGGTTGCTACAGCTTTTAACTCACTTGATATTTGCTCTCCAGAATTCTAACAAACATCTAGGATAAATATGGTGATATAATCACCCTCTCTAAAAAGAAAATGAACTTTCCAACGTATAAACTATTAACTAGTTAACTAACAACTTATCAATTGTTAACAAGAGGTACAGACAAAAAGATATGTGCATATCAGAGGTGGTAACTAAAAACAGTTTTAGAAAGTGCATGTTTATGCCAAGTAAACCCAAGATGAAATGTACAATCCAGGCAGTTCTTACAAGATACACAGCTAAGAGCACAGGTGTACAGTCTGGAAATCTCATGGTAAATTGCTCTTGTGAGATTGAGCTATTATGCTCATGTTATCAAACCTAAGTGATCTGGATAAGCATAATATTATTTTCAGCCAAATCCAAGTATATGCATATTTTTTCATCACAAATTTAAATAGCACATGAATGTGACTGGTGATATAATATGTGTTGTAACAACTTACTAGTTAAAATTACCATTCAAATCCTTTTAAGACAAAGTTAAATAAAGGGGAAAATCCACACATCTTTTCACTGTGGAGCACTTGCTATTACCAAGGTGGGTGGTCTTTCAGAGGGAATGGCAGCAGTGATTACAAAGCCTTAGACTTTCTGCTGCAACATAAAAACTTGAGGGTACATTTAACTTAATGCTACTCAAGTCAGAAGATGTAAAAGCAACTGTCCCAACACTTTGCATTTATAGACAATTCAGTCAGATTCATTTTCAGGCAATTTAATAATTTTCATTTCAAATAATTTTTCAAGTACCATAAAATAAAGGATGTCACCATGTTGTTTTACTTTACATTTTATATGGAACAAAAATTCTTTGCCTCTCCTGTAATGTTTAATCCCTTTATTTTTTCACTCACTAGAATTTTAGAATTACAATCATAGAAATAATTATGGGCATTTTGGACAATAGATACTCTTTAGTTCTGCTTTGAACTAGAACTTATTTGTGGTATTGGTTACAGCATAGTATAAAAAAGATCCACATTATGGAGCAAATTCCCACATAGGCCAGTAGGTTTCACTTCACATTCTGATTAGAGAAGCCACCCTCAGTTAGTTGGCTATATTGCAACTGTGTGCCACAAGTCATAAGACAAAAGTAATGAAAATTATTTTGCACACAGCATCATCATGCTTTTGACTAAACAACTCAAAGCTCGGTACCTATACTGTTCATCACTATCATCTATGAAGATTAAATATATATCATTTTTATAAAACCACTCGATTTCCATGTTATATATCTTTTTAACAATGTGCAAAGCACCCGGTGCTTTGATATTTACTCTATCTGTCCTAACTTTTCTTATTGACTTCCATTATAATGATATACGCTAAGTTATTGAATTAGAAAAGACTTTTTTAAATGAAATGCTATTTTTTTTCATATTTTATTTTATTTTTTAATTTTATTTTATTTTTAAACTTTACATAATTGTATTAGTTTTGCCAAATATCAAAATGAATCCGCCACAGGTATACATGTGTTCCCCATGTTTCCAGGGTAGTACTCTGAATTGGTGATACTAGCAACATACAACTACAAAATCGAAAAAAAACAAATGTGAAAACATAAATTCATTGTGGTGGGAAAAGATATATGTTCTGAGTCCTTGTAACAACTCTATTACAGTTTTAAACTAGTTTTAAACAACTATAGTGAGTTTGATTATTCTTCTAAGCTAGATTTCCTGGGCTCTGGGAAAGATCAGGAGGTACACTACTCAGTTCTTGCCTTGATAGAAAGAAAAGCATCTAAGTCCTGGAGAAGATGGCACAAACTATCTCTGATATACTAGTTGCAATAGTATACATTCCTGAGTCTGAGTTATATGCAGACAGTAGATGAGGTGAATGATCATGTCCACCCTCAAACAATCTGTACAATTAACAGGTTTTGTTGAGGTCGTTCTACAGCTCTGAAAAACTTTATCCTATCCTCATGCTGGAAGACAATTATGGACAATTTGTTTCCATGAAGACCCTGACCATATGGCCCATGGATGTGCACAAGGAAGCAATAAACAAGTTGCAACCCACAGCCCAAGGTGTTCACCTGCAACACCAACTGACTGCCTTTCAGCACAGCTTGTTGTCAAAAAGCATGTTAGCAGATGTAGAGCCACATTTTGATATTTATAGCTTTAAAGGCATTAATTCCATTATAAATTTGGAAAATTCACTTTACAGATGTTGACTATCTGTGTTTGTTTCTCCTTTCTGTATAATGGTCATAAAGTAAGGGCAGAAATAGTTCCTCTCTTCAAGTGACTGTGTGGTGAGCTCATTCTTATTAGCAATGCTGCTGATTTTGATGACATGCATTGAAAGTGAAAGTGAAGTCTCTCAGTCGTGTCTGACTCTTTGTGACCCCATGGACTATAGCCTATCAGGCTCCTCCATCCATGGGATTTTCCAGGCAAGAGTGCTGGAGTGGGTTGCCATTTCCTTCTCCAGGGGATCTTCCTGACCTAGGAATCGAACCCGGGTCTCCTGCATTGCAGGCAGACGATTTACCATCTGAGCCCCCAGGGAAGCCCAGACATGCATTATATGCATATAATAAAAAAAAAAACCTTTCCCAAGTTCTTAGTACTATAAAAAGATTGATTAGGCAATTTCTTTAAATTTTGTTAACTAATAAGACATCAGTTGAAAGAACAAGGAAAGCCAGTAGAAGGCATGGATATTAATATGGAAAAACCTCTGCGAATGGGAGATGACTTAAGGACCAAAACTGAATAGGAGATATGCCAAAATGTTTTAACTGCTTAGAGTAATAGCAGAAGCCTTATTAAATGCAGTTAGATTTACCATGGCTCTGCTAAACAGTCAAGCATGGCAAAAAGGATAGTTTTCCTATGGCTTCAAGAAATGTATGTAGTCATAGCAGTGTTGACACCTGTGTTAACTTACGGTATGGATTTTAAAGACCCACTCAGTTTTTAAGTTTGCAATCATCCTGTAACCAATTTTTATATTCTTCAAGTCTATATAAGCTTTATTTCTTTTTTTGCCTTAGGAATTTTATATTTGCAATATACTTTTCTTCTCACTTTATTTTTTAATTAATTAATTTATTTTAATTGGAAGCTAATTACTTTACAACATTGTGGGGGGTTTTGCCATACATTGACATGAATCAGCCATGCGTGTACATGTGTCCCCCATCCTGAACCTCCCTCCCACCTCCCTTCCCATCTCATCCCTCATTGTTGTCCCAGTGCAACGGCTTTGAGTGCCCTGTTCCATGCATCAAACTTGGACTGGTGATCTATTTCACATATGGTAATATACGTGTTTCAATGCTATTTTCTCAAATCATCTCACCCTCGCCTTCTCCCACAGAGTCCAAAAGTCTGTTCTTTATATCTGTGTCTCTTTTGCTGTCTCACATATAGGGTATCATTACCATCTTTCTAAATGCCAGTCTTTTGGACTCTGTGGGAGAAGGCAATGGTGGGATGATTTGGGAGAATAGCATTGAAACATGTATATTATCATATGTGAAACAGATCACCAGTCCAGGTTTGATGCATGATACAGGGCGCTCAGGGCTGGTACACTGGGATGACCCTGAGGGATGGGAAGGGAAGGGAGGTGGGAAGTGGGTTCAGGAAGGGGAACACATATACACCCATGACTGATTCATGTCAATGTATGGCAAAACCACTACAATATTTTTAAAATAAATAAATAAATTTATTTGAAATAAATAAATAAGTATATATCCATTAATATACTATATTGGTGGGTTTTTTTTTCTGACTTACTTCACTCTGTATAATAGGCTCCAGTTTCATCCACCTCATTAGAACTGATTCAAATGTGTTCTTTGTAATGGCTGAGTAATATTCCATTGTGGATATGTATCACTGCCTTCTTATCCATTCGTCTGCTGATGGACATCTACGTTGCTTCCATGTCCTAACTATTGTAAACAGTGCTCTGATGGACATTTGGGTACATGTGTCTCTTTCAATTCTGGTTTCCTCAGTGTGTATGCCCAGCAGTGGGATTGCTGGGTCATGTGGCAGTTCTATGTCTGGTTTTTTAAGGAATCTCCACACTGTTCTCCATAGTGGCTGTACTAGTTTGCATTCCCACCAACATTATAAGAGGGTTAACTTTTCTCCACACTCTTTTCAGCATTTATTCTTTGTAGACTTTTTGATAGCAGCCATTCTGACCAGCATGACATGGTACCTCATAGTGGTTTTGATTTGCATTTCTCTGATATTGAGTGAGGTTGAGCATCTTTTCGTGTGTTTGTTAACCATCTGTATGTCTTCTTTGGAGAAATGTCTGCTTAGTGCTTTGGCCTGTTTTTTGATTGGATCGTTTATTTTTCTGGAATTGAGCTGCAGGAGCTGCTTGTACATTTTGAGATTGATTCTTTGTTAGTCATTTCATTTGCTACTGGGGCTTCCCTGGTGGCTCAGATGGTAAAGCAGCTGCCCGCAATGCCGAAGACCTGGGTTTGATCCCTGGGTTGGGAAGATCCCCTGGAGAAGGAAATGGCAACCCACTCCAATACTCTTGCCTGGAAAATTCCATAGACTGGGGAGCCTTGTAGGCTACAGTCCATAGGGTCACAAAGAGTTGGACACGACTGAGCAACTTCACTTTCATTTGCTATTATTTTCTCCCATTCTGAAAGCTGTCTTTTCACCTTGTTTATAGTTTCCTTCATTGTGCAAAAGCTTTTAAGTTTAATTAGGTCCCATTTGCTTATTTTTGTTTTTATTTCCATTATTCTTGGAGGTGGGTCATAGAGGATCCTGCTGTGATTTATGTCAGAGAGAGTTTTGCCTATGTTTTCCTCTAGGAGTTTTATAGTTTCTGGTCTTATGTTTAGATCTTTAATCCACTTTGAGTTTATTTTTGTGTATGATGTTAGAAAGTGTTCTAGTTTCATTTTTTTTACAGGTGGTTGACCAGTTTTCACAGCACCACTTGTTAAAGAGATTGTCATTTCTCCATTGTATATTCTTCCATCCTATGTCAAAGATAAAGTGTCCATAGGTGTGTGGATTTATCTCTGGGCTTTCTATTTTGTTCCATTGGTCTATATTTCTGTCTTTGTGCCAGTACCATACTGTCTTAATGACTGTACCTTTGTAGTATACTCTGAAGTCAGGCAGGTTGATCTCTTCAGTTGATCTCTTCTTCTTTCTCACAATTGTTTTGGCTATTCAAAGTTTTTTGTATTTCCATACAAATTGTGAAATGATTTGTTCTAGTTCTGTGAAATGAATAAGGCAACGGCAACCCATTCCACTACTCTTGCCTGGAAAATTCCATGGACAGAGGAGCCTGATAGGCTCCACTCCATGGGGTCGTGAAGAGTCACACATGACTGAGCGACTTCACTTTCACTTTTCACTTTAATGTATTGGAGAAGGAAATGGCAACCCACTCCAGTGTTCTTGCCTGGAGAATCCCAGGGATGGTGGAGCCTGGTGGGCTGCCGTCTATGGGGTTGCACAGAGTCGGACACGACTGAAGCAACTTAGCAGCAGCAGCAGCAGTTCTGTGAAAATACCATTGGTAGCTTGATGGGAATTGCATTGAATCTATAGATTGCTTTGGGTAGTTACTTATTTTCACTATACTGATTCTTCCAATCCATGAACATGGTATATTTCTCCGTCTACTTGTCATCTTTGATTTCTTCCATCAGTGTTTTGAAGGAAATGGCAACCCACTCCAGTATTCTTGCCTGGAAAATCCCATGGAAGGTGGAACCTGGTAGGCTACAGTCCATGGGGCCTCAAAGAGTCGGACACGACTGAGTAACTTCACATATATAGGTTTTTTGCTTCTTTAAGTAGATTTATTCCAAAGTATTTTATTCTTCTCGTTGCAATGGTGAATGGAATTGTTTCCTTAATTTCTCTTTCTGTTTTCTCATTCTTAGTGTGTAGGAATGCAAGGGATTTCTGTGTATTAATTTCATATACTGTAACTTTACTATATTCATTGATTAGCAATTTTCTGGTCGTGTCATTAAAGTTTTCTATGTAGAGGACCATGTCATCTGCAAACAGTGAGAGTTTACTTCTTCTTTTCCAATCTGGATTCCCTTTATTTATTTTTCTTCTCTGATTGCTGTGGCCAAAACTTCCAAAACTATGTTGAATAGTAGTGGTGAGAGTGGGCAGCCTTGTCTTGTTCCTGACTTTAGGGGAAATGCTTTCAATTTTTCACCATTGAGGATAATGTTTGCTGTGGGTTTATCATATATAGCTTTTATTATGTTGAAGTGTGTTTCTTCTGTGCTTGCTTTCTGGAGAGTTTTTATCATAAATGGATGTTGAATTTTGTCAAAGACATTCTCTTCATCTATTGAGATAATCATATGGTTTTTATCTTTCAATTTGTTAATGTGGTGTATCATATTGATTGATTTGTGGATGTTGAAGAATCCTTGCATCCCTGGGATAAAGCCCACTTGGTCATGATGCATGATCTTTTTAATATGTTGTTGTATTATGTTTGCTAGAATTTAGTTGAGGACTTTTGCATCTATGTTCATCAGTGATATTGGCCTGTAGTTTTCTTTTTTTGTGGCATCTTTGTCTGGTTTTGGTATTAGGGTGATGGTGGCCTCATAGCTTTATTTCTAATGGCAAGCTATGGAAGTCATTGCTTAACCACACAGAAAGTTGTATACTTGGGAGTGCAGGTCTTTGCTGATGATCTTATCTATGTGCTTAACCCAGTTACACCAGTCACATAATGGGTACATCTCTTTAATTGGTTGTCTTGCCTTATTTACATGCTTACTTATTTACATAAGTGTGAATTTTGTAAATTATCCATTGTGCTAGAGTGAATTTTACAAATAATAATAATGCATATTACTTCTTAGTAAGATTACGTTTAATGATTTTTCTCAGGGAATTTTCTAGAAGCAGTGAGCTTTTCTCAGTGAGGTAGAAGTAGAATATGGGAACCTGTAAAACCCAAAGATATATACTCCACCATGAGACAGACTGTCCTTTGAGTCTTAGACTACTATCAGAAAAGGAGAAAGGGGTTCTAAATGTGGAGGTAACAGGCAACTACAGATTAACCTCATCCACTTTATAATTTTGATGTATTTCAATTTTGCTACATACAGTACAAATTCAGAATGATGTCATTTCTGTTCATATAACTGAATGGCTTTGAACTTAGTGACCTTGAAAGTCAAATTGATCTCTCAAGTGACATCAAACAGTGGACAGTGCTGCTCTCTGGGGTATAGTTGGGAAAAGCCCAGTTCATTGGGTGGGAGAGTGAATCATTAAGTAGTATAAGAATTTCATGAATTGCTGCTGTTTTATGAATCAGTGCAGAACAGCTTTATTACTTACTGTGTAAAATATAGCTTTCTGTTGCAAAGATCAAAATGCAATCAGCACAATAGTCAACATAATCCATATCAAAGAATGAGGCAAACTCATTTGGGTTCCTCCCAGTGCCATAGAATGGTATGCTTAAAAATGAACAAACCCACCTTCCTATCTGCTTGAAAATCTCTGGAGCATTTGTGTGATTTGGATTTATTTTATTTTGTCACCACTTATATTAAAAAAAAGAAGGCAGCTTACCAGAATGTTTATTTTCATCACATAGGAAAATACATTACATTCAAGCTTTATGATCCTGAATGTATTTCTAGTTAATAAATAACTTAAATTATGTCTTATTTCTAATTATAGCGCATCAAGTCCATGACTTGGCAATCATCTTTTCTTTCCATTATCTATACAAAGACTTTGAAATGAACTGAAAATTACTTTCTTCCTTATTTTGCAGAATATTTTGTGTACATGCTTTCTCAAAAGCTTGAGAAATTTTCTTTTACTGGGTTAAAAGGCAAAGATGTATTTAATACATTAATCTTTTAAATAGCATAGGTAGAGGTACACAAATCAAACACAGCACCTTGACCTATCTTGATGATTTTATTTTTCTTTTCTTAAATACAGTTGTACAGTTTTCTAAAAGTAGTTTAATTCTTCTACTGCCACTTTTAGATCTGTATTGATAAATACAATCATTAACATCCTGTATTCTGAATCCTCAATACAGCATTTTTATCGGTGCTATGAATGAAATCCCAGGTGGCAGTAGTGGTAAAAAAAAAAAAAAAAAAAAACCTGTCTGTCAATGCAGGAGACATAAGAGATATGAGTTCGATTCCTGGGTTGGAAAGATCCCCTGGAGGACAAAATGGCAACCCACTGCAGTATTCTTTCTTGGAGAATCCCATGGACAGAGGAGCCTGGCAGTCTACAGTCCATGGGGTTGCAAAGAGTTGGACACGATTGAGTGACTTAGCACATACATGAATGAATTCAAGTGTGAATTGAGATATTAGAGATGAAACTAACTCCTATGGCTTAATCTTTTCTTTTTGAAATCAGGATCTATGATGAAATCATGCTACACAAAATTTTATTCCATCATACATCATTATAAAGCCATCTGTGTTATAAAACATGTACTAATGGATATACTACCTAAAAGACAAAGTACAGAAATTTAACCAGACACCTTTCCAATCACTTAGGTAAAATTTTTTTCCTTGCTTAAATTGTATGAAATTTTGCTAAAGGTCACTATTGATTCAAGATGTACTATAGAGTCTATCTAACAACCACAGCATTAGATTTGAGACTTCAGAATGCCTGTAGCATAATCTTCTGAAATACTAACTTTAAAAATGGGGCATAGCTTAACAAGTTCAAAGAAAAGTATTGCTAGATCTGTTGATTATTCATGAAAGCAAGCACTTTCTGGTATAATACCATCAGAGCTAATTGATAACAACAGGTGTCTGCTGTGTACCTGCATTTTTAGGGCATTTAAACATTAAAATGGATTAGTGAAGGTGATTTTCCCCTAAAGATCTTAAAATGTAAAACTTGTAAATGCTTGGGACAATTTGATGCATCCTTCTTGAAGGCAACAGCATGTACTTAACATTATTACTGGATTCTTTTCTTTTTTCCTTCAAATCTCATAAATCAATCTTATGAGAAAGTATGTCTGGCCCATTTTGAAGGCTATTTTCTTTTGGTTAAGGAGAAACAAGGCATAAGTTATGTTTTGGAATAACATCTATATTTACATTACTTATCCAATGTAATTAGAGAACAAAAAATTCATTATTTTCATCTAGCTATAAAGAGCCCAAGACTACCAAAACCTGCTAGATATTACTTAATTTTATCTTTGGTCATAGTAAAGTGGCACAATCTACTGGACAACTCACAATCCAAAATAACATATCTTCAAGAGAATGACTTTTCAATATCAAAACTTTTATAAAATAGAGCTAGAATTATGAATAAAGTTACTTTTGCCACCGTCATCAAAGCAACAGGAGGCAGTTTCTCACAAATGTGGAAAGAACAGAATACTGTGTAAGTTAATAACCATGGTGTTAAACAGCTTTCCAGGTGGTGTTAGTGGTAAAGAATCTGCCTGCCAATGCAGGAGACATAAGAGACCAGGGTTCAGTCCCTGGGTTGGGAAGACCCTGGAGGAGGGCATGGCAACCCACCCCAGTATTCTTGCCAGGAAAATCCCATGGACAGAGGAGTCTGGTGGGCTACAGTCCATGGGGTCACAAAGAGGCAGACATGACTGAAACGACTTAACACACAACACATACACATGTTAAAAATCATATGCTTATTATGGATTATGGCAGGCTCTTAGGATCAAAAGCAGAAATAAAAGGAACAGAGAATAAACCTGCTTGAAAATGGGATGTGTTTTCCTCTGTCATAACTGTTTCATAAAAGAAAGATGAACTTTTTCTAAATAGCCCTTTGCCCATGAGGCTCTAGTGAGCTGTTGTTTCTCCAGTTTGGAAACAGTGAAGTGACAGGTATACCAAAGTCACCTAAGCCCCCGCCTCCCACCAAAATCTTGCAAAAACATGTATATGATCAGAAACAGGTTACATTGAGTTACCAAGTGGAAGACAGTAGTAAGTGTGATGGTGCTTCTTCCCAGGAAGAAAAATGTTAGAGATAATAAATTTAATTCCTATGAAGAATATTCACTCAGTGATTTAGAGAATGAAATAAGGATAATTTATCTATGTAATAAATGATTGCTTAAGAAACTAATCAATTTCAAAAACCTGAAACTAAGAATTGTATGTCCCTGTAAGATATTAAAGGGGAGCAGATTTTGCAGCTCCAAAATATGCCTCTTTGGTTCAGTTCAGTTCAGTTCAGTCACTCAGTCGTGTCCGACTCTCTGCGACCCCCATTAATCGCATCACTCCAGGCCTCCCTGTCCATCACCAACTCCCGGAGTTCACCCAGACTCACGTCCATCGAGTCAGTGATGCCAAGCAGCCATCTTGTCCTCTGTCACTCCCTTTTCCTCCTGCCCGCAATCCCTCCCAGCATCAGAGTCTTTTCCAATGAGTCAGCTCTTCACATGAGGTGGCCAAAATACTGGCGTTTCAGCTTTAGCATCATTCCTTCCAAAGAACACCCAGGGCTGATCTCCTTCAGAATGGACTGGTTGGATCTCCTTGCAGTCCAAGGGACTCTCAAGAGTCTTCTCCAACACCACAGTTCAAAAGCATCAATTCTTTGGTGCTCAGCTTTCTTCACAGTCCAACTCTCACATCCATACATGACTACTGGAAAAACCATAGCCTTGACTAGACGGACCTTGTTGGCAAAATAATGTCTCTGCTTTTCAATATGCTATCTAGTTTGGTCATAACTTTCCTTCCAAGGAGTAAGCGTCTTTTAATTTCATGACTGCAATCACCATCTGCAGTGATTTTGAAGCCCCCCAAAATAAAGTCTGACACTGTTTCCACTGTTTCCCCATCTGTTTGCCATGAAGTGATGGGACCAGATGCCATGATCTTCATTTTCTGAATGTTGAGCTTTAAGCCAACTTTTTCACTCTCCTCTTTGACTTTCATCAGGAGGCTTTTTAGTTCCTCTTCACTTTCTGCCATCAGGGTAGAAATGGTATGGACCTAACAGAAGCATAACATATTAAGAAGAGGTGGCAAGAATACACAGAAAAACTATACAAAAAAAGATCTTCAAGACCAAGATAATCACGATGGTGTGATCACTCACCTAGAGCCAGACATCCTGGAATGTGAAGTCAAGTGGGCCTTAGAAAGCATCACTACGAACAAAGCTAGTGGAGGTGATGGAATTCCAGTTGAGCTATTCCAAATCCTGAAAGATGATGCTGTGAAAGTGCTGCACTCAATATGCCAGCAAATTTGGAAAACTCAGCAGTGGCCACAGAACTGGAAAAGGTCAGTTTTCATTCCAATCCCAAAGAAAGGCAATGCCAAAGAATGCTCAAACTACCACACAATTGCACTCATCTCACACACTAGGAAAGTAATGCTTAAAATTCTCCAAGCCAGGCTTCAGCAATACGTGAACTGTGAACTTTCAGATGTTCAAGCTGGTTTTAGAAAAGACAGAGGAACCAGAGATCAAATGGCCAACATCTGCTGGATCATCAAAAAAGCAAGAGAGTTCCAGAAAAAACATCTATTTCTTCTTTATTGACTATGCCAAAGCCTCTGTGGTAGATTTATCTTAAAAAAAAAAAAAAGCAGACATAAAATAAGCTCTTAAAATTGTCATTTTATAGTCAACATTTACATTTATAAGGGAAATGTCCATTTGTAAGGATACCTCCCTCTCTGTACCAGGAAGAAACTCTTAGCAGTGAAGAAGGCAAGGACTTAAATCTGCATAAAAATCATAACCTTGCTTACTTTGCTTTTCCTGATCACTTCCCATAACTGACTCTCCACCCAAAACATTTTCTTTTGTCTTTAGCTGAAGATGGTATTTAAGGTGATGGCTTTGACTATTTCAGAGAATTATGTTATTTTCTCGGGTCTATCTCACCTATACAAGAAGTATGTATGTTATTAAATTTTTGTTTTTATCCTGTTAATCTGTCTTATGTCAATTTGATTATTAGACCAGCAAAAGACACTGCCATGTGTAAAACAGAAAGCTAGTGGGGAGCTGCTGTATAGTGCAAGGAATTCAGCTTAGTGCTCTGTGGTGACCTAGATGGATGGGATTGAGGTTGGGCAAGGGAGATCCAAGCGTAAGGGGGATATACGTATACATATACCTGATTATTTCCTTGTACTGTCAGTAATGCCTAACGTGGAACTTGCCTAAAAGCGGAACTTGCCTAATGCGGAACTTGCCTAACGTGGAACTTAACCATTACTCTGGTTAAGTGAAAGGACCTCCTTACTAGAGCATGGAAAGGGCCAGATATACTGCTAACTTGTGGGAGAGGGTATGCTTGTGTGTTTCCATAGGATTCCACTTCTTCTGTTTGGACCCCTGAGGTTACTAAAATCCCTGGGGTCCTGGAGTCTAGGACTGAAAAAAGATGGGGAGACCAGAAGCTCATTGAGTCCAGACCTGAGGGAGCCAAGGAAAAGCCAAAGGGCGAATGACTCTTCACCTCAGGCTTCACCGCTAGTACATCACTTCAGGCACCTGGAGCTTCAGGAGAGACATGCTGATTGAGTTCAACCGTATTCTGCCCCATCTCGTCTCTGTCATCGTACTTAAACAATCACCTCCAGCACAGTACCAACTTGGGGCCGGCTAAAACATCTCGCTCAGTGGGCTGAAGAATTAATAGAAAGGGAGAGATATGAGGCCACCCCTATGGTAATGTTTGTGGCTGTGCTTGCTGTGTTGGCTTGTCAGCCCAGGCCCTCCAGCACAGAAAAAGTTTATTGGGCCTATTTGCCTAATCCACCTTCTTTCCAGCCTGTTGATTGGATGAATGAGACCATTCGTGTTTTTTGTTTTTTGTTTTAATGATACTCTTCTTTTGGATGGGGCTTCCATCTATCCTAATAATATTAAAACAGTGGTCAGCACCCCCTTCAGTTTTTCAGGCATGTCCATTTATCCACATATTTGCTTTGCCATACCTTCCTCTTTACAAGAAGCAGCTCCAGTTTTGAATGGATGCGTTAGCACTTCCTTGAAAGGCATGCTTACTGATTCTCCAAGAAGCAATGGCAAGAGAGACTTTTGGTCTTTACAGCTGCTGATGCCGGGGGTGCAAGAAAGACTATTTGATGCCTTAAAAAAGGCAGCCCCTCATTTAAAGGGCTATCCGAGCTGTGCATTCCCCACTTCGGACTCTGATGAACAAGGACTACAGGCCTGGGAAAGCATAAGCAGAATTTCTGGCTTTCCTCATTGGAAAGAATGCATGTACGCCATAAAGTTATCTATTCCCATTGCTGCCACCAGACGTTTTATGACCGAATGGGGGTGCCCCTATCTTTCAAGTCAACGATAGGGCTTGATTTATGTAGAACTTTATAGGTCCACATGGAATAATTCATTTCTCCCTATGCCTTTAGTAATTACCAGGTGGCATGCTAATGGATGGGTTCCTCCTTTAGTGAGCTTCGATGGAATGGGTCCCATGCAGCCTGAGTTATGGAAAGCATTGGCTGCTATGGAACCTGTGATTTTACATGGACCTTTAAATGAACAAATGTATATTGTATGGGCCTGCATGCATTCTCCCTATGCCTTTTTGTTGGCCAGAAATCAGAGTAATTTGGAAGTTTCTGAAGGAGAAATTGTTTACAATGTTATATGTGTGAATTGTTTTATATCAAATTGTGTTGATGGGAATGATTATATTATTATAAGGCTGTGATGATTGTAAAGTAACCACCATATTTGATGGTTACTGTAAAATTAGAGGGACAATGGTTTGATGATTATACATTGAAAGTTTTATATGAACTTAATGGCTTAATTTCTCAACCTAAGCGATTCATTGCAGCTCTGGTTATGGGAATAACTGCCTTGATTGCCACAATTGCATCAGTTACGGTTTCTGCTATTGCCCTGTCAAAAGAAGTGCATATGGCCTCGTTTGTCAATCAGCTGTCCAAAAATGTCTCTGTAGCTCTTACTATGCAGGAAATTATGGATAAGAAAATAGAAAATAAGGTCAATTCTTTAGAAGAAGCAGTTCTGCTTATGGGGCAAGAAATTACAAATTTAAAAATTAAATTGTCTTTAAGGTGCCATGCTGAATTTATTTATTTATTTTTTAATTTTATTTTATTTTTAAACTTTACACACATGCTGAATTTAAATGGATGTGCGATACCCCTCTACAGGTGAATTAGTCCATGCACTCTTGGGAACGTATTAGAAATCATATTTTAGGTGTCTGGAATCATTCAGATTTTAGTATTGATATTTCTAAGTTACATCAGGATAAGTTACATCAGGATATTCAGAATATGAAGCAGGTAGAGTCTGACTTTTCCTCTCAATGGCTTTTTAAAATTCCCTCTTGGAAAATCTGGAGGGGTATCTTTCCCATGGATCCTTTTCTACAATAATGATTAATGCAGCCATGTGCTTATGCCTGTTAGTTCTGATTTGTGTAACAGCCCCATGCCTTTTCAGAATACTCAACCAAAGTGTTTCTGCTCTATCTACTGAGTTTCATACCTATGCTCTAAAAAGTAAAAAAGGGGGAGACATCAGGAGCCGCGTTAGGCATTACTGACAAAATGGAGGCATGGCCCCAGACCCCTCTCCTTATTCTGCAGGCACTGTCCCAGGATGAAGGAGTTAGGCCTTGCAATTCTGACTTGTCTTTTCCTCTCCTCAGCCGAGTTGACTGAAAAGGAACATTAAGGTTCTTATTGTTCTTGAGAGGAGCATGAGAAGGCACAAAGCCTTCTGCAGCTATGCTCAGAAAATAATTCATAAAGTTAATCATTGACATTTGTTTAAGGACTTTTACAAAAGACTGTTCAAAAGCTACATAGGCCGTAGCTTGAGGCCTTGGGAGGGATTGATATCTGAAGCCTCTTTGTGAGGAGAATGTTTATGGCAAAGAAGTTTACTGAATTTAGGGCTTAGAAATAATTTTAAAGTTAGAAGTTAAAGATTTAAGGAATGTTTTAAAGTTAGCATATTTTACTATAGCTTATAGAAGTTAGGAATTTTTAGAGACACTATAGCTAGAAGCCTTGTTAAGAGATAGTGAGTTCAGATGTTAGGGGCAAACAGGATTTACGAAGATAAGTAGTAAACTGAGGAATGTAGCATGAGTTACAGTGAAATCACAAGTTAACTATAGGACACATAAGAAGAGGTAGATAATAGATGATAAGAATCACTGAAGTGGGAACTCTGTTTGAAGAGCAACATTGATTTATGGAGATAATAAATCTGGGAGAGGGGGAACTGAAACCTCTGGCCTAATGTTTCTGTAAAAGTATAAAACAGAATCTTAAACTTGAAATAAACACGCAGTCCATAGAAAAATGAGAGGCCATCTCATCTCCAACACCATTCATCTCTTCAGGTTGAATCCCTAGCTGCTGGAGTTGGACTCCAGCATTGTAAGGTAGAAACTAACCCAACATTGTAAAGCAACTATCAGATCAGATCAGATCAGTTGCTCAGTCGTGTACGACTCTTTGCGACCCCATGAATCGCAGCACGCCAGGCCTCCCTGTCCATCATCAACTCCCGGAGTTCACTGAGACTCACGTCCATCGAGTCAGTGATGCCAAGCAGCCATCTCATCCACTGTCGTCCCCTTCTCCTCCTGTCCCCAATCCCTCCCAGCATCAGAGTCTTTTCCAATGAGTCAACTCTTCACATGAGGTGGCCAAGGTACTGGCGTTTCAGCTTTAGCATTATTCCTTCCAAAGAAATCCCAGGGCTGATCTCCTTCAGCATGGACTGGTTGGATCTCCTTGCAGTCCAAGGGACTCTCAAGAGGCTTCTCCAACACCACAGTTCAAAAGCATCAATTCTTCAGCACTCAGCCTTCTTCACAGTCCAACTCTCACATCCATACATGACCACAGGAAAAACCATAGCCTTGACTAGACGAACCTTTGTTGGCAAAGTAATGTCTCTGTTTTTGAATATGCTATCTAGGTTGGTCATAACTTTCTTTCCAAGGAGTGAGCGTCTTTTAATTTCATGGTTGCAGTCACCATCTGTAGTGATTTTGGAGCCAGGAAAAATAAAGTCTGACACTGTTTCCACTGTTTCCCCATCTATTTCCCATGAAGTGGTGGGACCGGATGCCATGATCTTCGTTTTCTGAATGTTCAGCTTTAAGCCAACTTTGCCACTCTCCACTTTCATTTTCATCAAGAGGCTTTTGAGTTCCTCTTCACTTTCTGCCATAGGGTGGTGTCATCTACATATCTGAGGTTATTGATATTTCTCCCAGCAATCTTGATTCCAGTCTGTGTTTCTTCCAGTCCAGCATTTCTCATGATGTACTCGGCATATAAGTTAAATAAATAGGGTGACAATATACAGCCTTGACGAACTCCTTTTCCTATTTGGAACCAGTCTGTTGTTCCATGTCCAGTTCTAACTGTTGCTTCCTGACCTGCATACAGATTTCTCAAGAGGCAGATTAGGTGGTCTGGTGTTCCCACCTCTTTCAGAATTTTCCACAGTTTATTGTGATCCACACAGTCAAAGGCTTTGGCATAGTCAATAAAGCAGAAATAGATGCTTTTCTGGAACTCTCTTGCTTTTTCTATGATTCAGCGGATGTTGGCAATTTGATCTCTGGTTCCTTTGCCTTTCTAAAACCAGCTTGAACATTAGGAAGTTCACGGTTCACATATTGCTGAAGCCTGGCTTGGAGAATTTTGAGCATTACTTTCCTAGCGTGTGAGATGAGTGCAATTGTGCGGTAGCTTGAGCATTCTTTGGCATTGCCTTTCTTTGGGATTGGAATGAAAATTGACCTTTTCCAGTCCTGTGGCCACTGCTGAGTTTTCCAAATTTGCTGGCATATTGAGTGTAGCACTTTCACAGCATCATCTTTCAGGATTTGGAATAGCTCAACTGGAATTCCATCACCTCCACTCGATTTGTTTGTAGTGATGCTTTCTAAGGCCCACTTGACTTCACATTCCAGGATGTCTGGCTCCAGGTCAGTGATCACATCATCGTGATTATCTGGGTCGTGGAGATCTTTTTTGTACAGTTCTGTGTATTCTTGCCATCTCTTCTTAATATCTTCTGCTTCTGTTAGGTCAATACCATTTCTGTCCTTTATTGAGCCCATCTTTGCATGAAATGTTCCTTTGGTATCTCTGATTTTCTTGAAGAGATCCCTAGTCTTTCCCATTCTGTTGTTTTCCTCTCTTTCTTTGCTTTGATGGCTGAAGAAGGCTTTCTTATCTCTTCTTGCTATTCTTTGGAACTCTGCATTCAGATGTTTATAGCTTTCCTTTTCTCCTTTGCTTTTTGCTTCTCTTCTTTTTATAGCTATTTGTAAGGCCTCCCCAGACAGCCATTTTGCTTTTTTGCATTTCTTTTCTATGGGAATGGTTTTGATCCCTGTCTCCTGTACAATGTCATGAACCTCATTCCATAGTTCATCAGGCACTCTATCTATCAGATCTAGGCCCTTAAATCTATTTCTCACTTCCACTGTATAATCATAAGCGATTTGATTTAGGTCATACCTGAATGTTCTAGTGGTTTTCCCTTTCTTCAACTTAAGTCTGAATTTGGCAATAAGGAGTTCATGATCTGAGCCACAGTCAGCTCCTGGTCTTGTTTTTGCTGACTGTCTAGAGCTTCTCCATCTTTGGCTGCAAAGAATATAATCAATCTGATTTTGGTGTTGACCATCTGGTGATGTCCATGTATAGAGTCTTCTCTTGTGTTGTTGGAAGAGGGTGTTTGTTATGACCAGTGCATTTTCTTGGCAAAACTCTATTAGTCTTTGCCCTGCTTCATTCCGTATTCCAAGGCCAAATTTGCCTGTTACTCCAGGTGTTTCTTGACTTCCTGCTTTTGCATTCCAGCCCCCTATAATGAAAAGGACATCTTTTTTGGGTGTTAGTTCTAAAAGGTCTTATAGGTCTTCATAGAACCGTTCAACTTCAGCTTCTTCAGCATTACTGGTTGGGGCATAGATTTGGGTTACTGTGATATTGAATGGTTTGCCTTGGAAATGAACAAAGATCATTCTGCCATTTTTGAGATTGTATCCAAGTACTGCATTTCAAACTCTTTTGTTGACCGTGATGGCCACTCCATTTCTTCTGAGGGATTCCTGCCCACAGTAGTACCTGAATTTAAAAAGAAAAAAGAATCTAGAAGGAAAGAAGGGAAATTTTTTCCACCTCTTCAATACTGTGATGGCTAGTTTCATATGTCAACTTCAGTAGGCTGTAATACCTAGATATTTAATCAAAATCTAGCTGGAGCTGTGAAGGTACTTTGTAGACATGGTTAACCTCTACAATCAGTTGATTTTAAGTAAAGCTGACTATCCTCAATAATGTAGGTGGGCTTCATCCAATCAGTTGAAAGACCTTAAGAGCAAAAAGTGAGGTTTCCCAGCAAGAAGAAATTTTGTCTCAAGACAGCAGATACTCTTTGAGTTTTCAGCCTGCTAGCTTTCTATTCAAATTTCAGACTTGCTAGCTCCTACAGTTATGTGAGCCAATTCTTTAAGGTTTTTTTTTTTTTCTCTCTCTCTCTCTCTCTCACACACACATTCTCTCTCTCTCTCTCTCTCTCTCCCCCCCCACACACACACACATGCACACCCACACATACAAAATCTCTTTATGGTTTAGTTCCTTTCTCTGGAGAACCCTAACTGATACAGATATATGCACATACTAACATACACACACAGTTTTAAAAACATTTTCACAATGGAAAATGACACAGATTCTTGTCTTTGAATTATCTGCTAATTGAAACAATACACTATCCATACCTACAACTTATGCCTTGTATTTCATAACATGGTTCAGAATATAAAGGTCAAAATTTAGATGAGGTCACATCTCAACACGACACTGAATTAAAGCAAACTGGAATTTCTGTTTTAAAATAATGGTTTCACAATTATATGATTATTTACACAGAGCCAAACAAACAGATCAACTTAAGGAACAATTTTGTGAGTGAATACATCAGTATCTCCATACTACTGAAGCATCAAAATAATTGAGTGACTTGCTTCACATCTCCTTAGGTTCTTTAGGAACAAGACCATTAAAAAAAAAAAAATCAGAAAACAACTACCCTGATCCAACATGAACCAAGTGCAAAACAAAGCCATCCAACTTCTTCTGAAAATTGACAGTTCTTTCAACCATGGATATATAAATCAGATCTATGTGTTGGAGAAAGAAAAGCCATTATATCAATAAGATTCTCTTTATAGGTCACTGTTAAAATACAAGTGATTATTTGATTAAGGAGTGTACCATCTTTTTGGACAGATATTGCAGTCAAATAGTGTAATCAATGGTGTCCTTAAGAGATTAAATGGAAACCCAATTTGCCTATTTATCTCTCTTTAAACATTTGATGGGCATTCTAAGACAGTTTTGTGACTGAAATGTTTACTTCCATTTAATCATTTAAACATATGCATATGTTTTTTACAGCTTAGATTTGAAATGTTTCTTTACCATTGAGCCTGATCTTATGTTAGAAACGCCAAGTACCTGACTGATACTTGAAATTATAACTGATATCAGCATCTTCTTTCTTTGAGGTTAGCTCTTTGGGAAAGAATACAACCTTCTCCATGGGAGGAACCAACAAATCTAAGAAGATAAAAGAAAATATAAATGGTTATATTTTATGCCAGATAATTTTCTCTTCAGTTAGTTCAGTCACTCAGTCATGTACAACTCTTTGCAACCCCATGGACTGCAGTATGCCAAGCACACCTAATTTTCTGTTAGGATTCAGCAAAAGCCAGGCTACTTGTGAAGTAATGAATATTCAATAGAGTATTGAGCTGCTACAGTGTTCTAAGTGGGATTGACCCCAAAACAACAACAAAAAACAAACAAAAATGCATGCAACCAGCTATCACACCACCACTTTAAAAAATGTCTTTCAATTTCAACTATAATGTACTTCCTTAAGTAGTTTCAAGGCAAAATATGCCCGTTCTTTTTTTCCTCTGGGAAACAGTTCAATCAGTACAATTTTATGTTTTTTTTTTTTTCTTTTCATGAAGGAAAGGGAGCCTATTCGAATATTTTTTGCAAATCTAAAGAGAAAATGGAACAAGGGCTAAGTTATAAGCAAATAGAATGGCGATGTTACAAAAATTATTTAAGAAATATGCCTACTCACAGTCATGTGACTAAGGACGTTCCTTCTTTTATTCTTATCCTCTAAAGAGTTTACAGAAAAAGCTCACAGTTTTTAAAAACTTCATAATTAGAAAATTGATTACCTAGAATCATCATTAGGTTTCAAACTCTTATTATTACTAAATAAGTGTTTAAAACTAATATACTAAATAGATATAATATTTAGAAGATTATAAATAGAATTTTACTGTTCCTGATGATTAAGGATCACCTTAATGAATTCAAGGTGTATGTAGTAGGAGTCTATGCCCCCATAAGATTACTATGATTTGTGCATTTTGTTCATTTCCTCCTGAATATAAGAAAATTCACTATGATTTTCCTGTCATCAGAGAGCCTGCCTATAATAGTAGCATTTCCCTTTCCTCATTTGCAGCTTCTTTCCTGCTAATGGTTTTAGAAACCAAATAAAGCTTTTGTGTCATTTGAAAAGAAGGCAAAAGACTCTGAACCAGGGTCTGAAGAAACTATGTTATTTATAAAATACATAAATATTATAGCACATGTAATATATTTCAAACCCCAGGAAGCCATAATTCTTCTGTAATGGGTACTGCTCACCTATTTTGCCCACTCTGAATATGATCATCCTGGTTGAAAACATCAGTCAAGATCTATATCTGTATACTTTGGTTACAAGTAACAACAACAAAAATAAAATATAACTAGGGAAAAAAGGGGAAAGGAAAGAAATCTATTGTTTCTAATTAATGAAAACAGAGTTGGGCTAGCTTCAGGCAAAATTTGATTCCTAGTGTTTTTGATGCTCAGGTTCTACAGTGAAATTTCTGTACCTGTCAAATCCAGACTCCTGCCTTATAGCTATAAAATTGCTTTAGCAACTGCAAGCCTCATATTCTTTTTTTTTTTTTTAAGCCTCATATTCTTGTCTCATGCTCTCAAAGGGAATAACAAAGTCCTTTGTGGTAGAAATTGTACTACTTCCAAATGACCTAAATTAACCGCTCTTAAACCAATCACTATTGCTGGGGGTGGGGGGGGTAGGGGTGGGGATTGCATAGTAAGCCAATCAGAGCTTTGAATGAGGTAATCATATATAAATCACTTGCCCTATAATGGTTGAAGTTATTATTTATGTGAGGAATGGGGAAACAACAATTTCCATGAGGAGGTTCAGAAACTTATTTATTACAATATGTAGAGAGACTCTGAAGATAAAGTGTTAAAAAATATATGCAGTAATTTTTAGCTTGAACTTCACTAGGTTAACAAAACTAATGTGTATACTCAGTGTAAAGATTCATATATGCTAAGAAGACTTGATCTTACATTAAACAACAAAGATCCTATCTAAAAAGTCCCTATCAAGCTACCAACAGTATTCTTCACAGAGCTAGAACAAATAATTTCACAATTTGTATGGAAATACAAAAAACCTCGAATAGCCAAAGCGATCTTGAGAAAGAAAAATGGAACTGGAGGAATAAACCTACCTGACTTCAGACTATACTACAAAGCCACAGTTATCAAAACAGCATGGTACTGGCACAAAGACAGAAATATAGATCAATGGAACAAAATAGAAAGCCCAGAGATAAATCCACGCACCTATGGACACCTTATCTTTGACAAAGGAGGCAAGAATATACAATGGATTAAAGACAATCTCTTTAACAAGTGGTGCTGGGAAATCTGGTCAACCACTTGTAAAAGAATGAAACTAGAACACTTTCTAACACCATATACAAAAATAAACTCAAAATGGATTAAAGATCTCAACGTAAGACCAGAAACTATAAAACTCCTAGAGGAGAACATAGGCAAAACACTCTCTGACATACATCACAGCAGGATCCTCTATGACCCACCTCCCAGAATATTGGAAATAAAAGCAAAAATAAACAAATGGGACCTAACTAAACTTAAAAGCTTCTGCACATCAAAGGAAACTATTAGCAAGGTGAAAAGACAGCCTTCAGAATGGGAGAAAATAATAGCAAATGAAGCAACCGACAAACAACTAATCTCAAAAATATACAAGCAACTCCTACAGCTCAACTCCAGAAAAATAAATGACCCAATCAAAAAATGGGCCAAAGATCTAAATAGACATTTCTCCAAAGAAGACATACAGATGGCTAACAAACACATGAAAAGATGCTCAACATCACTCATTATCAGAGAAATGCAAATCAAAACCACTCTGAGGTACCATTTCACACCAGTCAGAATGGCTGCGATCCAAAAGTCTACAAATAATAAATGCTGGAGAGGGTGTGGAGAAAAGGGAACCCTCTTACACTGTTGGTGGGAATGCAAACTAGTACAGCCACTATGGAGAACAGTGTGGAGATTCCTTAAAAACCTGGAAATAGAACTGCCTTATGATCCAGCAACCCCACTGCTGGGCATACACACTGAGGAAACCAGAAGGGAAAGAGACACGTGTACCCCAATGTTCATCACAGCACTGTTTTTAATAGCCAGGACATGGAAGCAACCTAGATGTCCATCAGCAGATGAATGGATAAGAAAGCTGTGGTACATATACACAATGGAGTATTACTCAGCCATTAAAAAGAATACATTTGAATCAGTTCTAATGAGGTGGATGAAACTGGAGCCTATTATACAGAGTGAAGTAAGCCAGAAGGAAAAACACCAATACAGTATACTAACGCATATATATGGAATTTAGAAAGATGGTAACGATAACCCTGTATACGAGACAGCAAAAGAGACACTGGTGTATAGAACAGTCTTATGGACTCTGTGGGAGAGGGAGAGGGTGGGAAGATTTGGGAGAATGGCATTGAAACATGTGAAATGTCATGTATGAAACGAGATGCCAGTCCAGGTTCAATGCACGATGCTGGATGATTGGGGCTGGTGCACTGGGACGACCCAGAGGGATGGTATGGGGAGGGAGGAGGGAGGAGGGTTCAGGATGGGGAACACATGTATACCTGTGGTGGATTCATTTTGATATTTGGCAAAACTAATACAATTATGTAAGGTTTAAAAATAAAATAAAATTAATTTAAAAAAAATAAAAAAATAAAAAGTCAATGAGAAAAAAATTCAAGTCACATTATTTGATTAAAAACCAATAAAACTAAGAATATTTAAAGAACCTTCAAGTATCAATATTTGAAAAATAGTCTCAAATAACATAATAAAAACATAAAGACAAATTGAGATTTAGTGAAAACTATATACAGAAGCAAATACATAGCCTTGAGTTTCACTTTTAGTGAGAAAAAACAATCAATAAAATAAGCATTTAATCCAATAGTAATTAAAAGTGAAACTAAAGGACTCAGATGCTTGCTTCCAACCAGCATGGAGTAACAAAGACTGGATATACTCGTCCACTTGAAGCAGTTGTGGGAAAAAAAAATGCAAAAATATATGGAACAGTGGTTATTAGGACACCATATACAGACAATGAAATATAATAATCCTTATAATGAAATGTAATAATTCTTGTGAGGTAGAAATTAAACTAATTGAGGTCTATGACTTCTCAAGATTACTCTATTGAGAGAGTTACAGATTTCAACATGGAGGGAGAACACAGGTGAAGACTGGCAAACTCTGTAAGTTGACAAAACAGAGCTGAGAGTCTGGAGGGATCCAAGCAGCTTGAATTTGCAGAACAGAGCAATAGAGATGAGAGCACTACAAAGAGAGAAAAATTCAGAGATCCACAAAAGCTTGCTCAAGTATTCAGTGGCTATTGATCAGTATGTTAGAAAACTACACAAGAATAAGAAGAGCAGCACCATAAAGGATTTGGAGTAATGGCATACTGTACTCACACCGGGCTGAGAATAGAGCCTGCAGCTACCAGCCAGACAGGAAAACCTCATGATGCATGGTGTGTTGAGAATCGTAGTAAGTACCGTTCCTCAGTAGTGTGGAATAATTAGCCTCAGACTGAATATTACTCTTGTCCTGACTGAAAAATCTTAAAAGCACATGCCCCAAAGATCAAACTGTTTCCAGTTATCTTAACTGCTATCCACAACAAAGCTCAATTCTGGTTTCCTCAGTGTGTATGCCCAGCAGTGGGATTGCTGGGTCATAAGGCAGTTCTATTTTCAGTTTTCTTAAGAAATCTCCACACTGTTCTCCATAGTGGCTGTACTAGTTTGCATTCCCACCAACAGTGTAAGAGGGTTTCATTTTCTCCACATCCTCTATAATATTGTAAAGTAATTAGCCCCCAATTAAAATAAATAAACTTATATTTTTAAAAAAGTTAAAAAAAAACAACAAAGCTCAAGAACATTTATAGGAATGCAAAAATATCTAGCATCCAAAAAGATAAAATGGATAATGTCTGACATCCATTCAAATATTACCAGGTATGAAAAGAAACAATAAAATAAAACCAATAATGAAAACAAAAGTTAGTTCATGAAAGGCAAACTGGAACTGACACAGGTATTAGAATTAGTAGATAAGGACTTTAAAATAATTATTATAACTACATTCCACATGTTCAAAAGTTTAGTAGAAACATAGAAGATATTTTAACTGGCCCAAATTAGATTTCTAGTGATGAAAACTATAATATTTGATATAATAAGTATATTAGATTAATACATGAGTGGTTAGATATTATAGACAAAAGTGACAAACTTGAAGATATAACAATAAAAACTATCTAAAATGAAACATAGGGAAAATAAAATTTTAAAAAAAGAATAATAAATAATCAGTGATTTGTAGAACATGTTAAAGCAGTATAATATATATGTAATGGAGCTGTCAAAGGGGAGACAGAAAAATATTTGAAGAAATAATGACTACAAATTTCCCATATTTAGTGAAAACTATCTGGTTGCTCAGATGGTAAAGAATCTGCCTGCAATGCAGGAGACCAGGGTTCAATCCCTGGATTGGGAAGATCCCCTAGAGAATGGAATGGCTATCCACTCCAGTATTCTTGCATGGAGAATTCAATGGACAGAGGAATCTGGCCGGCTACATTCCATGTGGTCACAAAGAGTCAGATACCATTGAGTGACTAACACTTTAACTTTTTCATAATTCTATAGATGCAAAAAGCACAATGTCCCAAGAGCATAAACACATGAAGAAAGCCACAACATGACATGTAATAAACAAATTGCTCAAAACCACTGATGTAGAGAAAATGTCAAAAGCAGTCGTATGATGGCCAATTTCTTGCTAGAAACAATGCAAGTGAGAAGAAAGACAGTGCGGCTACATTTTTAAAATACTAAAAGGCAGAAAAAAAAAAATCAACCCAGAATTCTGTACTCCAGGAATTTATCTGGCAAAAATAAAGGCGAAAAAAAGTCGACTTCAGACATATAAAGGCTGAAAGAATTTAGATGCAACAGACCCATACTATAAGAAATATCGAAAGGAGTCATTCAGGAAGAAGGGAAATATACCAGATGACAATCTGGGTCTATAGAAAGAAAAGGAGAATACTAGAAATGGCAACAACTTGGGTAGATAGTAAGGATTTTTTTTTTTTTATCCTTATTGTTTAAATCTCTTCCAAAGATAACTGACTGACTAAAAAAAATTACAAATTATAAACTTTCTTACATATTCTATACATAATTGTGTTTGCTAAGTGGTATATCATTTGAAGCTTGGCTGTGAAAAGTTAAAGATGTATACACTATCAATCCAGTTCAGTTCAGTTCAGTTCAGTCGCTCAGTCATGTCAGACTCTGCAACCCCATGGATTGCAGCACGCCAGGCCTCCCTGTCCATCACCAACTCCCGGAGTTCACCCAGACTCACGTGCATCGAGTCAGTGATGCCATCCAGCCATCTCATCCTCTGTCGTCTCTTTCTCTTCCTGCCCCCAATCCCTCCCAACATCAGAGTCTTTTCCAGTGAGTCAACACTTCGCATGAGGTGGCCAAAGTACTGGAGTTTCAGCTTCAGCATCATTCCTTCCAAAGAAATCCCAGGGCTGATCTCCTTCAGCATGGACTGGTTCGATCTCCTTGCAGTCCAAGGGACTCTCAAGAGTCTTCTCCAACACCACAGTTCAAAAGCATCACAGTCCAACTCTCACATCCATACATGACCACAGGAAAAACCATAGCCTTGACTAGATGGACCTTTGTTGGCAAAGTAATATCTCTGCTTTTGAATATGCTATCTAGGTTGGTCATAACTTTCCTTCCAAGGAGTAAGCGTCTTTTAATTTCATGGCTGCAATCACCATCTGCAGTGATTTTGGAGCCCAGAAAAATAAAGTCTGACACTGTTTCCACTGTTTCCCCATCTATTTCCCGTGAACTGATGGGACCAGATGCCGTGATCTTCATTTTCTGAAAGTTGAGCTTTAAGCCAACTTCTTCACTCTCCATTTTCACTTTCATCAAGAGGCTTTTTAGTTCCTCTTCACTTTCTGCCATAAGGGTGGTGTCATCTGCATATCTGAGGTTATTGATATTTCTCCTGGCAATCTTGATTCCAGCTTGTGCTTCTTCCAGTCCAGCGTTTCTCATTATATACTCTGCACATGAGTTTAATAAGCAGGGTGACAATGTACAGCCTTGGCGTACTCCTCTTCCTATTTGGAACCAGTCTGTTGTTCCATGCCCAGTTCTAACTGTTGCTTCCTGACCTGCATACAAATTTCTCAAGAGGCAGATCAGGTGATCCGGTATTCCCATCTCTTTCAGAATTTCCACAGTTTATTGTGATCCACACAGTCAAAGGCTTTGGCATAGTCAATAAAGCAGAAATAGATGCTTTTCTGGAACTCTCTCGCTTATTCCATGATCCAGCGGATGTTGGCAATTTGATCTCTGGTTCCCCTGCCTTTTCTAAAACCAGCTTGAACATCTGGAAGTTCATGGTTCACGTATTGCTGAAGCCTGGCTTGGAGAATTTTGAGCATTACTTTCCTAGCGTGTGAGATGAGTTCAATTGTGCAGTAGTTTGAGCATTCTTTGGCATTGCCTTTCTTTGGGATTGGAATGAAAACTGACCTTTTCCAGTCCTGTGGCCAGTGCTGAGTTTTCCAAATTTGCTGGCATATTGAGTGTAGCACTTTCACAGCATCACCTTTCAGGATTTGAAATAGCTCAACTGGAATTCTATCACCTCCACTAGCTTTGTTCAATCCAGAGACAACCACTAAAGTAACAAAACAAAAAGTTTTAGCTAATAAGCCAACAAGAAGATAAAATAAATCATAAAAGAAAATAATTAGCTGAAAAAAGACAGAAAGACACTAAATAAATAATAAGATGATCAATTTAAACATATGTCAATAATTGCATTGAATCTAAATTGTCTAAGCTGGAGAAGGAAATGGCAACCCACTCCAGTATTCTTGTCTGGAAAATTCCATGGACAGAGCAGCCTGGTGGGCTACAGTCCATGGGGTCACAAAGAGTTGGACACGACTGAGTGACTAACACATACAAATTGTCTAAACATCCCACTTAAGAGGCAGACATTTTCAGATTGGATAAAAAGCAAGACCCAAATATATTCTCCCAGCAAAAAAAGAAAAAAAAAACAACCTCACACTATGCATAACACAAAAATAAGCACAACAATATGGGGGAAAATATGCCTTGCTAACATGAATTAAAATAAAACTGGAGAGACTAAGTCCATTCCAGAGCAAAGATTAGTAAGGATGACGTTCATTTTACAGTGATAAAGGGGTTTTATTCAACCAGAATACAAAACAATTCTAAATGTTTAGGCATATAATAATAGAACTTCAAAATACAGAAAGCAAAAACTGATAAAACTGCAGTGAGAATAAGGTTTATAATTTCTTAAACTTTTATTATGTTTTTCTGAAGAAAGTTTTATAGTCCTCATCATATAGACTATATTTTCTGTTAAATTTAGGCCTATGTACTTCATATTTTCTTGTACTTTTTTTGATATGTAGTCATTCAGAATTTAGACTTCTAGTATGCTCTTCACTTATATTTCTAGCCATAGTAACTGCCAAGATCAATTCTGCTGTGAAATTTCTGAATGTTTGTTCTACTTTAATGCACTTTACAAAATTCCTGCTGTAGATAATTTTCAACCTATGAATCACATTCAGGCAGTAATGTACCCCTTCAAGTCAGAGGGCTCTTTGAGTCATATATTCTTGATATGTCTTTCTGTTCAATTCTGCAGTTTTTCTGACTCTACTAAATCAATACAAGAATTTACATTGAAGCCACTTTCTTCTAATTTTTAAAGCATATTTTTACCTTGGAAAGAGCTGAAAAGGTCTCCCACAATGAACCATACCAAAATCTACAGTGCAAAAGAACCTAGTGTTGTCTAATCATTTTAGACCTGTTTTGAAACAGATGATACTTATTCCTGACATTGTTTCTGATGGATTATGGTATTTTGCTGGTCAGTTCAGTTTATTCACTCAGTCGTGTCTGACTTTTTGTGACCTGATGGACTGCAAAAGACAAGGCTTCCCTGTCCATCACCAAGTCCCCTAACTTGCTCAAATTCATGTCTATCCAGTCAGTGATGCCATCTGACAATCTCATCTTCTGTCATCCCCTTCTCCTCCCACCTTCAATCTTTCCCAGGATGAGGGTCTTCTCCAGTGACTCAGTACTTTGCATTGGGTGGCTGAAGTATTGGAGCTTCAACTTCAGCATCAGTCTTTCCTATGAATATTTAGGACTGATTTCCTTTAGGATGGACTGGTGTCATCTCCTTGCAGTCCAAGGGACTCTCAAGAGTCTTCTCCAACACCACATTTTAAAAGCATCCATTCTTCGGTGCTCAGCTTTCTTTATAGTTCAACTCTCACATCCATACATGACTACTGGAAAAACCATAGCTTTGACTAGACTGACCTTTGTTAACAAAGTAATGTCTCTGCATTTTAATATGCTGTCTAGGTTGATCATAGCTTTTCTTCCAAGGAGCAAATGTCTTTTTATTTCATGGCTGCAATCACCATCTGCAGTGATTTTGGAGCCCCCCAAAATAAGGTCTGTCACTGT
This sequence comes from Bos javanicus, assembly GCF_032452875.1. Taxonomy (NCBI): domain Eukaryota; kingdom Metazoa; phylum Chordata; class Mammalia; order Artiodactyla; family Bovidae; genus Bos; species Bos javanicus. Next base: position 45,511,191 of record NC_083897.1, read on the forward strand.
TTTCCCATCTATTTGCCATGAAATGATGGGACCAGATGCCATGATCTTAGTTTTATGAATGTTGAATTTTAAGCCAACATTTCACTCTCTTCTTTCACCTTCATCAAGAGGCTCTTTAGTTCTTTTTTGTTTTCTGGCATAAGGGTGGTATCATCTGAATATATGAGGTTATTAATATTTCCACTGGAATCTTGATTTCAGCTTGTGCTTCATCCAGCTTCGCATTTCACATGCTGTACTCTGCATATAAGTTAAATAAGCAGGGTAACAATATTCAGCCTTGACGTAATCCTTTCCCATCTTGGAACCAGTCCATTGTTCCATGTCTGGTTCTAACTGTTGTTTCTTGACCTCCATACAGATTTCTCATGAGTCAGGTAAGGTAGTTTGATATTCCCAGGACTTTAAGAATTTTCCACAGTTTGCTGTGACCTACAGAGTAAAGGCTTTGGCATAATCAGTACAAAAGAAATAGTTGTTTTTTCTGGAATTCTCTTGCATTTTTTATGATCCAACAGATATTGGCAGTTTGATTCCTGGTTCCTCTGCCTTTTCTAAATCCAGTTTGAACATATGGAAGTTCGTGGTTCATGTACTGCTGACGCCTGGCTTGGAGAATTTTGAGCATTACTTTGCTAGTGTGTGAGATGAGAGCAATTGTGCTTCATACACTGTGTACTATACAGTCAGCAAAAACAAGACCAGGAGCTGACTGTAGCTCAAATCATTAATTCCTTACTGCCAAAATCAGATGTAAATTGAAGAAAGTAGAGAAAACCACTAGACCATTCAGGTATGACCTAAATCAAATCCCTTATGATTATACAGTGGAAGTGACAAATAGATTCAAGGGATTAGACCTGATGGACAGACTGCCTGAAGAACTATAGATGGAGGTTGTGATATTGTACAGGAGGAGTGATCAAGACCACCCCAAGAAAAAAGAAATGCAAAAAGGCAAAATGATTGTTTGAGGAGGCCTTACAGATAGCTGAGAAAAGAAGAGTAGCTAAAGGCAAAGGAGAAAAGGAAAGATATACCCATCTGAACGCAGAGTTCCAAAGAATAGCAAGGAGAGATAAGAAAGCAGGTCCAGACGGCTTCACAGCTGAATTCTACCGAAAATTTAGAGAAGAGCTAACACCTATCCTGCTCAAACTCTTCCAGAAAGTTGCAGAGGAAGGTAAACTTCCAAACTCATTCTATGAGGCCACTATCACCCTAATACCAAAACCTGACAAAGATGCCACAAAAAAAGAAAACTACAGGCCAATATCACTGATGAACATAGATGCAAAAATCCTTAACAAAATTCTAGCAATCAGAATCCAACAACACATTAAAAAGATCATACACTATGACCAAGTGGGCTTTATCCCAGGGATGGAAGGATTCTTCAATATCCACAAATCAATCAATGTAATACAACACATTAACAAATTGAAAAAAAAAAACCGTATGATTATCTCAATAGATGCAGAGAAAGCCTTTGACAAAATTCAACATCCATTTATGATAAAAAATCTCCAGAAAGCAGGAATAGAAGGAACATACCTCAACATAATAAAAGCTATATATGACAAACCCACAGCAAACATTATCCTCAATGGTGAAAAATTGAAAGCATTTCCTCTAAAGTCAGGAACAAGACAAGGGTGCCCACTTTCGCCATTACTATTCAACATAGTTTTGGAAGTTTTGGCCACAGCAATCAGAGCAGAAAAAGAAATAAAAGGAATCCAAATTGGAAAAGAAGAAGTAAAACTCTCACTATTTGCAGATGACTTGATCCTCTACATAGAAAACCCTAAAGACTCCACCAGAAAATTACTAGAACTAATCAATGACTACCGTAAAGTTGCAGGATATAAAATCAACACACAGAAATCCCTTGCATTCCTATACACTAATAATGAGAAAACAGAAAGAGAAATTAAGGAAACAATTCCATTCACCATTGCAACGGAAAGAATAAAATACTTAGGAATACATCTACCTAAAGAAACTAAAGACCTAGATATAGAAAACTATAAAACACTGGTGAAAGAAATCAAAGAGGACACTAATAGATGGAGAAATATACCATGTTCATGGATTGGAAGAATCAATATAGTGAAAATGAGTATACTACCCAAAGCAATTTATAGATTCAATGCAATCCCTATCAAGCTACCAATGGTATTCTTCACAGAGCTAGAACAAATAATTTCACAATTTGTATGGAAATACAAAAAACCTCGAATAGCCAAAGCTATCTTGAGAAAGAAGAATGGAACTGGAGGAATCAACCTGCCTGACTTCAGACTCTATTACAAAGCCACAGTTATCAAGACAGTATGGTACTGGCACAAAGACAGAAATATTGATCAATGGAACAAGATAGAAAGCCCAGAGATAAATCCACGCACATATGGACACCTTATCTTTGACAAAGGAGGCAAGAATATACAATGGATTAAAGACAATCTCTTTTACAAGTGGTGCTGGGAAAACTGGTCAACCACTTGTAAAAGAATGAAACTAGAACACTTTCTAACACCATACACAAAAATAAACTCAAAATGGATTAAAGATCTAAACATAAGACAAGAAACTACAAAACTCCTAGAGGAGAACATAGGCAAAACACTCTCCAACATACATCACAGCAGGATCCTCTATGACCCACCTCCCAGAATATTGGAAATAAAAGCAAAAATAAACAAATGGGACCTAATTAAACTTAAAAGCTTCTGCACAACAAAGGAAACTATTAGCAAGGTCAAAAGGCAGCCTTCAGAATGGGAGAAAATAATAGCAAATGAAGCAACTGACAAGCAACTAATCTCAAAAATATACAAGCAACTCCTACAGCTCAACTCCAGAAAAATAAATGACCCAATCAAAAAATGGGCCAAAGAACTAAACAGACATTTCTCCAGAGAAGACATACGGATGGCTAACAAACACATGAAAAGATGCTCAACATCACTCATTATCAGAGAAATGCAAATCAAAACCACTATGAGGTACCATTTCACGCCAGTCAGAATGGCTGTGATCCAAAAGTCTACAAGCAATAAATGCTGGAGAGGGTGTGGAGAAAAGGGAACCCTCTTACACTGTTGGTGGGAAGGCAAACTAGTACAGCCACTATGGAGAACAGTGTGGAGATTCCTTAAAAACCTGGAAATAGAACTGCCTTATGATCCAGCAATCCCACTGCTGGGCATACACACTGAGAAAACCAGAAGGGAAAGAGACATGTGTACCCCAATGTTCATCGCAGCACTGTTTATAATAGCCAGGACATGGAAGCAACCTAGATGTCCATCAGCAGATGAATGGATAAGAAAGCCATAGTACATATACACAGTGGAGTATTACTCAGCCATTAAAAAGAATACATTTGAATCAGTTCTAATGAGGTGGATGAAACTGGAGCCTACTATACAGAGTGAAGTAAGCCAGAAAGAAAAACACCAATACAGTATACTAATGCATATATATGGAATTTAGAAAGATGGTAACAATAACCCTGTGTAGGAGACAGCAAAAGAGACACTGATGTATAGATCAGTCTTATGGACTCTGTGGGAGAGGGAGAGGGTGGGGAGATTTGGGAGAATGGCATTGAAACATGTATAATATCATGTATGAAATGAGTCGCCAGTCCAGGTTCGATGCATGATACTGGATGCTTGGGGCGGGTGCACTGGGATGACCTAGAGGGAGGGTATGGGGAGGGAGGGGGGTTCAGGATGGGGAACACAGGTATACCTGTGGCGGATTCATTTCGATATTTGACAAAACTAATACAATATTATAAAGTTTAAAAATAAAATAAAATTAAAAAATAAAAAAAAGAAAGCATTCGTCAGTGATCAATGCAAAGAAATGGAGGAAACCAATAGGATGGGAAAGACTAGAGATCTCTTCAACAAATTAGAGATAGCAAGGGAACATTTCATGCCAAGATAGGCACAATAAAGGACAGAAATGGTATGGACGTACCAGAAGCAGAAGATAGTAAGAAGAGGTGGCAAGAATACACAGAAGAACTGTACAAAAAAGATCTTTGTGACCCAGATAACAACAATGGTGTGATCACTCACCTAGAGCCAGACATCCTGGAATGCAAAGTCGAGTGGACCTTAGGAAGCATCACTATTAACAAAGCTAGTGGAGGTGATGGAATTCCAGTTGAACTCTTTCAAATTCTAAAAGATGATGCTGTGTAAGTGCTACACTCAACATGTCAGCAAATTTGGAAAACTCAGCAGTGGCCACAGGACTGGAAAAGGTCAGTTTTCATCCCAATCCCAAAGAAGGGTAATGCCAAAGAATATTCAAACTACTGTACAATTGCACTCATCTCAAATGTTAGCAAAGTAAAGTTCAAAATTTTACTGGTCACTTCATGATTATTAAGCTTTATACACATTTGTTTTCTCAAGAGTTGACAGTTTTTTTTTTTTTTCCAAGCATCAATTCATGTATTTATCAATGTACATTTATTGATCTTCTGCTTTTTCCCCATACAGAGTTTTGGGCTCTAAAGATAAGAGAATGAGCAATGCAGTCTCTATTAGGGCAACTTGTACATTCTAATAAAGGGGGCAATTTGGAGACACAAACAAAAAAATGTATTTTCAGTTGCTACTATATTATTAAAAAAATAAATTGTGGTGAAAATAAGAGAATGAAAGCAGTTATTATCTTATGAAAGTTGGTCAGGAGAGATTTCTTTCATAAGGCAATATTTGAGTATAGACTAGAAAGTAACACTAAGTTATTTAACTATGAAAGATGTTACCCAGATAGCACTGGTTTCCTCCTAACCACCTGGTATGTATCAGTGCAAAATGGAGATGATATGGGATTAGATCTATTGTGCTGTTTCTTATTCTTCTTAACAAAATTTTAATAGAAGGTCTCTTTGAAGGATCTAATGAAATCTATCGATGTTCTCCAGGCACTGCGAATGTAATAAAAATTTACAGTTTCAAGGGAAATTATTAACATATTCTTTAGGATTGAGAACCTCTTCTTCACAATTTGTGGTTCAAGTCATCATGGGCTGATATCATCTAACACATGCAACAAATACTGAGCACTTAAATTTAGCCAGAGAATCTGCTAGATACTACACATTTGGGGCAAATAAAGGTATTTGGGAACTGATATTTCCTCAGATGAGGTAAAGCAGAAGATTAAATCAGTTATTTATCCCAATACAGCAAATAAGTATGAAGGTGAGAATAAAGGATTCTGCATTACTTGATAAATGTTATCTGATACATTCAGTTCTGCTTCACTATGCCTTTGAAGGTCTGGGCTTTGGCTTTTGACCTAGAACATGGTAAATTATGACATTTTTATTATAGGATGATCACTTTTATTCACAATTGTAGAAAATGCTCTTATAAATAATGAAATAATGAAAACTAAGCATTCAGAAATATTTTTAAAAAATCTCAGAACTTCAACTGGATTACATTCAGAACCAGCATATTATTTTCAAACCTCACAAAATGCTCACGTAACATGTAAAGGAAAAAATGAATTCAAGTCTTAAATTTGCACTAAATGTGAATGCAGAAATTATAGCACAGGAAATATATTTCACTGAGAAATTCCAGATGTTCAAGCTGAATTTAGAAAAGGCAGAGGAACCAGAGACCAAATGGCCAACATCTATTGGATCATAGAAAAAGCAAGACAGTTTCAGAAAAGTATCTGTTTTATTGGCTACGCCAAAGCCTTTGACTGTGTGGATCACAACTAACTGTAAAAAAATTTTAAAGACATGGGAATACCAGACCACCTTACCTGCCTCCTGAGAAATCTGTATACAGGTCAAGAAGCAACAGTGAGAACCGGCCACAGAACAAAGTACTGGTTCCAAATTGGGAAAGGAGTATGTCAAGGCTGTATATTGTCACCCTGCTTACTTAACTTATATGCAGAGTAAATCATGCAAAATGCTGGACTGAATGAAGCACAAGCTGGAATCAAGACTGCCAGGAGAAATATTAATAACCTCAGATATGCAGATGATGCCAGCCTTATGGCAGAAAGTGAAGAGGAACTAAAAAGCCTCTTGATGAAAGTGAAAGAGGAGATTGAAAAAGCTGGCTTAAAACTCAACATTCAGAAAAACTAAGATTATGGCATCCAGTCTCATCACTTCATGGCAAATAGAGGGGAAACAATGGAAACAACAACAGACTTTATTTTCTTGGGGTCCAAAATCACTGCAGATGGTGACTGCAGCCATAAAATTAAAAGACGATTGCTCCTTGGAAGAAAAGCTATGACCAACCTAGACAGCATATTAAAAGGCAGTGACATTACTTTGCTGACAAAGTCCATCTAGTCAAAGCTATGGTTTTTCCAGTAGCTATGTTTGGATGTGAGAGTTGGATTATAAATAAAGCTGAGTGCTGAAGATTGATGCTTTTGAACTGTGGTGCTGAAGAAGACTCTTGAGAGTCCCTTGGACTGCAAGGAGATGAAACCAGTCAATCCTGAAGGAAATCAGTCCTGAATATTCATTGGAAGGACTGATGCTGAGGCTCCAATACTTTGGCAACCCAGTGCAAACAACTGAGTCACTGGAAAAGACCCTGATGGTGGGAAAGATTGAAGGAGGGAGGAGAAGGGGACAACAGAAGAAGAGATGGTTGGGTGACATCACTGACTCGATGGACATGAACTTGACCAAGCTTCTGGGGTTGGTAATGGACAGCAAAGCCTGGTGTGCTGCAGTCCATGGGGTCGCAAAGAGTCAGACATGACTAAGCAACTGAACTGAACTGAACTGAATATATTTCACACAACTGCACCAACATTTTCCTCTATATTGGTTTCCTACCGGCTGCACAGGTTTGTTGTGATGATCAAATGAAAACATACAGGAGACAGTCCTGTAAACTGTCTTGAGAAGGTTTATTGTTATGACTCATGTTCAAAAGTAAACTGATTCCTGAAATTTGGGGGCTAATTATGTTAAAAATTACTTAATCAAAGATTCTTAATCATAAGGATTAATGTCCTGGCATTTGTTTTATATGAAATTCCTGCCATTAGTCACCTCCCATTTACCTTTCAAGATCACTGAGAATGAGGCCTATCCCCAGCACTCTTTCCCAAAAGGAACAACTGCTTGTATCTTAATGACAGTTATTTCTTCTGTATGTGCAATCAATATGCTTAAGGACTCTTGAGAGTCCCTTGGACTGCAAGGAGATACAACCAGTCCATTCTGAAGGAGATCAGCCCTAGGATTTCTTTGGAAGGAATAATGCTAAAGCTGAAACTCCAGTACTTTGGCCACCTCATGTGAAGAGTTGACTCATTGGAAAAGACTCTGATGCTGGGAGGGATTGGGGGCAGGAAGAAAAGGGGATGACAGAGGATGAGATGGCTGGATGGCATCACTGACTCGATGGACGTGAGTCTGAGTGAACTCCGGGAGTTGGTGATGGACAGGGAGGCCTGGCGTGCTGCGATTCATGGGGTCGCAAAGAGTCGGACACGACTGGGCAACTGAACTGAACTGACAATCAATCTCTGGAGAGCTGAGAGTAGCCTCTGGAGAGCTGAGAGTAGTTTGTCAGAATTCGCTACAATTCCACTGCTCAACAACTTGGTTAAAATAACTGTATTTTAATAGGAGAATTTTGTGGATTATTTGTGGATTATTTAATGCTTTGTTCTGAAAACAGAAGTATCTGATTTGTCTTCTAGCTTATTTGTAGAATCATATCTTCTCATCTCAGAAAAAGGCTGTAGGGATATATGATGGTAGGACCAAGGCTTTTCACAAAAAGCGACATTGGATCCACTCACATACTCCAAATCTAAGAGTTCTACACAACAGTGTATCAAAAAGATGATGTTTTCCTAGAAGATTTTGAATAATTTTTCATCAATTTTTTAAAGTAGAAATGCTTTCCTATGGTTAGCCAGAGTGAGATAACTACAACATATACAAGGTCACTGGATGTAGCACACTTAGACTGCATTCAGCACTATGTGTCTAGGAGAAGAAATGACGAGCAACGCATATGGTCTGGATTTGATGTGCCCTTGGAATTGCTCACAATGAAAAGGTGAGAGAACAGACAGGCTGCTTAATTATTACCAGAAGTTCATTTTTAGTTGAGTTAAAATTATCAGAAGTTAGGAATTATTCTTCTTCAATTTCTTGATGGCAGCTCAAATTAAGAATTGCTTACTAAGGTTCTAGATAAACCATTCTTTTCATGCTAATGACTCTATGGCATAAAACTGATGTAATATGAGTAACCTTAGTCAATTTTCTAAAAACTTTTTATGGTCAATTGAATTTTTATTGAAGTATAGTTGATTTACAATATTGTCTTAATTTCTACTGTACAAAAAAGTGACTTCGTTTTATATATATATATATATATATATATATATATATATATATATATGTGCATGCATGCTAAGTCACTTTGGTCATGTCTGATTCTTTGTGACCCTATGGAATTTTCCAGGCAAGAATACTAGAATGGGTTGCCATGCGCACCTCCATGGGATCTTCCCAACCCAGAGGTTGAACCCACGTCTCTTATGTCTCCTGCATTGGCAGGTGAGTTCTTTACCACCAACACCACCTTGGAAGACCTCTATGTGTGTGTGTGTGTGTGTGTGTGACACACACACATATATATATTATATATATAATGTATGTATATTATATATTACACACAATATATATAATTATATTATGTAATATATGTGTATATATATATATGTATATACACACACACATACACACACATATATATACATATATTATATATATGTATAAAGTGAAAAGTAGTGGAAGTGTTAGTTGCTCAGTCACATCCAATCCTTTGCGACCCCGTGGACTATAGCCTGCCAGTCTCCGCTGTCCATGGAATTCTCCAGGCAAGAATATTGGAGTGAATTGCCATTCCCTTCTCCAGGGCACCTTCCTGACCCAGGGATCGAACTCAGGTTTCCTGCATTGCAGGCCAATTCTTCACTATCTGAGCCACCAGGGAAGCCCATGTGTGTGTGTGTGTGTGTGTGTGTGTGTGTGTGTATGTATCTCTCTCTACATATATAGAGAGAATATAGATATGTGTTTTTTTCTTTTATTCTTTTCCATGATGGTTTATCTGGAGAAGGCAATGGCAACCCACTCCAGTACTCTTGCCTGGAAAATCCCATGAGTGGAGGAGCCTGGTAGGCCATGGGCTCTCTAAGAGTCGGACATGACTGAGCGACTTCACTTTCACTTTTCACTTTCATGCATTAGAAAAGGAAATGGCAACCCACTCCAGTGTTCTTGCCTGGAGAATCCCAGGGATGGGGGAGCCTGGTGGGCTGCTGTCTATAGGGTCGTACAAAGTCTGACATGACTGAAGTGACTTAGCAGCAGCATGATGGTTTATCAGAGGATATTGAATACAGTTCCCTGTGCTATACAGTAGGATCTTGTTGTTTACCCATTTCATATATAATGGCTTACATCTGCTAACACCAAACTCCCACTCCATCCTTTCCCCTCACTCACCCTTGGCAATCACAAATCTCTTCTGTATGTCTGTGAGTCTGGTTTTGTTTCAGGGATGAGTTCATTTGTGTCATATTTTAGATTTCACATATAAGTGATATCATATGGCATTTGTGTTTCTCTTTCTTAATTACTTCACTTTCACTTAGTATAATAATCTCTAAGTCCATCCGTGTTGCTGCAAATGGCATTATGTCATTTTCTTTTATGGCTGAGTAGTATTCCATTATATATATATATATATATATATATATATATACACACATATATATATATATGTATATATAATCACATTTTATTTATTCATTCATCTGTCAATAGGTGTTTAGGTTATTTCAATGATTTGGCTACTGTGAATAGTGCTGCTATGAACATAGGGTGCATGTATCTTTTTGAACTATAGTTTTGTCTTGGTATATGCCCAGGAGTGGGATTGCTGAATCATACAGCAAATCTTTTTTTGCTTTGGCCAGCTGAATTTTTAAATGAGTATTTTAGATTTATAGAAAAATTATAACAGACTAGTACAGAGAGTTACTGCATTCCCTGCAACCAATTTCCCCTATTATCAATATCTTATATTAGTATGGTACAGCTGTTACAATCATTGAACCAATACTGATATATTATAACTAACTAAAGTCCTCACTTTATATTTTCTTAGTTTTTGCTTAATGTCTTTTTCCATTCCAGGATCCCATCCAGGGTTTCATACTACATTTAGTTATCATATCTCCTCATGTACTTCTTGTCTGTGACAGAATCTCAGATTTTCCTTATTTTGAATGAACTTGAGAGCTTTATGGAGTACCTGTCACATATTTTGTAGAATATCCTTCAACTGGGATTTGTCTGATGCTTTTCTCATTATTAGATTAGGGTTATGGATTTGGGGGAGGAAGCTCACATAGGTAAAGTGCCATTCCCATCACACAGCAAGAGCACACACCATCAACACAACATGTCAGTGATAATGCTAACCACGATTACCTGGTCAGGTAGTGCTGCTTAGCATTATTCACTACAAAGGTGCGCTTTTTTGACCCTTTCCATATTGACATCAGGAAATGACTATGCACAGCCCACACTAGAGGAATGGGGAGTTGAGGGTGGAGCATCTATATAAGTTATTACTAGAGAAAATGCAAATATCTATCACTTAAAATGGACTATACTATAAGTGAATATGAATTGTATTGAGTATTCAAAAGAAGTAGTTTAATTTGCTTGCCAAACATCAGTTTCTGAGATAAGCAAAGGCAAAAATAGCTAATTGCTTAGATAAACTTGGTTTATGGTCATTAGTACTTTACTCACCCATTACTTGCTGCCTTATTTGACTGGTAATTTGACCACTATTTCATAGTTTTCTGATGAATTTAATCTTTAAAATTATCTAATATAAAATTCATATTTATAGTAAAACTAATAAGTACATTATTATCTGAATTGTAACAGCATTGATCACAGAACTATTGCCTAACAGCACAGAATGTTATGACGTGGAAGAAACCAACTTAAACTATTTCAAGTTCAAGTTTAAAAGGCATGGGGAACACATGTATGCCTGTGGTGGATTCATTTTGGTATATGGCAGAACCAATACAATATTGTAAAATTTAAAAATAAAATTAAATTAAAAAAAAGAATAATAAAAAAAAATAAAAGGCAGCCATGCATAGTGGAGGGAAGACTGGCTTTGGAGTCAGGCCCACCTATATTTGAAACATATCTCTGCCACTCAGATTATGCAACCTTGGGAAAGTTACTCCATGTCCCTGAGAGTCAGTTTTTGTAAAATGGTACCTAGCTCACAGGATGTTTTGAGGAACAGATAAGATAATATATATATATATATATATATATATATATATATATATATATATATATATATATATATATACTGGGACGACCTAGAGGGACAGGGTGAGGAGAGAGGTGTGAGGGAGGTTCAGGATGGGAGAGACACATGTATATCTATGGCTGATTCATGTTGATGTATGGCAAAAACTATTACAATATTGTAAAGTAATTATCTTCCAATTAAAATAAAGTAATTAATTAAAAATAAAATTAAAATAATAATCAAAAAATAAAATCTGGTGCACAACAATACATTTTCTTTGACTTACTTTTTTAACACATTTAGCAAGTTGAGTTCCATAATGGGAAATAACTAAACATATTTTAATATGGCAAAACTGAAATTACACTAAACCCCAGAATTCTGATTTGTTATTTCAGTGTCCATTTCCCTGGAGTTTTACAGTATTGGCCCATAATTATTTCCTTTCTTTTAGAAGTATACATTTTTCAAGTTATAGAGTCATTCTCAATCAGTGGTTCTTAAGCTTCAGGGTATAATATAACCATCTGAGAGCTTGTTAAAGGCAAATCTCTGGATGGTACTCCCAGAGTCAGTTGGGCAGAACTGAGGATGGGGCCCAGAATTGAAATTTTTAACAAACATTTCATACGATTTCCATGCAGATGGTCCCCAGACACACTTTTAGGAATCTGAATAATCTCTAACACTGGAGATTTTTAACTGAGTTGAGGTTGCTACAATGGCAATAAACTAGATAAAGCAATAGTAAACACCAGATCTTTGAGTAGCGTGAGAAGGAAGTGCCTACCACAGATCAAACAATTTAACAAGCAAGACTTGTAGCAATTTTTTTCAAGTTAATTTTTAAAACTTTAGACATAGTTGATGTACAACATTACATAAGTTACAGGTGTACAACATAGTGGTTCACAATTTTTTAAAGGTTTTGGGCTTCCTTGGTGGCTCAGAGGGTAAAGTGTCTGCCTGCAATTCATTAGTAATCCAGCCAAAATTGCATTGTTATAGTTTTCCATTGACCTTAATCACAGGGCATAATATTAAGAGATATTAAGGGATCTCCTTTATTCCATTCAGACATACTATTTCTTATTTCCATTATGGAATAACAATTCACTTTCTCCTTAATGGTCAGAATCATTAAAATCAGTTTACTAGGGCTATGTGATGGCTAATTTTATATGTCAACTTGACTGGGCCATGGGATGTTCAGATATATGGTCAAATATTATTCTATGTCAGTGAGAGTGTTTTTGGATAAGATTAACACTTGCATCTGTAGATTGAATAAAATGATTGCCATCCCCAATATGAGTGGGCCTCACCTTATCAGCTGAGGTCCTAAATAGAAATATAAAAGGCCGATGCTTCTCTGTGTAAGAAAATTCTTCCTGGCTGACTAGCTTCAAATTGGGACGCTGGCTTTTTATCAGCCTTCAAGAGTCAAACTGAAATATTGGTTCTTCCAGACTCTCAAGACTGTGGACCTTTGGACCAGAACTCCACTTTTAGCTTTCCAGGTTTTCAAGCCTTCTTAGTGGAACTAGAACTAAACCGTCAGATCTCCCACCTCTCCAGTTTGTCTTTTCTTTCACCAAATATTGAGACTTATTCCATATAATGAATCATAGTTTTTAGGATAAAAATATATTATATATAAAACCTTATCTTTTGATATATATATATATTTATTATAAGGACTATGATATGTAACTCTGAAATTTATTTGTTTATTTATTATAAGGACTGTGATTTATCATTAGGGTTCTCTGGAGAAGCAGAACAAATAGGATGTATACATTTACTGGTTCTGTTCCTCTGGAGAAGCCTAATACAAAGGCACTATGTGGTCAACAAACATTTACGCTATAAACAACTGGCAGGGATATGTCTAGGACTGAATTACTGTCCTTGGGAAACTGACAACTAACTCTAACCATGATACGCATGATGACTCCTCTCCTTGCATGGCCCTTCCACCAATGCAGGCACCATACCTTGAAAGGTTTTCAAGTTATGAACAATCGCTTTAGAAGGATATAAGACCCAGGTGGCTCAAGTGGTAAAGAATCTGCAAGCCAATACAGGAGATGCAAGAGACACAGGTTTGACCCCTGGGTCACAAAGATTCCCTAGAGCAGGAAATAGCAAGCCAATCCAGTATTCTTGCCTGGGAAATCCCATGGACAGAGAAGCCTGGTGGGCTACAGTCCATGGAGTTGCAAAGAGTGGGACATGACTGAACACACGTAAGCACTCAAAATATACAAAGGAGTGTCTTGACTGAAAGTAAAGGATGAAAATTAAGCAGAAAATACTGAGCTATACAGGCTTGTGGAGACAAGAAAGGAAAGAAAGAAACTTAAAACAGGAAATTGGGATTTTAAACATCAGCAACTCGGATGAAAAAAACATAGCAAATGAAACAGACAATGCACATGATCCTTATTATTAAAGGATATGGTTAAAAGGAGCCTTCATGGGCAGAGTGACCAGACATTTTCTGTACCCAGGAGAGCCTTAGAGAAGACACGGAAAGAAGGAAAATTTAATGGTATCTCAAAACTTGAGCAATTTCATGTAGTCCTTGTGCTCAATTATATAAATAAACACTAAAATTAATTATTAACATGTAATATATTCCCTCCTTTGTCAGTTTTCTAAAAACCAGAAAATACTACACCTTTATATGAAAATTAAAATGAGAAATATAAAACAAGTAGGAGCAGGAAAAAATAAAACAGCATATGGTTAAGGCATTATATAATGTTGCAAGACAGACTATTTCTGTACCCTAGACATTTCCTGTTCATAACAAGAAGATGGGCTACATGTTTTTTTACATTCCATAGCTGTTTTCAAAGAATTAACCAAATTCCTCTTTTTTAGTGTCTTTATTCAAAACCTCAGGCTGGAGAGAGATAGGATTTGGTCACGCCCAGTGGAAAGTCAACAGGAATTTGCTGTTTATTTTGTTTCAACTTGGGTGACTTCTGGCATTTAAGTAATCAAGCAGCAATGTGTGGGTTATATCATTATTTTTTCCATAAAAATAGGGAGTATTATCATTCCCCATGCTTTTCTTCATTAGTGTGTGTTTGTCAAAAGTAACTTAATAATATTTATTTTAGGGGGAAATGGTAAATCTATAATTCACTGTGACAGGATCTAGCAAATCACCACATGAATGAAAATAAAAAGGAAAGACAGCCTCAGATTAGACCTTCTTGAGTCAGTAAATCTTGCTCTACGTTTTCATTTACTAAGGTGTTAATTTTTAATTTCCATTGCATTTTAGCTATAATGCCTGGCTTAAATCTTATTTTTGGTCAAAATTTCCAGTTCTTCATGTAAAATGTTGGCAAAATATGCAAATATCCCTTGAAATATAATGTAAATAAATATGAGTTGCAATATAGATTATTACCAATAGGCATTCCATCGATTTTCATTTGCTCTTCAGTTACATCTAGCTTACTCCTGTTTATTGAACCAGCTTGTAACCATAAAAAAATGGGTATTTCTCTCAAAAATATAGTTCTCTGAGGCACTCAGAAGAAGTCAAAAGGAGCACTATGAGAAAAATTGGCAGTTACTTTTTTCCAGGCAACTGAAACACACAAACATTCTGAGGTCTTAAAGTCTGAGTCACTATACATAACTAAATCAGGCAGGCATGACCCTAAGACCTCTGGGCTCTTGATTGAAGAGTTGAAGGCAATTATCTTTATGACATTACCACATATTTTGGTCTATATAAGTAAATGTTTCCATTTCAATAATATCTTTAGAAATGACCACTGTTCTCTTAATTTTGAGGTCCCAGAGGACAGAGATCTTATTTTAACTTTTGTAATTTTCAAATCCTTCCTCACTTCAGCATGGTATACACTCAACATTGCTTTTTATTGGACAAACTGGCAATTAAAATATTACTTAAAATTAAAAATAAAGTATTACTTGACATTAAACACATGTGACATTAAAGAGATGCAGTAATTAAGGATAACTGAAAGTAAGAATGGGGAAATACTAAAAAAAAAAAAAAAATCAGAACCATACTGACACTTTCCATTGCTACAACAGCTCAGTTGAAAACCTTTCTTTTTTTGGAAAATCATAAACCCTTGTTTTCTACTTCTCTGCCTCTGGTGTTATAAAAGCTTTTGCACCCAAATCAGCCGGTAACAGCCAGCTTCTGCTCCTTGAGACAGCAGTACATTTACTTCCAGTTTTTCCTTTTTCGTTTCAGGCTTTCCTCTTCAGAACAACTATGCCCTTATTTTTTTTTTTATTAATTAATTTATTTTAATTGGAGGATAATTACTTTACAATACTGTAGTGGTTTTGCCATACATTCACATGAATCAGCCATGGGTGTACATGTATCCCCCATCCTGAAGGACCCTCCCACCTCCCTCCCAATCCCATCCCTCAGGGTTGTCCCAGTGCACCAGCCCTGAGCCCCCTATCTCATGCATGGAACCTGGACTGGTGATCCATTTCACTTATGATGAAATGGATATACATGTTTCAATGCTATTCCCTCAAATCATCCCACCCTCACCTTCTCCCACAGAATCCAAAAGTCTGTTCTTTACAACTGTGTCTCTTTTGCTGTCTCATATATAGGGTCATCATTACCATCTTACTAAATTCCATGTATATACATTAATATATTATATTGTTTTCTTTCTTTCTGACTTACTTCACTCTGTATATTAGGATCCAGTTTGATCCACCTCATTAGAACTGATTCAAATGTATTCTTTTTAATGGCTGAGTAATATTCCGTTTCATATATATATCACAGTTTTCTTATCCATTCATCTGCTGATGGACATCTAGGTTGCTTCCGTGTCCTGACCATCATAAACAGTCCTGCAATGAACATTGGGGTACACATGTCTCTTTCAATTCTGGTTTCCTTGGTGTGTATGCCCAGCAGTGGGATTGCTGGGTCGTATGACAGTTCTATTTCCAGTTCTTTAAGGAATCTCCACACTGTTCTCCATAGTCGCTGTACTAGTTTGCATTCCCACCAACAGTGTAAGAGGGTTAACTTTTTTTGGCACCCTCTCCAACATGTATTCTTCATAGACTTTTTGACAGCAGCCATTCTGACCAGCATGAGATGGTACCTCATTGTGGTTTTGATTTGCATTACTCTGATAATGAGTGATGTTGAGCATCTTTTCATCTGTTTGTTAGCCATTTGTATGTCTTCTTTGGAGAAATGTCTGTTTACTTCTTTTGCCCATTTTTTGATTGGGTTGTTTATTTTTCTGGAATTGAACTGCAGGAGTTACTTGTATATTTTTGAGTTTAATTCTTTGTCAGTTGCTTCGTTTGCTATTATTTTCTCCTATTCTGAAGGCTGCCTTTTTACCTTGCTTATAGTTTCCTTCATTGTGCAAAAGCTTTAAAGTTTAATTAGGTCCCATTTGCTTATTTTTGCTTTTATTTCCATTACACTGGGTGGTGGGTAATAGAGGATCCTGCTGTGATTTACGTCAGAGAGAGTTTTGCCTATGTTTTTCTCTAGGAGTTTTATGGCTTCTGGTCTTATATTTAGATCATTAATACATTTTGAACTTATTTTTGTGTATGGTGTTAGAAAGTGTTCTAGTTTAATTCTTTTACAAATGGTTGACCAGTTTTCCCAGCACCACTTGTTAAAGAGTTTGTCTATTCTCCATTGTATATCCTTGCCTCCTTTGTCAAAGATAAGGTGTCCATAGGTGCGTGGATTTATCTCTGGGCTTTCTATTTTGTTCCATTGGTCTATATTTCTGTCTTTGTGCCAGTACCATACTGTCTTGATGACTGTAGCTTTGTAGTATAGTCTGAAGTCAGGTAGGTTGATTCCTCCAGTTCCAGTCTTCTTTCTCAAGATTGATTTGACTATTGGATGTTTTTTGTATATCCATACAAATTGTGAAATTATTTGTTCTGATTCTGTGAAAAATACTGTTGGTAACTTGATAGGGATTGCCTTGAATCCATAGATTGCTTTCAGTAGTATACTCATTTTCACTATATTGATTCTTCTGATCCAAGAACATGGTATATTTATCCATCTGTTTGTGTCATCTTTGATTTCTTTCATCAGTGTTTTATAGTTTTCTATATATAACTCATGTTTCTTTAGGTAGATTTATTCCTAAATGTTTCATTCTTTTCGTTGCAATGGTGAATGGAATTGTTTCCTTAATTTCTCTTTCTGTTTTCTCATTGTTAGTGCATAGGAATGCAAGGGATTTATGTGTGTTAATTTTATATCCTGTAACTTTACTATATTCATTGATTAGCTCTAGTAATTTTCTAGTGGTGTCTTTAGGATTTTCTATGTACAGGATCATGTCATCTGCAAACAGTGAGAGTTTTACTTCTTCTTTTCCAATCTGGATTCCCCTTATTTCTTTTTTCTTTTCTGATTGCTGTGACTAAAACTATGATGAATAGTAGTGGTGAGAGTGGGCACCCTTGTCTTGTTCCTGACTTTAGGGTAAATGCTTTCAATTTTTCACCATTAAGGATAATGTTTGCTGTGGGTTTATCACATATGTTTTTTATTATGTTGAGGTATGTTCCTTCTATTCCTGCTTTCTAGAGAGATTTTATCATAAATGTTGAATTTTGTCAAAGGATTTCTCTGCATCTATTAAGATAATCATATGGTTTTTATCTTTCAATTTGTTAATGTGGTGTATCAATATTGATTGATTTGTGAATATTGAAGAATCCTTGAATCTCTGGCATAAAGCCTACTTGGTCATGATGTATGATCTTTTTTTTTAAATTTTATTTTATTTTTAAACTTTACAATATTGTATTAGTTTTGCCAAATATCGAAATGAATCCGCCACAGGTATACCTGTGTTCCCCATCCTGAACCCTCCTCCCTCCTCCCTCTGGGTCGTCCCAGTGCACCTGCCCCAAGCACCCAGTATCGTGCATCGAACCTGGACTGGTGACTTGTTTCAGACATGATATTATACATGTTTCACTGCTATTCTCCCAAATCTCCCCACCCTCTCCCTCTCCCACAGAGTCCATAAGACTGATCTATACATCAGTGTCTCTTTTGCTATCTCGTACACAGGGTTATTGTTACCATCTTTCTAAATTCCATATATATGCATTAGTATATGATCTTTTTAATATGTTGTTGGATTCTGTTTGCTAGAATTTTGTTGAGGATTTTTGCATCTATGTTCATCAGTGATATTGGCCTTTGTTTGTTTGTTTGTTTGTTTTTGCATCGTAGTCTGGTTTTGGCATTAGGGTTATGGTGGCCTCATTGAATGAGTTTGGAAATTTACCTTCCTCTGCAATTTTCTGGAAGGGCTTGAGTAGGATAGGTTTTACCTCTTCTCTAAATTATAGGTAGAATTCAGCTGTGAAGCCATCTGGTCCTGGGCTTTTGTTTGTTGGAAGATTTCTGATTACAGTTTTTATTTCCTTGTTTGTGATGGACCTGTTAATATTTTCTATTTCTTCCTGGTTCAGTTTTGGTAAGTTATACTTTTCCAAGAATTTGTCCATTGGAACAATTACACTCTTTATCCAACACTGTCCTTATCTAATACCAGAAAATCCAAAGACAGAAAAATCATATTGTTGTATTTATTTATCAGAAATGAACTTTTCTCCTTCCAAATCAGAATCTTAACAAATAATGACATAAAAGGAGTCCACATTGGAGAGGAAGAAAACTATTTGCAGATGATATGATACTATGTAAAGGAAATCCTAAGGACACCACCAGAAAATTATTAGAGCTCATTAATGACTTCGGTAAATTTTCAGGATGGAAAATTGACACACAAAAATCTGTTGCATTTCTGTATACTAACACCAAAACTACAGAAAGAGAATTTAAGAGACAATCCCATTTACCATAAAATCAAAAAGAGTAAAATATGTAGGAATAAAGAGGCAAAAGACTTGTACTTTGAAAACTGTAAGATGTTGATGAAAGTAACTGAAGACACAAATAGATGGAAAGCTGCACCGTGTTCTTGGCTTGGAAAAATCATAATACTGTTAAAACGACCATAAGACCCAAGGCAATCTATAGATTCAATGCAATCCCTATCAAATTACCAAGAACATTTTTCACAGAGCTAGAAAAAAATTTTAAATTTGTGTGGGAACACGAGAAACCCTGCAACAGACAAAACAGTCTCGAGAAAGAAATGGAGCTAGAGGAATTATCTTCCTTGACTTCAGACTACACAACAAAGCTACAGTAATCCAAACAATGTCATACTGGCACAAAAACAGATGCATAGATCTGTAGAATAGCCATTTTCTGCTGCTTGAGACAGTAGTACATTTACTTCCAGTTTCTCCTTTTTCATTTCAAGCTTTCAGATATAAACTCATGTATTTATTGTCAATTAATCTGTGACAAAGGAGGCAACAATATACAATGAAGGAGAGATTGTCTCTTCAATAAGTACTGCTGGGAAAACGGGACAGCTTTATGTAAAAGAGGGCTTTCTAGGTGGTGCTAGTGGTAAAGAACCTGCCTGTCAATGCAGGAGACATAAGAGATGTGGGGTTCAATCCCTGAGTTGGGAAGATTCCTTGGAGAAGGGCATGGCACCTCACTGCAATATTCTTGCCTTGAGAATCCCACAGAAAGTGGAGCCTGGCAGGCTGAAGTCCATAGGGTTGCAAAGAATCAGACACAACTAAAGCAACTTAGCACACCTACATAAAAGAATGAAATTAGAGCATTCTCTAACACCACAAATAAAAATAAACTCAAAATGAATTAAAGACCTAAATGTAAAACCAGATACTATAAAACTCCTAGAGGAAAACATAGGCAGAACACTCTGATATAAATTGCAGCAATATTTTTTAAATCCATCTCCTAGAGTAATAGAAATAAAAGCAAAAATAAAAAACTAATTAAAATTAAAAGCTTTTGCACAGTAAAGGAAACCATAAACAAAAAATAACATAGAATGAGAGAAAATATTTGCAAATGATGTGAAAAATAAGGGTTTAATTTCTAAAATATACAAACAGCTTTAATAGCTCAATATCAAAAAACAAACAAACAAACAACCTAATTGAAAACTGGGCACGAGACCTAAATCGACATTTCTTCAAAAAAAACAAACATACAGATGGCCTTTAGACACATGAAAATGTGTCTGAACATCACTAAATATTCGAGAAATGCAAATCAAAACTACAGTGAGGTATCACCTCACACTGGTCGGAATGGTCAGCATCAAAAAATCTACAAATAATAAATGCTGTAGAGGGTGTGGAGAAGAGGGAAACCCCCTACACTGCTGGTGAGAATGTAAATTGATGAAACTACTATGGAGATCAGTATGGAGGTTCCTTAAAAAACTAAAAATAGAGTGACCACATGATTGAGTAACCCCACTCCTGTGCATATATTCAGAAAAGATGAAAACGCTAATTCAAAAAGATATATGCACCTCATTGTTCATAGGAGCACTATTTACAATAGCCATGACATGGAAGCAGCCTAAATATCCATTGACAGATGAATGGATAAAGAAGATATAGTGTATATATACACAATGGAATATGACTCA
The DNA here is from genome assembly GCF_032452875.1 of Bos javanicus. Classification (NCBI taxonomy): domain Eukaryota; kingdom Metazoa; phylum Chordata; class Mammalia; order Artiodactyla; family Bovidae; genus Bos; species Bos javanicus. The sequence goes on from NC_083897.1 coordinate 45,532,183, forward strand.
TGCATATTAAGAATGAAATAATATCATTTGCAGCAACATGAATGAATCTAGAAATCATCATAGTGATATCAGAAAAATACAAGTATCATATGATACCACTTATATATCAAATCTTCAAAAAATGATACAAATGAACTTATTTATGAAACAGAAATCAACTCACAGATATAGAAAATAAACTTATCCTTACCAAATGGGAATGGAGGGGAATAAATTATGAGTTTCTGATGAACAGATACAACTATATATATTAGAAAATAGATAAACAACAAAGACCTACTATTCAGCACATGGAACTATATTGAATGTCTTGTAACAATCTATAATGGAAAATAATCTGTGTATACACACACACACACATGCATAGCTGAATCACTTTGCTGAGTCACTTTGCTGTATACCTTAGTCGCTCAGTTGTGCATGACTCTTTGCGACCCCATGGACTGCAGCCCACCAGGCTCCTCTGTACGTGAGATTTACCAGGCAAGGATACTGGAGTGGGTTGCTATTTCCTTCTCCATATATACCTGAAACTACAGTTTAAATCAACTATACTTCAGTTAACAAGATAAGGACAAAACATATTAACATTTATATAGCACTTCAAGATTTTAAAAATATGATACAATTATTCTTTCAAGACAGTGTGATAAGAAACTTCCAACTCCCCTGGTATGTCCCTCTTAATATGACAGAGATTACCTATGTGATCCCATTATTAGCTTAGCTAATGTTATTATTTATTTTAGACTTCTCACTCTACAGCTTTTCAGTTCAGTTGAGTCGCTCAGTTGTGTCCGACTCTATGTGACCCCATGGGCTGCAGCACACCAGGCTTCCATGTCCATTACCAACTCCCAGAGTCAAACACCTGTCCATCGTGTCAGTGATGTCATCCAAACATCTCATCCTCTGTCGTCCCCTTCTCTTCTCACCTTCAGTCTTTCCCAGCATCAGGGTGTTTTCCAGTGAGTCAGTTATTTGCATCAGGTGGCCAAAGTATTGAAGTTTCAGCTTCAGCATCAGTCCTTACAAAGAATATTCAGGATTGATTTCCTTTAGGATGGACTGGTTAGATCCCCTTGCTGACCAAGGAACTTTCAAGAGTCTTCCCCAAAACCACAGTTCAAAAGCATCAATTCTTCAGTGCTCAACTTTATTTATAGTCCAACTCTCACACCCATACATGACTACTGGAAAAACCATAGCCTTGACTTTTGTTGGCAAAGTAATGTCTCTGCTTTTTAATATGCTATCTAGGTTGGTCATAGTTTTTCTTCCAAGGAGCAAGCGTCTTTTAATTTCATGGCTGCAATCACCATCTGCAATGATTTTGGAGCCCAAAAAAGCAATCTCTCACTGTTTTGTTTCCCCATCTATTTGCCATGAAGTGATGGTACTGGATGCCATGATCTTAGTCTTTTTTTTTTTTAAGCCAAATTTTTCACTCTCTTTCACTTCCATTAAGAGGTTCTTTAGTTCTTCTTCGCTTTCTGCCTTAAGGGTGGTGTCATCTGTGTTTCTGAAGTTATTAATATTTCTCTTGATTCCAGCTTGTGCTTCATCCAGCCTGGAATTTCCCATGCTGTACTCTGCATATAAGTTAAATAAGCAGGGTAACAATATACAGCCTTGACATACTCCTTTCCCGATTTGGAACAAGTCCATTGTTCCATGTCTAGTTCTAACTGTTACTTCTTGTCCTGCATACAGATTCCTCAGGAGGCAGGTAAGGTGGTCTGGTATCCCTATCTCTTTCAGAATTTTCCACAGTTTGTTGTGATTCACACAGTCAAAACTTTGGCATAGTCAGTAAAGCAGAAATTTTCTGGAACTCTCTTGCTTTTTCTACAGTCCAACACATGTTGGCCATTTGATCTCTGGTTCATCTGCCTTTTCTAAATGCAACCTGAACATCTGGAAGTTCACATTTCATGTACTGTTGAAACCTGGCTTGGGGAATTTTGAGCATTACTTTGCTAGCGTGTGAGATGAGTGCAATTGTGCAGTAGTTTGAACATTCTTTGACATTACCTGTATTTGGGATTGCAATGAAAACTGACCTTTTCCAGTCCTGTGACCACTGCTCAGTTTTCCAGATTTGCTGGCATATTGAGTGCAGCACTTTCACAGCATTATCGTTTAGGATTTGAAATAGTGCAACTGGAATTCCATAATCTCCACTAGCTTTTTTGTAGTGATGCTTCCTAAGGCCCACTTGACTTTGCATTCCAGGATATATAGCTCTAGGTGAATGAGCCCACCATCATGGTTATCTGGTTTATGAAGATATTTTTTATATAGTTCTTCTGTGTATTCTTGCCACCTCTTCTTAATATATTTTACTTCTGTTAGGTCCATACCATTTCTCTCCTTTATTGTGCTCATCTTTGCATGAAATGTTCCCTTGTTATTCTAATTTTCTTGAAGAGATCTCTAGTCTTTGCCATTCTATTGTTTTCCTCTATTTCTTTGCGTTGATCACTGAGGAAGGCTTTCTTATCTCTCCTTGCTATTCTTTGGAAATCTGCATTCAAATGGGTATATCTTTCCTTTTCTCCTTTGCTTTCAGCTTCTCTTCTTATCTCAGCTCTTTGTAAGGCCTCGTCAGACAACCATTTTGCCTTTTTGCATTTCTTTTCCTTTGGGATGGTCTTGATTACTGCTCCATGTACAATGTCACAACCTCAATTTTTGCATGAAGAATTTATATAGATTTGGATTTTAACAGTAAAACTGGTGACCCCAGTACTTTTGACACATTTTTTCAGATAAGGCAGCTCTCCGCTTAACAGATTTGGTCTTTTATTTTCCTACATTAGATACTAAATATTTTTGAACTAACTTAAAATATTGTGGTAAAACATCATCAACATCCTCCTCCTCATCATCCCTCACCCAGACTATAGAAATGGCCTCCAAAATAAACAATCTATCTGTTTCTACTTGTGCCATCCTTAAACTGTTCACACAGCAACAAAAGTAAATCTTTTTAAAAAAGCATTACTCAGATTACATGATTGTCCTGGTCAAAATTTCCAAATAGCTGTGCCCTATCTTTCTTTCCAACACTGTCTCCTAGTGCTCTACTACTTGCTTGCTTTACTCTAGTTACAGTAGCCTTGACTAGGTCAAGCTCATTCTCACCTCTGTGATCATTTTACTTGTTTTTCCCTCTGCCTAAAGGCATTTTCACTGATTTTTGCATGCCTTGCTTTTTGACACAAATCCCATCTAAAATAGTGTATTAATCCATGCTTATACCTATTAAAGTAAAAATGAAAATGTTAGTCTCTAAGTTGTGTCCAACTCTTTGTGACCCCATGGACTGTAGCCTGCCAGGATCCTCTGTCAATGGGATTTCCTAGGCAAGAATACTTGAGTGGGTAGCCATTCCCTTCTCCAGGGGATTTTCCCATCCCAGGGATTGAACCAGCATCTCCTGCACTGGCAGATTCTTCACCGTGTGAGCTACCATATCTATTAAAATATCCATTTATTCTAGATTTTTTCTTCACAGCATTATCAATACCTCACATTACATATTTATTATTTTTCCAACAAAAATATAAGCTCCTTAGAGAACTGGACCTTTTTTTTCTTCACTGTATTGCTAGCACCTGGTAATGTGCCTAATGTATTAAAAACTATTCAGTGATGATTTACTAAGTGAATAAATGAATTAATTACCAAAAGAATGAGTACTTAGTTTTGACTCATATTCTCAGTGATTTCAATATACACATGGATGATCCTTCTAATATCATGGCTTCCCTATTTCTTATTTTTCCTCCAATTAGCTTGTCTTGTAACCTACTTCAGCTGTCAAGTCCCATGGATATATAACCCTAGATCTTGTCATTACCACTAACTACAATGCCTCCACGGGTTTCCCAGGTGTCACAGTAGTAAAGAATCTTCCTGCTAAGCAAGACACCAGGTTAGAGCCCTGGGTCAGGAAGATCCCCTGGAGAAGGAAATGACAACCCACTCTAGTATTCTTGCCTGGAAAATTCCATGGACAAAGGAGCCTGGTGAGTTACAGTCCTGCTACTGCTACTGCTAAGTCACTTCAGTTGTGTCCAACTCTGTGCGACCCCATAGATGGCAGCCCACCAGGCTCCCCCCTCCCTGGGATTCTCCAGGCAAGAACACTGGAGTGGGTTGCCATTTCCTTTTCCAATGCATGAAAGTGAAAAGTGAAAGTGAAGTTGCTCAGTCGTGTCTGACTCTTAGTGACCCCATGGACTGCAGCCCACCAGCCTCCTCCGTCCATGGGATTTTCCAGGAAAGAGTACTGGAGTGGTCCAGGAGTCACAAAAGAGTCAGACACAACTTGGCTACCAAACAACAACAACAGCAATGCCTCCATAACCTCAAATTCACATATCTACATCTCTAACCACTATCTTCTATCTTTCCAACTTATTCCCATTAGTTCTTCAATAATAACGAGTGTTGTATCTTTCTAGGGCCCAAAATGTATGTATCCTATTATCTTTTCAAAACCTCTCACCATCAAATCCTCATTTTCCTTCTTATCCTATTTAAATTCTATTTAAATATTCCAAATCCTTTGCTCATACTCTCAAATCCCTTGTTTCCTTATCCCTCTACCATCATGTGGGGAAAAAAAACCCATAATTTTGTATCTACTCTGTGCTATACCAGTGATTGAACATGGCTGGAGAAAATTACAACCATGACAGTTCATCTCATTTTCAATTATATATATATATATATATAAAGCCTCAAGTCAGCCACTAGAGCTACTTTGCAATCTTACTACGTTTTGCTGGTCAGTTCACTCTTCCACCCTCCATGAAGATTAAACCACACTTTATGCTTTCTCTTTTCAAACCTCTAATATCTCTTTTCTCATCCTTAACTCTCAGCTGATGGCCTTGTCTCTTATTTCTCTCTTTGGATCATTCTCATCAGCATACAAACATTCTGCAATATCCAGTTGCTACCACATACTGCAGTATGGCCTTCAGCAAGTTATTTCACTGCTCTGTGCCTCTGTTTCCTTATTAATATACATCTCTGTGTGTGGGGGTGTGGGTGTGTGTGAATTAAATGAATCAGATATGTGAAGCACTTAGAACTATACTTGGGGCTTGGTAAGGGCTATTTCAGTATTATTATTCTACCTATTACTATTTTTTAAAGTCTCATTTGATGTCATATTCCCCTTCAGTAAATGCCCCCTTTGTCTGCTCCTCCTCACAGCAAATTCTTAATTTGCCAATACTTGCTATCTTTACTTCCTCTCTTCCCATTTTAACTTTTTATGCTGATATAAAACTTACCAGAAAATTGCAAGATGAGTACAAAGAAGCCCTTTGTCTATTCTACCCTTGCCCAGATTCACCAGTTGCTACCATTTTGCCACATTTGCTTTATCATTCTTTTTAAACACATAATATATATGAACATGGGGCTTCCCAGGTGGCTCAGTGGTAAAGAATTCACGTGCCAATGCAGGAGACCCAGGTTTGATCTCTGAGTCAGGAAGATTCCCTGGAGAAGGAAATGGTAACCCACTCCAGTATTCTTGCCTAGGAAATTCCACGGACAGAGGAGCCTGGTGAGCTACAGTCATGGGGTTGCAAAAGAGATGGACACGACTTAGTGACTAAAAAAAAAAATTATATGCATATGCATAAATACATATTTTTCCCAAACAACCTCTTAAGAGTAAGTTATCAACACTATGTTCTTTTATCCAAACATATTTCAGTGTGCATTTCCTGGGAACAAAGACATTCTCTTACATAACTACAATACAATCATCAGAAAAATTAAGTTAAACTTTATGAAACATTATTTTCTAATGCAAATATTGCCAATTGACTGACTAATATCTTTTATCGATTGTTTTTTCCATTCAAGATCCAAATCTGGATCAGCATTGCATTTAGTTATGTCTTTTAATCTTCTTTAATCTGGAATAGTTCTTCAGTCTCACTTAATTTTTATTCACCTTAATATATTTAAAGAATATAGGCCAGCTATTTTGTAAAATTTGCTTGGTTTCAGGTTTTCTGATGATTTGTAATGACAAACTCCATGTTATGCAATGTTGGCAATAATACTACTCTTTTTTTTAACCTTCATTTATTCTTTTTCTTATATTCTTCAACGTTTTTTTTTTTTATTTGTATCAAAATGTAGTTGATTTATAATGTTCTGCTAGTTTCAGCAAAGTGGTTCAGTTATACATATGTATAAATGTATCTATTCTTCTTTAGACTCTTTTCTATTATAGGTTATTACAATATATTGAGTAGAGCTCCTTTTGCTGTAAAGTAGGTCTTTATTAGCTATCTATTTTATATATAGCAATGTGTATATTTTTATCCCAAGCTCTTAATTTATCCCTAATACTACCACTCTTAGCTAAGGTGGTGTCTGACACATTTCTAATTCATACCATTCTTTTTAGCTTCATAATCTGTTATTTGTAGTATTTTTTGTCTTCTTGTAATGGAAATGAGTTATGGGCAGCTTAATTTGTTCTATTAATCTTTAGAGTTACTTTGAGGATGTGTGATGCATTTGATTTTATGCAGTGTACTATGAAGTCTCATTTTCTCTCTATTTCAATCAGGCTTTCACCATCCTATTCACCTATTCTAGGGTCACCAATGAGCTATATTTTGACAAATGCAATGGTTATTTCCTAATTCTTATAATATTTATCTTGTAATATCAGCCTGGCAGTATAGTTTGACACTCCCTTCTTCTTGAACAGTTTTTTCATCTGGTTCTGAGACTCCTCTCTTAATTCTTCTATTTTACCAAATTTTCCTTCTTTGTGCCCCTGATGTCCAGACTTATGCAGCCAAATTCTTATGAGATATTTTCACTTGGTTGTCTTGTAAGCATCTCAGTATAACACCTTATTACATGACTGTAAGCATCTCAGTATAACACCTTATTACATGACTGTCTCTCCCTCTTTCTTATCATAGTAAATTATATTCCATTTGTTCAACTGGTGAGATTTAAAAACAAACAATCTTGTAGTCATCCTGACTCCTCTCTTTTCATCACACTTCATATTTAATCCAGTAGCAAATCCCATTGGCTCTATCTTCAAAGCATATCAAGACCCTGACCACTTATTTTTCTCAATACCAACACCACAGACCAAACAATTAAGACCTAACAGTTCAATATCTTCAACAGCTCCGAAAAGGTTTTATGCTTTCATTCTTGCTCCTCATATACTATTTTCTTCACAGAGTAGTCAGAGTAATTATTTAAAATATCATAAATCATATCATGTCTCTTCATTTTTGAAATCTTCCAATGATTTCTTACTTCAGTGTAAAAACCAATCTCCTGAATATGGCTTTATATGCTTTATGAGTGAACCATAATATCTATAGCCCCAGAACTACCTGTGCAGGCTAATTTCCTTCCACAGTGCTCTAAGCTTACCATCCACCATCCACACTAGCCTCTTTGGTTTTGCTAGAATACCTACACTCTCTTGCTTCAGGGTGCCTACACTTAGCATAACCTTGATATTTGAGAAGAAAAAGAGTTTGGCAGAAACCATATAGTGAAGAGGAACTAAAAAGCCTCTTGATGAAAGTGAAAGTGGAGAGTGAAAAAGTTGGTTTAAAGCTCAACATTCAGAAAACGAAGATCATGGCATCTGGTCCCATCACTTCATGGGAAATAGATGGGGAAACAGTGGAAACAGTGTCAGACTTTATTTTGGGGGGCTCCAAAATCACTAGAGATGGTGATTGCAGCCATGAAATTAAAAGACGCTTACTTCTTGGAAGGAAAGTTATGACCAACCTAGATAGCATATTCAAAAGCAGAGACATTACTTTGCCAACAAAGGTTCATCTAGTCAAGGCTATGGTTTTTCCTGTGGTCATGTATGGATGTGAGAGTCGGACTGTGAAGAAGGCTGAGTGCCGAAGGATTGATGCTTTTGAACTGTGGTGTTGGAGAAGACTCTTGAGAGTCCCTTGGACTGCAAGGAGATCCAACCAGTCCATGCTGAAGGAGATCAGCCCTGGGATTTCTTTGGAAGGAATAATGCTAAAGTTGAAACTCCAGTACTTTGGCCACCTCCTGCGAAGTGTTGACTCATTGGAAAAGACTCTGATGCTGGGAGGGATTGGGGGCCGGAGGAGAAGGGGACGACAGAGGATGAGATGGCTGGATGGCATCACTGATTCGATGGATGTGGGTCTGAGTGAACTCCGGGAGTTGGTGATGGACAGGGAGGCCTGGCATGCTGCGATTCATGGGGTCGCAAAGAGTCGGACACGACTGAGCGACTGATCTGATCTAACAGCAAAAATGTTGGAGGTCTTCTATAGTATCAAGGTAAAATGAATAAGCTGTCATTCAAGATAATGTCTATTCTACATAGAAAATAAAATTTGCAGTATCAATAAGAGGGCCTTTTAAACACTCCACATGTATTAACCAATTTAATTTTTACAATAAGCCTATGAACAACCAGTACAATGTTAGCACTGAGTCAACATCCAAGGGTCAAGAGTCATCAGTAGAAAGGATGGACTTCTGATTTGGCAAGAATACTGCCTGCCTCCATGCCTTCTTATCACTTCCTCCCTCCCATAATGTAGAAACAGCACCTGACAAACAGTTGGATACTGGAGAAACTATCATTACCTCATTGTAAGAAACTATATCAAGGCATATCATAATCAAACTACTCCAAATAAGTGACAAAAAAAAATTAATTAGCTTGGGGGGGCACATTATGTAGAGAGGATAAAAGATAAAAATTACAGAAGATCACTCATCAGAAACAATGAAAGTGAGATGATAGTGAAGCAATATGTCTAAAGTAATAAAATAAAAAAAATCTTTCAATCTAGAAGTCTACACCTAGGGGGAAAAAAACATTAAAAATGTTTCTGGGTTTAGAAATTAACCTAGTTTGTATGCCTGTTTACCTATTTCTTACCATATAATTATGCAGTAACCATGAATGAAATAAATGTGGTTTCTTTTGCCAGCAGCCTTGTGCAAGAGAATTGAGAGCGTAGAAGTGGGTTAAACTGAATTTCAATATACAGATGGAAAAGATAGAAAATGAGAGCTAAAAGAGTCATAAAAATAAAAAAAAAGTCATGAAAATATTGAACATTTGAAGGGGGACATTCTTTTTTTCCATAACCATGTGATCTATTTCAATAATAATAAGATCCTTGACTCAGTTAAGCTATAAAAAATGCTGTCACAGTACTTTACATACAGACGTTTAATGTTACACTGTGAAGTCATTATTGATTGACTGTGGGGCAAAGAGTGACCTGTCTCTTGAGAAATCTGTATGCAGGTCAGGAAGCAAGAGTTAGAACTGGACAAGGGACAAAAAACTGGTTCCAAATAGGAAAAGGAGTACGTCAAGGCTGTATATTGTCACCCTGCTTATTTAACTTATATGCAGAGTACATCATGAGAAACGCTGGGCTGGAAGAAGCACAAGCTGGAATCAAGATTGCTGGGAGAAATATCAATAACCTCAGATATGCAGATGACACCCTATGGCAGAAAGTGAAGAGGAACTAAAAAGCCTCTTGATGAAAGTGAAAGTGGAGAGTGAAAAAGTTGGCTTAAAGCTTAACATTCAGAAAACGAAGATCATGGCATCTGGTCCCATCACTTCATGGGAAACAGATGGGGAAACAGTGGAAACAGTGTCAGACTTCACTTTTTTGGGCTGTCAGACTTCATTTTTTGGGGCTCCAAAATCACTGCAGATGGTGATTGCAGCCATGAAATTAAAAGACACTTACTCCTTGGAAGAAAAGTTATGACCAACCTAGATAGCATATTCAAAAGCAGAGACATAACTTTGCCAACAAATATTCGTCTAGTTAAGGCTATGGTTTTGGTTTTTCCTGTGGTCATGTATGGATGTGAGAGTTGGACTGTGAAGAAGGCTGAGTGCCGAAGAATTGATGCTTTTGAACTGTGGTGTTGGAGAAGACTCTTGAGAGTCCCTTGGACTGCAGGGAGATACAACCAGTCCATGCTGAAGGAGATCAGCCCTGGGATTTCTTTTGAAGGAATCATGCTAAAGCTGAAACTCCAGTACTTTGGCCACCTCCTGCGAAGTGTTGACTCATTGGAAAAGACTCTGATGCTGGGAGGGATTGGGGGCCGGAGGAGAAGGGGACAACAGAGGATGAGATGGCTGGATGGCATCACTGATTCGATGGACATGGGTCTGAGTGAACTCCGGGAGTTGGTGATGGACAGGGAGGCCTGGCGTGCTGCGATTCATGGGGTCACAAAGAGTCGGACACGACTGAGCAACTGAACTGAACTGAACTGAAAGAGAGTTCCAACAAACTCTCAAACACAACTGCGAAACATGATCATTCAGTGTAGCAGGACATTTTTTGTTCATTTCAATCACAGAGGAAGTTGCTATTTTCAAGTTTACCAGGCAAAGAAACAGTTCCATTCAGTGATGAGTTCTATTGATGGTAACAAAAACCATAGAGACAATCATTGTCATTGTACAGCATAGACAGTGCTGCCTGCTCATGGAGGTGTCTTTATTCCTTTCTACAACATCTATTATGCCTTTGTTGTGACCACTGTAGGAAAAAATAATAAAATTGAGATAAGCCAATGGAGGAAGTAGTTATGTGCAATCTCATAATTTGAGTTAATTACTGTATGCATTTGATATATTTCTTTGAGAAACTTTTCTGTTATAGAGCACTTGTTAAATTCCAGGTGCTAATTAGATAGTTTAATCTCCAAAATAATACTAAAAGATAAATACAATTATTAACTCCATTTTCAAATAATGACTGTGAGGAAAAGAGAGGTCAAATACCTGGTCAAAGTCAGACAGAGAGCAAATACATACTGTTTTACATCCTGTTTTGTGTCAATATATCATGAAAACCTTTCAGTGATATTTAATGTTCTTCTTGCTTTGAAAACATTTCTCTATTAAAAAATTCTCAGAATGAACCCATCTGTAAAGTAGATAAAAACAGGAGTGATGTATTTGGACTGCTGCATAGGGGTCTAAAGTACCTGACAACCTGTCTTCACTTCATTTTTTGGAACCTTTTATATCACACTGAGTAATCACTAAGTCTTCAGAGAGCAGACTGAAAACATTTTCCTGCTATGTTATATCTAGGGGCCACGTAGTTTCTATTAAATAGATAGCCTTTATTTATTTACTTTTAAACACCATATTACTGGGCATTCAGAATGCTTTGAGCACAATAGCTTGAAATATAGTCTTGATTTCTGAGATTTTGTCCTTCTCTTTGATTTCTTTCATGAGTTCAACCATAATTTCATTTCTTCCTATTGCTTATCCATTTCTATTTGCAGCTTTTGAATTTAGATTCTAGGTGCATTTTCATTTCTCCAAGTGATTGAGGATATTTAATTCAGTCTAGTCTGAAGTATTTTTAGATAAATTCCTTTTACTTTTTAGTTGGAGGAAGCAGGGTTAGCACCTGAAATGTTTTGACTCAGTTTCTTGTTTATTATTACAACAATAAATTTTTTATAGATGCAAATAGATTTCACATATTCATTTTATAGGCAAGGGTGGATGTCTAGGGTGGTTTATAAGATTTTTAATTCAAAAGTGTCCCTCCTTTTAAGTATGCATGTGTGCATGCATGCTCAGTTGTTCTGTTGTGTCCAACTCTTTGCCAACCTGTGTGCTGTAGCCTACCAGGCTCCTCTATACATGGATTTTTCCAGGCAAGAATACTGGAGTGGGTTGCCATTTCCTTCTCCAGGGAAGCTTCCTGACCCAGTGATTGAACTCATGTCTCCTGTGTCTCCTGCATCAGCAGGTAGATTAATTACCATCAAGCCGCCTGGGAAGCCCTGTACAGCAAGTGTAAATTCTTTGGTAAATAGATTTGATCTTTTGTTGGTGGTGGTGGTGACAGTGATGAGGGAATAAGTTGTGTTCTATAATTATTTGCTTGTTTTGTTTTCAAGATTTTCCCCTTCTATTTTCTCCCCTTTAATGTCCTGTCTTATAAGAGCACCTTCCCTTTTCTTTTAATCTCTTTATTCCCAGAGGTAAGGCCTGCTGAGATATGCTGCTGATGCTGCTGCTAAGTCGCTTCAGTCGTGTCTGACTCTGTGCGACCCCATAGACAGCAGCCCATCAGGCTTCCCCGTCCCTGGGATTCTCCAGGCAAGAACACTGGAGTGGGTTGCCATTTCCTTCTCCAATGCATGAAAGTGAAAAGTAAAAAGTGAAAGTGAAGTCGCTCAGTCGTGTCCAACTCTAGCGATCCCATGGACTGCAGCCTACCAGGCTCCTCCGTTCATGGGATTTTCCAGGCAAAAGTACTGGAATGGGTTGCCATTGCCTTCTCCGGCTGAGATACGAGTCCTACACAATTCCAAGGTCAGTTACTTTGCTTACCTACTATATTTTGAGAAGTTTCACACTTTTGGTGGGCTTTCTTATTCTGGGAGTGAGTCTAGCACTGCTTTTCTCTGTTTAATATAATTTTTCAAGACTCCCCTTACTCTCTGAAAAGACTTTCAGTAGGAGCTTGAGAGAGGTTTGCTGACTAAACATTTTTCTATTTTCAAGTAATTTGAAGTTCAGAGTATTCTCTGTCTTCTAGCTATTCTAAAGGTTTGACTTATTTGAGGTTTTATTTGATTTTTTGGTTGATATATTTTAATGGAAGATGTCTAGAAAAACACAAACTTGGGTGGCAGTCATTCTCTTAGGGTTACCCAGTGTTCAGAATATTTTGAAAATCAATCATATACAATAATGTCAGAATGTAAAATATATCATATGGGAGCCCTTGGGCAATTACTTTAGCAATTATATGATATATATGATAATTATATTTATGACAATTATATTAATACAAATATAAACTCAAAGTAGATATATTTAGTACTTTGTCTTTCTATCCCACCTGCCCTACCACTCTCTAATCCTAAATTAACACTAACATTTGCTTTTCTATCTCTCGCTAAAGAATTGTTAAAGAGTTACTAAGGAAAATTGCATAACTCCTCTCCAGAGCTTGTGAGCTAGCATCTATTTTGTGAAAGGAAAATGAGACTGTAAGTGATCAATTTTGTCAACATGCCTCTCTCCTACCTCTATGTGTATATGTATGTATTTATGCACCTGTCTTTTTTAAATTTATTTTTTATTGAAGGATAATTGCTTTACAAAATGTTGTTTTCTGTCAAATCTCAACATGAATCAGTCATAGGTGTACATATATCTCCTCCCTTTTGAACCTCCCTCCCATCTGCTTCTCCATCCCATCACTTTAGGTTGATACAGAGCCCATGTTTGAGTTTCCTGAGCTATAAAGCAAATTCCCATTGGCTATCCATTTTAATGTAAGAATCAAGATTTCCAGGAGAAATATCAATAACCTCAGATATGCAGATGACACCACCCCTATGGCAGAAAGTGAAGAGGAACTAAAAAACCTCTTGAAAGTGAAACAGGAGAGTGAAAACGCTGGCTTAAAGCTAAACATTCAGAAAACTAATATCATGGCATCTGGCCCTATCACTTCATGGGAAATAGATGGGGAAACAGTGGAAACAGTGTCAGACTTTATTTTTCTGGGCTCCAAAATCACTGCAGATTGTGATTGCGGCCATGAAATTAAAAGACACTTACTCCTTGGAAGAAAAGTTATGACCAACCTAGATAGCATATTCAAAAGCAGAGACCTTTGCCAACAAAGGTCCGTCTAGTCAAGGCTATGGTTTTTCCAGTACTCATGTATGGATGTGAGAGTTGGACTGTGAAGAAAGCTGAGCACCAAAGAATTGATGCTTTTGAACTGTGGTGTTGGAGAAGACTCTTGTGAGCCCCTTGGAGAGCAAGGAGATCCAACCAGTCCATTCTAAAGGAGATCAGTCCTGTGTGTCCTTTGGAAGGAATGATGCTAAAGCTGAAACTCCAATACTTTGGCCACCTCATGCGAAGAGTTGACTCATTGGAAAAAACTCTGATGCTGGGAGGGATTGGGGGCAGGAGGAGAAGGGGACGACAGAGGAAAGGATGGCTGGATGGCATCACCGACTCGATGGACGTGAGTTTGAGTGAACTCTAAGAGTTGGTGATTGGCAGGAAGGCCTGGCGTGCTGCGATTCATGGGGTCGCAAAGAGTCGGACATGACTGAGCGACTTAATTGAACTGAATGTAAGTTTCCATGTAATTCTTTCCATACCTCTCATCCTCTCCTCCCCTCTCCCCATGTCGATAAGTCTATTCTCTATGTCTGTTTCTCCACTGCTGCCATGAAAATCAATTATTCAGTACCATTTGTCTAGACTCCTTATATATGCGTTAGAATCTGATATTTACCTTTCTCTTTCTGACTCATTCACTCTGTATAATAGGTTATAGGTTCATCCACCTCATCAGAACTGACTCAAATGTGTTCCCTTTTATGGATGAGTTCCATTGTGTATATGTACCAAAACTTCTTTATCCATTCCTCTGTCTATGGACATCTAGGTTGCTTCCATGTTCTAGCTATTGTAAATAATTCTGCAATGAACAATGGGATTCATGTGTCTTTTTCAATTTTGGTTTCCTCAGGGTATATGCCTAGGAGTGAGATTGCTGGGTCATATGGTGGTTTTATTTAGTTTTTTTATTTATTTATTTTTTATTTTTATTTTTTTAATATTTATTTATTTTTTTTTTAATTAAAAAAAATTTCAGGTATACACAGTCTCCATACCGTCTTCCATAGTGGCTGTATCAATTTACATTCCCACAAATAGTGCAAGAGCATTCCCTTTTCTCCACACCCTCTCCAGCATTTATTGTTTGTAGGCTTTTTGATGATGGCCATTCTGACTGGTGTGAGGTGATATCTCACGGTAGTTTTGATTTGCATTTCTCTAATAATGAGTGATGCTGAGCATCTTTTCATGTGTTTGTTAGCCATCTGCATGTCTTCTTTGGAGAAATGTCTGTTTAAGTCATTTTCCCACTTTTGATTGAGTTGTTTCTTTTTCTGGCATTGAGTTGTATGAGCTGCTTGTATATGTTTGAAGTTAATCCTTTGTCCATTGTTTAATTTGCTATTATTTTCTCCCATTCTGAGGGTTGTCTTTTCACCTTGCTTATAGTTTTCTTTGCTGTGCAAAAGCTTTTAAGTTTAATCAGGTTACACTTATTTATTTTGTTTTTATTTCCCTTACTCTAGGACGTGGGTCATAGAGGATTTTGTGATTTATGTCATCGAGTGTTCTGCCTATGTTTTCCTCTAAGAGATTTATAGTTTCTGGTCTTACATTCAGGTCTTTAATCCATTTTGAGTTTATCTTTGTGTATGGTGTTAGGAAGTGTTTTAATTTCATTCTTTTACATGTAGCTGTCCAGTTTCCCCAGTATTATTTATTGAAAAGGCTCTCTTTGTCTCATTGTATCT
Source organism: Bos javanicus (assembly GCF_032452875.1). NCBI lineage: Eukaryota > Metazoa > Chordata > Mammalia > Artiodactyla > Bovidae > Bos > Bos javanicus. The sequence goes on from NC_083897.1 coordinate 45,547,633, forward strand.
TCTTGCCTCCTTTGTCAAAAATAAGGTACCCCTAGGTGCATGGGTTTATCTCTGGCCTTTCTATCTTGTTCCATTGGTCTATATTTCTGTTTTTGTACCAGTACCATACTGTCTTGATGACTGTAGCTTTGTAGTATAATCTGAAGTCAGGAAGGTTGATTCCTCTAGCTCCATTTTTCTTTCTCAAGACTGCTTTGGCTATTCGGGGTCTTTTCTGTTTCCATATGAATTGTGAAATTTTTTGTTTTATTTCTGTGGAAAATGCCAAAGGATCACATTAAATCTGTAGATTGCATTTGGGAATATAGTCATTTTCACAATATTGATTCTTCCTACCCAGGAACACAGAATATCTCTCCATCTGTTTATGTCAGCTTTGATTTCTTTCATTAGTCTTATAATTTTCTGTGTACATACAGTTCTTTTGTCCCCTTAGGTAAGTTGGCTCCTAGATATTTAATTCTTTTTGTTGCAATGGTGAATGGGATTGATTCATTAATTTCTCTTTCTGATTTTTCATTGTCAGTATATAGAAATGCAAGTGGTTTCTGTGTATTGATTTTGTATCCTGCAACTTTGCTAAATTCACTGATTAGCTCTAGTAACTTTCTGATACTATCTTTAGGGTTTTCTGTGTACAGTATCATGTCATCTGCAAACAGTGAGAGCTTTACTTCTTTTCTGATCTGGATTCTTTTTATTTCTTTTTCTTCTCTGATTGCTGTAGCTAGAACTTCCAGAACTATGTTGAATAACAGTGGTGAAAGTACACCTTCTTGTTCCTGATCTTAGGGGGGGGGGGATGCTTTCCATTTTTCACCATTTAGAGTAATGTGTGCTGTAAGCTTATCATATATGGCCTTTACTATGTTGAGGGAGGTTACTTCTATGCCCATTTTTTGAAGAATTTTAATCATAAATGGGTGCTGAATTTTGTCAGAGGCTTTTTCTGCATCTATTGAGATGATCATGTGGTTGTCTTTCAATTTGTTATTATAATGTATCACATAGATTGATTTGCATAAATGGAAGAATCTTTGAATTTTGGAATAAACCCAACTTGATCATGGTGTATGAGCTTTCTGATGTGTTGCTGAATTCTGTTTGCTAAAATTTTGTTGAGTATTTTTGCATCTTTGTTCATCAGTGATATTGGCCTGCAGTTTTCTTTTTGTGTGTTGTCTTTGTCTGTTTTTGGTATCAGGGTGATGGTGGCCCTGTAGAATGAGTGTTATGCACCTGTTTTTAATTCCTGCTTGTGTGCTGGAGGATAAGGTTCCCTTCGTTGTAAAATTTCTTTTATTTGTGGTCTTTATTCCTATCTTCCTACTGCTTCTGGATTATTCCTTTCTTCTACCATTCATGTGCCCTCCTTATTGGTTCCTTCTGCTTATTCTAGGAACCAGTCTCCATTCATACATAGATGCTACATTCTCCTCAACTTAAGCTCAGTTCAGTTGCTCTGTCATGTCCGACTCTTTGCAACCCCATGGACTGCAGCACATCAGGCTTCCCTGTGCATCACCAACTCCAGGCGCCAACTCAAACTCATGTCCATCACATCAGTGATGCCATCCAACCATCTCGTCCTCTGTTGTCCCCTATCTCCTCCTGCCTTCAATCTTTCCCACCATCAGGGTCTTTTTCAATGAGTCAGTTCTTTGCAGCAGGTGGTCAAAGTATTGGAGTTTTAGCTTCAGCATCAGTCCTTCCAATGAATATTCAGGACTAATTTCCTTTAAGATGGACTGGTTTGATCTCCTTTCAGTCCAAGGGACTCTCAAGCATCTTTCCAATACCACAGTTTTGGCACTCAACTTTCTTTATACTCCAACTCTCATATCCATAAATGACTACTGGAAAAAACATAGCTTTGATTAGATGGACCTTTGTTGGTAAATTAATGTATCTGCTTTTTTAATATGGCATCTAGGTTGGTCATAGATTTCCTTCCAAGGAGCAAACGTCTTAATTTCATGGCTGAGGTCACCATATGCAGTGATTTTAAGGCCAAAATAATAAAGTCTCTCACCGTTTTAATTGTTTTCCCATTTATTTGTCATGAAGTGATGGGACTGGATGCCATAACCTTAGTTTTCTGAATGTTGAGTTTTAAGCCAACTTTCTCCCTCTCCTCTTTCACTTACATCAAGAGGTTCTTTAGTTCTTCTTTGCTTTCTGCCAATAAGGGTGGTGCCATCTGTGTATCTGAGGTTATTGATATTTCTCCCAGAAATCTTGATTCCAGCTTGTGCTTCATCCAGCCTGGCATTCCCCATGCTCTACTCTGCATATAAGTTAAATAAGCAGGGTAACAATATTCAGCCTTGATGTAATCCTTTCCCGATTTGGAACAGGCTTTTTGTTCTATGTCCAGTTCTAACTGTTGCTTCTTGACTTGCATACAGATTTCTCAGGAGGCAGGTAAGGTAGTCTGGTATTCCCATTTCTTTCAGAATTTTCCAGTTTGTTGTGATTCACACAGTCAAAGGATTTGGCGTGGTCAATAAAGCAGAAGTAGATGTTTTTTTCGAACTCTTGCTTTTTCGATGATCCAGCAGATGATGGCAACTTCTGGTTCCTCTTCCTTTTCTAAATTCAGCTTAAATATCTGGAAGTTCATGCTTCTTGTACTGTTGAAGTCTGATGTGGAGAATTTTGAACATTACTTTGCTAGTGTGTGAGATGAGTGCAATTGCGCAATAGTTTGAGCATTTTTGGCATTGCCTCTATTTGGGATTGGAATGAAAACTGACCTTTTCCAGTCCTGTGGCCACTGTTAAGTTTTCCAGATTTGATGGCATATTGAGTGTGGCACTTTAACAGCATTATCTTTTAGGATTTGAAATAGCACAAATGGAATTCCATCACCTCCACCAGCTTTGTTTGCAGTGATGCTTCCTAAGGCCCACTTGACTTTGAATTCCATGATGTCTGGCTCTAGGTGAATGAGCACACCATCATGGTTATCTGTTTCATGAAGATCTTTTTTGTACAGTTCTTCTGTGTATTCTTGCCACTGCTTCTTAATATATTTTACTTCTGCTAGGTCCATACCATTTCTATCTTTTATTGTGCTCATCTTTGCATGAAATGTTCCATTGGTATCTCTAACTTTCTTGATGAGATCTCTAGTCTTTGCCATTCTATTGTTTTCCTCTATTTCTTTGCATTGATCATCAAGGAAGGCTTTCTTATCTCTCCTTGCTATTCTTTGGAACTCTGCATTCAAATGGGTATATCTTTCCTTTTCTCCTTTGCCTTTCACTTCTCTTATTTTCTCAACTCTTTGTAATGTCTCATCAGACAACCCTTTGCCTTTTTCCATTTCTTTTTCTTGGGGATGATCTTGATCATTGCCTCCTTTACAATGTCACAAACCTCCGTCCAAAGTTCTTCAGGCACTCTGTCAGATCTAATCCTTTGAATCTATTTCCTTCTTCCACTGTATAATTGTAAGGGATTTGATTTAGGTCATACCTGAATGGTCCAGTGGTCTTTTCTACTTTCTTCAATTTATGTCTGAATTTGGCAATATGGAGTTCATGCTCTGAGCCACAGTCAGCTCCCAGTCTCATTTTTGCTGACTGTATAGAACTTCTCCATATTTGGCTGCAAAGAATGTGATAAATCTGATTTTGGTATTGACCATCTGGTGATGTCTATTTGTAGAGTCTTCTCTTTGTTGTTGGAAGAGGGTATTTGCTATGACCACTGCATTCTCTTGGAAAAACTCTGTTAGCTTTTGACCTGCTTCTGTTAGACTTTGACCTCCTCAAGTTACTGACCTCTTTTCATGGTTCTTTCAATATGGTTAAAATTAATTATATACATATGTCCTTAATTTCCATCTTTCCCCCAATCTAAATAGCATATTAAAAAGCAGAGACATTACTTTGCCAACAAAGGTCCGTCTAGTCAAGGCTATGGTTTTTCCAGTACTCATGTATGGATGTGAGTTGGACTGTGAAGAAAGCTGAGTGCCAAAGAATTGATGCTTTTGAACTGTGGTGTCGGTGAAGACTCTTGAGAGTCTCTTGGACTGCAAGGAGATCCAACCAGTCCATTCTAAAGGAGATCAGTCCTAGGTGTTCTTTGGAAGGAATGATGCTAAAGCTGAAACTCCAGTACTTTGGCCACCTCATGTAAAGAGTTGACTCATTGGAAAAGACTCTGATGATGGGAGGGATTGGGGGAAGGAGGAGAAGGGGACGACAGAAGATGAGATGGCTGGATGGCATCACCAACTCGATGGACATGAGTTTGAGTGAACTCCGGGAGTTGGTGATGGACAGGGAGGCCTGGTGTGTTGCAGTTCATGGGGTCTCAAAGGGTCAGACACGATTGAGCCTCTGAACTGAACTGAACGTAATCAGTCCTATTTAAACTGATATTTCTAAGGTCACCAATGATGTCATAATTGATAGATGCAGTGACCTCTTTAAAACCATTGCACTATGGAAAATGCCTTATTATTCATTCATCTAGTAAATTATTTAATAAAAATGTACTAAAATTCTACAATAAGCTAGACATTATGCTAGGCACTGGAATACCAGTTGTGAGCAAAAACAGGCATGATCCTCAGCCTTTATGCAGCTTACCATCTAGTAGTGAAACAAAACAAAAAAAAATGTTAATTGTAAGATCACATTAAAAATGCAAATTCATATCTGTGAAAGTGCCATGAGAGGGATAACAATAAGACATAATCACTGAGCTAGCCATGGTTCATCTGACCATTGGAAAGGCTAGTGTGTCCAGAGTGTGGGAAATTAAGGAGACAGTTGTGTGAGATGAAGTTGGAGAGGTAGGCAGGGTCAAACTCAGGCAGACAAAGTAAAAATGCAGAATCTGACAAAAATTGCTAAAGGTTTTTGCCTTCATCTTGAGAATAATGGGAAATCATTGAAGCTTTTTCAGTAAGGGATATGAACTGTTCTAGTTTCTTAGCACTACTGTAACAAAGTACCACATATTGGGTGGTTTAAAACAGAAATTATATCCTCTAATAGTGCTGGAGCTTTGAAATAAAATATCAAGATTTTGCCAAGACCATATTTCTCTCTAGTGGAGGACCCTTCCACAGTTACGCTAACCCTTCACAATCTTTGGTATTCCTTGGTTTAGGGAAACATAATTCCAATCTCTGCCTTTATCTTCTCATGGCCATTTTTCTTCCTTATCTGGCTGTATCCAAATTCCCCTCTTCTTTTAAGTTTACAAGTCATTTTAGGTAGACAAGGCTTTCTCTAGTCCAGTATGACCTCATGTTAATTATATCTGCAAAGGCTTTATTCCTCTTTTGTTTGTTTTTTGAACTTTTTTAATGCACAAAAATCCTACCTACTAAAATTGTACACATCACGTATTGGTCCAAACTTATATCAATCTATTTACAATTAAACAGCGCCATGGTTTTCTCACCTAGGCTCTATTTCTAAATAAAATTACATTCACAGGTACTTGGCATTAGAACTTGAACATTTTTGAGAGACACAATTTCACCCACAACAGTCTGCCCTCTGGTCCCCCAAAGTTCATATCCTTCTCGTGTACCAATTACATGTACCTCAATGTTCATAGCACTATTATTTAGGTATTATGTTAGCCGAGATATGGAAGCAATCTAAGTGCCAATCAACAGATGAATGGATAAAGAAGATGTGGTACATGTATAATGGAATATTATTCAGCCATTAAAAGGAATGAAATTCTGTCATTTACAACAATACAGATGGACCTAGAGGGTGTTATGCTTATTGATAAGTCACACACAGAGACAAAAATACTCTGTGTTATCACTTATATGTATAATAATAAAAAATAAACAAATGTATATAACAAAACAGAAATAGACTTGCAGACATAGATAACAAACTGGTGGACACCAGTGGGGAGAGGGAAAGGGGAAGGAACAAATCAAGGGTATGGGATTATAAGATACAAAATACTATGTATGAAATAAATAAGCAGCAAGGATATATGGTACAGCACAGAGAACTACAGCTGCTATTCTGTAATAATGTTAAATGGAGTATAATCCATAAAAATATTGAATGTCTCTGCTGTATACCTGAATCTAATATAATTTTTGTAAATCAGCTATACTTCAGTTAAAAAAAAAGATAAGACTTACAAAAATAAAATAGAGATAGTAATAGTACTTCACAAAGAAGGTTGCTGTGATTGGAGTATGATAGTTGGCATTTTCTGAGCTGATTATATTTAGATGCAATTTTTGGACTTACCATTTGAACAAAGAATCTGTCTGCGATGCAGGAGATCTGGGTTTGATCCGTGGGTTGGGAAAATCCCCTGGAGAAGGGAATGGCTACCTATTCCAGTATTCTTGCCTGGAGAATTCCATGGACAGAGGAGCCTGCCGAGATATAGTCCATGGGGTTGCAAAGAGTCAGACACAACTGAGTGACTAACACTCAATTTTCACTTTTGGACTTAGAGTGGATCCTGCTGCTGCTAAGTCACTTCAGTCATGTCTGACTCTATGGACCATAGCTCTCCAGGCTCCTTTGTCCATGGGATTCCCAAGGCAAGACTACTGGAATCAACTGCCATGCCCTCCTCCAGAGGCTCTTCCCGGCCCAGAGATTGAATCCACTTCTCTGACGTCTCCTGCATTGGTTAGCAGGTTCTTTACCACTAGGGCCACCTGGGAAGCCCAGAGTAGATTCTAAAATGGGTTAAGATTTGGGGGAATGTTAACATGAGGCAATATGTATTACAAAGCTCTCAGAAGACTTTTTTTTTTTTTTACTATAATTAGTAAGCTTTGGGTTCCACTGATTACTAAAACTCTTCAATAGTTGCAACCAGAGATTTCCAACACTTTAGTCAAATTTTCACCCTTCCTTCTTTATCTTATTTTTTTTCAGACTTCTGTGATTTTTATTTTATGTGATAGTATCTTGCTTAGGCAACCTTTCCCCTTTTCTCTCTAGGCAAAATATCTTATTCATTATTTAAGTTCCAACTCAAATACCTTCTTTTGTGAAATTTCCTAATTCTTCCTGAGAAAATAATTTATTTCCTCTGTGTTTTGAAACAACTTAGTGCAACATTCCATTTTAGCACTTGTTACATTATTATAGTTATTTACTTATATAACTTCACCTCCAGTGTAGTCTAAGAACTCCAGCTTTTAGGCACTGAAGCTTACATCATCATATCTCTCCCTGACCAGTACCCTGAACACAACAGATTCTCAGTACATAATTGATAATAATACTTATTGAATAGATGAGAATTGATACTCTATCATAATGATAATAAGCAAAAAATGTATTAGTCTTAACACACTTCCAGTACTTTAAAAAGAGATATTTATTAACATGAAAAAACATAATGCCATGCATAAATTTCACTTTTGAGCAATAAAACGTTAGAACTTCTGTTAATTTTTTTCCATTAAACTTTTTTCTCACACTTAAATGATCTGGTGTTTCTATAAAAGCATATGCATTTTTCTTTCTTATCCCTGTTAAGTTTGATACATAGATTATCCTGTGTGCTTATCAGGGAAGGCATTTAGCCAAAAGGACCTTCTCAACCCTCTGGGTGATACTCTGTATCCTTCATTGAAAATCACAGAGCAGAATTGTAGAAGTTACCCCAAACTTTCTGAAGCCATTTGTCTCATATTGTCATTACAGTGAATTGCTTTTACTGAAGTATAGTTGATTTACAATGTTGTGTCAATCTCTACTGCACAGCAAAGTGATTCAGTTATACACATATATTCTTTTTTAATATTATTTTTCCATTATGTTTTATCACAGGATATTGAATATAGTTCCCTGTGTTATACAGTAGGACCTTGTCATTTATCCACCTTATATGTAACAGCTTGCAACTGTTAATCCTGAACTCCCAGTTCTCCCCTCCCCCTACACCCCTCCCCCTTGGCAACCACAAGTCTTTCCTCTTTTGTAGATAGGTTTTGCTCCATATTTTAGATCCATGTGTAAGTGATATGGTATTTACCTTTCTCTTTCTGACTTACTTCACTTAGTATAATAATCTCTAGTTGCATCCATGTCACTGCAAATGACATTATTTTGGTCTTTTTTATGGCTGAGTAGTATTGCACTATATATATATGTACCACATCGTCTTTATCCATTCATCGGTTGATAGACATTTAAGTTGTTTCCATGACTTGGCTATTGTGAATAGTTTTGTTGTGAAAATAGGGGTGCATGTATCTTTTTGAATTACAGTTCTGACTGGGTATATGCTGCAGGAGTAGGAATGCTGGATCACATGGTACTCCTATGCTTTGTTTTCTGAGGAACCTACACACTGTTTTCCATAGTGGCTGCACCAACTTACATTCCCACCAACATTGTAGGAGGGTTCCCTTTTCTCCACAATCTCTGCAATATTTGTTATTCATAGATTTTTTAACGATGGCCATTCTGAACAGTCATTACAGGGAATTTTTAAGCATTGCCTTAAACTGTCAAATGAACAGGCACCTCCTTCAATAGGACAGAATATTTAGGGATGGGGTTATAAGTGTGAGGGGTTGCCCTCAGAAATGCCCTATCATTTACAAGATTTTAAATGTTGATGTAAAATATTTACTTCCTCTTTTACCATTCTATTTCCCTAAACTCTGAGTGGCCAATTAGCACTACCTCTAAGTATTCCATTTGGAAAAAGTCTGATAAGATGACAGGCAAATTAAATGCAAGGTTTTTTTAAAAGCACATTTTCAAACACTGAATTGTGTAAGCTAATTTGGTCACCACCCCTTTCCCAGTAGTTTTAAAGTTCAATTTGATTCACTGGGGCATCAGAGTCCTTTTCATTATTTGACTCTCTGTTACTTGTTTCCAGGCAACTACCATGATGTTGTCTCATATGCATATTAATAATGAACTGTTTCCATGCTTTTTAAGGGAAGCTCTGGTTCTAGCCTTCTTCCTTCACAGCACTCTCCTTCACCTACGCTCACACACACACATACACACACACACACACACAAACACACACACACACACTAGCTGCCTTCTAATTTTCCTTGAAATTTTGCTGGGAGACACATATTTCATATTAGTACTTCAAATGCTAGCATTTTCCGAGAGATTTTACTTTTCAAAAAATGAGAAAGAAAGGACAAGTTTGCTATACTAGACATCTGCAGTCAGACCATGTACAGTAAGCTGTGCCAAAACACGTTCAAATTATAATTAGTCAATAAGGAAATCAAGGCAACATTTTTCAAGATGATTTTGATAAACAATTTAAGATCATCAAAAATGAGTTCCTCTCTCCCCCAACAAAGAACAACATCTCTGCTTATGACAAATATGAATTATTCATTTGGCAGTTAGGGAAATAGGAAGTTCTCTGAGACAAAGAAGTGCTAAGTTTGGGAGATTCTATGTCATAAAAGCATCACATTCTCTTTTAAAATTCAACAGAAAAAAATTTATTTCTCTAGTCTTTTTCTTTAACAAAAATCACTGATAAAAATGGGAATGTCATCAATTATTAATCAGAGGCTTTGGCATGAAAGCAACATCACACATGTAAATAATATTTCAAGGGAAAATAGATGCAATTTCAAGAACTGATATAAAACCAGAATACAGAGAAATGTTTAATTTTTCAGGAAAACAAAAAGTGGAGTTCTTTTTATTATTCTCCATTTTGTGTTCAGAGATCTACACAGTCACTTAAAGCATTTTTACTTATGAAAACTTGTATTTGTTTTAGTAGAATTCTTCAAAACATTTTCTATATTTTAGAGGATTTAAAGAAATATAAGGTAGAATTATTTCCTTCAAGGAACTTGTCATCTACTTTAGATAAGGTACAAATAATCCAAGACATATGGGACTTGGTCCCAAATCCGTGGTAGAAGTGGGAAATGCTCATTTAGTACAGCGGGGTAGATATCACTAAGTACCGATGTTATTGTGAAAGTCTTTCCAGCTATAGTATTTGTTCTGAGTGTTGAAGAATGGGTCAATTTTAGGGGAAGAAGTAAGAAAAAGGAGGAAATGAGTAGGAAAAGAATGCTTAGATTACTGACAGGAGCAAAGGAATCCTATTAAAGGACAGTGGAATATAGTATTAGAAAAGTATGCATAGGCTAAGAAATGAAAGTCCTTTAATGCTATCTGAAAGAACTTGGATAATGTATCTATGAAGGTGCTTGAACAAGAGACTGTTAAAAATGGCAGTGGGGAGGGGTGTGGGGGAGGTTTTTCATGAAGATAAAGCTGACCATAATATGAAGAATGATTTTCAATGGGGAGATGAGAGTTTGCTGTAAGAACTGTGGAAAGAATGTAAGAAAATTACTGAAGCATGACTCAGTGATAGATTTAATATGGGGGCAAGGGAGACATAAATGTCATAGATGATTTCAAATTTTTAAGGCTGAGTTACTGGGAGAATGATGGTTTCATTGACTAAAAATAGAAATAATGTTCCCTAATATGAATTATTTCCCTGTCAATTTTACCAATTAGAAAGAATATACTTAGTGAATGTCACCGTAACAAGAGATATTTCTAAATGACTTCCAAGTTGAAGAGTTGCAGAAGATTTACATAAATCCAAAGGCTACTAATCTGTCATCCGTACTATTAATAGTTTCCTGATACCATGAAAATGATAGTTCCAAAAGGTGTAACTGATATTTTCCCATGTGCCTGCCAGTGCCCCTCTTCCCTACTGGCAACTCAAAAGAGGACAATGGTACAGACCTAAGCCAGGTCCAACACTGCTGCATGATTGGATCATAGAGATCCTAATCTCTCTCCTGTACTCTTATCCTCTGACCCATATATCAAAACATAAATGTTTTATATTCCATTTAGCAGCCTTATCTCAGAATTCTGTCAGTGAAAAATGATCTTATACTGTCAAGAATTTCTAAAACTATATCAAGAACAGAAGTATAATATATGATTTATTCTAAAAAGCCTTCATGATCACATAGGCTTTGGAATTGATACATATCAATATTTTACTTTTTTTGACGTATCACAGTGCACTGACTACAAGATCTAAGAAGTCTCCCCGAAAAAGACACTTGCTTAATTTTATTTATAGTTTCTCCAAATTTATTTATCATGGGAAAACAACCAACAGCTTTTGGATATAGTATTCCAAACAACACACTTTGGGACATGGAGGATTATGTTGCCTGTGATACAGAGTTTACATTTTAACAAGGGACAATACTTAATCAAATGGAATAAATCCTAAACACATAATTTAAGATATTATCACAGATCATAAGGAGAAATCATTGTTGAAGAAAATAATCCCATGTAGAGAGGTGATCAACTATTTCACTTATACATAAGGTTAGACATGCTAACTAATCTGAGCATGAGTAGTGCTCCACAAAGGTTCCGGGAGTGATTCTTCTTACTCTCATTATTAATGGTTATGGATATATTCCTAACCTTGGCCTTTTTCCAAGTCTTAAGTCATTATCTCTAATTGTTTGCTGGATATTTCCACCTGAGCTACCAGGGAAGCCCAAGAATACTAGAGTGGATAGCCTATCCCTTCTCCAGAGGATCTTCCTGATCCAGGAATTGAACCAGGGTCTCCTGCATTGCAGGCGGATTCCTTACCAGCTGAACTACCAGAGAAGACTGCTGGATACTGCAACTTGATATATTGCTCACAACCATGGCTAAATTGTAGACAAAAGACTTGATAAGCTTGTTGCAAGGTTTATGAAGACACTTGTATCTTTGATTTTTTGCTTAAAAAATAGAAAAAGAAAGCTACTCTTTATTATAAATGAGGAATAAGGCAGGGGTGGTAGAAGACTGGAAAAGTTGAGGGAGGATATTTTTCAGTATGTTTAGGGCAGTATAAAAAAGTTTCTTTTTTCCCTCCTGAATATAATAATAATGCAAAAAATGAATGTATAAAACCACACAAATCATGTTTCATTGAAAACAAGCCTTGGCTATAAACTACAAATGCAAACATAATGCCTGCAAAACACAGCTCAGATTGGTGCAGGGATCTTGTGTGTGAACTACAGCAAAATATTTCCAAGGCTAATCAAACAGAGTCCTACAGCAGTGTATATTCAGAAATACTAGCAAAAAATTATATAACTGTATGCTGCTGCTACTGCTGCTAAGTCACTTCAGTCATGTCCAACTCTGTGCGATCCCATAGACGGCAGCTCACCAGGCTCCCCTGTCCCTGGGATTCTCCAGGCAAGAACACTGGAGTGGGTTGCCATTTCCTTCTCCAATGCATGAATATGAAAAGTGAAAGTGAAGTCGCTCAGTCACGTCTGACTCTTCGCGACCCCATGAACTGCAGCCCACCAGGCTCCCCTGTCCCTGGGATTCTACAGGCAAGAACACTGGAGTGGGTTGCCATTTCCTTCTCCAATGCATGAATATGAAAAGTGAAAGTGAAGTCGCTTAGTCGTGTCCGACTCTTCGAGACCCCATGAACTGCAGCCTACCAGGCTCCTCCATCCATGGGATTTTCCAGGCAAGAGTACTGGAGTGGGGTGCCATTGCCTTCTCCGATATAACTGTATACAAACATGTAAATGTGCATAGGTATACATGTAATCATTAATATGCACATGTGTGTATACATACATTAATATGTGCATACATGTATATGTATAGGGCTTCCCTGGTGGCTCAGTGGTAAAGAATCCACCTGTAATGCAGGAGACTCAGGTTCAATCCCTGAGTTGGGAAGATTCCCTGGAGAAGGAAATGGCAACCCACACCACTATTCTTGCCTAGAGAATTCCATGGACAGAGAAGCCTGGGGGGCTACAGTCCATGGAGTTGCAAAAGAGTTGGACATGACTTAGTGACTAAGCAACAACATATCTATATATGTGTGTGTGTGTGTGTATATATATATATATATATATATATATGTATACATTAACATATGTCTATGTATATGCATGTATACATTAATATATGTTTATATGTATGTATATATTAATATGTGTCTATGTCTAAAAGTACATATACATATACAAACACATATATATACATACATATAAGACAAAGTAAAAGTGGTACAACTGAAAAGCAAACTTCATAACTCAAAATAAATCAAAAACCTATATATTAGTTAAAGCTACAAAACTCTTAGAAGAAAATAGAGATTGAATTTTCATGACTTTGGGTTAGCCAATTATTTTTTGGGGATATAAAACCAAAATAACAAATAATAAAAGAAACAAATAGCTATTTGGTCATGGAAGGAGGTATTCAGCCCTGAGAACTGGATCCCAAGTGTCAGTAACACCCCTGTATTCTTCAGTATATCACTCTTCCAGGTTTCTGGGCATCCTCCTGCTTGGTCCAAAGCAGTACAACTCTTGCTAGCCTCCCTGCTTTCAGTTTCTTCCCTTCCCCCAATCTCACACATCACTATGCTGCTACTGCTGCTAAGTGGCTTCAACTACTGTGTGACCCCATAGACGGCAGTCCACCAGGCTCCTCCATCCCTGGGATTCTCCAGGCAAGAACACTGTAGTGGGTTGCCATTTCATTCTCCAATGCATGAAAGTGAAAAGTGAAAAGTGAAAGTGAAGTCGCTCAGTCGTGTCCGACTCTTAGCGACCCCATGGACTGCAGCCTACCAGTCTCGTCTTTCCATGGGATTTTCCAGGCAGAAGAATTGGAGTGGGGTGCCATTGCCTTCTCCTAGACACATCACTATGTGCTGCTGTTAAATCATCTTTCTCTTCTGCTTAAAAACCCTCCATGGGATTTCTACAAGCTACAGGATTAAGTCTAAATTTGTCAGTCTTGCACTCAAGAATCTCTAATCTAGCCTGACCTCTCTTTTCCATCCTTCTCTTTGGTTTCATGGTGTATGTGTCTCTATTCCTGCAAAAAAAAAAAAAAGGGGGGGGGGGAGGTGGGGATATTTTCCTTTTGGTCCTCCTAAACACACTCCTGCCTTCCTACTTTTGGAACATGCAAGGTCATTTTACTACTCTACGTTTAGCTGACCCCTATGAATTGACCCAGATTTGGCCCAAATCCCACTTTAATACTGAAACCTTTCTTGGAAAATAAGTCAAGTAGGATTCTTTCTCGTCTGTGAGTTTGAAACTAGTATTGCTTATGTATATTAATTGTTTACTCAACTATTTTCCCTCAGATTATACCTTGCCTGAAGACCAGGACTGTACCATGAAAAAAAAAATACCTTGCACATAATAAGTGATTATTTAGTATTCGCTGATAACATATTTAAGGGGTAATGTAACTTAATAGACAGGAATCATTTAATGTTCTCCTGAATTCCAAGGGACTGACTCACCCTTCAGAAATATTTGTGTCTCAGAGTAACGTTTTCCCCTCACTACAAGTAACTACTATTCACCAGGATCCTAGGAGTTAAGATATCTATGAAATGCCTGTCTTCAGTTTCTATAAATAATTTGTAATAATTGATATTAGAAAATTATAAATCAGGAAGATTATATATAGAAATAAGCCAAGCAAACATTGTGCTATTATGAATATGTCCAGTGAAAGAAGCCATGGGGAACTGAATGAGCTGTTGTTGCAGCCCTTAATCTTTTTCTTTGTGAGTTCATTTTACTTTAATTGCATTTCTGAGCGGCATCTAAGTTTACAGTGGGAGATAAAAATATGGAAGAAAATAGTGTTATGACTATTTTTACTGCCATCCTTTATTGTTATTCACAATAAAAAGCACAGTATATTCAGGATGTATTAAAAAATGGAAACTATAAAAAGCTATTAAAATAGAATGTATATTATGTTCACTGAGAACATTACAGGATTGAGGATTGAGGTGCCATCCTCTGCCACAAATTAGAGGTAAAGAAAATTGTTTAGAACCCAGAAGCTCAAAACCAAACTTTAAGTTGTATTATCTATCAATATTGCATGATGACCACACACCTTAGAAAGAAATCCCAGATGCTTTTACAATGCTAATTTGTATGGGCATTTGATAAAGGTTTAGTTTATTTAGTAAGACTTACTCTGTCCTAGGTGTTATGCGGCCAGAGGGGTTCAAAGATTTATCAAAGGTAGCTAGCTCTTTTTCTCAAATAAATAACACTAAGGAATTGCTCTCTACCCCCAGTTCACAACAAAAGTATAATAATAATTAGGATTGTGAGGCTCCTGATAAAAATACAAGAAATTTCTTTATCAAGAAAGAAAAACTTGTGATGTGATGAAAACTTTGCACATCTTTTCTATCGAATTTCCTTGAATGGACTTCCACAGAGACTTCAAAAATTTCTGGTGTTGCAAAAAAAAAAAAAATTACATTATGTATTTCTGAAAGCAAATACCCAAACACTTTTTATAGCTTTTGTCCTCACAAACTATTTCCATATAGGCAAAAGACAAGTCTGATTATCTCTCCCAGATAGAAATGATTCAACCAAGTGGCTTTTTCACAGAAACCGAGACAGACAGAAATATCAGTCAGTTCTTTTTCTTATATCCAAGTACTACACAACACTGCCTTTCTGGAGATATTCCAAAGGGTTTAATGTCTGGAATTTGACCTTCACAGCCAAGGATGATCCCATTTTAAATTCAAAAGTGAAATCAAACCAGCATGTTTGTGAATCTTCACAGCCCTTGTCTGATTTATTGAGGAAAGGGAATTTGGAAGCACATGAAAAGTTTATTCAAAGCTTTCTTTGCAATGTAAAGGCACTTTCATGGTTGTTTTAGATTTATTCTTGAAAACTCTATAATAGGTTAAAAAACTTTTCTAGGTAAAGAGTTCCAGGCTGGAAGAGAATTTATTCAAAAGCTTCGGTGTTTTTCTAGCTGATAGGGAGGCTGGAAAAGGGACGCTGCAATGAGCAGTCTTTTTATTTAGAACCTTGGTCAAACTATGGGGGTAGGGTGGGGAATCAGCTAGAGGGCTTTTCAGGGCAGAAAGGAGTCCCAGACTTCAGAAAGGACACACACCACAGAGAAAGCCACCAGCTGAGGTCATTATTTTACCCTGAGGCACTGATGCAAACGTGTTTAAAATGAGAACATCATTATTATTGGGATAACCCTCCACCCCCTCAGTGTTAGAGAAATGATAGCAATAAAACAAATGCATTGACAAGCATAAAACCCAATAAAGGTGCTGTACGCAGACTATTTATAACCAAATGAATTGCAAATTCTTAGGGTCACCATGACCTTCTGGTTTCTGGTTTCTGGGTTGTTGCCTAGAGGCAAACACACTATAGGAATTCAAAGGTGTTACATATTTAGGTAGATTTGTAACTTTTTAATATTTTTGATTCAATTATAAACTTACAGAAAAACTGCAAAAATAGTATAAGAAATTCCCATATACCCATCACCCAGAGTAATGAATTGTCAACACTTGTTACATGTATTTTATCCTGCCAGGCACCTGTGGAAATGTCATTCCAGGCTTTACTAATTGCCTAAAGCTGTAATTTATTGTAATATTATACCTAATTATTAGTGACAGAGCTGATCTATATAGAATAATGTTAATGATAACATTAAATAATTATAAAAACCTGACCCTACAGCTAGTGTTCAAAAACATTATTGAATACCTCCTCTTATCAAACATAATAAGGAGATTCATTTTCCTTAGTCTATCTGATCCCCAGTGGGTTAGCCCTTCACTTGAGAATTTCATCCATATACATAAGGGCTTTACAATCTGAGAACATAAATAAGTAGCAAAAAAATGCAGCTGTGGCTGAGGAAAATTTTAGTGTTTATCCTTCAGGATGATGTCATTTTTAATATTCAAAATTGAACATTTGCATTTGGGGTGGAGGAAAACTAGTATGATTGTGGGCCTTTTTTGATGTTTAAATGCCTATTTCCAGACTAGGCTTATCTGAATGAGCAAGCCTTTGAGAGTGTGTCCAGTCTACCTACCACCACATCATTTACTGTGACAACAGTAGCTCAGAGTTTGCTACTGTACTAGACATTGCTGCAGAACAGCCAAAGTAATGAGGGTAAAATGAAGTAAACTTCTCAGTGACTCAACCTGTAAGTTCACCACTAAAACATTGGAATAGTCAAAGAAGTTCCTGCCAGATTGCTTAATGATTCTTGAAAATATAAGATAATTCCAGCAGGTGTCAGCCTGTATGCTCGTGTGTGTATGTGTCTGAGTGCTTGTGCATACACTGTACATGCCTTTGAGTGGACGTGAATGTACTGATATATGATGAGTATAGTATGTCTGTTTCTAACAAGACCTCAGCCTTCTTTGATTCTAAACAGTAACACTATTCTCCCAGCAAGACTTTATTTCTAAGAAATGAGAACACTCTTTTTAAAGTCAGAAAATTCATCTTTGATTTTTCCGTTGTTTCTTTTTGCTTTGACCAAGTGTTTTATCACAAGGGCTTCCCTTGTGGCTCAGCTGGTAAAGAATCAAGACCTGGGTTCGATCTCTGGGTTGGGAAGATCCCCTGGAGAAGGGAAAGGTTACCCACTCCAGTATTCTGGCCTGGAGAATTCCATAGACTGTATAGTCCATGGGGTCGCAAAGAGTCAGACACGACTGAGGGACTTTTACTTCACTTTGTAAGAGGTTACTAAAGAATCTTCCCCATTTCCAATAGACAATAGTAATAGATCAAGAACTACATTTGCTCCTGAATACACACTAAGGCCATGGTAGGCCCACAGAATTTTGGCTGCTTTAGTTACTTTCTCTGAATAAGTAAGTTCAAAACTTGTTTCCTGAAGTGTTAGAGAAATAATATAATCTATGAGCTAATTTCCTAAACTTTAAGCCAAGACTGTTCAATTTAATTGCTTAGCAGTAATAATTCTAAGGTTTCCATTTTTTGGAAAGTTAAAAGCTTGAGCAAGTTTATACATTATCTTATCTGGTGCACCTTGACTAATTAATTCAATAAAATATATTAAAAGGCTGTTAGGCATAAAAAATGTAAAATTAAAAGGGCATTGTTTCATTAATATCATTAACAATAATAGAGGATACTATTTATGGAATGCTTACTAGTGATACTCAATGTGCTAAGTGTTTTATGTAAAATTATAAACATTATCTCATGTATCTTTTACAATAATAAATAAGTATTAATACTATCCTCATTTTAAAGACTAGAAGGGTTTAAAGAGGTTAGGTAACTTGCCACATGGCAGATCTGGGATTAGAATCCAGGTCAGTGTGAGTGAAAACCTTACCTCTTTTTATATTGTGCTATATAGAAAAAGACATATTTATTCAATAGATGCCCTGAAGTTTTATGAGTGCTATAATAGAAGTATGTCCAGTAAATCATAAAATAAAACATTCAAAAGATGACTGTTGATGGTTTCAAGAGACTCTAAAGAAGTGGAATAGTGCTTCTTTGTAGGGAGCTCTTATTGGGATCAAATCTGTATACATTATCCAACTGAGTTAATAAACTGACACTGGCATCTCAGAAAAAGTTCATCATTGGGGTCATCTGAAAGACAAGCTTGAGAAAGAATACAATATATGTAAAATCCCAGAGCAGTTCAGGATCATATGAATTAGACTTGTAAACTTTAATATGATAGCCACTAGCTATTTGTGCCTTGTAAGCACCTAGTTGAAATGAAAACATTCAGTAAGTGTAAAATATTCATAAGATTTCAAAGAGTTCAAAAAATACAAAACATTTCATTATTAATACTGACATGTTGAAATATTCTGTGTATAGAGAATAAATAAAAATATTCAAATGAATATTTAAGCATTTTCTTTTATTTAATATGGTTAAAAGTTAAAACTACACATGTGTAATTGCAATAGTGGCTTATATTATGTTTCTCTTGAACACTGCTGGATTAGAGTTTCTTTTCCTGACCTCTAAGGCTAAGGGCAGTTTAGATTTGTATCCCTAATTTAACTCTGAAAATAAACAAATTCTAGGCATGTTTTTGCAGTATTCATTAGCTACTTTGTTCAATAGCTAGTAAATCATCATACTTTGATCATCATTATACAAAATATAAATTCCTTCAGTGTAGGCATTGAGTCTGATCTATCATCAGATGCTTAACCTAATATCTTACATATAATATCACTCAATTAATGTTGAGTAGCTTTATCATGGGCATTCTCAATAGTGGCAAAACTGTGAACTTGAAGGTTAGATTAAGAAAGCTCTTAAAGACAATTCTTCTTCATAAGGTTGAGCATCTTTCACCAGAATGAGAATCATTTCTCTTACATCAAAGTTTTTCTGACTTTTTCCCTATCTGTAATCATTTATTTTGAAAAGGAAGACTGGACCGAAAAAGGAGTCAACCAGGTCAGATTTCTGTATTGAGGTATCTACATAGCTATTCACCAAATCTTCCTCTTTTTGTTCTTGCTCCAAACATCAATTATAGTTGAAAAATTAACAACTCATATGATACTTGAGAACCCTATGAACAGTATGAAAAGACAAAATGATAGGATACTGAAAGAGGAACTCCCCTAGGTCAGTAGGTGCCCAATATGCTACTGGAGATCAGTGGAGAAATAACTCCAGAAAGAATGAAGGGATGGAGCTAAAGCAAATACAATACTCAGCTGTGGATGTGACTGGTGATAGAAGCAAGGTCCGATGCTGTAAAGAGCAATACTGCATAGGAACCTGGAATGTCAGGTCCATGAATCAAGGCAAATTGGAAGTGGTCAAACAGGAGATGGCAAGAGTGAATGTCGACATTCTAGGAATCCGTGAACTAAAATGGACTGGAATGGGTGAATTTAACTCAGATGACCATTATATCTACTACTGTGGGCAGGAATCCCTTAGAAGAAATGGAGTAGCCATCATGGTCAACAAAAGAGTCCAAAATGCAGTACTTGGATGCAATCTCAAAAACGACACAATGATTTCTGTTCCTTTCCAAGGCAAACCATTCAATATCAGAGTAATCCAAGTCTATGCCCCAACCAGTAACGCTGAAGAAACTGAAGTTGAATGGTTCTATGAAGACTTACACAGCCTTTTAGAACTTACACCCAAGAAAGATGTCCTTTTCATTATAGGGGACTGGAATGCAAAAGTAGGAAGTCAAGAAACACCTGGAGTAACAGGCAAATTTGGCCTTGGAGTATGGAATGAAGTAGGGCAAAGGCTAATAGAGTTTTGTCAATAGAATGCACTGGTCATAGCAAACACCCTCTTCCAATAACACAGGAGAAGACTCTACACATGGACATCACCAGATGGTCAACACTGAAATCAGATTGATTATATTCTTTGAAGCCAAAGATGGAGAAGCTCTATACAGTCAGCAACAACAAGACTGGTGCCAGAGTCCAGCTCCAGCAGCCAGGGATTCAATCTGAAGGGGTGAGCAGTGTTGGCGAAAAACTGAGGCAGCCTCTCATGTTTATTGGACTGCCTGTTTATTTCAAGCTTATGATTCTCTTTTATACTTTTACAAAAGCATTAGGTCTGAGGTTTGATATTTTTAGTTCCCATTGACCCAGATTTATTTTTCTCCAAAAATCATTGTTGCCCCTCAAAAGGAGTTCCTTCCTCAGCAATTCTCTTATCTACTTTTTCTCATGTGTCCTTGTGAATACACTGTAACTCATGCTAATGTCTGGGCTGCATACTATATTCCTCAGTTTAATTCTTATCTTTCTAAGTCCTGTTTGCCCCTAGTATCCTAAGCTCACTATTTCTTAGAAAGGGCTTCTAGCTAATAATATCTCTAAAGTCTCTAATTTCTATAAGCTATAGTAGAATATGCTAACATTACAGCAATCCTTAAATCTTTAGCTTCTAACTATTTTAATTATTCCTAAGCCCTAAATTTAGCACACTCCTTTGCCATAAACACTTTTCTCACAAATGGGCTTCAGATAGCAATCCGTCCCAAGGCCTCAAGCTGCGGCCTGTGTGCTCACCCTGGAACACTTTTTTGTAAAAGTCCTTGAACAAATGTCAGTGATTAACTTTATGAATTATTTTTTGAACACAGCTGCAGAAGGCTTTATGCCTTCTCATGCTCCTCTCAAAAACAATAAGCACCTTAACATTCTCTTCAGTCAACTCAACCGAGGAAAGGAAAAAACAAGGCAGAATTACAAAGCCTAACTCCTTCATTCCAGATCCGTGCCTATGGAACAAAGGGAGGGGGTTTAGGGCCGTGCCTCCATTTTGTCAGTAATGCCTAACGCGGCTCCCGACAGACCAGGAGCTGACTGTGGCTCAGATAATGAATTCCTTATTGCCAAATTCAGACTTAAATTGAAGAAAGTAGGGAAAACCACTAGACATTTCAGGTATGACCTAAATATAATCCTTTAAGATTATACAGTGGAAGTGAGAAATCGATTTAAGGGACTAGATCTGATGGACACAGTGCCTGATGAACTATGGATGGAGGTTCGTGACATTGTACAGGAGAAAGGGATCAAGGCCATCCTCGTGGAAAAGAAATACAAAAAAAGCAAAGTGGGTGTCTGAGGAGGCCTTACAAATAGCTGTGAAAAGAAGGGGAGCCAAAAGCAAAGGAGAAAAGGAAAGATATAAGCATCTGAATGCAGAGTTCCAAAGAATAGCAAGGAGAGATAAGAAAACCTTCCTCAGTTATCAATGCAAAGAAAAAGAAGAAAACAACAGAATGAGAAAGACTAGAGATCTCTTCAAGAAAATTAGAGATACCAAGGGAACATTTCATGCAAAGATGGGCTCAATAAAGGACAGATGGTATGGACCTAACAGAAGCAGAAGATATTAAGAAGAGGTGGCAAGAATACAGAGAAGAACTGTACAAAAAAGATCTTCATGACCAAGATAATCACAATGGTGTGATCACTCACCTAGAGCCAGACATCCTGGAATGTGATGTCAAGTGGGCCTTAGAAAGCATAACTATGAACAAAGCTAGTGGAGGTGATGGAATTCCAGTTGAGCTATTTCAAATCCTGAAAGATGATGCTGTGAAAGTGCTGCACTCAATATGTCAGCAAATTTGGAAAACTCAGCAGTGGCCACAGGACTGGAAAAAGTCAGTTTTCATTCTAATCCCAAAGAAAGGCAATGCCAAAAAAATGCTCAAATTACCGCACAATTGCACTCATCTCACATGGTAGTAAAGTAATGCTCAAAATTCTCCAAGCCAGGCTTCAGCAGTACGTGAACCGTGAACTTCCAGATGTTCAAGCTGGTTTTAGAAAAGGCGGAGGAACCAGAGACCAAATTGCCAGCATCCGCTGGATCACGGAAAAAGCAAGAGAGTTCCGGAAAAACACCTATTTCTGCTTTATTGACTATGCCAAAGTCATTAACTGTGTGGATCAAATTAAACTGTGGAAAATTCTGAAAGAGATGGGAATACCAGACCACCTGATCTGCCTCTTAAGAGATCTGTATGCAGGTCAGGAAGCAACACTTAGAACTGGACATGGAGAAAGACTGGTTCCAAATAGCAAAAAGAGTACGTCAAGGCTGTATATTTTCACCCTGCTTATTTAACTTATATGCAGAGTACATCATGAGAAATGCTGGGCTGGAAGAAGTACAAGCTGGAATCCAAATTGCCGGGAGAAATATCAATAACCTCAGATATGCAGATGACACCACCCTTATGGCAGAAAGTGAAGAGGAACTAAAAAGCCTCTTGATGAAAGTGAAAGTTGAGAGTGAAAAAGTTGGCTTAAAGCTCAACATTCAGAAAACTAAGATCATGGCGTCTGGTCCCATCACTTCATGGAAAATAGATGGGGAAACAGTGGAAACAGTGTCAGACTTTATTTTTGGGGGCTCCAAAATCACTGCAGATGGTAACTGCAGCCATGAAATTAAAATATGCTTACTCCTTGAAAGGAAAGTTATGACCAACCTAGATAGCATATTCAAAAGCAGAGACATTACTTTGCCAACAAAGTCCTTCTATTCAAGGCTATTGTTTTCCCGGCAGTCATATATGGATGTGAGAGTTGGACTGTGAAGAAACCTTAGTGCCAAAGAATTGATGTGTTTGAACTGTGGTATTGGAGAAAACTCTTGAGAGTCCCTTGAACTGCATGGAGATCCAACCAGTCCATTCTTAAGGAGATCAGTCCTGGGTGTTCATTGGAAGGACTGATACTAAAGCTGAAACTCCAGTACTCTGGCCACCTCACGTGAAGTGTTGACTCATTGGAAAAGACTCTGATGCTGGGAGGGATTGGGGGCAGGAGGAGAAGGGGACGACAGAGCATGAAATGGCTGGATGGCATCACTGACTCAATGGACGTGAATTTGAGTGAACTCCGGGAGTTGGTGAGGGACAGGGAAGTCTGGCATGCTGCGATTCATGGGGTGGCAAAGAGTCAGACAGGACTGAGCAACTGAACTGACTGATGATACTGACATCGAATAGTTAGAATAGTTTATATAAATCAAATGATTATACCAGCACAAATTAATATCAGCCTCACTCTCAGTACAACTAAAATACACAAAATTAGTGTTTTCCACACTTAATATAAAATTTTTGTCCTTATAAATGAGCATTTTCGATTTTAAGAAGATATCTATATTGGAGCTCTGGAAGATTTCTTGTGAATTTATATCACTTCCTTTTTCACCTTACTAGGATCAAAATCTTATGGACAGAGGAGACTGGTGGGCTGCAGTCCATGCGTTTGCAAAGAGTTGGGCATGACTGAGTGACTAACACTTTCTCAGGATCAATAGCAAAATATTGTATTTTATGGTTCTCTTGAAAATAATTTCTGGAGACTTGTTCTGGCATGTTTCCACCCATCTTTAAGAAATGTGATCCTGGAGGAGGAGCTAAGATGGCGGAGGAGTAGGATGGGGAGAACACTTTCTCCCCCACAAATTCATCAAAAGAACATTTAAACGCCGAGTAAATTCCACAAAACAACCTCTGAAAGCCGGCAGAGGACATCAGGCACCCAGAAAAGCAACCCAAGTCTTCGAAAGGAGGTAGGGAAAAATATAAAAGACAAAAAATGGGACAAAAGAGGGAGGGACGGAATTCCGTCCCGGGAAGGGAGTCTTAAAAAGAGAGAAGTTTCCAAACACCAGGAAACCTTCTCACTGCCGAATCTGTGCTGAGCCTTGGAAGCACAGAGGGCAACATAACAGGGAGGAAAAATAAATAATTAAAACCCGCACATTGCGAGCCCTACGGTAACTCCCCCAGCAGAGAAGCAGCGCAGACACCTGCACACGCCATTAGCAAGCGGGGCTGGGCAGGGAGGCGCGGCGCGGGCTGCATCGCAAGAATCTGGCCTAAATACCCCGAGCACTATCTGAGCGAAATAATTTGGGCTAGCAAACCAGACTGTGGGATATCTACCACGCGAAAAGCCAGCCCTAACCTATGACACCGCCAGGCCCGTGCACGGAATAAAGGACTGAACAGAGATAGCTGGCGGCAGACCAACCCCCTCCAGCGATAGGCAGCCAGAGCCAGAAGGGGACAATCACAGCCCCAGAGAGACATTATCTATAAAACTGTAAGCAGGCTTCTTTGCTAACTAAAACTTCTTGGGGGTCTGGACGGTCAACATCTGCCTGAGAAGGTGTGCCGGTACACAACTAGATAACCGAGCAGCGGGGAGGCGATAAGTCGCAGCAATCATGCGCACAAAAACACCTCATCACCTGAGCTGCTCGGATCTGGGAAGGGCACAAAACGCAGGCCCAACTGAGAGTCTGCACCTCTGAGGACTACCCAAGTGCCTGAACCTGAGCGGCTTGGACCTGGGAAGTACAGGCAGCACAGGGCGGGCCGCGGATGGTTCGCGGCGGAGCAACCTAGAGCCTGAGCAGCATGGGCAGAGAGGCTACACGCGCCGTGAACTGGGGGCAGACCCAGTGTGAATGAGGTTTTGCGAGCACACGCCAGTGTTATTTGTTTGCAGCATCCCTCCCTACCTCCCCTCAGTGCGACTGAACAAGTGAGCCTATTAAAAAAAAAAAATTTAAGTCCTCTATTATTCCTTTAATTTCCACTTTTATAACTGATTACTTTGCAAAAAAAAAAAAAAAAAAAGAAGACCCTATTTTTTTTAAAGCAAACTTCATATATATATATATATATATTTTAATAATTTTTTGACCTTTTTTTTTTTTTTCCTTCTTTTCTTTAACATTGTATTTTTGAAATTCCAAACTCTACTCTAGATTTTTAATTTTAGCTTTTTAGTATTTGTTATCAATTTTGTACCTATAGGGTTTTTTTGTTTTTGTTTTTATATAATTTCTGTGACCCTTTTTTATTTTTTCTTTTTCTCTGTTTCTTTCTCTTCTTATTTTAAATAACACTGTATATCTGAAATTCCAAACTCTATTCTAGATTTTTAATTTATGCTTTTTGGTATTTGTTATCAATTTTGTACCTGTATTTTTTTTTTATAATTTATGCGACCTTGTTTGTTCTTGTTTATTCATTTTTTCTCTCTTTCTTTTCCTTCTTCTTTTCCTTAACATCATATTTTTGAAATTCCAAACTCTACTCTAGATTTTAAATTTTTGCTTTTATGTATTTGTTATCAATTTTGTACCTTTAAGAACCCAATCTTCAGTACCCATTTTTCACTAGGGAGCGAGATTACTGGCTTAACTGCTCTCTCTCCCTTTGGACTCTCCTTTTTCTCCACTAGGTCGCCTGTGTCTCCTCCCTAACTCCTCTCTACTCTACCCAACTCTGAATTTCTGTGTGTTCCAGACGGTGGAGAACACTTAGGGAACTGATTACTGGCTGGATCTGTCTCCCTCCTTTTCATTCCCCCCATTTATCCTCCTGGCCACTTCTTCCTTCTTCTCTTCTCTGTATAAGTCTGTGAACAACTCTGAGCAGTCCAGTTGTGGAGTGCACATAAGGAAGAGATTACTGAATAGCCCACTCTCTCCTCTATTGACTCCACCTCATCTCATTCAGGTCACTTCTAACTCCCTCCTCACTCTTCTCTTCTCCATATAATGCTATAAACCTCTCTGGGTGAAACAAGTTTCAGGGCAAGACATACCAAGCAAATTCTCCAGCAGCAAGGAACACAGCCCTGAGCTCCAAGATACAGGCAGCCCAAAGTCACCCCAAAACCATAGACATCCCATAACTCATTACTGGACATTTCATTGCACTCCAGAGAGAAGAAGTACAGCTCCACTCACCAGAACACCGACACAAGCTTCCCTAACCAAGAAACCTTGACAAGCCACCTGTACAAACCCACACAGAGCGAGGAAACGCCACAATAAAGAGAACTCCACAAACTGCCAGAATACAGAAAGGACACCCCAAACTCAGCAATTTAAACAAGATGAAGAGACAGAGGAATACCCAGCAGATAAAGGAACAGGATAAATGCCCACCAAACCAAATAAAAGAGGAAGAGATAGGGAATCTACCTGATAAAGATTTCCGAATAATGATAGTTAAATTGATCCAAAATCTTGAAATCAAAATGGAATCACAGATAAATAGCTTGGAGACTAAGATTGAGAAGATGCAAGAAAGGTTTAACAAAGACCTAGAAGAAATAAAAGAGTCAATATAAAATGAATAATGTAATAAATGAAATTAAAAACACTCTGGAGGCAACAAATAGTAGGATAACAGAGGCAGAAGATAGGATTAGTGAATTAGAAGATAGAATGGTAGAAATAAATGAATCAGAGAGGATAAAAGAAAAACGAATTAAAAGAAATGAGGACAATCTCAGAGACCTCCAGGACAATATTAAATGCTACAACATTCGAATCATAGGGGTCCCAGAAGAAGAAGACAAAAAGAAAGACCATGAGAAAATATTTGAGGAGATAATAGTTGAAAACTTCCCTAAAATGGGGAAGGAAATAATCACCCAAGTCCAAGAAACCCAGAGAGTCCCAAACAGGATAAACCCAAGGCGAAACACCCCAAGACACATATTAATCAAATTAACAAAGATCAAACACAAAGAACAAATATTAAAAGCAGCAAGGGAAAAACAACAAATAACACACAAGGGAATTCCCATAAGGATAACAGCTGATCTTTCAATAGAAACTCTTCAAGCCAGGAGGGAATGGCAAGACATACTCAAAGTGATGAAAGAAAATAACCTACAGCCCAGATTATTCTACCCAGCAAGGATCTCATTCAAATATGAAGGAGAAATCAAAAGCTTCGCAGACAAGCAAAAGTTGAGAGAATTCAGCACCACCAAACCAGCTCTCCAACAAATACTAAAGGATATTCTCTAGACAGGAAACACAAAAACAGTGTATAAACTCGAACCCAAAACAATAAAGTAAATGGCAATGGGATCGTACTTATCAGTAATTACCTTAAATGTAAATGGGTTGAATGCCCCAACCAAAAGACAAAGACTGGCTGAATGGATACAAAAACAAGACCCCTACATATGTTGTCTACAAGAGACCCACCTCAAAATAGGGGACACATACAGACTGAAAGTGAAGGGCTGGAAAAAGATTTTCCATGTAAATAGGGACCAAAAGAAAGCAGGAGTAGCAATACTTATATCAGGTAAAATAGACTTTAAAACAAAGGTTGTGAAAAGAGACAAAGAAGGTCACTACCTAATGATCAAAGGATCAATCCAAGAAGAAGATATAACAATTATAAATATATATGCACCCAACATAGGAGCGCCACAATATGTAAGACAAATGCTAACAAGTATGAAAGGAGAAATTAACAATAACACAATAATAGTGGGAGACTTTAATACCCCACTCACACCTATGGATAGATCAACTAAACAGAAAATTAACAAGGAAACACAAACGTTAAACGATACAATAGACCAATTAGACCTAATTGATATCTATAGGACATTTCATCCCAAAACAATGAATTTCACCTTTTTCTCAAGCACACATGGAACCTTCTCCAGGATAGATCACATCCTGGGCCATAAATCTAGCCTTGGTAAATTCAAAAAAATAGAAATCATTCCAAGCATCTTTTCTGACCACAATGCAGTAAGATTAGATCTCAATTACAGGAGAAAAACTATTAAAAATTCCAACATATGGAGGCTGAACAACACGCTGCTGAATAACCAACAAATCACAGAAGAAATCAAAAAAGAAATCAAAATTTGCATAGAAACGAATGAAAATGAAAACACAACAACTCAAAACCTGTGGGACACTTTAAAAGCAGTGCTAAGGGGAAAGTTAATAGCAATACAGGCATACCTAAAGAAACAAGAAAAAAGTCAAATAAATAACCTAACCCTACACCTAAAGCAACTAGAAAAGGAAGAAATAAAGAACCCCAGGGTTAGTAGAAGGAAAGAAATCTTTAAAATTAGGGCAGAAATAAATGCAAAAGAAACAAAAGAGACCATAGCAAAAATCAACAAAGCCAAAAGCTGGTTCTTTGAAAGGATAAATAACATTGACAAACCATTAGCCAGACTCATCAAGAAACAAAGGGAGAAAAATCAAATCAATAAAATTAGAAATGAAAATGGAGAGATCACAACAGACAACACAGAAATACAAAGGATCATAAGAGACTACTATCAGCAATTATATGCCAATAAAATGGACAACATGGAAGAAATGGACACATTCTTAGAAAAGTACAACTTTCCAAAACTGGACCAGGAAGAAATAGAAAATCTTAACAGACCCATCACAAGCACAGAAATTGAAACTGTAATCAAAAATCTTCCAGCAAACAAAAGCCCAGGTCCAGAGGGCTTCACAGCTGAATTCTACCAAAAATTTAGAGAAGAGCTAACACCTATCCTGCTCAAACTCTTGCAGAAAATTGCAGAGGAAGATAAACTTCCAAACTCATTCTATGAGGCCACCATCACCCTAATACCAAAACCTGAAAAAGATCCCACAAAAAAAGAAAACTACAGGCCAATATCACTGATGAACATAGATGCAAAAATCCTTAACAAAATTCTAGCAATCAGAATCCAACAACACATTAAAAAGATCATACACCATGACCAAGTGGGCTTTATCCCAGGGATGCAAGGATTCTTCAATATCCGCAAATCAATCAATGTAATACACCACATTAACAAATTGAAAAACAAAAACCATATGATTATCTCAATAGATGCAGAGAAAGCCTTTGACAAAATTCAACATCCATTTATGATAAGAACTCTCCAGAAAGCAGGAATAGAAGGAACATACCTCAACATAATAAAAGCTATATATGACAAACCCACAGCAAACATTATCCTCAATGGTGGAAAATTGAAAGCATTTCCTCTAAAGTCAGGAACAAGACAAGGGTGCCCACTTTCACCATTACTATTCAACATAGTTTTGGAAGTTTTGGCCACAGCAATCAGAGCAGAAAGAGAAATAAAAGGAATCCAAATTGGAAAAGAAGAAGTAAAACTCTCACTGTTTGCAGATGACATGATCCTTTACATAGAAAACCCTAAAGACTCCACCAGAAAATTACTAGAACTAATCAATGATTATAGTAAAGTTGCAGGATATAAAATCAACACACAGAAATCCCTTGCATTCCTATACACTAATAATGAGAAAACTGAAAGAGAAATTAAGGAAACAATTCCATTCACCATTGCAACAGAAAGAATAAAATACTTAGGAATATATCTACCTAAAGAAACTAAAGACCTATATTCAGAAAACTATAAAACACTGGTGAAAGAAATCAAAGAGGACACTAATAGATGGAGAAATATACCATGTTCATGGATTGGAAGAATCAATATAGTGAAAATGAGTATACTACCCAAAGCAATTTATAGATTCAATGCAATCCCTATCAAGCTACCAACGGTATTCTTCACAGAGCTAGAACAAATAATTTCACAATTTGTATGGAAATACAAAAAACCTCGAATAGCCAAAGCTATCTTGAGAAAGGAATGGAACTGGAGGAATCAGCCTGCCTGACTTCAGGCTCTATTACAAAGCCACAGTTATCAAGACAGTATGGTACTGGCACAAAGACAGAAATATTGATCAATGGAACAAGATAGAAAGCCCAGAGATAAATCCACGCACATATGGACACCTTATCTTTGATAAAGGAGGCAAGAATATACAATGGATTAAAGACAATCTCTTTTACAAGTGGTGCTGGGAAAACTGGTCAACCACTTGTAAAAGAATGAAACTAGAACACTTTACAACACCTTACACAAAAATAAACTCAAAATGGATTAAAGATCTCAACGTAAGACCAGAAACTATAAAACTCCTAGAGGAGAACATAGGCAAAACACTCTCCGACATACATCACAGCAGGATCCTCTATGACCCACCTCCCAGAATATTGGAAATAAAAGCAAAAATAAACAAATGGGACCTAATTAAACTTAAAAGCTTCTGCACAACAAAGAAAACTATTAGCAACGTGAAAAGGCAGCCTTCAGAATGGGAGAAAATAATAGCAAATGAAGCAACGGACAAACAACTAATCTCAAAAATATACAAGCAACTCCTACAGCTCAACTCCAGAAAAATAAATGACCCAATCAAAAAATGGGCCAAAGAACTAAATAGACATTTCTCCAAAGAAGACATACAGATGGCTAACAAACACATGAAAAGATGCTCAACATCACTCATTATCAGAGAAATGCAAATCAAAACCACTATGAGGTACCATTTCATGCCAGTCAGAATGGCTGCAATCCAAAAGTCTACAAGCAATAAATGCTGGAGAGAGTGTGGAGAAAAGTGAACCCTCTTACACTGTTGGTGGGAATGCAAACTAGTACAGCCACTATGGAGAACAGTGTGGAGATTCCTTAAAAAACTGGAAATAGAACTGCCTTGTGACCCAGCAATCCCACTGCTGGGCATACACACTGAGGAAACCAGAAGGGAAAGAGACACATGTACCCCAATGTTCATCGCAGCACTGTTTATAATAGCCAGGACATGGAAGCAACCTAGATGCCCATCAGCAGATGAATGGGTAAGAAAGCTGTGGTACATATACACAATGGAGTATTACTCAGCCATTAAAAAAAATACATTTGAGTCAGTTCTAATGAGATGTATGAAACTGGAACCTATTATACAGAGTGAAGTAAGCCAGAAAGAAAAACACCAATACAGTATACTAACGCATATATATGGAATTTAGAAAGATGGTAACAATAACCCTGTGTACGAGACTGCAAAAGAGACACCGATGTATAGATCAGTCTTATGGACTCTGTGGGAGAGGGAGAGGGTGGGGAGATTTGGGAGAATAGCTTTGAAACATGTATAATATCATGTATGAAACGAGTTGCCAGTCCATGTTCGATGCACGGTACTGGATGCTTGGGGCTGGTGCACTGGGACGACCCAGAGGGAGGGTAGGGGGAGGGAGGAGGGAGGAGGGTTCAGGATGGGGAACACGGGTATACCTGTGGCGGATTCATTTTGATATTTGGCAAAACTAATACAATATTGTAAAGTTTAAAAATAAAATAAAATTTAAAACCTGTTTAAAAAAAAAAAAGAAATATTACATACATATCTAATAAGTAGAGAATCACAGAGCCAAATTGTGATGTGCTTCGTGGTAGCAGCTAACCTCACTTACCAAATAATTTACTTGTTCCAGCTCTCCTAATGCAGCACCTTAATTTCAAATCTATGCCTCAGCAACACCGCAAATGATCACCTCAGGGGGATATATGTGAAAAAATTGCAAACAGAAGTACTTTAAAATATGGAAATGCAGAACATTCATTAACATTTTTTTAAAGAACACATACTTCTTTCCAGTACATTATATAAATGCAAGTATTATATTCTTCTTGACTCCTTGAACATTTTAAGATCATAATAAACATTAGTACTAATAAAAAAAAAAGAAATGTGATCCTTAGTTTGGGTAAAAACTCTGATTTTAAGTAAGTAGTTGAAGAAGTCCTGTAGTATTACAGTCCTGTAATAGTATATGTAGTATTCATATCACAAGTTCTGGAATATTAACCAGCTTGGGCCACCATTACAAGACACCATAGAATAGGTGACTTCAACAACAGAGACTGATTTTCTCACAGTTCTGGAAGCTGGAATTTCAAGATCAAGGTGCCAACAGGCTTGGTTTCTGGTGAGGCTTTTCCTGCTGGCTTGCAGATAACTGCCTCCTTACTGTATTTTTACATGGCCTTTTGTGCACATGAGGAAAGTGACCATAAGCACAAGCATGAGCTTGAGCAAGAGCAAGCCAGGGAGCACTGGCATCTTTTCCTTTTCTTATAAGGACATCAGTCCTACCAGATTAGGGCCCCACTACTATGAACAAATTTAGCCTTAATTATCTCCTTAAAGGCCCTGTTTCCAAATATAGTCACAATGGGGTTAATGGCTTCAATATATATATTTTAAGGGGACACACTCCTGTTTATAACATGGCAATGGCACCCCACTCCAGTACTCTTGCCTGGAAAATCCCATGGACTGAGGAGCCTGGTAGGCTGCAGTCCATGGGGTCGCTGAGAGTCAGACACAACTGAGTGACTTCACTTTCACTTTTCACTTTCATGCACTGGAGAAGGAAACGGCAAGCCACTCCAATGTTCTTGCCTGGAGAATCCCAGGGATGGGGGAGCCTGGTGGGCTGCCGTCTATGGGGTCGTACAGAGTCGGATACGACTGAAGCAACTTGCAGCACTTCTGTTTATAACATCCTGTATGGGAGTATTATTACTGCTGTAATATGCGCTTTCTGGTGTTATGCTAAAATATTGGCATACTTCTTTCCTCACTGCAATATTCCTCTTTGAATAGTCATCCAAGTCATTTACCTCTATTAAATGGCTTAAAATTTTGGTTTGAAATGTTTTTTGTTTTGTAAGAAATAATTACATTGAATTATGTAAAGTGTGTCACATTTTCTCAAAAGCATAAGCTTTTAACAGATATTTGATATAAATAATGCATTAAAGTCTCATGATAATTTAAATAGAAATCTGTAGAGACTGTTATAAATGCTATCATGATATGAGGTTTAACAAAACTCCACTTGGACCTTGTTACAAAAGTAAAATGTGTCAAAATAGCGTGCCTCCATGATAAAGAAAACAAACAAATAAAACAATAAAATACTAAGCATATAACTTTAAAAAATTTATTTATTTTAATTGGAGGCTAATTACTTTACAATATTGTATTGGTTCTGCCACACGTCAACATGAGTCCGCCACGGGCCTACACGTGTTTCCCATCCTGAACCCCCCTCCCACCTCCCTCCCCATACCATCCCTCCGGGTCATCCCAGTGCATCAGTCCCAAGCATCCTGTATCAAACCTGGACTGGCGATTTGTTTCTTATATGATATTATACATGTTTCAATGCCATTCCCCCAAATCACCCCACCCGCTCCCTCTCCCGCAGAGTCCAAAAGCCTGTTCTGTACATCTGTGTCTATTTTGCTGTCTCGCATACAGGGTTATACTTTCAGCTGGCATTTCTGAAGATGTAAATTAAAGAGTTTAAAAAAACGTTATTTATGATCTTCCATTTTCAAAGCAGAATTGTTAATTATTTAGAAAAAATAAGTTATAATTGTCAGTAAGTTGCCTTTACCATCATTATCACATTTATCTATTGAGTATTCTAATTTTCATGGCATTATGTTAGATGCTTTACAGGACATTGCCTATGACTCCAAATTAATGTACCATGGCATAGTCAATCCAATGTTTTTGTCCATTTCAACAATCCAGTTGGATCAAAGCACATTCAAACTAATGGACTGCCATACAAGCAATCATTAAGAAAGTCTAAACCACCCAACAGATTGTGCCATGGCCAATTGAGTAATCAGTATAGACTTGGACATAGAGAAGGCACAACCCCTGATCTTGAGGCAATTACTTTCTAAATCACTAAAACATTATTGTTATAACCAAACCAAATTGATGAAACACAATGGCACTCAAATTTTCTGGCTCCAGGTATATGCTCTATGAACGCAAATAAAATATAGTAATATTTTTAAAAGAAGTCCAGAAAAGGTCAAATGTTGAAGGTCTGAACCATGATTAGTTACTTTATAAGTCTGAGCAACAATAGAACCCTACATGTATGTTTATAGAATAACTTTTAGCTAAGTCATTCAACAGATATATATTGAGTACTTATGATATACCAGGTACTACGCAAGAGATAAAAGATCCTCACTTAGGAACTGTAAGACCTTAGATAAATCAATTGATTTATCAATTCCTTCTTCATTGTATGTAAAATAAATATAATAATTTCAATACTCTACCTCACTGAATTATTGGGAGTATCACATAAGGTAAGATATGTGAAGGGTAAATAATGCATTTCTTTCTGACTAAATATCAATCCAAAAATCAGTAAAATCAGCCAATATAATGATCCAAGAAACAGTTGTTGTTAACATTTTGTACTTCCAGTACTGTATTTTTTTTTTTTAATTTATGGATTTATGACCCATTTAAAACATTCTGGATCGTATATCTTTAAAAGCATTTGTTTTCATCCTTTAAAATTTTAAAAATATGATGCTTATAACTTGAAAATATAGATCTGCCATATTTATTTAACCAAACTGTTTTCAAATATTTAATGGTTTTAATTTAATTTTTGTGCAATTTAAATGCTGTGAATATCTGTGTGTGTGTGTGTATATATATATATATAATCATTGTCCACACCTTTAATGTATTTCCTTAGAATATATTCATACAAGTAGAATCTTGGTTAAATGGCAAAAACCTTTTTGAAATTCTTGACACATAATTTTCTTTGATATTTTAGAAACTATCAATTTAAACTCCCCATTATTATCCTTGGTACTACTGAACACTCATACAAGAGACAAAAACAATCCAATATGCTGGTCAAGAACACGATACTTTTCTGTTCTAATTTGTACTTTTTTTAACTACTACTAGTGGCATGGAATTTGTGTATCCATGTTTATTAGCCATCTGTGCTCCTTGCCTACCTTTTATATGTGAGTATTAAAGACCTTTTCCCCCCTTTAACTGTATGCACTTTGTCTATGTTATAGGTATTAACCTTTCATTTGCCTCATTTATATTCCTCATTTGTCCCCTGCCTTTTGAGTTGATTCGTGGTGTTTTTCAGTATTCAGAAACTTGCAATACTTCACATAGTTCACTCTATCATGCAATCTGTATCTTTTTTCATGACTTAGGTTTTAAAAAGTTCCTATCCATTCTAGACTGACCTATATTTAACTAATTTTCAAAATGTTATCTTTTTGGAATTTATTTGGAGGTAATATATGGTAGAAGTGAAAATCTTACTGGATGTTTTTTGGCCAATTACATGGACAAATTTCCACTCTCAACTAACCTTTACTATTGGTTTATAATGCTTCTGTTGTCATATATTAAATTCTTGTCTATTCTACTCTCATATGGCAATTTATTGTATTCCATTTATCTGACTATAGATTGTAGCACTATTGTGCTATGATTTTAATTATTATATTTAAGAAAAGGTCATATTTTGTGGTAAGATAAGTACTTTCTTCATAACTTATTTTACAAAATTCCTTTAGGTATTCTTCAAGATTGACTTTAGAACAATTTCAGGGATTGTGTTAATTCTATACATCCTACAAACTGATTTGGTTATTGTATTTAATATTCTTACCCAAGACATGGCATATTTCTTTTTCTCAAAAAATTTAAATGTATTTCAGCGATGAATTTTATTTTTCATTTCTTACTGTTTTGGGGGTATTCCTAGGCATATTGTGTTTTTGTAAATATAAGGTTACACCTACTCGAGCTACTATTATTGGTATATAGGAATGACATTGATTTATTTATGTAAATATATATATATATATATATATATATATATATATATATATATCTTGTAATGGGCCGTTTACTGCAATGTCACTCTCAATTTTACACTTTATTTTCATGGGTTTTTAGGTGTATAATTATATTTTCTACAAATAATGTTACTTTTCTCCTTTCAACCAGTTATATTTTTTATCCTTGATATGATTCTCTTTTTCAGCAAACAAAAGACACTCATCATAAAAATCATTTTTAGTTCCATGAGCATCTATTTTTCTTGATCCTTTAATCTCTCCACCTAAAAACTTAGTTCTGCTTTTTTCCTCAAGTTTTACCATCAGATATCACTCACCTTTTCCCAGCCTTTTCTTGACCCTATAGTTGTAGATTCTGAGCACATAATTAGTTACTTTTCCAATAGTAACTCCAATGTCCCAGTACCTGAGCTTTCAGAAATCTGTAGGGAATTCACCAAACTACTTTAGGTATCAACTCTTTCTCCTCACACTGTGCAACCTAGCATGTAGAGGAAAAGGTAAATTGTATGTGTGTTTGTGTTATGTGTATGTGTGTGCTGGGAGAATATAGGATGAAAGATTCAGAGAATGAATAAATGATGTTTTAGTCCTACCTCTCTTAGTAGCTCATTTTTCTCTGTTTCTCAAATTTTACACCAACTCCTATTTCCTATGTGCATGCTAAGTTGCTTCGGTCATGTACAACTCTTTGCAATCCTATGGACTATAGCTTGTTAGGCTCCTCTATCCATGAGATTTCCCAGGCAAGAATACTGGAGTGAGTTGCCATTTTCCTCCTTTAGGGAATCTTCACAACAGAGGGATCGAACTCGCATGTCCTGTGCTTCCTCCAATGCAGGAAGACTCTTTACTGCTGAGCCGCCAGCCCCACAAATCAACGCTCCCTCTCATACCTGTATACAACAGTGATATGCAGGAAAAGATTACCAAATGCTCCCTGAAAAGCTTCCAAGACTACAGTTTCCATAAGGTCATAAATCTCATTTCTTATATTTACCACTGAATACACAATATTTAGCAAAATCCCTCATACATACTAAATCACTTATCCTATATTTATTGGACACATTAAATCCTCCCACAACTCCTACAGCTGCTATTCAGTAATTACTAATGATGGCATAGATTGTTTTCTAACCCCACAATCCTAAGCTCTATCTAGGAGGTAATGCTGAAGCAACCGATACAATCAATACCACAGTCACTCAATTTATTCATTCTTTCATTATATACTTTCTGAGCATGTACTATGTGAGAAACACTGTGCTAGTAGGTTAAACACCGAGAATACAGCATTAAACATGAGACACACAGTGCCTGCTCTTATATTATCATGAAGGAAAGAAACGAAAACAAGAAAATGTTGTTACAGTACATAATTAAAATAGTAAAGTTGTGAAAGAAATAAAGAAGGCTAAAACAGGGAGTAAGGGGGGAAAGCTAGTTGAAACTTGTGGTAATGAAAGCCATGTGAAGATTTAGAATAGAAGGTTCGGGGCAGATGACTGCATGCAGTAAGAGTAGTTAGTAAAAATGATCTACACCTGGCAAAAGCTTTATAAGTTTCAGGAACAGAAAAAAGAGCTGCTGTGATCAGAACATTGTAAATGAGGGGAATCATGATGGATAAGGTCAGAGAGGTAGACAGGGGCCATATTCTAGAGGGCCTTTTTAGGCCACATTAAAGACCACAGCATCTATTGTAAGTTCAATGTGTAGCCATTGAAGAGTTAAAATAGCAATGTGGTGTGACTTCATTCAATTTTTTTAAAAAAGAATTCTCTGCATAGAATAAACTATAGAGTTATAAAAAATTGAAACAGATAATCAGTTAGATGGCTGTTGGAATAGTCCAGGTAAGGGATTCTTGATGTGAACTATAAATGTAGATAATTGTATGGATTTAAAATATATTCTGGGCTTCCCAGGTACCACTGGTTGTAAAGAACACACCTGCCAATACAGGAGATGTTCAATCCCTGGGTTAGGAAGAGCCCTTGGAGGAGGGCATGGCAATCCATTCCAGTATTCTTGCCTGGAGAATCCCATGGACAGAGGAGCCTGGTGGACTACAGTCCACGGGGTCACAAAGAGTCAGACACGACTGAAGCGACTTAGCATGCATACAGGATATATTACAGGGTCTTCCCTGGTGGTCCAGTGATTAAGGCTATGTCTTCCAATGCAGGGTTTGTGGGTCTGATCCCTGGTCACTAAGCTAAGATCTAACATGCCTTGCAAGCAAATAAATATATAAAACAGAAGCAATGTTGTAATAAATTCAATACAGACTTAATAAAATATATTCCAAAAGAAGTTTAAATCATACTGATGAAGAATTAGATATAAATATGAGGAGAATGAGGCAATAACAAACACTCTAGTCTCTGCCTTGTAGAGCTGGGTACCATAGATTTACTGAATCGGGAGATCAGCTTAAAAGGGAAAAACAGAGTATACTTTGGACAGTACATTTAAGATGTTTTCAAGACATGCAAGTGGAAATGTCAAGTAGGCAGTGGCTCAGGAAGATATACGAGTAGGGAATATACATCCAATGCAGCATTTAATTAATAAATAAAAATCAGTAAGACCAACTTGGGTTTTAAACCAACATGGGTTTTAAAAGTACCTAAGAATATGCCCTAAGTTATGCTAACATTTAGAGGATTTGTGGAGAAGTAAAATTCAGTACGAAAGAATGAATATAAGATCCAGGTTATGATCACTGCCGGAGAAGGCAATGGCAACCCACTCCAGTGTTCCTGCCTGGAGAATCCCAGGGACGGCAGAGCCTGGTGGGCTGCCGTCTATGGGGTCGCACAGAGTCAGACACGACTGAAGTGACTTAGCAGCAGCAGCAGTAGCATGATCACTGCAAACAGTAACTTCGATAAAGTGTATGAAAAGATTTCTGGAAGAGAGTGAGATCAAGGGATTGAGTTACTGAATCATTCAGAATGATTCAGAAAGGTATGTAAAACTAGAAATCATAAAAAGTTTAGGTATGAGGAGTAGGAAAGTGTGCAGGATGCATGATTCAGGGAGTTTGACTAGGATGTTGATTCTTCTTTTTCAGTCAGTAAGTCCCCTCCATCTCTCTGTGACCCCATTGGTTGCAATACTCTAGGCTTTCCTGTCCTTCATCATCTCCCATTGATTGCTCAAACTCATGTCCATTGAGTTGGTGATGCCATCCAACCAGCTCATCCTCTGTTGCCCACTGCTCTTCCTGCCCTCAATCTTTCCCAGCATCAGGGCCTTTTCCAATGAGTCAGCTCTATAAAGTCTATAAGGCCTTACAGGTCTTCACAGAACCATTCAACTTCAACTTTTCCAGCATTAGTGATTGGGGCATAGACTTGGATTACTGTGATGTTGAATGGTTTGCCTTGGAAATGAACCAAGGTGATTCTGTCATTTTTGAGACTGTACCCAAGTACTGCATTTTGGACTGTCTTGTTAACTATGAAAGCTAGTCTATTTCTTCTAAGGGATCCTTTGCCACAGTAGTATACATAATGGTCATCTGAATTACATCTGCCCATTCCTGTTCATTTTAGTTCACTGATTCTTAAAATTTCGATGTTCACTCTTGCCATCTCCTGCTTGATTACATGCAATTTACCTTGATTTATTTGACATTCCAGGTTCCTATGCAGTATTGCTCCTTACAGCTTCAGGCTTTACATTTACCACCAGACACATCCACAACTGTGCATTGTTTCCACTTTGTCTCAGCTGCTTCATTCTTTCTGCAGCTATTAGCAATTGCCCTCTGCTCTTCCCCAGTAGATGTAGATGAAAAGAAGAAGTATTAGCAGATGACAGTAGGTGACAGCATTATAGCATGAAAGTAAAAAATGCAGAGAGTATTAAATAGGAGAACAGAGGAATAATGATCTATAAAGAACAATGGGGATCAAGGAATATAATTATTCAATGTCTTTTACCTAAGGTTTATGTGGTATAAGAACAGTTTCTTTGAATTTGAGAAAACTGCAAAGAGCCTGGTTTTAGTTAAGATAAAGAAGTGAAGAAAACAAAATGAGAAAAGAGGAATTTGTTGCTCACAGAAAAGGAATATCAGTTTTCAGTCATGTATAATAAAGCATCTTCAAATTGAGAAGCTTAATAAAACCACTATTTTATATATTTATGATTCCATAGGATGGTCTCAGTTAGGCGATCCCTCTGATGCTATCAACTTCAGCTTCCTATTGACTCAGCTGAGAATGAATCATTCCATATGGCCTCACTCATTTGTCTGGAAGTTGATATGAGCTGTAAAATGGACCATGTGATCGCATCCTCAGACATCATCCCAGGCTTTATTGACAGGAAAGTCTCCAGGCAGCACTATAGTGAGAGCAGAAGTTCATAGGGTTAAGGTTAGAACTCCAAAAATCACTTCCACCACATTTTATGAATCTAAGCAAGTCAAAATTTTAGCCTAAATTCATAGGGAAATGGATATAGAGTCTATCTCTTGAGAGAAGCAGCAGAGTCAAATTACAAAAGTATGTAATATGGGATAGATAAATTATAACAGCCAATTTTCCAAAACCTATCATAGTATACTCTGTTCAAAATAGTTCAACCTGATTTTCTTTATCAGTTTGGCAGTATTGCATTCTAACCAGATAGAATAAAAGTAAAGTGAGAAATATATACCAAGGTAACATAATCAAATGAAAGATGGAGTAGCTATATTAATTTTATAAAAAAAAAAAAAAAGATTTCAGAGGTAAGAAAATCATCAAGACTAAATGGGGGTATTACATAATGATAAAGGGGTAGATTCTCCAGAAAGAGTTAACAGTCCTGGATATGTATGTACCTAGATATAGAACATGAGAATATGTGAGGCAAATGTTGATAGAACTGCAAAGCAAAATACACAAATCCACTACTAGAGTTGGGACATGTCAACATACTTCTATAAGTAATTGACCAATTCAGCAGGAAGCAAATAAGTAAGGATATACAGTAAGTCACCCACACACAAATGCATACTATGAATGTGTATATAATACATAGTTTAAAAATATTTTGAATTAAATGAAAATGGAAATGCAGCTTATCAAAATGTGTAGGATACAGTGAAACCAGTGCTTAGATGGAAATTTATAGCACTATATATATGTGTGTGTGTATATATATATATATATATATATATATATATATATATATATAATTATATAGATATACACACACACACGTGTGCCTGTGTATGTATGTATATTAGGAAAAGAGATCTGAAATCAATAATCTAAGTATACACCTTAGAAACAAGAGAAAGAAAAGAAAATCTAAAGAAAGAAGAGGAAAATAAATAATAAAAATGATAAAATGTAAAGAAAACAATAGAGAAAAATCAACAAAATTAAAAGTTCTCTGACAAGATAAATAAAACAGTTGATCTGATTTTAGCCTGGCTGGGCTTCTCTGGTGGCTCAGATGGTAAAGAATCTGCCTGCAATGCAGGAGACCTGGGTTCAATCTCTGGGTCTGGAGGGTGTCCTGGAGAAGGGAATGGCTGCCCACTCCAGTATTCTTGACTGAAGAATCTCATGGATGGAGGAATCTGACAGTTCATGGGGTCACAAAGAGTCAGACACAACTGAGTGACTAACAAACTACCCTGGCTAGAGTCTATTATATTATAATCAAGAAAAAAGAGATTGCACTAGTTACTAATATCAGAAGTGAAGAGAGATCATCACTACTGATCACATAGACATTAAGGAATATTATGTCCATACATTCAACAACTTAGTTGAATTTCTGTTGAAATTGGAAAGACAGTGAAAAACGTTGTCTCAATCCATTTGAGCTGCCATGACAAACTGCCATAAACTGGGTGACTTATAAACATCAGAAATTTCTCAATTTTGAAGGCTGGGCAGTCCAAGACTAAGGTGCCAACAGATTCAGTGTTTAGTGAGGACCTCATGGTTCATAGATGAATGACTGTCTCCTCACTGTGTGTTTACACAGCAGAAGGGGCAAGAGAGCTTTCTAGGGTCTCTTTATAAGCTCACTAATCCCATTTATCAAGGCTTTGTCTTCATGAACTACTAACCTCCTAAATGGCCTTACCTCCGAACAACAAAACATTGGCAAATAAATTTCAACATCTGAATTTTGATGAGATACAAACATTCAGTTAGTAGAAGACAAAATCTACCAAAACTCAGAAGGGAAAATGGCCAATCTGTTTTTCTCACATCTATTAAAGAAATTCAATCAATAATTAATAACCTTTCAAAAGAACACACTAAGCCCAGATAGTTTCGTTAGTAACTTCTACCAAATATTTAAGGAAAAAAACATCAATTCTGTACACCTCTTCTGAAAAATAGCAGCACAGTGAACAGCTCCTGACTCATTCTATGAGGTCTGGTTAATACGAAAAAACACATTATAAAAAAGGAAAACAATAGACCAATCTCTCTCATAAACATAGCTGCAAAAGTCAACAAAATATTAGTAAATCAAATCCAACAATGCATAAAAGAATTATGCACCATGACTGAATGGGATTTATTCGAAGTGTTCAAGGTTAATTCAACATTTAAATTTCAATTAATTTAATCCATCATATTACCAGGCAATTGAAGAAAAATTACCTGATCTTTTCACTAGATGAAATAAGCCCAACAGTCATTCGTGATAAAAACTCTCAGCAAATTAGAAAGAGAGGAACTTCTTCAAGTTGATTCTTTTTTAAATCTACAAAAAAAAAAAAAAACACACACACACACACACACACTAAAATTAATATTATATTATGGTGAAAAACTAAATGCTTTCTCATTAAGATCAGGAACAAGACAGGGAAGTACCCTCTCATCACACCTATTAT
This sequence comes from Bos javanicus, assembly GCF_032452875.1. NCBI lineage: Eukaryota > Metazoa > Chordata > Mammalia > Artiodactyla > Bovidae > Bos > Bos javanicus. The sequence goes on from NC_083897.1 coordinate 45,590,291, forward strand.
ACATTGTTCTGAAACTTCTAACTAGTGTAACAAGACAAGAAAAGGGAATGAAAAATATACAGAGAGGGAATGAAAAAATAAAACTGTTTCCAGATGACATAATTGTGTAGAAAATGCGAAGAATCAACAACAAAAATCTCCCAGAACTAATAAGTAATTATAACAAATTTGTAGAATACATGACCGATATACAAAATCAGTGGCTTTCCTATATACTAGTAATGAATAATTGGAATTTGAAGCTTAAAACACAATACCATTTTATTAGCACTTCAAAAATTATTTAGGAATAAATTTAATAAAATATATGCAATATCTATATGAGAAAAAATATAAATCTTATTGACAGAAAACTTAGAAGTCTTAAATAGATGAGGAAATATTCCGTGTTCATGGATAGGAGGACTCAGTATTATTATAATGTTGATTCTTCCCAATATTCAGTATTAACTTAAACAAAAGTTCAATTATTAATTTTGTGGATACTGACAAACAGGTTATCAAGTTTATATGCAAAGGCACAAAATGCAGATAGCTAACACAAGACTGAAGATGAATAAAGTCAGAAAATTGATACTATTCAATTTCAGTTCAGTTCAGTAGCTCAGTCGTGTCCGACTGTTTGTGACCCCATGAATCGCAGCACGCCAGGCCTCCCTGTCCATCACCAACTCCCGGAGTTCACTCAGACTCACGTCCATCGAGTCAGTGATGCCATCCAGCCATCTCATCCTCTGTCGTCGTCCCCTTCTCCTCCTGTCCCCAATCCATCCCAGCATCAGAGTCTTTTCCAATGAGTCAACTCTTCGCATGAGGTGGCCAAAGTACTGGAGTTTCAGCTTTAGCATCATTCCTTCCAAAGAAATCCCAGGGCTGATCTCCTTCAGAATGGACTGGTTGGATCTCCTTGCAGTCCAAGGGACTCTCAAGTGTCTTCTCCAACACCACAGTGCAAAAGTATCAATTATTTGGCGCTCAGCCTTATTCACAGTCCAACTCTCACATCCATACATGACCACAGGAAAACCATAGCCTTGACTAGATGAACCTTTGTTGGCAAAGTACTGTCTCTGCTTTTGAATATGCTATCTAGGTTGGTCATAACTTTCCTTCCAAGGAAGAGTTACTATAAAGCCATAATTATCAAGTGAGTGTGATATTGGTGAAAGAATAGACAAATACATCAATGGAACAAAATAGAAAGCCCAGAAATGGACTCACACACATATAGATAACCAAACTTTAACAAAAGAGCAAATGCAATTCAATGGAGAAAGATGTTTTTTTTTAATAAATGATGATGGGATAACAACTCTCACATGCAAAAAATGAATCTACACACAGACTAATTATCAAAAAATTTAACTGAAAATAAAGTATAAACCTAAATGTAAAATGCAAAATATAAAATTTCTAGGAGGTAATTGTGATATTATGATTTATAATAAGAAATATATATTTGGATTTCATCTCTGTTTCTGGCACATAACTCCTAAAACTTTTTAAAAATTTCCTAAGTAGTTGGAGTGCTAAAAGGTGTCTTTTTCATGTTAATGAGGTATCTTGGACCCCACCTAGGGATGGATACTGATTGCTTGTCCCCCTCTTCCACCAAAAGGTGGCTAAAGGTTTGAACCAATCTCCAACAGCTCACGTGGGAAATTTCCACTAAAACTCAAAAGGACAGTGTTTGGAGAACTTCTGGGTTGCTGAACACATGGAAGTGCTGGGACAGTGAGTGACATGCCTAAAGAGGCATGGAAACTCCTTGCTCTTTCTCACCCTTGCCCTATGCATCTCTACCATCTGGCTGTTCCTGAGTTTCATCTTTTTGTAATAAACTGGTGATCTAGTATGTTAAATCTTTCTGAGTTCTGTGAACTGCTCTAGCAAATCAGTCAAACCTGGGGAAAATGTCCTGGGTTTGCGCCTCTGATGTACAGCCAATTGGATAGAAGCTCAGGCGATAACCTGGACTTCCATTTCATATATGAAGGGCAGGGAGTAGGAGGACATTCTTGTAGGACTGAACCCTTTGTGTCAGAATTGAAGTTAATTGTAGTACATCCAGACAATGTTGAAGAACGGCTTGGTGGTGTGGGGGAAACCCCTATTCATTTGGTTTGCCTATGGCTTTTTTTCACAATAGTAAAAGATGTTTATCAGTTTTCACAGCCAACGGTCAGATAAAAAATAAAAGATAATTACAATCCCAAGCCATAATGGAAACATGATTAACCTAATAATATGAAATAATTACATACAAATTGGGGGTTAAGTAGAGTGATGTGATAAGTGGAAGTGCATACATGTATAGGTTTTCATCCGCCTGGGCAGTCTATGTCTTTTGGTTGGTGCATTTCATCCATTTACATTTAAGGTAATTATCAATATGTGAAGTGAAGTGAAGTCGCTTAGTTGTGTCTGACTCTTTGTGACCCCATGGACTGTAGCCTACCAGGCTCCTCCATCCATGGGATTTTCCAGGCTAGAATACTTCAGTGGGTTGCCATTTCCTTCTCTAGGAGATCTTCCCGATCCAGGGATTGAACCTGGGTCTCCTGCATTGTAGGCAAATGCTTTACCGTCTGAGCCTCCAGGGAAGCTCAATCATATATATCAATATGTACAATCCTATTATCATTTTCTTAATTGTTTTGGGTTTGTTTTATTTAGGTGTCTTTCTTCACTTGTGTTTCCTGCCTAGAGAAGTCCCTTTAGCATTTATTGTAAAACTGGTTTGATAGTGCTGAATTCTCTTAACTTTTGCTTGTCTGGAAAGCTTTTGATTTCTCCATCAAATCTGAGAGAGGGGCTGCTGGGTAGAATATTCTTGTATAGGTTCTTCTCTTCATCACTTTAAATATATATTACCATTCCCTTCTGGCTTACAGAGTTTCTGTCAAGAAATCAGCTGATAACCTTATGGGAGTTCCCTTGTATATTATTTGCTGCTTTTCCCTTGTTACTTTTAATATTTTATCTTTGTCTTTAATTTTATTTATCAGTTTGATTACTGTGTATCTCGATGTGTTTCTCCTTGGGTTTATCCTGTTTGGGACTCTCTGTGATTCTTGGATTTATTTAACTATTTCCTTTCCCATGTTAGGGAAGTTTTCAGCTATTATCTCTTCAAATATTTTCTCAGATCCTTTCTCTCTTCTCCTTCTGGGATCCCTACAATGTGAATGTTGGTGCGGTTCATGTTGTCCCAGAGGTCTCTTATGCTCTCTTCATTAATTTTCATTCTTTAGTCCATATTCTGTTTTGCAGTTGTGATTTCCACCATTCTGTCTTCCAGGTCACTTTTCTGTTATTCTGTCTCAATTATTCTGCTTTTGATTCCTTCTAGTGTAGTATTCATTTCTGTTTGTTCTTTAGTTCTTGTGAGTCTTTGGTAAACATTTCTTACATCTTTTCCATTCTTTTTTTGAGATCCTGGATCATCTTCACTATGGTTAGTCTGAATTCTTTTTCTGGAAGCTTGCCTATTTCCACTTAATTTAGTTGTTTTTCTGGGGTTTTATCTTGTCCTTTCATCTGGGACATAATTCTCTGCATTAAAAAAATTAATTTATTTATTATAATTGGAGGCAAATTACTTTACAATATTGTGGTGGTTTTTGCCAGACATTGACATGAATCAGCTGCAGGTGTACATGTGTCCTCTCATCCTGAATCCCTGTTCCACCTCCCTCCCCCTCCCATCCCTCTGGGTTGTCCCAGGGCACTGGCTTTGAATGCCCTTTTTCATGCATCACAGAGTAAAGTAACTGAGAAAGAAAAATACCAATACAGTATATTAACACATATATATGGAATTTAGAAAGATGGTAATGATGACCCTATGTGAATTTTTTTCTAATAACTTTCTGCGATGTAGTTTCCATGTGGTGCCTGTGGAATTGTAGTTCTTCTTGCTTCTGCTGCCTGCCCTCTGGTGGATGAGGCTAAGAGGCTCCCTGATGGGGCGGACTGTCAGTTCAGTTCAGTTCAGTCACTCAGTCGTGTCCGACTCTTTGCGACCCCATGAATTGCAGCACGCCAGGCCTCCCTGTCCATCACCAACTCCTGGAGTTCACTCAGACTCACGTCCATCGAGTCAGTGATACCATCCAGCCATCTCATCCTCTGTCGTCCCCTTCTCCTTCTGCCCCTAATCCCTCCCAGCATCAGAGTCTTTTCCAATGAGTCAACTCTTCGCATGAGGTGGCCAAAGTACTGGAGTTTCAGCTTTAGCATCATTCCTTCCAAAGAAATCCCAGGGCTGATCTCCTTCAGAATGGACTGGTTGGATCTCCTTGTAGGCCAAGGGACTCCCAAGAATCTTCTCCAACACCACAGTGCAAAAGCATCAATTCTTCGGCGCTCAGTCTTCTTCACAGTCCAACCCTCACATACATACATGACCACAGGAAAAACCATAGCCTTGACTAGACGGACCTTTGTTGGCAAAATAATGTCTCTGCTTTTGAATATGCTATCTAGGTTGGACATAACTAGACAGGTTGGGAGGGGCTGGTGGTAGGAAAAACAGGATCTTGTTTTGTTGGGCAGGGCCATGCTAAGTAAAATGGTGATCCAGTTGTCTGCTGATGGGTAGGGTTGTGCTCCATCCATGGTAGATGTTTTACCTGAGACAACCCATTCTACAGGCTATCACTTCCATTCAGTTCAGTCTTTCAGTCTTGTCCAACTCTTTGGGACCCCATGGACTACAGCATGCAAGGCCTCCCTGTCCATCACCAACTCCTAGAGTTCACTCTAACTCATGTCCATTGAGTCGGTGATGCCATCCAAACATCTCTTCTGTCATCCCCTTCTACTTTCACCTTCAATCTTTCCCAGCATCAAGGACTTCTCCAATGAGTCAGCTCTTCTCATCAGGTGGGCAAAGTATTGGAGTTTCAGCTTCAATATCAGTTCTTTCAATGAATATTCAGGACTGATTTTCTTCAGGATTGACTTGGTGGATCTCCATGCAGTCCAGGGGACTCTGAAGAGGCTTCTCCAATACCATAATTCAAAAGCATCAATTCTTCGGTGCTCAGCTTTCTTTATAGTTCAACTTTCACATCCATACACGACTACTGGAAAAATGATAGCCTTTACCAGACAAACCTTTGTTGGCAAAGTAACATCTCTGCTTTTTAATATGCTGTCTAGGTTGGCCATAACTTTTCTCCCAAGGAGTAAACATCTTTTAATTTCATGGCTGCAGTCACCAACTGCAGTGATTTGGTAGCCCCCCCAAAAAAGCCTGTCACTGTTTCCACTGTTTCTCCATCTATTTAACATGAAGTGATGGGACTGGATCCCAATATCTTAGTTTTCTGAATGTTGAGCTTTAAGCCAAATTTTTCACTCTCTTCTTTCACTTTCATCAAGATGCTTTTTAATTATTTTTTAATTTCTGCCATAAGGGTGGTGTCATCTGCAGATCTGAGGTTATTGATATTTCTCCCAGCAATCTTGATTCCAGCTTGTGCCTCATCCAGCTCAGCATATTCATGATGTACTCTGCATATAAGTTCAAAAAGCAGGGTGACAATATACAGCCTTGACATACTCCTTTTCCTATTTGGAACCAGTCTGTTCTTCCATGTCCAGTTCTAAATGTTGCTTCCTGACATGCATACAGGTTTCTCAAGAGGCATGTCAGGTGGTCTGATATTCCAATCTCTTTCAGAATTTTCCACAGTTTATTGTGATCCACACAGTCAAATGCTTTGGCATAGTCAATAAAGCAGAAGTAGATGTTATTCTGGAATTCTCTTGCTTTTTCCATGATCCAGTGGATGTTGGCATTTTGATCTCTGGTTCCTCTGCCTTTTCTAAATCCAGCTTCAACATCTGGAAGTTCATGGTTCACGTATTGCTGAAGTCTGGCTTGGAGAATTTTGAGCATTACTTTACTAGTATGTGAGATGAGTACATTGTGCGGTAGTTTGAGCATTCTTTGGCATTTCCTTTTTTGGGGATTGGAATGAAAACTGATATTTTCCAGTCCTATGGCCACTGCTGTGTTTTCCAAATTTGCTGGCATATTGAGTGCAGCACTTTCACAGCATAATCTTTCAGGATTTGAAACAGCCCAACTGGAATTCCATCACCTCCACTAGCTTTGTTCAGAGAGATGCTTCCTAAGGGCCACTTGACTTCACATTCCAGGATCTCTGGCTCTAGGTGAGTGATCACACCCTCATGACTATCTGGGCTGTGAAGATCTTTTCTGTACAGTTCTTCTGTGTATTCTTGCCACCTCTTCTTAGTATCCTCTGCTTCTGTTAGTTCTGTACCTTTTCTGTCCTTTATTGAGCCCATCTTTGTATGACGTGTTACCTTAGTATCTCTAATTTTCTTGAAGAGATCTCTAGTCTTTCCCATTCTATTGTTTTCCTCTATTTCTTTGCACTGATCACTGAGGAAGGCTTTCTTATTGCTATTTCTCTTTGCTATTCTCTAAACTCTGAATTTAAATGGGTATATCATTCCTTTTCTCCTTTGCTTTTGACTTCTCTTCTTTTCACAGCTATCTGTAAGGCTTCCCCAGACAGCCATTTTGCTTTTTGCCATTTATTTTTCTTGGGGATGGTCTTGATCCTTGTCTCCTGTACAGTGTTATGAACCTCCATCCAGAGTTCATCAGGCACTCTGTCTATTACATCTAGTCCCTTAAATCTATTTCTCACTTTCACTGTATTATCATTAGGGATTTGATTTAGGTCATAAAGCCTTTGACTGTGTGGATCACAATAAACTGTGGAAAATTCTGAAGAGATGGAAATACCAGACCACCTGATCTGCCTCTTGAGAAACCTATATGTAGGTCAGGAAGCAACAGTTAGAAGTGGCCATGGAACAACAGACTGGTTCCAAATAGGAAAAGGAGTACGTCAAGGCTGTATATTGTCACCCTGCTTATTTAACTTATATCCAGAGTACATCATGAGAAACACTGGGCCGGAAGAAGCACAAGCTGGAACCCAGATTGCCGGGAGAAATATCAGTAACCTCAGATATGCAGATAACACCACCCTTATGGCAGAAAGTGAAGAGGAACTAAAAAGCCTCTTGATGAATGTGAAAGAGGAGAGTGAAAAATTTGGCTTAAAGCTCGACATTCAGAAATTGAAGATCATGGCATCTGGTCCCATCACTTCATGGGAAATAGATGGAGAAACAGTGGAAACAGTGACTGACTTTATTTTTGGGGGCTCCAAAATCACTGCAGACGGTGATTCCAGACATGAAATTAAAAGACGCTTACTCCTTGGAAGGAAACTTATGACCAACCTAGATAGCATATTGAAAAGCAGAGATATTACTTTGCCAATAAAAGTCCGTCTAGTAAAGGCTATGCTTTTTCCAGTGGTCATGTATGGATGTGAGAGTCGGACTCTGAGGAAAGCTGAGCGCCAAAGAATTGATGCTTTTGAACTGTGGTGTTGGAGAAGACTCTTGAGAGTCCCTTGGACTGCAAGGAGATCCTACCAGTCCATCCTAAAGGAGATCAGTCTTGGGTGTCCTTTGGAAGGACTGGTGCTGAAGCTGAAACTCCAATACTTTGGCCACCTCATGTGAAGAGTTGACTCACTGGAAAAGACCCTGTTGCTGAGAAAGATTGGTGGCAGGAGGCAAAGGGGACGACAGAGGATGAGATGGCTGGGATGGCAGAACCGACTCGATGGACATGAGTTTGAGTGAACTCTGGGTGTAGGTGATGGACAGGGAAGCCTGGCGTGCTGTGATTCGTGTAGTCACAAAGAGTCGGACATGACTGAGTGACTGACTTGAATGGTCTAATGGTTTTCCCTACTTTCTTCAATTTAAATCTGAATTTTTCAATAAGGAATTCATGGTCTGAGCCACAGTCAGCTCCTGGTCTTATTTTTGCTGACTCTATAGAGCTTCTCCCTCTTTGGCTGCAAAGAATATAATCAATCTTATTTCGGTATTGACCATCTGGTGACGTCCATGTGTAGAGTCTTCTCTTGTGTTGTTGGAAGATGATGATTGCTATGACCAGTGCATTCTCTTGGCAAAACTCTATTAGCCTTTGTCCTGCTTCATTTTGCATTTCAAAGCCAAATTTGCTTGTTACTCCAGGTGTTTCTTGACTTCCTACTTTTGCATTCCAGTCCTCTATAATGAGGAGAATGCAATGGCATCCCACTCCGGTACTCTTGCCTGGAAAATCTCATGGATGGAGGAGCCTGGTGTGCTGCAGTCCATGGGGGTCACTAAGAGTCGCACATGACTGAAAGACTTCACTTTCACTTTTCACTTTCATGCATTAGAGAAGGAAATGGCAACCCACTCCAGTGTTCTTGCCTGGAGAATCCCAGGGATGGGGGAACCTGGTGGGCTGCCGTCTATGGGGTCGCACAGAGTCAGACACGACTGACCCGATTTAGCACCAGCACCCCTATAATGAAAAGGACATCTTTTTGGGTGTTAGTTCTAGAATGTCTTGTAGGTCTTCATTGAACCATTCAACTTCAGCTTCTTCAGCATTACTGGTTGGGGCATAGACTTAGATTACTGTGATATTGAATGGTTTGCCTTGGAAACGAACAGAGATCATTCTGTCGTTTTTGAAATGGCATCCAAGTACTGCATTTTGGACCCTTTTGTTGACTCTGATGGCTACTCCATTTCTTCTAAGGGATTCTTGTCCACAGTAGAGGGCTAACTCCAAGGGGGATCTCTCAGGATTGCTGCTGCCAGGGCCTCCATCCATGCAATAAGCCACTGCTGACCCATGCCTCCACAGGAGACCCTTCAACACCAACAGGTAGGTCTGGTTGTTTCCTGTGGGGTCATGGCTCCTTTCCCCTGGGTCCTCGTGCATGTAAGATTTTGTTTACAAGATTGGGGTCTCTATTTCCCCCGGTCCTTTTGAAGTCCTGCAATCAAATCCTGCTGGCCTTCAAAGTCTTATTCCCTGGGGTCCCTAGTACCTTTGCTCAATCCCCAGGCTGGGATGCCTCATGTGGGGTGCAGAACCTTCACAACAGTGGGAGAACTTCTTTGGTATTATTATTCTCCAGTTTGTGGGTCACCCACCTGGCCAGTGTGGGATTTGATTTTATCATGATTGCACTCCTTCTACTATCTTGCTGTGGCTTCTCCTTTGACTCTGATGTAGGGTATGTTTGTTTATTTCTTTGTTTGTTTTCATAAGTTTCTGCATCTTCTTGCCAATGGTTGTGCAATAGCTAGTTATGATTTTCATACTCTAACAGGGCATGAGCACATGTCCTTCTATTCTGCCATCTTGAACCATAAAAGGCTTTTTAGATTAAAAAATATATATATATGACTCATGAGAGGAAAAACTGATCAGTGCACTTCATGAAAATTAAAAATATGTGTTCTTAAAAAGACACCATAAGATAATGACTAAAAAAGGACTGGGAAAAATATTTGAACAATGTATATCTGATAAAGAACTTATATCCTGAATATGAAAAGAACACTTTAAACTCAACAATAATACAACAAGTAACTCACTTAAAAAATGGGCAAAAGATGTGAATAGGTATTTCTACAAATAGGGTTGCAAATAAACATATTAAAAGATGCTCAACATAATATGATATTAGAAAATTTAAATTAAAATGATGAGATACTACTATATACTCACTAGAATGACTGAAATAATAAAAAACTGACAATATCAAATGCTGAAGGGATATGGGATAATAGGAGATCTCATTCATTTTTGGTGGGAATGCACAAAGTTACCACCATTTTGGAAGATAATTTTGCAGTTTCCTGCATAGTTAAAGGTCTTCCCTAATAGCTCAGTTGGTAAAGAAAATGCCTGCAATGCAGGAGACCCCAGTTTGATTCCTGGGTCAGGCAGATCCGCTGGAGAAGGAATAGGGTACCCACTCCAGTATTCTTGGGCATTCCTTATGTCTCAGTTGGTAAAGAATTCACCTGCAATGTGGGAGACCAGGGTTCAAGCCCTGGGTTGGGAAGCTCCCTGGAGAAGGGAAAGGCTACCCACTCCAGCATTCTGGCTTGGAGAATTCCATGGACTTTGCAAAGTCCATGGGGTTGCAAAGAGTCAGGAACACGATTGAGTGACTTTCACTTTCAGAAGATTAAATATCATCTTACCGAATAATCCAGTAATGACACCCCTAGCTTGTAGGCAGATCCACATAATACAGAATTCAGAACATAATACAGAATCTAAAAATTGATTTATAAATATATGATCAATTAATTTTCAATGAAAGTGCCAAACTATTTCAACAGAGAAGGGAAAGTCTTTTCAACAAATGGTACTAGGAAAATTGGATGTTCAAATGGAAAGTAATGACCATAGACCTTCACCTTATACAATATACCATAATTAATGTGTGCCTCAGGAATCTAAATATAAAAGTTAAATCTATAAAACCTCTATAATTACAGTGTTTAATACAACAATCATATATCTCAATTTATATTTAATGTTAAAAATAAAGTGAAATTAAAAAATAAGCTCTTCAGTCTCACTAATCATATCTCAAGTGCTTGGTAGCCAAAATTAGCTAGCGGTTTCCATTTTGGACAGGGCAGCTATGGACTATTTCCATCAATCAGAAAGTTCTATTGAACAGTTTTATTCTAGAAGAAAACATGGGAGAAAATCTCTGTGACATTTAAGTTAGGCTTCTTAAAGATACAAATGAAAAGCAAAAATGGTAAAATAAACAATTGATAAACTCTACCCTTAAAAATTTTAAAAATGTTGATCTTCAAAAGATACCAAGAAAAACTTGATGCAAAATGGGAGATAATGTTTTCATTACATTTTTCTGAGAAATGATTTACATTAGAATATAAAATCATTCAAATAATCACAAGGCAAAAACAATAAAACATGAACAAAAAGTTTAAACAGACATTTCACAAAATACATAAATAGCCAGTAAGCATATGAGGAGATACATGACATCAGAGAAATGCAGATTAAGAGAAAAACATACCATTGGTTCCAAATAGGAAAAGGAATATTTCAAGGCTGTATATTGTCACCCTGCTTATTTAACTTATATGCAGAGTACATCATAAGAAATGCTGGGCTGGAGGAAGCACAAGCTGGAATCAAGATTGCTGAGAGAAATATCAATAACCTCAGATATGCAGATAACACCACCCTTATGGCAGAAAGTGAAGAAGAACTAAAGAGCCTCTTGATGAAAGTGAAAGAGGAGAGTAGAAAAGTTGGCTTAAAGCTCAACATTCAGAAAACGAAGATCATAGCATCTGGTCCCATCACTTCATGGTAAATAGATGGAGAAACAGTGGAAACAGTGGCTGACTTTACTTTGGGGGGCTCAAAATCACAGCAGATGGTTATTGCAGCCATGAAATTAAAAGACACTTACTCCTTGGAAGGAAAGTTATGACCAACCTAGATAGCATATTAAAAAAGCAGAGACATTACTTTGCCAAGAAAGGTCCATCTAGTCAAGGCTATGGTTTCTCCAGTGGTATGTATGGATGCGAGAGTTGGACTGTGAAAAAAGCTGAGCACCGAAGAACTGATGTTTTTGAACTGTGGTGGTGGAGAATTCTTGAGAGTCCCTTGGACTGCAAGGAGATCCAACCAGTCCATCCTAAAGGAGATCAGTCCTGGGTGTTCATTGGAGGGACTGATGTTGAAGCTGAAACTCCAATACTTTGGCCACCTGATGCAAAGAGCTAACTCATTGGAAAAGACCCTGATGCTGGCAAAGATTGAGGGCAGGAGGAGAAGGTGACAACAGAAGATGAGATGGTTGGACGGCATCATCAAGTCAATGGACATGGGCTTGGGTGGACTCTGGGTGTTGGTGATGGACAGGGAGGCCTGGTGTGCTGTGCTTCGTGGGGTTGCAAAGAGTTGGACACGACTGAGTGACTGAACTGAACTGAACTGATACACTATAAAACTTTTAGAAATATAATGCTATAAAAAGAAAAGAAAAATATCACAAATTAGCAAGGATGTGGATTGAATGAAACTATTGTAGCAAAGATGTGGATTGAATAGAACTATTGCAATGTCCATGTGAGAATGGATATTACAGCAGTTTAGAAAACTGGTCAGCAATTACTTTAAAAAATCAAACATACACCTATCATATACCCTATCCACGTTCCATGAATGATATTTATCCCAGAAAAATCAAGATATATGTCCACAAAACACTTGTACATGCATGTCCATAGCAGCTTTATTCAGAGTGCCTAAAACTGGAAACAATCCAAATACCTATAATCAGTTCAGTTCAGTTCGGTCACTCAGTCGTGTCCAGCTCTTTGCGACCCCATGAATTGCAGCACACCAGGCCTCCCTGTCCATCACCAGCTCCCAGAGTTCACTCAGACTCATGTCCTTCGAGTCAGTGATGCCATCCAGCCATCTCATCCTCTGTCGTCCCCTTCTCCTCTTGCCCCCAATCCTTCCTAGCATCAGAGTCTTTTCCAATGAGTCAACTCTTCGCATGAGGTGGCCAAAGTACTGGAGTTTCAGCTTCAGCATCATTCCCTCCAAAGAAATCCCAGGGCTGATCTCCTTCAGAATGGACTGGTTGGATCTCCTTGCAGTCCAAGGGACTCTCAAGAGTCTTCTCCAACACAACAGTTCAAAAGCATCAATTCTTCAGCACTCAGCCTTCTTCACAGTCCAACTCTCACATCCATACATGACCACAGGAAAAACCATAGCCTTGACTAGATGAAACTTTGTTGGCAAAGTACTGTCTCTGCTTTTGAATATGCTATCTAGGTTGGTCATAAGTTTCCTTCCAAGGAGTAAGCGTCTTTTAATTTCATGGCTGCAGTCACCATCCACAGTGATAAGTAGATGAATAATCAATGGTAGTACATACTCATATATAAAGATGAATGAATAACTGGAACATGTAACAACAGCATAAATCTCAAAATAATCATGCTGATTGAAGCCAGATACAAAAGAATACATAGGTATGATTCTATTAATATAAAACTCTAGAAGATGGTAACTAAATTAGGACAAAAGGCAAATCATGTGGCCTTGGGATCAGAGACAGAGGTAGGGGTGGAATGCAAAGTAGTATGAGGAACCTTTTGTGTTGTTAGAATTGTTCTATATCTTGATTGAGGTGATGGTTTCACAGAGGTAAACATCTGTCAAAATTCATCAAAATTTACATTTTAAATAGATGCATCTGATTGTTCATCACATCAGAACAGATCAGTTGCTCAGTCATTTCCGACTCTTTGTGACCCCATGAATCACAGCACGCCAGGCCTCCCTGTTTATCACCAACTCCCAGAGTTCACCCAGACTCATAGCGATCAAGACAATGATGCCATCCAGCCATCTCATCCTCTGTCGTCCCCTTCTCCTCTTGCCCCCAGTCCCTCCAAGCATCAGAGTCTTTTCCAATGAGACAACTCTTCGCATGAGGTGGCCAAAGTACTGGAGTTTCTGCTTTAGCATCATTCCTTCCAAAGAAATCCCAGGGCTTTTCTCCTTCAGAATGGACTGGTAGGATCTCCTTGCAGTCCAAGGGACTCTCAAGAGTCTTCTCCAACAACACAGCTCAAAAGCATCAATTCTTCAGCCCTAAGCCTTCTTCACAGTCCAACTCTCACAACCATACAAGACCACAGGAAAAACCATAGCCTTGACTACACGGACCTTTGTTGGCAAAATAATGTCTCTGCTTTTGAATATGCTATCTAGGTTGGTCATAACTTTCCTTCCAAGGAGTAAGCGTCTTTCAATTTCATGGCTGCAGTCAACATCTGCAGTGATTTTGGAGCCCAGAAAAATAAAGTCTGACACTGTTTCCACTGTTTCCCAATCTATTTGCCATGAAGTGATTGGACCAGATGCCATGATCTTCATTTTATGAATGTTGAGCTTTAAGCCAACTTTTTCACTCTCCACTTTCACTTTCATCAAGAGGCTTTTTAGTTCTTCTTTACTTTCTGCCATAAGGGTGGTGTTATCTGCATATCTGAGGTTATTGATATTTCTCCCGGCAAACTTGATTCCAGCTTGTGTATCTTTCAGTCCAGCATTTCTCATGATGTACTCTGCATATAAGTTAAATAAACAGGGCGACAATATACAGCCTTGACATACTCCTTTTCCTATTTGGAACCAGTCTGTTGTTCCATGTCCAGTTCTAACTGTTGCTTCCTGACCTGCATACAAATTTCTTAAGAGGCAGATCAGGTGGTCTGGTATTCCCATCTCCTTCAGAATTTCCACATTTTATTGTGATCCACACAGTCAAAGGCTTTGGCATAGTCAATAAAGCAGAAATAGATGCTTTTCTGGAACTCTCTTGCTTTTTCCATGATCCAGCAGATGTTGGCAATTTGATCTCTGGTTCCTCTGCCTTTTTTAAAACCAGCTTGAACATCTGGAAGTTCATGGTTCACATATTGCTGAAGCCTGGCTTGGAGAATTTTGAGCATTACTTTACTAGTGTGTGAAATGAGTGCAATTGTTCGGTAGTTTGAGCATTCTTTGGCATTGCCTTTCTTTGGGATTGGAATGAAAACTGATCTTTTCCAGTCCTGTGGCCACTGTTGAGTTTTCCAAATTTGCTGGCATATTGAGTGTAGCACTTTCACAGCATCATCTTTCAGGATTTGGAATAGCTCAACTGGAATTCTATCACCTCCACTAGCTTTGTTCGTAGTGATGCTTTCTAAGGCCCACTTGACTTCACATTCCAGGATGTCTGGCTCTAGGTCAGTGATCACACCATCATGATTATCTAGGTCATGAAGATCTTTTTTGTACAGATCTTCTGTGTATTCTTGCCATCTCTTCTTAATATCTTCTGTTTCTGTTAGGTCCATACCATTTCTGTCCTTTATTGAGCCCATCTTTGCATGAAATGTTCCTTTGGTATCTCTGATTTTCTTGAAGACATCCCTAGTCTTTCCCATTCTGTTGTTTTCCTCTCTTTCTTTGCTTTGATCGCTGAAGAAGGCTTTCTTATCTCTTCTTGCTATTCTTTGGAACTCTGCATTCAGATATTTATATCTTTCCTTTTCTCCTTTCCTTTTCACTTCTCTTCTTTTCACAGCTATTTGTAAGGCCTCCCCAGACAGCCATTTTGCTTTTTTGCATTTCTTTTCCATGGGCATGGTCTTGATCCCTGTCTCCTGTACAATGTCACGAACCTCTGTCCATAGTTCATCAGGCATTCTATCTATCAGATCTAGGCCCTTAAGTCTATTTCTCTCTTCCACTGTATAATCATAAGGGATTTGATTTAGGTCATACCTGAATGGTCTAGTGGTTTTTCCTACTTTCTTCAATTTCAGTCTGAATTTGGCAATAAGGAATTCATGATCTGAGCCACAGTCAGCTCCTGGTCTTGTTTTTGTTGACTGTATAGAGCTTCTCCATTTTTGGCTGCAAAGAATATAATCAATCTGATTTCGGTGTTGACCATCTGATGATGTCCATGTAGAGTCTTCTCTTGTGTTGTTGAAAGAGGGTGTTTGTTATGACCAGTGCATTTTCTTGGCAAAACTCTATTAGTCTTTGCCCTGCTTCATTCTGTATTCCAAAGCCAAATTTGCCTGTTACTCCAGGTGTTTCTTGACTTCCTACTTTTGCATTCCAGTCCCCTATAATGAAAAGGACATCTTTTTTTGGGTGTTAGTTCTAAAAGGTCTTGTAGGTCTTCATAGAACCATTTAACTTCAACTTTTTCAGCGTTACTGGTTGGGGCATAGACTTGGATTACTGTGATATTGAATGGTTTGCCTTGGAAACGAACAGAGATCATTCTGTCGTTTTTGAGATTGCATCCAAGTATTCCATTTTGGACTCTTTTTTGACCATGGTGGCCACTCCATTTCTTCTTAGGGATTCCTGCCCACCATAGTAGATATAATGGTCATCTGAGTTAAATTCACCCATTCCAGTCCATTTCAGTTCGCTGATTCCTAGAATGTCGACATTCACTCTTGCCATCTCTTATTTGACCACTTCCAATTTGCCTTGATTCATGGACCTGACATTCCAGGTTCCTATGCAATATTGCTCTTTACAGCATCGGACCTTGCTTCTATCACCAGTCACATCCACAGCTGGGTATTGTTTTTTCTTTGGCTCTATCCCTTCATTTTTTCTGGAGTTATTTCTCCACTGATCTCCTGTAGCATATTGGGCACCTACTGACCTAGGGAGTTTCTCTTTCAGTATCCTATCATTTTGCCTTTTCATACTGTTCATGGGGTTCTCAAGACAAGAATACTGAAGTGGTTTGCCATTCCCTTCTCCAGTGGACCACATTCTGTCAGATCTCTCCACCATGACCCGCCCATCTTGGGTTGCCCCACGGGCATGGCTTAGTTTCATTGGTTTAGACAAGGCTGTGGTCCTAGTGTGATTAGACTGACTAGTTTTCTGTGAGTATGGTTTCAGTGTGTTTGCCCTCTCATGCCCTCTTGCAACACCTACCATCTTACTTGGGTTTCTCTTACCTTGGACGTGGGGTATCTCTTCACGGCTGCTCCAGCAAAGCGCAGCCATTGCTCCTTACCTTGGACGAGGGGTATCTTCTTACCGCCTCCCTTCCTGACCTTCAATGTGGGATAGCTCCTCTAGGCCCTCCTGCACCCGCGAAGCCACGGCTGCTTGGACGTGGGGTTGCTCCTCCTGGCCGCGGCCTCTGGTCTCAGGTGTGGGGGCATGGGGTAGCTCCTCCCGCCTGCTGCCCCTGGCCTTGGGCTTAGGGCCATGGGGTATCTCCTCCCAGCCACTGCCCCTGACCTTGGATGCGGGGTAACTCCTCTCGTCACAGCCCCTGACCTCGGATGCTGGTTATCTCCTCTCAGCCGCCCCCCCTGACCTCAGACGCAGGGTAGCTCCTCTTGGCCATTCCTGTGCCATTGCAGTCTGGTACTCTGGCTGCTGCCCCTGACCTCGGACGTGGGGTAACTCCTCTTGGCTTCCGCCCTTTGGGCATGGAGTCCTCCCGGCTTCTGCCCCTGACCTCAGACTTGGGGTGGCTCCTCTCGGCCGCGCTTAGCTCTCCAGTCGCAGCCGCCTGTGGTTAGCATGCCATTCACGGCTGCCTGTGCTTAGCGCACCGGCCGCAGCTGCGCTGATTGTTCATAAGCCACCCCAATAATATTTATACAAAAATACTGAAACTTAGAAGCAGCAAATTTTAAAACAGAATGTAGTCCTTTCATATGGGGTCCAGAGATAATCCACTGGGAAAACCTGAGTAGGATATGTTTTGAAACTCACTGAGACACTTATTTTCCAACAAATGGCTCTCTTGTAGGCTTGAATCAGATTCCTAGCAAATCTATCCAAGGAGCTCCTACTAAAACTAATGAGTAAAATCACATCTAAAATTCTCATCACTAATCAAAATCACTGGTTTAGCTTACTGTCACATTACATATCCCTTTTGGAAACTGGTAAAATATAAATTATCAACAGGCAAATGGCTTAAGCCATCAAATGTTAATCACTCAGTCATGTCCAACTCTTTGCGCCTCTCTAAAACCACTTGTGAAATTCAAAAATAGTATTTGAAAAAGTGACATTAATATGATTTTGTTACCTTGTAATTCTTTTTTTTTTTTTTTTGAAAATTAAAAAAAATTAAGTTTATTTATTTATTTTTGGCTCTGCTAGGTCTTCGTTGATGCAGGGGCTTTTCTCTAGTTGTGGTGAGTGGGAACTACTCTCTAGTTGAGGTATGTGGGCGTCTCATTGCCATGACTTCTCTTATTGTTGAGCACTGGCTCTAGGGCACAGGGGCTTCAGTAGCTGCGGCACACGGGCTCAGTAGTTGCAGCTCCCAGGTTCCAGAGCATAGACTCAGTAATTGTAGAGCAGTGGCTCAGTTGTTCTACAGTATGTGGGCTCTTCCTGGATCAGGAATCGAACCTGTGCCTCATGCATTGTCAGGCCACTGATCCAATAGAGTAACCCACCTTGTAATTCTTATAGTATGATCCTAAAGATATATCATAGGTACATTTCAAAGCAGGTTGGACAGATATGAAAAACACTGGAAGTATAGAAACTCATTAGGAAAGAGACTCAACAGTTTAAAGGCACTGGGAAAAGGTAAACAGACAAGAACAGGAGGGACACTAAAGTCAAATAAAGTCATTTGCTTGATTGCTAAAACTTTTGATTTAGGAAATATCAAGGAATCTTATGTAAGATTTTACTATGAGAAAATCACTGTCACTAATTTGAAATCTCAACATTCTTGGTAAAAAAGATATTTCCTTATTCTAATCTGCTATTCCCTCCTGCTACCCTCCTTTCCCTTGTTCGTTTTGGAGCTTAATTATTGAGTATTTACAACAAATGCTATACTTGCCTACCTAGTTTCTCATTTACAAATATAGCATCATCCTCATTTCAGAGCTAAGTATTCATCATAAAATTATTTAAACAGAGAGGTTATATCTCTATTTTTTCATACCTACCCCAATTTTAGCCTCTTTCAAACTGCTGTTTGTTCTAAAAATTTCACTGAAACTGTTTTCTAAAGTGACAAAGAACTGGTAAACAAATCTAATGACCACCTACCTATTCTTTAAGGTCCAGTTCAAGTGTCACCCCATTCCCAATGTCTTTCCTGGTATTCCTACCATTCCCTTCTCCAAGCTTGAAGTAATATTTCCCTATTCTATGTCTCTGTACCCATTGCTACAAGGTTGATCAGATTTTTCAGTCATGTGATTACGCCTTTATTTACATCGTCACATTTACCATTCATTTATTGAACACATAATGTGTCATTCACTGTGCTCAGTAAGGAGAGAATAGAGATGATTAAGGCATAATCTCTCTTCTGCTAAATAACATAGGGGAAAAGGTAAACAATAATTATAAATCAGTGCAATGAACTACTCAAAAGTGGCACAGGTTAGACAACCAAAAATATTTGTGGGCCAAATGCATTATTCTTCTATTTTCAAAATAACTAAAGGAAAGCATGTATTTGAGGTATTCCTATAGCCATGCTAATACTTACCATTTTGTGGGACCTGAAAAACTATGAGTTGATTACTTTTAGCCAAATATTATATAGTAATTATCTTAAACTCTCTGGGGGCAGGTTGTTGTTGTTTAGTCGCTAAGTCGTGTCCACCTCTTTTGCAACCCCATGGACTGTGTAGCCCTCTAGGTTCCTCTGTCCATGGGATTCTCCAGGCAAGAATACTGGAGTGGGTTGTCATGCCCTCCTCCAAGGGATCTTCCCAACCCAGGGATCGAACTCATGTCTCATGCATTGGCAGATGGATTCTTTACCACTGAGCCACCAGGGAAGCCCTTAGGGGCAGGTATAGACATCCAAGTGGAAAACTTAGATTTGGGCTGTGAACATAAAACATTTCATATACCCATCCTCTCCTCCAAATCTACACAGAAATCCATTGCCCTAGCACATAAAAGCAAATCGTCTAGTTAGAGTATACATAGATACAGCAGTAATAAAATATTTATATGGAAATCTTACTGAAGGAGAAAACAGAACAGGCTCTATCTTGAAAGCAGGACTCCATCTTGGGCTGGACTGGACTTTGAGCTAGATGCCCAGTATCTATGGAAATGACATACCAAATGGAAAACCAAGCCCCCGGAAGGAAGAGCCCCAGTGCTTTTCCTTGCCTAATTATCTGTGTGACCGAATAGAATCATACATTCTATTATGCTTATTGGGGAATGACCACAAGCCTATTGATAATTGTCCACTGTTAACTACCTAGGTTTAAGGCATATGAATCACAGGTTGACTTTGATTGTATCTTTCTTTTTCCTTTGTTCAGACTAGCTTCAGGGAATTTGGAGAGATGGGTTTAGGCACGTGTGTTTAGGGTATATAAGGTTTTCACAAAAACTGGTCAGGGTCCTTGGCTAAGAGGAGACTCTGCCTTGGGCTTGCCAGTGTAATAAACTGCACTCCACTATCTGCATTGTCCTTCTGAGTGAGTTTGTTTCCCAGGACGCGTGGCTACAACATTATTAGGTTTGAGAGAAGTACAATCTTAATGCCATGAATTCTTTCTTTTTTTTTTTTCAGTGAACTCAGTTTAATGAATATTTATTGAGCACACATATAGACTGAGTACATACATACATAAAATAGGATTATTTTTGTTTGTTGCACAGCAATTCTTTTGAACACAAAGAAAGTCAGTTTTTCCATTTGTAGTTGAATCTTCTAATTTTGTTTTAGTGATCATTCATTGAAATGTCTTTATTCTTAGTGAAAAGACAAGCCTAAACTCAGACTTAATCTGAACCTGTGGTGTGAATTAGTGAGGTTTGTCTGAATAGTCTATTTATTCTTATTAAAAAAAAATAAAACAGGTCAAATGCAAAACAGGATTCACATTTAAACCAGACATTTTAATAGTGAGCTGAGAGACATCTGTGTGCAGGATTATTGTAAAGTCTTCTCTCTTAGGACAACTGCATAGAGAGTTTACAAGCGAATCATTACATATGGGTTGCTGGACCAATAAAACCAGGTATTTAGCTACATGGTGGGCATCAAGCATTTCTATTATCTTCTCACATTTACATCTGCCTTGACTTCCTTAAACAGTTTTAGTTTTTGTCATGGAGGTAGACACTATTCATTACACCAGTCTTGCCTCCCTTCGTGTGTGCTCTGCTCACTCTTAAAGGCCATATGGGGTCACTCTAGGACAGCTGGAGGACCCAGCAGCTCCATGCTTCTTACATTTATTCCTGATACTTCGGTGCATAAGTCTATATTGGGAAACATACTTCCTACATTCTGAATCCTTTTCTCTTGAGAAGTTTTTGAGAAGAGTCTTGATGAGTAAATTTGTATTCTTTATACTTTATTACATACCCTCATCACATTCAATTCAGTTCACTTCAGTCATGTCTTTGCAACACCATGAACTGCAGCACACCAGGCCTCCCTGTCCATAGTCAACTCCCAGAGTTTACTCAAACTCATGTCCATTGAGTCGGTGATGCCATCATGAATTCTTAAGACAGCTCTGAATCAATCAATATAATATAGGCTTTTGAGTATAGCCATTTTGTGGGATGAAATAGTTAACGATGATGCACACCTTGGCTGATTTTCTCTACAGAGTATATATCACTAAACATCTCATCTGTGCTCCATTTTTCATTTGCTATAGTCATAAACCTTGAGAAAATTTAAGAGCCGCTTGCTATTTAATAACATCTAAAATTTTCCACAATATTAAACCTGTAGTCTAGATTCCCAGGGCCTGACTTCTGAAACTTAAGTGCTTAGATATTTGGAGTTATATGGATACAGTGAAAAATTGAATGCAGTTTCTTAAGAGATCTATCAAAACAGAAGTCATCTGGAAATAAACAGCTATGGCTTGGCAGATAGGTACAGCATCTGCTTTTGCCTCTTTAATCTTGGCATGAAATAATACACTTATAGTGACAAACCAACAAATGCACTTCTCTTGCTCTCTTTAAAAGTAGCATTTTTGTTGAAAACATTACAAAACAAATGTTTAAAAGATAATTATGTGTTCATCAAATGCCCATATGGTCATTAAATATCTGCCTCTGTGGAGTAAAAACATGTGTTGTTCTCATGGATAACTGCCCATTTTAAACTTCACTTAACAGGTTACAAACTATTTCATGCTTAGCAGGCAAAAAAAAAGATAGCAAGCTGCATAAGCCTACAATGGATTTATCCTTTCTGTTTAAATAAGTTTCTTCTTTCAAGAAACAAAGGTTTGAGCAAGAGGAAGAAATGACAGATACTATAGCATCTTCATGTAGTGATGTTCTTCTCCCCACATATTTTATTCTAGAATTTTTTTTGTCCAACCTGGAGCAAACATTCCATTAAGACAAACCATAGTCTTATAGAAATGGTCTTTACTAGTTGACTTGATGGTTCAAAAATGTTTAGCTCATGTATGAAAGAGTATTACTTTGCTTCACTTGAATTTCACCATAACCAAAAACAAAACCAAAAGACTGAGATCTGGACCATGGCTTAAATAGTTTACTTATTTTAATACATGAATTTTTAAAAAGGGAATATTCCTTGCAGTGACAGTACAGCTGAATTTGAGTAAAGCAAGAATATGAATACAAATGTATGACTCTACCTGTACAACAATTTTTTTTGCATTTTTTGCAGTTTTGAATCTGAATGTCCCAAAAGGCAAGGCAAACTAATGATGCTATCAATCTCATTTCACCCGTTTCATTTGACACTGTGTATTACAGACAGCATCCTTTGAAATTCATCTCTCTCTCCTTTGTGGGTCTCTTTCTCCTTCCAAATTCATTCCACATTCAAGGACAACCATATACAGCTGCTTGCCTACCACACATAATTATCATCCTCCATGAGGCTATGCTGAGAGAGCCAAGAAAAGCAAAGGGCCTCGCACTTATTTAGCTAAATTAACTACATCTCTACTGTCAATCAAGGCAATTCAGGCAGGGGCAACATGTTGGGATTTTTCAAAGCCAACAAATAAGTGTGCAACGTTTTAGCTCTATAAACAAGGCTGGGCAGAGTTCATAAGTTGAATGGCACTGGCAATGATTATTGTAATCACAAGGCAATCCTCAGTATTGGTAATAGAAACAAACCATCACAGTCACTGTATTCAATGTCTCTGGCCATCATCCAGTGAAGGGTCCTACTTGCTGTAGTTACTGAAGCACAGAACTCAAGTAACCAAGAAACTGAGCCATTGAGTTTCATTTTCTCTATATTTTTAAACCACATACTCCCAAGGCTTTCTGACTGGTGATGAGTTAGACACTTACATTTTGGATAGCTTCTCTAACACTAAGTATCTTATAAATTCTTGAGAGCTTATTATTCAAAGGGTACTGACTCTAAGAATTTTCAACTGTTTTCTACTGACCAGAGTTAGGCATTCATTTCAGAGAGAGCTGCTGGCAGGTTCTTATTTTAATGCAGCATCATTTAAAGGTGCCAAATGTGTTCCTCTATCTGAGCAATAAAGCCAAATGAATTTTATTAACTGACTCATTACATAGCAGTAAGTTCCTATTCCACAAAAAAAAAAATGCATTCCTATCATCACACAAGTGTAGTGTCAAAGAGAAAGGATATACATTGTAGTGATTAATGACATGACTTCAAATTTAGTCCTAGTGCCTTCCCTATGTAACTTTGGGAAGCTTTTTAACATTCTGAAGGTCATTTTTTGTCATCACTAAAATGGGTACAATGGTGTTAACCTCATAGATATTTGGTAGGAATTAAATAATATAATGCAGCATTGTATCTGGCATGTATTAAATACTCAAAAAATGCTAGCTAGTAGTGGTTGGGAGGAGGTAATATCTATGGTGGTCTACATATTATTTGACATTCCTCCCACCAAGACTTGGAAAATGAATCCTCCTTCCCTGAATATGAGCGAGCATATATAGCTTCTTCCTCATATGTTCACTCTCTGCCTCTCTGTCGGTGCATATGTAGGTGTTCCAGTTCATGTAACCATGAAAAGTTCTAACCTACAGCCAGCAGCAACTGTCAGACATGTGAGTGAGTTTTCGGGCGACGCCAGCCTTCAAACCTCCCCAGGCTGATATCAAGCAAAACAGAGATTAGCTGCCCTCACCAATTCTGCCCAAATCACAGATTTTTGCTGTTGTTTCAGGCCACGAAGTTCAGGGCTGGTTTGTTACACAGCAGTAGAGAAGTGGTACATCATTGAAGGAACATGGGAACTAGTCACCAAAATCTGACAGAAGTGTCACTTCCATTGTAGGCTAAGGCATGAAGTACCATCACCACCACAGCAAATGTTTGTTGACAAATGTATAGTTTACAAGGGCTTTCCTTGTGGCTCAGCTGGTAAAGAATCTGCCTGCAATGTTGGAGACCTGGGTTCGATCCCTGGGTTGGGAAGATCCCCTGGAAATGGGAAAGGCTACCCATTCCAGTATTCTGGCCTG
This sequence comes from Bos javanicus, assembly GCF_032452875.1. NCBI lineage: Eukaryota > Metazoa > Chordata > Mammalia > Artiodactyla > Bovidae > Bos > Bos javanicus. The sequence continues at coordinate 45,614,268 of NC_083897.1, forward strand.
GAGAATTCCATGGGTCCATATAGTCCATGGGGTCCATAATTCCATATAGTCCATGGGGTTGCAAAGAGTTGGATATGACTGAACGACCTTCACTTCACTTCATAGTTTACAAAGCAGTTTCTTAATCGTCATCTCATTTGATGCCCTACAACAACTCTAAAAGACAGGTAGAATCACTGACCCCTTTTATAGAATAGACAATCAAGGTTCAGAGAATTTAGCTACTTTGTATGAAATCATTCAAATATTAAGCAACACAGTCAAATATGGACTCTACATACTGATCTTTATTATGTGTGACAATACATAGGATTCCCCTTAGGTTTTATTTTCTTCCCTAGAACCATTTGGTCTCATATCTGGTGGTCACTTCTATGGGCTTCCTTTACTTTTATTCCCAAAACAGTTATTGGCATTCTGGAGTCTGCTTGATACATGGAAAAAGGGCTTTTCCATCAGATTGCTAATAATCTAAAAAGAGGCTAGAAACATGTGACACTATATGAAAGACACAGTTAGCAAAAAATGGCAATGACACAACACCAACAGAGAATATCACTCTTGACAAATCATTCAACTAGCAATAATAGCATAATTATATGGTAATGTGTCTGTCAGGCATGGGCAGAATTGCATGGAGAAGATTCTAGGTCAAAGGATGAGATGCTAGAAAAAAATTTCACTATGTCCATCACTGGGCAATGGGAACAATGTGAAATGGGCCATTCTGATCTCTATAATAGGAAATAGATGGCCATATGTGGCAACAAGCTGATATTTTAAGGTTGGGGATAGTAAAATAATAATAATAATAATAATTTGCGAAGCTAAAGGCAAGGGAAAAGACAGAGAGGGCAAGATGAGAAACTTTTCCAAAATCCTATTAGCATACTAAGCACATATATAGCAGTTTAATATTTTTGAAATATGAAGTACTTTTTTTTTTCTTTGCCTTCCTGTCCTCCCACCAGTTTTTCAAACTTGGACAATTTTGATCCAATGAAACAAAAAGTTAATAAAAGTAGCTAACATTTGTTGAACACAAACTGGACCAGACACTTCCATTAGAATTTTGCATTAATTATTTAACCCACATAACAATATTCTGAAGTAGATCTTCCTTTTACAGCTAAGAGAATGGGCATGAAGAGGTTGAAAATGTTGCCCAGTGTTAAACTGTCCTTGGTACTTCAGTACTTGGTGGGGTTGGAACTCAGAAGTCTGTCTCTAAAGCATATCCTCTTAATCTCTACCCTGTACCACATCGACTCATTTAAAGTGCATAGTGTAGAGTGTTAGTATAATTAGAGAGCATTATGAAAGAGATAGAGTCTTTAATTTTCCTTTCTAGATGATGCTGCATGCAAACCATGCCAGAAATTTTTTAGTTCCTTTCTCAGTGCAGGCACAGATTAAGTCCATGTCATTTTCTCTGTCCTCTGCCTAGTATGTAATCTCAGACACCTGGTGTTTGAAAAGTACAATTTTATAAGGCTAAATAGATGTCAGCTATAATCAGTATTATTAATATAGGGTAGTTTTCATTGTACAATTAGTGATCTCTTTATGTGTAAAATAGTTTATGTCTCTACTGTTAGGATACATAGATTTATAAATGATAAGCGAGAGGTAATTTTAAGTCTTGGTACAATTAAACCCGGAAATACAAGTCCATATTTTCTTTAGGGAAATGTTGCATCTTGTTCATGAGAATTTCAGCTTGTATGTCAACCAGATTCATTTTTACCACTCTGTGTGCTAAGTCGTTTCAGTAGTGTCTGACTCTTTGCAACCCTATGGACCATAGCCTGCCAGGTTGCTCTGTCTATGGGGATTCCCCAGACCAGAATACTGGAGTGGGTTGCCATCCCCTCCTCCAGGGAATCTTCCCCACCCAGGGATTGAACCCATGTCTCTTATGTTTCCTACACTGACAGGCAGGTTGTTTAGCACCAGCGCCACCTAGGAAGCCCTCTATCACTCTAGTGTCTACATAGCTGCAATCAGATAACAATAGAATAGTAACAGTGCTAGTAGGCAGGCATATGATCAAGTTAAGTCAATTCTCTCTCTTTAATGGGGAAGAATTATCCACTGTGAGTATTTAAAACATTAGAACCAAAATAAGGAATTTCATTAGTTTGGAAATTCAGCCAGTACTGCAGTAGAGTGGTTTCACAAAAGCATCCCAGAAGAGAGTGTCAAACTTTGACCCACCTAGAACCCACCCCCTCCCTACCCTCTACCAGTATGTTCAGTCACTCAGTACTGTCTGACTCCTTGTGACCCCATGGACTGCGTGCAGCACACCAGTCTTCCCTGTCCTTCACTATCTCCTGGACTTTGCTCAAACTCTCCACCAGTATGATGCTAGTTAAAAGGTAATGGAAGGCCAGTCCCCTGGCATGCCACTCCTACTCTCGGCTCCACCTTAACCACAATTACCATGAATAGATGAAGTAGATGAGGCAGTACAGTGTGACACCCTTATTCTTCTGGACTTGAGAACCAAGTTTCCTGGCCATGAGAATAAAGCAGGGCAGGGGCCAGAATGAGAAAGACCGGCACAGCAAACTTGTGATTTTTTTTTCCACCTTGGCTTGACTAGAAAAAACTCCTTTGCTGAGGAATAAGAAAGATCACTCTGAAGACAATGGAGTTCAAGCCCCACTCCTAGTCACTCAGCCGTCTCCTTCATAAACACTCTAGGAGATTTCTGGTTATTATTAGTACCTCCAATATTATTTTTTCTCCCTTAAAATGTGGGCTTGGAATATCTTTTCTTCTTTCCAAGCCCATGCAGTTAAGAAGTTCACTCCTCCCTGAGAGGATAGATTAGAGCTCAGCAAGCAAATGGCTGCTTATTCTTTGACAAACATGGTAAGAGTAAAAAAGAAGTTTCCTGTAGCACTGGGGAGAGAATGAAGGTAGTTTAAGAAAAGGAGTATAAATAGAAAACAATCATCTGCAATATAATAAAATCATTAATATGCTTCTCAACAATATTACTGTTGTATTATATGCATGTCACTTATTTTCTGCATTTCTTAACAGGAATTAAACGTTAATCCCCAACACACGATTCCCCCCATCCCAGTCCGTCTTCTTCTCTAGCTACAAATAATAAAGCCTGGAGCATATGGATAGCTTCTTCTCTACTGTATTTTTTAATCTCCTTTACACTCATGTCATAGTCATTATATTAAAAAAATGTTTTTTCTTTAAAAAAAAAAAATAAACCCTATGCTACATTTTTCTTTCGGTCCTAGCCAAGATTCAGCATTTACATTCCCAAACATTTTTTGTATCATCGCATCTGGTGATTACATCCTATTAATTAGAATTTTTTTCATTTTTACATTTCTGTCCTACCAGATCAGCTCAAGTTATTAGAGATGGAAGGTTTAAGCATTGCAGGCACCAGTGACATCATGGTTACCATAGAAATAAAAATCTAGCAACAATAATACTAGGTTTCTTTCTTTATCAGCCATGCTGCATCGCTGGTGTTCAAATCTTCCACCTGAGGATAAAAGCTCAGAAGCTTCCTGTCATTACATAACCTATACTATTCCAAACACATTTTCAGAATTTAAAAATGAGAAGAAGAAGAAGAAAAAAAGAGCGAGGGTTATTTATATCCAATCTGTCAACTTACATAATTAGTCACAGGTACTTCAAAGCCCTAAATGAAGATAAGGTAAATAAAACATACACTTGAAACCTGGAGATAAACAAGACTTCTATTACATGGTATTATTCATGACCAAAATCAAAAACTGTATCATAAGCTGAATGACAAATTATAAAATCCCTAGGCGTGAAGTCTGCCTTCCTTTTACAAACTCTTCTAGATTCTTTTCTATACCATTTTAATTAGTGTCTGAAAACAGGACTGTACCTTTAAAGAATATTTCCATTTTGAAAGCAAGGAAAGAGGTTACTCTGGGCTGTTTTTCACCTTCTACTTGAATTCTTACAGCAAGCCATCTGCTTTTAGACTGAAGAGCTAGATATTTTCTGTCAGTTACATTTATGAGAGAAGAAAGATTACTGTCAGAAACCAATTACTCAACCTGATTGCAGCCTGCTAATATCAGGTTGCTATTGACCTTGATATAACTACATACACATGCTTCACCCTACTCTGTTTAACAAAATGTAACACAGAATCATTTTGTAATTTTAAAATTTTAATTTATATTCTCTCTTTCTCTCTTCTTTCTCACCTCCCTTGCCCTCTTCCTCTCCCTCTACCTCCCTCCCTTCCTCACTCTGTCTCTCTGAGAAAAGCTGTGGTTCGAATTGGGAATGATTTTGAAATAAGTTCTAAACTTGCCAAAATCTCCAACCAGCTTCCATAAATTAATGACTCTTTTAGTAATCAATAACAAGACATGATTTCCCTCTGAATTCCAACACTGCAGATCAATCTTCGGTTGCTACTACCTCCACGACTTAGTGTTCCAAAGATTTATGATGGTGGAAAATATGCTTTATTGAAATACAACATGAACCTAATTGAGTACAATCCTGTACAAATTTCAAAGATATGTAACGCTGCAATTAATGTAATTAGAGAGGAAAATTGATGGTCATTACAAATGCAATCAGAGACTTTTACATTATTATATTTATCATAGTAATGGGCTTATTGTCACTATAAAATACATGCCCATTTTAACAGTAAAATTGAGTAAAAATACCAATAAAGTAAAATAAACCATAAGTGGAGTGTTCTTTGAATGATTTAGGAGTAGCTTTAGGTAGTGGCAAATTCATACCATAGCACTGTCAGTCCATTAATTTCAGCCATTTTCCTGATCAATTCTGATCACCACACCTGGATCAATTAAGTGGTGATCCTCATTGATCACTGAGGCAATATAAAATGAATGCATTTTAATTTCCATACACCATTTATTTTGTGGCTACTGGCAGAGTCATACTCTCTTTGATCCTCTGGATAAGCAAGACTAGCAAACAAATGGTTTTGCCATTCAAAATGCTACTTTACTTTGTCAGTGCCAGACAGAACAGTTGCCACATAAGTATAACTATACTCAAATATCTCAGACTGTTTCTACAAAACAGCAAGCCTAGCTGAAAAAAAAAGTAAATGTTACTCACGATTATAATCTGACATCATGTGGACAGAATCAAAGGGGTTTTTATTAATTCAGGTGAAAGCAGTTGTGGGTTTAGAAGTTGTCTGCATCTGGAAGTCAGGGAGTACATATACTTGAATGAAGAGTTAGAAAAGACAGCTGATAGATAGATGGACACTAGCACAGGCTCTGCAGACTAGAAAAACCTGATTGGTTTCAGACCATGGATGTCAAAAACGAATGAATCATCAAATAGCCTACTCAATTTTCTCATTGAAATGAAAATAACTGAAGACTAAAATAGCGTGAGGTATGCTATGAGTAGCTGCACCAGCATTACATTGAAGAGACCTCAAAGGAACATCACAGGAGCCCAAGGAAAAGTTCAAACCCTGCTGGAACTGTGGGTTTAGACAGGCAACTTCATGATGACTGCAGCCAACAATTTGTGTGTGTGTGTGTGTGCGCACGCGGGCACAGGCATTGGGGTGGGGGAGGGCCGTCAGGAGGAGAGCTCTATTTCTGCTTCAGGCAGGCTCCTGCAATTGGAAAATTCCTGGGGTTCTGAAGAACTCCCAGAAATTTTAATTTACCCAGATTATTGTTTATGTTCAAAATAGAGTTTTTCTAGAAAGAGGATTTGAAACATCAATATATATTCAATATATAACTCATGAATTAATTGAGAGAAATCTTAGATTATCTTGATATTTTTCAGCACCAAAAGAAAATGTATAATCCATTTTAACAAGTTAATACTAGTGTTTTTTCAACCCTTTCAACTCAGGAGAAATTGTATCATCTGTTATTCTGACAAGAGTGTGAAAGGTGGACAAAGGCTCTTAATTTCTAAATCTGAGGAGCTCAAAATTTTTTACTTTATCATGAAGAGACTGTTTTACATTGTGAATTAGTACACATGCATGTGTATCTGCATACCTTTGCGTGTACCCCTGAAACCAGGTTTTAGAAATCAGAACTTTATATGTGATGCACACTGATATGTTTTATTCTATTCTACTTTTTAAATATGCTAGTTGTAACCTACATAATAGATTTTATAATCCTCTAATAGTTTTCAAACTGTAGCTTGAAAAGCATTGTTCTAAACCATAGTTATTGGTAAGTTTCTAAAAGCCATAGCTTCCATGGCCACTGGCATTCAATTATAATATCCATGGTTTTCCCCAGGAAAAACTACAACCTTACCCCAAGAAGCAAAAACCAACCCCCAACACACACACCCTGACATTTAGAAATGACAAACAGAACCCCAATCACTTCAGCTGAATATTCATGAGTTAAAACATAGCTTTTCCTGTGTCATCACTCTAATTTTTCAAGTGGCTTTCTTCCAAGGCCAGAAAAAGAAGCTTCCTCTCAGAACTCAAATTATTATTGAAGTGCTAGTAACTCTCAGAGATAAGGCAGGCAAATAATTTCAATTTCTTCCATTTATTTTCTTTCTTAATTTAATTAAAACATGGATCATTTCAGGTTTTTGCCCCTATAATATAGTTATAGAGTTGAGAGAGCTATTTAGCTTATGAGTTTATATCTAGGCAGTGCGAAATACTGGCAAATGGAAAACTTGATAGTAGCCAGGAAAGCACACTACAGATGGCTCCCAGTCAGTCTACCAAAACTTTGAGAGGAAATTTATCAATTGCAAAATTTAGAATGGCTCTTTGGTTATCTTTGCTGACAAGGAATGCAATAAGTTGCACTGTAACATGATGTTCAGCCAAGGATTTCAGAGTATAGGAATGATACCAGATTTGGAGCCATGATCCAAAATTGCTAATATCTATATCCAACTGACAAGTAGATAATGGGAAAGTTCATTAAACACAAGAGAGACAATATCATTCACATTGCATAAAGCAAGTTATTGCAATAAGTAAAGTTCTTTTTCTTTGTGGAAGAGATGTGTTTCCAAAAATGTGGCTGTATAACTAATTTATGTAAAATAAATCTTACATTGCCATTGGTTTCCATTAAAAAATTTGAGATAAGTGCCCAGCAAAAAGATATTTTAACAGACTGAATTCAAAAGTTTTGGTGACTAGCTGAGTTGGTACTGCGTTTATAGACTAAATAAGTTATTACCAAAACAGTATGATTTAGAGCTTAAAAAAAAAAAAACAAAAACCTGTCTGCTCCAAAGAACCTACAACATTGCCTTCTAGTCGCCAGCAATTCTTTGAGTTTAATAGCATTAGAAAATGTCTTTAATCAAGAATATATATATATATATATGTGTGTGTGTGTGTGTGTATACACACATATATATAATGACAGGTCACTAAGGAGTAGATCTTTAATTTGAATTTAAAAATTCAACAAACATTTACTGAGCACCTAATATATTCTAAACCATCAGCTAGGAACTGAAAATATAGACTTAAAAGTTTTCTGCCCTTAAACATATGATTGTGGAGTAGATAAAAAATGTCTATATGTAATTGTGGAAAGTAACTGGCATTAAGTAGGAAAGTGTAACCTCTTTACCATGCTTCCTCAAAGGGCATTTGAGGAACAATTCACTACCAGAAAGAGGGGATTCCAGAACTGTGGGCAAAGGAATAATGGACCAGCTATCTGTGGGATACAGTTAAGTACAACTATGAAAAATGGGCATGAGAAGGAGAGGTAGAAGAAATGTTTTCTCATTAATGGAAATTAAGGAGGCCTGGCAATGGAAACCCACTCCAGTACTCTTGCCTGGAAAATCCCATGGCCAGAGGAGCCTGAAGGGTCGCTAAGAGTTGGACAAGACTGAGCAACTTCACTTTCACTTTTCACTTTCATGCATTGGAGAAGTAAATGGCAACCCACTCCAGTGTTCTTGCCTGGAGAATCTCAGGGACTGGGGAGCCTGGTGGGCTGCCATCTATGGGGCTGCACAGAGTCTGACACGAATGAAGCAACTTAGCAGCAGTAGCAGCAGCAACCTATTTTTATTTGGTTATAGTTTTCTAAATTCTTTTAAATATATATATGCCTTACTTAGAGAAGGATATAGTGGATATGAGTATGGACTCTTGACCAAGAGTGCCTAGATCTGAATTCTGGATCGGGATGCAATGGCTTATTTTATTTATTTTTTAACATTTGTGTGCCCAGCTTTCCTCATTTGTTACATGGAAATAACATTATTACCTATTATTTACTTAACAGGGTTATTGTGGGAATGAAATTGACACAAAGTAATTGTATCTCTTTCTATCATTATCACCATCAACAACATCATACAGTTAAGGATACTGTGAATTGTAGAGGAATTAAGAAATGTTATCAGACTCATAAAATTAGCAAGTGGTATGGTTGGAGTTTAAATTTAGGTTATTCTAAATTCTACTTTATAACTTTGTTTTTATTTATTGAAATAAAATGCACATAGGAAAATGGAAAGATAAAAAGTATACAGATAGATGTTTTTTCACAAGTCTGGTTAAGAAACTTAAGTATTGGGAACTGAAAACCCATCCTTCTCATGTTCTGTCCAGTTACTTCCTCCTCTTAGCACAACCACAGTTTTGAGTCTAAAACAGAGGCTGCTGCTGCTGCTGCTACTGCTGCTAAGTCGCTTCAGTCGTGTCCGACTCTGTGCGACCCCATAGACGGCAGCCCACCAGGCTTTCATGTGCCTGGGATTTTCCAGGCAAGAACACTGGAGTGGGTTGCCATTTCCTTCTCCAATGCATGAAAGTGAAAAGTGAAAGTGAATTTGCTCAGTCATGTCCGACTCTAGCGACCCCATGGACTGCATCCTACCAGGCTCTCTGTCCACAGGATTTTCCAGGCAAAAGTACTGGAGTGGGGTGCCATTGCCTTCTCCGAAAACAGAGGCTAGTTTTGGTTTTTCTTGAACTCAATGCAGATAAAGTTATATAGTATTTACTCTTTTGTGTCTTGCTGTTTTCAAGGTTCTGATGTTCATCCATATTATTTAGTGTAGTCATAAATCCTTTATTCCTATTGCTGTGGAGCATTGTATTGTATGGCCATACCACAACCAATTGACACATTCTATATTCAGAGATGTTGGGCCACTTTCCAGTTTTTGTGTGTAACAAATAGATCTGTTTTGAAAATTCTAGTATATACCTTTTGGTACAATGGTATGGTACATAGGTATGACTTTGTTTTGGGTATATACCTAAGAATAGAATTTCTGGGTCTTAGTTATGCCTATATTTAATTTTATTGTATACTACCAAAACAACTTATAATAATTTACATGTTCACCTCAGTAGTATGTGAGTTCTGGTTGTCCCATATCCTTTGCAATACTTGGTATCTTCCATCTTTTTATTTTAGCCATTCTGGTGGGTATGTGCTGAGTCATACTGTGGTTTTAATTTATATTTGATCAGAGAGAGAGGAGAAAAACGCTTATAAGCACTCTTGAAGATAGTAAAAGTTCTCAGCAATCAAGCAAATGCCCAATTAAGAGAAAGCCACATTCAAGCTGGTAGAGTAGTTGTGGCACTTTCACTTGCCTTGGTCCCAGCCCCTCCCTGGTATGGCACAATCTTCTTTGGAAAAGGTTGAAATCTGGTTTCAAATTAGTCTCAAACCAGAGGAGGTAGAACATACTTTATCTGTAATCTTCTAACCTGTCTGAGAGTTGCATGATGAACTAGTCTCTCTTTTACCTAACACATAGTTCAGACAGGGTAAAGCAGGATAACTTGGATCTCAGAGTGGAAAAAGAGACAAAGTGGTAAGCATTGGTCACAAAAGTTGCAAGGGAGCAACAGACCTGCACAGGTTTAGGGCAACAGAACACAGGTGGAAGCATAAAATAAGCCATTTAAACTCATTAGGGGATGATGGGAAGGGGACCTCTTTGGGAAATTTAGACTTTCAAAACCATATTTTATGTACACACACACACACATATATATATATGTGTGTGTGTGTGTGTGTGTGTGTATATATATATATATATATACACACACACATACATACATGCATACATATACATAAAGGAATCAAAAACCCATATACAGGCTCAGACAAGATAAGAAAAGACTTGAGAATAGCTTCAGCCTTCACCTGGGGCTTTTCCTAAAACCAAAAGCATATCCAGCTAATAAGTACTCGACTGCTCTAGTACAGAGCCAATCCACATAAACTGGAAGAGGTGGCTGGTTTGGATTCCCCAAAATCTTGGATGCCAGAGGCAGCAGGATGATATTTTTAAGAGTACCAAAAGGAAAAAAAAAAATCTGCCAACTAAGAATTATATACCCAACAAAACTGTTTTTTAAAGATGAGTTTGAAAATAAGACATCCCCAGAAAAACAAAAGCTTAGGGAGTTCATTACTACTAACCCTGCCCTATAAGAAATGACTAAAGAAGTCCTTCAGGTTGAAATGAAATAACACACAGAAACTCACTATAGAGATATAATGATCTCAGTTCAGTTCAGTTCAGTCACTCAGTCATGTCCGACTCTTTGCTACCCCATGAATCGCAGCACACCAGGCCTCCTGGTCCATCAACAACGCCCGGAGTTCACTCAAACTCATGTCCATTGAGTCGGTGATGCCATCCAGCCATCTCATTTTCTGTCGTCCCCTTCTCCTCCTGCCCCCAATCCTTCCCAGCATCAGGGTCTTTTCCAATGAGTCAACTCTTCTCATGACATGGCCAAAGTACTGGAGTTTCAGCTTTAGCATCATTCCTTCCAAAGAAATCCCAGGGCTGATCTCCTTCAGAATGGACTGGTTGGATCTCCTTGCAGTCCAAGGGACTCACAAGAGTCTTCTCCAACACCACCATTCAAAGCATCAATTCTTCGGCACTCAGCTTTCTTCACAGTCCAACTCTCATATTCATGCATGACCACAGGAAAAACCATAGCCTTGACTAGACAGACCTTTGTTGGCAAAGTAATGTCTCTGGTTTTTAATATGCCATCTAGGTTGGTCATAACTTTTCTTCCAAGGAGTAAGAGTCTTTTAATTTCATGGCTGCAGTCACCATCTACAGTGATTTTGGAGCCCCCCAAAATAAAGTATGACAGTTTCCACTGTTTCCCCATCTATTTCCCATCTCAAGCAAAGATAAATACATGGGTAAAGTAAAAAATACTCCTTAACTGATTCTATCAGGCCAGCTTTACCCTGAAACCAAAGCCAGAAAAAGATCCTACAGAAAACTACAGACCATTATTCTTAATGAATACTGATGTAAAATTTTCAACACAATATTAGCACACTAGATTCAGAGGCATATTAAAAGGATTATGCACCATGACAAAGGGAGATATATTTCTGGAATTCAGGGATGTTTGAACATATGTAAATCAATCAGTGTCATACACTACACTAACAGAATGAAAAAAAAGAAAACATGGTGCGCTAAATAATTCTGACAAAATTCAACTTCCTTTCATGATAAAACTTTTCAACAAACAGAATAAAAGGAAACTGCCTCAACATAATAAAGGCCATATATTAAAAAACCTACAGCTAAAATCATACTCCATAGTGACAAAATTGAAAGCTTTTCCTCTAAGATCATGAATAAGACAAGAAAGCCCGTTTTCACCATTTCTACATATAAAACCCTAAATATCGCACACACACAAACACACACCTGTTAGAACTAATAAATGTATCCAGCAAAGTTACAAGATACAAAATCACTGCTCTTCTGTACACTTAAACTATCTTAAAAGAAACAATTCCATTCACTACAGCATCAAAAATACTTAGGAATAAGCATAACCAAGGAGTTGAAAACTTCATACACTAAAAACTACTAACACTGCTAACAGAAATTTTAAAAGACATGTATAAATGGAAAGACATTCCATGGTAATGGGCTTGGTAGACTTAACATTAAGATGACAATACACATGAGTTTGGGTGAACTCCAGGAGTTGATGATGGACAGGGAGGCCTGGTGTGCTGCAGTTCATGGAGTCGCAAAGAGTCAGACACAACTGAGTGACTGAACTGAACTGAACTGAACTACTGAAAGAAATCTACACATTTAATGCAATACTATCAAAATCTCAATGACTTTTTTCAGAAATAAAAAAATTCATACTAAAGTGTATATGGAATCTCAAGAGACCACAACAGACAAAAAATATTAAAAAACAAAACAAAACAAAAAAACAAAATCGGGAGACTCACGAATTTCGATTTCAAAACTTACTACAAATCTACAGTAATCAACACAGTGTGACACTGGCATAAAGACAGAGATACAGATCATTGGGACAGAATAGAGAACTCAGAAATAAACCCACTCCCTCACACATACATATATTTATATGGTGAAATGATTTTTTTTTTAATAAAAGTACCAAGACAACTGAATGGTAAAAGGACAGACTTTTCAACAAATTGTGCTTGGAAAATGGGATATCTATGTGCAAAAGAAAGAAGCTCGATCCTAATCTAATATAGAAAGAAAGTAGATCAAAGAGCTAAACATACACCTAAAGATATAAACATTTCAGAGGAAAGCATAGACGGAAAGCTTTATAACATTATATTTGGTAGTAATTTCTTGGTATGATACTAAAAGCATAGACAAATTATATTTCATCAAAATTAAAAACTTTTCTGTATCAAAAGGACACTATCCACAAGTGAAAGAGCAACCCAGAGAATGGGTGAAAATATCCTGAAGTCATACACCTGATCAGGGATTACTATTTAGAATATACAGAAAAAACAGTGACAGTGTTAGTCACTCAGTCATGTCCAACTCTTTGCAATCCCATGGACTGTAGCCTGAGAGGCTCCTCTGTCCACGGAATTTTCCAGACAAGAATACTGGAGTGGGTAGCCATTCCCTTCTCCATGGGATCTTCTCAACCTAGGGATAAAACCCATGTCTCCCACATTGCAGGCACATTCTTTATTCTTTACTGTCTGAGCCACCCACCACAATTCAAGAACAAAGGGAAAACAAACAACCCAACTGAAAAATGGGCAAAGACCTTGAATAGATATTTCTCCAAATATATGCAGATGTCCAATAAGCATTTGAGAAGATGCTCAACATCACTAATTATTAGGTAAATTCAAATTAAAAACTATAAGGAAGTACCATTGCAATTCCATTAGGATGGCTATTACAAAAATTTTTAAATAAAAACAAAAATAAGATAGAAATAACAAGCATAAGATAGGATGTGGAGAAACAGGAAACCTTGTGTTTTGCTGGTGGGGATATAAAATAGTGCAGCCGCAGTACAAAACATCACAGTTTCAAAAACTTAAACAGAATTACCATATGATTGAAAAATTCCACTTTTGATTATATACCCAAAAGAACTTAAATCAGGGACTCAAACAGACATTTGTACACCCGTATTCATAGCATCATTATTCACAATATTCAAAAGGTATCCCAGGTATGGAAAACCTGGGATGTTTCCATATTTTAGCTATGGTAAATGGTGCTATTGTGAACATTGGGGTGCATGTATCTTTTCAAATTAGTGTTTTTGTTTTATTCAGATAAATATCAGGGATGGAATTGCTGGATCATATGGTATCTTTATTGTCGTTTGTTTGTTTGTTTTTGAGGAATCTTCATATGTTTTCCATAGTGGCTGCACCAATTTGCATTCCCAACAACAGTGCACATGGGTGGCTTTTTATCCACATACTCGCCAACATTTGTAGACTTTTTGATGATAGCCATTCTGACAGATGTGATTTTCAATCTTCTTTTGGTTTGCATTTCTCTAATAATTAGCAATTCAAGATAGGGAAGCATAAGTTGTGGTACATATATACAGTGGATTATTACTCAGCCATAAACAGTAATAAATTTAAGTCAGTTCTACTGAGGTGGATGAGCATAGAGCCTGTTATACAGAGTGAAGTCAGAAAGAGAAAAACAAATATCATATATTAACACATATATATTGATTCTAGAAAGATGGTACTGATGAACCTATTTGTGGGGTAGGAATAGAGGTGTAGACATACAGAACAGATTTCTGGATGCAGCGGGGGAAGGAGAGGGAAGGGCAAATTGAGAGAGTAGACTGAAACATATATATTACTACATGTAAAACAGATAGCTAGTGGGAAATTGCTGTATAACACAGAAAGTTCAACCTGGTGTTCTCTGACAACCTAGAGAAGTGCGATGGGGTGGGGAGTCAGGATAGAAGTTCAAGAGGGAGAAGATATATGTATACTTATGATTCACATTGTTGTATGGAAGAAAACAACATACCATTGTAATGCAATTATCCTCCAATAAATTTTTTTTAAGATATGGAAGCAACATAAGTGTCCATCAACAGACAAATGCATATAGAAGATACAGTATATATGTATATATATGTGTGTCTGTACACACAATAGACCATTACTCAGCCATAAAAAGAATGAAATTCTGCCATTTGAAGTGACATGAATAGACCTAGAGAATACTATGATTAATGAAATAAATGGGAAAGAGAAAGACAAATACTGTATGATTCCATTTGTATGTGGAATCAAAAAAATAATACAAACAAATGTATATAGCAAAACTGAAACATGCAGATACAGAAAGCAAACTAGTGGTTACTAGTGGGCAGAGGGAAGGGGAATTACTATGTTTAGCAACAAGGCTGTATTGCATAACACAGGAATTATTAGCCACTATCTTGTAATAACTTTTTAAAAATATTTATTTATTTATTTTTGGCTGCACTGGGTCTTTGTCATTGCATGTGAGCTTTCTCTAGTTGTGGCAAGTAGGGGCTATTCTCTAGTTGTGGTGTGCAGGCTTCTCAATCCAGTGGTTTCTCTTGTTGCAGAGGATGGGCTCTAGTATGTGTGGGCTTCAGTAATTCTGTCTCATGGGCTTTGTTTCCCTATGGCTTGCAGAATCGTCCTGGGCCAAGGATCAAACCCGTGTCTCCAACATTAGCAGACAGATTCTTAAGCACTGGACCACCAGCAAAGTCCTTGTAATAACTTTTAATAAAGCATAATCTATGATTACTGAATCACTATGTTGTACACCTGAAATTAATAAAACACTATAAATCAACTATACTTCAATGAGAATGGTGGTAACAATCCAACTATACATTTATGGATAAATGGATAAACAAAATGTAGCACCTGCTTAGAATGTTGAAAGTGAAAGTCATTCAGTCGTGTCCGACTCTTTGTGACCCCATGGACTCTACATGGAATTCTCCAGGCCAGAATACTGGAGTGGGTAGCCTTTCCCTTCTCTAGGGGATCTTCCCAACCCAGGGATTGAACCCAGGTCTCCTACATTGCAGGCATATTCTTTACCAGCTGAGCCACGATGGAAGCCCATTCAGCTTTAAAAATGAATGAGATTCTGATATACTACAACATGGTTGAACTTTGAAGACATGATGTTAAGTGAAAAAAGCCAGTTACAAAAGTAAAAATATTATGATTCTACCTAGATGAGGTACTAAGGATAATCAAATTTATCGAAACAGAAAGTACAACAGTGGTAACCAGAGACCGATGGAGAAGAAAGAATGGGAAGTACAGGGTTTCAGTTCAGGATTCTGGAATAGGATAGTGGTGATGGTTGCACAGCACTGTAAATGTATTTAATGCCACTGAATTGCACTTAAAAGTGGTTAAAATTGTAAATTCTATGTCATGCATATTTTAGTAGAAAAAAAAAATCTTTCATAGCACAATGGTGAGGGGCTCTAGGTTTATACTTGCTTGGACTTAGTGATAGTTCTGAGTCAGAGAAAATTATCTTGCCTCAAAAGTGAGCCACTGGGAAGAAAATTTTAAAGTAATTATTAGTGATATGTGGGGTATCATTAAGGTGCCAGTACTGGGTCAATTCAAGGTAGGATTCCACCAAAAACTCAGGATATGGACAATTGAGTCTACTTTTCATGATAGTGGTAGGTGAAATTTCAAGAGCATTAAATCACCGGATAGTTGGACTGTGACTTAAAATAGGCTTAAATTCTAATAGACAACTTGAATGGTATACAGGAAAACTGAAATTGAAGCTCAACTATATATATATTGAGCCAAGTGAGAAGCTAGGTATTGGTGGCAGTGAGTATTGGCATTAAAGAGGATTGGAGGCTACATACCCCAGATCACAGCAGAAACTCCATTTAGGGAAACATGATTTTAATTCTCAAGCTAAAACATAACATTGAGAAAATTAAGATCATAACATCTGACCCCATCACTTCATGGCAAATAAAATGGGGGAAAAGGGGAAAAGTGGAAACAGGGTTAGATTTTACTTTCTTGGGCTCCAAAATCACTGTGAACAGTGACTGAAGCCATGAGATTAAAAGATGCTTGCTCCTTGGGAGGGAGGGGGGGAAACTGTAACAAACCTAGCAAGCATATTAAAAAGGAGAGACATCTGTATAGTCAAAGTTATGGTTTTTAAAGCAGTCAAGTACAGATATGAGAGCTGGACCATCAAGAAGGCTGCTGCTGCTCCTGCTAAGTCACTTCTGGTGTGTCCGACTCTATGCGACCCCATAGACGGCAGCCCACCAGGCTCCTCCATCCCTGGGATTCTCCAGGCAAGAACACTGGAGTGGGTTGCCATTTCCTTCTCCAATGCATGAAAGTGAAAAGTGAAAGTGAAGTCGCTCAGTCGTGTCTGACTCTTAGTGACCCCATGGACTGCAGCACACCAGGCTCCTGCATCCATGGGATTTTCCAGGCAAGAACACTGGAGTGGGGTGCCATCAAGAAGGCTGAGTGATGAAGAATTGATGCTTTCGAACTGTGGTGCTAGAGGAGGCTCTTGAGAGTCCCTTGAACTGCAAGGATATCCAGTCAGTCCTAAAGGAAATCAACCCTGAATATTCATTGGAAGGACTGGTGCTGAAGCTGAAGCTCCAATACTTTGGCCACCTGATGAAAAGACCCTGTAAAAGACCCTGATATTGGGAAAGATTAAAGACAACAGGAGAAGCATGTAGCAGAGGATGAGATGGTTGGATGGCATCCCCAACTCAATGGATATGAGTTTGAGCAAATTCTAGGAGACAGTGAAGTACAGGGAAGCCTGGCATGCTACAGTACATGGTGTTGCACAGAGTCAGACACAACTTAGTGACTGAACAACAACAAGGCCTTTGTAATATTTTCTGCCTTGGTCAAGTCTGAACTTCAGATCTGGAGTAGGCCTGGGGCCTCTGGCACCAAATCAATATATACAGCTTCCCTGGTATCCTCAAAGTGGCTGGGGATGATAAGAATATGAAATTAGTGGAGATTGAAAGACTGAATGAAGAGGATGATTTTAACCAGTAAGCTACTAGTTAGAAGGTGCCAGTGTACAGCTGATAGAGGCAAGAGACCTATCTAAAGAATGATCCTAAATAAGAGGATAGCCATTCATTAACTCCAGAAATCCAAATGTTTGCCCCAAGGGGACTGAGCAAGCACAAAGTATCTAATTGACTAGAATAGCTCATACTGAAATTTTGTGACTACTCAAATATCAAAAGGGAAAAATACATTCAATTATTTATATTTAACTCATGTTACATATGTATATATATATTATATACACACATGTGTTAGTCTTTCAGTCATGTCTGACTCTTTGCTACCCCATGGACCATAGCCCACCAGGCTCCTATGACAATGGAATTCTCCAAGCAAGAATACTGGAGTGGACAGCCATTCCCTTCTCCAGGGGATCTTCCTGACCCAGGGACCAAACCTGGGTTTACTGCATTGCAGGCAGATTTTTTACCATCTGAGCCATAAGGGAAGCCCCATATACACAAATACAGATAAGAAATCTTCCAACTTTGTGGAAATATTCATATATTTTATAGATTCACTCTAGTTTTACATTTTTGAAACAGAAGGTTTAAAAAAACAAAATACAAGTATATAAAATCTTTGCAACCAAAGATGGAAAAGCTCTATACATTAAGCAAAAACAAGATCAGGAGCTGACTGTGGCTCAGATCATAAACTCCTTATTGCCTAATTCAGACTTAAATTGAAGAAAGTAGGGAAAACCACTTGACAATTCAGGTATGACCTAAATCAAATCCCTTATGATTATACAGTGGAAGTGAGAAATAGATTTAAGGGCCTAGATCTGATAGATAGAATGCCTGATGAACTATGGACAGAGGTCCGTGACATTGTACAGGAGACAGGGATCAAGACCATCCCCATGGAAAAGAAATGCAAAAAAGCAAAATGGCTGTCTGGAGAGGCCTTACATAGATGTGAAAAGAAGAGAAGTAAAAAGCAAAGGAGAAAAGGAAACATATAAGCATCTGAATGCAGAGTCCCAAAGCATAGCAAGAAGAGATAAGAAAGCCTTCTTCAGCCATCAAAGCAAAGAAATAGAGGAAAACAACAGAATGGGAAAGACTATAGATCTCTTCAAGAAAATTAGAGATACTAAGGGAGCATTTCATGCAAAGATGGGCTCAATAAAGGACAGAAAGGGTATGGAACTAACAGAAGCAGAAGATATTAAGAAGAGGTGGCAAGAATACACAGAAGAACTGTAAAAAAGATCTTCATGACCCAGATAATCACGATGGTGTGATCACTCACCTAGAGCCAGACATCCTGGAATGTGAAGTCAAGTGGGCCTTAGAAGGCATTACTATGAACAAAGCTAGTGGAGGTGATGGAATTCCAGTTGAGCTATTCCAAATCCTGAAAGATGATGCTGTGAAAGTGCTGCACTCAATACGCCAGCAAATTTGGAAAACTCAGCAGTGACCGCAGAACTGGAAAAGGTCAGTTTTCATTCCAATCCCAAAGAAAGGCAATGCCAAAGAATGCTCAAACTGCTGCACAATTGCATTCATCTCACATGCTAGGAAAATAATGCTCAAAATTCTCCAAGCCAGGCTTCAGCAATACGTGAACCGTGAACTTCCTGATGTTCCAGCTGGTTTTAGAAAAGGCAAAGGAATCAGAGGTCAAATTGCCAACATCTGCTGGATCATTGAAAAAGCAAGAGAGTTCCAGAAAAGCATCTATTTCTGCTTTATTGACTATGCCAAAGCCTTTGACTGTGTGGATCACAATAAACTGTGGAAAATTCTGAAAGAGATGGGAATACCAGACCACCTGACCTGCTTCTTGAGAAACCTATATGCAGGTCAGGAAGCAACAGTTAGAACTGGACATGGAACAACAGACTGGTTCCAAATAGGAAAAGGAGTACGTCAAGGCTGTATATTGTCACCCTGCTTACTTAATTTATATGCAGAGTACATCATGAGAAACACTGGGCTGGAAGAAACACAAGCTGAAATCAAGAATGCTGGGAGAAATATCAATAACCTCAGATACGCAGATGACACCACCCTTAAGGCAGAAAGTGAAGAGCAACTAAAAAGCCTCTTGATGAAAGTGAAAGTTGAGAGTGAAAAAGTTGGCTTAAAGCTCAACATTCAGAAACGAAGATCATGGCATCCGGTCCCATCACTTCATGGGAAATAGATGGGCAAACAGTGGAAACAGTGTCAGACTTTATAATGGGGGGGCTCCACAATCACTGCAGATGGTGATTGCAGCCATGAAATTAAAAGACACTTACTCCTTGGAAGAAAAATTATGACCAACCTAGACAGCATATTGAAAAGCAGAAACATTACTTTGCCAACAGAGGTCCATCTAGTCAAGGCTATGGTTTTTCCTGTGGTCATGTATGGATATGAGAGTTGGACTGTGAAGAAGGCTGAGCACCGAAGAATTGATGATTTTGAACTGTGGTGCTGGAGAAGACTCTTGAGAGTCCCTTGGACTGCAAGGAGATCCAACCAGTCCATTCTGAAGGAGATCAGCCCTGGGATTTCTTTGGAAGGAATAATGCTAAAGCTGAAACTCCAGTACTTTGGCCACCTCATGCGAAGAGTTGACTCATTGGAAAAGACCCTGATGCTGGGAATGATTGGGGGCAGGAGGAGAAGGGGACGACAGAGGATGAGATGGCTTGATGGCATCACTGACTCGATGGAAGTGAGTCTGAGTGAAATCCGGGTGTTGGTGATGGACAAGGAGGCCTGGTGTGCTGCGATTCATGGGGTCGCAAAGAGTCGGACATGACTGAGTGACTGAACTGAACTGAACTGATATATGGTTTATAAAATATTTAATTAAAGTTTTCATTACATTCTGCTGATAGAAAAATTTTGGTAAAAATAAATTCAAACATTCAATAAAGTGAGTTTGGAAAGAAAATGTCATATATCTAATTAAGCCAACAATCAAAATTTTGATACGTGTAAATTTTCTCTCTTCAAATTTTCAAAGATGTGTGTTAAGGTTATTTCTAACAGGAGAAAAAAATGTAATAAGATAGCCACCCTCTGCTAATCAGATGTAGAGCCTGTGTGGCAGTTAAAATGGACATCATCTCAAATCTTCTCTTTCATGCAATCTGAACTCAGATCCTAATTTGTGAATTATAGCAGACCAGCTGGAGCTGAGGCTGATTGGAAGTATTGGCAATTCATATTTGGATGCCCAAATATCAGCTTTGTAGAATCACTTTCAAGTTATTAGTAAGGAACAAATGTTCCTTTCTATCTCATACTTTGTTCTTCAAATATAACTCTGAACACATAACTTGTCTGAGGATTATCAAGTCTTAAGGAAGTAAAATCAAAAAGATCAGCAAAAGACTGAGCTATTGCATGTGGGATATTGGTAACTGAAGAGTGTTGCCTGAAAACAGCTCACAAAGTAATTCTCTAATCCCGGATTCGAGTCAAACTGCCTGGATTTCAATTCTGCCACTGCGAGTTTTGAGACCTTGAGCTTGTCACATACCTCTTACTTCACATTTGTGAGGTTAAATGATTTACTGTGAAGAATGAATGAGTTAACACAGTTAAAACATGTAGAGCTGTGTTCAGTCATATCCAACTCTTTGTGACCCCATGAACTGTACCCCACCAGGCTTCTCTGTCCATGGGATTTCCCAGGCAAGAATATTGGAGTTGGTTGCTGTGGCCTCTTCCAGTGGGTCTTCCCGATTTAGGGATCGAACCTGTGTCCTTTGCATCTCCTACACTGGCAGGCAGAGTCTTTGCTGCTGAGTCATTGGGGAAGCTCCCTTCTTGGAGATTTGGACCATGTTTTAAGTGTATTAAAGGCCCTGAGAAATTTATGATAAAGAAAACAAATTTCATTTAGCCCATCACTTTAACCCATGTCCTCCATTGGCAGGATGATTCTTTATGACTAGCATCACTTGGTAGAGAAGTATCAAGATGATGATTAGCGAAATACAAACATGAGCAATTATTATTTTGACTTTTATTTATTTATTTTTCTTTGGAAAAATAATTTTCTTCCAAAGTACTTATTTATTATTTTTTATAAATGTATTCATTTTAATTGGAGGCTAATTACTTTACAATATGGTAGTGGTTTTGCCATACATTGATATGAATCAGGGACGGGTGTACATGTGTTCCCCATCCTGAACCGCCCTGGAGGTTTTTGGATGAGCTCTTATTGATTAATGTTTCCTGTAGTCAGGAGTTCTCTGGTGTTAGGTTTTGAACTTAAGCCACCTGTCCCTGGATTTCCGTCTTATTCTTACAATAGCCTCAGGACTTCTCCATCTATACAGCACCAATGATAAAACATGCAGGTTAATGATGAAAAGTTTCTCCACAGTGAGGGACACCCGGAGAGGTTCACAGAGTTACATGGAGAAGAGAAGAGGGAGGAGGGATACAAAGGTGGCCAGGAGGAGAAGCGGGGGAATCAAAAGGGGCGAGAGCAAGCTAGCCAGTTATCAATTCCCTATATGCTCGCCACAGCCCAGAACACACAAAGAGATTCATGGAGTTGGGTAGAGAAGAGAAGGGGAGGGAGGAGATAGAGGTGACCTGGTGGAGAAAAAGTAGAGTCAAATGGGGGAGAGAGCAATCAAGCCAGTAATCACATTCCCAAGTAAAAATGGGTACTGAATATTGGATTCTTAAAGGTACAAAATTGATAACAAATACCAGCAAGCAAAGATTAAAAATCTAGAGTAGAGGTTAGATTCTCAAAAATACAATATTAAAAAAACAAAAAAGTCACAAAAATTATAAAATATATATATGAAGTTTGCTTTAAAAATAAGGTCTTTTTTTGCAAGGTAATAGTAGATTATAAAAATGAAAATTAAAGAAGTAATAGAGAACTTAAAAATTAAAAAAATGATAGTAGTAAAAATATATCTAGGAATTTCTCTGGAGCTGTTGCAGGCAGTGTGGGGTCAGTTCAGTTTCAGATAGTTCCTTGATCCGGCTTATGCTTCTCAAGATTTGTAGGCCCCTTCCAATGTAGTTGGTGCTAACTACAGGGTTTTAATCTGTTGCACCTGTCACTTCCAAAGTGGTTCCCTCTGTTTATTTTAGCTCCTTCTGTTTGCTGGTCTCTTCAGTGTTTAATTTCCACCCTGACACAAGGGGGCAAAGGTGGTCACTTATTTAGGCTCACTTGTTCAGTTGTCCTATGAGCGGGGAGGAACACTGCAAACAAATATCACGTGTGTGGGAAGTGCTCACAGTGTTTCAGCTGCACTGGGTTTGCCCCCACTCACAGTGGATGTGTGTGTTTTCATGGTCTACACTTCTCAGGCTCTAGGTTGCTCTGCCGGGAACTGTCTGTGGCAGGCCCTGGATTGCATGCACTTCCCAGGTCTAAGCCACTCAGGTTCAGGTTCTTGGATACTCCACAAAGGCGCAGACTCAGTTGGGCCTGCGTTTTGTGCCCTTCCCAGGTCCGAGCAGCTCAGGTGACCAGGTGCTTGGTGAGCACAGTCACCCCCAAGTGGGCAGTGTGTCTTATCACCTCCCCCGTACCAGCCATTTGGTATTCTGGGTGTACAACAGGTGTGCCTTTTCAGATGTGCTGTGTGTCTCTTCTGGGGAGCTGATGTCTGGCTGCAACCCTCCTGACAGATGTCAACCGTCCAAAATCCCAAGAACTCTTGATTAGCAACCTGTTTGCAGTTTGGTAGAGGATGCCTCTCTGGGGCCATGATTGCCCCTTTCTGGCTCTGGCTGCCACACCCCCCACCGCCTGCTTGTCTCCTGCGGGGGATGGGCTGGTCCCCAGCCTGCTAGCTCTTCTCTGGTATTCGCTCAGTCCTTTTTACTGTGAGTGGGCCTGGCAGTGCCTCAGGTTAGAGCTTTTTGCAGGATAGTTCTCTCTCTCTTTCTCTCTCTCTCTCTCTCTCTCTGGCTATCCCACAGTTTAGGTTGCTATCTCACGTTAGCTCCCTCAGATTGCCCTCAGGGCATTCGGACCTGGTCCTTACCCTAAGCAATGCAGTCCACACCTCCCTGTTCAGCTCCCGCTTGCTGGTGGCAGCTGCGAGTACTGGGAGTTGCCGTTAGGCACGTAATCTGTGGGTTTTAATTATTTATTTAATTATTTTTCCTCCTGGTTATGTTGCCCTCTGAGATTTCAAGATTCCCCACAGACCCTTGGTGAGAGTGTTTCCTGGTGTTTGGAAACTTCTCTTTTAAGACTCCCTTCTCAGGATGGATCTCCATCCCTACATATTTTGTCTCTCTTTTTATCATTTATATTTTGTCCTACCTCCTTTTGAACACAATGGGCTGCATTTCTGGGTGCCTGATGTCCTCTGCCAGCATTCAGAAGTTGTTTTGTGGAATTTTCTCAGCGTTCAAATGTTCTTTTGATGAATTTGTGGGGGAGAAAGTAGTCTCCCCATCCTATTCCTCTTCCATCTTAGGACCACCTCCCCCTCTTCCTTATTTTGACTTTTAAAAAGTAATATAATCAAAGAAAGGAGCCCAAAGGCTCTTGCCATCCTGAATACATGCAGTTCAAACTTAATCAAACTCACACAAGACAGAGTAAGTTATAAAGCTTGTAAGATCATTCCATATTTCCAGGTTAAGATCAAAAGGGTAAATTTCATCCCTGTATATATAGGGGTTACCTTTTGTAAGTTTCAAAACCAGAGGTTAACAACTAATATAACTTCAGTTCAGTTGCTAAGTCTTGTCCGACTCTTTGTGAGCTCATGGACTTCAGCATGCCAGGCCTCCCAGTCTATCACCAACTCCTGGAGCTTAACCAAACTCATGTCCACTGAATTGGTGACGCCATCCAACCGTCTCATCCTGTGTCATCCCCTTCTCTTCCTGCCCTCAATCTTTCCCAGCATCAGGGTCTTTTCAAATGAAACAGCTCTTCAAATCAGGTGGTCAAAGTACTGGAGTTTCAGCTTCAACATCAGTCCTTCCAATGAACACCCAGGACTGATTTCCTTTAAGACGGACTTGGTGGGGGCGGTCCTAAGACGGCAGAGGAATAGGACGGGGAGACCACTTTCTCCCCTACAAATTCATCAAAAAGAACATTTAAATGCTGAGTACATTCCACAAAACAAGTACTGAATGCCAGAAGAGGACATCAGGCTCCCAGAAAAGCAGCCCATTGTCTTCAAAAGATGTTTTATCAATGGTGCTGTATAGAAGGAGAAGTCTTGAGACTACTGTAAAAATAAGACTGAAAACCAGAAGCAGGAGGCTTAAGTCCAAATCCTGAGAACATGAGAAAACTGACTCCAGGGAACATTAATCGATAGGAGCTCATCAAAAGCCTCCATACCTACACTGAAACCAAGCACCATCCAAGGGCCAACAAGTTCCAGAGCAAAACATACCATGCAAATTCTCCAGCAACACAAGAACACAGCCCTGAGCTTCAATATACAGGCTGCCCAAAGTTACTCCAAAACCATTGACATCTCATAATTCATTACTGGACACTTCAGTGCACTCTAGAGAGAAGAAATCCAGCTCCACCTTCCAGAACACCGACACAAGCTTCCCTAACCAAGAAACACCGATACAACCCCACCCACAGTGAGGAAATTCCACAATAAAGAGAACTCCACAAACTGCCAGAATACAGAAAAGCCACCCAAAACTCAGCAATTTAAAACAAGATGAAGAGACAGAGGAATACCCAGGAGGTAAAGGAACAGGATAAATGCCCACCAAACCAAACAAAAGAAGAAGAGATAAGGAACCTACCTGATAAAGAATTCCAAATAATGATAGTGAAAATGATCCAATCTCTTGAAATCAAAATGGAATCACAGATAAATAGCCTGAAGACAAGGATTGAGAAGATGCAAGAAAGGTTTAACAAGGACCTAGAAAAAAATAAAAAAGAGTCAATATATAATGAATAATGCAATAAATGAGATCAAAAACACTCTAGAGGGAACAAACAGTAGAATAATGGAGGAAGAAGATAGGATCAGTGAGGTAGAAGATAGAATGGTAGAAATAAATGAATCAGAGAGGAAAAAAGAAAAACGAATGAAAAGAAATGAGGACAATCTCAGAGACATCCAGGACAATATTAAACACCCCAACATTCGAATCATAGGAGTCCCAGAAGAAGACAAAAAGAAAGACCATGAGAAAATGCTTAAGGAGATAATAGTTTAAAACTTCCCTAAAATGGAGAAGGAAATAATCACCCAAGTTCAAGAAACCCAGAGAGTCCCAAACAGGATAAACCGAAGGCAAAACACCCCAAGACACATATTAATCAAATTAACAAAGATCAAACACAAAGAACAAATATTAAAAGCACCAAGTGGGGGGGGGGATAACACACAAGGGGATTCCTATAAGGATAACAGCTGATTTTTCATTGAAACTCTTCAAGCCAGGAGGGAATGGCAAGACATACTTAAAGTGATGAAAGAAAATAACCTAGAGTCCAGATTACTGTACCCAGCAAGGATCTCATTCAAATATGAAGGAGAAATCAAAAGCTTTACAGACAAGCAGAGGCTGAGAGAATTCAGCACCATCAAACCAGCTCTCCAAAAAATGCTAAAGGATCTTCTCTAGAAAGGAAAAACAAAAAGAGTGTATAAACTCGAACCCAAAACAATAAAGTAAATGGCAACATGATAATACATATCAATAATTACCTTAAACATAAATGGGTTGACTGCCTCAACCAAAAGACAAAGACTGGCTGAATGGATACAAAAACAAGACCCCTATATATGTTGTCTACAAGAGACCCACCTCAAAACAGGGGACACATACAGACTGAAAGTGAAGGGCTGGAAAAAGATATTCTATGCAAATAGAGAACAAGAAATCAGGAGTAGCAATACTCATATCAGATAAAATAGACTTTAAAACAAAGGCTGTGAAAAGAGACAAAGAAGGACATTACATAATGATCAAAGGATCAATCCAAGAAGAAGATATAACAATTATAAATATATATGCACCCAACATAGGAGTGCTGCAATATGTAAGACAAATGCTAACACGTATGAAAGGGGAAATTAACAATAACACAATAATAGTGGGAGACTTTAATACCCCACTAAACACCTACAGATAGATCAACTAAACAGAAAATTAACAAGGAAACACAAACTTTAAATGATACAATGGACCAGTTAGACCTAATTGATATCTATAGGACATTTCACCCCAAAACAATGAATTTCACCTTTTTCTCAAGCGCACACAGAACATTCTCCAGGATAGATCACATTCTGGGCCATAAATCTAGCCTTGGTAAATTCAAAAAAATTGAAGTCACTCCAAGCATCTTTTCTGACCACAATGCAGTATGATTAGATCTCAATTAAAGGATAAAAAATATTAAAAATTCCAACATATGGAGGATGAAAAACACGCTGCTGAATAACCAACAAATCACAAAAGATTTCAAAAAATAAATCAAAATATGCATAGAAATGAATGAAAATGAAAACACAACAACACAAAACCTGTGGGACACTGTAAAAGTAGTGCTAAAGGGAAAGTTCATAGCAATACAGGCTTACCTCAAGAAACGAGAAAAAAGTAAAACAAAAAACCTATCTACACCTAAAGCAACTAGAAAAGGAAGAAATGAAGAACCCCAGGGTTATTAGAAGGAAAGAAATCTTAAAAATTAGGGCAGAAATAAATTCAAAAGAAACAAAAGAGACTATAGAAAAAATCAACAAAGCCAAAAGCTGGTTCCTTGAAAGGATAAATAAAATTGACAAACCATTAGCCAGACTCATCAAGAAACAAAGAGAAAAATAAAATCAATAAAGTCAGAAATGAAAATGGAGAGATCACAACAGACAACACAGAAATACGAAGGATCATAAGAGACTACTATCAACAATTATATGCCAATAAAATAGACAACGTGGAAGAAATGGACAAATTCTTAGAAAAGTACAACTTTCCATAACTGGACCAGGAAGAAATAGAAAATCTTAACAGACCCATCACAAGCATGGAAATTGAAACTGTAATCAGAAATCTTCCATCAAACAAAAGCCCAGGTCCAGACAGCTTCACAGGTGAATTCTACCAAAAATTTAGAGAAGAGCTAACACCTATCCTACTCAAACTCTTCCAAAAAATTGCAGAGGAAGGTAAACTTCCAAACTCATTCTATGAGGCCACCATCACCCTAATACCAAAACCTGACAAAGATCCCACAAAAAAAGAAAACTACAGGCCAATATCACTGATGAACATAGATGCAAAAATCCTTAACAAAATTAAAACAATCAGAATCCAAAAACACACTAAAAAGATCATACACCATGATCAAGTGGGCTTTATCCCAGGGATGCAATGATTCTTCAATACCCACAAATCAATCAATGTAATACACCACATTAACAAATTGAAAAATAAAAGCCATATGATTATCTCAATAGATGCAGAGATAGCCTTTGACAAAATTCAACATCCATTTATGATAAAAACTCTCCAGAAAGCAGGAATAGAAGGAACATACCTCAACATCTTAAAAGCTATATATGACAAACCCAGAGCAAACATTATCCTCAATGGTGAAAAATTGAAAGCATTTCCCCTAAAGTCAGGAACAAGACAAGAGTGCCCACTCTCACCACTACTATTCAGCATAGTTTTGGAAGTTTTGGCCACAGCAATCAGAGCAGAAAAAGAAATAAAAGGAATCCAAATTGGAAAAGAAGAAGTAAAACTTTCACTGTTTGCAGATGACATGATCCTCTACATAGAAAACCCTAAAGACTCCACCAGAAAATTACTAGAGCTAAACAATGAATATAGTAAAGTTGCAGGATATAATATCAACACACAGAAATCCCTTGCATTCCTATACAATCATAATGAGAAAACTGAAAGAGAAATTAAGGAAACAATTCCATTCACCATTGCAATGAAAAGAATGAAATACTTAGAAATATATCTACCTAAAGAAATTAAAGACTTATATACATAAAACTATAAAACACTGGTGAAAGAAATCATATAAGACACTAATAGATGGAGAAATATACCACGTTCATGGATCGGAAGAATCAATAGAGTGAAAATGAGTATACTACCCAAAGCAATCTATAGATTTCCCTATCAAGCTACCAACGCTATTTTTCACAGAGCTAGAACAAATAATTTCACAATTTGTATGGAAATACAAAAAACCTCGAATAGCCAAAGCAATCTTGATAAAGAAGAATGGAACTGGAGGAATCAACCTGCCTGACTTCAGGCTCTACTACAAGGCCACAGTCAAGACAGTATGGTACTGGCACAAAGACAGAAATATAGATCAATGGAACAAAATAGAAAGCCCAGAGATAAATCCATGCACCCGATGGACACCTTATCTTTGACAAAGGAGGCAAGAATATACAATGGAGAAAAGAAAATCTCTTTAACAAGTGGTGCTGGGACAACTGGTCAAACACTTGGAAAAGAATGAATTAGAACACTTTTAACACCATACACAAAAATAAACCCAAAATGGATTAAGGATCTAAACATAAGACCAGAAACTATAAAATTTTAGAGGAGAACATAGGCAAAACACTCTCCGACATAAATCACAGCAGGATCCTCTATGACCCACCTCCCAGAATATTGGAAATAAAAGCAAAAATAAACAAATAGGATCTAATTAAACTTAAAAGCTTCTGCACAACAAAGGAAACTATAAGCAAGGTGAAAAGACAGCCTTTAGAATGGGAGAAAATAATAGCAAATGAAGTAACTGACAATGAACTAATCTCAAAAATATACAAGCAACTCCTGCAGCTCAATTCCAGAAAAATAAATGACCCAATCAAAAAATGGGCCAAAGAATTAAACAGACATTTCTCCAAAGAAGACATACAGATGGCTAACAAACACATGAAAAAATGCTCAACATCAGTCATTATCAGAGAAATGCAAATCAAAACCACAATGAGGTACCATTTCACGCCAGTCAGAATGGCTGCTATCCAAAAGTCTACAAGCAATAAATGCTGGAGAGAATGTGGAGAAAAGAGAGCCCTCTTACACTGTTGGTGGAATGCAAACTAGCACAGCCACTATGGAGAACACTGTGGAGATTCCTTAAAAAACTGTAAATAGAACTTCCATACAACTCAGGAATCCCACTGCTGGGCATACACAATGAGGAAACCAGAATTAAAAGAGACACGTGTACCCCAGTGTTCATTGCAGCACTGTTTATAATAGCCAGGACATGGAAGCAACTTAGATGTCCATCAGCAGATGAATGGATAAGAAAACAGTGGTACATATACACAATGGAGTATTACTCAGCCATTGAAAAGAATACATTTGAATCAGTTCTAATGAGGTGGATGAAAGTGGAGATTATTATACAGAGTGAAGTAAGCCAGAAAGAAAAAACACCAATACAGTATACTAACGCATATATATGTAGTTTAGAAAGATGGTAATGATAACCCTGTATGCAAGACAGTGAAAGAGACACAGATGCATAGAACAGTCTTTTGGACTCTGTGGGAGAGGGCGAGAGTGGGATGATTTGGGAGAAAGGCATTGAAAGATGTATAATATCATATAAGAAATGAGTCACCAGTCCAGATTCAATGCAGGATATAGGATGCTTGGGGCTGGTGCACTGGGATGACCCAGAGTGATGGTACGGGGAGGGAGGTGGGAGGTGGGGTTCAGGATGGGGAACACATGTACACCTGTGGTGGATTCATGTTGATGTATGGCAAAACTAATACAATATTGTAAAGTAATTAGCCTCCAATTAATTTAAATTAGATTTAAAATAAATAAATAAATTAATTAAAATATATAAACTTTCTCTAAAACTCAAAAAAAAAAAAAAAATGGACTTGCTGGATTTCCTTGCAGTCCAAGGACTCTCAAGAGTCTTCTCCAACACCACAGGTCAAAAGCATCAGTTCTTCGGTGCTCAGCTTTCTTTACAGTCCAACAGTCACATCTATACATGACTACTGGAAAAACCATAGCCTTGACTAGATGGACCTTTGTTGGCAAAGTAATGTCTCTACTTTTTCATGTGCTGCCTAGGTTGGTCATAACTTTCCTTCCAAGGAGTAAGCATCTTTTAATTTCATGGCTGCAGTCACCACTTAGGAATAAACACAAACTTTGACATTACTGTAGAGCCAAAAAATATTTTATATGATGAAATTGAAGGGTTAAATATTACTTTTTCTTGGATAAACTAACAGTTGTCACTAATTTATCTTGCAACAGTACATGGTTGGACCTGGAGGCCTTATCACCAAGATAACATCAATTCAAAATATAAACAGCTGCTTCTGACTGAGGCAGAAGTAGGTCACAGCAATGGGTTTTCCCTCCTTTCTTTTGGCTATGCAATTACAGAAGTAAATTTCTTAAGCAGAAAGCAGACACACTTGGGGCTTCTTTTACATGTTGATTTCATTTAAATTAGCCCTCTTGAAAGCAATCTTTAATACAGCACAGTCAACGAATATTTCAACAATGTATTTATTGAAATCAGAAGATTTCCACAGCAAACACAATGACAACTTTCTGGTATTGAAAAATTTTAATCTTAAAAAATAAAAGCAGGAGTATCCCCCTCTAAGTCTCAAAAGTACATTTCATGGTTGCAGAAAATTTATAGCAAGAAAGAACACTGCTCTGAGAATCCAAAGATCTATTTCAAGGTTCATCTCTACTGTTAACACATTTAGGAAATCCAGATTTTCCAATTTGATTCTAAAATTCAACAGAAAAGTAAAACCTGTTTGCTCTAAACTGTTCTTTCTGTAGATTTCCCTGGTGGTTTAGATGGTGAAGAACCTGCCTGCAGTGCAGGAGACCCAGGTTTGATCCCTGGGTCATGAAGATCCCCTGGAGAATGGGATGGCTACCTACTCCAGTATTCTTGCCTGGAGAAGTCCTTAGACAGAGGAGCCTGGTGGTCTACAATAGGATCACAAAGAGTCAGACTGAGCAACTGAGTCATGACTGAGCAACTAACACTTTCACTTTCATTCTTTTTGCAGGTGAAAGTTCTGAGGTCCAGGGAAATGAAGATCCTAAGGTTAGTTAACAACACAACAGGGAATAAAGTGTCATTACTCCTGACACCAACATACGACCTTTCCTTTAGAACATTCTGCTTGCTAAAAGATTCAGTCAGTATTTATGGAGCATTTCCTATGAAATTAGCACTGCAGTAGATATTTTCACATGTGTTATCTTTCATGAAAAGTGAAAGTGTTAGTTGCTCAGTGGTGTCAGACTCTTTGCAATCCCATGAACTGTACCTTGCCAGGCTCCATTTTCTTTTCCAGAGGATCTTCTGGGCCCAGGGATCAAACACAGGTTTCCTGCATTACAGGCAGATTCTTTGCCATCTAAGTCACCAGGGAAGCCCTATCTCTCATGGGATCATTTTAAAAATGAATTATATTAGTTTGCTATGGTTTCCATAACCAAATACCACAGGCTGGATGACTTAAAGAATATAAATTAATTTCCTTGCATTTCCGGAGGCTGAAACTCCAAGGTCCAGGTGTTCATGGGATTAGTTCCATTCTGAGGCCCCTCTCCTTGGCTTGCAAATGGCTACCTTCTCCCTGTGTCCTCGTATGATCACCCATCTCTCCTGTTGTCTGTACCTTAATCTCCTCTTCTTATAGGGACACAATCCTATTGGATTAGGGACCAGTCGTATGAAATTAAAAGATGCTTGCTCCTTGGAAGGAAAGCTATGACAAACCTAGACAGCATATTAAAAAACAGAAATCACTTTGGCAGGCAAGGTCCATGTAAGCAAAGCTATGGCTTTTCCAGTAGTCATATAAGGATGTGAGAGTTGGACCATAAAGAAGGCTGAGTGCCAAAGAATTGGTGCTTTTGAACTGTGGTGCTGGAGAATACTCTTGAGAGTCCCTTGGACAGCAAGAAGATCAAACCAGTCAATTCTAAAGGAAGTTAACCTTGAATATCCATTGGAAGGACTGATGCCAAAGCTGAAGCTCCAATACAATTGCTGACTCATTGGAAAAGACCCTGATGCTGAAAAAGATTGAGGGCAAGAGGAGAAAGGGGCAGCAGAGGATGATATGGTTAGATGGCATCATTGACTCAATGGACATGAGTTTGAGCAAACTCTGGGAGATGGTGAAGGACAGGGAAGCCTGACATGTTGACCCCATGTCCATGGGATCACAAAGAGTTGGACATGATTTAGAGGCTGAATAACAACTTATGACATCGTGTTACCTTAATTACCTCATTAGAAGCCTGATCTCCAATTACAGTCACATTCTGAGATACTGGATGGTAGCAGGTGCTGATTTTCAACGTCCCCTGAAAGGAGTTCAGGGTGGAGAGAAGAAATGAGTCACTCTGTGCTGGGGGTGGAGAGGGGGACTAGCAGGACAGGTCTTCAGACAGTTCATTTTCAGTAGCTGATTTTATGAGCCCAATTCTTGTATCTCCTGATATCTACAAAAGCACTAAAATCCTTCATGGTGATGACTGTTTCCCATAACTAGCAGGAGGCTACATCAGATTAGAAGAAATTTTCTGGAAAAATATGTGCTTGACTGCATGTATTTTCCCACCACCCAAATCACATATACACTGACCTCCCCTACCTATCTGGAGTAATTTCTCAGAAGTATCTGAAATGCTGTATCCAGGGATGCAGTCCTCATTTTTCCCCAAATAAAGCTTAACTCGCAGCTCTCACGTTGTGCATTTTTTTAAAGTCAACAATATTGGTACTTTAAAGATAGATACAACTGAGTCCATGACAATGGTTTCTACCTCACTCTAGCATGCTGCTGCTACTGCTGCTGCTAAGTCGCTTCAGTCGTGTCCGACTCTGTGCGATCCCATAAATGGCAGCCCACCAGGCTCCCCTTCCCTGGGATTCTCCAGGCAAGAACACTGGAGTGGGTTGTCATTTCTTTCTCCAATGCATGAAAGTGAAAAGTGAAAGTGAAGTCGCTCAGTCGTGTCCGACTCTTAGCGACCCCATGGACTGCACCCTACCAGGTTCCTCCATCCATGTGATTTTCCAGGCAAGAGTGCTGGATAACCTGTTATAACTGAACTTGTAAAACCTTAACCTGTTGTCTCCTCCCACTTCAGTAACTGCTTACTCGCCTCTTCAAACTAATCCTGCTCCAAACCAAATGCACCATTTTCTTTCATCTTTTCCTTTTTCTAAATGTCTCTGAATTATTTTTCCTTTTCCTCTAACTTGCCTCATTTGTAATAAGAGTTACTATTATATAAAATGCTAGGCTCCCTAATCTTTCATATAATCTATTATGCTTTTCACAATGAGCAGAGAAGGCAAATTTTAGTAAGCCCATTTCATAAATGTAAAGTGAAAGTGAATTCACTCAGTCATGTCTGGCTCTTTGCGACCAGGTGGGTTGTAGCCCACCAGGCTCCCCTGTCCATGGGATTCTCCAGGCAAGAATACTGGAATGGGTTGCCAATGTAAAAGCCAAGGTTTAAAAAAGTTGAGTAACTTTCCCAAGTCACACAACAAGTAAAGGAGGATCTGTAGTTTGAACTCAGATCTGACTCCCAAATCTATTCTTTCATTTCTCATAACTTAACCACTTCTATTTTTTTCCTTATTATTTGCTAATACCTTAGGCCTGGCAGTTTTCAATGGCACTGAAGAGCCATGCTGAAGGAATACCTAGTGATGAAACAAGTGCCTTTAAAAAAAAATCAGGTGTCTTACATTTCCTGTTGTTACCAATTTAATTAATGTAATGAGTGAATGAATTATATTAGATGAGAACTGGGATTAAGCTAAAAGGAAAAAAGGTCTTAAGTGTTTTAAATACCTTCATAAAATTGGTTCTGTTATAAATTAAATATATTATTCATCCTACTTGCTTATATCTGCCTGTATCATATGAATGTGAAATTAGGGCTTTTCCACCTGAACTCAGAGAATGATAGAAAATCTCTCATTACCCTTAGTGTAAACTATATTAATACCTTTGAAAACAGCAGATGCCCTGAGTATAAACCCAAGCACAGTGGAATAGACTGTAATTCTTCCACAATCTCTTTCATTCATACAACAAATACCTATTGAACACTGCTGCAATGCCAGGCCCCGTGGGAGTTTCCGGGGATAGCGCTATGAACAAGACAAGGAGAGTCTCTGCCTTCCTGAAATACAGAATTTAATGGGGAAGAAAGACATTAAATAATGATTTGCATAAACAGCAGAAGAGTTACAATTTGTGTTAGCAAAATGAGGTGAGCAGATAACTGGGAATTTTTTTCTATTCTGTGAGACCAAGAAAGACATTCTGAAGAAAGCAGCATTTAAGTTAAGACAAAAAGGAAGTTAAGATGTGGAATCTAAAAAAGTTTGATACAAATTAAAGTATTTACAAAATAAAAATACATTTACAGACATAGAAAAAAAACTTATGGTTATCACAGGGATAGCAGGGGATGAAGGAGAACAAATTAGGAGTTTGGGATTAACATATACATACTACTATATATAAAATAGGTAACAAGGACCTACTGTATAGTACAGGGAAGTCTACTCAATATTCTTTAATGACCTGTAATGGGAAAGAATCTGAAAAAGAATACACACATGAGTAAATCACTGTGCTGAATACTTGAAACTAACACAACATTGTAAATTAAGTATACTTCAATTAAAAAAAAGAATTTCTTAGAAACTAACAAGTACACAATTTTAAAGTCTGGAACAGATGGTTTACTTGAGTTAAAAAAAAAAAAAAGATCTTAGCCAAATAAAGAAGGGAAAAGCTTTTCAGGGAGAGAGAATAGCATCTACAATGGTCATAAGGAAGCGAGGTGCTCAGGGAACTGGAAAGACAGAGGATGGTCAGGGAGGCTCTCAGGAGGAGTAAGGAGATAAATGTGAAGAGGGTGGCATAGGCCAGACATACAGGACCTTGTAGGTGAGGAAGACAAATCAGAAAGAAAGATATAACCCAGATTACTTTTGAGGCAAATGCTACTGTGATATTTTCATTGCTATTGTTTAGTCAAGTCATGTCCAACTCTTTGTGACACCATGGACTGAAGCACACTAGGCTTTTCAGTCCTCCACTATCTCCCAGTGCATGCATGCTCAGTCTCTTAGTCATATCTGATTCTTTGCGACCTCATGGACTGTAGCCTGCCAGGTTTCTCTGTCCATAGAGTTTTACAGGCAAGAATACTGGAGTGGGTTGCCATTTCCTACTCCAGAGGATCTTCTTGACCCAGGGATTGAACTCGAGTCTCCCAAGTCTCCTTCATTTGTGGGCAGATTCTTTACCACTGTGCCAACTGGGAAGTCCCAGAGTTTGCTTAAACTCATGTCTATTGTGTTGGTGATGCTATCTAACATCCCATTTTCTGTCACCTCCTTCTCCTCCTGCCCTAAAATTGTCCAGGATCAGGGTCTTTTCACAATGAGTCAGCTCTTTGTATCAGGTGGCCAAAGTGCTGGAGTTTCAGCTTCAGCATCAGTCCTTCCAATGAATATTCAGGGTCGATTTCCTTTAGGATTGACTGGTTTGATCTCCTTGCAGTCCAAGAGACTCTCAAAAATCTCCTCCAGCACAACAGTTTGAATGCATCAATTCTTTGGTGCTCAGCCTTCTTTATGGTCCAACTCTCACATTCATACATGACTACTGGAAAAACTATAGCTTTGATTACACAGATCTTGATCAGCAAAGGAATGTCTCGACTTTTTAATATAATATCAAGGTTTGTCATAGCTTTACTTCCAAGGAGCAAGTGTCTTTTAATTTCATGGCTGCAGTTACCATCTGCAGTGATTTCAGAGCCCAAGAAAATAAAATCTGTCACTGGTTCCAATTTTTTGCCATTCTATTGTGATGAAATGATGGAAACTGATGCCATGATCTTAGTTTCTTGAATGTTGAGCTTTAAGCCTGCTTTTTCATTCTCCTCTTTCACCTTCATCAAGAGGCTCTATGGTTCTCTTAACTTTTTGCCATTAGGGTGGTATTATCTGCATGTCTGAGGTGGTTGATATTTCTTTCAGCAATCTTGATTTGAATTTGTGATTCATCCAGCCCAGCAATTCACATGATGTACTCTGCACAGAAGTTAAATAAGGTGATTGAATGTGAATGTGAAGTTGCTCAGTCGTGTCCGACTCTTTGCGACCCCATGGACTGTAGCCTACCAGTCTCCTCTGTCCATGGG
This sequence comes from Bos javanicus, assembly GCF_032452875.1. Lineage (NCBI taxonomy): Eukaryota > Metazoa > Chordata > Mammalia > Artiodactyla > Bovidae > Bos > Bos javanicus. The sequence goes on from NC_083897.1 coordinate 45,650,875, forward strand.
ATTTTCCAGGCAATAGTACTGGAATGGATTGCCATTTCCTTCTCCAAGGGATCTTTCCAACCCAGGGATTGAACCAGGGTCTCCCGTATTATAGACAGAAGCTTTACTGTCTGAGCCACCAGGGAAATTAAATAAGGTGATTATATACAGACTTATTGTACACTTTTCCCAACTTTGAATCAGTCCATTGTTTCATGTCTGGTTCTAACTGTTGTTTCTTGACCCTCATTACAAGTTTCTCAGGAAGTAGGAAAGGTGGTCTGGTACTCCCATCTCTTTAAGAATTTTCCACAGCTTTTTGGGATCCACACAGTTAAAGGCTTTAGCATAGTCAATGAAGCAGATGTTCTCTTGGAACTCCCTTGCTTTCTCCATGAGCCAACAAATGTTGGCAATTTGATCTCTGGTTCCTCTGCCTCTTCAAAACTCAGCTTGTACCTTTGGAATTCTTAGTTTATGTACTACTGAAGCCTAGCTTGAAGGATTTTAAGCATTATGTTGCTGGTATATGAAATAAATGCAATTGTATGGTAGTTTGAACATTCTTAAGCATTGCCCTTCTTTGGGATTGGAATGAAAACTGACTTTTACCAGGCCTGTGGCCATTGCTGAGTTTTCCAAATTTTCTGACATATTAAGTGCAGCATTAGAATAGCATCACTTTTAGGATTTTAAATAGTTCAACTGGAATTCCATCACCTCCATTAGCTTTGTTTGGAGGTTAGCTTTGTTTGGAGGGGGAAATGGAAACCCACTCCAGTATTCTTGCATAGAGCACCCAATTGACAGTATGAAAAGGCAAAGATGAGATGAGCCTCTTAGGTTAGAAGGTGTCCAATGTGCTACTGGAGAAGAGCAGAGGGCAATTATTAACAACTCTATAAAGAATGAAGAGGCTGGCCCAAAACGGAAGTGACACTCAGTTATGGATGTGCCTGATGGTGAAAGTAAAGTCCAATGATGTAAAGAACAATATTGTATAGGAACCTGAAATGTTAGGTCCACTAATCAAGGTAAATTGGACATGGTCATCATGAGATAGCAAGACTAAACATCAACGTCTTAGGAATCAATGAACTAAAATGGATGGGAATGGGCAAACTTTGTTCAGACGACCATTATATCTACTACTGTTTGCAAGAATCCCTTAGAAGAAATGGAGTAGCCCTCAGAGTCAACAAAATAGTTCAAAACACAGTACTTAGGTGCAACCTTAAAAATGACTGAATGATCTCAGTTCATTTCCAAGACAAACCATTCAACATCATAGTAACCTAAGTCTATGCCCCAACCACTGATGCTGAGGAAGCTAAAGTTGACCAGTTCTATAAAGACCTACAAGACCTTCTAGAATTGACACCAAGAAAGATGTCCTTTTCATCATAGGGGACTGGAATGCAAAAGTAGGAGATCAAGAGATACCTGGAGCCACAGGCAAGTTTGCCCTTATAGTACAAAATGAAGCACAGCAAAGGCCAACAGCGTTTTTCAAGAGAATGCACTGGTTATAGTAAATACCCTTTTCCAACAACCCAAGAGATGACTCTACACATGGACATAACCAGATGATCAATACTGAAATCACGTTGACTATGTTCTTTGCAGCCAAAGATGGAGAAGCTTTATAGAGTTGGCAAAACAAGACCTGGAGCTGACTGTGGCACAGATCATGAGCTCCTTATTGTAGAATTCAGGCTCAAAATGAAGAAAATAGGGGAAATTACTAGGCCATTCAGATATAACCCAAATCAAATCCCTTATGATTATTCACTGGAGGTGAGCGATAGATTCAAGGGATTAGATCTGGTAGACAGAGTGCCTGAAGAACTATGGACGGATATTTTCATAATTAAAGACAAATCTAGTTCACTGTGTCTTACTACGAAAATGAAGAAGAAACTCTGTATCATTACAATAGAAATGCAACCTCCTGTAACACATCACTCTGAGGTACATTTCATTGGCCCCCATGAGTATTATTCTGTGTATTATCTAGAAAAGTAGAAATGGATAATAATAAGGGATGGTAACAACCACAAGAATGAAACCTTGCTATCATCATGGAAACCTCAAAAGAAAGCTGAGAAATTTACGATTAGTAAAAGAGTAGACTTCAGTGCAGCTGGCCAACAAGCACATAAAAAATATTCAACATCACTAATTATTAGAGAAATGTAAATCAATACTATTATGAAGTATCACCTCCCACCAGTCGGAATGGCCATCATTAAAAATTCTACAAATAATAAATGCAGGACAGGCTGTAGAGAAAAGGGAACCCTCTTACACTATTGGTGGTAATATAAATTATTGCACCCACTATGGAAACAGTATGGAGGCTCTTCAAAAATCTAAAAATTGAATTACTGTATGATCCAGCAATACTGGGCATATATCCAACAACTCCTGGGCATATATCCAGACAAAGCTGGATTTATATGTAAATAAAAATTACATATTTCTACTTGTAATAATAAATAAATAACTGTGGTGCTGGAGAAGACTTTCTGGAGAGTCACTTGGACAGCAAGGAGATCAAGCCAGTCAGTCCTAAAGGAAATCAACCCTGAATACTCTTTGGAAGGACTGATGCTGAAGCTGAATCTCCAATAACTTTGGCCACCTGATCTGAATAGCTGACTCATTGGAAAAGACCCTGATGATGGGAAATATTGAAGGTGGGAGGAGAAGGGGATGACAGAGGATGAGATGGCTGGATGGCATCACTGATGCAATGGACATGAACTTGGACAAACTCTGGGAGATGGTGAGGGACAGGGAGGCCTGGTGTGCTGCAGTCTGTGGGGTCATGAAGAGTTAGACACGACTTGGTGACTGAAAAACAACAGCATATACACTCATATACACAGGGGAATACTACTCAGCCATAAAAAAGAATGAAATAATTTCACTTACAGCAACATGGATTGATATAGAGATTATCATACAAAGTAAGAAAGAGAAAGCCAAATGCAATATGATATCACTTATATATGGAATCAAAAATATGACAAAAATGAACATACCTGCAAAATAAAAACAGAGTCAGATACATAGAGAACAGACTTCTGATTACCAAGAGGGAGTAGGGTGAGGGAGGGAAGAATTGGAAGTTTGGAATTAGCAGACTCATTTTATATAGGATGGATAAACAACAAGATCCTATTGTATAGCACAGGGAACTACAATCAATGAAAGTGAAAGTGTTAGTCATTTAATCATGTCTGACTCTTTGTGTCCCTATGGACTATAATGAACCAGGCTCCTCTGTCCATGGAATTCTCCAGGCAAGAATACAGAGTGGTATTCTTCTCCAGGGGATCTTCCCAACCCATGGATCAAACCTGTGTATCCCACATTGCAGGCAGATTCTTTACTGTATAAGCCACCAGGGAATATCCTGTGGTATATCATAATGGAAAATAATATGAAAAATAATAAATATATGCATTATTCAATCACTCTACTGTACAGAAAAAATTAAAACAACATTGTAAATCAACTATACTTCAATAAAATTAAAACAATAAAAGTAGATGTCAGTTGTTCTTACCACACATACACACAAAATGGTAACTATGTGAGGGATGGATATACTAATTAGCCTTACTGTAACAATCATTTCACTATATGTATTTATATAAAAATAGCATCATGTTTTAAACATTAAATATATACAACTTTTATTTTTAAAAAAAAGGTGAAAAAAGCAAAATGACACTCTCTCTGACATTTTGCAAATCAGCCTGGCTAAAGAAGGTGGCTGATTTTAAAAGTAGTACTACTGAACTAAAAAATTCAGGGAACTTTCCTAAGATTATAGCAACTCTTGAAAATTCTGACTTTCCTCCACGGCTCCTTTCCTATTCCCTTTAGTCATTTCTTCTTAAATGTTTGTTCTCACAAAGACAAGTGTAAATAGAAGTCAACATTAAATAAAAATGTATAAGATTTCTAACTTAAGTATCAATATAAGGCAAATAAAATACTATATTTGCTATTTCTGCTAAAATGTAAAAGCATATGCATGTAGAAGTGACACTCTTCATCATCGGTAGTTATTGCCTCACTGTGACAAAATCTTTATAAGACACTGATAAAAATGTAAGATATTTTGATCTTTATGGTAAACTACAAAGAATGCATATTAGAAAAAAAAAAAAAACAGAAGTCTGACAAAATGTGCAAAGTCCAATCTGCCATAACACTGATACCAATACCTAACATTTGTTGAGTTTGCAAGGCACTATTCTAAGGTTTTTATATCTGTTTTCTCATTCATGTTTCACATTATACAGAAGAAGACCTAAGGCACAGAACAGTTAAATAAATATATTTTCAACTAGTCTAAGTGAGAACTAACACTTAATAGAAATGAACGTGTACCGTAAGTGGTTTATATATATTACCTAATTTACTCTCCATAAAAATATTTTGTAATTGGTATTATTGTCCCCATTTTTTTCAGACATGAAAACTGAGATTCAGAGATAAAAAGTGATAACTAGTATATGATATTGCTGAGATTCAAATAAAATATACCTGTATATAACACACTACCAGACATTACAAATTATAATAGATAAAGATATACCATTTTAGGTCATGTCTTTCTGACATAACAAGGGTGATATTTATGATATTAACATAATAATATATTGAACTAATTTGAAAAGATACCTATCCCCCTGTGTTTGTTGTAGCATTATTTACAGTAGCCAAGACATGGAAACAACTTGTTGAAAGATGAATGGATAAACATGTGCCATATACACACATACACAGACATATATACATATATATATATATATATATATATATATATATATATATATATGCATATGCAGTGAAATGTTACTCAGCAATAAAAAGAAAGCACCCCTGCCATTTGTGACAACATGGATAAACCTTCTCAAGGGCATTATGCTAAGTGAAATATGCTAAGAGAAAGACAAATACCATATGATTTCAATTATATGTAAGATCTAAAATATAAAAACACCTAATAGATATAGACAACAAATTGGTGGTTGCCAGAGATGGGGATGAGGGTGGGGGAAATGTGTGAAGTGAGTCAAAATGTACAAACTTCCAGTTATAAAATAAATAAGTCCTGGGGATGTAATATACAACATAGTAACTATAGATAATAATACTGTATTGAATACCTAAAAATTGCTCAAAGAGTAAATATTAAAAGTTTTCATTTCAAGAAAAAAAAATTGAAACTGTGTGGTGATGGGTGATAACTAAACTAATTGTGGGGATTTTCATAATACAATATATAGAAATATCAAATTATTATGCTATATACTAGAAACACACACAATAAACACAATTTTTGAAAGTATATAAACTTTATTAAATGTTAAAATAATAACAACAGCCAACCCCTCAGAGTGAATGACCACTTATTGATATTGTTATTCTGGTTTTGAAGTGAAATGTGACACTTTTAGTAATAAAGGATTTAGAAAAAGAGAAGAAAGGGAAAGCAGAACAGGAGTGAAAATTTATGCATGGAGAAATGGTAGAGATGTTTGAATGCAGACAATTTGGCATCTAAAAGATTCTGGGTTGCAAATCAGGCAAAGAGGGTGGACTCTGGGTAAGAAAAGGAGAAACTTTGCCAGGTATTTCTCACCATCCAATTGCCATCCCTCTTTTGCCACAGAGTCTCAAAACTGGGAGAAGTCCAGTGCCCCCTGTACCATGATGATGCTCATCCTTAGCTGAGGGACATGAGTACACACAATCGTAAATATAGTTTAATGTATTATTGGCTACCTCCAAGGAATCCATCAACTGGCACACACTAATGAGAATCCTGAGAAGCCAGGGTAAGGCCCATGAACTATGGCACTGAAAGATGAGAATGGAAGCTTTCAAAAGCACCTCTCTCCCAACGCAGTTGTCCCTGATGCCTATCCATCATACATGATTTATCCAGGCATAGGTAATAATATGCCACCATTTATTTTTTTATCTTTCTATCACATATTTTTATATACCTATTATGTGTAAGGAACTGTGTTTGGCCCTTAAAACATAAACACACACAATATAGTCCCTCCCTTAATGTTCAGTGAAGAAATCACACACATACACCTACACACACACACACACACACACAGACAAAGTGAGAGACAAAGGCAGAGAGATCCAGAGAAAGAAAGAGACAGTGAGAGACATAGAGACAAAGGGACACAGAAACAAAATGGCACTACAAAACACAGCGCAGCTTGCTATGGGGACCTCTAGAAGGCTCACTTGCTATCTAACAAGATTGAGGGCTTCAGCATTCACCTACCAATGGGCAGCAAACAGGACTTTCACACAAACACAAAGCATGATCATGCATGACTGAGTACTGTAACCCACAATAACATGGAGTTGAGAAGTGACATGATCAGAGATATGGATTACAAAACTTTAATTGGCAGTACAGGATAAATTTTAGAAGTCAGGGTGGAGAGAAAGAAAATTAGAAGGCTACCATAATAGTTGAAAAGAGAAGTTAGGAGGGTGTGAGGTGATTCAGTAGCCAAAGGAATGGAAAGGAGGGGACAGATGAGAGAAGGGTCAATCAAAAGAAGCCGATGAACGTGAAAGGCTTTAAGAATGGTGGACTCCAGGATTCTTATATATTGAGCCAGAATGATTGGGAAAATGGTGAGATAAGAGAAGCTATTTTCATGAGCTCCATTTTGGGCCTGTAGAATTTTAGACACCAGAAAGAGATGCCAGATAGAGGTATTCAGTAGGCAATTGTAAATTCAGTAACTCTTTTTGGGAGGGATATTGCATTTTCTGAGAACTATAGTCAGTCACTTATTCATTTACTGAACCCAAGGATATACCAGCATTCTACAAGGCACTAAAGAAATAAAGATGAATAATAACACAGCATTTTGCCATCAAAAAGTTGGAGATGTGTGGCAGCTTGTCTTCAAGATGGCCATCATGAATTACTTCCCTTCCTTATATGTGTATACCCTCCTTTCGTGTGTGTGCAAAGTCACTTCAGTCGTGTCCAACTCTTTGCAATCCTATGGACTGTAGCCCGCCAGACTCCTCTGTCCATGGGATTCTCCAGGCAAGAATACTGGAGTGGGTTGTCATGCCCTCCTCCAGGGGAGCTTCCCAACCAAGGGACTGAACCTGCATGTCTTATGTCTCCTGCATTGGCAGGCAGGTTCTTCACCACTAGCGCCACCTGGGAAGCTCATCCACCATCCTTTTATGGAGAGGCAGAAATTATTTCTCCCCTTTTCTTGAATGAAAGCTGGCTTAAAAACACATTTTACTAATTCAGTGTGGGAGAAGTGATGTTCTAAGAGTTTTGAAGCTAGGTCAAAGCAAGTCTTGCCACTTCTGCCTGGGCCTCTGGGAACACTTGCTCTGGGGAAAGCCAGCTACCATATAAGAAGCGTGATCACTCAGAGACTACCACGCTGTGAGAAGCCCAGGCCACACAGAGAAGTCCTGACTAAATGAGACACCAGTTGAAGAAAGAGGGAGAAGTCAAGGAGCATCAAGATATCAGAAGATATTTGTGTCAAGAAATCATATTTTACATAGGTCGTCCAGCATCAACTGCCTAGACTTATGCCATGTAGGTCAGAGTTGAACCACCCAGCCAAGCTCTTGCCAAATTTTTTACCCACAAATTCATAAAATATAACACTATTACAACTACAACTCTTACTACCACTAGTATTAACAAGAAGCAGCAGAATAAGAGAAGAAGAATGTTGTTGTTTCAAGCCACTTTAAACCATCAAGTTTTAGAGTATTTTTTATGAAGCAATAAGTATCCAGAACAAGATGTGATAATAAACTAGATGACACAGTATACATGGAGAGGCAGGCATGCAGCAATTGATAATGCTGTATGACAGATGTAATCTTTTAACTAGAGAGAGAATACAAAGAGAGAAGAAAAGATGACCCAAAAGTGACCTTTTTTTAAAAGGACCAAAGAAAATTAAATTAGCAATCTGTTCTAGATAATTGAGAATATATATTAGAAAGATATATTTTACTCACTTCATTTATTTACTTTTATGGTTTCCATTCAGTTTCACTTCTACAATAAATGCAAGCAGTATTCAAAGAGAAATTACAAACTATCACAAGCAATTGTAAAGTTGATTATGGCAATTTAAAGGTGTGAATGCCATTTACGAGTTACAGTTTCAGTCAGTAACAATAGAGTGGGAAGATGTATACAATTCATGGCAGTTTGAAGACAAATTAGGTCTAAATAGTTTCAATTAAGCTTATATAGATATAACTATCATGAAAGTCAGGCCTCTCTGTCCATCACCAACTGCCGGAGTTTACCCACATTCATGTCCATTGAGTTGGTGATGCCATTCAACCATCTCATCCCCTGTCGTCCCCTTCTCTTCCTGCCCTCAATCTTTCCCAGCATCAGGGTCTTTTCCAATGAGTCAGCTCTTCGCAGCAGGTGGCCAAAATATTGGAGTTTCAGCTTCAACGTCAGTCCTTCCAATGAACACCCAGGAATGATCTCCTTTAGGATGGACTGGATCTCCATGTCCAGATGGTTGGATGGACAACCGACTGATCTCCTTTAGGATGGTTAGATCTCCCTGCAGTCCAAGGGACTATTAAGAGTCTTCTCCAACACCACAGTTCAAAAGCATCAATTCTTTGGTGCTGAGCTTTCTTTATAGTCCAACTCACATCCATACATGACTACTGGAAAAACCATAGCCTTGACTAGATGGGTCTTTGTTGGCAAAATAATGTCTCTGATGTCTGCTTTTGAATACACTGTCTAGGTTGCTCATAAGTTTCCTTCCAAGGAGTAAGCATCTTTTAATTTCATGGCTGCAATCATCATCTGCAGTGATTTTGGAGCCCAGAAAAATAAAGTCAGCCACTGTTTCCCCATCTATTTGCCATGAAGTGATGGGACTGAATGCCAATATCTTAGTTTTCTGAATGTTGAGCTTTAAGTCAACTTTTTCACTCTCCTCTCTCACTTTCATCAAGAGGCTCTTTAGTTCTTCACTTTCTGCCTTAAGGGTGGTGTCATCTGCATATCTGAGGTTATTGATATTTCTCCCAGCATTCTTAATTCCAGCTTGTGCTTCTTCCAGTTCAGCATTTCTCATGATGTACTCTGCATATAGGTTAAATAAGCAGAGTGACAATATACAGCCTTGACGTACTCATTTTCCTATTTGGAACCAGTCTGTTGTTCCATGTCCAATTCTAACTGTTGCTTCTTGACTTGCATACAGGTTGCTTAAGAGGCAAATCAGGTGGTCTGGTATTCCCATTTCTTTCAGAATTTTCCACAGTTTGTGGTGATCCACACAGTCAAAGGCTTTGACATAGTCAATAAAGCAGAAGTAGATGTTTTTCTGGAACTCTCTTGCTTTTTCAATGATCCAGCGGATGTTGGCAATTTGAACTCTGGTTCCTCTGCCTTTTCTAAAACCAGCTTGAACATCAGGAAGTTCACAGTTCACATATTGCTGAAGCCTGGCCTCGAGAATTTTTAGCATTACTTTACCAGTGCGTGAGATGAGTGCCATTGTGCCTGCTGTGCTGTGGTTCATGGGGTCGCAAAGAGTTGGACAGGACTGAGTGACTGAACTGAACTGAACTGATCATGGAAGTCATCTTTATTTTACTGAAAATGTGCTTGTGAATATGTCAGTTCTACTATATAAAACATAATAAGCTTAGTAATATAATTACTAAGAAGATGATACACAAAGTATGGTCAATAAACAGTAAGTTAATACTGTACGTAAACAAAGGAACAAGAATATCTTAGCTTCTATGTTCTCATATGTTGGCATCTGAGTCTTAAGGTGAGATAAATCAAGTATGGCATTATTATTTTCCACAAGCCCAATATTGTTTCATTTCTAAAAGAACAATGCAGTACAGTGTTTATGAGTATTTTTAAATGCCACTCAACCCAAAACGTTTTTGATGATGATTTAATTTAATAGATCAGGTCACATTTTTAAGAACACAGGAGTCTAAGAAGAAAGGTCTTCTAAAAAAAAGGCCTTCTGATAACACAAACTTTATTTACAAGGAGCAAAGAAATGAATGCTTAAAGGCTGGGAGGGATTGGGGGCAGGAGGAGAAGGGGACGACAGAGGATGAGACGGCTGGATGGCATCACTGACTCGATGGACATGAGTTTGAGTGAACTCCAGGAGTTGGTGATGGACAGGGAGGCAGGCAATGCCTGCCTTTGGAGAAGGCAATGGCACCCCACTCCAGTACTCTTGCCTGGAAAATCCCATGGACGGAGGAGCCTGGTAGGCTGCAGTCCATGGGGTCGCTAAGAGTCGGACACGACTGAGTGACTTCACTTTGACTTTTCACTTTCATGCATTGGAAGAGGAAATGGCAACCCACTCCAGTGTTCTTGCCTGAAGAATCCCATGGACAGAGGAGCCTGGTGGGCTGCTGTCTATGGGGTCACACAGAGTCGGACACGACTGAAGCGGCTTAGCAGCAGGGAGGCCTGGCGTGCTTCAATTCATGGGTCGCAAAGAGTCAGACATGACTGGGTGACTGAACTGAACTGAAAGGCTACCCACAACCCTTTCTGGACAATTTCCCATGTTAACAAGTGTCATCTTTACAACTGTTGAAACAAAGGTACATACTATTTTTATTTAAGAGAGAAAAGTCCTGTCCGAGAATATCCAGTGGTTGGTTGGGAAAAGGCTTTGGCCTCTTCTGGATACTGAGGATTCAGAGTAAAATGCCTACAGATGTATTATTTAAGCTCATTCCTACTGATAACAATCAGGTCAGTCAGTCTTTAATTCTGGATTCTATTATTTACAAGGCCAACAGGTCTGAAGTGAGTGGTAATGTTATTAAGCCTGGACCATCAAAATACATGTGTACATGTCTTACTTGAAATTTCTCTCACCTCTGTTTATTGGTCTGTCATCTAACTGGTTCAGGGACTCTTTTTGGTTGATATGGAGGTTCTATTTTGTGTATCTGCCAATGCTTCTTTAAAAATCTTAATCATTTCTATCTCTCTAGTCCCCTTCCCCCTTTGAATCCAGAAACCCCTCAGATGTGCCTGTCAGAAACCTGAATCAAAGAAATTTAAGCCATATCAATAAAGCCATACTGCATTTAGTTGAAGAAAAATTAAGGGCACCTGTTTCAAAGGACGACTTGGGCTACTATACTATGAAGCCATTTCCACTTCAGAGGCACTAAGAATGTGTAACTGGCTCCACTGCTAATGTGTGATAAACCTATCTATCTTAGCCATCCTGTGAATTCAGAGCCCTTAATCACCACAGCATCTAGGACCTTCAATAAGAAAATATCAAAGGAAGGAAGTAAAGGGAATCTAATAGGACTGACTGATGGAAACACTAGCATATACAGGAGATGTGAGAAGGGAGAAGGAAAGGAGAGAAGATGAGAAAAGAGTATTTCAAAGAAAAGCATTGATGGAATTAAGCAAAAGAGCATTTACAAAGAGAAGAGCCTGAAATATGTATGTTTAGAATGTTATAAAACCCCAAATGGCAAATTCTAAGCTGCACATTTTCTACACCAATCATCCATATTCATAAAGTTATGAATTATTTTCACTTATATAAGAAACATTCAATTGGGGATGGGATCCTGAGGCATTTAATGTCAGTGTATAGTAATACTGTGAAGCATACATGAAATGACATGAAGTTAAGCAAAACAAGCATTATCATTTAGTATTTTCATTCAATATCAGAAAACAAAAGGGCTTTTCCCCTCCTTTTTCCATTGTCCTTAATCCTTTCCGAAAGGGGACACTATACTCCATAAATATTTTAGGATTTTGTTTGATGATCATTTTCTTTGTTCCATAGATTAAAAAAATTAAATATTTCTCTTTCAATGAATCTTTATAAATTATGTAATAAGCACCTGAATGTTAAGTGTAAGAAATGAATTTCAATAATAAACATATAGAAGCATTCCCTAGGATGCAGAAGAGTATTACAATAAAAAGGATGCTTAAAATAAAACCTAAATTGTCCTCAGAAACTGTCTCTTAAATCACATTTTTCAGGAAATATTTTACATGAGCACATTTCTTAAATGAATAAATAGTACAAAGAAAATAGATAATTATGTTTCCCATATCTTCAAATAAAATTTAAAAGGTTCAACATATAATACATTCTGGATGGGGAGAGAGAAATTATTGATTCTGGTCCTAATTCTGTCACAAACCAGCTTCTGTGGACCTCATTTTCCTCTAATTAAGTTACATTAACAGTGCTTCCCAGAACCAACGTGCTGTAAGGAACACATTACAAATTTTACAAATATATTGGCACACAAGCACATGATTAAAGTTGGATCCTGCCTTTGGTCATATTTACCTCATGAACTTATTAGGGTAAGAACCAGGAATTCTAGGGCATCCTAACTTACCAGTAAGTGTAATTCATCTAAGAAGTAGTGATAAGGAGATAGCCACAGGTGGTCAATTTTGCTTTTGTAAGATTTCCTCACTCTAATTTTAAAAGTGCTCATCATATTAAAGTAAATGTGTAAGGGATTTTCCAAAATTAGTAGAATCTCTCTTCAATCAAAAATATTAGCAAGAGATCCAAGGGTGAGCAACAGCTCCCCCACAATGAATTGTTTTCCATATGAAACAGAGTGGTACAACAGTACTAATTAACTAGATCAAATTTGACTAAATAAAGTAGTCAAACATCCACATTGTCTGGTGCAAATTATTCTGCATACAACACTGCAAATGCATATCCAGAGCTGGTGTTTGTAATTTTGAATGAGAAATACAAAGGAAATACTATGGTTTCATTAAGTGAGGTGAAATACATATAACATTCTTGGAACATCAGCTGCCTTTTGTAATTAATGATCATGCACGCCATTAAAAAGTAGTTTTATTTGTCTGTAAGTTTACTGAGAAAGTCATGTCTAGATGACACAAATTAAATAGGTCCAGCTGCTAAAACCCACTAGAGATGGGTCACTAGGTGACTCTCTAACTTAATGAACAAATTATCTCTGACCACCTAAATCTATCTTGGAAAAAGTATTATTATTATTACATTTTCAATCTTTTGCAAAATATTTGATGATGCTCTGCAACCCCAGAATGACTTTTCCCTTGTCATCTGTGTGTGCTCATATCGCAAAGACCCATGTAGGAATTTCAGCTAGTTTACTTCATTTCAGATAAACATTTCCAGGTAAGAAGGCTGACGTTTTTACTCTATTTCCCTTAAACAATGGGAAAATTCAAAATACTGCAGACCTAATGCTCTCTCCCTGCTCTCAAATAACCCTGCATTATACCCATTCCCCAAGATTGATGTCTCACTGTTAAAAGCTAAGGTACTTGCTTTCAGGCAAACTTAGTTGAATAACATCTGGGTCTGAATTCCAACTCTGTCATTGACTAGCTATGCAAACGTGGGCAAGTCATGTGCTCTCTCTGAGCTTCTATAGCAGATTTGTAATTTGGAGACAACATTGATAATAATAACACAGGTTCTCCCATGCCCTACTCCAAAATGGCATAAAGCAAAGAAGCAATGATTTTATCACATCTTGCTAACAGATACACAAAATAAATCAAGACAAAGCACAAACGCTCAGAGACACAGTTCAAAGCTCTGGTGACTTAATGCTGAGAGGCCAAGTGTATCTGTCTGGGAAGGAGCTTGGCAGTGCCACTTCTCTTGCTCAGGGTTTGTGCTGCCTTTAGCTTGCTAGAAAGCAAATACTGAGCACTATTTTTGCTTTTCACTTTTTTCCCATAAAAGTAAAACCTTCTTTGGATTTTTTTCCATTAGAGAAAACTGGTATTAATGTAGCTTTTAAGTAAAGTGAAATTACTTAAAGCATACTTTCAAAAAGGAGGGGTACTCGTAATACCTTGCTGGAATATTTTGATAATTACATATTCTAAATCTGTAAACTTCCTGCCACAGAATAGGAACTAAATTCAGAGTAGCTGTTGCCTGGAATGTCATCCAAATTATATTTATTTTCCTACTTAACAAAGATGCCTTTGCAAACAGATTATTCATTTCTCACTCCCTCATAGTTTTACTTATTAGGGATGTGGTCAGATCAAATGCTATATTTTTCTCAGTAAAGTCATACAAAATATTGGTTATTTGCTTAGACATTAAATGTGTACTATTGCAATCAGGGGAACAAATGTTTAGATACCACTGAAGACTTTTAGGTTGTGCACATAATATCTTACTTTTACATGTATTTTTTTTTCAAATAGATTCTATCTTCCCAATCTGGCCAATAAAAACTTAAATAAATCTTTGTTTATCCTTTTATTTTCATGCTGAATATAATACAATTTTGCTAGAAAAATGTCTTCTAGCACAACTATCTGGAATAGACAACCTACTCAATGGATATAAATGGAAAGACTAGCATTCTATATTGGAGAAGGCAATGGCACCCCACTCCAGTACTCTTGCCTGGAAAACCCCATGGACAGAGGAGCCTGGTAGGCTGCAGTCCATGCGGTCGCTAAGAGTCAGACACGACTGGCAACTTCACTTTCACTTTACACTTTCATGCATTGGAGAAGGAAATGGCAACCCACTCCAATGTTTTTGCCTGGAGAATCCCAGGAAAAAGGGAGCATGGTGGGCTGCCGTCTATGGGGTCACACAGAGTCGGACAAGACTGAAGTGACTTAGCAGCAGCAGCATTCTATATGAAATGAGAGAAACCGTGATTGTTCTTTTATCCCTTCCAATTAATTCTGAAACTTCCATATGTATGTCTATGATAGCTGGCATGCCCACTAACAGTTGTAAACATTTGTATTCTCAAACTTCATTCCACAGATTTTATAATTTTCACAACCCCCACATTTTAATATTATAGAATTCCTGTGAGAATAGCGTCATCTTAACTCTGCATATATGCAGTTGGAATAATGTGCTATCTACTGAGACCAATATCTGTGGTGAAAGTTTCATACAAACTGTTCTCAATGTTGCTAAGGAAATACATATGACACACTATTTTATCATAAATTTGCTATTGTTCATGATGAAATTTCTTAGTATTTCTCTATTACTATTAGAAAAGTTAAAGCCAAGGCATTAAATAATCATACAGGGAATGTGATAAAGTTGTTTTATTTATTATAATGAAATATTTGAAAGATGACCCATGAACTAAGTTTTAAACATAATTTTTCTCTTATACCTAAATGGGCATTTATCAAATGCTTATTAAGTGGCTTGAAAACAAGAAAAATGATGAATCCCTCATCAAGAAGGATTGCATTTTTTCTTCTTTTAACAAAGTAACATTCATCATTTCACCCTTCCTCTACTCCACTCCTGATTCCTGTTCAATTGATGGCTTTAGATTTGGATTTTTGCTTAGCCATCCCATTTATCAAGCAAGATGAATGAAATCAATACTCCTACAGGGAAAATGAGTTCACTAATATTTACATTTATTTTCTTTCTTTCTTTTCAGTCTCAAATCTGTTACCATTCCACATAACTTTCAGGTGACTCTTCAGTGCTTTCCGGTTAACAATGAATCAACAGAATTTTTAGCCATTCTTTCTTTTACACAATTGAAATCTCTTACTAATGGTAATGTTGTAGAACAAAGAGAAAACCCCATAAAAAGAGCTTTGAAGAGAAGTGATAGGAACCATATTAGTGGCTTATCAAAAACAAATTAGAACAGACAGACTAGAGTTTTAACAAATGATTGCATTCAGTAAATATGTAATTGAACTTCTAAAGGTAACACCACTCTTTCCTAAATAAATTCTTATTGTGGAAGTTTATTTTCCTGACATTAGAATTGGCTTTTTTGGCTGCAAACTGATATATCTTTATAAGGTTGTTTCCATTGACATTTTTTTCAAATTAAAATATGTCTTTGCATGTTTTTTTGGTTTAGCTTGTTCTGTTCATATAAACAGTTGCATCCAATTTGATGCATGATACAGGATGCTTGGGGCTGGTGCACAGGGGTGACCCAGAGGGATGGTATGGGGAGGGAGGTGGGAGGGGGGTTCAAGATGGGGAACATGTGTACACCCGTGGTGGATTCATGTTGATGTATGGCAAAACCAATACAATATTGCAAAGTAATTAGCCTCCAATTAAAATAAATAAATTTATATTAAAAAAAAGAAAATGTTTCTTATATACTGAAAATGACTTTGATACTTAGAGGAAAAATTAGTTCTTAATTGAATTCCATATTTCTAAGGTTATAATTGCTGGTATTAAAAATCTTTTACAGGGAATAAAATAAATATACATTATTAATTCACATTCAACTAAATACAAATGAACACAGTGATTTTTATATTGCTTCAATAACTTTCTGAAATTAAAATTCCAAATTATCCTATTCAATTTGTCGTAAAAGACTTTAATCAATGTCTTTTATTACTCATTTGTATTACTTAGGATATCATGGAAATGACCCTGATCATTCCCTCTGAATATGTTTCTTTTTTCTTAAATGTACTCAATAATGAGGTAAAGATGGTTGGATGTCATCACTGACACAATGGACATGGGTTTGGGTGGATTCCGGGAGTTGGTGATGGACAGGGAGGCCTGACGTACCGAGGTTCGTGGGGTCACGAAGAGTCGGACATGACTGAGCAACTGAACTGAACTGAATGAGATAAAAATGCCCCCACAAAACAAAATTGGTCAATCATGATTCTTAGAAGGATAACTATTACTTAGAGAGTGAATACTAATGGAATAACAAACTAAATGATTGTTTTAAACACCAGATTAACATTTGGATGGTCACTGGCCAAGCACAAGTCCATCCCTCCTTCTTAACCCACATATTCACACTGACAGTATTTTTGACTGTTTTTCTGTTTGGTTACTTTGGGGATGGGAGAAGTGTAACATTTTCTTTGGTCCCATATAATTTTTATTCTAAAATAATTATTAACCAAATGGAAGTTCTCATTTAGGTGGCAGTATGGTTCTGCAGAGATCAAATTGACAACATCTGTTGGATCATAGAAAAAATCAAGAGAATTCAAGAAAAACATTTACTTCTGCTTCATAGACTATGATAAAGTATTTGTGTGGCTCACAAAAAACTGCAGAAAATTCTTAAAAGAGATGGGAATATCAGACAACCTTACCTGCCTCCTGAGAACCCTGTATGTAAGTCAAAAAGCAATAGTTAGAACCGAACATGAAATAATGAACTGGTTCAAAATGGAAAGGAGTTTGTCAAGGCTGTATCTTGTCACCCTGCTTATTTAACTTATATGCACAGTACATCATGTGAAATGCCGGGCTGAATGAAGTCCAAGCTGGAATCAAGACTGCCAAGAGAAATATCAACAACCTCAGATATGCAGATGACACCACCCTTATGGCAGAAAGTGAAGAGGAGCTAAAGAGCCTCTTGATGAAAGTGAAAGAGGACAGTGAAAAAGATGGCTTAAAACTCAACATACAAAAAACTAAGATCATGGCATCCAGTCCCATCACTTCATGGCAAATAGATGGGGAAACAATGGAAACAGTGACAGATTTTATTTTCTTGGGCTACAAAATCACTGTGAATGGTGACTGCAGACATGAAATTAAAAGATTCTTGCTCCTTGGAAGTAAAGTTATGACAAACCTATTCAGCATATTAAAAAGCAAAGATATCACTTTGCTGACAAAGTCTGTATAGTCAAAGCTATGTTTTTTCCAGTAGTCATGTAAGGATGTGAGAGTTGGACCATAAAGAAGGCTGAGCACTGAGGAATTGATGCTTTCGAATTGTGGTGCTGGAGAGTCCCTTGGACAGCAAGGAGATCAAATTAGTCAATCCTAAAGGAAATCAACTCTGAGTATTCATTGTAAGGACTGATGGTGAAGCTGCAGCTCCAATACTTTTGCCAAGTGATGGGAAGAGCCAACTCACTGGAAAAGACCCTGATGCTGGGAAAGATCGAAGGCAGGAGGAGAAGGGGGCAACAGAGAATGAGATGGTTAGATGGCATCACGACTCAATGGAGGTGAGTTTGAGCAAACTCTGGGATACAGTGAAGGACAGGGAAGCCTGGCGTGCTACAGTCCATGGGGTTGTAAAGAGTTGGACATGACTGAGAGACTGAGCAACAACAAACAGTTCTGCAACTCACCCACGCCTCTGCCACCACATCTGCTAAATAATCATATTGTCAATAACTTTAGTTTATGATGATATGAAAGTTGCATTTTAAGCCTAAACATGCAATTCTTGGAAGTGTATTTGTAACCAAAACTTCCTCAGGATTTTCCAATTTGCACTGTATTAAAGAGTCATAATAACATTAATGCTCAAATCTTACTAGCTTTTTACATTCACCAAACCACAATTAGATCTCAAGCTCCCACCAAATTCACCCACTTCTGGAAATTCCTGAGAGCCCCCCATCCCTATTCCAACTGCAGGGAAAATCTTTTCTCATGGTAATTTAAGGATTTTTTTTTTTTTTTTTTGTCCATGTGCACTACTGGTCAAATCCACTTGAGAGTGGTCTCACCACTGCAGTGCTGCCTCCCTGTGCTTCTTAAAGCAGCACAACATTTTGAGGTGCAGAAATAGCACTGTTCCATATTCAGGCTTCAGGACTCGGGTCTGACTGAGCCATGGTGTGTTCCGAGCAAAAACGGAGAAATTGTCTTTCTCCCACTCTGTGGCATTCTCAAGCTGGTTCACTGAGATCCCCTCATGGAAAGAGTTGCCTCTGATTCTGCCTTTGGCACCATCAGAAGGACTCCAAACCATCCCCTTCATATTCCAAAGGAATCTCAAGTCAACTTGAAGCCCTTCTCCTTCAGCTAAAAAAGGGGTTAACAAAACTTCAAAGATTGAAACAAAGCCAACATAATCATACTAGTCATTTCAATTAGATTTGGTAAGAATTTCTGGGCTTCCCAGGTGGTGTTAGTGGTAAAGAACCCGCCTGCCAATGCAGTGAACATAAGAGACGTGGGTTCGATTCCTGGGTTGGGACAATCCCCTGGAGTAGGAAATGGCTACCCACTTCAGTATTCTTGCCTGGAGAGTTCCACAGGCAGAGGAGCCTGATGGACTATAGTCCACGGGGTCGCAAAGAGTCGGACATGACCGAAGCAACCTAACGCAGCACTCACTAGCTACCCTCTCTCTCTCTGTGTTCTCAGTCACAGCCAGCTCTTTGCAACCCCATGGATCATAGCCTGCCAGGATACTCTGTTCATGGGATTATGCAGGCAAGAATACTGGAGTGGATTGCCATTTCCTCCTCCAAGGGATCTTCCCGACCCAGGGATTGAACTGACATCTCCTTCGTTTCCAGCATTTTCAGGTAGATTCATTACCATACAGGGCACTATACCTCATCTGTAATTCCAAAATCTAAAATGCTCTGAAAATAGGAATGCAAGGGATTTCTGTGTGTTGATTTTATATCCCACAACTTTACTATACTCATTGATTAGCTCTAGTAATTTTCTGGTGGAGTCTTTAGGGTTTTCTATGTAGAGGATCATGTCATCTGCAAACAGTGAGAGTTTTACTTCTTCTTTTCCAATTTGGATTCCTTTTATTTCTTTTTCTGCTCTGATTGCTGTGGCCAAAACTTTCAAAACTATGTTGAATAGTAATGGTGAAAGTGGGCACCCTTGTCTTGTTCCTGACTTTAGGGGAAATGGTTTCAGTTTTTCACCATTGAGGATACTGTTTGCTGTGGGTTTGTCATATATAGCTTTTATTATGTTGAGGTATGTTCCTTCTATTCCTGCTTTCTGGAGAGTTTTTAATCATAAATGAATGTTGAATTTTGTCAAAGGCTTTCTCTGCATCTATTGAGATAATCATATGGTTTTTATCTTTCAATTTGTTAATGTGGTGTATTACATTGATTGATTTGCAGATATTGAAGAATCCTTGCATCCCTGGGATAAATCCCACTTGGTCATGGTGTGTGATCTTTTTAATGTGTTTTTGGATTCTGATTGCTAGAACTTTGTTAAGGATTTTTGCATCTATGTTCATCAGTGATATTGGCCTGTAGTTTTCTTTTTTTGTGGCATCTTTGTCAGGTTTTGGTATTAGGGTGATGGTGGCCTCATAGAATGAGTTTGGAAGTTTACCTTCCTCTGCAATTTTCTGGAAGACTTTGAGTAGGATAGGTGTTAGCTCTTCTCTAAATTTTTAGTAGAATTCAGCTGTGAAGCCGTCTGGACCTGGGCTTTTGTTTGCTGGAAGATTTCTGTTTACAGTTTCAATTTCTGTGCTTGTGACGGGTCTCTTAAGATTTTCTATTTCTTCCTGGTCCAGTTTTGGAAATAGAAAGAGAAATTAAGGAAACAATTCCATTCACCATTGCAAAGAAAATAATAAAATATTTAGGGATATATCTACCTAAAGAAACTAAAGTTTTATAGAAAACTATAAAACAATGGTGAAAGAAATCAAAGAGGACACTAATAGATGGAGAAATATACCATGTTCATGGATTGGAAGAATCAACATAGTGAAAATGAGTATACTTCCCAAAGCAATTTACAGATTCAATGCAATCCCTATTAAGTTACTAATGGTATTTTTCACAGACCTAGAAAAAATAATTTCACAATTTGTATGGAAATACAAATAAAACCTCGAATAGCCAAAGCAATCTTGAGAAAGAAGAATGGAACTGGAGGAATCAACCTGCCTGACTTCAGGCTCTACTACAAAGCCACAGTCATCAGGACAGTATGGTACTGGCACAAAGACAGAAATATAGATCAATGGAACAAAATAGAAAGCCCAGAGATAAATCCATGCACCTATGGACACCTTATCTTTGACAAAGGAGGCAGGAATATACAATGGATTAAAGACAATCTCTTTAACAAGTGGTGCTTGGAAAACTGGTCAACCACTTGTAAAAGAATGAAACTAGAACACTTTCTAACACCATACACAAAAATAAACTCAAAATGGATTAAAGATCTAAACGTAAGACCAGAAACTATAAAACTCCTAGAGGAGAACATAGGCAAAACACTCTCCGACATACATCACAGCAAGATCCTCTATGACCCACCTCCCCAAATATTAGAAATACAAGCAAAAATAAACAAATGGGACCTAATTAAACTTAAAAGATTTTGCACAACAAAGGAAACTATAAGCAAGGTGAAAAGACAGCCTTCAGAATGGGAGAAAATAATAGCAAATGAAGCAACTGACAAAGAACTAATCTCAAAAATATACAAGCAACTCCTACAGCTCCATTCCATAAGAATAAATGACCCAATTAAAAAAATGGGCCAAAGAACTAAACAGATATTTCTCCAAAGAAGACATACAGATGGCTAACAAATACTTGAAAAGATGCTCAACATCACTCATTATCAGAGAAATGCAAATCAAAACCACTATGAGGTACCATTTCACGCCAGTCAGAATGGCTGCAATCCAAAAGTCTACAAGCAATAAATGCTGGAGAGGGTGTGGAGAAAAGGGAACCCTCTTACACTGTTGGTGGGAAGGCAAACTAGTACAGCCACTATGGAGAACAGTGTGGAGATTCCTTAAAAAACTGGAAATAGAACTATCTCATGACCCAGCAATCCCACTGCTGGGCATACACACTGAGGAAACCAGAATTGAAAGAGACACGTGTACCCCAATGTTCATCGCAGCACTGTTTATAATAGCCAGGACATGGAAGCAACCTAGATGTCCATCACCAGATGAATGGATAAAGAAAGCAGTGGTACATATACACAATGGAATATTACTCAGCCATTAAAAAGAGTACATTTGAATCAGTTCTAATGAGGTGGATGAAACTGGAACCTATTACACAGAGTGAAGTAAGCCAGAAAGAAAAACATCAATACAGTATACTAACACATATATATGGAATTTAGAAAGATGGTAACAATAACCCTGTATACGAGACAGCAAAAGAGACACTGATGTATAGAACAGTCTTTTGGACTCTGTGGGAGAGGGAGAGGGTGGGATGATTTTGGAGAAGGGCATTGAAACATGTATAATATCATATATGAAATGATTCACCAGTCCACGTTCGATGCACGATACTGGATGCTTGGGGCTGGTGCACTGGGATGACCCAGAGGGATTGTATGGGGAGCGAGGAGGGAGGAGGGTTCAGGGTGGGGAACACGTGTATACCTGTGGCGGATTCATGTTGATATATGGCAAAACCAATACAATATTGTAAGGTTAAAAAATAAAATAAAATATTAAAAAAAGAAGCAAAAAAAATAAATAAAATAAAATGCTCTGAAAAGAGGGTTTCTTCAAATTTGGTGCCCAACATATTCAGTTCAGCAAAATTTGAACTGATACTGACTGAGGTTTGTATTTCATAAACTTTATGTTTCCCATATACTGTAAATATTTGGACGAGGTGCTGATTCAGACCCACTTGAGCTGTTACCCCAAATCAGTATACTCCGTATCACTTTTCTAAAATAAACTTCTGAATTTCAAAATACATCTACCCCCATGAGATTGTATACCTGCACTCATATGTATTTATATGTACACTATTTATTGCAAGGAAGTATAACACATGAAAACAGAAACAAAATTGCTGAATGAGTGATGAGAATCTCTAATGTTTATTTATTCATTCAAAAAACTTATTAAACCTCATTATATGGTATCTGATTATAACACATTACAGACTTTCAAGTGCCATATCTATACGTATTCATTGATCATTATCATTGTTGATTCTTTTTGTTGTTATAACTGATTGTCAAACAACAGGTTAATCACTGACTAATATATCAAAACTAGTATTATTATAAATACTAGATATTTATTTGATTTAAATGATTAGTTTTTTTGGGTTCCTGGACCCAATTCCAACATGTGTAGGGAGCCTTGCCCACACCAACAAGCAATCCTTGGACACTGAATTCAAGATATCTGAGAATTCAAGTCAATTCTGAAACTATCTACCCAGAAATAGAATCAGATTCCACAGGTAAAAGTCTTAGTCCCATAAGATTGCCCTCCACCTCAAACACCAATTGTAAGCTCAGGATATTACCTGACCTACCAGCAACAAATTGGAGCTTCCAATGACTTCCTCCAACTCAGGATGCCAATCATGATTCCAGGTTGATAACCAACTTCTGCCATGCCCTCCTCCAGGGGATCTTCCTGACTCAGGGATCAAACCCAGGCCTCCTGCATCTCCTGCATTGCAGGCAGATTCTTTACTGCTGAGCCATGGGGGAAACCCTGGAAACTCTATTACCAATTTATTACAAATGGTATTAAAGGATACAAATCAATGGCCAGATAAAGAGATACATAGGGTGAAGTCCTAAACAAAGCACCTTCTGTCCTAGTGGAGCTTTGGGTCCAGCACAATCGCACATGAAAACATTCTGGTTCCCTGATCTAGAAGCTTTCCAAATCCCCTGTTTTTGGATTTTTATGGAGGCTTCACTACATAGGCATAGTCGATGAACTCATTGGCAATTGCTGATTGATTCAACCTGCAGCTCCTTGCCCCTCTCTGGAAATCAAGGGGTGGGACTGAAAGTTTCAACTCTTTATTCATGATTAGTTACCCTGGCAACCAGCCCCCATCCTTAGTTTCTTTCCAAAAGTTATCTTCATAAACACAAGCCCAGTTATGGTGGAAAGGGACTTGTAAAAGTAACATGATACCCATTTCAGCTTTATGGCTCTGAAGTGATTTCAAGAACTGAGGAAAAGATACCAAATATTATAACAAGAGATGCTCCCTTTGGTCTTATTGCTCAGGAAATTCTAAGGGTTTGGGGAGCTATAAGCCTGGAAATATGAATGAAGACCAAATATATATGAGAAATATATTTTGGTCATCTGAATTACCAAATATATATACATATTTTCCCCTTGAAATCATAATATTTCAACCTATAATAGATATATAAATAAAATTTCAACTCACACCTAGAAAGCCTTTCTTAAACTGGTCTTTGATTCACTACAGTGTTTTTGAAAATCATTTAAAGGACATATTTAATTGCTCTATATTTGGTCACCTTATTGGCTTGATCTCATATATTAATATTTGTTATATAATTTTATATTCTTTATAATCCTGTGCTAAAATTATTTCAAATATTATTTTTTAACTAAAATTAGGGATTTTGAATCTTGGAAATGACCTGGGGAGTCCATCTTACAAGTGACCTAGGAAATATATCATTCAAGTCCCTAGTGAGTTCATATATTTTTTTCAGGAATGGGTAACTTTAAGTACTCTCTGTTTTACCTTAAATCTTAGTCATATATGTGTCCCAGAGCAAATACCAGGGAATAGTTAAGAAAATTACTGTGAAGCATACATTGTCTTCTAAAGGACTAAAACAGCCCTTTTACAAACCAAATCTAAAGATTATCATACTAAGTGAAGTAAGTCAGACAGAGAAGGACAAATATCATATGATATCTTATATGTGGAATCTTACAAAATGATAAAAATGAATTTATTTACAAAATAGAAAAAGAATCAGGCATAGAAAGCAAATTTATGGTTACCAAAGGTGAAAGGCAGGGGAGGAATGAATTAGGAGCTTGGGATTAACAGATGCACATTACTAAATATAAAACAGATAAACAGTAAGAACCTACCATATAGCACAGGAAACTATATTCAATATCTTATAATAACCTATAATTGAAAATAAATTGAAAAAAATAGATACATATTTATAATTGAATCACTTTGCTATACACCTGAAATTATCACAATATTGTAAATCAGCTATACTTCAATTCAAAAAAAAAAAAAAGGAAAAACCAATACCAGTGCAGCTTACATCTGTTCTGTGTTTGTGTGTATGTGTGTGTGCATGTGCCTTCTCTCACATTTATATAACATTGCTTAACTTGTCAATATTCTCTCTTTTTCTTTAGTTTGAAATCATAAAAATCATATGAAGTAATTAAAGCAGAGATGTGTTCTTTATTTTACAAAGAAGAAAATTCAAGTCAAGATAGAGCACTTTGTATTAGAACAGAAAAGCATTCTGTTGCAGAGTAGATGGGCACAAGAACACCATTCTTCTACATAACCCTCCTTGTCTTTGTCATCCAGTGGTATTCCTAAATCAGGCTGCAGCATAAATATGTTTATAAATTACTTTTCTGCTCTTAAAATAATGACTTTCTTTCACATGGTGCTTCCCTGGTGGCTCAGGTGGTAAAGCGTCTGTCTACAATGCAGGAGACCTGGGTTTGATCCCTGAGTCGGGAAGATCCCCTGGAGAAGGAAATGGCAATCCACTCCAGTACTATTGCCTGGAAAATCCCATGGACAGAGGAGCCTGATAGGCCACAGTCCATGGGGTCGCAAAGAGTTGGACATGACTGAGTACACTTTCTTTCTTTCTTTCACCTAAACATTTGTGCCAAAGGATGACACTATTCAGTACTGCAGGCATTATCTCTTAATTAACCACCAGTTACATTTCTGCACTATTTTATGTACTGTATTTTATTACATCATTAGACTTTATTTTTATATTCATAATTGCTGATAAGTGCTAAATTTTTTAATGTGAAAGAATTTAGTCATTGAAAATGGATAAAATGTTGAAGGCAGAATGTTAAGTAGTTATTTCATTTGCAGTTTTTAGATAGATAACAAGGATCCAGTTAGAATGCATATTATCTCTTGTAAATAGATCCTGTGATAGAGAATACCTGCTAGGGTGTAAGTAACGAACTGGGAATCATACTGGTGAACAGTCCCAAATTAGAAAAGAATATCATCTTCATTTTTTATTCTTTATAGAACTTGAGGATAACTTTAAAAAGTTTTATGAAATAGGTGATTTATAAGGAAAAAAGTGCTCATAAAAGTAACAGAAGTGTTAGCATTCTGTGAGGGAAACTCAGTCTTATGAAGACAGATGTTTTCAAATCATCCATATCCACTGACATTTTAAATCCTTACTCCTAAGAACATCTTTCATGGTTTCTATTAACATACATAATGATTCCACAGTTGTCCATCACACTAACAAAAAGCTACACCCACTATGTTGGAAGGACTGATGCTGAAGCTGAAGCTCCAATACTTTGGCCACCTGATGTGAAGAGCCAACTCATTGGAAAAGACCTTGATGCTGGGAAAGACTGAGGGCAAGAGGAGAAGGAGGCAACAGAGGATGAGGTGGTTAGATGGCATCAGTGACTCAATGGTCATAAGTCTCAGCAAACTCTGGGAGATAGTGGAGGACACAGGAGCCTGCTGTGCTGCAGTCCATTGGTTTACAAAGAGTTATACAGGACTTAGCAACTGAACAACAACAGGCTCTTTACATCAAAGATGTGTATCCTAGGCACTATGCTAGTGGTTGCAGAGAAAACAAAAATTAATTCGATACTGCCTCCACTCTCAAAGATCTTACAGTAAACTTTAAAATAATGAAAAAAGTGATCAATTACATAGGAAGAATACATAGTAATACAAGTTGATCCAGAAGTGAAGTGAAAGTGAAGTCGCTCCATCATGTCTGACTCTTTGTGACCCCATGAATGGTAGCCTACCAGGCTCCAAGATCCCTGGGATTTTCCAGGCAAGAATACTGGAGTGGGCTGCCATTTCCTTCTCCAGGGGATCTTCCCAACCCAGGGATCGAACCCAGGTCTTCTGCATTGCAGACAGACGCTTTACCATCTGAACCACTAGGGGGTTTCACCAAAGATCAAAAGTAATATTGAAATAAATCTTTACGGATGGACAGAATTTCAATAGATAAAGATGAAGAAACAAAATGAGTAAAATGTATTAGAGTAGAGAAAGCAAGGAAATGACAAAAAATCCAGCTTGGTTAGAGTATATGTTATGTAGGAGGATATGATTATACTTGAAAGAAGTTAAAAATAGGAAACATTCCCTGCCTTGGTCATTGTGTATTTCAGCCAACAGTAGTGGTGGGCTTGCATGATAATTATTTGAAAGCAATGTCAAAATCAATGTTTCTCTATTTTTCTCCCTAGAATTCACTCAGTGGTTTTGTCTTTCCAACAAACCCTATCATTTTTTCTCTCTTTTCTCTCCTCTGCTTGAGAATCTTTGAGTATGTAGGACTGCAGAGTACTAGTTACCGCACAATTAAAGCAGACAAAAACTCCTGTGTCTTGATGGGCAATGATGATTCAGGCCCATGGATCACATTCATTCCCATCACACATGTATTCTAACCACCATACCCATCTTCTTCCTTTCTATCATTCTAATTCTTCTATTCTGTTCTAGATTAGAAAATAAGCAAATTTAGCTTTGGCTTTTAGATATGCTCCCAATGTTCACTAGTTCTATGGTTCTCAGTTATGAACCAGTTATATTCTTATAGATTATGATTTCAGTGTTTGAGGGACTACAGTAAACATGTGATAAAGACATCAGATATGAGATAAACAAGACTTTCCTTTGAGAGAACATAAGATCAGGACACAGTGAGCCAGATGATCATAAAAAGGGCACTGTGATGTAAATGTTTATGTCCATCATAAATTCACATGTTGAAATCCTAACCCCTAAGGCGCCCTTGTCCCTTTTCACTATGTGAGGATGCAATAAGGTTGCAGCCTACAACTCAGAAGAGAGCACCCACCAGAACCCGAGCATAATGGCACCTTGATCTTGCACTTCTAGCCTCCAAAACTATGAACAATAAATTTCACTGTCTATAAGTCACCTAGGCTATGGTATAATACCCAGACTTTTAGAGAAGCCATAGCAAACTAAGACAAAAAGGTCTCTAGAAAGATGGACTATGTCTCCTACGCTGGTTATTATGTTTTGTTCCTCTCTCACAATCACCAGCAATATCCACTTCCACCCTTTTCTTTCCTGCTTTGTTTCCTGGGAGGTTGACTTCTATGGACTAAATTGCTCATGCTCCCTTGCCAGCTACCTTTCCATGAGGTTAGGCAAACAGGAGGCACTAGCAGGAAATGTTAGGGTAGGAGAATTAAAAGGTCAGAGTCCTTCCCTCAGACCTTCTTACTTCAGCACCTTGTCACTAGAGGTACTAAAGCCCCTCAGAGATTTCACCTTCTGCCTTTAAATGTGTCCTCCAAGGTTCCTGTTTTTATTCAGCTACCTTCAGTACCTTTAAGATTAGTGGTTGTAATAATTTTTAGGGCTTCCTTAGTGGCTAAGATGGCAAAGCATCTGCTTGCAATGCAAGAGACACGGGTTCAATCCTTGAGTCAAGAAGATCCCCTGGAGAAGGGAATGGGTAAACATTATAGGATTCTTGCCTGGAGAATTCCATGGACAGAGGAGCCTGGTTGGCTACAGTCCATGGGGTCACAAAGAGTTGAACATGACTGAGGGACTAACACTTTCACTTTTTTCATATTTCAACAACTTTTAATTAGTGGTGTGTGCTCAGTTACTCAGTTGTGTCCAACTCTTTGTGACTCCATGGACTCTAGCCTGCCAGGCTCCTCTGTCAATAGGATTCTTCAGTCAAGAATACTGGAGTGTGTTACCATTTCCTCATCCAGGGGATCTTCCCAACCCAGGAACTGAACCCACATCTCTTGTGTCATTAGGCAGACTCTTTACCACTAAGTGCCACCTGGGAAGCCCTTTAACTAGTGATAGTTTCTGTGTAATTTACATCCATTTATTAATGCTTCTTCATTTGAACCATCTAAAGTGTGGTCTTATTTCTTGAAGCCCTGACTGATACAACTCCAGAGCCCACAGGATTTATTCTAATTTGCTTGAAGTTATTGTCAAATTGAAGTTAAATGAGAAGGTGGTAAGGAAAGGTGAGTCACTGAAATGGAGAAGGAGCACCACAATGGCAAAGATGGGTAGAGACTGTACAGCACTGGCCAATAGAGAAAGGGTCTTTAATCATAACTTTTCATATTTACAGCTATTTCCAGTGTGAAAATGGAGACAGGATATTGCTGACCCCAGAGTCAATAATTTTAATTCTATTAGTAAGATCCATTTTATTGTGATTATCTATTTCAGCTTGATAACATCAAAACTTTAATGTCTCATTTTAATTCCATTCTTGCCAAGCAACTTTCTGACTATAACTTGGGTTTCATATAAGTGCTAACAAGAGGGAATATACAGGCTTCAAATATTCCAGTAACTGTGATTATTTTTTTTTAATCACTGCAAACTAATAAATAGCCATTATGTTTTTGCTATTATGACTTGGTTAAATAGAAGTACTTTCTTCAGATATTTGTCTTCTTTAGGTGTGTTATTAACAACAAGATTCTGAAGGCAAGGCCTTGGACTACCTGTAGCTTGTTCTTACTATTTTGAAATTCTATACTATAATACCTAATGTATTGAGGAACACTTAGAAGAATATAGGCTGCTAGACTAGGGGAAGCAATTTTATACCTAATGTATTGAGGAACACTTAGAAGAATATAGGCTGCTAGACTAGGGGAAGCAATTTTATACCAATCATGTTTCTTGGCAGGACCTTGGAACAAAATCTTGGTAAAGACTTCACAGAGGGTAAAAGATCGTACTTGCCCAGGAAATAAATGGACTAGACCTATCATTTTGTGGCCACTTAATCGTGTTCGGAGTTATGTCAAATAATAAATGTCTCCCCATACCATACAAAGAGTATCTCTGCAGTCAAAAGCTCCTTTTTTAAGGTATTATTCTATCCATGACGTGCGTTCTAAGTCACTTCAGTTGTGTCCGACTCTTTACAGCCCTATGGACTGTAACCTGCCAGGCTCTGTCTATCCATGGGATTCTCCAGGCAAGAATATTGGAATGGTTTGCCATGCCTTCCTTCAGGGATCTTTCTGACCCAGGCATCAAACTCCAGGCTATTACATCTCCTGCACTGGCAGGCGGGTTCTTTACCACTAGCACTACTTAGGAAGCCCCACTATCCATGACAAAACATCGTAATTATACAGATTTTGACTTGTTCTTCAACTTCCTCTTATGATCTTAAGTATCAGTTGCTTGGCATAAGCACCATTATTCCTGCTCTTTTACATGTTTATACCAGTCTTGTCCATTTACAATTACTTTGTCACTCAGATGTTTGTCTGTGACATTCTGTGCCACTAGGTTAGTTAAAATACCTTCAGATGGATGTTTCTAAGTATCCTGTGGGTGTTCAGGAGAAGAAAGAGACAGGAAATAAGTTTCTGTTGTATAATCGCCTCATACTCAAGCAATCTGTCTATCAGAATTCTTTCTTATGGATAGAAATGCTCATTCTACAATGTTCAAAACTCACCCGTGTCCCCTCCACCCCCTAATCAATAAATTCAGAGTTTGAAACTGAATCATTCATGTTAAATACATTTATTTAAGAAATATAACCTACTTTTCCGTAGGAGAGATTGTCTGATTATAACAAGAGTAAAAAGCTCTCTTGACTATCAAAAGACTTTCCCATATTCAGTTGTGAAGATTTAGGAATATGTGAATCATCATCAATTGATTAAATTTCTTCTAAGCATGTGGCATATACTTTAAAAGAAAAGCAAAAATGCTTGCCGAATCCCAGAAAGGGCACTTTATTGTCTTCAGAATGATGTGGGAAAGTTCATGAAATTAGCTAATAAACCATTATTTTCTTCTACTTATTCCTTATTCTCTGCCTGTCCTTTTCCCTTCCTGATTTGCTTCTGTGGGATTTCTAATGATGCTCTAATAACAAGAACAGCTGCAGCAGTGGTGGTGGCAACAGCAGCTATCATTTAGATATTGACTACATAATACATACTTAGTATTTTGCTCAACCCTTTACAATAATTAATTAGCTACCTTTTTCCTCAATGCTCAGAGGCAGCTACCAGTCTTTTTCCCTTTTTGCAGATAAAAAAAAAGAAGAACAAGAGAGATTAAGTAACTTGGTCAAAGTCAGACAGCTAATAAAGAGATCAACCTATGTTCAGATTTAAACCCAGGGCCATTTGACTCTGGAAGTTATGCACTTAACCATTGTATAATTGTGTCCTTTGGAGGTGAAATTAGTGAACTGCCATGATCTCTGGGAGACTATAAGTGCTATGTAATTGGAAGGTCTGTAATCTTCTCAATATTTATATATGCTTATCACTTGCTCAAGGTATACGGAACTATGACCAAAAAAGCAACACTAGGAAGTGTATGTGGCTTCAGCAGGAATCTTAAGGGAAGCAGGAGGACATCCAGCTTAACAGCTATATCAGCTGAATCATCAATTAGGTGGCATGTGTCATGGCCAGGTAACAGAAATATTCAAAAAAATAACTTTTTTAGTAGAAAATTTTAAATCTTTCATTAATATATTCACATGTTGCAGTATTTGTGGAATTTATATTAGGGTTTATTTATTGCAATTGTGAAAGTCTCTCAGTCATGTCAGACTCTTTGTGACCTCATGGACTATACAGTCCGTGGAATTCTCTAGGCCAGAATACTGGAGTGGGTAGCCTTTCCCTTCTCCAGGGGATCTTCCCAACCCAGGGATTGAATCCAGGTCTCCCGTATTGCAGGTGGATTCTTTACCAACTGAGCCACAAGGGAAGCCCAAGAATACTGGAGTGGGTAGCCTATCTTTTCTCCAGCAGATCTTCCCAACCCAGGAATTGAACCAGGGTCTCCTGCATTGCAGATGGATTATTTACCAGCTGAGCTATCAGGGAAGCCCATTTACTGCAAGGCAATCATTATATTCTATAGTTCACTGAAACTAGGGGGATCTATTTTCATTGTTTTTTTAATTTATTATCATTATTATTTATTTTTTACTTTACAATATTGTATTGGTTTTGCCATACATCAACATGCATCTGCCACGGGTGTACATGTGTTCCTCATCCTGAATCCCCCTCCCACCCCACTCCCCATACCATCCCTCTGGGTCATCCCAGTGCACCAGCCCCAAGCTTCCTGTATCCTGCATCAAACCTGGACTGGCAATTCATTTCTTATATGATATTATACATGTTTTAATGCCATTCTCCCAAATCACCCCCCCTCCTTGGGGATATATTGTCTACATAGAATACACTCTTGAATTGTGACTGAGAAATCAGGGATGGAAATAAGCTGTACTTGTGTGTGTGCTAAGTCGCTTCAGTCATGTCCAACTCTTTGAGACCCTATGAACTGTATGTAGCACAGTAGGCTCGCTATATGTTGCCATAAGATATTAAAGGTCAAATAAAGTGATGGAAAATAATCAAAACTAGGACCTATTATTTCCTAATGAGTGTTTGAATGCAACTAATAATTTACCTCTGACAAATCACTTATCTTTTCTGTGTTTCCCAGTTTTCAGCCATCAAGTGGGGAAATTAATATAAGATCCCTGCTCTGTCCCTTGCCTGTCCTGACTTGTCTAAAATCTCAGTCACTCGAGCATCTAATGAGCTACCAGCAAGCATCAAAGATGAATGAGAATGCTTGTCCTTCACATCCTTAGTCCACTATAGGGACTACCAGGAGCTAGAATATGTGGATTATACAGAAACACAAATGAGTTTGTAAACAAATTTTAAGATCCTAGCCAGAAAATGAGTATGGTTTTATGACAAAAGTATACACATCAAGGGACACAAATAAATAGATGGAGGATGAGAAACTCAAGTCAGGAATTTCTTGTCATCTCTCTGGGGTACAGGCAATGGGCTTATGAAAAACTCAGAAGGAATAAAGAAATCCCTCTGGGTCGTCCCAGTGCAAATCCCATCTGACATTTACTTCAGACTTTATTAGTGAACATTTTTCACTTATGATATTCACATGTAAATTCCAGACTGCAGTTTCCTTCTTACTGTCAATGGGTTCTGGTTATTGCCCAATTCATCATTAGCAACTGTAATAAAGCCAATGCTAGTCTTCAGTATATGGTAAACTCACTACTCTCGTGTGAGTTGGCATTATGGACCTGGCTAAGTAATAAGCTGAGACACATGGTTGGTGTCGTGGACTTGTTCTGCTAAACAGCAAGTTTCCTATGGGCAGGTTTGAAGTCTGGTAGATTCCATTTATCACTGAACAGGAATATTTAATTATTGATAGTCCTCAAATGAACTTCTTGCAAAGCAACAGAAACTCTCTCTTTTCTCTGCTAGTGAAAAGTCATATTCTGCACACACATGATATGTCTTATTCACAGTTTTGCCATTAGTCCTCTGCTTATACAACACTTTCACAAAGAGCTATTGTGAATACTTCCACCTAAACAGTCTGGAAAACAGCCGACTAGTTCTACCTACTAGACACTCTAAAGATTAATCTCATAAAGGCAGAAACCTTTCTACGGAAGTGCAAAACTACTCAAGGATGAAGACATTCTTATTAAAGGAGAATTAAAGACATTAGGTGCTGAATTCTTAAAGTTACAAAATGGAATTCCTTAACTCAAGAGATAAAAAGATGTCTCAAATTCTATTTGAGCATAACAATCTTGTCCCCTTTAAAGTGACATATTTTGAACCTAGAGAGCTTTCATGTGTCTATGTGTATAGGTGTGGAAATGTACACAGAACTCACTGTGATACATTAAAATTAGATTAATTTTAAATCAGTCAGACAATACATTACCTTAAAAATAAAGTTGTGCTTATTTTAAACTCCCCATATAATCAAACCTTGAAAAATTCACTCTAGCATTAGAAATCATTTTTCCCCAATTATCTGGCACATTTCTTTGAAGTGATTACTGAACTATATATGCAAAGACAATGTACATTAATAACATATTGCTACTTATATCACTCTCCTGAATATATTTTCCAGAACTCCAATAGGTATTTAATTACAATATTTCCAAATTATGATTCAAAGTACCTTACACAAATCAACTGCTACAGCCTTCAGAGCTAAAGACTGTCATGAAGGATGGTGGGGACATATGTCTCTTTGAGTTAGCTTTCTTGGGATTTTGATATTTGCATTGGAATATTACCCCCCGATGTCTCTGATCTGTATAAAGCTAATTATATGCTACTATTAAAGCAGATTGCAAAAGACATTGACAGTTGGAAAGGCCTAATGACCAGCTGGATGGGAAAATTTCATGTTGTCAAAATGGTAACTTTGGCAGAAGTTTTAGATGCCTTTTATCTGCTACAAACATGAATACCTAAGTCTTGTTTTAAAATAAACTTAGCCTGTTAAATAGTCACATTTGGAGTATAAAAGAACTGCAAATGCTAAGTGGCATATTCTATATTTTGAGACTGTAATCCTTCATTACCTAAATAAATGTTGAATTTATGGACTTTATTTCTTGCTCAAACTTAGTAAAAATGAAATCTATATGAATAAGAAAAGATATCCTGTAATATAGTTAATGTTTATGAAATGTTAAAAAATAGTTTGATGAATCAGGGAGCAAAATCAAACCAATTACACAATGTGCCTTACCATTTCCTTACTCATATTGATTGAGGAGACATTTCACTTTACAACTACCTATGCTGACAAAATAATAATTCCACTTATATGGTGCTTTTAAAGTGTTTTTAAACATTATCTCATTTATTCCTCATAACAATTCAATGATACAGAGTTCCTAGTACTAGATTAGTCTCAATGATACTAGAATTACTTAATTAGAAAAAGATAACCATTTAATACCTTCTCCTTTCTCTTTAAATTTTCAACTTTTTTCCCACTAATTCATCTGACAATCCTATGGCATTCTTCTTAGACATAATGGGTACGGTCAGCTGATAACTGCCTCATCTTCCCATCAACAATTTCACCCACACAGTTGCATCTGTTCCCATATAACAGCAGCGACAACAACAACAATAGCTGGGTTTTACTGAGAACTTGCCATTTGCCAAGTACTACTTTATGCACTTCATCCATCCCTGTGTTGTGTTCCGTAGTATCCAACTCTTTTTGACCCTATGGACTATTGTCCGCCAGGCTCCTCTGTCCATGGGATTCTCCAGTCAAGCATACTAGAGTGGGTTGCTGTGCCCTCTTCTAGGGGATCTTTCTGACCCAGGGATAGAACCCACATCTCTTATGTCTCCTGCATAGAAGGAGGGTTCTTTACCACTAGTGCCACCTGGGAAGACCATGCACTTGATCCAATTTGACCTATTCAACATTTATAACTCTATGAGGTAAGTGCTATTATATCCTCCATATTTAATTTTTCAACTTTTATTGAGACACAATTGACATATAATATTTTAAGATTAAGATTTACAACATAATGATTGATATATGTATATATTGTGAAATGGTGACATAATATGTTTAGTTAATATCCATCACTTCACATAGTTAAAAAGAGTTTCTTTCTTTGTGATAAGAACTTTAAAGATTTACTTTCTTACAAATTTCAAATATATAAGACTGCTAACTATAGTCACAATGTTGTACATTACATCTCTAGTACTTATTTATCTTTTAAATAGAAATGTGTACCTTTTGACCACCTTCACCCAGTTCCCCCACCCACTGTCTTGTGCAACCACCAATCTAACAGTAACCCTAACTCTGTTTTGATATGTTTGTTTTTTCTTTTCAGATACCATGTATCAGCCCCATTTTAGAGATGAGGAAATGAAAGCATTCATCTAGGTTTACCAAAAACAAACAGACAAACCACAGATGGCAAACATAGGGTCTGAACCCAGAAAGTCTGCCTCCAGACTAACTCAACTCCATACTCAATTGTCTTGCTGCTATTATAGAAGAGTCCTCTAGGAGTATGCTTCCTTGTGCCTTCCTTGAATCTCAACCCCTCTTACCTTCTGAAAGACTTTACTCCTGTAATTATGTCAAGTGCATGCTAGGTGGCTTCAATCATGTCCAACTCTTTGTGATCCAATGGACTGTAACCTGACAGGCTCCTCTGTCCATGGGATTCTCCAGGCAAGAATACTGGAGTGTGTTGCCATTCCCTTCTCCAGGGGATCTTCCCTACCTCTACTCAACTATCAGTTTCTTCCTCTCATTGTCATTCAAATATGTATCACTATCACTCTTTAACTGGAGAAGGCAATGGCACCCCACTCCAGTACTCTTGCCTGGAGAATCCCATGGATGGAGGAGCCTGGTGGGCTGCAGTCCATGGGGTCGCTGAGAACTTCACTTTCTCTTTTCACTTTCATGCATTGGAGAAGGAAATGGCAACCCACTCCAGTGTTCTTGCCTGGAGAATCCCAGGGATGGTGAGCCTGGTGGGCTGCTGTCTCTGGGGTCACACAGAATTGGACACAACTGAAGCGACTTAGCAGCAGCAGCAGCAACATACACTTTAAAAACATGACAAACAAAAATCTCTAAATCTCTCCTTCTATGGTACAAATTCTCCAAATATTTGTCTCTACTCACTAACTAAATTTCTTCATTTATTTTTCAAAACATGGTATTGAAATGCTCTTCCACATATTTATCTATATTCAGTAACTCAATCCCTTCTGTCTTGTAAAAGCTCTCACCAAAGAAACCAATGACTTACATTTTGCCCAAGCCAATGCAGAGATCTCTGACTAATTTTATTGACCCATGAATAGCACTTGGCTTTTTTTTTTTTTTAATCATTGTCTTGTTTTCTATCTCACTAGATACTTTTTCTCAGTCTCCTTCTGGATAAGACTTTTAGAAGTTAGAGTACCTCGGGAGTCTTTCCTTACCCTTCATTTCCTCTATATACACTCTCCCTAAGCTATCTCATCCAGTACCAAGAGTTCAAATCTATACACTGATGCCTGTCAAATCTATAGCTCCAGCCTGCACTGCTCTCCTGAACTTTAGAAATCATATCATATATACACAACTCCCTACTCCACATTGCCACTTGAAAAGTCTAATGGACCTCTCAACCTTAATAAAATGCAAATAGGATTACAGAGTTTTACTTCTATATCTGCTCCTGGCCAACCCATCTCCTTTTGAGTAAACACCCAGTTCTTGAGACTAAAACAAAATGTAGGAGTCTTCCTTGATTCTTCTTTTTCCATCAAATTTCAGGTCTATCCATCAGTAAGTCCTGTCATATCTCCAAAAATCAATTTCCAAAGGTATTTCTACCCTTGAAATGTTTCAAATTCGTTTCCACTGGATTTTAAAATACCAGTCCACAGCACTATCATCTCTCATCTGGACTACTGAAATAGTCCCCTAATTTGTCTCCCTGTTTCTATTTATTTCCCCATACAACTTATCTTCTTTATAATACCTCCCATAATTTTGTGAAAACTATGGTGCTTCACAGGTTAAAACCTCCCAGTGTCTCTCCATGAAACCTAACATAAAATACAAACTCTTTATCTTGGACTACAACTTGTATGTGATATAGCTTCTTTCTGTATCTACACTCCCTCCCCCTCATTAATTATGCTCCAGTTAGATTGGTTCTTCTTACATAGTAAGTTTATTTATGTTTCAGGGACTTTGAAATAGAATAAATAAATATATATGAAATGTGCTGTGTGTGCTAAGTCACTTCCGTCATGTCAGACTCTGCATGACCCTATGGACTGTAGCATGCCAGGCTCCTCTGTCCATGGGATTCTCCAGGCAAGAATACTGGAGTGGGTTGCCATGCCCTTCTCCACAGGATCTTCCTTACCTAGGGACTGAACCTGCATCTTTTATGCCTCCTGCATTGGCAGGTGAGTTCTTTACCACTAGCGCCACCTGACTTTGAAATATATATCAAATATATATATTTTGATATACAGAAAGAGATATTTATGCTTGGATGATTTTTTCCTCAAATATTTACATAGCTGCCTCTTTCTCATCTTTCCAGTCTCAAGTAAAACACCATTTCTCCACAAAGGGTTTTCCCAACCACCCTGGCTAAATTGGCCACCTCTGCAAAAGTATGACAGTTCTTATTACTTTAAGAGCTAGAAATATTCTCATTTATTTGCATTTTATGCTCTGTCTTTCCCACTGAAATGTAAGTTCCTTGAGAACAGGGACCAAGTCCATCTTGAATCCTTAGCACAGGGTCTTTAGTACCTAGAAAGCATCTGTACCATGATAGGTGCTCAATAAAGATCTTTAACAGACTCACTATGATACTTTTATGTCTATGTATACAAATTCAAACACATGGCAAATATGGGGAGTGATTACATGAGGTCACCAAAAGTGGAACAGGAAACACAATTAAGGGCCTTATTCCAATTATAGAGTAGTCTACATTTAAAAAACCCAAAATCATAGACTGACAAATAGATAGACAGACAGACACACCATTTTGTGGCTTGAATTTTCCAGGCCAATGTGGTAATATTTCCACTTAGAAGTGATATAATATCCTTGGAAGTAAGAAAGGCTTGGTAGATTACTATGAATTTAAGTTTGCCAAAATTCTTAACAAGCATGAAGTAGATGTTTATAGGGCAAAGAGTCTTCCCAAAATAAAAATATATCTATGTAAAATATAAAATAAACCACCTCCTCTTTCAACCATAGGCTGGTGAAATTGGATGTACACATCCCCAAAACAAAGACTGTTATATAAACTGAATTATAAAGTATATGATCTCTTGATAGATTTTTGAAGCTATAATTGATATATAATAAACTGCACATATTTAATATATACTATATAATGAGTTTGGACTTTTGCATACACCCATGAAACCATCATGAATCAAAGTAGCAGACATATGTATCCCCTCCAAAAGTTTCCTAGTGGGGCTTTTGTTCTTGTTCATTTTTTTTATATTCCATGTTTTTTCCTTCTAATTTTATTGATATATAATTGACATACAGTTTAGAGTGTATAGCATAATGATTTGACTTACATACATCATGAAGATGATCATATTAAATTTACTGAACATCCATCATCTCATATAGATTCAAAATTAAAGAAATGGGGAAAAAATTCCTTCTGATGGGAACTGTTAGGATTTTCTCTCTTACCAACTTTCATATGTAGTATACAGCAGCATGAATTATCTTTAGCATGTTGTACATTACATCCTTTGTACTTATTTATCTTTTAACTGGAAATTTGTACCTTTTGACTGCATTTATCCAATTCCCTCTTCTCCCAATCTTTGTCTCTGGTAACCACAAATCTGAACTCTTTCTCTATGAGTTTGTTTATTTGTTTGTAAGTATAGTTGACCTACAGTACTATGTTAGTTCCCATTACACAACACAGTGATTCAATATTTCTATACATTTCAAAATGATCACCACAAGTCTACCTGTCACCATACAAATATATGACATAGTTATTTAGTATATCTTCCACACTATATTTTTTATATCTGTGTGTCATTTATTTTGCAACTGGAAATTTGTACCTCTTAATCTCCCTCACCTATTTCTTTCCTCCACCACTCCCACCATACAGTTTTGTTAGATATAGGGACATTCTTGTACAGTGCTGCTGCTGCTAAGTCGCTTCAGTCGTGTCTGACTCTGTGTGACCCCATAGATGGCAGCCCACCAGGCTCCACCATCCATGGGATTCTTCAGGCAAGAACACTGGAGTGGGTTGCCATTTCCTTCTGAATGCATGAAAGTGAAAAGTGAAAAATGAAAGTGAAGTCACTCAGTCATGTCCGACTCTCAGCAACCCCATGGACTACAGCCCACCAGGCTCCTCCGTCCATGGGATTTTCCAGGCAAGAGTACTGGAGTAGGGTGCCAGTAGGTCTCTAGAATTTATTCATCTTACATAAGTGAAACTTTATACCCATAAAACAACAACTCCCCATTTCCCTATCCCTCCAGCTGCTGGCAAGTATCATCGTATTCTCAGCTTCTGTGAGTTGACAATTTTAGATATTGATACAGTCAGTAAAAACAAGACCTGGAGCTGACTGTGGCTCTCAGATCATCAGCTCCTTATTGGAAAAGTCAGGTTTAAACTTAAGACAGTAGGGAAAACCACTAGGCCATTGAGTTATGACATAAATCAAATCCTTTATGTTTATATAGTGCAGTTGATAAATAGATTCAAGGGATCAGATCTGGTAGACAGAGTGCCTGAAGAAGTATGGACAGAGGTTCATGACACTGTAGAGGAGGCAGTGACAAAACCATCTCAAAGGGAAAAAAAATTGCAAGAAGGCAAAGTGGTGGTCTGTGGAGGCTCTACAAATAGCTCAAGAAAGAAAAGAAGTGAAAGGCAATGGAGAAAGGGAAAGATATACCCAAATGAATGCAGAGTTCTAGAGAATAGCAAGAAGAGATAAAAAGGCTTTCTTAAATGAACAATGCAAAGAAATAGAAGAAAGCAAGATATTTGGAAAAGGCTAGAGATCTCTTCAAGAAAATTGAAGATATAAAGGGAACATTTCATGCAAAGATGGGCAAAATAAAGAACAGAAACAGTAAGAATCTAATAGAAGTAGAAGAGATTAGAATAGGTGACAAGAATACACAGAAGAACTATACAAGATCAGTTTTAATGACCCAGATAACCATGATGGT
The DNA here is from genome assembly GCF_032452875.1 of Bos javanicus. Taxonomy (NCBI): domain Eukaryota; kingdom Metazoa; phylum Chordata; class Mammalia; order Artiodactyla; family Bovidae; genus Bos; species Bos javanicus. The sequence continues at coordinate 45,691,316 of NC_083897.1, forward strand.
TAATATTCAGGAAATCAGTCCTGAATATTCATTGGAAGGACTGATGCTGAAGTTGAATCTCCAACACTTTGGCCACCTGACACGAAGAACCGACTCATTGGAAAAGACCCTGATGCTGGGAAAGACTGAAGGCAGGAGGAGAAGGGGACGACAGAGGATGAGATGGTTGGATGGAATCACCGACTCGATGGACAAAAGTTTGAGCAAGCTCCAGGAGTTGGTGATGGACAGAGAAGCCTGGCATGCTGCAGTCCATTGGGTTGCAGAGTCAGACATTACTGAGCAACTGAATTGAACTGAACCATGATGGTGTGGTCACTCACGTAGGACCAGACATCTTGGAGTGTGAAGTCAAGTGGGCTTTAGGAAGCATGGAGAAGGCAATGGCACCCCACTCCAGTACTCTTGCCTGGAAAATCCCATGGACGGAGGAGCCTGGTAGGCTGCAGTCCATGGGGTCGCTAAGAGTTGGACATGACTGAGCGACTTCACTTTCACTTTTCACTTTCATGCATTGGAGAAGGAAATGGCAACCCACTCCAGTATTCTTGCCTGGAGAATCCCAGGGATGGGGGAGCCTGGTGGGCTGCCGTCTATGGGGTCACACAGAGTCGGACATGACTGAAGCGACTTAGCAGTAGCAGCAGCAGCAGCTATGAACAAAGCTAGTAGAGGTGATGAAATTTCAGATGAGCAGAGGGATGGTATGGGGAGGGAGGAGGGAGGAGGGTTCAGGATGGGGAGCACATGTATACCTGTGATGGATTCATTTTGATATCTGGCAAAACTAATACAATTATGTAAAGTTTAAAAATAAAATAAAATTAAAATTACAAATAAAATAAAATCCTAAAAGATAATGCCTTAAAAGTGCTGCACTCAATATGTCAGCAAATCTGGAAAACTCAGCAGTGGACACGGACTAGAAAAGATCAGCTTTTATTCCAATCCCAAAGAAAGGCAATGCCAAAGCAAGTTCAAACTACTGGAAATTATGTTCATTTCACATGCTAGCAAGGTTATGCTCAAAATCCTTCAAGCTAAGTTTTAGCAGTTCATGAACCAAGAACTTCCAAATGCACAAGCTGCATTTAGGAAAGGCAGAGGAACCAGAGATCAAATTGCCAACATTGGCTTGATCATGGAGAAAGCAAGATAATTTCAGAAAACAATTTACTTCTGCTTCATTGACTATGCTAAATCCTTTGACTGTGTGGATCACAACAAATTGTGGAAAATTCTTAAAGAGACTGGCATACCAGACCACTTTACCTGTCTCCTGAGAAACATGTATGTAGGTCAAGAAGAAACAGCTAGAACCAAACATGGAACAACAGACTGGTTCCAAATTGGGAAAGAAGCACAACAAGGCTGTATACTGTCACCCTGCTTATTTAACTTATATGTAAAATACATTATGTGAAATGCCTTGTTGGATGAATCACAACTGGAATCCAGATTGCCAGGAGAAATATCAACAACCTCAGATATGCAGATAATACAAGTGTAATGGCATAAAGTGAAGAGTAACCAAAGACTTTCTTGATGAGGGTCAAAAAGTAGAGTGAAAAAACTGGCTTAAAACTCAATATTCAAAAAAACTAAGAACATGGTACCTGGCCCCATCACTTCATGGCAAATATTAGAAAAGGATAAAGTGGAAGCAGTGATAGATTTTCCTTTCTTGGGCTCCTAAATCACTGCAGACCATGCCTGCAGCCATGAAATTAAATGATGCTTGCTCCTTGGAAGGAGTGCTACAACATATCTAGACAGCATATTAAAAAACAGAGACATCACTTTGCTGACAAAGATCTGTATAGTCAAAGCTATGGTTTTTCCAGTAGTCATATATGTATGTGAGAGTTGGAACATAAAGAAGGCTGAGTGCTGAAAAATTGATGCTTTTGAATTGTGGTGCTGGAAAAGCATCTTGAATGTCCCTTGCAAAGAGACCAAATCACATCAATCCTAACGGAAATCAACCCTGAATATTCATTGGAAGTTCTGTTGCTGAAGCTAAAATTCCAATACTTTGGCCACATGATGCAGAGAGTTGACTCACTGGAAAAGACCCTGAGGCTGGGAAAGACTGAAGGCAAAAGGAGAAGGGGGTGGCAGAGGATGAGATGGTTACATAGCATCACCAACTCAATGGACATGAATATAGGCAAACTCTGGGAGATAGTGAAACATAGAGAAGCCTGGCATGCTACATTCCATGCAGTCACAAAGAGTAGAACATAACTTAGTGTCTGAACAACAGCAACAAGTTCATACAAATGGAACCATTAGTCTTGGCAATGATTTCTTAGCTATGACACCAAAAGCACAGGCAATAAAACCAAAAATAGAGAAAAGGAACTATATCAAACTAAAAGGTTTCTGCACAGCAAAAGAACTAATCAACAAAATGAAAAGGCAATCTATGGAATGAGAGAAAGCATTTGCAAGCCATATAAATGATAAGGAGTTAATGTCTGAAATAAACTCCTATAATTCAAAAGTCCAAATAACTTGACTAAAAATGGGACAAAGTACTTGAATAGGCATTTCTCCAAAGAAGATATCCAGATGCCCTAACAGGTACATGAAAAGGTGTGCACCATCACCAATCATCAGGGAAATGCCAATCAAAACCATGCTAAATAAAAACGAAAAGTAAGTGCTGGCAAAAGTGTAGAGAACTTGGAACTCTTGTACTCTATTGGTATGCATGTAAAATGCTAGATCAGCTATAGAAAACAGTAAAAGTAGGTTTCTCTAAAAATTAAAAATATGATCCAGCTGTATACCCACCTCTGGGTATATAGAAGAATAGAAGTCAGGATATCAAAGAGATAGTTGCTTTCCCATGTTTATTGCCATATCGGCAACAATCACAATATGTAAACAATTTAAATGTCCACTGACAGATGAATGGATCAAAAAAGTATGCTATATACATACAATAGAACATTATGTAGCCTTGAAAAATAAGGATATCCTGCCAGTTGTGACAACATGGATAATTCTGGAAGACATCATGCTATGTGAAATAAGCCAGTAACAGAAAGACAAATACTATAGGCATACAATCTTTAAATTTTCTCCTTCCTTCTCCCCACTCACTTCCTAAGTGCATGCATGCTTAGTCGCTTCAGTCATGTCCGACTCTTTGTGACCCCATGGACTATAGCCCGTCAGGCTCCTCTGTCCATAGGTCTTCCCAGACAAGAATACTGGAGTGTGCTGTCATGCCCTCCTCCAGGGGATCTTCCAGATGCAGGGATCAAACCCACGTCTCCAGCAGCTTCTGCACTGCAAGTAGATTCTTTACCACTGAGCCACTGGGGAAGCCCCCATTCCCTAAGTATTCTTTAGCTAAATATCTTCAGTATTAGTTTGGTAGGGCTGCCTCAACAAAGTGCCCCAAACCAGGTGGCTTAAAATAACAAAAGAGTAGTATCTTAACTCTTCAGGAGTTCAGAAATCTGATCAAGGTGTGGGCAGGACTGGTTCTTTCTAGGGGCTCTGAGGGAGACTCTGTCCCACGCTCCTCTCCTAGTTTCTGGTGGTTAATGCAATCCTTGGCATTTCTCGACTTATAGTAACATCACTCCAATCTCTTCCTCTGTCCTCACATAGCCTTCTTCCCTTTTCGCATGTCATCTTTAAATATCTCTCCCATTACAAAGGCACTAGTCATGGGGTTCAGGTCTCACTCTAATCCAGTATGACCTCAACTTATCCTGATTAAATCTACAAAGATCCTATTTCCAAATAAAGTCACATTACAGGTACTACGAGTTAGAACTTCATTATTCTTTTTTTGGGGGGGAGGGGTTAACTGAACCCATAACACTCTGATTTAGCTCTGTAGCTTATAATTCACACTATTATTATGCATACAGTACCCTAAGCTTCAAGTTTAACAAGGTATGAGTCTGCATCTTGTACGTTTGGATTTATAAGCTTATTTTTCTTTAAAAATGATATTTTAAGCCTCCAGATAATATACTTCAAACATAGAAAATCCCAAAATTCCTATTTCTAATAGAAGCATGCTATTTTGGTAATTTTTATTTTGGCTTTTTGCCATGTATTTCAAAGAGAGACAACCATCTGTTTAACTCAGTTAAAAAGTATCTTGGCAAATAAAGAATACTACTGACATGGAATATGACAGTTGAGGGGTAAAATTCATTTTAATTTAATTTTTGCTTCTAAAGATTGACAGAAGTAGCTGCCACTGATTGGTGCGACTTTGAATGTTGCCAAGTACTAAGGCAACTTTCAGGATGTTCTTCTCTGCTAATGAAATAAAGTTAGTATCATTATAAAATAAGAGTCTAGAAGGAATATATGGAGTTGTCACTCTATTACTGGGACTAGTTCTAAGCGAATACCTTTCAGCCCTTGTTTTAAGAAAATCATTAGCTCATGTAAATAAAAGTATAATTCGTGGTATCCTCTTATCTTTCTCATGTAGTGTTCTGTGGTTGGGTAGTGAGAGTTTTTCAGTTCTTCAATGATTCTTCAATGATCACAAGTAGATAATAGTAATGATACCAGGCCACCACTCTGTTTAATACTTTACTGCCACTGCTAAGTCGCTTCAGTCGTGTCCAAAGAGTCTGTGCGACCCCATAGATGGCAGCCCACCAGGCTCCCCGGTCCCTGGGATTCTCCAGGCAAGAACACTGGAGTGGGTTGCCGTTTCCTTCTCCAAAGTGTGAAAGTGAAAAGTGAAAGTGAAGTCACTCAGTCGTATCTGACTCAGCGATCCCCATGGACTGCAGCCTACCAGGCTCCTCCATCCATGGGATTTTCCAGGCAAGAGTACTGGACTGGGGTGCCATTGCCTTCTCTGGTTTAATACTTTACAATCATATAAAGAAGGGTGACTTTATGGAATCGCTCATTATGTGGGCTGTGAGTTGAGAATATATGGTTATAGTCCATTTAATGAAGTTCTCCTAAAAACCAAAAGCCCGGAAAACCTGAAACATAAAAATTCCTTTCTTCAAAATCAAATGCTTTGCCACATTCCAGTGTTTTAAGTATCATTTCACTCTTAAATCTCTGAGAAAAGCAAACCCATGTATACTATTCATAATACTTATGAGCAAGCTATTGTTTTTAATAACACACAAGTCATTTCCCCCTATAATAAGCAGATGTAACCTCTTTTGCTCTCCTAAAATAGAGTTGTTTGTATTTACGAATGGTCCCAATCAGGTAAATACAGTTTTAATTGGCTCTTTATCAACCTTAACCAGAAAAATTATTCTCTCATTCATTAATTGAGGTCTGAATTTTAAGATCTGAATCATAATGGGTAGCGGAATAAATTTTCTAAATCCTTTTCCATGCAAATTTCAAATTCAGGAACATACATAACAAAATTTTATCATTGGCAAGACTAAGATTTCTTTTGGAAATCACAGAATTCAAAATTAGAAGAGACCTTTGGCAACACTGAGTTATTGGCAGAGCTAGGACAAGACCCTCGGCTTCATGTTTTCCCATTTTAGTGTTTTCTCTACTGCTGAAGGTCTTCCCCAGTGACTCAGTGGTAAAGAGTTCACCTGCCAATGCAGGAGATGCAGGATTGATCCCTAGGCTGGGAAGATCCACTGGAGAAGGAAATGACAATCCACTCCAGTATTCTTGCTTGGGAAACCCCACAGAAAGAGGAGCCTGGTGGGCTACACTCCATGGGGTCGCAAAACAGTCAGACACAACTTAAAAACTAAAAAACAACAACTAATGCTGACACTACTTCTCCATATAACCAATGATTTATTTGCAGCATCAAAGGCTCAAAGAAATCTAATTGTATTCAATTGGTTGCAATGGATATTTTAAATCACCAATTATACAAAAGACCTAAATAATATCATTTCTAAAATAATCACTCATTCCAAATCCCTTATCAAACATAATTCAGTCTTTTGAGCTGATATTTTTAAAAAGTGTTCCCTCTTTTAACTATACATTTGATCAGTCATTTTTTTTTTTTTTTTGACTAATCAGCATCTCCCTGGGATACTTTTCAGAAAGTAAGTATGATGTTTCCCAAACCTGCTAGTTGAATAGAATTTTCTCTGTTTTGATATGTGTGTTTGGTTGTGGTATGCTTACAATAAGCAGCATTCAGGGTAGATTAAAACCTTTCATTTCAAGTTAATTATTAATTAATCTCAACAGTCAATTATTGCTTTGTGTATCACAGAAAAATGGAAATCATCCTTTAATTATTGATTCATCCTATAGTGGTTCACCAGCTGTACTACCTTTACAGATCAACATTTCTGTTGATAAATTTTCAGCTTGCTTTGCTTTCCTTGTCAAAAGGAGAAATTTTAAAGCCATCTGTTAAATTCAAAACCTCCGTTTTCTCCTACTGATCATTCTGAGCAAAATTATCAGGCACAAAGTCCTCTGCTCCTTGCAAGTATGAAGACATCCCTCTAAGGGCTTAGAATGGCACTGAGATGATTATTTTTCTTTTTACTTTTTCTGAACAATAGGTCAGAAGTAGATTAATCAATACATATGTTTAATTTTATATATTATTTTCATGCCACATTGGGGAAATTCCCTCCCAGTAACTACTACATTTATTTTAGTGTTAATTCTGTCAATACATGAAAAATATTTCCTGTGTAATTTGACAAATTTCAACTATGAAAATAAAATCTGCTTTAAGTATTTTCTCCATTATACATGGAGAGAGATGCTACAGCAGAGTTCTCTGTTTTATGAGCCTTTGCCAAGGTTACCAATGCAGAATTCTCATTTTGATCTCTTGGTTCACTTATTGACAAGTCCACAATCACTAAGAATTTCTTCTAATCCTTTTCTAGAAATAGTGCCTATGTTATATTAAATACAGTGTTGGCTGTTATAAAGTAAAACCTTGAATACTAGCTGCTTAAATAAGAGAGATTTATTTTTCTTTCACATCAGAACTTGGGTAGGCAGTTTCAAAATCAGCAGGGATCCTGGTTCCTTCAAGCATACTGATCAGATATCATCAATACATAGCTACCATCTACTTGTCCAGGAAAGTCTTATAGCTCCTGTTATCATGCTTACATTCCAGCCTAAAGGAAGGACATAAAGACACAAGACAGGAGATTTCCCTTTCTTTTAAATGAATGGTCTAGTCATGAGACACATCGCTTCTGTTCATATTCCATTGACCAAAATCTGGTCACATGGATAGCCTTACATAACTATCGCAGAGCCCATAAAATGTAGTCTTTGACATTTATGTTGATCATGTGCCCAACAAAAATTCCATTCCTATATATGAAAGTGAGAATGAATTTTCAGGGGTCAATTAGCAATCTCCACCACTACACCTACAGAGAGATGTGTTCATGCTGCTCTTTCTGCCTGCAAGGGTCTTTTCTTGCTTGCCTGCCAAACATGCATGCAGATCTGAAGATTCATCTTCAGTGTTATCTCCACCATAATCTCAGAAAAAGACTTTCCTGCTAAACTAGGTAAAATTGACAATAACATCTATTATGTTCTCACTCTATGTTGAATAAGTCACAATGTACTGTACCTTTTGTTTTATATATCTGTCTCCTCTTGAGAATATGCTTAGCAGCAAGAAGCTCTTTCCTGGAAATGCCTGGGAGTTTATAGTGCAAAATGTCAGACCACTGTCTCAAGGTGGAATAACTCTGTGGTATCATTCATGTTCCTGGGCTTTACATTTGGAGCAAGCTAGACTACACATCTTTGCCATGGATCTTCCTCCATGTAACCGGTTTTCCTCACTCCCTTAAAGGATTTACTGGCAAGTGATCCCTCAATAAATCAATTTCTCAAAAATCACATTTCAGGCTATCTTCAATGAAATAAGAACTAATACAGTTAGTATCACAAGAGGATGTAGAAAAGCATCTCCGTGGATAAATGGTGAGTAGTATTCATTAGTAGTGGTAGGTGGAATTCAGAGATGCACTAGCTTTTGTTAAGTCTCTGGTGTATGCAAAATATACAGAGCTTAGTAACTATTCAGACTGGTTTTGGATGGCTGTTGCTAAGCACCACTGATACTTTGAAGAAAGCAAATGAAAGGCTAAGATTACTTAATTACCAATGTCAAGCAATGTCTGACCATCAGAGGGCCTCCTTAGAAGAGTTTTGAAAAGACCTTAATCCCTTTAGAAGAAATGGAGTAGCCATCATAGTCAACAAAAGAGTCTGAAATGCAGTACTTGGATGCAATCTCCGAAACAATAGAATGATCTCTGTTCATTTCCAAGGCAAACCATTCAATAGTACGGTAATCCAAGTCTATGCCCCAACCAGTAACGCTGAAGAAGCTGAAGTTGAACGGTTCTATGAAGACCTATAAGACCTTTTAGAACTAACACCCCCAAAAGATGTTCTTTTCATTATAGGGGACTGGAATGCAAAAGTAGGAAGCAAAGAAACACCTGGAGTAACAGGCAAAGTTGGCCTTGGAGTACAGGATGAAGCAGGTCAAAGGCTAATAGAGTTCTGCCAAGAGAAGGCACTGGTCATAGCAAACACCCTCTTCCAACAACACAAGAGAAGACTCTACACATGGGCATCACCAGATGGTCAAAACCAGAAACAGACTGATTATATTATTTGCAGCCAGAGACAGAGAAGCTCTATACAGTCAGCAAAAATAAGACTGGGAGCTGACTGTGGTGCAGATCATGAACTCCTTATTGCCAAATTCGGACTTAAATTGAAGAAAGTGGGGAAAACCACTAGACCATACAGGTATGACCTAAATCAAATCCCTTATGATTATACACTGGAAGTGAGAAATAGATTTAGGGAACTAGACCTGATAGAGTGCCTGATGAACTATGGATGGAGGTTCATGACATTGTACAGGAGAGAGGAATCAATAACATCCCCAAGAAAAAGAAAGGCAAAAAAGCAAAATGGCTGTCTGAGGAGGCCCTAGAAATAGTTGTGAAAAGAAGGGAAGCAAAAAGGAAAGGAGGAAAGGAAAGATATACCCATTTGAATGCAGAGTTCCAAAGAATGGCAAAGAGAGATAAGAAACCCTTCCTCAGTGACCAGTACAAAGAAATAGAGGAAAACAATAGAATGGGAAAGACTAGAGATCTCTTCAAGAAAATTAGAGATACCAAGGGAACATTTCGTGCAAAATGGGCTCAATAAAGGACAGAAATGGTATGGACCTAACAGAAGCAGAAGATATTAAGAAGAGGTAGCAAGAATACACAGAACTGTATAAATAATATCTTCACGACCCAGATAATCACAATGGTGTGATCACTCACACTCATCTAGAGCCAGACATCCTGAAATGTGAAGTCAAATGTGCCTTAGGAAGCATCACTATGAACAAAGCTAGTAGAGGTGATGGAATTCCAGTTGAGCTATTTCAAATCCTAAAAGATGATGCTGTGAAAGTGCTGCACTCAATATGTCAGCAAATTTGGAAAACTCAGAAGTGGCCACAGGACTGGAAAAGGTCAGTTTTCATTCCAATCCCAAAGAAAGGTTCAACTACTGCACAATTACACTCATCTCAAACACAAGTAAAATATGCTCAAACTTCTCCAAGTCAGGCTTCAGCAATACGTGAACTGTGAGCTTCCAGATGTTCAAGCTGGTTTTAGAAAAGGCAGAGAAACCAGAGATCAAATTGCCAACATCCTCTGGATCATGGAAAAAGCAAGAGAGTTTCAGAAAAACATCTATTTCTGCTTTAATGACTATACCAAAGCCTTTGATTGTGTGGATCACAATAAACTGTGGAAAATTCTGAAAGAGATGGGAATACCAGACCACCTGACCTGCTTCTTGAGAAACCTATATGCAGGTCAGGAAGCACCTGTTAGAACTGGACATGGAACAAGACACTGCTTCCAAATAGGGAAAGGAGTACGTCAAGGCTGTATATTGTCTCCCTGCTTATTTAACTTATATGCAGAGTACATCACGAGAAACACTGAGCTGGAGGAGGCACAAGCTGGAATCAAGATTGTTGGGAGAAATATCAACCACCTCAGATATGCAGATGACACCACCCTTATGGCAGAAAGTGAAGAAGAACTAAAGAGCCTCTTCATGAAAGTGAAAGAGGAGAGTGAAAACGTTGGCTTAAAGCTCAATATTCAGGAAAATAAGATCATGAAAGGTTGTTCCTGAATTACTCAAAGATGCTGGGATTCTTGGCCGCCAGAGGAGAAAAATTCAATCCGGGGCCAGAGATGAGGCTTGATCGCTCAGAGGTTTTGTGTAATAAAGTTTTATTAAAGTATAAAGGAGACAGAGAAAGCTTCTGACATAGGCATCAGAAGGGGGCAGAAAGAGTGCCCCCCTGCTAGTATTCAGCTGGATATTATATAGTCACTAGCAGTCTGTTAGTAAAAGAAAGGAATGTCTTAAAACTCAGAATGGCACCAGGCCCCTCAACCATAAGATATATTTTGGGATAATCTTGGCACCAAATGCTTCATCCTGGGCCATAAAAATGATTAACTTGAATCTTGTAGAAGGACAGATTACCATACAAATGGTTTCACTTACATAGATTAGGTCAACAATATCTGAGTGTAACATACTGGTTTGTCTAGATTCTGAGCCATTAGACAAGACCGACTTGAAGACAGAGTTTGTGGTAAATGTACAGTACGTTAGCATAGCTTAAGACAAACATTTCAATTAAAAATGCATTGGTTATCTCAATGTTTGAGAATAGTCAACTTCAGGTGAAACCAGGTGTCATTATGGCAACACAGTATTTTAAGAGAAACCTCCTTTTAAATTTGTATAGAGAAGGAAAAAAAAAATTGCTAGTTTGTCTCCTCCTGCCGCTTAAGAGAAATAAAAATGTCTGACACTTGGAGGCTATTTCCTCTGTTTGGAGACCCCTGGCCTTCCTGCCTGTTACCTTCTCAATCATGGCATTCTGTCCCATCACTTCATGGCAAATAGATAGGGAAACAGTGGAAACAGTGTTTCCCTATCTGTTTTGGAGCCCTCTTGGGGGCTCCAAAATCACTGCAGATGGTGATTGCAGCCATAAAATTAAAAGATGCGTACTCCTTGGAAGGAAAGTTATGACCAACCTAGACAGCATATTCAAAAGCAGAGACATTATTTTGCCAACAAAGGTCCGTCTACTCAAAGCTATGGTTTTTCCAGTGGTCATGTATGGATGTGAACGTTGAACTGTGAAGAAAGCTGAGAACTGAAGAATTGATACTTTTAAACTGTGATGCTGGAGAAGACTCTTGAGAGTCCCTTGGACAGCAAGGAGATCCAACCAGTCAATTCTAAAGGAGATCAGTCCTGGGTGGTCTTTAGAAGGACTGATGCTGAAGCTGAAACTCCAATACTTTGGCCACCTCATGCAAAGAGTTGACTCATTGGAAAAGACTCTGATTCTGGGAGGGATTGGGGGCAGGAGGATAAGGGGACAACAGAGGATGAGATGGCTGGATGGCATCACCAACTCAATGGACATGAATTTCGGTGAACTCTGGGAGTTGGTGATGGACAGGGAGGCCTGGCATGCTGCAGTTTATTGGGTCGAAAAGAGTCGAACACGACTGAGCCTCTGAACTGAACTGAGATGAGTGTAATTGTGCCGTAGTTTGAATATTCTTTGACATTGCCTTTGTTTGGGATTGGAATGAAAACAGACCTTTTCCAGTCCTGTCACCATGGTTGATTTTTCCAAGTTCGCTGCCATGGTTGAGTTTTCCAAATTTGTTAACATATTGAGTGCAGCACTTTCACAGCATCATCTTTTAGGATTTGAAATAGCTCAACTGGAATTCCATCACCTCCACTAGCTTTGTTTGTAATGATGCTTCCTAAGGCACATTTGACTTCACATTCCAGGATGTCTGGCTCTAAGTGAGTGATCACACCATCGTGGGTATCTGGGTATCTTTTTTGTATAGTTCTTCTGTGTATTCTTGCCACCTCTTCTTAATATCTTCTGCTTCTGTTAAGTCCATACCATTTCTGTCCTTTATTGTGCCCATCTTTGCATGAAATGTTCCCTTGGTATCTCTAATTTTCTAGACGAGATCTCTAGTCTTTCCCAATCTGTTGTTTTCCTCTATCTTTGCACTGATCACTGAGGAAGGCTTTCTTATCTCTCCTTGTTATTCTTTGGAACTCTGCACTCAGATGTGTATATCTTTCGTTTTTTCCTTTGCCGTTCACTTCTCCTCTTTTCATAGCTGTTTTTGCCTATTTGTGTTTCTTTTTCTTGGGAATAGTTGATCACTGCCTCCTGTACAATGTCCTGAACCTCCGTCCATAGGTCTTCAGGCACTCTGTCTATCAGATCTAATCCCTTGAATCTATTTCTCACTTCCACTGTATAGTTGTAAGGGATTTGATTTAGGTCATACCTGAATGGTTTAGTGGTTTTCCCTACTTTCTTCAAGTCTGAATTTGGCAATAAGGATTTCATGATCTGAGCCACAGTCAGCTCCCAGTCTTATTTTCGCTGACTCTATAGAGCTTCTCCATCTTTGGCTGCAAAGAATATAATCAATCTGATTTTTGTGTTGACCATGTGGTGATGTCCATGTGTAGAGTCTTCTCTTGTGTTTTTGGAAGAGGGTATTTGCTATGACCAGTGTGTTCTCTTGGCAGAACTCTATTAGCCTTTGACCTGCTTCATCCTGTACTCCAAGGCCAAATTTGCCTGTTACTCCAGGTGTTTCTTGACTTCCTACTTTTGCATTCTAATCCTATATAATGAAAAGGACGTCTTTTTTGGGTGTTAGTTCTAGAAGGTCTTGTAGGTCTTCATAGAACTGTTCAACTTCAGCTTCTTCAGCATTATAGGTTAGGACATAGATTACTGTGATACTGAATTGTTTGCCTTGGAAACGAACAGAGATCTTTCTGTCATTTTTGAGATTGCATTCAAGTACTGCATTTCAGACTCTTTTGTTGACTACGATGGCTACTCCATCTATCTCAAGGTCAGTACTTTTTTCTACCATACTGCATAATTATGGAGCAAAAAAGACATGGCCTATAAAAGGTTATTTTCTTTTTCCAGTAGTTCAGGGTCATCAGTGAATTTTATTATAAAATTCAGGTGCAATGTGCCATAATATACAAGATATCCATTCCAGAAACTGTTTGTACGAAATTTTCAAATAATTCAGCATGGAACAAAATTTCAGGATATCATTAAATTTATTGCCCTCCACCCTAAACAAAACCCTTTCCCTACTTCACAGCACAGTATTGACGCCATTATCCAATCACCATGCACTATATCAAGGCTTTTTTTCTAAAAGGCTCAAGAAAAACAGAAACAAATGGTTCCTTGAAATTGGAAGCTCTAACTTCAACTGCTTTATTTATAGGATTACAATATTTAGCAATTAGAAATACAGGATGTACATTTAAATTTTTATTTCATATAAACAATGGAAAATGTTTTAAAATACAAGCATTTGCTAAATATTACATGGGCCATAGTTATACTAAAAAAAAAAATACTCATTTATCTGAAATTCAGATTTAACTGGGTGTATTTTACCTAGCAACTCTACTGAATTCACTGCTACTTCACATACACTAAATTTAATAAATGTATCCTCTTTCTTTGATGTGTGTCTGTAGAAGCATGGCCTTCAATTGAGTCATTTTTCCAGTTCATGTGTATTATACTTGGAATTTTAGCAGCATCATCCTTGGTCCTAGAAATCTGAAAGTGAAAGTCACTCAGTCATATCTGACTCTGGGCAAACCCATGGACTATACAGTCCTTGGGATTCTCCAGGCCAGAAAACTGGAGTGGGTAGCCATTCCTTTCTCCAAGGGATCTTTCCAACTCAGGGATCAAACCCAAGTCTCCTGCATTGCAGGCAGATTCTTTACCAACTGAGCCACCAAGGAATTATCAAGTAGGCGAGAGGAAGATGTAGTGCAATAAGCATGGATTTAAGCAAGACAAATTCGAGACTCATTTCCTATTTGAGATTTTCCAGTGAATTGTGTGATCTTCCATAAGATATTTAATTTCTCTGAGCCTCAGCTGCTCCTTCTGTACCTCATAGCTAATACAGTAGCACAATGATTATAGGAGAAGATTGTGATTGCATATTGCTTAGCATCATGCTTCTCATCAGTTGCTCTTGTAGTTCAGTCACTCAGTCTTGTCCGGCTCTCAGCGACCCCATGGGTTGCTGCACACCTGGCTTTCCTGTCCTTTACTATCTGCCTGAGTTTGCTCAAACTCATGTCCATTGAGTCTATGATGCCATCCAACCATCTCATCCTCTGTCATGCCCTTCTCCTCCTGCTCTCAACACCCAAAATTTTAGGTAAAGACAACTAAAACAGTTTCATGTGGACAAATAACTGGGCTAGATATGAATCCATCTTGATACACATATATTCTTATGTAAGCTAAGATCTGTCATGTCTATTTTATCAATGAGTAGAGTCTAAATGAAAATGAACTGTCATTATTGTAAATACCAGATAACATAGAAATTACCATTTATCATTATAGGCATCAACTTATCAGTCTACCATATTACTTTGTCAAGTGGTTAAATTGTTTTAAAGTCTAAGGATATTAAGAAGAAAGAATTTATATGTCAGATATATAGATCTTTGGAAACAGATGATACTATGAGTATGTTATTGATGGCAAATATTTCTGAACAGATGTAGGTCATTTACCAGTTTTTATCAAAGTTGTAATCATTTGAATCAGTCTATGGACATCACCAGATGGTCAACACGAAATCAGATTGATTATATTCTTTGCAGCCAAACATGGAGAAGCTCTATACAGTCAGCAAAAAACAAGACCAGGAGCTGACTGTGGCTCAGATCATGAACTCCTTATTACCAAATCCAGACTTAAATTGAAGAAAGTAGGGAAACCCACTAGACCATTCTGGTATGACCTAAATCATATCCTTTATGATTATACAGTGGAAATGAGAAATAGATTTAAGGGACTGGATCTGATAGATAGAGTGCCTGATGAACTATGGAATGAGGTTTGTGACATTGTACAGGAGACAGGGATCAAGACCATCCCCATGGAAAAGAAATGCAAAAAAAGCAAAATGGCTGTCTGGGGAGGCCTTACAAATAGCTGTGAAAAGAAGAGAAACGAAAAGCAAAGGAGAAAAGGAAAGATATAACATCTGACCACAGAGTTCCAAAGAATAGCAAGAAGAGATAAGAAAGCCTTCTTCAGCAATCAATGCAAAGAAATAGAGGAAAACAACAGAATGGGGAAGACTAGAGATCTCTTCAAGAAAATCAGAGATACCAAAGGAACATTTATTGCAAAAATGGGCTCGATAAAAGACAGAAATGATATGGACCTAACAGAAGCAGAAGATATCAAGAAGAGGTGGCAAGAATACACAGAAGAACTGTACAAAAAGATCTTCAAGACCCAGGTAATCACGATGGTGTGATCACTGACCTAGAGCCAGACATCCTGGAATGTGAAGTCAAGTAGGCCTTAGAAAGTATCACTATGAACAAAGCTAGTGGAGGTGATGGAATTCCAGTTGAGCTATTTCAAATCCTGAAAGATGATGCTGTAAAAGTGCTGCACTCAATATGCCAGCAAATTTGGAAAACTCAGCAGTGGCCACAGGACTGGAAAAAGTCGGTTTTCATTCCAATCCCTAAGAAAGGCAATGCCAAAGAATGCTCAAAGTACCGCACAATTGCACTCATCTCACACGCTAGTAAAGTAATGCTCAAAATTCTCCAAGCCAGGCTTCAGCAATATGTGAACCGTGAACTTCCTGATGTTCAAGCTGGTTTTAGAAAAGGCAGAGAAACCAGAGATCAAATTGCCAACATCCGCTGAATCATGGAAAAAGTAAGAGAGTTCCAGAAAAACATCTATTTTGGCTTTTTTGACTATGCCAAAGCCTTTGACTGTGTGGATCACAATAAACTGTGGAAAATTCTGAAAGAGATGTGAATACCAGACCACTTAATCTGCCTCTTGAGAAATTTGTATGCAGGTCAAGAAGCAACAGTTAGAACTGGACATGGAACAACAGACTGGTTCCAAATAGGAAAAGGAGTACGTCAAGGCTGTATATTTTCAGCCTGCTTATTTAACTTATATGCAGAGTACATCATGAGAAATGCTGGACTGGAAAAAACACAAGCTGGAATCAAGATTGCCGGGAGAAATATCAATAACCTCAGATATGCAGATGACACCACCCTTATGGCAGAAAGTGAAGAGGAACTAAAAAGCCTCTTGGTGAAAGTGAAAGGTGAGAGTGAAAAAGTTGGCTTAAAGCTCAATATTCAGAAAACTAAGATCATGGCATCCGGTCCCATCACTTCATGGGAAATAGATGGGGAAACAGTGGAAACAGTGTCAGACTTTCTTTTTTTGGGCTCCAAAATCACTGCAGATGGTGACTGCAGCCATAAAATTAAAAGACGCGGAGGAGGAGCCAAAATGGCGGAGGAGTAGTACGGGGAGAACACTTTCTCCCCCACAAATCCATCAAAAGAGCATTTAAAAGTGGAGTAAATTCCACAAAACAACTTCTGAATGCCAGCAGAGGACATCAGGCACCCAGAAAAGCAACCCAAGTCTTCGAGAGGAGGTAGGAAAAAATCTAAAAGACAAAAAAGAGACAAAAGAGGGAGGGACGGAGTTCTGTCCCAGGAAGGGTGTCTTAAAAAGAGAGAAGTTTCCAAACATCAGGAAACCTCACTGCTGAATCTGTGCCGAACTTTGGAAGCACAGAGGGCAACATAACAGGGAGAAAAAATAAATAAACAATCAAAACTTGCAGATTGCAAGCCCTACGGTAACTCCCCCAGCTGAGAAGCAGCGCAGATACCTGCACACGCCATTAGCAAGCGGGGGCTGGGCAGGGAGGCGCGGCGCGGGCTGCATGGCTTAGAGTAAGGACCTGGCCTGAATACCCTGAGCGCTATCTGAGTGAAATAATCTGGGCTAGCAAACCAGACTGTGGGATATCTATCACGTGAAAAGCCAGCCCTAACCTAAAACACCGCCAGGCCCGCGCAGGGAACAAAGGACTGAACAGAGATAGCCGGCTGCAGACCTTCCCCCTCCGGTGACACGCAGCCAGAGCCGGAAGGGGCCAATCGCAGCCCGAGAGAGACATTATCTATAAAACTGTAAGCAGCCTTCTTTGCTAACTAAAACTTCTTGGGGGTCTGGACGGTCAACATCTCCCTGAGAAGGTGCACCGGTTTTACACCTAGATAACGAGTGGTGGGGAAGCGATAAGTCGCAGCAATCACGCTCGCTAAACACCTCATCACCTGAGGTGCTTGGACCTGGGAAGGGCACAGAACGTAGGCCCAATTGAGTCTGCGCCTCTGAGGACTACCCGAGTGCCTGAACCTGAGCGGCTTGGAACTGGGAGGTGCAGGCAGCCCAGGGCCGACCACGGATGGTTCCCAGTGGAACAACCTAGAGTCTGAGCAGTGTGGGCAGGAAGGCTTCACGTGCCGTGAGCGGGGGCAGGCCCAGTGTGGCTGAGGCACTGCGAGCACACGCTGTGTTTCTTGTTTGCAGCATCCCTCCCTCCCTCCCCAGAGCACAACTGAACAAGTGAGCCTAAAAGAAAAAAAAAAAAAAAGTGGCCTCCACCATCCCCTTTGTGTCAGGGCGGAAACCAGACACCGAAGAGTCCAGCAAACAGAAAAAGCTATAACAGAGGGAACCGCCTTGGAAGCTACAGGCAATAGATTAAAACCCTGTGGTTACTACCGACTACATAGGAAGGGGCCTATAGATCTTGAGAAATTAAAGTCGGACCAAGGAACTAGCCAAAAGTGAGCTGAATCCACAATACTCACAACAAAACCAGAGAAAGTCCTTGATATATTTTTTTACTATTTTTGCGATAATTCTTTCTCTCTTTTTTTTTTAATTTTTAAAGAAAATTTTAAGTCCTCTATTATTCCTTTAATTTTCACTTCTATAACCTATTACTTTGCAAAAAAAAAAAAAAAAACTATTTTTTTTTCTCTTCAGCAAACTTCATATATATATTTTTATAATTTTTTGACCTTGTTTTTTTTTTTCTTCTTCTTCTTCTTTTCTTTAACATTGTATTTTTGAAATTCCAAACTCTACTCTAGATTTTTAATTTTAGCTTTTTGGTATTTGTTATCAATTTTGTACCTATAGTTTTTTTATAATTTCTGTGACTTTTTTTCCCCTCTGTTTCTTTCTCTTCTTCTTTTATATAACACTGTATATCTGAAATTCCAAACTCTACTCTAGATTTTTAATTTTTGCTTTTTGGTATTTGATATCAATTTTGTACCTTTATTTTCTTTATAATTTTCACGACCTTGTTTGCTTTTGTTTTTTCTCTTTCTTTTCCTTCTTCTTTTCTTTAGCATCGTATTTTTAAAATTCCAAACTCAACTCTAGATTTTTAATTTTTGCTTTTATGTATTTATTACCAATTTTGTACCTTTAAGAACCCAATCTTCAGTACCCATTTTTCACTAGGGAACGAGATTACTGGCTTAACTGCTCTCTCTCCCTTTGGACTCTACTTTTTCTCCACCAGGTCGCCTGTGTCCCCTCCCTAACCCCTATCTATTCTACCTAACTCTGTGAATTTCTGTGTGTTCCAGATGGTGGAGAACACTTAGGGAACTGATTACTGGCTGGATCTGTCTCCCTCCTTTTCATTCCTCGCTTTTTTCCTTCTGGCCACCTCTGTCTCCTTCCTCTGTCTTCTCTTCTCTGTATAACTCCGTGAACATCTCTGAGCAGTCCAGTTGTGGAGTGCACATAAGGAAGTGATTATTGGCTAGTCCACTCTCTCCTCTATTGATGCCACCTCATCTCATTCGGGTCACCTCTAACTCCCTCCTCCCTCTTCTCTTCCCCATGTAATGCTGTGAACCTCTCTGGGTGACCCTCATGGTAGAGAAACTTTTCATCTTTAACGTAGATGTTTTATCAATGGTGCTGTATAGAAGGAGAAGTTTTGAAACTACTGTAAAAATAAGACTGATAACTGGAAGCAGGGGGCTTAAATCTAAACCCTGACTCCAAGGAACTTCTGACTCCAAGGAACATTAATTGACAGGAGCTCATCAAATGCCTCCATACCGACACTGAAACCAAGCACCACACAAGGGCCAACAAGTTCCAGGGCAAGACATACCAAGCAAATTCTCCAGCAACAAAGGAACGCAGCCCTGAGCTTCAAGATACAGGCTGCCCAAAGTCACCCCAAAAACATAGACATCTCATAACTCATTACTGGACACTTCACTGCACTCCAGAGAGAAGAAATACAGCTCCACCCACCAGAACACCAACACAAGCTTCCCTAACCAGGAAACCTTGACAAGCCATCTGTACAAACCCACACACAGCGAGGAAATGCCACAATAAAGAGAACTCCACAAACTGCCAGAATACAGAAAGGACACCCCAAACTCAGCAATTTAAACAAGATGAAGAGACAGAGGAATACCCAGCAGATAAAGGAACAGGATAAATGCCCACCAAACCAAACAAAAGAGGAAGAGATAGGGAATCTACCTGATAAAGAATTCCGAATAATGATAGTGAAATTGATCCAAAATCTTGAAATAAAAATGGAATCACAGATAAATAGCCTGGAGATAAGGATTGAGAAGATGCAAGAAATGTTTAACAAGGACCTAGAAAAATTAAAAAGAGTCAATATATAATGAATAATGCAATAAATGAAATTAAAAACACTCTGGAGGCAACAAATAGTAGAATAACAGAGGCAGAAGATAGGATTCGTGAATTAGAAGATAGAATGGCAGAGATAAATGAATCAGAAAGGATAAAAGAAAAATGAATTAAAAGAAATGAGGACAATCTCAGAGACCTCCAGGACAATATTAAACGCTACAACATTTGAATCATAGGGGTCCAGAAGAAGAAGACAAAAAGAAAGACCATGAGAAAATATTTGAGGAGATAATAGTTGAAAACTTCCTTAAAATGGGGAAGGAAATAATCACCGAAGTCCAAGAAACCCAGAGAGTCCCAAACAGGATAAACCCAAGGCGAAACACCCCAAGACACATATTAATCAAATTAACAAAGATCAAACACAAAGAACAAATATTAAAAGCAGCAAGGGAAAAACAACAAATAACACACAAGGGAATTCCCATAAGGATAACAGCTGATCTTTCGATAGAAACTCTTCAAGCCAGGAGGGAATGGCAAGACATACTTAAAATGATGAAAGAAAATAACCTACAGCCCAGATTATTCTACCCAGCAAGGATCTCATTCAAATATGAAGGAGAAATCAAAAGCTTTTCAGACAAGCAAAAGCTGAGAGAAATCTGCAGCACCAAACCAGCTCTCCAACAAATACTAAAGGATATTCTCTAGCCAGGAAACACAAAAAAGGTGTATAAATTCAAACCCAAAACAATAAAGTAAATGGCAACGGGATCATACTTATCAGTAATTACCTTAAACGTAAATGGGTTGAATGCCCCAACCAAACGACAAAGACTGGCTGAATGGATACAAAAACAAGACCCCTACATATGTTGTCTACAGGAGACCCACCTCAAAACAGGGGACACATACAGACTGAAAGTGAAGGGCTGGAAAAAGATTTTCCATGCAAATAGGAACCCAAAGAAAGCAGGAGTAGCAATACTTATATCAGATAAAATAGACTTTAAAACAAAGGCTGTGAAAAGAGACAAAGATAGTCACTACATAATGATCAAAGGATCAATCCAAGAAGAAGATATAATAATTATAAATATATATGCACCCAACACGGGAGCACCACATTATGTAAGACAAATGCTAACAAGTATGAAAGGAGAAATTAACAATAACACAATAATAGTGGGTGACTTTAATACACCACTCACACCTATGGATAGATCAACTAAACAGAAAATTAACAAGGAAACACAAACTTTAAATGATACAGTAGACCAGTTAGACCTAATTGATATCTATAAGACATTTCATCCCAAAGCAATGAATTTCACGTTTTTCTCAGGAGAACATGGAACCTTCTCCAGGATAGATCACATCCTGGGCTATAAATCTAGCCTTGGTAAATTCAAAAAAAGAGAAATATTTCCAAGCGTCTTTTCTGACCACAATGCAGTAAGATTAGATCTCAATTACAGGAGAAAAACTATTAAAAATTCCAACATATGGAGGCTGAACAACACGCTGCTGAATAACCAACAAATCACAGAAGAAATCAAAAAAGAAATCAAAATTTGCATAGAAACGAATGAAAATGAAAACACAAAAACCCAAAACCTGTGGGACACTGTAAAAGCAGTGCTAAAGGGAAAGTTCATAGCAATACAGGCATACCTCAAGAAACAAGAAAAAAGTCAAATAAATAATCTAACTCTACACCTAAAGCAACTAGAAAAGGAAGAAATGAAGAACCCCAGGGTTAGTAGAAGGAAATAAATCTTAAAAATTAGGGCAGAAATAAATGCAAAAGAAACAAAAGAGACCATAGCAAAAATCAACAAAGCCAAAAGCTGGTTCTTTGAAAGGATAAATAAAATTCACAAACCATTAGCCAGACTCATCAAGAAACAAAGGGAGAAAAATCAAATCATTAAAATTAGAAATGAAAATGGAGAGATCACAAAAGACAACACAGAAATACAAAGGATCATAACAGACTAATATCAACAATTATATGCCAATAAAATGGAAAACGTGGAAGAAATGGATAAATTGTTAGAAAAGTACAACTTTCCAAAACTGGACCAGGAAGAAATAGAAAATCTTAACAGACCCATCACAAGCACGGAAATTGAAGCTGTAATCAGAAATCTTCCAGCAAACAAAAGCCCAGGTCCAGACGGCTTCACAGCTGAATTCTACCAAAAATTTAGAGAAGAGCTAACACCTATCCTGCTCAAACTCTTCCAGAAAATTGCAGAGGAAGGTAAACTTCAAAACTCATTCTATGAGGCCACCATGACCCTAATACCAAAACCTGACAAAGATGCCACAAAAAAAGAAAACTACAGGCCAATATCACTGATGAACATTGATGTAAAAATCCTTAACAAAATTCTAGCAATCAGAATCCAACAACACATTAAAAAGATCATACACCATGACCAAGTGGGCTTTATCTCAGGGATGCAAGGATTCTTCAATATCCGCAAATCAATCAATGTAATACACCACATTAACA
This sequence comes from Bos javanicus, assembly GCF_032452875.1. Classification (NCBI taxonomy): domain Eukaryota; kingdom Metazoa; phylum Chordata; class Mammalia; order Artiodactyla; family Bovidae; genus Bos; species Bos javanicus. Next base: position 45,713,521 of record NC_083897.1, read on the forward strand.
AATTGAAAAATAAAAACCATATGATTATCCCAATAGATGCAGAGAAAGCCTTTGACAAAATTCAACATCCATTTATGATGAGAACTCTCCAGAAAGCAGGAATAAAAGGAACATACCTCAACATAATAAAAACTATATATGACAAACCCACAGCAAACATTATCCTCAATGGTGAAAAATTGAAAGCATTCCCTCTAAAGTCAGGAACAAGACAAGGGTGCCCACTTTCACCATTACTATTCAACATAGTTTTGGAAGTTTTGGCCACAGCAATCAGAGCAGAAAAAGAAATAAAAGGAATCCAAATTGGAAAAGAAGAAGTAAAACTCTCACTATTTGCAGATGACATGATCCTCTACATAGAAAACCCTAAAGACTCCACCAGAAAATTACTGGAACTAATCAATGAATATAGTAAAGTTGCAGGATATAAAATCGACACACAGAAATCCCTTGCCTTCCTATACACTAATAATGAGAAAACAGAAGCAGAAATTAAGGAAACAATTCCATTCACCATTGCAATGAAAAGAATAAAATACTTAGGAATATATCTACCTAGAGAAACTAAAGACCTATACATAGAAAACTATAAAACACTGGTGAAAGAAATCAAAGAGGACACTAATAGATGGAGAAATATACCATGTTCATGGATTGGAAGAATCAATATAGTGAAAATGAGTATACTACCCAAAGCAATTTATAGATTCAATGCAATCCCTTTCAAGCTACCAACAATATTCTTCACAGACCTAGAAAAAATAATTTCACAATTTGTATGGAAATACAAAAAAACCTTGAATAGCCAAAGCTATCTTGAGAAAGAAGAATGGAACTGGAGGAATCAACCTATCTGACTTCAGGCTCTACTACAAAGCCACAGTTATCAAGACAGTATGGTACTGGCACAAAGACAGAATAGATCAATGGAACAAAATAGAAAGCCCAGAGATAAATCCATGCACCCGATGGACACCTTATCTTTGACAAAGGAGGCAAGAATATACAATGGATTAAAGACAATCTCTTTAACAAGTGGTGCTTGGAAAACTGGTCAACCACTTGTAAAAGAATGAAACTAGAACACTTTCTAACACCATACACAAGAATAAACTCAAAATGGATTAAAGATCTCAATGTAAGACCAGAAACTATAAAACTCCTAGAGGAGAACATAGGCAAAACACTCTCTGACATACATCACAGCAGGACCCTCTATGACCCACCTCCCAGAATATTGGAAATAAAAGCAAAAATAAACAAATGGGACCTAATTAAATTTAAAAGTTTCTGGACATCAAAGGAAACTATTAGCAAGGTGAAAAGGCAGCCTTCAGAATGGGAGAAAATAATAGCAAATGAAGCAACTGACAAACAACTAATCTCAAAAATATATAAGTAACTCCTACAGCTCAACTCCAGAAAAATAAATGACCCAATCAAAAAATGGGCTGAAGAACTAAATAGACATTTCTCCAAGGAAGACATACAGATGGCTAACAAACACATGAAAAGATGCTCAACATCACTCATTATCAGAGAAATGCAAATCAAAACCACTATGAGGTACCATTTCATGCCAGTCAGAATGGCTGCGATCCAAAAGTCTACAAGCAGTAAATGCTGGAGAGGGTGTGGAGAAAAGGGAACCCTCTTACACTGTTGGTGGGAATGCAAACTAGTACAGCCACTATGGAGAACAGTGTGGAGATTCCTTTAAAAACTGGAAATAGAACTGCCTTATGATCCAGCAATCCCACTGCTAGGCATACACACTGAAGAAACCAGAAGGGAAAGAGACACTTGTACCCCAATGTTCATCGCAGCACTGTTTATAATAGCCAGGACATGGAAGCAACCTAGATGTCCATCAGCAGATGAATGGATAAGAAAGCAGTGGTACATATACACAATGGAGTATTACTCAGCCATTAAAAAGAATACATTTGAATCAGTTCTAATGAGGTGGATAAAACTGGAGCCTATTATACAGAGTGAAGTAAGCCAGAAAGAAAAACACCAATACAGTATACTAACACATATATATGGAATTTAGAAAGATGCTAACAATAACCCTGTGAACGAGACAGCAGAAGAGACACTGATGTATAGAACAGTCTTATGGACTCTGTGGGAGAGGGAGAGGGTGGGAAGATTTGGGAGAATGGCATTGAAACATGCATAATATCATGTATGAAACGAGTTGCCAGTCCAGGTTCAATGCACGATACTGGATGCTTGGGGCTAGTGCGCTGGGACGACCCAGAGGGATGGTATGGGGAGGGAGGAGGGTTCAGGATGGGGAACACATGTATACCTGTGGCAGATTCATCTTGATATTTGTCAAAACTAATACAATATTGTAAAGTTTAAAAATAAAATAAAATTAAAAAAAATAAAAATAAAAAAATAAAAGACGCTTACTCCTTGGAAAGAAAGTTATTTCCAACCTAGATGGCATATTCAAAAGCAGAGACATTACTTTGCCAACAAAGTTTCGTCTAGTCAAGGCTATGGTTTTCCCTGTGCTCATGTATGGATGTGAGAGTTGGACTGTGAAGAAGGCTGAGTGCCAAAGAATTGATGATTTTGAACTGTGGTGTTGGAGAAGACTCTTGAGAGTCCCTTGGACTGCAAGGCGATCCAACCAGTCCATTCTGAAGGAGATCAGCCCTGGGATTTCTTTGGAAGGAATGATGCTAAAGCTGAAACTCCAGTACTTTGGCCACCTCATGTGAAGGGTTGACTCATTGGAAAAGACTCTGATGCTTGGAGGGATTGGGGGCAAGAGGAGAAGGGGACGACAGAGGATGAGATGGCTGGATGGCATCAGTGACTCAATGGACATGAGCCTGTGTGAACTCCGGGAGTTGGTGATGGACAGGGAGGCCTGGCGTGCTGTGATTCATGGGGTCGCAAAGAGTCAGACACGACTAAGCAGCTGATCTGCTCTGATCTGATCTGATTGAAGGAACAAAGGTATATTCCTTTGTAGTTAATAGCCTCTGAAGACTGATATTTTGGTAATTCTCAGAGTGAAAATGGATGAGGAAGTAAAATATTAATAGCTTCAAGCATTTTCCTGGTGATTCAGACAGTAAGAAATCTGCCTGCAATGCAGAAAACCCGGGTTCAATCCCTCAGTCAGGAAGACATCCTGGAGTAGAAAACAGAAACCCACTCCAGCATTCTTGCCTGGAGAATTCCATGGACAGAGGAGCCTGGTGGGCTTCAGTGCATGGGATCGCAAAGAGTAGGACATGAATGGGCAACTAATACTTTCACTTCACTTCTAGAAGTTTGAGCAAAAGAGAGCGTGGGGAAAAAATAGTGATCATATTTTGAGATGTTAACAGCTATCAACTTTAAAAAATTCACAGGTGAAACAGTGTTCTAGATGGAGTAGTGAAGAGAAATTTGAGTTGAAGTTTGATAAGTTCACTTGGGTAAAAAGGCTTTTTATCGGGAGAATGAATGCCAAGGCTTAAAGCCTTGATTAATCATCTTTTGTAGACCCCTAGGATATCCTATTCTCATTTTGAGAAGGGTGAAGATGATCATAGGGTCAAAAGGCACCTTGAATTTTCAGTCTAGCATTCTATTCAGGTTTTAATCATAGAAAATTTTCATGAGGCAGAGAGACATAAGTTGAAAAACAACCACCTTTCTAAAAATCTCTACTGAAGATGGTTTCAGCCATACCTAGGCTCTTCTTATTTAAGATGACTAGAAGTACTGAAAATTCATACACAAAAGTATAATTCTTTTGCATCTCTGATTTTCAGTTCACTTTATCATAAAGACAGGCGAGCATAAAAGAAATTTCAAAAGCCTAGTTATAGTCATAAAGTTTATTGTCTATTGTTTTGTTTCAAAGGATGTTTCAAACCACATTGTTCTTCTCTTGTATAAAGGCTGTTGTAGTATCATTGCAGGATCCTTCTATACTAATTTTTTCTCTTACTTCCTTATCTATCTGTGTGTAGACTCCTTAGAAAAACTGTCTGAATCAGCTGCTACTGCTGCTGCTAAGTCACTTCAGTCGTGTCCAACTCTGTGCGACCCCATAGACGGCAGCCCACCAGGCTCCCCCATCCCTGGGATTCTCCAGGCAAAAATTTCCTTCTCCAATGCATGAAAGTGAAAAGTGAAAGTGAAGTTGCTCAGTCGTGTCTGACTCTTAGCGACCCCGTGGACTGCAGCCTCCCAGGCTCCTCCGTCCATGGGATTCTCCAGGCAAGAATACTGGAGTAGGGTGCCATTGCCTTCTCCACTGAATCAGCTATATATACATATGTGTGTATGTATCAAACTCCATAATTTTTAGTTCATGTATATCCTTACAGATAGATATACTGAATACCTTTTTAAAAAGAATGAATTGTTTCAGCTATTATGGCTGATGTTCTTCTGATTCACCTAGATAATGTGATTAGCTATTACTAAGTGCCTAAGTAAACTTTACAGAGAAATAAAATTTACCTAGAGAAGTCTCTTTGGAAGTTCAGGAAAAATCTTTGAAGACCTAATCAGAGGAAAAAGTATGACAAGTGACTTCCATTGATTGGTCATGAATTGTTCTTCCTTGACTTTCTGCACTACATTTTGTATTCCCCGTTTTACAGTGATAAAAGTTTAAGGGGGAAATAACCAAGAAGAAATAGAAAATATGAGCAGTTTAATATCAGTAATCAAACTGACTTAGTAATAAAGTGATTCCCAACTAACAAAAGTCCAGGACCAGGTGGCTTCACAGTTGAATTCTACCAAACATTTAGAGAAGAGTTAACACCTATACTTCTCAAACAGTTCTGAAAAATTGCAGAGGAAGAAATGCTTCCAAATTCATTCTTGGAGGTAAACTTCACCCTGATACCAAAATCAGACAAAGATATCACACACACACACATACAAATTACAAATCAATATCAGTGATGAACATAGATGCAAAAACCCTCAATAAAATATTAGCAAACCAAATTCAACAATACATTAAAGGGATCATACACCATAATCAAATGGGATTTCTCCCAAGGATGAAATGGTAGACAAAATTCAACATCTATTTATGAAGAAAAAACTCTCATCAAAGCAAATATAGAGGGAACATGCATCAACACAAAGCAGTAAAGAATCTGCCTGCCGATGCAGGAGACTCAGGTTTGATCCCCGTATGGGGAAGATATCCTGGAGTAAGAAATGGCAGTATTCTTGCTTGGAAAATTCCATGGACAGAGGAGCCTCATGGGCTAAAGTTCATGGGGTCATGGAAAAGTTGGACATGACTGAGCAACTAAACAAGAAATGAAATCCACAGCTAACATCACATTCAACATTGAAAAGCTGAAATAATTTCCTCTAAAGTCAAAAACAAGATAAGGATTCCCACTCTTACCACTTGTATTCAACATACAATTGCAAGTTCTAGCCACAAGAATAAGACAAGAGAAAGAAATAAAAGGAATCCAAATTGGAAAGGAATAGATAAAACTGTCACTGTTTGCAAATGACATGATATCATACGTAAAAAATCCTAAAAACACCACTAAAAACCTAATAGAACTCATCAATGAATTTGTTTAAACTGAGTATATAAAATTAGTATACAGAAATCTGTCTCATTTCTATGCATAATCTTTCTCATCTCTAGACACTTAATAATGAACTATTAGAGAAAATGGGGAAAGCAATCACATTTATAATCTCATCAAAAAGAATACAAAACCTAGGAAAAAATCTAAGGAGGTAAAAGACTCATACTTGGAAAGCTATGACACTGATGAAAAAAATTGAAGATAACAGAAAGAGATGGAAAGACAAACCATGTTGATGGATTAAAATAATTAATGTTAAAGTGACAATACTACCAAAGGCAATCTACAAATTCAGTGTAATCTCTATCAAAATATTAATGGCATTTTTCAAATAACTAAAATAAATGATTTTTAAATTTTTTGTAGAAACCTAAAATACCCCAAAACAGTTTTGAGAAAGAAGGACAGAGCTAGAGGTATCACACTACCTGATTTAAAACCATACTATAAGGCTGTAGTAATCAAAAGAGTATGGAGCTGGCACAAAATCAGACACATCGATCAGTGGTGAGGAATAGAGAGCCCCAAAATAAGCCCACACACTTATGTTCAATTAATCTATGACAAAAGATGCAAGATTATGCAATAGAGAAAACATAGTCACTTAAATAAGTGATGTTGGGAAAACTGGACAGCTACAAGTAAAAGAATTAAACTGGACTACTCTCTCATGCCATGCACAAAAATAAATTCAAAATATATTAAAGACTTAAATGTAAGATCTAAAACCATAAAACTTCTAGAAGAAGACATAGGAAGTACACTCTTTGATGTTGGTGTTAGTAATATTTTTTTGGCTATGTCTCCTCAAGCAAGGAAAACAAAAGCAAAAATAAACAAATGAGTCAACATCAAACTAAAAAGCTTTTGCACAGCAAAGGAAACTGCCAATAAAGCAAAAAGGCCACCTACTAAATGAGAGAAGATATTTGCAAATGATATATTCAATAAAGGGTTGGTTAGTATCCAAAATATACAAAGAACTCAACTTACCATCAAAAATCCAAACAACCCAATTAAAAAATGGCAAATAATCTGAATATTTTTCTATAGAAGACACACAGATGGTCAAGAGGCACAGGAAAAGATGCTTAACATCATTAATCATCAGGGAATGCAAATTAAAACCACAGTGAGATATCAGCTCTTACCTGTCAAAATATAAACAACAAAAACAAATAGCAAGCATTGGCAAAGATATGGAGAACAGAGAACCACAGTGCTCTTTTGGTGATAATGTAAATGGGTAGAACTATTGTAGAAAACAGTGTAGAGTTTCCTCAAAAAATTAAAAATAGAACTACCAATGTGATCCAGCCATTCTACTCCTGGTATCTATCTAAACAAAATGAAAACGCTAATTTGAAAACATCTATGCACTTCTATGTTCATTGTAGGATAATTTACAGTAGCCAAAATATGGTAGCAATTTCTGTGCCCACCAATAGATGGATGAATAAAGAAGATGTGGTGTACACACACACACACACACACACACACACAATGTAATTTATCTTAACCATAAAAAAGAATGAATTTGCAACAATATGGATGGATTGGAGGGTATTATGCTAAGGGAAACAAAATAAGTACTGTATGATTTCATTCATATGTAGAATTTTAAAAATAAATAAACATAACAGAAACAGAGTTACAGATACAAAGAACAAACAGGTGGTTTCCAGAATGGAGGGTAAAGAAAAGGAAAGAATTGGTAGGGATATTAAAAGGTACAAACTTCCAGTTGAATAAATGACTCGTGGGCATGAAATATACAGTGCGGAGAATACCGTAAATAACTATGGACTATCTTTGTGTGGTGACACCATAACTAGACTTATCATAGAAATTATTTTTGAAATGCATAGAAATATCAAATCATTATGTTGTGTAGGAGGAACTAACATAGTGCCTTCTACACAACATAGTGGTCAATTATAGTTCAAAAGCATACAAATTAATTGAGTAAAGATCAGATTTGTGGTAACCAGAGGTGGAATTTGAAGGGAGGGTGAGTTGGATGAAGGTGGTAAAAAGGTACAAACGTCCAGTTACAAGATAAAATAAGTACTATGGACTAAATATAAAGCATAATTAATACAATTAACACTGTTGTATGTAATAAATGAAAAGTTGTTAAAACAGCAAATCCTAAGAGTTCTCATCACAAGGAAAACATTTGTTTTCTATTCCTTTAATTTTGAATTTATAAATTCAGTTCAGTTCAATCACTCAGTCGTGTCCAACTCTTTGCGACCCCATGAATCGCAGCACGCCAGGCCTCCCTGTCCATCACCAGCTCCCGGAGTTCACACAGACTCACGTCCATTGAGTCACTGATGCCATCCAGCCATCTCATCCTCTGTCGTCTCCTTCTCCTCCTGCCCCCAATCCCTCCCAGCATCAGAGTCTTTTCCAATGAGTCAACTCTTCGCATGAGGTAGCCAAAGTACTGGAGTTTCAGCTTTAGCATCATTCCTTCCAAAGAAATCCCAGGGCTGATCTCCTTCAGAATGGACTGGTTGGATCTCCTTGCAGTCCAAGGGACTCTCAAGAGTCTTCTCCAACACCACAGTTCAAAATCATCAATTCTTTGGCGCTCAGCCTTCTTCACAGTCCAACTATCACATCCATACATGACCACAGGAAAAACCATAGACTTGACTAGACGGACCTTTGTTGGCAAAGTAACATCTCTGCTTTTGAATATGCTATCTAGGTTGGACATAACTTTCTTTCCAAGGAGTAAGCATCTTTTAATTTCAGGGCTGCAGTCACCATCTGCAGTGATTTTGGAGCCAAAAAAAATAAAGTCTGACACTGTTTCCACTGTTTCCCCATCTATTTCCCATGAAGTGATGGGACCGGATGCCATGATCTTCGTTTTCTGAATGTTGAGCTTTAAGCCAACTTTTTCACTCTCCTCTTTCACTTTCACCAAGAGGCTTTTTAGTTCCTCTTCACTTTCTGCCATAAGGGTGGTGTCATCTGCATATCTGAGGTTATTGATATTTCTCCCAGCAATCTTGATTCCAGCTTGTGTTTCTTCCAGCCCAGAGTTTCTGATGATGTACTCTGCATATACATTAAATATACAGCCTTGACGTACTCCTTTTCCTATTTGGAACCAGTCTGTTGTTCCATGTCCAGTTTTAACTGTTGCTTCCTGACCTGCATACAAATTTCTCAAGAGGCGGGTCAGGTGGTCTGGTATTCCCATCTCTTTCAGAATTTTCTGCAGTTTATGTGATCCACACAGTCAAAGGCTTTGGCATAGTCAATAAAGCAGAAATAGATGTTTTTCTGGAACTCTCTTGCTTTTTACATGATCCAGCAGATGTTAGCAATTTGATCTCTGGTTCCTCTGCCTTTTCTATCACCAGCTTGAACATCAGGAAGTTCACGGTTCACATATTGCTGAAGCCTGGCTTGGAGAATTTTGAGCATTACTTTACTAGCATGTGAGATGAGTGCAATTGTGCGGTAATTTGAGCATTCTTTGGCATTGCCTTTCTTAGGGTTTGGAATGAAAGCTGACCTTTTCCAGTCCTGTGGCCACTGCTGAGTTTTCCCAGTTTGCTGGCCTTTTGAGTGCAGCACTTTCACAGCATCATCTTTCAGGATTTGGAATAGCTCAACTGGAATTCCATCACCTCCACCAGGTTTGTTTGTAGTGATACTTTCTAAGGCCCACTTGACTTCACATTCCAGGATGTCTGGCTCTAGGTCAGTGATCACACCATCGTGATTACCTGGGTCTTGAAGATCTTTTTTGTACAGTTCTTCTGTGTATTCTTGCCACCTCTTCTTGATATCTTCTGCTTCTGTTAGGTCCATATCATTTCTGTCTTTTATCGAGCCCATTTTTGCAATAAATGTGCCTTTGGTATCTCTGATTTTCTTGAAGAGATCTCTAGTCTTTCCCATTCTGCTGTTTTCCTCTATTTCTTTGCATTGATCGCTGAAGAAGGCTTTCTTATCTCTTCTTGCTATTCTTTGGAACTCTGTGGTCAGATGTTATATCTTTCCTTTTCTCCTTTGCTTTTCACTTCTCTGCTTTTCGCAGCTATTTGTAAGGCCTCCCCAGACAGCCATTTTGCTTTTTTGCATTTCTTTTTCATGGGGATGGTCTTGATCCCTGTCTCCTGTACAATGGCATGAACCTCATTCCATAGTTCATCAGGCACTCTGTCTATAAGATCTAGTCCCTTAAATCTACTTCTCACTTCCACTGTATAATCATAAGGGATTTGATTTAGGTCCTACCTGAATGGTCTAGTGGGTTTCCCTACTTTCTTCAATTTAAGTCTGGATTTGGTAATAAGGAGTTCATGATCTGAGCCACAGTCAGCTCCTGGTCTTGTTTTTTGCTGACTGTATAGAGCTTCTCCATGGTTGGCTGCAAAGAATATAATCAATCTGATTTTGGTGTTGACCATCTGGTGATGTCCATGTGTGGAATCTTCTCTCGTGTTTTTGGAAGAGGGTGTTTGCTATGACCAGTGCATTTTCTTGGCAAAACTCTATTAGTCTTTGCCCTGCTTCATTCCATATTCCAAGGCCAAATTTGCCTGTTACTCCAGGTGTTTCTTGACTTCCTACTTTTGCATTCCAGTCACCTATAGTGAAAAGGACATCTTTTTTGGGTGTTAGTTCTGAACGATCTTGTTGGTCTTCATAGAACCATTCAACTTCAGCTTCTTCAGCATTACAGGTTGGGGCATAGACTTGGATTACTGTGGTATTGAATGGTTTGCCTTGGAAACTAACAGAGATCATTCTGTCGTTTTTGAGATTGCATCCAAGTACTGCATTTCGGACTCTTTTGTTGACCATGATGGCTACTCCATTTCTTCTGAAGGATTCCTGCCCACAGTAGTAGATATAGTGGTCATCTGAGTTAAATTCACCTATTCCAGTCCATTTTAGTTTGCTGATTCCTAGAATGTCAACATTCACTCTTGTCATCTCTTGTTTGACCACTTCCAATGTGCCTTGATTCATGGATCTGACATTCCAGGTTCCTATGCAATATTGCTCTTTACAGCATCAGACCTTGCTTCTATCACCAGTCATATCCACAGCTGGGTATTCTTTTTGCTTTGGCTCCATCCCTTCATTCTTTCTGAAGTTATTTCTCCACTGATCTCCAGTAGCATATTGGGCACCTACTGACCTGGGGAGTTCCTCTTTCAGTATCCTATCATTTTGCCTTTTCATACTGTTCATGAGGTTCTCAAGGCAAGAATACTGAAGTGGTTTGCCATTCCCTTCTCCAGTGGACCACATTCTGTCAGATCTCTCCACCATGACCCGCCCATCTTGGGTTGCCCCACTGGCATGGCTTAGTTTCATTGAGTTAGACAAGGCTGTGTCCTAGTGTGATTAGACTAACTAGTTTTCTGTGAGTATGGTTTCAGTGTGTCTACCCTCTGATACCCTGTTGCAACACCTATGGTCTTACTTGGGTTTCTCTTACCTTGGGCGTGGGGTATCTCTTCACGCCTGCTCCAGCAAAGTGCAGCCATTGCTCCTTACCTTAGACGAGGGGTATTGCCTCACCGCCCCCCTTCCTGACCTTCAACATGGGATAGCTCCTCTAGGCCCTCCTGTGCCCACGCAGCAAATATTCACTAAATTTATTGTGATAATCACTTCATAATATATGTGTCAAGTCATTATGTTGTACACCTTATAAACTTACACAGTCCTATATGTCAGTTAACAGATTTTTTGGTAAATTGTTTATATATATACACATTTTTATCTTTTTTTTTTTTTTAATCTTTTTGGCTGTGCCCTGCAGCATGCAGGATCTTAGTTCCCTGAAGAGGTATCAGTCATGCACTCCCTGAGTCAGCAGCATGGAGTCTTAACCACTGGTCCCCTAGGAAGTCTCCAGTATGTCAATTATACTTCAGTAAAAACTCAATAAAAATATGTTTTATACATTTGTGTCTCTTTTGCTCTCTCACATACACAGTTATCGTTACTGTCTTTCTAAATTCCATATATGCGCATTAGTATACTGTATTGGTGTTTTTCTTTCTGGCTTACTTCACTCTGTGTAATAGGCTCCATTTTCACCCACCTCATTAAAACTGATTCAAATGTATTATTTTTAATGGCTGAGTAATACTCCATTGTGTATATGTACCACAGCTTTCTTATCCGTTCATCTGCTGATGGACATCTAGGTTGTTTCCATGCCCTGGCTATTATAAACAGTGCTGCGATGAACAGATGTATAGAACACTCTTTTGAACTCTGTGGGAGAGGGAGAGTGTGGGATGATTTGGGAGAATGGCATTGAAACATGTAAAATATCATATAAGAGATGAATCGCCAGTCCAGGTTCGATGCTGGATACAGGATGTTTGGGGCTGGTGCACTGAGATGACCCAGAGGGATGGTACAGAGAGGGAAGTGAGAGGGGGATTCATGATGGGGAACACATGTACACCCGTGGTGGATTCATGTTGATGTATGCCAAAACCAATACAATATTGTAAAGCAGAAAAATAAATAAATACAATAATAATAAAATTGTATTCCTACTACATTTTTATCAAAAAATATGTTTTAAAAAATTTAAAAAAGAGTAATGGGAAATAAATAAAATAGTACTCAATAAATGAAGACATAAAACATTTTAATAGTAATAATAGCCACAAAACCCCCACAATCATAGAGAGCTACCACAAAGGTCCACAAATATTCTATATTTAATAGTGTGGAAATATTTCAAAACTAGGGAGAAAAAAAAACCCAAAACTAGAAATAGTAGAGCTTCAGCTGTAGGCAGGATTGAGGTTTGAGCAGCCAGTCTGAGGTTTATACAAGAATTGCTACTTGGGAAAGCACTGCAGTTAAGATATTCTCAAACTTAAATGACACAGTCAAGTTCACACAGGTAAATTTGTCTACAAGGCAAAAAAATCATTAACTTACACCCTCAGGAGAACCTTGTCACAGGAGTGCAAAGCTAGCCAAACAGTTTTGGTAGAAGCCACTGTAACTAAAGAAAAGCATAGCTTTCTTCTTCTAGGCAGATTCCCTACAAGCATTTAGTTGACTCATCAATAACCCTGAAAACTCCCCAATAAATCATATTTCTACACATGTATATGAATTGGTCTTATATGAGGCAAATATCATGTCTAATTTTGGCGGACAGGTTCTGTTTTTAGTCTGAGTGTTTTTAATGTCCTTTTATTGCAGATTATGAATTATTTCAGCTGTTGTGTTTGGTTGCTCAGTTGTGTGTGACTCTTTGCCACACCATAGACTGTAGCACCACAGGATCCTCTGTCCATGGAACTCTCCAGGTAGGAATAATCGAGTGGGTTGCCATTTCCTTCTCCAGGGGATCTTCCCAACCCAGGGATTGAGCCCAGGTCTCCCACATTGCAGGCAGATTCTTTACTATCTGAGCCACCAGGGAAGCCCCCTATTTCAGCTATTCAACTACAAATAAATAAACAATTTTATTATTTCATAAATAAACAAAACCAGAGTACACACATGGTTTTGCTCCTATAATTCTCATTTCATAGGGCTTGGAGTTGGGACAGTGGCACCCCTTCCTCATTACCATTATCTAGACTCTTTGAGATCATACTCTTTTTATCCCCATAAAAACACCTACTTACACTCTTATATTAGTAGTCTGCAGATCTCCAGTTCACTCACTCTCATTTCTTTAGCTCCTGCCTGACTGCCACCTTCAAACACTAATTGTCATAATTCTTGGAGATTTAAAATTTCACCTAAAAAAAAAAAATAAAATAAAATAAAATTTCACCTAGAAAATTGTTCCAATAAATCAGTCTCTCAGTTTCCAGACATTCTTCTCTCCCAGAATCTGCTCCTCCATCCTATCCAATCACTTTAATTCCGTAGTTATAAGTTTGATCTTAGAATTAAAATAACTGAAATTACTCCATAATTTTCATTTCAAACTTTCCAATATTAAGCCACAAATTCTTATCTTTCCACCTAACTTCCTCTGCTACCTTGACCCCAACAATCATTCCATTGAAGTAAGAAGCACAAACCTTTTCACTGACCATCACCCCCTTGAAATCTCACCTTCCCTCATGATGCAACTTAAATTCCAAAGTCAATTACTATAATGAATCTTATGCATATTCTATGTCTTCCCTTTACCTCCAGTGTCTCGCTTTCTCACTTAATTTTACTCAGCTGGTGAGACTAAAACCTTGATGAAATCAAAATTTCCAGCTACTTATTATACTTGCAACCCCTACAGCTGGACATGGCCATAGGAAACACACAGTCACACTGAATGGTCTCACATTTAATTCATGACTATCCACCTCACAAAAGCCCTTAATGCTGAATGGGTAGCATGCCATATTTCCCCTAGTGCATTCACTCCCAACACTTCTAGCTGACTATTCTATTAATATATTTGCTCTGCTCTTAAACCCTTAGTGTCTGTTCTCCCATCCTCATGCTCAGATGATGACTTTGCTTCCTATTGTATTGAGAAAACTAACTATTCCTTTGAGAAAATAATCAGATGAGACCTTCAATGTATTCTCACCACCACATTTATTTACTTACTGTTATCTCTACCCATATATTCTACTTCCATTCTATTTCTATAAATAGACTACACATCCTCCTAGCCTATGTCTCTCCCTGTGAATAAGCCCTTTGCTTCACTCTACCATCCAAAAACATTGCTCCGGACATCCTCCCATTTTTATTATGAATTTTTTTTCTTCTTTATGGAATAATTCCCATTGGTACATAAATTGTTACTTCTCCCATTACACACACAAAACTTCTCTGACCCATTTCCCCTCTAGCTACCAGGCTACATCTCTTTCTTTTTATAAAAAAAAAAAATTAAAGAGTTGTCTCTGATCCCATATACAGTATGTCATCTGCATGTAATGACAATTTTACTTCTTCCATTCCAACATATATATGTTTTATTTCTTTTTCTTGTCTGATTGCTGTGACTAGGACTTCCAAAACTACATTGAATAGAAGTGGTAAGACTAGGTATCCTTGTCTTGTTCCAGATTTTAGTGGGAAGGCTTTCAGCTTTTCACTGTTGAGTATTATGTTGGCTGTGGATTTGCCATAAATAGGTTTTATTATGTTGAGCTATGATCTATAATCTTGTTAACACCTTTCAGATACTGTCACACCTCTTCTCAAAAACCTACAATGGCTTTCCATATTAAGTCAAAGTTCTTACTGTGACAACCAAAACTACACAAGCTGTCCTTCCTTTCTTCTGACATTACCTCCTACATACAGTATATGTGTGAGTGTGAGTGTGTGTGTGTGTGTGTGTGTGTGTGTATGTGTGTGCACTTAGTCGCTCAGTCATGTCTGACTCTTTGTGATCTCATGGACTGTAGCCTGCCAGGCCCCTCTGTCCATGGGATTTCCCAGGCAAGAAAACTGGAGTGGGTTTCCATTCCATTCTCCAGGGGATCTTCTCAACCTGGGATTCTAACCCTCATCTCCTGCATTACAGGCGGATTCTTCACCATCTGAACTATCAGGGAAGTCCTTATCTCCTACTACTCTTCCCTAGTTCTCTCCAGAGTGAAACGCGTTTCTGTTCCTTGAACATATTTCATAAGCTCTTGACTCAAGGGTCTTCATACTCATAATTACCTCTATCTGGGATGCCCTTCCTATAGACTGCAGCATGGTTCATGTCCTCACATTACATCAATGCCCATGTGTCTCTAGGTAAGTGAGAACTTCTTGACTATCATATCCAAAACAAAAAAATTACCTCACTATCTCAAATTCTTAATCTTCACTTATTTTTTTTCTTCTTGTCCCATTTCATACTCTAATATCTTATGTTTTATTTATTTAACCTGCTTAGTGTAGGTCTTTCCAAGAAGAATGTAAGCACCAAGAAGAATGTAAGAATGTAATGCAGATATTTTTGTCTGACTATTTAATACTATTATCAGTGTTTCCCTGAGTCTGGAACAGTACCTTGGATATGGTATTAATTTTTTTTAATAAAGGAATTAATGTATGTATTCTTTTATTACTCTTTATTTCATTTCTTCTATTCTGTTTATATTCAAAGAATGCCATTCATAGCTATCTTGGAACTTGTGAATCGATGTTGTTTATCTATTAATTTTTTTCTCTTATACTTCCTTTTGTTCCAATAGACAGAATTTCAGGTGAATTGTGGGCTTCAGGCCTGTGGATTACTGATACACTGATTCATTCCTGTTTTCCTATTTAGCAAGTTCTTTGATATTTTTTAAAAATGTTTACAATACTATTTTTAAAAGCTTAAACCCTGTATTTGTAACGTGATTTGCTCTTATCCATTTCCAGAAATTATAGACCATCATGAAATTGTGTTTTAGAAGTTCTACCTCTAATTACAGAATATTTCACATATTTTAACTAAATTTCCACATTAATTAGTATTGAAGAATGAATCATCTTTTAACAATAAAGCACTTGCTCTAACTGAAGCTGAAGACTCGAGGGTCAAGACACTGAAATAACACCTTTGCATAAAGAGATTTAAGAGCCATTTTAACTTTCCTCAAACACAAAGAGGAAGAATTTCAGACAGAAGGAGTTTTTAGTTGACGTTATTTTCTCTAAAGGAGAATAGAGAATAAAAGAAATTTGTATCTTTAAAAACTTTGGACTTTGGTGCTATCATGGGGTTTAGATGAACCTGAGATCAAAAATGAAAAGGGTTGAGGTCAGCCAATGGTTGGTTCCTTTCGAACAAAGAATTCTAATCTTAAAATTACCAGGTTCCAAAAAGAAAAGCTCCATTATATAAGCTGGAAGCAAAATCAAAAGCATCCCATCCATGACAGCATAGGTCAACAAAAGATAAAAACTCTCAACTTTAAACAAAATTTCAAAACCAGCAAGAACAAATTTAAGTTTAAAATCTAGAACTAATCTGACAATTGACATCAATGGGGAGGAAGAAACATTTCTTTCCACTATGATATTTTATTAGATTCTTATAAAATGAGCTCATTTATCCTTTAAATATACTACCTTAATCGGATTTAGTTCCCCAAGCTTTTATTGTGGCATTTTACCTTTATTATATAGTCTCAAAAGGGAGACTAGAGTTAATACGGACTTTGAATATTAAATATGTATATTTCATTTTCTTTTAATTTTTGATTTTTCCTTGCTGGGATAATCATCACCGAAAAATCATACACAATTATAATGTGTAGAAATCAAATTGCATTTAATATTAACATATGCAAGTTGAAATTGACCATGAAAGTTTGCATAATTAGCTCACTCTAATGTTTCTAAATTATCCATAACTGATATTCTCCAAAATTGTATTTAAGAAACAAACAGAACTTAACAGTGTTAATTTAATGACTGTCTGTACAACCTGGGTTATTCACCTATACTTTTGTCTTTTTTTTTTTTTTTTTACATGACATGAACCCAAACTATGTCTTTCTATAGCAAATAATAACTATCTCTGGTTCATAAACAGCATTGCAAATATATAGTTTGAAAAAAATTTTAGTATAATTCATTCATCAAAAATCATTGCTGTGAACAGACAGCATTCAGAATGGGGGAAAATAATAGCAAATTAAGCAACTGACAAAGAATTATCTCAAAAATATATAAGCAGCTACTGCAGCTCAATTCCAGAAAAATCAATGAGCCAATCAAAAACTGGGCCAAAGAACTAAACACACATTTCTCCAAAGAAGACATACAGATGGCTAACAAATACATGAAAAGAAGCTCAACATCACGTATTATCAGAGAAATGCAAATCAAAACCACAATGAGGTACCATTTCACGCCAGTCAGAATGGCTGCAATCCAAAAGTCTACAAACAATAAATGCTGGAGAGGGTGCAGAGAAAAAGGAACCCTCTTACACTGTTGGTGGGAATGCAAACCAGTACAGCCACTATGGAGAACAGTGGAGATTCCTTAAAACTGGAAATAGAACTGCCATATGACCCAGCAATCCCACTTCTGGGCATACACACCAAATAAACCAGACTTGAAAGAGACATGTGTACCCCAGTGTCTATCGCAGCACTGTTTACAATAGCCAGGTCATGGAAACAACCGAGATGTCCATCAGTAGACGAATGGATAAGAAAGCTGTGGTACATATACACAATGGAATATTCAATTCAGTTCAGTCACTCAGTCATGTCCGACTCTTTGCGATCCCATGAATTGCAGCAAGCTAGGTCTCCTTGTCCATCATCAATTCCCAGAGTCCACCCAAACTCATGTCCATTGAGTTGGTGATGCTATCCTACCATCTCATTTTTCTTCATCCCCTTCTCTTCCCACCATCAATCTTTCCAGGCATCAGGGTCTTTTCATATTACTCAGCTCTTCGCATCAGGTGGCCAAGGTATTGGAGGTTCAGCTCCAACATCAGTCATTCCAATGAACACCCAGGACTAATATCTTTAGGATGGACTGGTTGGATCTCCTTGCAGTCCAAGGGACTCTCAAGAGTCTTCTCCAACACCACAGTTCAAAAGCATAATATCTTCAGCACTTAGCTTTTTTTTTTTTTTTTCACTTTTTAAAAAAATTTTTGTGTGTGTGAGTTTTTTCGGTTTTTTATTTTATTTTATTTAACTTTACAATATTGCATTGGTTTTGCCATATATCAAAATGAATCTATAGTCTAATTCTCACATCCTTATATGACTACTGAAGAAACCATAGCCTTGACTAGACGGACCTTTGTTGACAAAGTAATGTCTCTGTTTTTTAATATGCTGTCTAGGTTGCTTATCTGGGTTGTGAAGATATTTTTTTGTACAGTTCTTCTGTGTATTCTTGCCACCTCTTCTTAATATCTTCTGCTTCTGTTAGGTCCATACCATTTCTGTCCTTTATTGAGCCCACCTTTGCATGAAATGTTCCCTTGGTGTCTCTAATTTTCTTAAAGACATCTCTAGTCTTTCCCATGCTATTGTTTTCCTCTATTTCTTTGCATTGATCACTGAGGAAAGCTTTGTTATCTCTCCTTGCTATTCTTTGGAACTCTGCATTCATATGGGTATATTCTTCCTTTTCTCCTTTGCTTTTCACTTTTCTTCTTTTCACAGCTATTTGTAAGGCCTCTTCAGACAGCCACTTTACTTTTTAGCATTTCTTTTTCTTGGTGATGGTCTTGATCCCTCTCTACTGTACAATGTCAGAAACCTCGATCTATAGTTCATCAGGCACTCTGTCTATCAGATCTAGTCCCTTAAATCTATTCCTCACTTCCACTGTATAATTATAAGGGATTTGATTTAGTTCATACCTGAATGGTCTAGTGGTTTTCCCCACTTTCTTCAATTTAAGTCTGAATTTGGCAATAAGGAGTGCATGATTTGAGCCACAGTCAGTTCCCATTCTTATTTTTGCTGACTGTATAGAGCTTCTATATCTTTGGCTGCAAAGAATATAGTCAATCTGATTTCAGTGTTGACCATCTGGTGATGTCCATGTGTAGAGTCTTCTCTTGTGTTGTTGGAAGAGGGTGTTTGCTATGACCAGTGCATTCTCTTGGCAGAACTCTATTAGCCTTTGCCCTGTTTCATTCTGTACTCCAAGGCCAAATTTTCCTGTTACTCCAGGTGTTTCTTGACTTCCTACTTTTGCATTCCAGTCCCCTATAATGAAAAGGACATCTTTTTTAGGTGTTAGTTCTTAAAGGTCTTGTAGGTCTTCTTAGAACCGTTCAACTTCAGCTTCTTCAGCGTTACTGTTTGGGACATAGACTTGGATTACCATGATATTGTATGGTTTGCCTTGGAAACAAACAGAGATCATTTCTGTAGTTTTTGAGGTTGCATCCAAGTACTGCATATCAGACTCTTCTGTTGACTATGATGGCTACTCCATTTCTTCTAAGGGATTCCTGCCCACAGTAGTAGATATAATGGTCATCTGAGTTAAATTCACCTATTCCAGTCCATCTTAGTTTGCTGATTCCTAGAATGTCGACATTCACTCTTGCCAT
The DNA here is from genome assembly GCF_032452875.1 of Bos javanicus. Lineage (NCBI taxonomy): Eukaryota > Metazoa > Chordata > Mammalia > Artiodactyla > Bovidae > Bos > Bos javanicus. The sequence continues at coordinate 45,733,138 of NC_083897.1, forward strand.
CTCCTGTTTGACCACTTCCAACTTGCCTTGATTCATGGACCTAACATCCCAGGTTCCTATGCAATATTGCTCTTACAGCATCAGACCTTGCTTCTATCACCAGTCACATCCACAACTGGGTGCTGGTTTTGCTTTGGTTCTATCCCTCCATTCTTTCTGGAGGTATTTCTCCACTGATCTCCAGTAGCATATTGTGCTCCTACCAACCTGGGGAATTCATCTTTCTGTGTCCTATCTTTTTGCCTTTTCATACTATTCATGGGGTTTTCAAGTCAAGAATACTGAAGTGGTTTACCATTCCCTTCTCCAGTGGGCCACATTCTGTCAGACTGCTCCACCATGACCCGTCTGTCTTGGATTGCCCCACACATCATGGCTTAGTTTCACTGAGTTAGATGAGCTGTGGTCTGTGTGATCAGATTAGCTAGTTTCCTGTGATTGTGGTTTCAGTCTGTCTGCCCTCTGATGCCCTCTCTCAGCACCTACTGTCTTACTTGGGTTTCTCTTACCTTGGACATGGGGTATCTCTTCACAGCTGTTCCAGCAAAGTGCAGCTGTTGCTCCTGACCTTGGACGTGAGGTAGCTCCTCTCTGCCGATGCCCATGACCTTGAACATGGAATAATGCAGTATTACTCAGCCATTAAAAAGAATGCATTTAAATCAATTCTAATGAGGTGGATGAAACTGGAGCCTATTATACAGAGTGAAGTAAGTCAGAAAGGAAAGCACCAATACAGTGTACTAATGCATATATATGGAATTTAGAAAGATGGTAATGATGACCCTATATGCATGACAGCAAAAGAGACACAGATGTAAAGAACAGTCTTTTGGACTCTGTGGGAGAAGGTGAGGTGGGATGATTTGAGAGGGTAGCATTGAAACGTGTATATTATCATATGTAAAGCAAATCGCCAGTCCAGGTTCGATGCGTGAAACAGGGTGCTCAGGTCTGGTGCACTGGGATGACCCTGGAGGATGGGATTGGGAGGGAGGTGGAAGCCAGGTTCTGGATGGGGAACACATGTATGCCTATGGGTGATTCATTTCAATATTTGGCAAAAACCACTATGATATTGTAAAGTAATTAGCCTCCAATTAAAATAAATAAATAAATTAAAAAAATAAAATAAAGTGCATTAGTGAGTCCAAAAAAAAAAGCATTATTATATTCAGAGGAATTCCAATCGATTTCATGAGATATTGAACTAGCTCACCTCTATCCAAGTCATGAAAAATCTGTGTTTTAAGAAATAGCTCTAGAAAACTGATTTTCAAACTTGACACCAACCTGTTTGTCACAAAAGGAGAAAATGAACAGATGACAATGAGAGAACTAGAAGCACAGGGAAAAGAGAAAAAAACGTAAATATTCTCATTTTCTCTATCTTCCAAAAGTAAACGAAGTTATTTTAAAAAATAACTGTGACTATTACCCTGACATATTTCCTCTAAACAAAAGACAGTGATCATTACGAGGTATATTTTAGCTCCACTGATGATGAGAATTTTAATTTTGAGAACAAAGAGACTTGATTACCAATGCCCAATTCTTTACATGCTGTGCTCATACTAATAGAAGTTGTGTGAATTGTTTTTGCTACATGATTAACAGTGAAAAAAAATAATAACAATATCAATAGTATTTAAGATTTCCTGAGCTTTTGCTATATGCAAAACATGCTGCTCAGCAGGCTCAGCACTTTAGAAGAATAATTTTAATCTTTAAATAGCTCTCTAAGTTAGAAAATATCATTTACATTTTATAAATAGAAAAAAAAAAATCGGAGACTCATATAGGTTAAGTAACTTACCCGGATTTTACAAGATTGAAAAAAAGAGGTTATTTCAGAGGGAAGGGGATACAAATTTCTGAAATGCCACACTGTAAAATTTTGGCAAATACAGGAAGAATTTTCATAATTCATTACTATGTTTAAGGGAAAATCCTTGGGGAGTCTGCAAGGGTGTCATGGTATATATCTGCAGCCTATATAGCTAGAAAAGAAAATGACACCAATATTTTCATTGAGAAACTAGATATGCACTATAGCTATAATTCTTAAAGATATGAGAATACCAGACCACCTTACCTGCCTCCTGATAAACCTGTATGCAGGTCAAGAAGCAACAGTTAGAACTGGACATGGAACAATTGACTGGTTCAAAATTGGGAAAGGAGTATGACATGGCTGAATACTGTCACCCTGTTTGTTTAACTTATATGCAGATTACATCATGCAAAATGCTGGACTGGATGAATCACAAGCTGGAATCAAGATTGCCAGAAAAATATATATAACCTCAGTTATGCAGATAATATCACCATAATGGCAAAAAGTGAAGAGGAACTAAAGAGCTTGTTGATAAGGCTGAAAGAGGAGAATGAAAAAGTTGCTTTAAAACTCAACATTCAAAGAACTAAGATCATTCTATCTGATCCCATAATTTCATGGCAAATAGAATGGGAAAAAGTGGAAACAGTGGCAGATTTTATTTTCTTAGGCTCCAAAATCACTGTGGACAGTGACTGCAGCCATGAAATTAAAAGATGCTTGCTTCTTGGGGGGGAAAAAAAAAAAAGCCATGACAATCCTCAACAGTATATAAAAAAGCAGAGTCATCACTTCACCGATGAAGGTCAGTATAGTCAAAGATATGGTTTTTCCAGTAGTCATGTACAGATATGAGAGTTGAATCATAAAGAAGGCTGAGCACCAAAGAATTGATGCTTTCAAATTGTGGTCCTGGAGAAGACACTTGAGAGTCCCTTGGACAGTAAGGAGATCAAATCAACCCTGTAAAGCAAATCAACCCTGAATATTCATTGGAAGGACTGATGCTGAAGCTGAAGTTCCAATAGTTTGGCCAGCTGATGCAAAGAGCTGACATTGGAAAAGACCCTGATGCTCGGAAAGATTAGGGACAGGAGGAATAGAGGGTGGCAGAGGATGAGATGGTTGAATGGTATCACTGACTCAATGGAGATGAGTTTGAGTAAACTGCAGGAGACAGTGAAGGACAGGGAAGCTTGGCATGCTGCAATACATGGGGTCACAAAGAATCAGACCAGACTTAGCAACTGAACAACAACAACAGCGTAGATGTAAAACTACTGAGTTAGAAAAATGTTCATAGTTTTACCCAGTATTCTTCTAGTTGAAGAAAAAAAATGGCCACTCAGTGGAGAAGATTTCTGTATGGTAGGAACAATGGTCTATAGAGTGCATCTTCTCAAAATCCTCTCCTACTACAAAGTTTGGTCCCTCATTATCTCCTGTCTGCTGCTGCTGCTGCTGCTAAGTCGCTCAGTCGTGTCCGACTCTCTGCGAACCCATCGACGGCAGCCCACCAGGCTCCCCCGTCCCTGGGATTCTCCAAGCAAGAACACTGGAGTGGGTTGCCATTTCCTTCTCCAATACATGAAAGTGAAAAGTGAAAGTGAAGTCACTCAGTCATGTCCGACTCTTCATGACCCCATGGACTGCAGCCTACCAGGCTTCTCCGTCCATGGGATTTTCCAGGCAAGAGTACTGGAGTGGGGTGCCATTGCTGTCTCCGATTTCATGTCTGGGCAACCATAATTATCTCCTTGCTAGTCTTTGCCAACTGTCTCTTCCTTTCTGATTTATCCTATACCCTGCCACATATTTCATCTTCCTGAAGTATAAATGTAATTATATCACTTCCCTGTCCATAAGTTTCAATGATTGTCCCACTACTTAGAAATAAAGAAAAAGAGTATAATTTTCAAAGCTGTTCATTATATAAGCTTCCATCTATTTTTTTAGCCTTACCTCAAATCTTTCCTGTATTTTGTGCATGTGTGTCTGAGTGTGTGTGTGTGCTCAGTCACATCCAACTCTGTGATCCCGTGGACTATAGGCTGCCAGGCTCCTCTGTCCATGGAATTTTCCAGGCAAGAATACTGGAGAGAGTGTAACTTCCTGTTTCAGAAGATCTTCCCAACCCAGGGATAGAACTTGTGTCTCCTCCATTGACAGATAAAGTCTTTACCACTGAGCCACTGGGGAAATGCTGTCATGTATTTTATGTCTTGCCTAATGTAAAACTTTTGTTTGTTTCATTCTTATAGTTTTTGTAACATTCTACTGTGTATTTATCTGTAGACTCCCTGAACTGTCATTTTATAGATATTTATTGAGTAGTTGTTATTGACATTTGCTATTCCTGCTTATTTAACTTATATGCAGAGTACATCATGAGAAACGCTGGGCTGGAGGAAGCAAAAGCTGGAGTCCAGATTGCTGGGGGAAATATCAATAACCTCAGATATGCAGATAACACCACCCTGGTGGCAGAAAGTGAAGAGGAACTAAAAAGCCTCTTGATGAAAGTGAAAGTGGAGAGCAAAAAAGTTGGCTTAAAGCTCAACATTCAGAAAACGAAGATCATGGCATCTGGTCCCATCACTTCATGGGAAATAGATGGGGAAACAGGGGAAACAGTGTCAGACTTTATTTTATTTTATTTTTTTTTTGGACTCCAAAATCACTGCAGATGGTGACTGCAGCCATGAAATTAAAAGACGCTTACTCCTTGGAAGGAAAGTTATGACCAGCCTAGATAGCATATTCAAAAGCAGAGACATTACTTTGTCAACAAAGGTCCATCTAGTCAAGGCTATGGTTTTCCTGTGGTCTTGTATGGATGTGAGAGTTGGACTGTGAAGAAAGCTGAACGCCGAAATATTGTTGCTTTTGAACTGTGGTTTGGAGAAGACTCTTGAGAGTCCCTTGGACTGCAAGGAGATCCAACCAGTCCATTCTAAAGGAGATCAATCCTGGGTGTTCTTTGGAAGGACTGATGCTAAAGGTGAAACTCCAATACTTTGGTCACTTCATATGAAGAGTTGACTCATTGGAAAAGACTCTGATGCTGGGAGGGATTGGAGGCAGGAGGAGAAGGGGACGACAGAGGATGAGATGGCTGGATGGCATCACTGACTGGATGGACATGAGTTTGGGTAAACTCCGGGAGTTGGTGATGGACAGGGAGGCCTGGTGTGCTGCAATTCATGGGGTCGCAAAGAGTCAGATACGACTTAGCAGTTGAACTATACTGAACTGATACTTGGTGTTGGGCTTCCCTGGTGGTTCAATGGTAAAGAATCCACCTGCCAATGCAGAAGATGCAACTTTGATCCCCGGGTCAGGAAGATTCCCTGGAGGAGGAAATGGCAACCCTCTCCAGTATTTTTGCCTGGAAAATCCCATGGACAGAGAAGCCTGGCAGGCTACAGTCTATGGGGTTGCAAAAGAGTCAGACACAACTTGACAACTAAACAATACTTGGTGTTAGGTAATACATTGGTGAGAAAAATAGAAATGGCAATTGTCTTACAAGTTTCTTGATGGAAAAGCCTGGATGAATTCATTATTTTACTCTCTGAAACAGTGACTTTCACATAGAATGTTCTCAAAGAGAACAGAGATTGCCTGGGACTGAGAATGGAGAAGGGAGGTAAACTGATTGCAAAAGAGTAAAAAGAAATCATTTAGGCTCTATCAAAATAAATGTTCTACATAAGGATTTGGCTGCTGGTTACATAAGTACATACATTCGTTAAAAGCAACCAAACACTTATGATAAGTGCATTTTATCATTAGCAAATCATGCATCAATAAAGTTGATTTACAAAGTATAGATAACCATTGAATTGAATGAATGCAAGAGAATGACTAAGTATTTTAAAAGTGAAGATAGTGGTTATTTTGAAGAGGAAGAAAGATGAAACTGATATTGAGATGCAGCACATGAAAATGTTCATGGGGGAGGTTGTCAGTGTTTTATTTCTTGAACCAGATGGTGGGTACACACCTGCTCCACTTACAATAACTCATTAAACTATATATCTGTTTTGTGTGGTGCTCTTGTTTTTTATTTTGTGATCAAACCATGAAATTTTTAATTGAGAGAGATTCTCATTATTACTTGATGGCCACCTATCATCTGAAACACTGAACAATATAGTCATAGAATATTAGTACTGAAAAGAATTGAAGTGATTGACTTGTCCAACCTGTTCATTTCACAAATGGGTACCCAGAGAACCTGAGAAGGCAGCTTTCCTAAAGTCACACAGTGAGTTAGTCCCAGCCCTGGGACTATGTTTACTATGTATACCACACTCTTTAGCTAGCACAGGCAAAAGAAGAATATTTTCCACTAAAAGAGTACTTCAGCTATTTGACAATTCATGAAAGCATACACTATTGCTTAGTTAAGTTGGTAGCATATTGTTCATTTAGAACTTGGGAAAAAGAAGACATCTAAGGATTTCAATAAAGCTTGCAAAGATAGTGGCACTCGAAATATCTGTTTTGTTAAATATAAATGACTAAATTTTCATCATCATTCTTGCAGAGCTTCAGTGACTTCAAAGACTATCTTCTTCCACAGGAAAACTCAACTAGGAGTTGAAGACAGACAACAATTTGGAGGAATATTGCTTTGAACTTGAGCTAATTATTAAAGTTGCAAAATGTCATGCTGATTATGCACAGTTAAAAACTTTACTATTCACTACATAAAGAGATTGGGATATTTTTGTTGATTGCTAATGTTTATTATTACCCTCAAAGGCCACCAATATATTTCAGTCAAGTACGGAACATGGGCTTCCCTGGTGGCTCAGACAGTAAAGAATCTGCTTGCAATGTGGGAGGCCTGGGTTCAGTCCCTGAGTTGGGAACATCCCCTGAAGGAGCATGTGGCAACCCATTCCAGCATTCTTGTGTGGAAAATCCCCATAGACAGAGCAGCCTGGTGGGCTACAGTCCATGGGGTCATGAAGAGTTGGACACAACTGAGTGATTAAGCACAGCACAGCACAGCACATGTAACATTGTTATATTTACTTCAGCTCAGATTTTGAAGTATACATTCATTTTCACACATGCTGTAATGTTTCTGTCACTTGATAGTTTTAGAATACACTTTCAATTCTTATGAGATCTTTCTTTCCCAATTTGATTTTCTATCAGCTTCAGAATATATTGTCACCAATAGTGATATAGTAAACAATGGAAACAGTGACAGACTTTATTTGAGGGGGCTCCAAAATCACTGCAGATTGTGACTGCAACCATGAAAGATGCTTGCTCCTTGGAGGAAAAGTTATGACCAACCTAGACAGCTTATTAAAAAGCAGAGACATTACTTTGCCAACAAAGGTCCATCTAATCAAAGCTATGGTTTTTCCAGTAGTCATGTAATGATATGAGACTTGGACTATAAAGAAAACTGAGTGCATAAGAATTGATGCTTTTGAACTGTGGTGTTGGAGGAGACTCTTGAGAGTCCTTTGGACAGCAAGGAGATCAAATCAGTTCATCCTAAAGGAAATCAGTCCTGTATACGCATTAGAAGGACTGGTGCTGAAGCTGAAACTCCAATATTTTGGCCACCTAATGCGAGGAACTAACTCATTTGAAAAGACGCTGATGCTGGGAAAGATTGAAGGTGGGAGGAGAAGGGGACGAAAGAGGATAAGATGGTTGGATGGCATTACAGACTCAATGAACACGAGTCTTAGTAAGCTCCAGGAGTTGGTGATGGACAGGGAGGCCTGGTGTGGTACAGTTCATGGGGTCACAGAGTCGGACACGACTGAACTTAACTGAATGATATAGGTCTACATTTGAACTACAAATCATAAAATTTAACAGAAGTTTAAACTGAAATAAAAATGTTACATACATTAGTTTTAAAAATTAATAAAATTGCTATTTTAAGAACTGAAGTTAAACACAATTACTGAGTAAAATAAATAAATTAATGTAATCATAATTAATATATTTATAAATACATTAAGTAGTTTTAAAGGAATCAGCCTAGAATATAAGTAAACAACTACAAATAAATAAATAGTTACAAACCTCTTTCATTTTGTACCAATCATAGTCAAAGCTAACTAATAATGTATTTTCAAACTTTAATTAAAAGTTTTCTCTAGTATACTCTGAAACATGGGACTATATGTCACTCCCTATCAGGCAAGTTTTGGAGGAGGAGGAATATTGACTGGGGCTTCCCCTGTGGTTCAGTGGTAAAAAATCTGCCTGCAATGCAGGAGCCACAGGTGATGTGGGTTCAATCCCTGGGTCAGGAATATCCCCTGGAGGAGGGCATGACAACCCACTCTAATATTCTTGCCTGGAGAATCCCCATGGACAGAGGAGCCTGGTGGGCTACAGTCCATAGGGTCACAAAGAGTTGGACACAACTGAAGTGACTTAGTATGCATGTAACTACCTAGAAGAATTTAAATTGGGGATTTTCCTAGAAAAAAAAAGAGTTATTATCAGAGAAAAAATTTATCTACCAACTGTATAGCCAGGCAAACATCTAACCACCAGACATCTGCTTTTCTTACTGAAGCCAAGTATGACCCAACAAAACTTTTGGGTACAAATCCTTTCTGTATGCCCTGCTTCTTGTTTGTAGGAAATAGGCTTTATTCAGCTTCCATGACCTTCCTCGAGTTTCAAAGGGCAGATTCAAACAGCTGCTCATCAGGGAAGGGAGGGGAGGCAGAAATGGGGGAGGAATAGTTAAGTGGGGATACAGCCTTAGGGCAGGGTTCTGGTTACTCCTCAAGGAATATACATGATAATATCTTTGAGCTCTTCAGCAGGAACTAAGGCTTCCCTGCCAGGTTGAGGCTGGTAACTTCAAACTGAACACAAGACTCCTAGAGGACCACCCTATTATTTTACCACCAACCAATCAGGAGAAAGCCACACAACTTGCAGCCCTAATCTCAAATTTTGCCTATAAAAAATTTCCCCCAAGTCCATTGCAGAGTTTGGGGGTTTTGAGAATGAGCTCCTTGCATGGCCCTGCAATAAACCTTTCTCTGCTTCAGATTGGGCTTCCCAGGTGGCACTAGTGGTAAAGAACTTGCCTGACAATGCAAGAGACATAAGAGATGTAGGTTCAGTCCCTGAGTCAGGAAGATCTCCTGGAGGAGGGCATGGAAATCCACTCCAGTATTCTTCCCTGGAGAATCCCTTGGACAGAGGAGCCTGACAGGCTATAGTTCATGGGTTAGACATGATTGAAGCAACTTAGCACACAGCACACTGCTCCAGATTCCAGTATTTCAGTTTATTTGGCCTCACAGTGCATTGAACATATGAACTTTGTTTGTTAACACCATGGTCCTGTGAATGACCCACCTGTCCTTGAAAGTCTCAGGCCCCTATCCTATTCTGCAGCTCAAGATGGCATATATATATATAATGTTACCTGTCTGTCTCTGAGCCTCTCATGAATGTGGGATCTCTGATGATCTCATATATGTGGGGTTTCTGTATATATTAATGTAAATTTGATTTTTTCCTTTCAATCTGTCTCATGTCAATTGAATACTTAACTAGCCTGAAGAACCTAGAAGGGTAGAGGAAAGTTTTCTTTTTCTCTGACTGTAATACAATGGCACCTTTGTACAAAAAAAAAAAAAAAAAAAAAGGTTTACAGAATATAATTTTTCTTTCTGGACTTCTTCCTCCTAACTCTACTACCATTATCCTTGTGATATCCTTATGAATCTTATGATGGTAACCAGTGATTCTCAGATGAAAGAAACTATCTTAATATATATGAAGGAAAAGGTCATTCTAAGTATTTACATTCAATTATAATATATTTGTTTCTAACTGCAATCAAAGGAAACATTTTCTTTATATAAGAACTCAATTCTTTAGAAGTATTAATACAATTATAGCAGTTGAGGACCAGTAGTTATAAAAGTCATATCTAGAAAGACAGTGTCTTCAGGTAACATATTCACTTTTACATTTCTATTTTATATATTGATTTGTAGTTTATAGTTTCAGATACCTAATAGGTTGAAAAGAATGTGTTTGTGTGGTGGTGGGGATTGAGGTTGGGGTGGAAGAAGTATAATCAAGTTGTACCCCAGGCACAGTGAGAAACCCTAAATGCTATCATAAAAACTGTGTCTTCCATCACCAAAGCAGAAATCTGTCCCTATGTATTGGATATTGACCCTCTAATGACAAAAATGCCTTCTCAGATTCCATTTCTTTGTTGTTCCGTCACTAAGTCAATTCCGATTCTTATCAACCCCATGGACTGCAGCATTCCTGTCCTTCACTGTCTCCTGGAGTTTGCTCAAATTCAGATCCATTGAGTCAGTGATGCCAGCCAACCATCTCATCCTCTATTTTCCTGCATCAATCCTTTTCCTGCATCAATCTTTCCCAACATCAGGGTCTTTTCCAATGACTCGGCTCTTTGCATCAGGTGGGCAAAGTATTAGAGCTTCAGCATCTCTCCTCCCAATGAAGAGTCAAGGTTGATTTCTTTTCGGATTGACTGGTTTGATCTCCTTGCAGTCCAAAGGACTCTCAAGAGTCTTTTCCAACACCACAATTTGAAAGCATCAATTCTTCGGTGCTCAGCATTCTTTATGGTCCAATTCTCACATTCATATATGACTACTTTAAAAAACCATAGCTTCACTATAGCGATTTTTGTCAGCAAAGTGATGTCTCTGCTTTTCAATATGCTGTCTAGGTTTATCATAGCTTTCCTTCCAAGGAGCAAGTTACTTTTAATTTCATGGCTGTAGGCCCCATCATTTCAGTCGCTCAGTCGTGTCTGACACTTAGTGACCCCATGAATCACACCACGCCAGGCCTCCCTGTCCATCACCAACTCCCGGAGTTCACTCAAACTCATGTCCATCAAGTCGGTGATGCCATCCAGCCATCTCATCTCTGTCTTCCCCTTATCCTCCTGCCCCCAATCCCTCCCAGCATAAGAGTCTTTTCCAATGAGTAAACTCTTCATACGAGGTGGCCAAAGTACTGGAGTTTCAGGTTTAGCATCATTCCTTCAAAAGAACACCCAGGGCTGATCGCCTTCAGAATGGACTGCTTGGATCTCCTTGCAGTCCAAGGGATTCTCAGGAGTCTTCTCCAACACAACAGTTCAAAAGCATCAGTTCTTCAGTGCTCAGCTTTCTTCACAGTCCAACTCTCATATCCATACATGACCACTGGAAAAACCATAGACTTGACTAGATGGACCTTTGTTGGCAAAGTAATGTCTCTGCATTTCAATATGCTATCTAGGTTGGTCATAAGTTTACTTTTTTTTTCCTGCCTATTTTTAGTATTTATTTATTTATTTTACTTTACAATATTGTACTGTTTTGCCACACATAACTTTTCTTCCAAGGAGTAAGCGTCTTTTAATTTCATGGCTGAAGTCAGCATCTGCAGTGATTTTGGAGTCCCAAAAAATAAAGTCTGACACTGTTTCCACTGTTTCCCCATCTATTTGCCAAGAAGTGATGGGACCAGATGCCATGATCTTCATTTTCTGAATATTGAGCTTTAAGCCAAATTTTTCACTCTCCTCTTTCACTTTCATCAAGAGGCTTTTTAGTTCCTCTTCACTTTCTGCCTTAAGGGTGATGTCATCTGCATATCAGAGGTTATTGATCTTTCCCCAGGCAATCTGTATTCCAGCTTGTGCTTCCTCCAGCCCAGTGTTGCTCATAATGTACTCTGCATCTAAGTTAAATAAGCAGGGTGACAATATACAGCCTTGACATACTCTTTTTCCTATTTGGAACCAGTCTGTTGGTCCATGTCCAGTTCTAACTGTTGCTTCCTGACCTGCATATAGGTTTCTCAAGAGGCAGGTCAGGTGGTCTGTGATTCCCATCTCTTTCAGAATTTTCCACAGTTTATTGTGATCCACACAGTCAAAGGCTTTGGCATAGTCAGTAAAGCAGAAATAGATGTTTTTCTGAAACTTTCTTGCTTTTTTGATGATCCGGCAGATGTTGACAATTTGATCTCTCGTTCCTCTGCCTTTTCTGAATCCAGCTGGAACATCTGGAAGTTCACGGTTCACATATTGCTGAAGCCTGGCTTGGAGAATTTTGAGCATTACTTTACTAGAATGTGAGATGAGTGCAATTGTGCAGTACTTTGAGCATTCTTTGGCATTGCCTTTCTTAGGGATTGGAATGAAAACTGACCTTTTCCAGTCCTGTGGCCACTGCTGAGTTTTCCAAATTTGCTGGCATATTGAGTACAGCACTTTCACAGCATCATCTTTCAGGATTTGAAATAGCTCAACTGGAATTCCATCACCTCCACTAGCTTTGTTCGTAGTGATGCTTTCTAAGGCCCACTTGACTTCACATTCCAGAATGTCTGGCTCTCAGTCAGTGATCACACCATAGTGATTATCTAGGTCATGAAGATCTTTTTGTACAGTTCTTCTGTGTATTCTTGCCACCTCTTCTTGATATCTTCTGCTTCTGTTAGGTCCATACCATTTCTGTCCTTTATCGAGCACATCTTTGCATGAAATGTTCCCTTGGTATCTCTAATTTTCTTGAAGAGATCTCTAGTCTTCCCCATTCTGTTGTATTCCTCTATTTCTTTGCATTGATTGCTGAGGAAGGCTTTCTTATCTCTTCTGGCTATTCTTTGGAACTCTGCATTCAAATGCTTATATCTTTCCTTTTCTCCTTTGCTTTTCACTTCTCTTCTTTTCACAGCTATTTGTAAGGCCTCCCCAGACAGCCATTTTGCATTTTTGCATTTATTTTCCATGGGGATGGTCTTGATCCCTGTCTCCTGTACAATGTCACAAACCTCATTCCATAGTTCATCAGGCACTCTATCTATCAGATCTAGTCCCTTAAATCTATTTCTCACTTCCACTGTATAATCATAAGGGATTTGATTTAGGTCATACCTGAATTGTCTAGTGGTTTTCCCTACTTTCTTCAATTTAAGTCTGAATTTGGCATTAAGGAGTTCATGATCTGAGCCACAGTCAGCTCCCGGTCTTGTTTTTGCTGACTGTATAGAGCTTCTCCATCTTTGGCAGCAAAGAATATAATCAATCTGATTTTGGTGTTGACCATCTGGTGATGTCCATGTGTATATTCTTCTCTTGTGTTGTTGGAAGAGGGTGTTTGCTATGACCAGTGCGTTCTCTTGGCAAAACTCTATTAGTCTTTGCCCTGCTTCATTCTGTATTCCAAGGCCAAATTTGCCTGTTACTCCAGGTGTTTCTTGACTTCCTACTTTTGCATGCTAGTCCCCTATAATGAAAAGGACATCTTTTTTGGGTGTTAGTTCTAAAAGGGCCCCATAAGGAGAGCTATTTAGGGAACCTAATTCATTGAAGGTGTTAAGCATTGAAAACAAGCTGTAAAACACCTCATTTGTTTTAAATTAAGAATATGGGGTCCCAAATGGTGTTAGGGAAATTTCAGAAAACAAATTAAAAGGGAACCCAGCTCTGACCCAGTGAAACCAAGCAGGATCCTGTGGAGCTCCTGGGCAGGGTAGTCTTTTAAGCAGTTGCTAATCAGGGAAGGAAGGGGACACAGAGACAAGGGGAGAGCAGTTAAGAAACAGTAGTGTAGCCTTGGGGCAATATTCTGGTTCTACCTCAAGGGATACACATAACAGTATCTGAGGCCTTTACAGAACTAAACTCCCCCAACAAATGGAAGATGCTAGAATTCTTCATTCCAGAGATCAGTTTGATAACCAGAGAAGCTCATCAGGAGACCACCTGAGACGAGATTAAAGGAGTGCAGGGCCTGGACACATCCTAATCTTTATTAGCAACCCCACCCAAAAACCATGGCTATAAAACTCCTAACCAAATCTTTCCTGGTTGGGGCAGGAGACCACTGTGTCCCCTTTTGCCTGGAAAAGCAAATAGCTATTCTCTTCTACATCATGAAAAACTCAGTCTCAGATTTGATTTGGCACTGGTACACAGAGAAACTGAGATTTCAACATCAATGACTTTCAAGAAAAATTCAGTCAGGTAAAGTACCTACCCAGATGTTCCTACCATAAGATGTTCCTACCATTCTTTAAGTATTGCCAGGAGAGCAAAGCCCTAGTCTTCTCATGTATTTAGAATTATGGAATATTGGTATTTCAAGAATAAACTTATAAATGAAAAATGACTTAGAATGAGATGGGACTTATTCAAAGCCATATATACTAGTTAACGACAGAAACAGGACCTATATAGCTTGGGGCTTTTCCAGAATGAACAAGTTTTACTAATACCCCATTTTAACTTCAAATTTCATTTCTCTTAAATAAAAAAGAAAAACTAAAAATAGAAGATGAAAAACATGTTGATGGCTTGTGTTCATATACTATGGCTTGTGTTCATATATTATCATTATATCAAGGTCAGAATAACATTGAAATTTTGATTAATTTCACTAGTTTTACAATAAAATCATATTTAATCTCCTCAGTAACAGAGTCTGCATTTTAATATTTACTTCCATTATAAGGTTAACAGTAATCCATGAGTAATCCATAAGGATTACTTATGGAAATAGTACATATTGTACACTTCATTATTTCAACTTTTAAGGTTAACAGTAATCCATGAGTAATCCATAAGGATTACTTATAGAAATAGTACATATTGTACACTTCATTATTTCAACTTTTAAGGAATTTAGATTTAAAAAAATCTCTCCTTGGATTATATGAAAACCAAGAAAATGTAAAATGAAACCAGTAATAGTTTCATTTGGTGATTAGATGATTCTAATCCTGAACGTTTTTCCACATAGAGATTAGTAAATGCATAAAATACAATTAAATTAATTAAAATGGGTATATTAGCCAGATAGGGAAACAAGTTTTTCATTCTTGAAATACTGGGCCTCTGTGTTTGCAATGGAAATATGGTTTCAAATAAATCTCTCACTCTTTGTGAAACATGTTAACAATATTTCATAGTTAGATGCTCATTTGGCATCACAGAGGCTTATTTTTAAATGGTATTAAATCAAGATTCAACTTCCCTGGTGGCTCAGAGGTTAAAGCGTCTGCCTGGAATGCAGGAGACACGGGTTCGATCCCTGGGTTGGGAAGATCCCCTGGAGAAGGAAATGGCAACCCACTCCAGTACTCTTGTTTGGAGAATCCCATGGAGGGAGGTGCCTGGTGGGCTACAGTCCATGGGGTCATAAAGAGTCAGACACGACTGAGCGACTTCACTAACTCAAATCAAGATTCTGCACCTATCATTTGTTTAGCATGCATTTAGCACTGCCTCATTCTCACCAGAGGTTCTGTCTCTGGATGATCATAAATGTTCATTACCCGTTATATAAAGTGACTTTTTGCATAATGATTATGTTTAATGTTGTCTCCCTTCCTCCCTCCCTCTTCAGGCTATCATGATCATGACATGTGACTTTTAGTTTTGAATAAAGCAAACTGTTGGGGTGATTAATGGCACAACATTGGAAGTTTTATAGTGTGCAAACAGAACTCTTTTCTTTTGGTATGTGAGACTGTTTTCTTTTACACAATTTTTTGTTGTTTGGCTTTTTACAGCATGAGTTAAACTTCTCAACAGACCTCTTTACACAGAAGGGCTCAGATATCTATATTTCCAGACCTTTTCTCCTTTTGTATTATAGAGAGGCTTATCTAAGATTGTTAGCAATTTACCCACACAGTCAAAGGCTATGCACTGGCCAAAAGTATGGATTTGCTTCTTATGTATAACATGCTTGGGAAAGGTTGCTACATGGGGGCCTCACAGCAGTACATAGGGGCAGTACATGGGGTTAAATCATTATTGCTCTAGCTTAGAAAAACCAAGGATTTGTCTTCCCAAGATTATGCATGCTAGGTCTATAGATTGAAAATCAAGCTAGTGACAAATCATCCAGTTCTGACATGCCTCAGAAGTACTCTAAAATCCAGTGCATGCATGCTAAGTCTCTTCAGTCATGCATGCTAAGTCTCTTCAGTCATGTCCAACTCTTTGCGACCCTATGAACTGTAATCCACTAGGCTCCTCTGTCCATGGTATTTTCCAGGCAACAATACTGGAGTGGGTTGTCATGCCCTTCTCCAGGGGATCTTCCTGACCCAGGGATTTAATCCATGGCTCTTATGACTCCTGCATTGGCAGGTGTTCAGAAATCCTTCAAAATCAAAAGCAAAAAAAATGAACTCATGATAGTATTAGGGTTAAGTTCTGTTGTTTTATTTCAATGGTTTGAGAAATGGAAACTGTGTATATGGCAACATTTAACTATCATGAATATGAAATTAACCAAAATACTCAGGTTACGGCAAGTTCACTATTTGCTACACTTTCCCTACTTTCAAAATATTGCTAGCAGTATCTTCAATATTACATAATATCCCAGACTATACAAAATCCAGAAAATATTTTCTTCATTTATGAAACATAGGAAAATTTAGAAGGTAGTAAAGGGCCTTCCACCCAGTAAACACTGAATTGATATGTACTAAGTTAATGATTTACTGAGATACAGAGCAGATTAGCATTAGAATTTAGAATTAGAGGTTCTTTAATCTTTATTGATTACCATCAATTCCTTAGGTTCTATGTTACATTCTGGAAAGAAACAAAAACGAGTTGGGTCCAACCATACCTTTGAAAAGCAATGACTCTGGTGAAAGAAATATTTTAGACCTGATACACATATCTTATAATTCACTAATATGTCTTTTATCAAACACATGCTAAGTGTTGTCTATGTTTTAGGTGCTGAACTAGGTGCTCGGCATACAACAAAAATGAAGATAATGACTGTAAGGCTGAATAGGGAAGAAAAGTTAGTAAACAAAAGAAATATTGGCACATCCTATGCAACAAACTGTTATGAATAGTCCATTAAATGGCAAGCACTTGGGATTTTAACTGACAAAGAGAAGTGCTATCTACCTTATGGAATCATAGTCTAATGGCAGTGTCTATGTTTAAATAATATTCATAAAATAATTCATTACAACAGTGAGGAGTATTTGTAGCAACGTGAACAAACCTAGAGATAATCATTCTAAGTGAAGAAAAAGACAAATGCTATATAGTACCACTTATATATGGAATACAAAATATGACATAAATAAACTTATTTATCAAACACACTCACAGACCTACAGAATAGACTGTTGGTTGCCAGGCAAGAGGGGGCTGGAGGAGAAATGAATTGGGAGTTTGGGATTAGCAGGTTCCCACTATTATATATAGAATGGATAAATAACAAGGTCCTACTATATAGTACAGGGAGCTATATTCAATATTCTGTGATAAACCATAATGGAAAAGAATATGAAAAAGAATGCATACATAAACATATGTATAGCTGAATCACTCTGCTGTACAGCAGAAATTAACACAACACTGTAAATTAACTATATATGAATAAAATATTTTTTTAAAAATAGGAGTATTTTAAAGAGACAGTACAATGTGATACTTGTTATATTTCGTACTAATAGAAGGTAAAGTAGTAGCACACACCAAAT
Organism: Bos javanicus; assembly: GCF_032452875.1. Classification (NCBI taxonomy): domain Eukaryota; kingdom Metazoa; phylum Chordata; class Mammalia; order Artiodactyla; family Bovidae; genus Bos; species Bos javanicus. The sequence continues at coordinate 45,750,503 of NC_083897.1, forward strand.
GGAACTAATTTTACTAAAAAGGTTACTTGAACAGGAACATGTATAAGAGTTTTCAAGGTGGAAAAGAATAGTATGAAAAGCAGGGGAGCCAGCATTCACAAAGGTAAAAATTAAGGTCCTTCTAGTTTGGAACAGTTCTCTTTCCCCCTTTCAAATAAAAAGCTACAATGTTATTTTGCTTGCTTGCTTGTTTTAGAATTATTCTTGTGATGCCTAGAAGTTTATGTCAACTTTTTTAAAAAGTTAGATAAATGTGGAGTCTAGAATTACCTCTTCTATTCCAATACAATGGAATGACATCCAAGAGAAACATAGCAAAAGGGACAAAGAAAAGGTTTGTCAATAAAAAATCAGAACAGAAACTACAAGGAGAGCTCTAACAAAAACAATAGATCAGTTTTATGGACTCTGTGGGAGAGGGAGAGGGTGGGGAGATTTGGGAGAATAGCATTGAAACATGTATAATATGTATGAAACGAGTCGCCAGTCCAGGTTCGATGCACGGTACTGGATGCTTGGGGCTGGTGCACTGGGACGACCCAGAGGGAGGGTAGGGGAGGGAGGAGGGTTCAGGCTGGGGAACGCGGGTATACCTGTGGCGGATTCATTTCGATATTTGGCAAAACTAATACAATATTGTAAAGTTTAAAAAAAAAAAAAAAAACCAACCAGGTACAAACAGCTAGGTATGTTTTTACTATGCAGGAGGCCAAGGTGTAAAAAAATGTTGGAGAAATTCACATGTATAAAAACAGAGCCTTAAACATCTGGAGGCACTATGAGAAGAAAGAGAAAACAATGTCTGACCTAAAAATAGCTTGGGATATGATCAACTAATTTCAAAATAATTGTCAAATATCTAGCATCTCAAGGCACTTTGCTAAGAAATCAGTCAGCCCTTGGTCACAGTGTCTACCATCAGGAAATGTTCAATCCAACTGAAAAGTTAGAGTAAAAAATATAACCAACTACAGTCTACAGTGTAAGAATATGAGAATTATAAAAAGACAAGGACAAACTAAACGTTCTCAGGTTCAAAGGAGAAAGAAAGTCAAATAAAAGGAATCAGGAAAGAATCCCTGCAGGAAATAGCATCTTGGCTGAACTTTGAGTAATGAGTAGGATCTCAAAAGGCAAATATAAAGGGAGGGCATTTGTGTCAAAAAAGCAAGAACAAAGGCCTGCAGGTGATACTGATCAGATATCAGAATATTCAGATTAAAAGAGTCCATTTTGACTGAGTAAGGAGTATGGACAGGAGACAAAACTGAAAAGCTAACACAGTAATAGTGGGAGACCTTAATAACCCACTCACACCTATGGATAGATCAACTAAACAGAAAATTAAAAAGGAAACAAAAACTTTAAATGATACAATAGACCACTTAGACCTAATTGATATCTATAAGACATTCACCCCAAAATAATAAATTTCACCTTTTTCTCAAGTGTACATGGAACCTTCTCGAGGAGAGATCACATCCTGGGCCATTAATCCAGGCTTGGTAATTCAAAAAGATTGAAATCATTCCAAGCATCTTTTCTGACCACAATGCAGTAAGATTAGATCTCAATTACAAGAGAAAAACTATTAAAAATTCCAACATATGGAGGCTGAACAACACACTGCTGAATAACCAACAAATCACAGAAGAAATCAAAAAAGAAATCAAAATTTGCATACAAAGGAATGAAAATGAAAAGACAACAACCCAAAACCTATGGAACACTGTAAAACAGTGCTAAGGGGAAGGTTCATAGCAATACAGGCTTAACTCAAGAAACAAGAAAAAAAGTCAAATAAATAACCTAACTCTACACCTAAAGCAACAAGAAAAGGAAGAAATGAAGAACCCCAGGGTTAGTAGAAGGAAATAAATCTTAAAAACTAGGGCAGAAATAAATGCAAAACAAACAAAAGAGACCATTGCACAAATCAACAAAGGCAAATAAAATTGACAAACCATTAGCCAGATTCATTAAGAAACAAAGGGAGAAGAATCAAATCAACAAAATTGGAAATGAAAATGGAGAAACCTCAACAGACAACACAGAAATACAAAGGATCATAAGAGAATACAAGAGAATACTATCAGGACTCTATTCCAAAAAAATGGAAAACTTGGAAGAAATGGACAAATTCTTAGAAAAGTACAACTTTCCAAAACTGAACCAGGAAGAAATAGAAAATCTTAACAGACCCATCACAAGCACAGAAATTGAAACTGTAATCAGAAATCTTCCAACAAACAAAAGCCCAGGAGCAGACGGCTTCACAGCTGAATTCTACCAAAAATTTAGAGAAGACATAACACCTATCCTACTCAGACTCTTCCAGAAAACTGCAGAGGAAGGTAAACTTCAAAACTCATTCTATGAGGCCACCATCACCCTAATAACAAAACCTGGCAAAGATGCTACAATAAAAGAAAACTACAGGCTAATATCACTGATGAACATAGATGGAAAACTCCTTAACAAAATTCTAGCAAACAGAATCCAACAACATATTAAAAAGATCATACAAAATGACCAAGTGGGCTTTATCTCAGGGATGCAAGGATTCTTCAATATCCACAAATTAATCAATGTAATACACCACATTAACAAATTGAAAGGTAAAAACCATATGATTATCTCAATAGATGCAGAGAAAGCCTTTGACAAAATTCAACAACAATTTATGATTAAAAACACTCCAGAAAGCAGGAATAGAAGGAACATACCTCAACATAATAAAATCTATATATGACAAACCCACAGCAAACATTATCCTCAATGGTGAAAAATTGAAAGCGTTTCTCCTAAAGTCAGTAACAAGACAAGGGTGCCCACTCTCACCACTACTATTCAATATAGTTTTGGAAGTTTTAGCCACAGCAATCAGAGCATAAAAAGAAATAAAAGGGATTCAGATTGGAAAAGAAGAAGTAAAACCCTCACTGTTTGCAGATGTCATGATCCTCTACATAGAAAACCCTAAAGACTTCATCAAAAAATTACTAGAGCTAATCAATGAATATAGTAAAGTTGCAGGATATAAAATTCACACACATAAATCCCTTGCATTCCTATACACTAACAATGAGAAAACTGAAAGAGAAATTAAGGAAATAATTTCATTTACCATTGCAATGAAAAGAATAAAACACTTAGGAATAAATCTACCCAAAGAAACAAAAGACCCATATATAGAAAACTATAAAACACTGATGAAAGAAATCAAAGAGGACACAAATAGACGGAGAAATATACCATGTTTGTGGGTTGGAAGAATCAACACAGTGAAAATGAGTATACTACCCAAATCAATCTATAGATTCAGTGAAATCCCTATCAAGCTACCAATGGTATTTTTCACAGAACTAGAACAAATAATTTCACAATTTGTATGGAAATACAAAATACCTCGAATAGCCAAAGAAATCTTAAGAAACAAGAATGGAACTGGAGGAATCAACCTGCCTGACTTTAGGCTCTACTACATAATCACAGTCATCAAGACAGTATGTTAATGGCACAAAGACAGAAATATAGATCAATGGAACAAAATAGAAAACCCAAAGATAAATCCACACACCTATGGACACCTTATCTTTGACAAAGGAGGCAAAAATATACAATGGAGAAAAGAAAATCTCTTTAACAAGTGGTGCTGGGAAAACTGGTCAACCACTTGTAAAATAATGAAATTAGAACGCTTTCTAACACCATACACAAAAATAAACTCCAAATGGATTAAAGATCTAAACGTGAGACCAGAAACTATAAAACTCCTAGAGGAGAACATAGGCAAAACACTCTGTGACATAAATCACAGCAGGATACTCTATGACCCATGTCACAGAGTACTGGAAATAAAAGCAAAAATAAACAAATGGGACCTAATTAAACTTAAAAGCTTTTGCACAACAAAGGAAACAATAAGCATGTTGAAAAGACAGCATTCAGAATGGGAGAAAATAGTAGCAAATGAAGCAATGGACAAAGAATTGATCTCAAAAATATACAAGCAGCTCCTGCAGCTCAATTCCAGAAAAATAAATGACTCAATCAAAAATTGGGCCAAAGAACTAAACAGATATTTCTCCAAAGAAGACATACAGGTGGCTAACAAACACATGAAAAGATGCTCAACATCACTCATTATCAGAGAAATGCAAATCAAAACCACTATGAGGTACCATTTCATGCCAGTCAGAATGGCTGCTATCCAAAAGTCTACAAGCAATAAATGCTGGAGAGGGTGTGGAGAAAAGGGAACCCTCTTACACTGTTGGTGGGAATGCAAACTAGTACAGCCACTATGGAGAACAGTGTGGAGATTCCTTAAAAATCTGGAAATAGAACTGCCATATGACCCAGCACTCCCACTGTTGGCCATACACACCGAGGAAACCAGAACTGAAAGAGACACGTGTATCCCAATGTTCATTGCAGCACTGTTTATAATAGCCAGGACATGGAAGCAACCTAGATGCCCATCAGCAGACGAATGGATAAGAAAGCAGTGGTACATATACACAATGGAACGTTACTCAGCCATTACAAAGGATACATTTGAATCAGTTCTAGTGAGGTGGATGAAACTGGAGCCTATTATACAGAGTGAACTTTGTACGTTGGTGATGGACAGGGAGGCCTGGCATGCTGTAATTCGTGGGGCCACAGAGTCACATACGACTGAGCGACTGAACTGAACTGATACACAGTGAAGTAAGCCAGAAAGAAAAACACCAATACAGTATACTAATGCATATATATGAAATTTAGAAAGATGATAATAATAACCCTATATATGAGACAGCAAAAGAGACACAGATATATAGTACAGTCTTTTGGACTCTGTAGGAGAGGGTGAGGGTGGGATGTTTTGAGACAATAGCATTGAAACATGTATATTATCATATGTGAAATAGATCACCAGTCCAGGTTTGATGCATGATACAGGGTGCTCCCTGTATCCCATCCCAGGGCTGGTGCACTGGGATGACCCAGAGGGATGGGATGGGGAGGGAGGTGGGCGGGGTTTCGGAATGGGAAACACATGTCCACCCGTAGTGGATTCACGTCAATGTATGGCAAAACTACTACAATATTGCAAAGTAATTGGCCTCCAATTAAAATAAATAAATTTATATTTAAAAATCTTTTAAACTGCTAAAAAAACCTGAAAAGGTAAGTTGAAACTATGCTGAAGAGGTGAGAATAGCTTCATTCTGATAGTCAATGAGAAACATTAATTTTTTAAAAAATTACTTTTTTGAAGTAGAGTTGATTCACAATGCTGTACAAATTTCTACTTTACAGAAAAACGATTCAGTTACATATATACATATATATTGCTGTTGTTGTTTACTCACTAAGTCGTGTCTGACTCTTTGCAACCCATGAACTGTAGCCTGCCAGGCTCCTCCATTCATGGAATTCTCCAGGCAAGAATAATTGAGTGGGTTGCTATTCCCTTCTCTAGGGTATCTTCCTAACCCAGGAGTGAATCCGCATCTCCTGCACTCGCAAGTATTGGCAGGCAGATTCTTTACTGAACCACACCAGGGAAGCCCAGTATATATACACATTCTTTTTCATATTCTTTTCTATTATGGTTTATCACAGAATATTGAATATAATTCCCTGTGCTATACAGTAGGATCTTGTTATTTTTCTATTCTATATATAATAACTTGCATCTGCTAACCCAAACTCCAGTCCATCCCTTTCCCACACCCTTCCCCCTTGGCAATCACAAGTCTGTTCTCTATGTCTTTGATTCTGTTTCAGTTGAACACTAATTTTTTAAAGGAGGGGAGTGGTGCAAAGGTGCCATGTCTTGGGAATATTACTCTCCAAGAGCTTTTAGTCTGAGACACTGTCTACCTCTCTGTCATGAACAATTATTCACTTTGCAGTGATAAGAGCCACTGTTTTTGAGTTCAGGTAACTACTGCTATTAGGATCAGATAATGTGAATGAAACAGACTGATTTCAATATTTCTAGCCCCACTCTCCCACTGGAGAAAGTGGCAAATATGTCTCACTGGGAAGGGATTATGAAAAATCATCCCAAAGAGAGACAGGATGAATTAGAAGTGTTTATAGAGACAGGCAGACAAAATAGACAACTCTGGGTCTATGAGAGAGTCTCCGAGACTGGAAAGTGACTGTGCTTCTTGTGTCCCCACAGGGCTGGGACATATGCTTTTAATCCCTAAGTCAATAGGGAAGAGATGGAACCTCAGGTGAGTTCCATCAAGAGAATGAATACACTAGTCCTTCCATCCCAGTTCCAAATCCTGTGCCCCAGTCAAAGAAGCAGCAGCACCACCTCTCCTTCCCAAAGGAAAATGAAGGCTTGGAAACTTTGTGGACCAAGACACTGTGTGTGTGCATGCTCAGTAGTCAAATTTTTTGTGACCCCACCAGGGGTCCTCTGTCCATGGGATTCTCCAGGCCAGAATACGGGAGTGGGTACCCATTCCCTTCTCCAGAAGATCTTCTGAACCCAGGGATGGAACCCGTGTCACCTTCATCTCCTGCATTGGCAGGAAGATTTTTTTACCATTGAGCCACTTGGGAAACTCAGGGACTTTCTCAAACTTTGGATTGAATAATCCCCTATAGCTTTCCCATAACCCTGGGGAGGTGGGACGGGAGATCCGATAATGAGTGATATTAGATCATTCTACAGTCCCCACAAATGGGACCTCATGTCAGATTTAATTTGGTTTAGAAAATAATAGGATATTTCTTGTATCCAGAAATCTTGTGATGGAGTAAAATTAATACCTGATATACTAGCAGGAAAGCATCTCAGGCTCTGATCTGGAAAACCTGAGTTTTAACAGGTGGCATTAAGTTTCTTAAAAGAGCACTTTGTTATTGGCTATGATAGTAAATTATGCTGGTATTTTCATGCTTTGCTGAGAATAATGGGCCCTTTTTGTGTAACAGCAATCTTTGACAATTCCATTCACTCAATGGCAAGTACCTATAACAAAAAATATAGCTCTCCAACAGAAGAACTAGACAGAGGATTCTACCTAGTTGAAAGTTTTCACCCCTGAATATGTCAGAAGAAAGTACAAAATTATTCTTGACTCTTCCTACCTGATCAGATAAAATTTGTATTTCTTTTAAATTTCCACATATTCCTACTCCTTCCACACATGCAATCAGAAAAGCATGCACATAAACACATACATGCACACACACTCACACAACCACACATACACATAAACATTTTAGAGGATTCTTATATTTGACCTCATGGTGGAAATTACTGCCCTATCATTTTAGCATTGGCAAGAAGCCAACCTTTAGCTGAGCCCTACAGCATCCCTAGGTTCCTTGGCTTAATGAAAATTACCAGCAAATCTATAACTATAGGCATGAATTGAAAAGCCTTGGGTCAACAGTTTAAGCATGGTTTAAAAACCATTTTTCAGTGCCAAATTACTGGATTATCCTGAGAACTATCTGTGGGTCTTCAGTATTTCCTGATGTATAGAAAATACTATCTTGCTTATGGAGGAATACGTTCTCTCTTAACACTTCTTCCTTTCCACCCTCTGTATGCCCTTTTTGAAAATCTCCCTTTTTATCTCCCTCTATCCTACCAAAGCCCCAAGTCTCAAATGCAAACTCCAGCCTCACATTATATATTCATCACATCCAGTGCTCTCCACAGCCTAATACAATAAAATCACTGCAACAATGTCACTTGTCAGTCTCTTTGTGCCTAAGATAAAATGATGCCATCTGTGAGACAAAGTAATGTGAGGTAATGAGTCATCTCCAGCTCCCATAAAATAGCCTAGTCAGTCTGGGCCTGCAGAGAAAATGATTAAGAGAGGGCAATCAGAGAATCAGCACAGCACTGATTCATTTCTTAATTTATAGAAATGTGAAATTCTTTTAAGCTGATATGAGCATATCAACTGACAAACCTGCTATGCACATCTGCACTTTTATTATACTTTTATTATACCTGCTAAGCACACCTGCATTTTTATGATAAGAGTTTTCCTGAGGCCATCAAAGCAGCAGGGCCAGGAATACATTAAATTAAAAGAAATATCAGGCAACTTCTGATACATGTAAACAATTAACAGCTCATTAAGGAGAATTTTGCTTCTGTGGGAGTCTATTATTTCCTTGACCGAACTCAAGTTGGCTGATGAATTGAGGTCTCCATCATGAGGGTCAAGAGTCTCACAGGCCATGTCACTGTCTGAATCAGAGTTGTCTTTTAGCACACTTATTGTGGTATAATCATCTACTGAATTACCCATATTTATTATGGCAGGCCAGCCATAAAAAATGTACCTTTCTAAATTCTTTTCACAGTCCTGCTTCTGTAATAGCCCAGTCTCATCTTGGGGTATAAGTTAAATATACTGGATGTATGCAGACACATTTTAGCCTCTGGAAAGACTTTCAGAAGAAGTATTATTAGTAAAACTGAAATGCAAAAGGGCTGATGAAGCAGTAAACTGGATGTCTATTAAAAACAATTAACTCCCTTCCCCCCCCCCCCGCAAAAAAAAAAGAAACATTAATCATGGTGTAAATTTTTCAAACCCATCACCACACTCCCAATCAAGCTTACATTTAGCAACATCACAATCTGCCCAATACATTCACTGAAGACATTCGGAATTTATTTGGCATTTTAAAGCTTTACTCCCAAACCAATAATTAAGTGAACTTCACTCTCTAATAAAAAGCACGGATTTTCTAAATGATATCTTTAAATATTTTTTGATGTATAGATTTCTAACTGAGCTTCAAATGCATACTTTGAGATTGAGCATAGAGTTAAAAAGAATGGCACTTATGAAGTTTCATTCTACAGTGAAACAGTACCATCGGATATACAGGAAAATGAGAACATAACTAAGGTAAAAAGGTCTGGTGGTTCTGCATTATTGTTGAAAAAATGCTGGCTCAGGATATAATTTTAAGCTGGTTAATATTGCAATAGGATTTATTTAGTCCTCCAGCTAACACTGATTGGACCCTTACTGTGTGCCAAGAATTGGGCTAGGAATACAGGGCTGATATACATGAGCATCTTTCCAGGTGCTCTCATTCTACTTGGGGAGACAATGTGTAAATGGCTAATTACACTAACATCCGAGTCAGTATCATAAATTAAGAATGACGTGGCTTGAGTATTGTGAGGGTCCAAATAAAGCAGCAGCCAATTGAGGGTCACCCCACTGAGGTCTGTAGCAGCACCTAGCTGGTGTCTCTCAGTAGAGAATACACAGAACACACAAAGAACACAAGTCATGCTATTCTCATAGCACCTTTTCTTTTTCTTTGGAACAGTTAGGTTAACAGTTCTTCATGTGATTATCATATGAATGCCTGTCTCTCATGCTCAACCATGAGAACCTTGAAGAGAGAGATTTGTCTGTTTTGGTTCACCATGTCCAGGGTCTACTAGATTGCTGACATAGAAGAAATGGTCAGTTATTATTTGGTAAGTAATGAACAAATGCTTTCAAGCTACAGGAAGAGATTTATTATGACATCCTTCACACAATATCAGTAGCTTGAACTTGGCCCTTCTGACAAGCTACTTCTTAGATTTTCATTCAAATAGTTTACCAGGGAACACTCTTGCACTGTTGGTGGGAGTGTAAACTGATGTAGCCACTATGGAAAATAGTATGAAGGTTCCTTAAAAAGTAAAAATAGAGTTACTTTATGATCCAGCAATCCCACTCATGGGACATATACTCAGACAAAACTACAATTCAAAAAGATATGTGAACCCCAATGTTCACAGCAACACTATTTACAGTAAGCAAGACATGGAAACAACCTAAATGTTTCTCGACAGATGAGTGGATAAAGAAGATGTGGAACAATGGAATACTACTCAGTCCTAAAAAAGAATGAAATAATGTCATTTGTAGAAACATGGAAGGAACTAGAGATTATCATACTAAGTAAAAGACAAATACCATATGATATTGCTCATATGTGGAATCTAAAATATGACACAAATGAATATATTTATTAAACAGACACACAGACATAGAGAGCAGACTCGTGGTTGCCAAGGGAGAGGGGGGTCTGGATGAAAGAAGGATTGGGTGTTAGGGATTACCAGATACAAACTAGTATATATAGGCTGAATAAACAAGCTCCTACTGTATAGCACAGGGAACTATATTAAATATCCTGTGACAAGTGATAAGGGAAAAAAATCTGAAAAATTATACATATATAAGTATATCATTGAGTCACTTTGCTGTACAGTAGAAATTAACACAACTTTGTAAATCAACTATACTTCAATAAAATGTTAAAAACATAGTTCACACATCCCAATACAGACAGCTATCCTCTGACCTAAGTAGATAAATCTAACATATGTGCTGCCATTGCCAGATACATGACTCCACCACACAGGCTACACAACATATATCATAAAAATACTATCCCATGTCAATACATGAAACCCAGCTTTTGAAGACCATATGTTCTAGCACAGTACATGTATTCTACCCAAAGTTTACCCCATAAGTACACTAATGTATCCTTGCTCATCATGACCCCATATTCTCTTTCCTTTCCTTAGTAATTTGTACTTCCAGCTGGTGAAAGTCAGTGAAAGTTTCCTTGAATATGTCATATATGTTTAGGTCTTGAATTGACTGGACTCCATTGAAACCAAAGCTTAGAAAATTTGGTGTTTTCATCAGAACCTTCTTCTTTGTATGTTGTATGTGCTTAATCCTCAGTTGTGTTCAACTCTTTGTGACCCCAAATTTAGCCCGCCAGGCTCCCCTGTCCATGGGATTTCCCAGCCAAGAATACTAGAGTGGGTGGTCATTTCCTCCTCCAGGGGTCTCCCTGACACAAGGATTGAACCCACATCTATCTCCTGCATTGCAAATGGATTCTTTACCATCTGAGCCACCAGAGAAGCCCTAATCTAAATCATGGTAGGGAAGGTCTCTACATAGGAAATCACATCACAAGGAAATCACCCCACTCAAAATAATCCACTTAAAACTTTCCTGAGGTGTTCTTAAAACTGAGATAAGTCACTGAAATTTAGATACATCTGCCTCTTTCTTTACATAGAAAATTGACTATTAATTAAGGAAAATGTAGGACAAATTAAACTTTGATACAGATTTTTTGTGTGTTATAACATTTTAATTAATTAATTTTAATTAGAGGATAATTACTTTACAATATTGTGATGTTTTTTGCCATACATCGACATGAATCAGCCACATATACACATGTGTCCCCCCACTTTGAACCCCCCTCCCACCTCCTCCCCACTCCATCTCTCTGGGTTGTCCCAGAGCACCAGCTCTGGATGTTCTGCTTTATGCATAGAACTTGCACTGGTCATCTATTTAATATATGGTAATATACCTGTTTCAATGCTATTTTCTCAAATCATCCCACCCTTTCCTTCTCCCACAGAGTCCAAAACTCTGTTCTTTACATCTGTGTCTCTTTCGCTGACCTATATATAGAATCATCATTACTCTTTCTAAATTCCATATATATGTGTTAATATACAGTATTTTTGTTTCTCCTTCTGACTTACTTCACTCTGACTAATAGGCTCAAGTTTCATCCACCTCATTAGAACTGACTAAAATGTTTTCCTTTTTATAGCTGAGTAATATTCCATTGTGTACATGTACCACAACTTCCTTATCCATTTGTCTGCTGATGGACATCTAGGTTGTTTCCATGACCTAGCTACTGTGAACATTGTGGTGCTACAGTGAACACTGGGATACATATGTCTCTTTCAATTCTGTGGTACAGATATTTTTTTACATGGATTTCAGTGAAATGATTCAATGCCCATACTTGGTACACGACTGAGGCAAACTGATCTGAATTTGGTTCCTGAAATAGACACAAACAATGCAACTTTGGGGCCTTTTTTTCACATTACCCTCTCTTATTTTCATGTGTCTAAGGAACAATGAAAGAATGACTTCATCCACTAAACCCTGCCCAATCACTTGGTCCTCAGATTATATTCTGTCTTTGAATTTCCATAAATCTCATTGTATGAATTACTTATTAGGCACTTAATGTATACACTCTCCTACTATTATTTGACATTTTACACATGCAGAAAGGCCAGCGTCCAGGAGCCTTAGAAAAATTAAAACCATGACTTTGCACAAAATGAATTTCTGAGGAATCTTACAAGAAAAGCTATTGCAAAGGGCAATATGCTCATTATTTTTGACTGTTCTAAGTACTCCTGTATGTGGGGTAAATACAGGGGTTCTCAAGGCTCCAAAAGATAGAACATGGGCCAATGGTGAAAAACTACTGGGAATCACTTTCAACTCAAGTCGAAAAGGAAATTTCTAATAGTCAGAAGTGATTCAACACAGAATTGGCCACTACTTCAGTAGATAAAAGTCCCTGCTATTGAGGAAAGCTAGATTTAGAAAATGCAGAGGAACCAGAGATCAAATTGCCAACATCCATTGGATCATAGAAAAAAGCAAGACAATTCCAGAAAAACATCTACTTCTGCTTCATTGACTACACTAAAGCCTTTGACTGTGTGGATCACAACAAAGTATGGAAAATTCTTAAAGAGATGGGAATATCAGACCACCTTACCTGCCTTCTGTGAAACCTGTATGCAGGTCAAGAAGCAACAGTTAGAACCAGACATGGAAAAATAGACTGGTTTAAAATTGGGAAAGGAGTACGACAAGGCTGTATATTGTCACCCTGCTTATTTAACTTATATGCATACTATATCACACAAAATACTGGGCTGGATGAATCACAAGCTGGAATCAAGACTGCCAGGAGAAATATCAATGACCTCAGACATGCAAATGATACCACTCTAATGGCAAAAAGCTAAGAGAAACTAAAGGGCCTCTTGGTGAGGGTGAAAGAAGAGAGAAAAATCTGATTTCAAACCCAATATTCAACAAACTAAGATCATTGCATCCAGTCCCATCACTTCATGGCAAATAGATGTGGGGAAAACAGAAACAGTGACAAACTTTATTTTCTTGGCTTCCAAAATCAGTGTGGACAGTGACTGCAGCCATGAAATTAAAAGATGCTTGCTCCTTGAAAGAAAAGTTATGACAAACCTAGATAGCATATTAAAAAGCAGAGACATCACTTTTCCAACAGAGATCTGTATAGTAAAAGCTATGTTTTTCTCAGTAGTGATGTATAGATGTGAGAGTTGGACCATAAAGAAAGCTGAGTGCCAAAGAATTGTTGGTTTCAAACTGTGGTGCTGAAAAAGACTCTTGAGAGTCCCTTGGATAGCAAGGAGATCAAACCAGTTAATTGTAAAGGATATCAACGCTGAATATTCAATGGCTGTACTGATGCTAAAGCTGAAGCTCCAATACTTGGCCACCTGATGTGAAGAGCTGAATCACTGGAAAAGACCCTGATGCTGAGAAAGACTGAAGGCTTGAGGAGAAGGGGAAAACAGAAGATGAGATGGCTTGATGGCATCATCAACTCAAAGGGCATGGTTTGAGCAAACTCCAGGAGATAGTGAAGGACATGGAAGCCTGGCATGCTGCAGTCCATGGGGCCACAAAGAGTCGGACATATCTCAGTGATGGAATAACAACAACTGCTATTGGGAATACTTAATAAGAGATTATGTGATTATTTTATGCGGTTGTAGAGAGGACTTAAGTATCAGATGAGCAAAATAAAAGTTATGGACTGTTATGAGCTAAAAGCTTTTGTCCCTTAAAAATTCATATGTTGAAGGCCTATCCCTCAATGTGATGGTATTTCGTGGGGCCTTTGGGATGTAAAGAAGATTGAGGCCATGAGTGTGGGAACCACATAATGGGATTAGTGCCGTTAGAGGAAGAAGACCAATTATCTCTCTCCTTCCCCTCCCACCCCCTTCCCATGAGCACACATCCAGAAAAGATCATGTTGGCCTCCAGTGAGAAGGCTGGCTGTCTACAAACCAGGAATTGGGCTGTCACCTGACACCAAATCTGTTGGTCCTTGGTCTCAGACTTCTCAGCTTCCAGAACAATAAGAAATAAATGTAGGTTGTTTAGTCACTCATTCTGTGGTATTTCATTAAAGCAACTTGTTCGTACTAAGACAGGGGCTTTTTCCACCCACGTATTTTCTGATTTTTGATGTGCTTTATCTTCCCACCTGGACTATAAGCTTCTTAGAGGCCTGAACTTTGAAATCTCTACATATCCTTGGCTTCTAGCTCTGGATCTGTAATATAGTAGATGTAATTTTGTGGTTTCTCAGTGTATACAAAAGCTATGTTTACACTATACTATAGTCTATTAAGTGTTCAATAGCACAATGCCTAAAAAATGTTCATACTATAACTGAAAAATAGGTATTGCTAAAACATGGAATCACCTGAGCCTTCAGCAAGTCATTATCTTATCCAATAGTAACATTATAGATCACTATAACAAATATAATAATAATGAAAAAGTTTGAAATATTGTGAGAATAAGCAAAATGTGACACATATACATGAAATGAACAAATGCTTTTGGAAAAACGGCACTGATAGACTTTTGAAAGATACAGTGTTGCTACAAACCTTCAATACCAAAACTTGACAAAGATGCCACATAAAAAAGAAAAATACAGGCTAATATCACTGATGAACATAGATGCAAAAATCCTTAACAAAATGCTAGCAAACAAAATCCAACAACACATTAAAAAGATCATACATCATGACCAAGGGGGCTTTATCCCAGGGATGCAAGGATTCTTCAATATCTGCAAATCAATCAATGTAAGATAACAAATTGAAAGATAAAAAGCATATGATTATCTCAATAGATGCAGAGAAAGCTTTTGACAAAATTCAACATCCATTTATGATAAAAAAAACCTTCCAGAAAGCAGGAATAGAAGGAACATACCTCAATATAATAAAAGGTGTATATGACAAAGCCACAGCACACATTATCCCCAATGGTGAAAAATTGAAACCATTTGCCCTAAAGTCAGGAACAAGACAAGGATGCCCATTCTCACTACTACTATTCAACATAGTATTGGAAGTTTTAGCCACAACAATCAGAGAAGAAAAAGAAATGAAAGGAATCTATATAGGAAAAGAAGAAGTAAAACTCTCACCGTTTGCAGATGGCATGATCCTCTACACAGAAAACCCTAAAGACTCCACCAGAATTACTAGAGCTAATCAATAAATATAGAAAAGTTGCAGGATATAAAATCAACACACAGAAATCCTTTGCATTCCTATACACTAATAATGAGAAAATAAAAAGAGAAATTAAGGAAACAATTCCATTCACCATTACAACAAAAAGAATAAAAAACTGAGGAATATATCTACCTAGAAACACAAGAGAAGACTCTACACATGGACATCACCAGATGGTCAACACCGAAATCAGACTGATTATATTCTTTGCAGCCGAACATGGAGAAGCTCTATAGAGTCAGCAAAAACAAGACCAAGAGCTGACTGTGGCTCAGATCATGAACTCCTTATTGCCAAATTCAGACTTAATTGAAGAAAGTAGGGAAAACCACTAATCATTCAGGTATGACCTAAATCAAATTCTTTATGATTATACAGTGGAAGTGAGAAATAGATTTAAGGGACTAGATCTGACAAATAAAGTGCCTGAAAAACTATGGATGGAGGTTCGTGACATTGTACAGGAGAGAGGGATCAAGACCATCCCCAAGAAAAAGAAATGCAAAAAAACAAAATGGCCGTCTGGAGAGGCCTTACAAATAGCTGTGAAAAGAAGAGAAGCAAAAGCAAAGGAGAAAAGGAAATATATAAGCATCTGAATGCAGAGTTCCAAAGAATAGCAAGGAGAGATAAGAAAGCCTTCCTCAGTGATCACTGCAAAGACATAGAGGAAAACAACAGAATGGGAAAGACTAGAGATCTCTTCAAGAAAATTAGAGATACCAAAGGCACATTTAATGCAAAGATGGGCTCGATAAAGGACAGAAATAGTATGAACCTCACAGAAGAAGAGGATATTAAGAAGAGGTGGCAAGAATACACAGAAGAACTGTACAAAAAAAGATCTTCACAGCCAAGATAACCACAATGGTGTGATCACTCATCTAGAGCCAGACATTCTGGAATGTGAAGTAAAGTGGGCCTTAGAAAGCATCACTATGAACAAAGCTAGTGGAGGTGATGGAATTCCAGGTGAGCTATTTCAAATCTTGAAAGATGATGCTGTGAAAGTGCTGCACTCAATATGCCAGCAAATTTGGAAAACTTAGCAGAGGCCACAGGACTGGAAAAGGTCAGTTTTCATTCCAGTCCTAAAGAAAGGCAATGCCAAAGATTGTTCAAACTACCACACAATTGCACTCATCTTACACGATAGTAAAATAATGCTCAAAATTCTCCATGCCAGGCTTCAGCAATACGTGAACCGTGAACTTACAGATGTTCCAGCTGGTTTTAGAAAAGTCAGAGGAAGCAGAGATCAAATTGCTAACATCCGCTGGATCATTGAAAAAGCAAGAGAGTTCCAGAGAAACATCTATTTCTGCTTTTTTGACTATGCCAAAGCCTTTGACTGTGTGGATCACAATAAACTGTGGAAAATTCTTCAAGAGATGGGAATCCCAGACCACCTGACCTGCCTCTTGAGAAATTTGTATGCAGGTCAGGAAGCAACAGTTAGAACAGGACATGGAACAACAGACTTGTTCCAAATAGGAAAAGGAATACGTCAAGGCTGTATATTGTTACCCTGCTTATTTAACTTATATGCAGAGTACATCATGAGAAACGCTGGACTGGAAGAAGCACAGGCTGGAATCAAGTTTGCTGGGAGACATATCAATAACCTCAGATATGCAGATGACACGACCCTTATGGCAGAAAGTGAAGAAGACTAAAAAGCCTCTTGATGAAAGTGAAAGAGGACAGTGAAAAAGTGGCTTAAAGCTCAACATTCAGAAAACAAAGATCATGGCATCTGGTCCCATCACTTCATGGGAAATAGATGGGGAAACAGTGGAAACAGTGTCAGACTTTATTTTGTGGAGCTCCAAAAACACTGCAGATGGTGATTGCAGCCATTAAATTAAAAGATGCTTACTCCTTGGAAGGAAAGTTATGACCAACCTAGACAGCATATTCAAAAGCAGAGACATTACTTTGCCAACAAAGATCTGTTTAGTCAAGGCTATGGTTTTTCCAGTGGTCATTTATGGATGTGAGACTTGGACTGTGAAGAAAGCTGAGAGCCAAAGAACTGATGCTTTTGAACTGTGGTGTTGGAGAAGGCTCTTGAGAGTCCCTTGGACTGCAAGGAGTTCCAACCAGTCCATTCTAAAGGAAATCAGTCCTGGGTGTTCTTTGGAAGGAATGATGCTAAAGCTGAAACTCCAGTACTTTGGCCACCTCATGTGAAGAGTTGACTCATTGGAAAAGACCCTGATGCTGGGAGGGATTGGGGACAGGAGGAGAAGGGAACGACAGAGGATGAGATGGCTGGATGGCATCACCGACTCGATGGATGTGAGTTTGAGTGAACTCCGGGAGGTGGTGATATACAGGCTGGCTTGGCGTGCTGCGATTCATGGTGTCGCAAAGTGTCCGACACAACTGAGCAACTGAACTGAACTGAACTGACTGAAAGAAACAAAAGACTTATATATAGAAAACTATAAAACACTGGAGAAAGAAATCAAAGAGGACACTAATAGATGGAGAAATATACCGTGTTCATGGATCAAAATAATTAATATAGTGAAAGTGAGTATACTACCCAAAGCAATCTATAGATTCAGTGCAATCCCTATCAAGCTACCAATGGTATTTTTCACAGAACTAGAACAAATAATTCCACAATTTGTATGGAAATACAAAAAAACCTCGAATAGCCAATGCAATCTTGAGAAAGAAGAATGGAACTGGAGGAATGAATCTGCCTGACTTCAGGCTCTACTACAAAGCCACAGTCATCAAGACAGTATGGTACTGGCACAAAGACAGAAATATAGATCAATGGAACAAAATAGAAAGCCCAAAGATAAATCCATGCACCTATGGACACCTTATCTTTGACAAAGGAGGCAAGAATATACAGTGTAGAAAAGCAATCTCTTTAACGAGTGGTGCTGGAAAAACTGGTCAACCACTTGTAAAAGAATGAAACTAGAACACTTTCTAACACCATACACAAAAGTAAACTCCAAATGATTAAAGATCTAAACGTAAGACCAGAATCTATTAAACTCCTAGAGGAGAACATAGGCAAAACACTCTGTGACATAAATCACAGCAGGATCCTCTATGACCCACCTCCCAGAATATTGGAAATAAAAGCAAAAATAAACAAATGGGACCTAATTAAACTTAAAAGCTTCCGCACAACAAAGGAAACTATAAGCAAGTTGAAAAGACAGCATTCAGAATGGGAGAAAATAATAGCAAATGAAGCAACCAACAAAGAATTAATCTGAAAAAATACAAGCAACACCTGCAGCTCAATTCCAGAAAAATAAACGACCCAATCAAAAATGGGTCAAAGAACTAAACACACATTTCTCCAAAGAAGACATACAGATGGCTAACAAACACATGAAAAGATGTTCAACATCACTCCTTATCAGAGAAATGCAAATCAAAACCACAATGAGGTACCATTTCACACTAGTAAGAATGGCTGCTATCCAAAAGTCTACAAGTAATAAATGCTGGAGATGGTGTGGAGAAAAGGGAACCCTCTTACACTCCTGGTGGGAATGCAAACTAGTACAGCCACTATGGAGAAGAGTGTGGAGATTCTTTGAGAAAACTGGAAATAGAACTGCCATATGACCCAGCAATCCCACTGCTGGGCATACACACTGAGGAAACAAGAATTGAAAGAGACACATGTACCCCAATGTTCATCTCAACACTGTTTATAGTAGCCAGGACATGGAAGCAACCTAGATATTCATCAGCAGACGAATGGTTAAGAAAGCAGTGGTACATATTCACAATGGAGTATTACTCAGCCATTAAAAAGAATACATTTGAATCAGTTCTAATGAGATGGATGAAGCTGGAGCCTATTATACAGAGTGAAATAAGCCATAAAGAAATATACCAATACAGTATAATAACACATATGTATGGAGACTCCCAAGGACGGGGGAGCCTGGTGGGCTGCCGTCTATGAGGTCGCACAGAGTTGGACACGACTGAAGTGACTTAGCAGCATGGAATTTAGAAAGATGTTAACAATAACCCTGTATGCAAGACAGCAAGAGACACAGATGTATAGAACAGTCTTTTGGACTCTGTTGGAGAGGGTGAGGGTGGGATGATTTGGGAGAATGGCATTGAAACATGTATATTATCATATGTGAAACAAATCGCCAGTCCAGGTTTGATGCATGATATAGGATGCTCGGGACTGGTGCACTGGGTTGACCCAGAGGGATGGGATAGGGAGGGAGGTGGGAGGGGTGCTCAGGATGGGGAACACATGTACACCTGTGGCAGATTCATATCAATGTTTAATAATTAGCCTCCAATTAAAATAAATAAATTTATATTTAAAAATAAAAATTACAGTATCTTCAAATCATAATAAAGCAAAGCACAAGTTATGCTTGTATATTAATAATAGTGTTTGGGACTTCCCTGGTGGTTTGGAATCTGCCTTGCAATGCAGGGGACATGAGTTCAACCCCTGGTTGGGGAACTATTAATAAGATCCCATATGTCAAGGGGCAACTACTCCTATGTGCCACAAGGAAAGATCCCATGCTCCAAAACTAAGTTCCAACACAGAAAATAAATAAACATTAAAAAAACAATAGTGTTCATGGCTAGCGATAATGCAATACCAATTGTATTAGTATAGATAATATTCAGTTCAGTTCAGTTCACTTCAGACACTCAGTCATATTGCAACCCTATGGACTGCAACATGTGATGTTTAATATTAGTATTAAGCCTTGGTAAATTTTCAATAGATGCATCATAATAATTGTAGATAGAGTGATAACTGTTTGCCAGTAGGTCAGTCAGAAGTAAAATAAAACTAAGTCATATGTGTGATTATGGAAAATGAAAAATGCGACTTTCAGTTTACCAGAAAAATAGGACAAGTGTGAGAAAAGTTTTAACACTACTTAACATGAATAAGTCTAACGAGAGCTAAATAAAAAATGCATCCAACTAGCCATTCTGGACCTAATAAGATACCCAACTGATGAGATTTCAGAACAATTCACTGAAGGTTAGATGTCAAAAGAGAAATCAGACACTCAACCCTGACTAAGAAAAAAGTACAGTTTTAACTCACAACATCTCAGTGTGTGAAGGCTACCTGAGTACTAATCCTATATTGTATAAAATCAGTCCAAGGAAATAGAACTCCTGGGAAGCAAACCACCAACATACAAGGCTGAAACTCACTTTCTTACCCTTCCTGTCTTTTGAGTGTGCCATTCTAGTATAATACAAACAGGATGCATGAGGGAATGATTTTGCAAATGTTCAGGGAATTTTGTGTGGGCATTTCTATGTGCAACCAGAGGCTGAAATAGTTGCCTGATAATTCTACTCAAACTGGCAGGTCTAAAACAATCTGGTTGTCTCCAAGTATTGGGGTAAACCCAAGGACTATCATAGGATTAGCCTGAGTTGGAACTGGAGTATTTCTGGAATTGCAAGGAAGCCTAAGGCAACTTAGCCAGAGGAAGAAATCTAATTCTTATCCAAAACCAAGAAACAAAAAGAACAAAAACTAAAAACAAAAGTAATATGAGGTTATAGTAAAGAAAATTAGAAGTTTATGAAGTCCAAAAGGTTAGGTGTTACTTGTATGGTCAGGCCACTCACGATGGTTGTTCTCTTGCTCTCTGTACATCTCCTCTCCAAACAGTGCCTACTTTACCCATACTCTACTCACATGGCTGACCTTCCTACATACTTGTCCCAGGCCCCAGCTAGTGATTGCTTTTATCAAAGAGGTGATGAGGGAAGTGCCCCTCTACTGGTTTTCTTGGTAACTAATAAGCACACCTGACTTCAATTCCCCTATAAATGGTAGTCTCCCCTTCTCGCCAGGAGTGAAGACTACCACCATGTCCTGCCTGCTATTCACTACAAGGGACGGGGTATCTCTTCAGGACCTTGCTTCAGACATGTAAGCTCCCCCATCCATTAAACCACTGATGTCTCTTACTGACTCTGGGCTCTTTTTTAGGTCTTGAAGCTGGGCAAACACAAGCCTTGTAGGCCTGTGGAGTGCAGCTCAACACTACTATTCATTGTTAAAGGAGAATAAAAATGATATCCAAGTGACTTCCCTACAAGTCCAGTGGTTAGGACTCTGTGCTTCCACGTCAGGGGGCATGGGTTCGATCCCCGTACTGGGAACTAAGATCCCTCAAAAAATGATATCTGAAACTGATATTGGTGCAATCCAGGCTCTGGACTGAACTTGGGAATGCTGAAATGATATTAGTGTCCCATTTTTCTTCTCTGTCAGTTCATATCCCAGGGGGTAATTCTTGCAGTTAATGGAACCAGAAAGGATCAAATATAAGCAAGTTTGAGATTTTACATCATGACATACATTAGATGTTTCATTTGAATGTTTTATTCATTATTTTCCCTTCAATCTACTGGAAATCCCAGACGACTCATCTAATGGCAATAATGCAATGACTATTTACTGTGTTTCTCTCATGTGTCAGATGCTTTACAAATGGTGTTTTGTTTTTTGAATCCTCACAATTTTTAACCCCGTTTTACAGATGATGAAATCCAAGAGTTAATCAGAGAATTGAAGTAACTTTTGTTCTTGTTTGTTGTTCAGTTGCTCAGTCATGTCCGACTCTATGCAGTCCCATGGACTGCAGCACACCAAGCTTCCCTGCCCATCACCAACTCCCAGAGCTTGCTCAAACTCATGTCCACTGAGCTGCCATCCAACCATCTCATCCTCTGTCATCCCCTTCTCCTCCTGCCTTCAATATTTTCCAGCTTCAGGGTCTTACACAAGATCAATTAACTGGGCTAAGTTGTGTGGGGTTTTTTGTTGTTTTTTTTTGAGGGTTTTTTTGGTTTGTTTGTTTGTTCAATTTTGGTCTTCTCTTGCCTCAGAGTTCTGGGCTCTTTCATTTACAATCTTGCTAAGGAAATATTCAGGGTCTGCACTTTAACATGATATCCAGGTGCTTCCTTGCACATTAAATTGGAAAAGCACTGTATTAGGCTACACAACATGCTGTTTTCCTTCTGTTTCAGTCAAACACACAAACATACTCACACACAGAATAGGGGTTAGGGGAGAGGAAGCACTGTAAGTATCTATCTACTAAAAAAGTAGCAATACAGCTTTCTTTTCCAACAACCTATGTAAATATTGGATGCATTTGTAAACTGGGTCTTTAAAACTGCATAGATATATATTCTATCACCTATTGAGATTCTGAAGTGTTTACTAAATAACACATTAGGGAAATATTTGGGGGGAAATGGAATGTATTACATTAGGCTTATAGGAGAGCATAAAAAGAGAAAGAATAGAGACATAAATCATATTTTAAAAAGCAAGAGTCTGGATTTGCTGTGCTCCACACTTTGGTAATAAGTACATTAGCAATTACAAATGATTCTTGAATAGCTGTGGCGTTAGAAAACCCACCAGCTATAATAATTATAATCCAAGCTTTTCAATAAGCTATTTTCCCTGAAACAGCAGAAATGAGGGTGCCATGGGAATTCATGATATTTATATACATTTACCATTACTTTTGTTTGGCAGTAAACTTTATTTCCAGGTGCTAGGCCACTGCAATCCAAAGGGATGTTAGTGAGAAAGAAAACCAAATGAGAAAAAAAGGCTGCATCTGGTCTCATTTTCCCTCCTTAATACATTTTCTCTACTATAGATTCTTTAATTTCCTTTAACCTAAACATCTTATGGGCTTCCCAGGTGGTGCTAGTGGTAAAGAACACTTATGCCATTGTAGGAGACATAAAAGACATCGGTTCCATCCCTGGGTCGGGAAGATCCCCTGGAGGAGGGAATGGCAACCCACTCCAGTATTCTTGCCTGGAGAATCCCATGGACAGAGGAGCTGGCAGGCTACAGTCCACAGGGTCACAAAGAGTTGGACATGAGTGAAGCGACCTAGAACACATGCATACATCTTATGTATAGGTAACATTTAAATTAAGTAGACTAACTCAATTTGAAAATTCTACTTTCAGTAGAGTTTATCTGAAAGCCATACCTGATACAGGAATTAAACATTTTTAGCAAAGATGATTCTCTTTCCTAAGGCTAATGAGACTAATGCCTCAATGTTTCTCCAAAATTTTTGTGCACAGACATCACCTGGGAATCTCATAAAATTGAAGATTCTGATTCAGTTATACTTGGGTGCATTTCTACAGATAACATTCCAAGTGATGTCATTGCTCCTGGCTCAAGATCTCACTATACATATAGTGAAGAGAAGACACTACATGTAATTTAGCAGTTTTGAAACATGTACCTTTTTTCATTAAGCAAAACTAGGTTATCTTATAAAATTATACTGTAAAAATGACAGAGAACAAGATGGCGGAGGAGTAGGTGGATGTGGAGTACAACTCTCCACGGATACATCAGGAATACATCTTCAGACAAAAAAGTGCATGCAGAATACCAGCTGAGAGCAGACAGGAGTACCTGACCAGAGGAAAAGAATATACAGAACCATGCAAAATTCAGTAGGATGAAGAAACGAGGGGGGGAAATAGGAGTATTAGTAGGGTAGGACTGGACCTGCCCTCAGCTGGTGGGGGAACTGAAATAGGGGTCTGATCCCCACATTGGGGCAATTGTCTGAGTCAGAGGAGAAACATTTAAGGCTGAGAGTGAAACAGCTGATCTGTGGCAGCCTAAATGGAATGAGAATCAGACAGTACTTGCCGCAGCCATACATACCCCGGACAGGGTTGCAAGTTTCCTGGAAGGCACAGCAGCTGGGAGCTGAAGTTTAGGGGTTTTTGAGCAATCCCAGAGGTAGGGCTGCTGTTGACTGCATGGAGACCAATCGAGGGGAAGTGAGGTAAGAGACTGTGGTGGGAAATGCCTGCGGGGGAAAGTCAGGCAGCCATGGAAGCAAGGTGATACTGCTGAGTCATGCATACAGGGTGGAGCCATCACCATAGCCTCTCTCTCCCCACACGCCAGCATTGACAGCTGAACAATAGAGAGGCTGGCCCATCAAACGCCTGATGCACTGAACTACAGAGCAGGACCCTACCCAGGTGCTCCTTTAAGTGACTGGTGCCCCGAACTACAGAGTAAGACCCCAGCCGGGGGGCCCCTCTATGTGCCTGACATACCAAACAACAGAGAAGGACCCCAGGAAAGGGAGCCCTCTAAGTGCCTGAACAGGCAGAGTTACAGAGAAAGACTGACCAAAGAGGCTTTCTGATCGCCACCTACAAGAGACTCAAAAATTAAGACTCTGATAGTGCCATAACTCCTATGGTGGAGGCAGTCCGTGTCCCTGCACACTTGACGCTGCAAGGGTCCCTGCAAGGCAAGCAGCTGCACCACCTTCATGCTCAATTCTCACTGGGGCAGAGCTGCCACAGAAGTCTTGCATCTGTGCATGCAGGGTCACTTCAGTAGTATCTGACTCTTGACCCTGTAGACTGTGGCCTGCCAGGATTCTCTGTCGGGGCGGTGGGGGGGTGGGGGGCCTGTTCTCCAGGCAAGAATACTGGAGTATATTGGCCATACCCTTCTAGAGCACTATATTTCCTGCTGCCTTAGCCGCCAACTCCCCTGAGTACTTGGTGCTGCCAAAACCCCTGCGACCTAAGCAGCTCCACGAACTCCACACCTGACCTTCACCGGGGCAAACCCAAGTCCTCCAGGGCAGCCTCAGGAGCAAACCCCAGTGGATGACCCACATGCAGAGGTGGAAATAAAACCACAATTAAAACCCAGGGGCAGTGTGGCTAAGGATGAAGACCCAAAACCTTTGCACCAGCTATACAAGCTACAGATTAAATCTACACAATCAACTAGGCAGATTGTGTGTCTATGGAATATATAAAAGGTCATTGAGAGCTCCCACAAAAGAAAACACACTAGTTCTGATAGCTGTGGACATTGGAGGCAAGAACACATAGGAATAGGACCAGATTGGAATCTGAGTCGCCCCCACAGCAGATCCAGAGATCAGCACAGTGTTGAAGGGCATCCTAGGGAGGTGAGGTGGATGGTGACTCCCAGCGAGGGAAAGGACTCTAACAACAGTGACTCAAGAAAAACATTTATTATTCTTATGTTTTGACTTGCTCTGTAGATTCTTCTGGATTTTTCTTTTTTTTTTTCTTTCATTTTTCCCCCTCTGTTGTAGTTGTTTTTATTGACACTATGAAATCTAATTAAGCTTTTGAGCTTTTACTTTTTCTTTTTCTCAATCACATTTTTTATTGTTATAAACTTCTGCCTCTATGTTGGGCTTTTGAAGTTCTGTGGAGTATTCCTTTTTTTTTTTTTTTTTTTTCTTTTCTCTTGTTTAAATTTTTTAAACCTTTTATTATTTTTTCTACATTTATCCCCTTGTTTGCCTTTCTTACTGTTCTTTTCCCCCTTGCAGTTAACCTTTAATGTATATAAATCTTCTTCATCTACCTCTATATAACTTTGCATATCTATTCTTCCATTCTTTTATTTCTTTCCTTTCCTCTCAACATTTTATTAGCTTTATTTTCATTGTTGTATTGCCCAATTGACACCTTGCTTTAGTTTTGTTTTCCAGTTTGTGCTTTAGTTAGTTTTGTTCTGGTAGATATAATTTTTGGTTTTCTTTGTTAGCTGGGTCAATCTACTGTACTTTATTTTTGTTGGAATGTCTTGATTTTGCTTATGGGTGTATATGTATGTGTGTATACTCAGTCACACTCTTTATTGTTGCTATAAACCTCTGTCTCCACGTTGGGCTTTTTCAGCTCTGTGGAGTTTTCCTTTTTTCTTTCTTCTTCTGTTTGTTTGTTTTCCTTTTCTCTTTTTTTAAATTTTAATTTTTTTAAACCTATCATATTTTTTCTACATTTATTCCTTTTTTTGCCTTTCCTACTGTTCTTTCCCCCTTGCAATTAATCTTTAATGTATATAAATCTTCTTCATCTACCTCTATATAATCTACTTCTATATAACTTTGCATATCTATTCTTTATTTCTTTTCTTTCTATCCTTTCCTCTCAACATATTTGTTAGTTTTGTTTTCATTGCTTTATTTCCCACTTGGAACCTTGCTTTAGTTTCGTTTTCCAGTTTGTGCTTTAGTTAGTTTTGTTCTTAACTGGTAAATATAATTTTTAATTTCCTTTGTTCACCAGTCAATCTACTATACTTTATTTCTGTCAGACTGTTTTGACTTTGCTCATGGGTGTATATTTATATGTGTATATTCTATTATTTTAGTTATTATTTGCCTGATTTTGTAACTGCTATTTGTGTGGGGTTCATCTTTGGTTTCTCGATTTTGGATATTTGTTTTAATCTCACTTAACACCATAATAAACCACTTGTAGAATCTTTGCTCCTGACCAGAGATCAAACACTGAGCCTTTGGAGTGGGAGTACTGACTCCAAGACCCTAGACTACCAGAGAACTAACCCTAGAGAGTATCAAATAGTGAGAACTCACACAAAGGAAACCACTTGACTACAAGACCTGCCATCACCCAACCACCAGTATTACCCTGTTCAGGACTCCTTTTTTACACAACAAACAAAACAAAAATACAAATCCAATCATCAGCAGACTGGATTATCACCTCACTCATCCTTTCACATCAGAGGAAAAGCAAACAAACAAAAACTCAGCACAAATCTCACCCTATACAAAGCTTACACAAACCACTGGACCAACCTTAGGAGGGCAGAAACCAAAAGGAAGAAAGAATTCAACCTTGAAGCCTGGGAAAAGGAGACCTCAAACACATTAAGTTTTTTAAAAATGAAAAAAGGCAGAGAAATACTACACAAATTAAGGAACAATCTAGAAATGCAGAAGTCCAAATGAATAAAGAGGAGATAGGCAAACTACCTGAAAAGGAATTCAGAATAATGATAGCAAAAATGATCAAAAACTGTGAAAACAAAATGGAGAAAATGCAAGAATAAATTAACAAAGACCTAGAAGAATTAAAGAATAAACATACAGAGACAAACAAAATAATTATTGAAATTAAAAATACTCCAGAAGGAATCAATAGTAGAATATCTGAAGTAAATGAACCAATGAGTGAGCTGGAAGATAAAATGTTGGAAATAACTTCCAAAGAACAGATTAAAGTAAAAGGATGAAAAGAACTGAGGATAGTCTCAGAGACCTCTGGGACAATATCAAACACACCAACATTTGAATTATAGGGGTCTCAGAAGAAGAAGAGAAAAAGATAGGGTATGAGAAAATTTTTGAAGAGATTATAGTTGAAAATTTCCCCAATATGGAAAATGAAATAGTCAATCAAGTTCAGGAGGCACGAAGAGTCCCTTACAGGATAAACCCAAGGAGAAACATGCCAGGGCACATACTAATCAAACTAACAAAGAATAAATACAAAGAAAGAATATTAAAAGCAGTAAGAGAAAAGCAACAAGTAATATACAAGGGAAACCCCATATGCTTAACAGCTGATCTTTCAGCAGAAACTCTGCAGGCCAGAAGGGAATGGCAGGATATATTTAAGGTACTGAAAGGGAAAAATCTACAACCAAGATTATAGTACTCGACAAAGATCTCATTTAACATTGATGGGGAAATAAAAAGCTTTTCAGATAAGCAAAAGTTAGGAGAATTCAGTGCCACCAAACCAGATTTACAACAAATGTTAAAGGGATTTATATAGCCAAGAAATATAACAGAAGAAAATAAATATCTACAAAATCAAGCCCAAACAATTAAGAAAATGGCAATAGGAACATATATATCAATAATTACTTTAAATGTAAATGGTTTAAATTCTCCAACCAAAAGACACAGACTGGCTGAATGGATACAAAAACAAGACCCATATACACGCTATCTACAAGAAACCCACTTCAGATCTAAAGACACATATAGACTGAAACTGAGAGGATGGAGAAATATATTCCATGTAAATGGGAAGCAAAAGAAAGCTGGATTAGCAATCCTTATATCACACAAAATAGACTTTAAAATAAAGATTACAAAAGATAAGGAAGACACTACATATGATCAAGGGATCAATCCAAGAGGAAGACATAACAATTGTAAATAGCTATGCACCCAATACATAAGACAAACACTAACAGACATAAAAGGAGAAATTGAAAGTAACACAATAATAGTAGGAGAATTTAACACTGCACTCACACCAATGGACAGATCATCAAAAGTGAAAATTAATAAGAAAACACAAGTCTTGAATGATCCATTAGATAAGATGTATCTCTTTGATATATTCAGGACATTCCATCCAAAAGCAAAAGAGTATACCTTCTTCTCAAGTGCACATGGAACATTCTTCAGGATAGAGCACATCATGGTCACAAATCAAACCTTAGTAAATTTGAGAAAATTGAAATCATATCAAGCATCTTCTCCAACCACAATGCTATGAGACTAGATATCAATTACAAGGGGAAAAAAATCTGTAAGAAACACAAACACTGGAGATTAAACAAAACGTTTCTATAATAACCAACAGGTTACTGAAGAAATCAAAAGGGAAATCAAAAAATTTCTAGAAATAAATGACAATGGAAACACAATGATTCAAAACCTATAGGATGCAGCAAAAGCAGTTCTAAGAGGGAAGTTTATAGCAATACAATCGTACCTCAAGAAACAAGAAAAACATCGACCAGACAACCTATCTTTACACCTAAAACAACTGGGAAAAAAATAACAACAACAACAACAACAAAACCCTAAAATTAGTAGAAGGAAAGAAATCATAAAGATCCTATCAGAAATAAATGAAAAAGTAATGAAAAAAAAAAAACAATAGTAAAGATTAATAAAACTAAAGGCTGGTCCTTTGAGAAGATAAACAAAATTGTCAAGCCTTTAGCCAGACTCATCAACAAAAACAGAGAGAAGAATGAAATCAACAAAATTAGAAATGAAAAAGGAGAGGTACAACAGACAATGTGGAAACTCAAACTCATTCTATGAAGCCACAATCACCTTGATATCAAAACCAAAGACAGCAAAAAAAATAAAAAATAAAACTACACCAGTTTCACTGATCAACATAGATGCAAAATCCTCAACAAAATTTTAGCAAACTGAATTCAGCAATACATCCAAAAGCTCATACACCATGATCAAGTTGGGTTTATTCCAGGAATTCAAGTATTTTTCAATTTATGCAAATCAATCAATGTGATACAATATATTAACAAATTGAAAGATTAAAACCATATGATCATCTCAATAAATTCAGAAAAAGGCTTTGACAAAATTGAGTACCCATTTATGATCAAAACTTCAAAAAACGGGCACAGAAGGAATCTACTTCAACATAGTAAAAGCAATATATGATAACCCTACAGCAAACACTATTCTCAATGGTGAAAAATGGAAAGCATCCCCACCTAAGATCAGGAACAAGACAAGGGTGTCCACTTTCACCATTATTATTCAACATAATTCTGGAAGTCCTAGCTACAGCAATCAGAGAAGAAAATGAAATAAAAGGAATCCAGATCAGAAAAGAAGTAAAGCTCTCAGTGTTTGCGGACAACATGATACCATAAATAGAAAACCCTAAAGATAGTATCAGAAAATTACTAGATCTAATCAATTTAGCACAGTTGCAGGATACAAAATCAATGCACAGAAATCACTTGCATTTCTATATACTAACAATGAAAAATCAGAAAGGGAAATTAAGGAATCAATCCATTCACCATTGCAACAAAAGAATTAAATATCTAGGAATAAACTTACCTAATGAGACAAAATAATTGTATACAGAAAATTATAAGTCACTAATGAAAGAAATCAAAGATGACATAAACAGATGGAGAGATATTCCATGTTCCTGGATAGAAAGAATCAATATTGTGAAAATGACTATACTCCCAAATGCAATCTACAGGTTCAATGTGATCCCTATCAAATTACCAATGGCATTTTTCACTGAACTAGGACAAATAAACTCACAATTCATATGGAAACACAAAAGACCCCAAATAGCCAAAGCAGTCCTGAGAAAGAAGAATGGAGCTGGAGGAATCAATCTTCTTAACTTCAGGTTATACTACAAAGCTACAGTCATCAAGACAGTATGGTACTGGCACAAAAACAGAAATATAAACCAATGGAACAAGATAGAAAGCCCAGAGATAAACCTATGCACCTATGGTATCTTATCTTTGACAAAGGAGGCAAGAAGATACAATGGGGCGAAGATGGCCTCTAATGGTGCTGGAAAAACTGGATCAGTTCAGTTCAGTTCAGTCGCTCAGTCATGTCCCACTCTTTGCAACTATAAATTGCAGCACGCCAGGCCTCCCTGTCCATCACCAACTCCCAGAGTTCACTCAAACTCACATCCATCAAGTCAGTGATGCCATCCAGCCATCTCATCCTCTGTCGTCCCCTTTTCCTCCTGCCCCCAATCCCTCCCAGCCTCAGAGTTTTTTCCAATGAGTCAACTCTTGCCATGAGGTGGCCAAAGTACCGGAGTTTCAGCTTTAGCATCATTCCTTCCAAAGAACACCGAGAACTGATCTCCTTTAGAATGGACTGGTTGGATCTCCTCTCAGTCCACGGGACTTAAAGAGCCTTCTCCAACACCACAGTTCAAAAGCATCAATTCTTTGGCACTCAGCTTTCTTCACAGTCCAACTCTCACATCCATACATGACCACTGGAAAAACCATAGCCTTGACTAGACAGACATTTGTTGGCAAAGTAATGTCTCTGCTTTTGAATACGCTATCTAGGTTGGTCACAGCTTTTCTTCCAAGGAGTAAGTGTCTTAATTTCATGGCTGCAATCACTATCTGCAGTGATTTTGGAGCCCAGGCAAAACTGGATAGCTACGTGTAAAAGAACGAAATTAGAACACTTCCTAACACAATACACAAAGACAAACTCAACATGGATTAAAGACCTAAATGTAAGATCAGAAACTATAAAACTCTTAGAGGAAAACATAGGTAGAACACTCAATGACATAAATCAAAGCAAGATCCTCTATGACCCACCTCCGAGAGTAACGGAAATAAAAACAAAAGTAAACAAGTGGGACCCGATTAAACTTAAAAGCTTTTGCACAGAAAAGGAAACTATTAGCAAGGTGAAGACAACCCTCAGAATGGGAAAAAATAATAGCAAATGAAACAATGGACAAAGGATTAATTTCCAATATATACAAGCAGCTCATACAACTCAATACCAGAAAAACAAACAACCCAATCGAAAAATGGGAAAAAGACCTAAACAGACATTTCTCCAAAGACGACATACAGATGGCTAAAACAAACACATGAAAAGATGCTCAACATCGCTCATTATTAGAGAAATGCAAATCAAAACTACAATGAGATATCACCTCACACCAGTCAGAATGACCCTCATCAAAAAGTGTTCACCATCCTGAACATGTGTTCCTAGTTTTTTTAAGGAATCTCCATACCATTTTCCATAGTGGCTGTATCAATTTACATTCCCAACAACAGTGCAAGAGCATTCCCTTTTCTCTACACCCTCTCCAGCATTTATTGTTTGTAGACTTTTTGATGAGGGTCATTCTGACCGGTGTGAGGTGATATCTCATCGTAGTTTTGATTTGCATTTCTCTAATAATGAGCGATGTTGAGCATCAACATGTGTACACCCGTGGCAGTTGCATGTTGATGCATGGCAAAACCAATACAGTATTGTAAAGTAAAAAAATAATAATAATAAAAAATAAAATAAAAACTAGGAATAAAACCACCATATGAGTCAGCAATCTCACTCTTAGGTATATAACCTGAGGAAACCAAAACTGAAAAAGACACATGTACCCCATTGTTCATTGCAGCACTATTTACAATAGCTAGAACATGGAAACAATCTAGATGTCTAGCGATAGATGAATGGATAAAGAAGCTGTGATACATATACACAATGGAATATTACTCAGCCATACAAAGAAATACTTTTGAGTCAGTTCTGAAGCAATGGATGAACCTGCTGCTGCTGCTTCTAAGTCACTTCAGTCATGTCCGACTCTGTGCAACCCCATAGATGGCAGCCCACCAGGCTCCCCTGTCCCTGGGATTCTCTAGGCAAGAACACTGGAGTGGGTTGTCATTTTCTTCTCCAATGCATGAAAGTGAAAAGTGAAAGTGAAGTCGCTCAGTCGTGTCCAACTCCTAGTGACCCCATGGACTGCAGCCTACCAGGCTCCTGCGTCCATGGGATTTGCCAGGCAAGAGTACTGGAGTGGGTTGCCATTGCCTTCTGTGATGGATGAACCTAGAACCTACTATACAGAGTGAAGTGAGTCAGAATGAGAAAGTTATACTATCATATTCTAGCACATATATACAGAATCTAGAAAAACGGTACTGAGGAGTTTATTTATAGGAGATCAACTGAGAAAGAGACATAGAGAATAGACTTATGGACAGAGAATAGACTTATGAACATGGGGAGAGGGGAGGCGAGGGTCAGATGTATGGAAAGAGTAACATGGAAACTTATATTACCATATGTAAAATAGATAGCAAATGGGAATTTGCTGTATGGCTCAGGAAACTCAAATGGGGGCTCTGCATCAATTTAGAAGGGTGGGAGATGGGAGGGAGGTTAAAAAGGGAGGGGATATATGTACACCTATGGCTGATTCATGTTGAGGTTTGACAGAAAACAACAAAATTCTGTAAAGAAGTGACAGTAGTCATACTTTTTTTTTTTAATGGATAACTTGGAAAGCCAGATAAGTCAAGAGACTAAATTAACATAATCTGACCATTCAGACATAACTATTACTCACATATGGCTCTATTTACTTCCAGTCTTTTTTCAGGGCACATACATCTATTTTTATAAAATGGATATTTTACTATCCATTTCATTTTACCAACCATATCTAGACCATCTCACACTGCTGCAACTCAGTTGTCTATCATATCCAAATAATGTATTTCATCCCAGACATATCCACCAGGCAGAACTTTGGGTAAAATACCAGCTATCAGACACACAGCAACCTCACAGCTGGTTATCTAAACCATGAAACACAAAACAGTGATAATTCTATAAAACCTTGAAATGTGGTATACCACAAGTATTATAATGATGTCATAACTGCATATGCAGTGGAGACAGAGGTAGGATCTCCTCTACTCAAGAATATATTTCATGTCTACAGAGTGTTGCATTTCTTTTTAAACCCATTCTCCAGAGACACCTCTTGGAACATTTTACAGTCATTCTCTCATATTCAGTGGGACCAGTTTACTTAGAGGAGTGTAAGCTGTGTCCTCTTTTAATTTATTTTTTTTCTTTCTAACAAAGCTTGCTTGCCCTTCTTGACCTTTTCTTGGCAGGCTGTAGATCACAGCTGTTTCAACTGATGGGGTAAAGATCAGAGACTCTGCTCTTCTCAGGTGTTCCTTTTCATTAACACTGGGTCTATTCAGGCTTTTCAACACACTGTCACACCGTGACAACCAAACAGTTGGTAGACAACAGATACAGGTGGGCTACCATTTACTTGTATATGATTTGAAAGGACTACACTTGTCACTCATCTGTAACAGTAAATTATATGACAGAAATGGGTTATATGCCAATATTGTATGCTATTCAATATTCATGAAGTGCATATGACAAACTGGAAAAAGCAAAACTATACCTGGAATGAAAATTTAAATGAAAATACTCAGCCAAAATGTAATCATGGCAATAGATTGGTTTTCCTATAGAAGCACTGCCATGATAAAAAATATTTTTTCATAATTTTTCGCTAAAGTAATGAACAATGTTCAGAAAACTAAGTGAAATCCTTTACTGTCAGCAATACAAACCGGGGTCTGGTAAACTAATAATCTGACATTAACCATTTCTGGGTACATTGCCTAGACTTGTGTTTGTCAGATTAGTGGACATGAGATTCATCCAGAAGGCTTGTTAAAACAGATTGCTGGGCCTAACTCCTAGAGTTTCTGATCCAGTTGGTCTGGAATCACTCCTAAGAATGTACATTTCTTAATGCCATTTGCAGCAACATGGAAGCCCTAGAGATTATCATACTAAGGTAAGTCAGCCAGATGAAGAAAGACAAATATCATATGATATCACTTATATGAGCAATCTAAAATACAACACAAACGAATGTATTTAGGAAACAGAAACAAACTCACAGACATAGAGAACAGACTGATGGATGCCAAGGGGTGGGTGGGGTGGGGGAGGTAAAGACTGGGAGTTTTGGATTAGCAGGTGTAAACTATTATATATAGAAAGAATAAATAACAAGGTCCTGCTATATAGCACTTGGCTTCCCAGGTGGCACTACTGGTAAAGAACCCACCTGCCAATGAAGGGAATATAAGAGATGCGGGATCGATCTCTTGGTTAGGAAGATCCCCTGGAGGAGGGCATGGCATTCTACTCCAGTATTCTTGCCTGGAGAATCCCCATGTATAGAAGAGCCTAGTGGGCTATGGTCCATAAGGTTGCAGAGTTGGACACAACTGAATGACTTAGCACACATGCACTGTATAGCACAGGGAACTATATTCAATATTGTGTGATAAACCATGATGGAAAAGAATATGAAAAAGTGTGTGTGTGTGTGTGTATACGGCTTCTCTAGTGGCTCAGATGGTAAAGCGTCTGTCTGCAATGCAGGAGACCCGGGCTCGATCACTGGGTTGGGAAGATCCCCTGGAGAAGGAAATGGCAGCCCACTCCAGGATTCTTGCCTGGAAAATCCCATGAACAGCAGAGCCTGATAGGTTACTGTCCATGGGGTCACAAAGAGTCGGACAACTGAGCGACTTCACTTTATATATATATATATATATATATATATATATATATATATGAATCACTTTGCTGTATAGCAGAAATTAACATAACATTGTAAGTCAACTACAACAAAAAATTTTAAAAGAATGAATTTCTAAGTTCTCAGGTGATACTAATGCTGCTGGTGTGATGCCCAAGCTGAGAACACTGCTTAAGAGAAGTGGTTCTCCAACCTCAATTACATAAGAATCACTTGAGGTGGGGGTGGTGGCTTTGTCACCAAGTTGTGTCCAACTCTTGCGACCCCATGGACTGTATGCAACCCCATGGACTGTAGCCCCTTAGGCTCCTCTGTCCATGGGATTTCTCAGGTAAGAATACTGGAGTTGGTTGTCATTTCCTTCTCCAGGGGATTTTCTGCACCCAGGGATTGAACCAGGTCTCCCCTATTACAGGCAGATTCATAACTGACTGAGTTAGATTTCAAGGCATCAACTTGTAGAGCTTATAATGATTCTGCTGCAGGTGGTCCTGGTAAACCACATTCTAATGAGCACTGGTTTTAAATAAATTGGTTTCATACCTTGAAGATTATCATAACTACTTAGCAAGAGCATCCCAAACTTTCAAGTGCATACCAATTTCCTGAGGATCCTGTTAAAATGTAGATTCTGATTCAGTGTATCTGGGAGGGAACCTAATATTCTGCATTTCTATAAGCTCCCAAGTGATGCTAGAAAAGCTATTACATGATAGATTCATAAGTCCCATCCCATAGATTCTTACATCAGTAGAATAGGAATATATTTGCAACTTAAAGGAATGCATCTATAATACATTCAATAGATCTACATTCTTTTGGTCACTCTCTGTTACCAAATTTTTTTAGATTGATTTTTGAAGGATTGATATAGTTACCATTGATATCGTATAGAAAGTCTTTAGAGAACAGCTTTTCTGGAATCTTTCAGTAAAATTAAGAAGAAATTGTAGCAAATGGTGAGAAATCTAAATGGTCTAAGGCAGATGAGTGGTTCCTTGAAATGAAAAATATTTGGTGTGATTGATTGCATTTTCCCAAAATGACTTAAACAATAATTCCCATCCTACCTGCTTTTCTATGATATAAACTTGATGCTCCTCCTATTGAGAGGTGGGGATCTATGTACACTTCCCTTGAATCTAGGTGGGTTTTTGACTTCCTTGTAATCAAAAGAATGTTGCAGAAGAGGAGCCACATGAGTTCCTGACTTTTGAGGCGAGGTCAGCAAAGGCAGTGCAACCTCCACCTTGTTCTCAGAAGACACCTGTCTGGATTCCTGAGGCACCACAGACAGTTTGACTACCCAGAGTCCTCCATGCTGGGAGGAAACCAAGCCACACAGACAAGCCACATGTAGATGCTCCCACTGACCATCCTAAGCTTCAAATGATCCTGATCCCCAAAATCAAGTTACAGCCAGCCTGTCAGCCTTCCCACTTGAGGTCCTGAATATTATACAGCAGAGACAAGCTGTTCTCCCTGAATCCTTTCCTAATACTTGATCTAACAGTGTCCATGAAACATAAAATACTTATTGTTTTACATCATTATGTTTGAGGCAGTTTGTTACTCAGCCTGGAGTACTGAGTTACTGTTACTGGAGTACTGAGTACTGTTACTCAGTAGGAGCACTGAGATGATACAACTTAAGAAGACCATGTAATTCTCCACCAAGATAAATGAAGAGCCTAGAGACAAAGAGCACTTATTTTAGGCCCACTGTATAGGAAATGAAAACAAATCTGCTATCTTAATATCCGTAATAATATCAACAGCTTACATGTCCTCAAGTACTTATTATGTGGCAAATACTTTATGTATGTACCAGGGAAAAACATCAAAATGCCTCCTAGAGCTCAGAGGGAAATCAGTGTCTATTAATACTCTCTCCCCATTCTTCCATTTGCAAACTATTGGTACCAAAGTTCTGATGTCTAAGAAAATGACCCATGAAGAGCTAAGCAAGTATTTGATTTTTGTAACTATGTATTTTTATATAATTTTGCATTTAAAGTAAAGCATTGAATGCAGTATTAGGAATTTCTGTATATTCTGTATCCAGATTCACTGATTGTTTATAATCTCTCTCTCTCCCTACACACACACACATATATATACACACATGCACATTTAAAAAATTTTTTTAACTGTTTGAGAGCAAGCTGGAATCACTATGGATATGTTTTACCACTTTATCCCTAAACATTTTAGTATGTTTTTCCTAAAAACACAAAATTCTTGTCATAACCATATTGTGTCAATTGTCTCAGTGAAGTAACATTTTTATCTATTTTTCCTAGTCCAGGATCCAATTAAGATCAAACATTGTATTTATTTGCCTTGTATCCTTTCATCTAAATCAGTCTCCCAGTATTTCTTTACCTTCATTGACCTTGACATTTTTTAATTAATTTTTTAATAGTATGGGACAATTATTTTGTAGGATATTTATAAATTTGGATGTGTTGGATGTGTCCTCATGAATATATTCAAGCTATATACTTTGGCAGAAATACTGCAGAGGGATTAATATCCTTCTCAGCATATAATATCAGGAAGTACATGATGTTGATATGCTCCATAATTGATGATAATAACTTTGATCAATTAGTTAACTTAATGAATGCCAAGTTTCTTCATTATAAATTTACTAATCTTTCACTTACAATTAATGATTTGTGGAGAGATGTGTTGAAATTATGCATATATCCTGTTTTTCATCAAAGTTTTGCCCAGTAATTTTAACATTTATTGATGATTTCCTACTCAATCATGCTTTCTAATGGAAATCTACTGTAAGAAAGAGCTTTTCCTTCTCATTCACTGGCTTATTAAATAACTGACTACTTTTATCAGTATTTATTCATAGATTCTTATTTTACTCAATGGGCTACAAACCAGTAACCTCATTATTAGTTTTGATTTTCAAATCATTCTAGATTTGTCTAGTGAAAACACTCCCAGCTAGCTTCAGTGTCATTTTGATTTGTCTCCATCGTTTTGGGGGGTCTCCCCTACTTTTTGGAACAATGAGCTAATCCTGGGTCATCTTGTACTATCTGGAATTTATAACTAAAGATCTGGGACCTAGTTGTGCTCATTGGTGTCAGTGTGGAATTGCTTCCAGGCCCATAGAGGTAACACAGATATATAGATATAGATATAGATATATAGATATATATAGATATACATATATATATAAATAATATGTTGAAACCCAATAAAAAATTACAAAGTATGTCCTAATATCCCCCCTTTGCATATTAGTACCTCTGTTCTCTACTTTGAAAACACTGGTTTCATTATGCTCAAATTATCTATTCATTGGCTCCAGTCTAAAATATACCACCAACAATGAAAATTTTCTAACCTTAATACTTATTTTTTAATGCTTTTTGTAAAATTTACATCTATGTAACCTACTCTTTAGCAAGATACAAAATATTTCTATATCCTGAGAGAGTTCCTTTTTGCCCCTTCTAAATCAATCCCACCACCCCACCTTTATCTAAAGACAACCATATGTCATTTCTTATATTGTGTTTCTAACCTGTTTTAGAGCTACATATGCATCACATAGTATGGATATATTTGAGTTCAGCTTTTCCTGAACATAATATCCATGTGATTTATTGATGTTATTCCATGTATCAGAAGTTCTTTTCATTATTGAGTAGTATTCCATTAATGAATACACTATAATCCCTTTATCCATTCTCCAGCTGATGGATATTTGAGTTTTTTCCAGGTTTTTGCTATTGTTAATAAAGCTGGTACGAACATTCTAGAAGAACAACTCTTTTGTGAAAACTATGATTTTTTGAGCATATATGTAGTTTTTATTTTGAAATATAAACTTATAGGACTTTTCAAATAAATACATGATCCTATGTATACTTCTCACAACTTCCCCCAATAGTGACATCTTGAATGATAGCACAATCATATCAAAACCAGGAAAGAGACTTTGGTATAATCCACAGAGCTTATTAAGACTTCACCAGTTTTAAATGTACTTGTATGTGTGTGTGTAGTCTGATGCAGGCTTATCACATGTGTTGATTCATGAAACCATAACTCTGTCAAGATCTAGAACTCTTCCATCCCCATAAGGCTCCTTTGTACTACCCCTTTATAGCCACACTCACCCTCCTGTCCCTAATATTTATTTTCCAATTTTTTTATGCTACTATAGAGAGATACACTTTTTTCATTTTGATTTGTATGTTGTGACATTGCTAATTTCACTCTATTTCAATATCCATAGGATTTTAAAGAATATTCATCCAAATTTTGGAAATGGGTAAAAGAGATGGCTGGATGCCTTTTCAATGGAGTTCTGTGTAATGTCTTGTGCAAGGGTTAGCAACTTTTTTCTGTAAAAGGTAAAATAGTAAATATTTTAGGTTTAGGGGCATACAACCTCTGTGACAACCACTAAAATCTGTCACTATATTCCAAAAGCAACTATGGACAACACAGACTGTGGCTGTGTAACAATAACACTTTACTTATAAAAACAGATTTGGCTATAGAACTAGAGATTTCAGATTCCTAGTTTAGCAGAACCTCTGGGGATTAACTGTTTAAAGGATAAATATACAGGTAGACCTCAGAGATACTGTAGATTCAGCTCCAGACCACAGCAATACAACAAATATCTCAATAAAATGAGTCATGTGAATTTTTTTTTCATTTCCCAGGTCATGTAAAATTTTGTTTACACTATACTATACTCTATTAAGTGTGCAATAGCATTATGTCTAAAAAATGCACATCTTCATTAAAAATATTTTATTTATAAAAAATGCTAACCATAATCTGAGCCTCCAGCAAATTATAATTTTTTTGCTGGTGAAGGTTCTTGCCTTGATGTTGATGGCTGCTCACCAATGAGGGCGGTTGTTGCTGAAGACTGGGGTGGCTAGGGAAAATTATTCCTATAAGACAACAATAAAATTTGCCCCATCAATTTACTCTTCTTCTCATTCCTCTGTAGCATGCAAAGCTATTTGATAGCACTTACCCACAGTAGAACTTCTTTCATAATTGGAGTCAATCCTCTAAAACCCTACTTCTGGTTTAGCAGCTAAGTTTAAGAGATATTCTGAATTCTTTGTTGTCATTCAAAAATCTTCACAGTTGTTTCACCAGCAGTTTCCATGTCAAGAAACCACCTCTTTTGCTCATCCATAGAAGTAACTCCTTATTCTTTCAAGTTTTTTTTTCTCTAATTTTATTTTATTTTTAAATTTTACATAATTGTATTAGTTTTGCCAAATATGAAAATGAATCCGCCACAGATATACACGTGTTCCCCATCCTGAACCCTCCTCCCTCCTCCCTCCCCATACCATCCCTCTGGGTCGTCCCAGTGCACTAGCCCCAAGCATCCAGTATCGTGCATCGAACCTGGACTGGCAACTCGTTTCTTACATGATATTTTACATGTTTCAATGCCATTCTCCCAAATCTTCCCACCCTCTCCCTCTCCCACAGAGTCCATAAGACTTTATCATGAGATTTCAGGGATTCAATCACATCTTCAGGTTCAGCTTAGAATTCTAGTTCTATTTCTATATTTCCACATATACAGTGACTTCCTCCACTGAAGTTCTGCCTCCCTCAAAGTCATCCATGAGGGTTGGAATCAGCTTCTTCCAAAATTCTGTGAACATTGGTATTTTGACTTCTTCCCATATATCATTAATGTTCTTAATGGCATCTAGTATGGTGAATGCTTTCCAGAAAGTTTTCAATTTACATTGCCCAGATCCATCAGAGGAAATACTCTCTATGGCAGAAATACTCTTATGAAATAATGAGACTTGAAAGTCAAAATTACTTGTTGATCCATAGGCTGCAGAATGGATACCGTGTTAGCAGGCATGAAAACAATATTAATCTCTTTGTCCATCCCCATCAGAGATCCTGGGAGACCACATATATTGTCAATAAGCAGTAATAATTTGAAAGGAATCTTTTTTATGATCTCAACTGTGGTCTTAAAATATTTGTTATTAATGTTTATAATATATGTTATAAACATATAAGTGCTGTTATCCAAGCTCTGTTGTTCCATTTAGAGAGTACAGTCAAGATTTAGTGTAATTCTTAAGGACCCTAGGATTTTTAGAATGGTAAATGAACACTGTCTTCAACTTAAAATCATCAGGTGTGTTAGCCCCTAACAAGAGAGTCAGCCGATCCTTTGAAACTTTGAAGTCAGGCACTGACTTCTCCTCTCTAGCTACAAAAGTCCTAGATGGGGTCTACTTCCAAAAGAAGGCTCTTTCATCTACATCAAAAATCTGTTGTGTAATGTAGCCACCTTCACTCTATTAGCTAGATATTCTGGGAAACTTGCTGCATCTTCAACATCAGGATCTGTTGCTTCTCCTTGTACTTTCATGTTATGGAGCCAGCTTCTTTCCTTAAACATCATGAACCAATATCTACTAGCTTCAAATATTTTATTTATTTATTTATTTTAATTGGAGGCTAATTACTTTACAATATTGTATTGGTTTTGCCATTATTCTTCAGTTTCCTCATCTCTTTCAGCCTTCATAGAATTGAAGAGAGTTAGGGCCTTGCTTTGGATTAGCCTTTGGTTTAAGGGAATGTTGTGGCTGGTTTGATCTACTATCTAGATCATTAAAATTTTCTCCACATTTTCAATAAGCCCATTTTACTTTCTTTTCATTTATGTGTTCACTAGACTAGCATTTTTAATTTTCTTTAAGAAAATTTCCTTTGTATTCACAATTTGTCTAACTGATAGACTTACTCAACTACATACAGGATTGCCAGAAAATTTCAGTTTGTAAAAAATTCAGTATCTGTGAAGTAGAATACAGTGAAGCATAAGAAAACAAGGTATGCCTGTACCTCTTAATGATTCTATTGATTGTTATTTTTTATCTCTATAGAGGTAGAAGTTACCTTGTAGAAAAAATAACAATTAAAATAATTCTTGTCAGAGGATAATGCAAATGATTCCTGTTCATGGCATGCACATGAATTTTATGCAGCCAGATGCAATTCATTTCTACCCAGTAGAAAAGATAAATATAGTTTATTTTTATTTGGGATATTAACTATTTTGCATTTATTAGCAAATTTGTCTTAGTAGGACTTGGACTATGTAAATCTTTGTCTCTCAATTTTCCTTTTGCACCACTGTTAAAAACTTACTGGATCCCTCTTTCATTAATGAGTCAAATAAATGTGTGACTTGTATTTATTATTAACGTGAGGCATGCTTTAACTTTAAACATTATATTTTAATATAATATTTTACATTAAAATTGATAATGTATGTTAATAGTTATTTTACTTTTTCCTTTCACATCTTTATGCTTTGTAATATTTATTTCTTACCTTACTACACTGGCTTGGCTCTCTAGTATAAATAAATATTTTACCTCTGTTTTTTCCAGTAAGTTTTAAATATGTTGGGGATTTGGGGCTGCATATACTCAGGTTAGATTGTACATTTTGCTTTAAGAACACTTCATGATTGGCCCTTGTAGTTGAAACTAAGCCATTCCTGACCCAGAATGTTCCTCTCACAATAATTTGAGAGTTTTGAGACACAGACAAATATATAATCTGTGTACTGCAGAACAATAACTTTGGATTTGTTATCAGAGGATTGAAAGTGAAATTCAAAGAATATCAGAAAAATCATCAAGGAAAGAGATGAGAGGTGGCTCTGGGAGTCTAGCAAAATGTCAGCAGATGTGTTCCTAAGGGCAGACATATTACATTTCTCAGGTGAAGGAAACTGCCAGTAAAATTTTTTGAACAGTGATATATAACTTTCATTAGATACTTTCCCTTCTTGGGCAAACTTACCTATCATTTCTGTAAATCATCTCATGCATTTTGGTTATACACAGCAGCTTTTTGATAAACTCTTTTTGAAGAAGAGATTAACTAGATTAATTTCCTTAATTAGAATGATATAGACCAGACACTGTGTAGCAGATACAGGAAACAAAATGACACCAGCAATCTGGAAACAAATGTTCACTAACAATTTGGAGAGAGTAATAGGAGAGCAGAACACTATTATGCATATATGAACCACACACACACACATATGCACGGATCTGCTCTTTTCATGAATGCTTGGAAATATTGTGGAGCTTGACGATAGTCCAACAATATATGAAATGTGGGAATAAATTTAATTTGCCTGAGCACAGAAGTAAAGGAAAGGATAAGGGAAAAAAGTGAATCCAGAAAATTGGAGAATGTATAGCTACTTTGGTTACCTATGTATCATCTCATGCAGCACCAGTATAACGGTTTAAGCAAGATAACCCTAAATTTTAGTAATATAACCCTAAATTTATGCTTATAAAATTTGTGCTAACAGGAATTTTATAGAATATAAAGGAAATACCAATAGCCAGATAACATGGGTTCAATCTCATTAATTATGTAAAGTATTGATTATGTAAATTATTAATTATGTAAATGCAAATTAAGATGTGATTTTATATTCCTCAGATTCATAACAATTGAATGCAAAATACCAATTAGTGAGAATGCAGAAGAGAGATTATCATACTCTGCTTACAGGAGTGCAAATTGTATATCCATTAGGGGAGAAATTTGGGAATAGCTACTATATTTGAGGACATGTGTAGTGTGTGACTCTGCAAGTCTACTTTTTGCTGTAAAACCTAGAAAACTATCACAAGTGGGAACCTTTCTCATTGTAACATTGT
Source organism: Bos javanicus (assembly GCF_032452875.1). NCBI lineage: Eukaryota > Metazoa > Chordata > Mammalia > Artiodactyla > Bovidae > Bos > Bos javanicus. The sequence continues at coordinate 45,794,273 of NC_083897.1, forward strand.
AATAGTGACAGAGAGAAAACAACTTAAACTCACAGCAACAGGAATTGATTGAATAAATAGAAGCATATTCATATAACGCAATACTGTGAAACAACAGCAAAAAATGAATGAATGAACTAGAGCTGTATATTTTACATGGATAAATCTCAAAACCATTGTGCGTTTAAAAGGCAAATTTCAGAAAGATATATGTTCATATGTGTATATGATATACTATTTATTTAAAATGCAAAATGAAACAATATTAAATATACACACATGTATATTTAATCTTACACATGTATGTATGTATAAAATTTACACATGTATGTGATGTGTAAATACAAGGCTACATCAGCAAATTGGTGGGCTAAGAAGCTACAAGGCTTTACAACCTTTATAACACTGCAACAGATAGCATAGAAATAAAAGATAAAAAGCAGCTATTATTAGTAATTGTATGCCAAAAAATTGGACAGCCTAGATAAAATGGATAAATTCCTAGACACATACAACATATCAAGACTGAATCACGAAAACACAAAAAGCCCAAATAGACCAATAAAAAGGGGATTGAATCAGTAATAAAGAATTTCCCAACAAAGAAAAATCCAGGACCAAATGCCTTCACAGGTGAATTCTACCAAATAAGCAAAGAATTAATATCAATCTTCCTTATACTCTTCCAAAAAACAGAAGATGAGGGAACACTAAAAACCCATTTTATGAGGCCAGCATCACTCTGATACCATGCCAGGCAAAGATACCAGTAAAACACTATGGACCAATATCTCTGATAAACATGGATGCAAAATCTTCAACAAAATATTAGCAAACCAAACTGAACAGCACATTAAAAGGATCATGCACCATGCCCAAAAGGGATTTATCCTGGGGTTCAAGGATGTTTCAACACATACAAAACAATCATTGTGATATGCTGCATTAATAGAATGATAGATAAAATCATAAGGTCATCTCAATAGATGCAGAAAGAGCAAGTGACAAAATTTAACATACTTTCATGATAAAAACTGTCAACAAATTAAGTGTATAGAAGGAATTTACCTCAACACTATAAAAACCATATATGAAAAACCCACAGCTAATATACTCAATACTGAGAAATTGAAAGCTTTTCCTCTAAGATCTGGGACAAGACAAAGATTCTTACTCCTGCCACTTCTACTGAACATAGCACTGACTGTCCTAGCTGGAGTGATTAGTCAAGAAAATAAATAAAAAGCAACCAAATCTGAAAATGCTTCCCAGGTGGCACAGTGGTAAAGAATATGCCTGCAATGCAGGAGATTTAGGTTTGATCCCTGGGTCTGGAAAATCCCCTGGAGGAGGAAATGGCAACCCACTCTAGTATTCTTGCCTGCAGAATCCCATGGACAGAGGAGCCTGGCAGGCTACAGTCAATGGGGTCACAAAGAGTAGGACATGACTGAACAACTAAGCATGCATGCAAATCTGAAAAGAAGAAGTAAAATTATCCCTGATTGCAGATGAATGATCTTATATGTAGAAAAATTCTGAAGATTCCACACACACACACACAAAACAGAATTAATCAACATATGAAAATCAGTTATGTTTCTGTACACTATCAATTAACTGTCCAAAAAAGAAATCAAGAAAATTCTAAAACCTCAAAATAATGCTGAAAAAATTTAAAGAAGACAGAAGTAAATAGAAAGATACCTCATGTTTATGGATTGGGAGACTAATGTTAAAATATCCATACTACACAAAGCAATCTACAGATTCAAAGCAATCCTTATCAGTAACCCAATGGCATTTTTTACAGAAATTTTTAAAATTTCAAAATTAATATGAAACCTCAAGGGACTCCAAATAGCGAAAATAATTTGAAAAAGAATAACAAAGTTGGAAAACTCACACTTGATTTCAAAATGTATTACAAAACTATAGTAATCAAAACTCTGTAGTGCTGAAATAAAGATAGATAAATACACCAATGAAATAAAATAGAGAGCCCAGAAATAAACCCTAACTTTTTGGCCAAATGATCTTAACCAAGGATGTCAAGACCACTCAATCAGGGAAAAGACAGTTAGATTTTCTATAGATTAAATGGCATGAAGAAATTCTACTGTTTCATAGCCATAGCAAGTTGTAGATTTTATCTCATCTAGAGATTATGTGCAAACAAATATTTACTTCCAAATATTTGGAAAGGCTGTAAAACAGCTCATTGTTCACAGAGCTTTATCTAGTTAATGGTGATCTACTTTTAAATCCTGATTTTGAAGGAGGGGCATCATTCCAGATTTTATTGCTTATCACTCACCATTGGCCGTGCATACTATTATATCAAATCACTAACAACCACACTAATGTCATTAACTACAAGATTAGCCTTGGTTTAATTATGTTGCTAAATATTTCAAAAATCATTTTTTGATAAACAAAAATTCAATTCTTCAAAGTAATTTCTATTTTTTATGTATGAAACAAAGGAATTCTAATTATCTCCTTTGATCTAAAGAAATCTAAAGAAAATCTTCATCTAATAGTAGATTACCTTAAACTCTCATTCACCGTGGTCTATATTTGGAAGGAATTTTTTTTCCAGTAAAGAACATTGTGATTTCTGGTAAACTTTATGTATTTATACTCATCATGTATCATTACTTTGCTTTGCATGCATGCCCACTCATGTCTGACTCTTAGGGATGCTATGGACTGTACCCACCAGGCTCCTCTGTCCATGGGATTTGCCAGGCAAGAATACTGGAATGGGTTGCCATTCCCTTCTCCAGAGGATCTTCCTGACCCAGGGATCAAACCCCAGTTATCCTTCACTGCAGGCAGATTCTTTACCACTGAGCCACCAGGGAATCCCAGATTATGTTTCTATTCACCTAAATTCTCCATGTCATTTTGATATACGTTTTTAAGAGATGATATAACAGATAAAAGCAGCTCATTCTAGAAAGGAACTACCGTCTATGTTACAGAAACTCCCAGAACCCTATAGCAATATTCTTTGACCCTGATACAAGGGTCATCCACAAAAGTCAAATTATGACACAAGTCTCAGGGAAAAGATGTAATTATCTTCTGTTTTGCCAACTAGGCCTTGAAAAACAGCTAGAGTATTGAGAAAGAAAGGAGAAATCAGAGGTAAGCTATTAAGAGAAGAAAAGCTGGCATTTACTGAAAAGCTATCTACTAGCTCTAAAGTAGAAGAGGGGGCATTTTAAGCATGCACGTGTCTCACACTCAATACATTATTTTTTTTTCAAAGGTGGACTTTCAAATGGACTCTCAAAACCTTACCCAATTATCTAAATCCTGGGATTCATACAGTTTTCCCATTGGCCTCTGGTGATGGGTTTTTGTTTTGACATGTTGCAGTAAGAAGAAAAATGTGTTCCCATGACATGGGTGTTGATTGAAGCTGTTTGATGATTGTTGCAAGTTCATCCCAATGTTCTCTCACAAATGTATGCGATGCTGCCAGTTCTGCAGCTCTGGTGTTCCATATACCCTTTTGGTGTCTAAATGTTCCTCCATCTGAAAGAGCAGTGCTGATAAAATCTGTTAGAAATGGTGACCACTCTGCCAAGTATTTGTCAGATTTCTCTGAGAAACCTTCAGGATATCCATCCAGCCTCAAATATTGCCAGTGCCTTCATCAAATTGAAGAGGCATGGATTTCTGACAGCGTGATGATCTATAACACATTTCTTCTGATGAGAGAAGCCCCTCAAATAGAGATAATCAAGCACTCTACAGAGTTAGGCCAAATCTCCAACAGAGGAAGAGAAAAAGCAAGGCAAGAACATCATTTGAAAAGAGGTTTAGGGACTTTTCCCATGTCTGAGACCTAGGTATCCTAAAATAAATGATACTCAAAGTTCTAAAGTTAACAAGTAAACAGATTACATTTTCTGTTTGTTTTGAGAAATTACTCTGGCACAATACATTTCAAATAAAATGGATTTTTATTCTTATCTCAAAAAATCTGATTCAGAAAACCCCCTTTTCTACTGTCATTTCACAAAACACATTTAAAATACAACTCTGTTTATATGTGTGTTTGTAGTGGGGGAGGGCATGCACACAGGTAGGTTTTAGATGTAAACTTTTTGCAAACAGATGAGTCTTGCTTTTAATGTATATAAACTATATCTTTGAAAAAGATAATTTAAATATGCCACTATAGGAAGGAATCAATTCTCTAGAAAACGAACAAAAATGATTGAAAAATAAACCTTTTCCATTAAATGTTAAGTCTAAATATTCAGACTACAGTCACCTAAACCAGAACCATGTCTGAAAGCACAGTGATGTCTCTTACCTTTGCTTCCTGGCTTTAAGTTAGCAAATCCTATGTTTCTGAATTTTAATCATCCATCAATGATATGTTTCCAAATTTAATCTACTTCTTGGCAGTAGAATCAGCAAAACATTTGTTCCCTTTCTTCTGGATACAGCTGCAATCAATTGGATGCACAAATGGCATGAAGGATGCTACAGGGAATATCTGCCCCTTCATGAAATGGAACAGAAATTTGGATGATGATAGTTTTTACACAATCAAAACAAAAGAGCCAGAGCAAAAAAAGATAATCAAGCCAACACTCTCCAAGTATTCAACTGGAAAGGCATATTCCCCATCCTAATTCTTCATGCTTTTAATATTATCAGATATTCATAAACTCTGTTTAAGGACATGCCAAAGGGAAAGTTGCTAGTATTATGATCATTGATTAAATGAGTAGGGGAGGGGAGTAGGAGTATGCAGAGGGCTTTTACATGTTCATTCATCCACTAAACACTTTCAAAAAATCTACAATTTATTAGGATATTAGCTGAGAGAATCATTTTGCTTAAAATTCAGATATGTTGACTTCTGGTAGTTCAGACTTATTAACTATCCCAAATACTATTATTCTGTCATCGTCCACCCTAAGTCATTTCATTCGTGTCTGACTCTTTGTGACCCTGTGAATCACAGCTCTTCAGGCTCCTCAATCCATGGGATTCTCTAGGCAAGAATACCAGAGTGGGTTGCCATGCCCTCCTCCAGGGAATCTTCCAGACCCAGGGATCGAACATGTGTCTCTTGTCTCCTGTATTGGCAGGCGAGTTCTTTACCACTAACACCACCCCATTATTCTATCATACCTAGCACTAGAATGATATTTTCCCTTGTGTGGAATTTAAAATGTGTACTCTTCACTAAGTAACACCATGTCTTTCATTAAATTAAAAGGAATTACCTCATGATCAGGAAAGAGAAGATTTAATTATTTTTTAGAGACTTTGGGTCAAGTTTATCCAAATTGTGTATAAACGGCAAATACCAAATGAAATATTTCACTTGAACTTGCTGGCCAATTTAAAGAAATAGGTAAATATAATTTTTATATTGAATTCCTTATAGTGATTTAGAAAGGATGAAAAATAGGAAGACAAGCAGATAATACAAGAAAATAAAAAAGAGTATCTAGAAAAGTAAGTATTTAGTATAACTGGAGAAGGCAATGGCACCCCACTCTAGTACTCTTGCCTGGAGAATCCCATGGACGGAGGAGCCTGGTAGGCCACAGTCCATGGGGTCTCTAAGAGTCAGACACGACTGAGCGACTTCACTTTCATTTTTCACTTTCATGCATTGGAGAAGGAAATGGCAACCCACTCCAGTATTCTTGCCTGGAGAATCCCAGGGACAGAGGAGCCTGTTGGGCTGCCGTCTATGGGGTCGCACAGAGTCGGACACGACTGACATGACTTAGCAGCAGCAGCAGCAGCAGAGGAAGAATTCAGTAGCTACAGGTAAGAAAAATGATAATAATCAAAGCAGGGAAGTAATTGTATGTCTAAATGTGAGAAGTAAAACAATGAAGCTTCTAGATCATAAACATATGAGATTATCTTCATGATCTTGGGGTAGGAGAGAATTTCTTAAGCAGGAATCATAAATTTTTCAAAGATCGATGGATAAAGTATATTACATTACAAGTAAGAATTTCTATTCATCAAAAGACGCAATTAAGAGAGTAAAGGGGTAAACTCATGGTGAGAAAAAATATTTGCAACACATATAACTAACAAGAGATTCATATTCAGGATATATTAAAAAATACTTACAAAAAGTAAAAAATACTAGAAAAAAGGGTAAGAGTCTTGAACAGACACTTTTCAAAAGAGGATATCTGAATGACCAATAAACTTTTGAAAAGATGCTCAACATTATTAGTCAACAGGGAACAGATTCATGCTATAACAAACACATTTGCTTAGCAAAAATTAAAAGATACACAATTCCACATGGTGTTGTGGAATTTTCACATACTGTTAGTGGTAATATGAAAACCATTTTAGAATCTAGACTGCCGTTATCTACTGAAGCTGAAGATACTCATTTCCTGTGATTCATCAATTCCCCTCCCGCAACAGGTAAAGTGCAGCATTGTTTGAAATAGCCAATAATTGAAAACAAGTCAAATGTCCACCCATGAACAGTAGAATGGATACATTATCTGTGGACTATTCATCCAATTGAATGTTATTTAATGATGAAAATGAATTAACTACAGATATTTGCAACATGGACGAAACTCATAATATTGAGCCAAAAAAAGCAAGACACAAAAGAGCTCGTATGATGTGTCAAAGATGCATATAAAGTACTAAAATAACATTATTAATGAAATAGAAAAGAGAACAATTTAATATATTATTTATAACACATGTGATTAAATCATTATATGTAATTGTAATAGCAAATTAAATACACTTTGTAAAAAAAATTGATCAGACAACAACCAAAGACCTTAAGAAGCCAGGAAGCAGATTTCTTATTTTCACCAGGCTTTCTCTCTAATCTGGTCAGACTTCACTGTAGTAAAAGACAACTAATCTTATTTCATCTTTATGCCATCACTACTCAAATTTTCCTTCATGAAAATAATTTTTCTTTTTCCCTCCCTTTTCCAACTTCAACTCAATTTAAACCCTTCATTCCCTACTTATTCCACGTACTTATTGTGACCCTTCTTTAATACTTATATTTATATATATATTTAGCCTTTGCTTTATATTCAGTACTGAATTTATATCCCCAACTAGGTTAAAAATTTTTGCATAATTTATTAATTACTCTTCATGCCCTAAGGGAGTTATACTTAACTCAGTTACAGATAAGAATGAAGCATCTGGGAAGTTGTATTTTTTTTTTTTAAATATAGATCCCACAGTGTAACACCCAGATTTTCTAACTCAAGAAGGCTAGGAACTTCACTGGCAGTCCAGTGGCTAAGACTCAGCACTCCCAGTGCAGGGGGCCTGGGTTGGTCCCTGGTCAGGGAATAGATCCCACCTGCTGCAACTAAGAGTTTGCATGCTGCAACTAAACATCCCACATGCCTCAACTAAGACCTGGCACAGTCAAATAAATAAATGAATAAATATATTTTTTAAAAAGTCTAGGATGGGGCTTAGGAGTCTAGTTTTAAAACAGCTAACCAGTGGTTCTAATACACAGCCAAGAAACAAAATGATACATTGGTTCCCAGCAGGTGGATGGAATGCTGCTGCTAAGTCACTTCAGCCGTGTCTGATCCTGTGTGACCCCATAGACGGCAGCCCACCAGGCTCCCCCACACTAAATAAAGGTTGATTGCTTGAATAATAGAAGATAGAGCATATTATGTGACAGTTTTATTCCTGATGAGATATAGTTCATAGAATGAATTTATGTTTCATCTTACAGATGAAAGGCAAGGCAAGGTACTTTGTCCAATGCAACATAATTAGTGAATGAGTATCAAATATGGACTAGAAATGATTTCTTGAGCTGATCAAATGTTCTTTCTACCACACAAAAGTCCTAAAGCTAATGGCAGAATTTCAATAAAATACTGCACAAAATATTTCATTAATTCAAGAGACCCAAGAATCTCATTTAAAAGTTTCATCACTGATCAGGCACATGATATGTTGCTGAATTTGGTTAGAATAGTCTATAAATTACCTTATCCTGGCCACATATTAAACATTTTTGCTACAATTTTGTGAAACTTTGCTCTTGGAAAAATTTAGTGATTAAAATTCTTCATAGAATCTTGCTACACTGTTATAGAGGAACAGATATATAACATAAATTACAATCACACCAAATGCTCCAATATTTAAAACAGTTGTCCCTCAATATCAATGGAGTATTGGTTCCAGGACTCTGTGGATACCAACATCTACAGATGCTCAAGTGCCTTATATAAAATGAATAGTTGGAACTTCCCTGGTAGTCAAGTGCTTTCAGTGCAGTGGGCACAGATTTGTGCCCTGGTCAGGCTTCTCTGGTGGCTCAGAGGGTAAAGCATCTGCCTGCAATGTGGGAGACCCGGGTTCGATCCCTGCGTTGGAAAGTTCCCCTAGAGAAGGAAATGGCAACCCACTCCAGTATTCTTGCCTGGAGAATCCCATGGACAGAGCAGCCTGATAGGCTACAGTCCATGGGGTTGCAAAGAGTCAAACATGACTGAGCAACTTCACTTCACTTCAGGGAACTAAGATCCTACATGCTGCGTGGCAAAATAATAATAATAAAATAAAATGACATAGCATTTGGGATATAACTTATGCACACCCTCACATCAACTTTAATCATCTCTAGGTTAATTATATCACCTTATACAATGAAGGTCTTCTCTGGTGGCTTAGTGGTTAAGAATCCGCTTGCCAATGCAGGAGACCCGGTTTCCATCCTTGGATTGGGGAGATCCCCTGGAGAAGAAAATGGCAACTCACTCTAGTATTCTTGCCTGAGAAATCCCATAGTCAGAGGAACCTGGCATGCTACAGTCTATGGGGTCGCAAAAATTCAGATATGATTTAGCGACTAAACAACAATACAATGAAATGCAAATAGTTGTAAATACAATGTAAATACTATGTAAATAGTTGCCATCATCCAACAAATTCAAGTTTTGCTTCTTGGAACTTTCTGGGATTTTTGTTCAAAATATTTTCTATCTGTGCTTGATTGAATCCACAGATACAGAGCCTGTGGTTATGGAGGACTAACTGTACAAATTTCATAATACTTAAATAATATTTTTAAAGAAAACACTTATTTGCCAGTTTAAGCATTTCCATCATGCTGAGTTCTAAGGAAAGAGAAATTTGTAAATAGAAAATTTTCACTAATTATTACTAACTGCCATGATACTTTAACAATTATGCTCTATTTCCTACACAAAACACTCATTAATCATGCAAACTTAGTAGCCTGATATAATCACTCTTGAACTGATGAAGATGATACTACAAAATTTAGATTATGACTGAAAATAAATTATATATCATTTTTATAAATGGAACATATTTCTCAAGATTTACATTTTCTTTTTATCAACTCATCCCTTGTTTTTAAATTCATGGCTTTCAAAATTTTTACCTTCTATAAACACTTCTGTCACATTTTCTAATGACCCAACAAGTCGGCCTTATCCCTAAATTGCCAAGAAAGATTGATTACAGAATATTCTGGGCATGAGACATAATTTCAAATATTCCCTGATCATTAACTAATTTACAAACTGAGTAAAACCAGTTAAGAATAAATGCTTACAACTTCTGTAGAAAAACATCAGTTTAGTTTGGTCGCTCAGTCGTGTCCGACTCTGCAACCCCATGAACTGCAGCACGCCAGGCCTCCCTGTCCATCATGAACTCCCAGAGCATACCCAAACTGATGTCCATTGATCAGTGATGCCATCCAACCATCTCATCCTCTGTCGTCCCCTTCTCCTCCTGTTCTCAATCTTTCCCAGCATCAGGGTCTTTTCCAATGAGTCAGCTCTTTGCATCAGGTGGCCAAAGTATTGGAGTTTCAGCTTCAAAATCAGTCCTTCCAATGAACACCCAGGACTGATCTCCTTTAGAATGGACTAGTTGGATCTCCTAGCCGTCCAAAGGACTCTCAAGAGTCTTCTCCAACACCACAATTCAAAAGCATCAATTCTTCCACGCTCAGCTTTCTTTATAGTCCAACTCTCACATCTATACATGACTACTGGAAAAACCATAGCCTTGACTAGACAAACCTTTGTTGGCAAAGTAATATCTCTCTTTTTTAATATGCTGTCTAGGTTGCTCATAACTTTCCTTCCAAGGAGTAAATGTCTTTTAATTTCATGGCTGCAATCATCATCTGCAGTGATTTTTGGAGCTCACAAAAATAAAGTCAGCCACTGTTTCCCCATCTATTTGCCATGAAGTGATGGGACTGGATGCCAAAATCTTAGTTTTCTGAATGTTGAGCTTTAAGCCAACTTTTTCACTCTTCTCTTTCACTTTCATCAAGAGGCTCTTCAGTTCTTCTTCACTTTCTGCCATAAGGGTGGTGTTATCTGCATATCCAGCAAAGGCAATGGCACCCTACTCCAGTACTCTTGCCTGGAAAATCCCATGGATGGAGAAGCCTGGTATGCTGCAGTCCATGGGGTCGTGAAAAGTCAGACACAACTGAGTGACTTCACTTTCATTTTTTCACTTTCATACATTGGAGAAGGAAATGGCAACCCACTCCAGTGTTCTTGCCTGGAGAATCCCAGGGACGGGGAGCCTGGTGGGCTGCCGTCTATGGGGTCACACAGAGTCGGACATGACTGAAGTGACTTAGCAGCAGCAGCAGCATATCTGAGGTTATTGATATTTCTCCCAGCAATCTTGATTCCAGCTTGTGTTTCTTCCAGTCCAGCATTTCTCATCATGTACTCTGCATAGAAGTTAAATAAGCAGGGTGACAATATACACCCTTGACGTGCTCCTTTTCCTATTTGGAACCAGTCTGTTGTTCAGTCCAGTTCTAACTGTTGCTTCCTGACCTGCATACAGATTTCTCAAGAGGCAGGTCAGGTGGTCTGGGATTCCCATCTCTTGAAGAATTTTCCACAGTTTATTGTGATCCACACAGTCAAAAGCTTTGGCATAGTCAATAAAGCAGAAATGGATGTTTTTGTGGAACTCTCTTGCTTTTTCAATGATACAGTGGATGTTGGCAGTTTGATCTCTGGTTCCTCTGCCTTTTCTAAAACCAGCTTGAACATCAGGAAGTTCACGGTTCATGTATTGCTGAAGCCTGGCTTGGAGAATTTGAGCATTACTTTACTAGAGTGTGAGATGAGTGCAATTGTGCGGTAGTTTGAATATTCTTTGGCATTGCCTTTCTTTGGGATTGGAATGAAAACTGACATTTTCCCAGGGAGTCACAAATTATCGGACATGACTGAGTACACACCCAAAGAAAAGTAACAATACATGGAGGATATAAATGCATAAAGCTCTGTAAGGGACTTTTCCCACAACATTCCTACTGGAGTGGGTAACATATCCCTTCTCCAGGGGATCTTCCCAAGCCAGGAATCAAACCCGGGTTTCCTGTATTGCAGAGGGATTCTTTATCAACTGAGCTACCAGGGGAGCTCCTTTCTACAGAAGATAACCCAAATAAAAATATGTCCATAAGTAAATGAAGAAGAACAAGAAGAAGAGGGAGGAAACTGAATCACCTTCCCAAATATCCAGAAATATAAATGTATATAAACTGAAGTTTTTAGCAACAACCCAGGGATAGAAAAATAGAACAAAGTGGCATAATAATAAAGAAACAGATTTAAGGAGTCTGGCTCCTAGCCAAAAAAAAAAAAAAAAACTATGAGGTTCTTTTCAGGTCCAACCATGGACACCAGCAGTGGCTTTACCTGACAGGCCTTATGCAGAGAAAGCTGTCCCCCTCACCCCACACTTGATGCAGTCACTGCATTAGCCTCTGAAGGAAGACTCAGAATCCCTGGGCCACCATCCCCTTACACATACGGGCATTTGTAGCCTGGGTGTCTTCATTACAAAGATTCTTTCTAGAGGACTTTCAACAGAAGCCTTCCTCAGGTGTCTTTGCTGAGAGCTCTTAATGGAGGTGGAGGTACATTTTCTCCATTTAAGTCAATATCCAGTACTTTTCCATTCCTAGCCTTTTCCTCTCACCCTCCCCTGGCCCTCAGGCCCAGAAAACTGTAGGAATTTTTGTTCAGGGCTTCCTTGATAATGAGATGAATTCCATGTCTGTGCAAATCCAAACTTAACTCTCAACTGCTTCACCATTTCATGGTGAGGGAAAGAGAACAAGGAAGTTTTCAATTTCTCTAGTTTAGCTTCTTGCTTATAATGTCACAGTAAGTGATTAAAGTCTTGACTGTACTATCATTTTGGATTGTTTTAATTGGCAACTCCAACACCTATCAGCTCAGCTTTCTCCAGTTCAGCTAAACTTGTGACAAGACTTAGATATGTGCATAATACAGTTCTGGTATATAATTGAGAGAGCATCACAACTCAGTGAATAAAGGATGATAATGTGTGATGATTCTGCACCAAATGATGCTATGACAACTGGTTCTGCATGTGGAAAGTAAGACCAAATTAGATTCCTACCTTCAAATTATGTGAAAGGAAACATTTAACGACCTCTTCTCTGGGACATGGGGATCTGGAGCCAGATTTTTAGCATGTGCCAATTTCTGAGGGGTTAAAGACTTCCACCATAGATAATCCAACTACTTCTCTTATGCCACAGAATGTAGAGTCAGGAACAGACACATCTGATCATCTCTTGCAAGCTGATTCCAGCACAAAACTGCTACCCCACACAAATATTAATTCCAGATAGAGTGTAGATCTAAATGTGAAAAGCAAAAGTTGAAAACATAAAAAATAGATTAGGACTACATGTCAAGGGGATAAGGAAGAAATTCATAGTAAGACCAAAATAAATACAAACTTCTTCCATACTGTTAAGGCATATTGATAACAATAAAACTTTACTTGTGTTTTCCAAGTATAAAACAACTTGAGTTGTTCTATATTATTTTAAATAATCAAAGGAAAATCTTAGCACTTAAAATTACATAATGACATGAGTGAATGAAGATAGAGATTTTTAAAAACACATAGCTTTAGCTTCACACAGGTAGGAGTTGGACTAGTGTTTAGAAGATGTTCTTCAAAAGCCAAGAAAAATACCCTCTCTATAAAAATCTTACTCTTCCTGCATATCATTAAATATACATTTATGGAGGAGGAGCTAAGATGGTAGAGGAATAGGACGGGGAGACCACTTTCTCCCCGACAAATTCATCAGAAGAACATTTAAACGCTGAGTAAATTCCACAAAACAACTTCTGAATGCCAGCAGAGGACATCAGGCACCCAGAAAAGCAACCCGTTGTCTTCGAAAGGAGGTAGGAAAAAATATAAAAGACAAAAAAAGAGACAAAAGAAAGAGGGATGGAGCTCTGTCCCAGGAAGGGAGTCTTAAAAAGAGAGAAGTTTTCGAACTCCAGGAAATACTCTCACTGCCAAGTCTGTGCCGAGCCTTGGACGCACAGAGGGCAACATAACAGGGAGGAAAAATAAATAAACAATTAAAACCCATATATTACGAGCCCAACAGTAACTCCCCCAGCGGAGAAGCAGCGCAAATGCAGGCACCAGCCCCTAGCAAGTGAGGGCTGGGCAGGGAGGCGCGGGCTGCATTGCTTAGAATAAGGATCTGGCCTGAATGCCTGGAGCGCTATCTGAGTGAACTAATTTGGGCTAGCAAACCAGACTGTGGGATAGCTACCACGCGGAAAGCCAGCCCTAACCTAAGACACCACTAGGCCCGTGCACAGAACAAAGGACTGAACAGAGATAGCCGGCTGCAGACCATCCCCCTCCAGTGACAGGCAGCCAGAGCCGAAAGGGGGCAATCACAGCCCCAGAGAGACATTAGCTACAAAACTGTAAGCAGGCTTCTTTGCTAACTAAGACTTCTTGGGGCTCTGGACGGTCAACATCCGCCTGAGAAGGTGCGCCGGTTGTACACCCAGAAAACCGAGTGGTGGGGAGGCGATAAGTCGCAGCAGCCGTGATCGCCAAACACCTCATCACCTGAGCTTCTCGGACCTGGGAAGGGCACAAAACGCAGGCCCAACCGAGTCTGTGCCTCTGAGGACTCCCCGAGTGCCTGAACCTGAGCGGCTTAGACCTGGGAGGTGCAAGTAGCCCAGGGCTGGCCACGGATGGTTCCCTGCAGAGCAACCTAGAGCCTGAGCAGTGTGGGCAGGGAGGCTACATGTGCCGTGAGCGGAGGCAGGCCCAGTGTGGCTGAGGCACTGCGAGCAAACACCAGTGTTATTTGTTTGCAGTGTCCCTCCCTCCCCACAGTGCGACTGAACAAGTGAGCCTAGCAAAAAAAAAAAAAAGTGTCCACCACCGCCCCCTTTGTATCAGGGCAGAAATCAGACACTGAAGAGACCAGCAAACAGAAGAAGCTATAACAGAGGGAACCACCTTGGAAGCGACAGGCAATAGATTAAAACCTTGTAGTTAGTACCGACTACATAGGAAGGGGCCTATAGATCTTGAGAAATATAAGCTGGACCAAGGAACTAGCAGAAAATTAACTCCACAATACACACAATAACACCAGAGAAAATTCTAGATATATTTTTACTATTTTTGTGATCATTCTTTCTTTCCTTTTTTCTTTAATTTTTTTAAAAAAAATTAAGACCTCTATTACACCTTTAATTTTCACTTTTATAACCTACTATTACTTTGCAAAAAAAAAAAAGACCCTATTTTTCTAAAGCAAACTTCATATTTATATATTTTATAATTTTTGTGACCTTGTTTTTCTTTTTTTTCTTTTTCTCTTTTTTTTCCTTTTCTTCTTTTCTTTAAAATTTTATTTTTGAAATTCCAAACTCTACCCTAGATTTTTAATTTTAGCTTTTAGGTATTTGTTATCAATTTTGTACCTATATTTTTTTTATAACTTTTGTGACTTTTTTTTTCTCGCTTTATTTCTCTTCTTCTTTTCTTTAACATTGTATTTCTGAAATTCCAAACTCTACTCTAGATTTTTAATTTATGCTTTTTGGTATTTGTTATCAATTTTGTACCTATATTTTCTTTATAATTTTTGTGACTTTTTTTTTCTTCTCTCTCTCTATCTCTTTCTTTTCCTTCTTACTTTCTTTAACATTGTATTTTTGAAATTCCAAACTCTACTCTAGATTTTTAATTTTTGCTTTTAGGTATTTGTTACCAATTTTGTACCTTTAAGAACCCAATCTTCAGTACCCATTTTCTATTTGGGAGCGAGATTACTGGCTTGACTGCTGTCTCCCCCTTTGGACTCTCCTTTTTCTCCACCAGATCACCTGTGTCTCCACCCTAACCCCTCTCTACTCCACCTAACTCTGTGAATTTCTGTGTGTTCCAGATGGTGGAGAACACTTAGGGAACTGATTACTGGCTGGATCTGTCTCCCTCCTTTTCATTCCCCCTTTTATCCTCCTGGCCACCTCTGTCTCCTTCCTCCCTCTTCTCTTCTCTGTATAACTCCATGTACATCTCTGAGTGGTCCAGTTGTGGAGTGCACATAAGGAAGTGATTACTGGATAGCCTGCTCTCTCCTCTATTGATGCCACCTCATCTCATTCGGGTCACCTCTAACTCTCTCCTCCTTCTTCTCTTCTCCATGTAACACTGTGAACCTCTCTGGGTGACCCTCATGGTGGAGAAACTTTTCATCTTTAACCTAGATGTTTTATCAGTGGTGCTGTATAGAAGGAGAAGTTTTGAGACTACTGTAAAAATAAGACCGATAACTGGAAGTAGGAGGCTTAAGTCCAAACCCTGACTCCAGGGAACTCCTGACTCCAGGGAACATTAATTGACAGGAGCTCATCAAATGCCTCCACCTACACTGAAACCAAGCACCACACAAGGGTCAACAAATTCCAAGGCAAAACATACCAAGTAAATTCTCCAGCAACACAGGAGCACAGCCTTGAGCTCCAATATACAGGCTGCCCCAAGTTACTACAAAACCATAGACATCTCATAACTCATTACTGGACACTTCATTGCACTCCAGAGAGAAGAAATCCAGCTCCACCCACCAGAACACCAACACAAGCTTCCCTAACCAAGAAACCTTGACAAGCCACCTGTACAAACCCACCCACAGTGAGGGAACTCCACAATAAAAAGAACACCACAAACTGCCAGAATACAGAAAGGACACCCCAAACTCAGCAATATAAACAAGATGAAGAGACAGAGGAATACCCAGCAGGTAAAGGAACAGGATAAATGCCCACCAAACCAAACAAAAGAGGAAGACATAGGGAATCTACCTGATAAAGAATTCCAAATAATGATAGTGAAATTGATCCAAAATCTTGAAATCAAAATGGAATCACAGATAAAGAGCCTGGAGACAAGGACTGAGAAGATGCCTGAAAGGTTTAACAAGGAACTAGAAGAAATAAAAAGGAGTCAATATAATGAATAATGCAATAAATGAGATCAAAAATACTCTGGAGGCAACAAATAGTAGAATAATAGAGGCAGAAGATAGGATTAGTGAACTAGAAGATAGAATGGTAGAAATAAATGAATCAGAGAGGATAAAAGAAAAACGAATTAAAAGAAATGAGGACAATCTCAGAGACCTCCAGGACAATATTAAATGCCCCAACTTTCGAATCATAAGAGTCCCAGAAGAAGAAGACAAAAAGAAAGACCATGAGAAAATATTTGAGGAGATAATAGTTGAAAACTTCCCTAAAATGGGGAAGGAAATAATCACCCAAGTCCAAGAAACCCAGAGAGTCCCAAACAGGATAAACCCAAGGCAAAACACCACAAGACACATATTAATCAAATTAACAAAGATCAAACACAAAGAACAAATATTAAAAGCAGCAAGGGAAAAACAACAAATACCACACAAGGGAATTCCCATAAGGATAACAGCTGATCTTTCAATAGAAACTCTTCAAGCCAGGAGGGAATGGCAAGACATACTTAAAGTGATGAAAGAAAATAACCTACAGCCCAGATTATTCTACCCAGCAAGGATCTCATTCAAATATGAAGGAGAAATCAAAAGCTTTACAGACAAGCAAAAGCTGAGAGAATTCAGCACCACCAAACCAGCTCTCCAACAAATACTAAAGGATATTCTCTAGACAGGAAACACAAAAAGGGTGTATAAATTTGAACCCAAAACAATAAAGTAAATGGCAATGGGATCATACTTATCAATAATTACCTTAAACGTAAATGGGTTGAATGCCCCAACCAAAAGACAAAGACTGGCTGAATGGATACAAAAACAAGACCCCTACATATGTTGTCTACAAGAGACCACCTCAAAATGGAGGACACATACAGACTGAAAGTGAAGGGCTGGAAAAAGATTTTCCATGCAAACAGAGACCAAAAGAAAGCAGGAGTAGCAATACTCATATCAGATAAAATAGACATTAAAACAAAGGCTGTGAAAAGAGACAAAGATAGTCACTACATAATGATCAAAGGATAAATCCAAGAAGAAGATATAACAATTAAAAATATATATGCACCCAACATAGGAGCACCACAATATGTAAGACAAATGCTAACAAGTATGAAAGGAGAAATCAACAATAACACAATAATAGTGGGAGACTTTAATACCCCACTCACACCTATGGATAGATCAACTAAACAGAAAATTAACAAGGAAACACAAACTTTAAATGATACAATAGACCAGTTAGACCTAATTGATGTCTATAGGGCATTTCATCCTAAAACAATGAATTTCACCTTTTTCTCAAGTGCACACGGAACCTTCTATAGGATAGATCACATCCTGGGCCATAAATGTAACCTTGGTAAATTCAAAAAAAAAAAAAAAAAATGAAATCATTCCAAGCATCTTTTCTGACGACAATGCAGTAAGATTACAGGAGAAAAACTATTAAAAATTCCAACATATGGAGGCTGAAAAACACGCTGCTGAATAACCAACAAATCACAGAAGAAATCAAAAAAGAAATCAAAATTTGCATAGAAATGAATGAAAATGAAAACACAACAACCAAAAACCTATAGGACACTGTTAAAGCAGTCCTAAGGGGAAAGCTCATAGCAATACAGGCATAGCTCAAGAAACAAGAGAAAAAGTCAAATAAATAACCTAACTCTACACCTAAAGCAACTAGAAGAGGAAGAAATGAAGAACCCCAGGGTTATTAGAAGGAAATAAATCTTAAAAATTAGGGCAGAAATAAATGCAAAGGAAACAAAAGAGACCACAGCAAAAATCAACAAAGCCAAAAGCTGGTTCTTTGAAAGGATAAATAAAATTGACAAACCATTAGCCAGACTCATTAAGAAACAAAGGGAGAAAAATCAAATCCATAAAATTAGAAATGAAAATGGAGAGATCACAATAGACAACACAGAAATACAAAGGATCATAAGAGACTACTATCAGCAATTATATGCCAATAAAATGGACAACATGGAAGAAATGGACAAATTCTTAGAAAAGTACAACTTTCCAAAACTGGACCAGGAAGAAATAGAAAATCATAACAGACCTACACAAGCACGGAAGTTGAAACTGTAATCAGAAATCTTCCAGCAAACAAAAGCCCAGGTCCAGACGGCTTCACAGCTGAATTCTACCAAAAATTTAGAGAAGAGCTAACACCTATCCTACTCAAACTCTTCCATAAAATTGCAGAGGAAGGTAAACTTCCAAACTCATTCTATGAGGCCACCATCACCCAAATACCAAAACCTGACAAAGATGTCACAAAAAAAGAAAACTACAGGCCAATATCACTGATGAACATAGAAGCAAAAATCCTTAACAAAATTTTAGCAATCAGAATCCAACAACATATTAAAAAGATCATACATCATGACCAAGTGGGATTTATCCCAGGAATGCAAGGATTCTTTAATATCCACAAATCAATCAATGTAATATACCACATTAACAAATTGAAAGATAAAAACCATATGATTATCTCAATAGATGCAGAGAAAGCTTTTGACAAAATTCAACATCATAAAAGATGCAGAGAAAGCTTTTGACAAAATTCAACATCCATTTATGATAAGGGGAACACATGTATACCTGTGGCAGATTCATTTTGATATTTGGCAAAACTAATACAATTATGTAAAGTTTAAAAATAAAATTAAAAAAAAAAGAAATACAAGTCTAAAAAAAAAAAAAAAAAAAACAACTCTCCAGAAAGCAGGAATAGAAGAAACATACCTGAACATAATAAAAGCTATATATGACAAACCCACAGCAAACACTATCCTCAATGGTGAAAAAGTGAAAGCATTTCCTCTAAAGTCAGGAACAAGACAAGGGTGCCCACTTTCACCATTACTATTCAATATAGTTTTGGAAGTTTTGGCCACAGCAATCAGAGCAGAAAGAGAAATAAAAGGAATCCAAATTGGAAAAGAAGAAGTAAAACTCTCACTGTTTGCAGATGACATGATCCTCTATATAGAAAACCCTAAAGACTCCACCAGAAAATTACTAAACTAATAAATGAATATAGTAAAGTTGCAGGATATAATATCAACACACAGAAATCACTTGCATTCCTATACAATAATAATGAGAAAATAGAAAGAGAAATTAAGGAAACAATTTCATTCACCATTGCAATGAAAAGAATAAAATACTTAGGAATGTATCTACCTAAAGAAACTAAAGACCTATATATAGAAAACTATAAAACACTGGTGAAAGAAATCAAAGAGGACACTAATAGATGGAGAAATATACCATGTTCATGGATTGGAAGAATCAATATAGTGAAAATGAGTATACTACCCAAAGCAATTTATAGATTCAATGCAATCCCTATCAAGCTACCAACAGTATTCTTCACAGAGCTAGAACAAATAATTTCACAATTTGTATGGAAATACAAATATCCTCGAATAGCCAAAGCGATCTTGAGAAAGAAAAATGGAACTGGAGGAATCAACCTGCCTGATTTCAGGCTCTACAACAAAGCCACAGTCATCAAGATAGTATGGTACTGGCACAAAGACAGAAATATAGATCAATGGAACAAAATAGAAAGCCCAGAGATAAATCCATGCACCTATGGACACCTTATCTTTGACAAAGGAGGCAGGAATATACAATGGATTAAAGACAATCTCTTTAACAAGTGGTGCTGCCAGAAAGAAAAATGCCAATACAGTATACTAACGCATATATATGGAATTTAGAAAGATGGTAACAATAACCCTGTATACGAGACAGCAAAAGAGACACTGATGTATAGAACAGTCTCTTGGACTCTGTGGGAGAGGGAGAGGGTGGGATGATTTGGGAGAATGACATTGAAACATGTATAATATCATATATGAAACGAGTCACCAGTCCAGGTTTGATGCATGATACAGGAAGCTTGGGGCTGGTGCACTGGGATGACCCAGAGGGATGATATGGGGAGGGAGGTGGGAGGAGGGTTCAGGTTCATTTATACCTGTGGTGGATTCATGTTGATATATGGCAAAACCAATACAATATTGTAAAGTTAAAAATAAAATGAATTAAAAAAAACTAAGAAAAAAATAATAAAGTACAAAGCAATAAATTCTAGTCAATCATCAGTACCTTTTACATAAAAATAAATAAATAAATATACATTTATATCCTCAAGCTCATTTCCCATCACATTCTCAAGAACTGCAATTCATGGCCATCCTGCAATCAGCAAATGTATTTCTTAAATTTCAAATAGAGGAAATACACAGAATAAGCTACAAAAAGTTCTATAACTAAGAAATGATAATGCTCAGTAAAGAGTGCTGATAATCTTGCAAGAATTATTATAACAATTAGCAAAGTCTGTACATTTTAAAATAAATGTTATGTATTACATATATTTTATTATATTACATGAATTTAGTTAATAAGGAAAACAAAGGGAAAGATGCATTAATAATCAATTAATTATGAACATTGATCATAATAAACAACACATAACTAAAGTAACTGATAAACATAATTAGCCCTATGAACAAAATAGGTAAGTTCTGAACTTCCTCAAAAAGCTTCCATCTTTTGCTTTACTTACTATAAACAATGAAACATTATTTAATTATACAATTATTACCTTACATAAAGTATTTCATGGGGAGTCAGTTAGTAACATTGAAAGTAAGCTAGACAAAGAATGAAGAAAAGGGCTGAGGCTGCTTTAAGAGAGAATGGAAAATTTTAAATCAAGCCATAATTTTAGATGTACTCTGTTTTTGGTTCTGTTTGATTCTCTCCTCACAGCTATATGCAGCAGAACCATAAATGGGAGAAAACATTTTATCCAGTTTCTTCATTCTTGATTGGAGGGGAAAATCAATGAAATGGAACCTATACCCTTTGCAAGGTCACAAGTAAGGACAGTTTTCTGCTTTCCTCTTCCAGTCACATACTAACTGGGTATCAGAAGACCAGGGTCAATATACAGTTCACTACCTTACTTCAGAAATCTGTCTATACATAAGTATCTGGTGTACTTGTTTAAAAAGTAGGTTCCTTGGCTCCACATAAGTACTGCTTATTTAGTATACAGTATCCAGGAATCTGTATTTTCAGTGCACACCTCCCTACAAAATTATTCTGATTCAGCCCATTTATAGATAGACTTGCATTAGAAAATTACTGCTAAAATTTCCGGGTAAATATCTGTGTGTTTTGAGTAGGGGAGTGAAGGCAGGGTGTGTTTATGTACTCATGTCAGGAAGTGGGAAAAAAAGAATATAATGGTCACAAATGAGCTTATTTATTAAATAGAAACAGACTCACAGACATAGAAAACAAACTTACGGTTACAAAGGGTAACTTGGGGGTTGGGAGATAGATATATATATAGATATAGATATAGATATATATATAGATATATAGATATATAGATGAAAAGAATCTGAATCACTTTCCTGTACAACTGAAATCAACACAAAATTGTAAATCAACTATACTTCAATTTTTTTTAATGAAAGAATATATGGCATATATCCCTGTTTTCTTGTATAGTTTGTTTCTTTGTTTGCTTCTAGGGTAGATTTCCTTTTGTGAATGATATATATCCTTCGTTTTCTTGTTGTAGTTACCCAGCCTTATGGGCCAAAGAACAAAGTTAAAGATAAACATGCTTTTGTGCTGTATATTGCACCTGCTGCTGCTGCTGCTAAGTCGCTTCAGTCATGTCCGACTCTGTGCGACCCCATAGACAGCAGCCCACCAGGCTCCCCCATCCCTGGGATTCTCCAGGCAAGAACACTGGAATGGGTTGCCATTTCCTTCTCCAATGCATGAAAGTGAAAAATGAAAGTGAAGTCTCTCAGTCGTGTCTGACTCTTAGCGACCCCATAGACTGCAGCCCACCAGGCTCCTCCATCCACGGGATTTTCCAGGCAAGAGTACTGGAGTGGGGTGCCATTGCCTTCTCCAATGTATTGCACCTATCACTATCCAAAGGAATGTCTTGACAATTCCATCCACTCAGTCCTAAATATTATTTTACTTTCCAAAAGAACTCTTAAATCTGTCTATTTTTCGATTTCCACTTCCAATATCCCAGTCTGAGCCACTCTCAACTCCTGTCTGGACTCCTTAACAACCACCTAACTGATTTACCTTACCCCAGGCTTACTTCTTCCAATATATCCTCCATGTTCTCTGGCACAGTACAAACTCTTCACTGATTGTTGATTTGTTTTGTTTTGTTTCGTTTTTCATTTAAAAGATCCTTAAAGAGCTGCTCTGATTTACTTCCCCAACATTTCACAAGTTCTCTTCTCCACTCTTTCCACACACAGTTTCCTTCATTTATTCTTATATTCATAGCTTTTCCATGAATGTTTTCCTGAATTCCAAGCCCTGTATATCTATCTATGTGATGAATTCTATTCATCCTTCATGTCAGTTTTTCACATGTGTACTAATACCTGAATATTTTGTATTTCCAAACTTCTGGATGAAAGTTTTAGCTTTAGCATTTTAATGTAGATAAGAGTTTTGTAAGAAAACAGTTCAGAGAAAAAAGAGACTATTCAGAAACATCAGGCTTGTGGTTAATGCCCTATTAATATCCAAGTTAGATTAAAAAAAATCTTATTCTGAATAACTTTTCACCTTGTATGTCATAACATGTCAAAAACACACTTTGTAAAACAAAATTATATTCTTTCAGACTGCTTCATGTTGGTGTATCTACAAAATGTCTTCTCTATAATGTGGAATTCAACTCAAGGAGTTAATATCTAACTCTATGGTACTTCCTTATCTCTAAAGACCTTTTTGTGTATGTGAGAGCTGTTGTTCAGTCCCTCAGTCGTGTTCAATTCTTTGCAATCCCATAGACTGCAGCACACCAGGTTTCCCTGTCCATCATCATCTCCCAGAGCTTGCTCAAACCCATGTTCATCAAGTTAGTGATGCCATATAACCATCTTTTTCACTGTCATCCCCTTCTCATCCTGCCTTCAATCTTTCCCAGCATCAGGGTCTTTTCTAATGAGTCGGCTCTTCGCATCAGGTGGCCAAAGTATTGGAGTTTCAGCTTCAGCATCAGTCCTTCCAATGAATATTCAGGGTTAGTTTCCTTTAGGATTGACTGACTTAATCTCCTTGATGTCCAAGAGACTCTTAAGAGTCTTATCCAGAATCACAGTTCAAAAGCATCAATTCTTCAGAGCTCAGCCTTCTTTGTGGTCCAACTGTCACATCCATACATGACTACTGGAAAAACCATAGCTTTGACTAGACAGACCTTTGTTGGCAAAGCAATGTGAGAAAGAGAGCAGCAAAAAGAATGCCATATTAGCAAGTAATGCTTTTCCTTATTAGCCCATGTAAAACTACACATCTATCTTAGTTTGAAATTTGCTAACCCATCTTTTCAAGTAGAAAACTTCCACACAACTATCATTAAATAAAGTCAATGTATAAAATGACTTACACCTGTATCAAAACAGAAAACCTCAACATCGAATATGGATATATTGGCATCATGTAAACTCAACATGGAGAAAAAAAGAAAATACAAGTACTATGATAATTATTGTTAAAATTTAGCATCACCATATTAAAATATTGTGATAAATTGGATGATTGATTCTGTCTATCAATGGGAAATAGAGTTGCTGCTTCTCAAAACAGAGATGTCTGCAAACTAGAGGATTTCATAGAGTGCCTCTGAGTAAATACTTGCATGTGTGTGTGTTGGTCATTCAGTTGTATCCAACTCTTTGTGACCCAATGGAGTGTAGACTGCCAGGTTCCTCTGTCCATGGGATTCTCTGGGCAAGAATAATGAAATGGGTTGCCATTCCCTTTTCTGAAATACTTGCATGCCCAATAGTATAAGTTAAGGGAAGAAGCCCAAATATCCAGTACCAGCAGCATCACTAAGAACTGGGACTCTTCAGGAATGAAGTCTTGGCTCACAGGATCATCAAGTAACCATGATCAAAAACAAAACAAAACAAAACATTTTGCTGACTACAAATGAACAAGAAATGGGTACTAAAGAAGCTCTTAATTTGAACTACTGAAGACATGAGGGATGCAGTAGACATCCTTCCTTTCTTTGTGTATATTTGTGTATTTGGCAAACACCAATCTTTTATTTTGTCCCTCTCCTTCCCCTATTAAGTGAAGAAGTATTAATGGCTGCTGTCTTATAGTTCAGTCTTTAGGCTGCAGGATATCAAAAGTGTCATGTGGCTCTGCCAGAAGAGGAATTAACATACAATAGAGACAGATATTGTGACTGATAAAATTTGGGGTCTCCCTTTCTATGAGGGATAGCTGCAATCGCTTTGGTGGAATAGGTGTTTGCTTAAGAATTTAAACACAAGCATGGATACAGATGCTATTTACCAAAAGAAAGGACTGTGATGGATATTGTATGCTGACTTGTGGAAACGTTTTGACCTCCCAGATTCGAGTTGTTTGAAGTTACTTTTGTGTTCTCCTCCCATTCACCATTCTCAAGATTGAAGAGTAGCTGAGATGTATTCAGAGGATTCCTTTTAATTTAGTTTCCTAATTCTTAGTGATAGCTACTTTCTGATTCCTTGTGGCAGTGAGCATGAACACTAGTAACATCACCCTTGACATTCAGTCCACCATTTTTCTGACGATTTTGTACACCTAATGTGGTGGTGGTTTAGTTGTTAAGTTGTGTCCGACTCTCTGCAATCTCATAGACTAGTCCACCAAGCTTCTCTGTCCCTAAGATTTCCCAGGGAAGAATACTGGAGTGTGCTGCCATTCCCTTCTCCCTTGTACACCTAATTCCTTGTACTAAATCTCTTTCTGCTTGATATAACTAGTGCAATTTCCTGTGTTTCATATTGAATAGTGATGAATTTTAGTTTTAAGTTCCTTATTGCTTTGAACAAAAGAAAAAGTTGGAGGAGACAAAATATATTTAATAAATAGATGCTGAAAATAAACTTTAAGTGAATATAATATCTTAATGGGTTATGGTTAAGGGCTCATCAATAAGAAAACACAAAATAATAGGCAGTATTTGAAATTATTAACAACATAAACTAAAGAAAAGTTAATGATGAAAATATCAAAGCAGAGATTAAAACATATCTTTTGTGGAAATAGTCAACTAAACCATGTCAACAAAACTTCTGGTTTCCATAGTGACCTCATAAGTAAAAAATTTAAGTCCCAAGAAAATCTATTTTATCCAATTTGGATTTTCAATAATCATATAATGACCAGGAACAACCACTGACAGTAAAATATGATATCTCCTTATTTATACTAGTTTGAAATTAAATGTTAAGATCCTGGCCATAGTCCTCTTGAGTCCCACATTCTTTCTTTTCCTATATTAAGAAAATTAATAAACTTTCAGGATGCTTAAGAGATGCTAGACAGATAGTAACGGTATTTTTAAACAAGTTGAAAATAACACTGGACTGAGAATAATACGCTTTATTTCTCATCTGAATTGTTTTCAAATTATCATGTAGGAGGTGAAAAGTTGTTGCAGCATAATATTTCGTCTAGTACTGCATTCTTATTTAATCATTTATTTTGTAATTAAGGTTATCTAGGGCACAGTTTTATGGTGAATGATAGTTATAACATACTATACAACAGATTTGAATAAATCTAACTGTATAACTTTACCTGCAGTCTTTAGACCCTTATTGTATGGATGCTTACAATGATGGATGCTTAATCGATCACTGCCATATTCACTGTCTTATCACTTCATTAAATGTGAGTAATGTTGTGGCTTGTCAACAATATACACATAATGCACAACTATGACCTTTTCCCTTATTTTCTTTTTCACATAATTTCTGTTTCAGGATAAATATAAATCCTAGCAGGCAACAGATTTTTAAAGATCACTAGGCTACTCTGGGGAGGTTTAAGGCACTAAGCCTTTAGTTTCCTTTCACCAACAATCTAGCTGGGGCTCAAAGAACTAAACTGATGGATCTATCATTACTATACCAAGTTGCTCCAAATTAGTAATTTTCCATAACCATTCTAAATAAGTAAAATTTTTTAAATTATACATGAGAATTAAGTAGCCAAGGAATTCAAGTAACAACAACTACATATACTAGTTTCTACTTTATACAAAATTCTATAGTAGGTGTGTCAGTTCAGTTCAGTTCAGTTGCTCAGTCATGTCCCACTCTTTGCGACCCCATGAATTGCAGAACGCCAGGTCACCCTTTCCATCACCAACTCCCGGAGTTCACTCAAACTCACATCCATCGAGTTGGTGACACCATCCAGCCACCTCATCCTCTGTTGTCTCCTTCTCCTCCTGCCCCCAATCCCTCCCAGCATCAGAGTCTTTTCCAATGAGTCACATCTTTGCATGAGGTGGCCAAGGTACTGGAGTTTCAGCTTTAGCATCATTCCTTCCAAAGAACACCCAGGACTGATCTCCTTTAGAATGGACTGGTTGGATCTCCTTGGAGTCCAAGGGACTCTCAAGAGTCTTCTCCAACACCACAGTTCAAAAGCATCAATTCTTTAGCACTCAGCTTTCTTCACAGTCCAACTATCACATCCATACCTGACTACTGGAAAAACCATAGCCTTGACTAGACAGACCTTTGTTGGCAAAGTAATGTCTCTGCTTTTTAATATGCTATCTAGGTTGGTCATATAGTAGGTGTGTACTTTCATTATTTTATTTCTCCTCAAAATCTTTTGAGGAAGCCTAATGATTTTCGTTTTAGAAATGAAAAAAATTAGGTGGAATCTAGTTAAATACTGTCTAAGTAATCAGGTTTAGAATCTAGATCTATCTTAAATCAAAATTCTGCCCCTTTTTATACATGATACTGATTTAAAATGTCACTTTACAGAAGTATTTTGAACTGTGGTGTTAGAGAAGACTCTTGAGAGTCCCTTGGACTGCAAGGAGATCCAGCCAGTCCATCCTAAAGGAAATCAGCCCTGAATATTCATTGGAAGGACTGATGCTGAAGCTTAAAATCCAGTACTTAGCAACTTATGCAAAGAACTGACTCATTGAGAAAGACCCTGATGCTGGGAAGGATTGAAGGAGAAGGGGATGACAGAGAATGAGATGGTTGGATGGCATTACCAAAGCGATGGACATGAGTTTGAGCAAGTTCCAAGAGTGGTGATGGACAAGGAAGCCTGGCATGCTGCAGTCCATGGGGTCACAAAGAGTCAGACACCAGTGGGCAACTGAACTGAACTGAAGCTATGCTAATGGAATCAAGAATTAATATAATCAATTACACAAATGACTTACAAGAAAATATAAATGACTATTTCCTATTTATTGTAAATACTATATTATTCGAGTCAAAATATTCCAGCGTAAGGAATCTAGATCCATTAAAATATATAAGAAATACTAGCTGACCTTTCTTAAGTCAGTTCTTCCAACTATGAAATGACTACTTGCATGAGATTAGCCTGGATATGAGGTCTAGGATTTTAAAACTTCCATAGGTGATTCCTATGAGTTTGACAACTGTTGCTCCAGACTCACATATGCAGTTGCTTATACACCATTTCTGAGTGCCTTAAGTTATTTGTTAAAATAGTTTGTATCAGAATCAAAAATAAACAAATGGGACCTTATAAAAATTAAAAGCTTCTGCACAACAAAGGAAACTATAAGCAAGGTGAAAAGACAGCCTTCAGAATGGGAGAAAATAATAGCAAGTGAAGCAACTGAGAAACAACTAATCTCAAAAATATACAAGCAACTCCTGCAGCTCAATTCCAGAAAACTAAACAACCCAATCAAAAAATGGGCCAAAGAACTAAATAGACATTTCTCCAAAGAAGACATACAGATGGCTAACAAACACATGAAAAGATGCTCAACATCAATCATTGTTACAAAAATGTAAATCAAAACCACAATGAGGTACCATTTCACACCGGTCAGAATGGCTGCTATCCAAAAGTCTACAAGCAATAAGTGCTGGAGAGGGTGTGGAGAAAAGCAGACCCTCTTACACTGTTGGCGGGAATGCAAACTAGTACAGCCACTATGGAGAACAGTGTGGAGATTCCTTTAAAAACTGGAAATAGAAGTGCCTTATGACCCAGCAGTCCCACTGCTGAGCATACACATGGAGGAAACCAGAATTGAAAGAGACACGTGTACCCCAATGTTCATCACAACACTGTTTATAATAGCCAGGACATGGAAGCAACCTAGATGTCCATCAGCAGATGAATGGATAAAGAAAGCAGTGGTACATATACACAATGAAATATTACTCAGCCATTAAAAAGAATACATTTGAATCAGTTCTAATGAGGTGGATGAAACTGGAGCCTATTATACAGACTGAAGTAAGCCAGAAAGAATAAAACCAATACAGTATACTAATTCATATATATGGAATTTAGAAAGATGGTAATGATAACCCTGTATGTGAGACAGCAAAAAAGACGCAGATGTATAGAACAGTCTTTTGGACTCTGTGGGAGAGGGATAGGGTGGATGATTTGGGAGAATGGCATTGAAATATGTATAATATCATATATGAAATGAATCACCAGTCCAGGTTCGATGCATGATACTGGATGCTTGGGGCTGGTGCACTGAGACGACCCAGAGGGATGGTATGGGGAGGGAGGTGGGAGGGGGGTTCAGGATGGGAAACACGTGTATACCCAAAGCAGATTCATGTTGATGTATGGCAAAACCAATACAATATTGTAAAGTAATTAGCCACCAATTAAAATAAATAAATTTATATTTAAAAAATAAAATAGTTTGCAATCATTATTGCTGTTTGATATAAAAAAAAAAAAACATAGAAGTGAAAGGACTAAAATCTAGCAAGAAGATGTATTAGTACCTGTAACAATTATACTAATAGTAGAGGGTCAAAAAATGGTTGATACTTTCTACCGGGGCAAGGGGTCAGGGATTCTCACTTTAAAATCTGATTTCATGTTTCAAAAACATTGGGCTTCCCCAGTGGCTCAGATGATAAAGAATCTGCCTGCAATGCAGGAGACCCGAGTTTGATCCCTGGTTTGGGAAGATGCCCTACAGAAGGAAATGACAACCCGCTCCAGTTTTCTTGCCTGAGAAATCCTATGAACAGAGGAGCCTGGTGGGCTACAGTCCATAGGGTCGCAGAGTTGTAAATGACCGAAACAACTTAGCATGCATGCAGGCACACTGCTGCTGCTGCTGCTAAGTCACTTCAGTCGTGTCCGACTCTGTGAGACCCCATAGACGGCAGCCCACCAGGCTCCCCTGTTCCTGGGATTCTCCTGGCAGGAACACTGGAGTGGGTTGCCATTTCCTTCTCCAATGCATGAAAGTGAAATGTGAAACTGAAGTCGCTCAGTCATGTCCAACTCTTACCTACCCCATGGACTGCAGCCCACCAGGCTCCTCCGTCCATGGTATTTTCCAGGCAAGAGTACTGGAGTGGGGTGCCATTGCTTTCTCCGGTGCAGGCACACTAGCTTGTGTAATTGAAAGTTCAAAGGTAAGATAGGCTTCAGGTGTGATTTGAGGCTTCAGGTATGATTTGATCAGTGATTCTCTCAGTTCTGATCTTTTAAAGTGTGCTTTTTCCTCAGGCTGGCTTATTTCATAATGGTGAAACAGCTAATGCAATTCCAAGCTTCACAATACATAACATATTTTCCAGACCCCTCCCCGCAAAATTCTTTTGTACAGCAATTCCCCCTGCTTGAGACAGCTTAGGTTACATGCCCTGAACCAAGGATTCTGGACAGAGGGTGAAAATGAAAAAGTGAATGTTGCTCATTTGTGTCCAACTCTTTGTGACCCCATGGACTATGCATTCCATGGAATTCTCCAGGCCAGAATACTAGAGTGGGTAGCCTTTTCCTTCTGCAGGGAGTCTTCCCAACCCAGGGATTGAACCCAGGTCTCCCACATTGCAGGCAGATTCTTTACCCACTGAGCCACAAGGGAAGCCCAAGAATACTGGAGTGGGTAGTCTATCCCTTCTCCAGTGGATCTACCTGACCCAGGAATCGAACCAGGGTCTCCTGCATTGCAGGCAGGTTCTTTACCAAGTGAGCTCTCAGGGAAGCCCTAGAAAACTTATGATAGGTATAAATTGGAAATGGGATCTGCTTTACTGAAAGCAGAAAGGCTTCACAGGGGAGAATTTAATGTCAGAAATCTTGGTTCTGAGTCTTGCTTTATTGATTCAAATTGGGTGTCTTTGTATTTCATAGTAATGTGTTCAACCATATTTTTGAGCTGTCTTATTTCAAAATCAACCTTGCATGGGATGTTGGTTTAATATAAGTCTTTCTTCTTGATTTAATTCTTACCCAGATCTTTGATCTATGATTATAAGCCTCCAAGGTCTGTACTAGGATCTATTTGCTATTGTGATGATCTGTCTAAAGAAACAAAAATCCTCCTCCCCCTCCACCAAGAAATAAAAGTCAAAACACTAATGTTTGTTTCTAGAAACAATTGTTCTTTAGATCCTTTCTGTGATTGCAAAGTCAACATACACACAGACAAGGTTTTTATTGCAAGGTAATTATTAAATTTGCTATATTTGTTTAAAAGTAATGTGAAAGTAGCTTTTGTAAGTGAATAAGGAAATGGCAACCCACTCCAGTATTCTTGCCTAGAGAATTCCGTGGACAGAGGAGCTTAGTGGGCTGCTGTCCATGGGGTCACATAGAGTCTGACATGACTGAAGCGACTCAGCATACATGCATGCTTTGGAGAAGGAAATGGCAACCCACTCCAGTATTCTTGCCTGGAGAATCCCAGGGACAGAGGAGCCTGGTGGGCTGCCGTCTATGGGGTCTCACAGAGTCGGACACAACTGGAGTAACTTAGCAGCAGCAGCTTTTGTAACAGTGTTTTGTAGAAAAACCGCCTTTTCTACTTATTTTTATTATATTTGTTGTTTTTAATTTTAACAATAGGTGTTAAAATTCTACTCAATTTTAACGATAGGTGCATTTTTATTATCACAATGATGTAGATAAAATAATATGCATCTACATCTTTCTTTTTAACTGCAATATTAGAATCCATTTGAAAACTGGGTCAGTTTATTTCAAAGTATCTGAAAAGTGATTAGAGTAAAGGCAGCAAGATAATCTAACGTAAATTCAACACTCTGGTTTAAGGATATAGAATGACTAATTTTCATTATACAAGGGGCCTTAAAGAATAACTAGCAGGGATAAAAATAAACAAGGAGGATAAGTAAACAAGAGCATTATTATGCATACATTTATGAACAATTAAGCATAATCATAGCTAGGGAAATTGCTTTCTGTTTGCTAGAGATAACCACTTTAAACTCTGAAACATAATATTTTCAACACTTACATGACAGTTTATATTACAAGCAGAATGAAATGCAACATCCATGCACAATATGACAATGAGAAGCAAAAGAATAACAGTGTCCATTACTAATGTACTTCTGATCAATCAAAGGAAAACTGATTAATAATCTTGTCCCAAGGATGTACAAGACAAAATATATTTGAAAGTTGTAGTTTTTCACTGAAAAATTTCCTCAGATGTCACTCTTGCTGTATGCTTCAGAAGACAAAGTTGAAGGTTACAGTTGAATCAAATTATCAAAGTTTAGAGACTGTCATCATTTCACCAAACAACCCAAACAACCACTGACTTCAATTAGAATCATCATAGTCAAAACAACAACAGGATATGACCCTCATTCTTTTTGTTCTTGACCGTAGATTTAATGACAGTAGATTTAACTAGCAACTCAAAGGCAATAAATAATCACACTTTTATGGAACGGTATCACATAAACAATTTATAAAGATATGTCGCTTTCAAAATGAATTTGCATCCTTTCTTTTCATTTCTATACATAAGAATGTACAAATACTGATATTAAGTATAACTATGAATGGACTTATTTTCCAGAGCTAGCAGGGCCTCAGTAGCACTACCTTTTTAAGAGAATAACTTGCTAAGAGAATCATACTCAGATTCAAAATTTGATGAGTATAACCTACTTATTTTTTTTATAATGGGCTATTTATTGAAAATAAGGAGATTTATCAAGCTACCAACAGTATTTTTCACAGAGCTAGAACAAATGATTTCACAATTTGTATGGAAATACAAAAATCCTCGAATAGCCAAAGCAATCTTGAGAAAGAAGAATGGAACTGGAGGAATCAACCTGCCTGACTTCAGGCTCTACTACAAAGCCACAGTCATCAGGACAGTATGGTACTGGCACAAAGACAGAAATATAGATCTATGGAACAAAATGGAAAGCCCAGAGATAAATCCACGCACCTATGGGCACCTTATCTTTGACAAAGGAGGCAGGAATATACAATGGATTAAAGACAACCTCTTTAACAAGTGGTGCTGGAAAAACTGGTCAACCACTTGCAAAAGAATGAAACTAGAGCACTTTCTAACACCATACACAAAAATAAACTCAAAATGGATTAAAGATCTAAACATAAGACCAGAAACTATAAAACTCCTAGAGGAGAATATAGGCAAAACACTCTCCGACATACATCACAGCAGGATCCTCTATGACCCACCTCCCAGAATATTGGAAATAAAAGCAAAAATAAACAAATGGGACCTAATTAAAATTAAAAGCTTCTGCACCACAAAGGAAACTATAAGCAAGATGAAAAGACAGCCTTCAGAATGGGAGAAAATAATAGCAAATGAAGCAACTGACAAGCAACTAATCTCAAAAATACACAAGCAACTCCTACAGCTCAACTCCAGAAAAATAAATGACCCAATCAAAAAATGGGCCAAAGAACTAAATAGACATTTCTCCAAAGAAGACATACAGATGGCTAAAAAACACATGAAAAGATGCTCAACATCACTCATTATCAGAGAAATGCAAATCAAAACCACTATGAGGTACCATTTCACGCCAGTCAGAATGGCTGCAATCCAAAAGTCTACAAGCAATAAATGCTGGAGAGGGTGTGGAGAAAAGGGAACCCTCTTACACTCCTGGTGGGAATGCAAACTAGTACAGCCACTATGGAGAACAGTGTGGAGATTCCTTAAAAAACTGGAAATAGAACTGCCTTATGATCCAGCAATCCCACTGCCGGGCATACACACTGAGGAAACCAGAATTGAAAGAGACACGTGTACCCCAATGTTTATCGCAGCACTGTTTATAATAGCCAGGACATGGAAGCAACCTAGATGTCTATCAGCAGATGAATGGATAAGAAAGCAGTGGTACATATACACAATGGAGTATTACTCAGCCATTAAAAAGAATACATTTGAATCAGTTCTAATGAGGTGGATGAAACTGGAGCCTGTTATACAGAGTGAAGTAAGCCAGGAAGAAAAACACCAATACAGTATACTAACGCATATACATGGAATTTAGAAAGATGGTAACAATAACCCTGTATACGAGACAGCAAAAGAGACACTGATGTATAGAACAGTCTTTTGGACTCTGAGGGAGAGGGAGAGGGTGGGATGATTTTGGAGAATGGCATTGAAATATATATAATATCACATATGAAACGAGTTGCCAGTCCAGGTTCGATGCATGATACTGGATGCTTGCGGCTGGTGCACTGGGACGACCCAGAGGGATAGTATGGGGAGGGAGGAGAGAGGAGGGTTCAGGATGGGGAACACACGTATACCTGTGGCAGATTCATTTTGATATATGGCAAAACCAATACAATATTTTAAAGTTAAATAAAATAAAATTTTAAAAAAATAAAGGAAAGAAAAAAAGATCTAAATGTAAGACCAGAAACTATAAAACTCCTAGAGGAGAACATAGGCAAAACACTCTCCAACATACATCACAGCAGGATCCTCTATGACCCACCTCCAAGAATACTGGAAATAAAAGCAAAAATAAACAAATGGGACCTAATTAAAATTAAAAGCTTCTGCACAGCAAAGGAAACTACAATCAAGGTGAAAAGACAGCCTTCAGAATGGGAGAAAATAATAGCAAATGAAGCAACTGACAAACAACTAATATCAAAAATATACAAGCAGCTTCTGCAGCTCCATTCCAGAAAAATGAACAACCCAATCAAAAAATGGACCAAAGAACTAAACAGACCTTTCTCCAAAGAAGACATACAGATGGCTAAAAAACACATGAAAAGATGCTCAGCGTCACTCCTTATCAGAGAAATGCAAATCAAAACCACTATGAGGTACCATTTCACACCTGTCAGAATGGCTGCTATCCAAAAGTCTACAAGCAATAAATGCTGGAGAGGGTGTGGAGAAAAGCGGACCCTCGTACACTGTTGGTGGGAATGCAAACTAGTACAGCCACTATGGAGAACAGTGTGGAGATTCCTTTAAAAACTGGAAATAGAACTGCTATACGACCCAGCAATCCCACTGCTGTGCATACACACTGAGGAAACCAGAATTGAAAGGGACATGTGTACCCCAATGTTCATCACAGCACTGTTTATAATAGCCAGGACATAGAAGCAACCTAGATGTCCATCAGCAGATGAATGGATAAGAAAGCAGTGGTACATATACACAATGGAGTATTAGTCAGCCATTGAAAAGAATACATTTGAGTCATTTCTAATGAGGTGGATGAAACTGGAGCCTGTTATACAGAGTGAAGTAAGCCAGAAAGAAAAACACCAATACAGTATACTAACACATATATATGGAAATTAGAAAGATGGTAACAATAACCCTGTATGCGAGACAGCAAAGAGACACACATGTACAGAACAGTCTTTTGGACTCTGTGGGAGAGGGATAGGGTGGGATGATTTGGGAGAATGGCATTGAAACATGTATAATATCATATATGAAATGAATCACCAGTCCAGGTTTGATGCATGATACAGAATGCTTGGGGCTGGTGCACTGGGATGACCCAGAGGGATGGTACAGGTAGGAAGGTGGGAGGGGGGTTCAGGATGGGAAACATGTTTATACCCGTGGTGGATTCATGTTGATGTATGGCAAAACCAATACAATATTTTAAAGTAATTAGCCTCTTATTAAAATAAATAAATTTATAATAAAAAAGAATAATGTACAGTAAATTTTTCTTTTCTTAATGGGAATTCAACCAAGTAAAGAACAAAATGCAAACCATTGCTCAGAAGTGTAACTGTTATTTAAGTTCACAAAAAAGTACATAATGATCATTTCCACTCTTAGCTCCCAGTCAACCACACAAATGAGAATACATTAAAAGACATTCACCTTTTTGATTTGGTGCCAGAGAAAACTTTGCCATTTTTTAAATAACAAGGTCTATGTGTCTCAGGCAAAATTCTGTTCATTGACACAAATACAGGTTTTGAGTTGATTGACCTGATTACGTCTTACTAATACCTTTTACCAGGTATATTTATCAACTATCTGGTCTCAACAGAGAAACAGCCTAAGATATTTTAGGATACCTTTAGTTTACTGTGTCTTAAAAATTCCATCACTCTAAAAACTAAACACTAATATAACATAAAGCAGAATATTCACCAGAACTCATAAGACAATGACCTAAAATGGATGTCTTACGTCAACAGGTATTTTTGGGCCAAATCATTGACTGAATGGCATTTATGGAATACCTGATAGATATCAGGTGGTATTAATAATACACAACTATCATTATCATCATTGTCATTACCATTAATAATTATTAAGCCCTTATATGTATAAACACTATGCTAAAGTATATTCTTCTTTTTAGTGTTTATGTTTTTCTTGTTTCATTTAATTCCCATAAACACTTTGTGAGATAGGTATTATTATCACTTTTTATATATATGTGGAAGAAAATCGAGTCTTAGAATGATTAAGTAACTTGTGCAAGGCCATATATCAAATGTTGAAGCCTGATTTTGAATTCAGGAAATTGGATTCCAAAACACAAAATTTTATTTTATTTTACTTTATCATTTTTATTAGAGTATAGTTGATTTATGGGCTTTCCAGGTGGTGCTAGTGGTGAAGAATCCACCTGCCAGTGCAGGAGACAAAAGAGATATGGGTTTGATCCCCAAGTCGGGAAGACCCCCTGGAGTAGTAAATGGTACCCCACTCCAGTATTCTTGCCTGGTAAGTTCCATGGGCAGAGGAGCTTAGTGGGCTACAGTCCATGGGGCTGCAAAGAGTTGGACATGACTGGGTGATTAAGCATTCACACACACATAGTTGATTTACAATGTTGTGTTATTTCTGGTGTACAGCAAAGTGAATCAGTTATGCATATACATATATCCATGCTTTTTAAGAGTCTTTTCCCATATAGATTATTACAGAGTACTGAGTAGAGTTCCCTGCACTTTACAGTAGGTCCTTATTACCTATTTTATATATAGTAGTGTGTATATGTGGAGAAGGCAATGGTACCCCAGTACTCTTGCCTAGAAAATCCCATGGACGGAAGGGCCTGGTGGGCTGCAGTCCATGGGGTTGCTAAGAGTCGGACACGACTGAGCGACTTCACTTTATTTTTTCACTTTCATGCATTGGAGAAGGAAATGGCAACCCACTCCAGTGTTCTTGCCTGGAGAATCCCAGGGATAGGGGAGCCTGGTGGGCTGCCATCTATGGGGTCGCACGACTGAAGTGACACAGCAGCAGCAGCAGCAGCAGTGTGTATATGTCAATCCCAATCTTCTGATTTTATCTCTCCCCCTTACCCCCTGGTAACCATAAGTTTGTAAAATACAAAATTTTAACCAATATACTATAACTACTACTACTACTAAGTCACTTCAGTCGTGTCTGACTCTGTGTGATCCCATAGACTGCAGCCCACCAGGCTCCCCCGTCCCTGGGATTCTCCAGGCAAGAACACTGGAGTGGAGTGCCATTTCCTTCTCGAATGCATGAAAGTGAAAAGTGAAAGTGAAGTCACTCAGTCGCGTCCGACTCTTCGCGACCCCATGGACTGCAGCCCACCAGGCTCCTCCGTCCATGGGATTTTCCAGGCAAGAGTACTGGAGTGGGGTGCCATTGCCTTCTCCGATACTATAACTACTTACTATCAAAGATTCTACAGTGTAGATGAGGAGATAATATATGCACAGGTTGGTTGAACTAAAAGTATTCAAATTAATGTTTTCCTTTTCTCTTCTATGACACAAGTACTTTCAGACACAGTTGCTGCTACCTAAAATATATCTCAAATCTGTCTGCTTCTCTACATCCCCACTACTATCACCCTGACTAGGTGACTTCTACCGTTTCTACTGCCATAGCTTCACAACTAGTCTTTTTGCTTCCACTTGTACTTTTTTAGCATTAAAGCTAGCATCTTATTTAATTAGGAAATACTACAACCATTTCAATTACAATCAAGAATAGGCAAAGACGCCCACTACTTCCTTTATTATTCAGCACTGTACAGAGGTATCACTCAATGCAACAAGAAAAGATAAATTAATTAGAGGTAATAATAACTGAAATTAAAAACTTCTTAAGGTAATCAAACTCCTTAAGGTAGAGAACTCCTTGTAGCTCAGTTGGTGAAGAATCTGTCTGCAATGCAGGAGACCCAGCTTTGATTCCTGGGTCGGGAAGATCCCCTGGAGAAGGAAATGGCAACCCATTCCAGTATTCTTGCCTGGAGAATCCCATGGACGGGGAGCCAGGCAGGTTACAATCCATGGGTCACAAGAGTCAGACACGACTTAGTGACTAAACCAAGGTAGACAAACCAAGGTAGACACAAGAGTCAGACACGACTTAGTGACTAAACCAAGGTAGACTAAACCAAGGTAGGCAAAAAGTAGAAACTTTCAGGTACAAAATAAATAAGTCCTAGATATATGATGTATAGGTGACTACAGTTAATAATACTGTATTGCATATTTGAAAGTTGCCAAAAGAGTAAATTTTAAAAGTTCTCATTACCAAAAACAAACAAACAAACAAACTACATCCAGTGATAGCTGTTAACTAGATGTATGGTGGTGGTAATTTTGAAATATGTATCAATGGAAACATCAAATGATTATGTTATACACCTGAAACTGATATACTGTATGTCAACTACACTTCAGTTTTTAAAAAGTAGGAAAACTACCTGTATTTGCAGATGAAAGTGAAGTTGCTCAGTCGTGTCTGACTCTTTGCGACCCCATGGACTGTAGCCTACCAGGCTCCTCTGTCCATGGGATTCTTCAGGCAAGAATACTGCAATGGGTTGCCATTTCCTCCTGCAGGGTGATATGATAGCATATTCAGAAAAACTTGGAGATTCAACATTAAAACCAAATAAAACCAATAAAATAGTTCAGTAAAGTAGCAAGATACAAATTCATCATATAGCATTCAATAGCGTTTAAAA
This sequence comes from Bos javanicus, assembly GCF_032452875.1. Taxonomy (NCBI): domain Eukaryota; kingdom Metazoa; phylum Chordata; class Mammalia; order Artiodactyla; family Bovidae; genus Bos; species Bos javanicus. The sequence continues at coordinate 45,832,988 of NC_083897.1, forward strand.
TCATAAATAATAACAGCTAGACAGGATAATGGTAAAGAAATTCCCAAAGGAAAAAAAAAAAAAAGATGAAATACTTAGGAATAAAATTAACATGAAATCTGTGGATCTCTATGAGGAAATTTTTAAAACACTCCAGAAAGCTTCAACAAAGTATGCTCAAGCAAGTTAAAAAAAAAAATACCCTTTTTATTGGTTAAAACATCTCTAATAGTTTTAACAATTCTCTCTATATTAATTTATAAAATAAAGACAATCCCAAAAAAAATCAGGAAATTTTTCTTCTTTTCTTGAGTCAAGTTGATACTAAAATTCATATGGGAAAGCAAAACCCAAAATTAGAGAGCAAACACTGAAAAAGCAAAATCTAAAAGAGAGGCTCCCAGGTGGTGCTAGTGGTAAAAAAATCATGCCTGCCAATGCAGGAGATGTAAGAGACGCAGATTCGATTCCCAGGTCGGGAAGATCCCCTGAAGGAGGACATGGCAACCCACTCCAGTATTCTTGCCTGAAGAATCCTGTATAGAGCTTCTCCATCTTTGGCTGCAAAGAATATAATCAATCTGATTTTGGTGTTGACCATCTGGTGATGTCCATGTGTAAAGTCTTCTCTTGTGTTGTTGGAAGAGAGCATTTGTCATGACCAGTGCGTTCTCTTGGCAAAACTCTATTAGCCTTTGCCCTGCTTCATTCCGTACTCCAAGGCCAAATTTGCCTGTTACTCCAGGTATTTCTTAACTTCCTACTTTTGCATTCCAGTGCCCTATAGTGAAAAGGACATCTTTTGGGGGTGTTAGTTCTAAAAGGTCTTGTAGGTCTTCATAGAACCGTTCAACTTCAGCTTCTTCAGCATTACTGGTTGGGGCATAGGCTTGGATTACCATGATATTGAATGGTTTGCCTTGGAAATGAACAGAGATCATTCTGTCGTTTTTGAGATTGCATCCAAGTACTGCATTTCAGACTCTTTTGTTGACCATGATGGCTACTCCATTTCTTCTAAGGGATTCCTGCCCACAGTAGTAGATATAATGGTCGTCTGAGTTAAATCCACCCATTCCAGTCCATTTTAGTTCACTGCTTCCTGGAATGTCAACATTCATTCTTGCCATCTCCTGTTTGACCACTTCCAATTTGCCTTGATTCATGGGCTTGACATTCCAGGTTCCTATGTAATATTGCTCTTTACAGCATTGGACCTCGCTTCTGTCACCAGTCACATCCACAACTGGGTATTCTTTTTGCTTTAGCTCCATCCTTTCATTCTTTCTGGAGTTATTTCTCCAGTGATCTCCAGTAGCATATTGGGCACCTACCGACCTGGGGAGTTCCCCTTTCAGTATCCTATCATTTTTTCTTTTCATACTGTTCATGGGGTTCTCAAGGCAAGAATACGGAAGTGGTTTGCCATTCCCTTCTCCAGTGGACCACATTCTGTCAGACCTCTGCACCATGACCCTCCCGTCTTGGGTGGCCCCACATGGCATGGCTTAGTTTCATTGAGTTAGACAAGACTATGGTCCATGTGAATCGATTGGCTAGTTTTCTGTGATTATGGTTTCAGTGTGTCTGCCCTCTGATGCCCTCTAGTAACACCTACAGTCCATAGGATCACACAGAGTCAGACACCTAAGATATTTGTTATCTGACCCTTTAAGGAAAAATTTTTCCTGGCATAGTATAGAAGGCAATAAAGGAGGATTTCTTTGCAACTCAGAGATAGGCAAAGCACTCTTGTATAGTATATAAAAAGCACAAATCATAAAAAAAATCAAAAAATTGTAACTCATAAAAATTAAAAACTTCAACTCTTTGAAATACTGTCCAGAAAATGAAAAGGCCATATATTGGGAAAAGAAGATTTATAATTCACTTATCTGTCATGGGATTTATATCCAGAATGTACAAATGCAATTTAATACTAAAAAGAAAGAACACAATAAATTGTGACATTTTGAGGAGACTTCAACAACAGAAGATATGTACATAAACAATAAGTCCATGAGAAAATGAAAACCACCATTCGTCATCCAGGATATGAAAATTAAACATACAATAAAGTTATGAAATTTATAACAGCTAAAATTTTCAAAAGATTGACAATACCAAATGTTGAGAAGGATGTGGAACAACTGTAACTCTGTACATTGCTGTTGGGAATGTAAAATGGTATAACTTTTGATAACAGTTTGACAGGATTACATGAAGTAAAACACATACTTACCATAAGATGCAGCAATCCCACTCCTAAATATTAACATAACTAAATTAAAGGAAAACTCATGTCAACACAAAGACTTCTAAGTGAATGTTCATAGCAGCTTCATTCCTAATAGCTAAAACCTGGAAACAATCAAAAAATCCACTAACAGGTAAATAGATAAAGAAACTGTCATAGAACTATAAATTGGAATGCTAGTCATAATAAAGAGGACCAAACTACTAATGTAAATGTGTATGAATCTAAAAATATGCTTAGTGAAATGTCATACAAAATAGTAAGTGCTGTACAATTTCATTTATATGAAATTCTAGGGGGAAAAAATGAACCTATGGTTACAGAAAGAAGGTCACTGGATGCCTGTGGCTAGGTTTGGAGCGATATGAGTAAAAAGAGAATTTCTGAGTTATGAGAATGTTGTATATTTTTATTATTGTGATGACTACACAGGCATTGCTGTTGTTCAGTCTCCAGCTTGTGTCAGACTCTTTGCAACCCCATGAACTGCAGCACGCCAGGCTTCCCTGTTCTTCACCATCTCCCTGAGTTGCTGAAATTCATGTCCATTGAGTTGGTGATACCATCCAACCATCTCATTCTCTGTCGTCCTCTTCTCTTGCCTTCAATCTTTCTCAGTACCAGGGTCTTTTCCCATGAGTCGGCTCTTCGTATCAGGTGAACAGAGTATGGGAGCTTCAGCTTCAGCATCAGTCCTTCCAGTGAATATTAAGGGTTGATTTCCTTTAGGATTGACTGGTTTGATCTTGCGTACACATATGTCAAAACTAACCAAACTGGCATTTAAAACATACATTACTGTATGTAAATTGTACCTCAAAAAAAGTTTTTTTTTTTTTTTTAATGCATATAAGCAATTCAGTTCAGTTCAGTCACTCAGTCGTGTCCGACTCTTTGCGACCTCATGAACTGCAGCACACCAGGCCTTCCTGTCCATCACCAATTCCCAGAGTCCACCCAAACCCTTGTCTATCGAATAGTTGATTCCATCCAACCATCTCATCCTCTGTCGTCCCCTTCTCCTCCTGCCCTCAATCTTCCCCAGCATAAGGGTCTTTGCAAATGAGTCAGCTCTTCACATCAGGTGGCCAAAGAATTGGAGTTTCAGCTTCAACATCAGTCCTAACAATGAACAACCAGGACTGATTTCCTATAGGATGGACTGGTTGGATCTCCTTGCCGTCCAAGGGACTCTCAAGAGTCTTCTGCAACACCATAGTTCAAAAGCATCAATTCTTTGGTGCTCAGCTTTCTTTACAGTCCAACTCTCACATCCATACATGACCATTGGAAAAACCATAGCCTTGACTAGACGGACCTTTGTTGACAAAGTAATGTCTCTGCTTTTTAATATGCTGCCTAGTTTGGTCATAACTTTCCTTCCAAGGAGTAAGTTTATTTTAATACAAATCAGTTAATATGAGTGACATGAAGACAAAGTTTCGGGACCTTTTTTTAGGCTTACTTTCAGAGAAATATAGGAAATTCTCAAAGGAAACTCCATTCAGAGCAGATCAGTCGCTCAGTCGTGTCTGACTCTTTGCGACCCCATGAATCACAGCACGCCAGGCCTCCCTGTCCATTACCAACTCCCGGAGTTCACTGAGACTCACGTCCATTGAGTCAGTGATGCCATCCAGCCATCTCATCCTCTGTCATCCCCTTCTCCTCCTGCCCCCAATCCCTCCCAGCATCAGAGTCTTTTCCAATGAATCAACTCTTCGCATGAGGTGGCCAAAGTACTGGAGTTTCAGCTTTAGCATCATTCCTTCCAAAGAAATCCCAGGGCTGATCTCCTTCAGAATGGACTGGTTGGATCTCCTTGCAGTCCAAGGGACTCTCAAGAGTCTTCTCCAACTTCTCCAACAAGTTCAAAAGCATCAGGTCTTCAGCACTCAGCCTTCTTCACAGTCCAACTCTCACATCCATACATGACCACAGGAAAAACCATGGCCTTGACTAGACGGACCTTTGTTGGCAAAGTAATGTCTCTGCTTTTCAATATGCTATCTAGGTTGGTCATAACTTTCCTTCCAAGGAGTAAGCGTCTTTTAATTTCATGGGTGCAGTTACCATCTGCAGTGATTTTGGAGCCCAGAAAAATAAAGTCTGACACTGTTTCCACTGTTTCCCCATCTATTTGCATGAAGTGATGGGACCAGATGCCATGATCTGCATTTTCTGAAAGTTGAGCTTTAAGCCAACTTTTTCACTCTCCTCTTTCACTTTCATCAAGAGGCTTTTTAGATCCTCTTCACTTTCTGCCATAAGGGTGGTGTCATCTGCATATCTGAGGTTATTGATATTTCTCCTGGCAATCTGGATTCCAGCTTGTGTTTCTTCCAGTCCAGCGTTTCTCATGATGTACTCTGCATATAAGTTAAATAAACAGGGTGACGATATACAGCCTTGACGTACTCCTTTTCCTACTTGGAACCAGTCTGTTGTTCAGTCCAGTTCTAACTGTTGCTTCCTGACCTGCATACAAATTTCTCAAGAGGCAGATCAGGTGGTATGGTATTCCCATCTCTTTCAGAATTTTCCAGAGTTTATTGTGATCCACACAGTCAAAGGCTTTGGCATATTCAATAAGGCAGAAATAGATATTTTTCTGGAACTCTCTTGCTTTTTCCATGATCCAGCGGATGTTGGCAATTTGATCTCTGATTCCTCTGCCTTTTCTAAAACCATTAGCAAAGACTAAATGAACAGATTGCCAGGAAAATACCCTCATGGAAGATTCTCAGGAAGAAGCTTAGAGGGAAGTTGACAATTCCTAGAAAGGGCAGACTCTGTTGGCCTCCTATCTGATAGCATTCCCTTCCTACTTGCTGCTAGAATCAGAATTTAATACAGGAATCCTACCCCTCCACCATGTGACTCATGGATAAGTCCTAAGTTATTTAATCTATTTCCAATGATCTCTTAACTCTGGCCAAGATTTGAGTCATAGGTGAGCATGTTATTTCCTTTTGGCTGATGAGAGGCTTCTTTTGGTAAAGAAATCTTTCTTCTTAAAAAGAGACCCAAGGAAGAAAATTATTTCATTGGACATTGTTCTTTCTGGGGCAGCCATGTTGTGACCATGAGGGAAAATAGCTTGAACACAAAAAGCTAGCACACCGAAGACATCAGGAATAAAAAATGGAAAGGACCAGAGTCCTTGACGATGTCACTGAACCAATATAATGACCTACACAGTCTACACCTACTCCGAATTTCTTTTAATGGAGGAAGTAGAATTATTATTTAGCCCACTTTTGTCTAGCTTTTTCATTACTTAAAGCCGATGTCACTCAAATTGATAACTGTACTGCTATAGCAGCCTTGGGAAGCAACTCACTAAAGAATAACTAGGTAACTCTGTGGCTGGACATTTTCCATATAGTAAATAGCAACTCAAAACAAAATTATTGATTCACATCAAATTAAGAATGGAAGGTAAACCACTATAAAGACCTAAAGTAGACTGGATTTAAATTGGCTCCGTTTGATATAAACATAGCTTAAATGAAAAGAAAAACAGTACTTCAAATCTATGTGTGCTCATGCAATCTGAAATGGAAAATAGAGATAATTATCTGAACAATGCACTTTTGCCTGAATTTTCTTTTCCTATTATGAAAATTTGTGAGTTGTATATGATATGTTGTGAGAGCAAGAACATGGGCACATGTGAAATGAATAAAGTAATAAAATAATTTTATTATATAATATATGAAAAGATGATTTTAACTATAAAATGCTACTTTTAATTTTATGAGTATTTAATTGGGCTTATTTATTCACTTGATTTTGCACATGTAGACACGTATAAAGTTTCAACTTTATAAGTAATATACACAATATGGATTGCTTCTAACACTTATGAAAATGTAGCTATGCTAAATAATAGCAATCCTCACTATTTTTATATACCCCTGAAATACAAATACAGTAACATTATACTACCTACTTTGCAAATGAGAAATAGAGGTTACCAAAGCAACAACAAAAAATCAACTCATCCACTCTGAAGTATTTGATAGAAATGACCAGATGGAATTCAAAACAGAATTAGAATCAGAATTCAGGCACAGATTGATCGTCTGTCCTTTTAACAAGTATACTGAATCTCATTTCTTGCCAGAAAAGAAATAAAATGGGAACATACAATATACTGAAAAGCAGGGTTAGTTTATCTGCAACTGTGAAAAAATAAAATATACATTTTATAACACGTATCTCCTAAGAAAAGAAATGAGGCCAGATGAGTAAGAGGGCATTGTCCTTCCTCATTGGAAGGAAATGAACTGGCTGAGTATCAGTCTTTGAACACTGAAGTGGCTCCTGAACAATACCTTTAAAAAGAATAAGAAGAAAGAAAGAAAGAAAAAGGTATTCCAAAGCAATGGGCCACATAAGCATCCAAGAGGAGAAAGAGTCACAATTCACAATTGTTTCTGACTTATTTATGTGGGACCTGAGGCAAACTAATTTCATTTGCAGAAATGGATAAAGAAGATGTTACAGAGCCATATTACAGGGTTATTTGGAAGGAGAAATAAAGGAAATGCAATGAAAAGCAGGGCTTTATCAAAAGAAAATCAGAAGTGAAGAATTCAAGGCCTAAACTCTTTGTAATAAGAATAAGACAGAGAATTTAGAGCTCTACCTGAGAAGACAGCACATGTAAACTGTATAACCCCTCTAAGGTTCTTAATTTAATTCTCCAAACAAAACACAATCAAAGATACATATACACAGTCACAGAGCACATCTTGCTAACATGTTTATATACAGCATAGCTGGGGCTCATCTAAATGACTAAAATGAAACAAAATAAAATAAATAAAATATATATTTCTAATTAAAAGTTATTTTGTGTGCTATTAAAATATCCTAGGAATACTAATATTTAATGAACATATATTTTCTTAATGTTTATTTTTATACTCTGAGTTAAAACTATGTTTCTATTTGACTCTGTTCCTCAAGCCTTGTCTCCTTCCTCTCACATAAAAACTTCCATAACTCAAGGCCCCACTCTGACCTGGATGACAGCTAGTGAGTCTAAGAAAGGAATTCACTCTAAAGATTTCTATAGTATGAATGGGATCCTATGTTACTTCCCTCTCCTCTGTTGCCCATATGGGAATCCCATTTGAATAGATGTTTCTAAATGCACTGAACTTTTAAAAACGCTTGGATATCATGGGAAGTGCACTTAAAACTGGACCATCAACGTTCAGTCTTTAGCTTTCTCATGACTTACTTGCCTGCGCTCAGGTGAGTAAAGTAACTTCACAGAGCATCAGTTTTCTCTAGCTACAAAAATAATATAACAGTACCTCTAAAGTTGTGAGAATTCAATGAGATAATATATGTAAAAGCACTTCAAAAATTGTAATATACTACATAGATATAGGGCATTATTGTTCTCCCCAAGCCCAAAAGAGTAACTCCAAATAAAAGTGGGAATTTGAGGCTCTGAAGTAGCCAGCGAGACAAAGGTTTGCAACACTTCTTATACTATACTGTGTACAGGGCAACCACACATTTCATTGGGCCTAATAACCCCTGTCCTATCCCACAGATTTTCAAATAACATGATTATATGAATTAAAAAATGACTTTTTAGCTATCTTATTTGTATTAAAAATAACCTAAACTACATATATTTTGCAGAGAAGTTATTCAGTTAGTTTCGGATACCCACCCTCATGCATGACAAATACATAGGTCTCTGTGAGTGTGTGTGTGTATGTATTAGCACTGGAATATTGATGCTGCTATAGTATTTCCCTGAAGCGTTTATTAAACATACTAGAAACGTGCTAGAGATGGTATAGGACTGTCTTGTATTTTTAGTTAAATGTATTTTTCCAGAAATTGACACAGTATTATTTCACTGAGGTAAATTAACTACACCTCAGTGAAATAAATAAATAAAAACATTTTCCAGGTTTTATAAGTTTTCTATTTTTTTAGTGATTAAAAGCAGTTTTGTCTCTATTCACTTTCAATTAGAATCATAACCACAAATTTGACCTCATTACTGACGAACAGTCCCTGAAATCATCACAATCTGGTTTTTAGAAAGCTTTGTGAGTGTATAATTCACATAATTTTGAACTACAATGCAGTAGATTTAAGTATATTCACAGAGTTGTGCAATCATCACAATTGGACTTTTTTTCCAGAAGCCTGTTTTATTTATTTTTATTTACTTTACAAATTTGTATTGGTTTTGCCATACTACACACCAAGGAAACCAGAATTGAAAGAGACACGTGTACTCCAATGTTCATCACAGCACTGTTTATAATAGCCAGGACATGGAAGCAACCTAGATGTCCATCAGCAGATGAATGGATAAAGAAAGCTGTGGTACATATACACAATGGAGTATTACTCAGCCATTAAAAAGAATACATTTGAATCAGTTCTACTGAGGTGGATGAAACTGGAGCCTATTATACAGAGTAAAGTAAGCCAGAAAGAAAAACACAATTGAATTTTAAAACATTTTCATCACCCCCTAAAAGAAACCTCATATCTATTAGCAAACATTCTCCATTACCTCACAACACCCCAGCTCTAAGCAGCCAGCAACCTGATATCGGTTACTAAAGCTTTGCCTACTCTGGACATTTCATACAAATGGAATCTTTCACTTATGTATTCCTTTGTGAATGACTTCTGTCACTTAGCATAATGTTTTTGGGGATCTTCAGTGTTGTTTCATGTATCACTATTTCATTCTTTTTTATTGCCCAATAACACTCCATTAAAAGGACACACCATATTTTGTTTATCCATTTATCAGTTGAAGGTTATTTGGGTTGTTTCCACTTTGGGGCTATTATGAATATTGCAGCAATGAACATTTGTGTGCACATTTTAGTGGGGATATATGTTTTCATTTCTCTTGGATATATACCTAGAAAGGGAACTGCTGGATCATATGATAATTTTATGTTAATTTTTTTAGGAACGGCCAAACTGCTTTCCACAGTGGCTGTACCACTTCACATTCCCACCAGCAATGTTTGAGAGTTCCTATTTTTCCACATCCTTGACATTTGTGGTCATCTTTCTTTTTTATTACAAGCATGCTAGTGGGTGTGAAGTGGTATCTTACTGTAATTTGGACTTGTGACTGACTGCATTTCCCTGATGGTTCATGGTATTGAACATCTTTTCTTGTGCTTGTTAGCCATTTGTATATCTTCAGAGAAATATGTATTCAGATCCTTGGCCCATTTTTCAATTGGGTTGTTTGCTTTTTATCATTTAGTTTTAAGATTTCTTTATATATTATGGATATTATACTTTTTCAGATACATGATTTACAAATATTTTCTCCTGTGGGTTTTCATTTCATTTTCTTGATGGTATCATTTGCACAAGAGTACTTAATTTTGATGAGGTTCAATTCATTGTTTAATTCTGTTGTTTGTGCTTACTTACCATATCTAAGAAATTGATTACTAAATTGAGGATCACAGTCCCCACTCATTTCTCTTAAATTTTGCTTTTTAATACCACAGCATTATTGATATAATTTATATATTGCAAGTTAACAATATAAAGTGTACAATTCAATATAAAGTGGTTTTTAGCCTATTCAATCTCTTTGCCAATTTTTAAACTAGATTGTTTGTCCTTTTGCTCTTGGTTGTAATAGTTTGTATATACATAATCTGGCTATTTGGCTACTAGATCTTTATCAGATACTTCCCTGTTGCTCAGTCATTAAAGAATCCACCTGCAATGCAGAAGACATGGACTCGATCCCCGGGTCAGAAGATCCGCTGGAGGAGGAAATGGCAAACCACTCCAATATTCTTGTCTGGAGATTCCCCATGGACAGAGGAGCCTGGTGGGCTACAGTCCATGGGGTCACAATAGCCAGAGACTATTTAGCAACTAAACCACCACCACTACATCTCTATCAGATAGGTGATTTATAAATATATTTTCCTATTTTGTAGGCTGTCTTTTAACTTTCTTAATAAATCTTTTGTTCACCAAAGTGTTTAATTTTGTTAAATTTAAATAAGTCCAAATTCTTATCTAAATAAGTAAATTCATCATGGATGAGACTCTGGGCCTGTCAAGTCCTGGGGTAATATTCTTTTCCACTTGTGGGCCTATGAAATCAGGAAGCACATTATCTTCCAAAATACAATGGTAAGACAGGCATAGACTAGACATTTCCATTCCAAAAGGGAGAAATAGGAATCAAAGGGGCTACACGGTCCAAGCAAGCCCAAAACTCAGCAGGGAAAATTCCATTTGATTTCTGAGAATAATTCTCTGTGACTCAAAACTCTGTCCTCTGCATCCATGGCTCTGCCCTTACAGTAACGTTTCCTTCATTTTTCCCCCATCTCTGTCCCTCTCAATCCAGGCTGGCAGCATTTTTTGTGAGTAAAATAATTTCTCAAAACTTATTTGTCCCATTTAATTGTACAGGGGTCCAAGCCATTAGACAAGGAGACTCTCCATGGATACTTCCTGGATAACCACATATTTGTTTATGGATTCTGCTGAGATAGTTGACTGAATCCATAAGTCACGTGTCTAATCTCTTAGCAAGTTGTCCAGCCACACACTTGGCTCTCCTTCCAGAGCACACTGTATAGACAGGCAGAGAATTTTCCATATCACCAGGTGCTGGTGCCCTTGTGCTTAATTTATCCTTCTTCTTGCATTTTCTATCACCTGCAAGGAGAAACCAGGCTGAACTTTCCACACTTTGGTTATAAATCTCCTTGACCAAATATCCAAGTGCATTGTTTACAAGTTCCACTTTCTTCCCAATGATAGAACATAACTCAATGCTCTGCCACTGTATATCAAAATGACATCTCCTCCAGTGTCCAAAAACATGTCTATCATTTATATGTAAGGAGTCACCAAAAGTACACTTAATGTTCATATTTCTACTGACCATCAAGGCAACCTATGATTTTGCTATCAAGCATCTCAAAATTCTTCTAGTTCCTATTAATTACTCAATTCCAAAACCAACTCCACATTTTCACACATATGTTACAACAGCAACTTCTCTCCCTGATACCATAATCTATATAGATTTCTAGATCTTCCATAACAAATTACCATTAACTAGGTGGTTTAGAACAGAGAAATTTGTTCTTTCATAGTTCTGAAATCTAAAAATCTGATAACAAGGTGTTGAAAAGGCCATGCCCTCCCCAAAGGCTCTATGGAAAATTTCCTCCTTGTCTCTTCCAGCTTCTGGAAGTCCTGACAATCTTTGCACTCCTTGATATGTAGATGTACTTCCAATCTGCATATCCATCATCACAAGGCATTCTGCTTTTGTATTTCTATATCTCTTCTTCTTTTCTTAAAGGGTACCAATCATAGTGGATTAAGGGCCAACCCTAATCTACTATCTGGAGAAGGCAATGGCAACCCACTCCAGTACTCTTGCCTGGAAAATCCCATGGACAGAGGATCCTGGTAGGCTGCAGTCCATGGGGTCGCAAAGAGTCAGACACAACTGAGCAAATTCACTTTCACTTTTCACTTTCATGCACTGGAGAAGGAAATGGCAACCCACTCCAGTGCTCTTTCCTGGAGAATCCCAGGGACAGGGGAGCCTGGTGGGCTTCCGTCTATGGGGTCACACAGAGTCAGACAAGACTAAAGCGACTTAGCAGCAGCAGCAGTTAATCTACTATAACCTCATCTTAATTAATTTCATTTGCAAAGGTCCTGTGCATGCATGCATGCTAAGTCACTTCAGTCATTTCTGACTTGTTGAGACCCTTTTCAAACAATGTCACGTTTTGAGGTACTGGGAGCATCTCAGAATTAACCATATTGTTGTTCTTTTGGTTTGCAGTATTTTAAAGAAATGGTCACCATTTTGGTGCCCTGAGATCCAAGGTGGGTGAACAAAGGCCTTGAATCAGTCCTTCATGTAGCCACCGGACAAGTTAGAACAAAGACAATTCTATCAGTAGGAGGATTGCTCTTATCCTTCTGAAAATAGGGTCCACATTTTCAGACTGAGAATGTGACTATTGCTGCCCAGAGAAAGAATATGGAGTAAGGGCAAATAAAATGCCTCAAAACTTTCCTACCATTTTAATTTGCTTTTTTCTTGATTCAGCATTGGCTTGGTTGTTTTAAATTTTGACTGTTTTCCTTTATTCTGATCATTACTGCTTGAGTTTTTGATATTTCTATGGAGGAATGGGCCATTGGAGTGACACACTTTGTCATTTTCACTGATGTCTAAAGTAATACATTTTGAGAATAAAAAGGAAGAATTAAATCTCAAATTAAATTTTTGTTTTTAACATTTAACAAATGCTAGAGACAAAATATAAGTAATTTTAATGAATATAAATCAAATTATTTTAAGTTTTGTTTAAAGCTCAGTACATTGGCCTTATTTATCATTTATCACTGCCAACAAGAGGAAATACCATGCCTATGAATAAGTATCCTACACTGGAGGTCAATAGATAAATATTTATAATATTCTTATTTTCACTTACATCCATCTCATATCCTTTATGAATTATCCTATAGATTTAAAAAATGCTAAACAAAAGAGTACAAAATGCATACTTGGATGCAATCTCAAAAATGCCACAATGATCTCTGTTCATGTCCAAGGCATACCATTCAATTTCACAGTAATTCAAGCCTATGCCCCCAACCAGGAATGCAGAAGTTGAAGTTGAATGGTTCTAAGATGACCTGCAGACCTTTTAGAACTAACACCCAAAAAGATGTCCCTTTCATTATAGGGAACAGGAATGCAAAAGTAGGAAGTCAAGAAACACCTGAAGTAACAGGTAAATTTGGCCTTGAAGTACGGAATGAAGCAGGGCAAAGGCTAATAGAGTTTTGCCAAGAGAACGCACTGGTCATAGAAAACACCTTCTTCCAACAACACAAGAGAAGACTCTACACCTGGACATCACCAGATGGTCAACACTGAAATCAGACTGATTATATTCTTTGCAGCCAAAGATGGAGAAGCTCTATCAGTTCAGTTCAGTTCAGTCGCTCAGTCCTGTCAGACTCTTTGTGACCCCATGAAAGACAGCACTCCAGGCCTCCCTGTCCATCACAAACTCCCAGAGTTCATTCAAACTCACATCCATCGAGTCGGTGATGCCATCCAGCCATCTCATCCTCTGTCGTTCCCTTCACCTCCTGCCCCCAACCCTCCCAGCATCAGAGGCTTTTTCAATGAGTCAACTCTTCGCATGAGGTGGCCAAAGTACTGGAGTTTTAGCTTTAGCACCATTCCTTCCAAAGAACACCCAGTGCTGATCTCCTTTAGAATGGACTGGTTGGATCTCCTTGCAGTCCAAGGGACTCTCAAGAGGCTTCTCCAACACCACAGCTCAAAAGCATCAATTCTTCAGCACTCAGCTTTCTTTACAGTCCAACTCTCACATTCATACATGACCACTGGAAAAACCATAGCCTTGAATAGAAGGACCTTTGTTGTCAAAGTAATGTCTCTGCTTCTCAATATGCTATCTAGCTTGGTCATAACTTTTCTTCCAAGGAGTAAGCATCTTTTAATTTCATGGCTACAGTCACCATCTGCAGTGATTTTGGAGCCCCCAAGAATAAAGTATGACATTGTTTCCACTGTTTCCCCATCTATTTCCCATGAAGTGATGGGACCAGATGCCATGATCTTCGTCTTCTGAATGTTGAGCTTTAAGCCAACTTTTTGACTCTCCTCTTTCACTTTCATCAACAGGCTTTTTAGTTCCTCTTCGCTTTCTGCCATAAGCGTGGTGTCATCTGCATATCTGAGGTTATTGATATTTCTCCTGGAAATCTGGATTCCAGTTTGTGCTTCTTCCAGCCCAGGTTTCTCATGATGTACTCTGCATATAAGTTAAATAAGCAGGGTGACAATATACAGCCTTGACATACTCCTTTTCCTATTTGGAACCAGTCTGTTACTCCATGTACAGTTCTAACTGTTGCTTCCTGACCTGCATATAGGTTTCTCAAGGGGCAGATGAGGTGGTCTGGTATGCCCATCTCTTTCAGAATTTTCCACAGTATATTGTGATCCACACAGTCAAAGGCTTTGGCATAGTCAATAAAGCAGAAATAGATGTTTTTCTGGATCTCTCTTGCTTTTTTGATGATCCACTGGATGTTGGCAATTTGATCTCTGTTTCCCCTGCCTTTTCTGAAACCAGCTTGAACATCTGGAAGTTCACGGTTCACATATTGCTGAAGCCTGGCTTGGAGAACTTTGAGAATTCCTTTACTAGCATGAGAGATGACTGCAATTGTGCAGTAGTTTGAACATTCTTTGGCATTGCTTTTCTTTGGGATTGGAATGAAAACTGACCTTTTCCAGAAGCTCTATACAGTTAACAAGACCAGGAGCTGACTGTGGCTCAGATCATGAATTCCTTATTGCCAAATCAGACTAAAATTGAAGAAAGTAGGGAAAACCTCTAGACCATTCAAGTATGACCTAAATCAAATCCCTTATGATTATACAGTGGAAGTGAGAAATAGATTTAAGGGCCTAGATCTGATAGAGTGCCTGATGAACTATGGATGGAAGTTTGTGGCATTGTACAGGAGACAGGGATCAAGACCATGCACATGGGAAAGAAATGCAAAAAAGCAAAATGGCTGTCTGAGGAGGCCTTACAAATACCAGTGAAAAGAAGAGAAGCAAATGAGAAAAGGAAAGATATAAGCATCTGAAGGCAGAGTTCCAAAGAATAGCAAGGAGAGATAAGAAAGCCTTCCTCAGCGATCAATGCAAATAAATAGAGGAAAACAACAGAATGGGAAAGACTAGAGATCTCTTCAAGAAAATTGGAGATACTGAGGGAACATTTCATGCAAAGATGGGCTCGATAAAGGACAGAAATGGTATGGACCTAACTGAAGCAGAAGATATTAAGAAGAGGCGGCAAGAATACACAGAAGAACTGTACAAAAAAGATCTTCAGGACCCAGATAATCACAATGGTGTGATCCCTCACCTAGAGCCAGACATCCTGGAATGTGAAGTCAAGTGGGTCTTAGAGAGCATCACTATGAACAAAGCTAGTGGAGGTGATGGAATTCCAGTTGAGCTATTTCAAATCCTGAAAGATGATGCTGTGAAAGTGCTGCACTCAATATGCCAGCAAATTCAGAAAACTCACCAGTGGCCACAGGACTGGAAAAGGTCAGTTTTCATTCCAATCCCAAGGAAAGGCAATGC